>NC_072378.2:86917500-88167500 GCF_028885625.2 Pongo pygmaeus | reverse complement strand
AATGTAGATGAAGAAATAGACGTTACCTCCTCTAAAATAAAAGAAGTTATTCATGGATGCATCATCTGTTGATTCTACCAAATGTCTGTTCTAATATTTGCTGTAGTAAAGTGACATCTTTGACATCATTTTTGAAATGTATTACCATATTTAACTGAAAAAAATAGAGTAACAGTCAAAATTGGTAATAATTTTAAATTTTGTTTAACATTACCAAAAGTCGTATAATTCAGTTTGGCTGATACAAAATATGAGGCTTAGCAGACAGTTACATATTTCAACAAATTGAAGTTTTCAAATGTTGCTTACATTTCCCTCTTGAGAGAAAACAGTTATTGTGTGGCAAATAACATATTGCAGTTTTTGAGGAAAGTGTATATTAAAAACATCTGTAAAGATAGTAAAGTACCTCTTTTTAACTGGTAAGAGATCAGAGTTAACATCTCACTTTTTGTAGCCAATAATATTCTAGCTCTGATTTACTAAAAGAAAATTAAAATAATGAATATTTTATTTTCTAGAATCTTTTGTTTTATGTCTTAATGCGTTACATTCATGATTAAGATGCCAGCTTTGTTTTGGTCTAAACTTTAAAGCATAAAACTGTTCTTTCTAAATTTTCTTTACAATTAGGTAGAACATTGAACTTATCACAACAAAGATACCTTCTGTCTTAGAGATAATAGATCATCCATAAAAGCTAATTAATGGGTTTCTTAGTTAAGAGTAGACTTCAGAAATGCCATGGTAATAGGTCTTTGTAGTGGCTTTTAATCTCTTAAAACATGAGGCTTGCATGGGATGAGGCATGAATTAATTTTCCAGCTTTTGACGGAATTGAATTCTAAAACCATCCACATACATATGACAATCACGTCTAAAAAGTAATTAGCTTGCTATAAATACAAGAGATTTCCTGTGAGAAAATTGCTCATACTATCTAACCAATAGAGAAATTTGGCAGATTAGAGAAAAAGTATATGTTATCTGAAAGAATAGAACCCTTCAGTTTTTTAGTTTGTTTTGGCTCTTGTGCTTTTTTGCTTAGATTCCATTGTAAGAGAGGTGGCAGGCTGGTTTGACACAGGTTTATGTCCAAAATCTTCATGGAAATTTTCTAATGAATCTATTAAAATGCACAAGGGTGATTTGTCATCCAGTTGAAAAGCAGTCTAATCCTTAGGACAAACTTTAGAACTAGAAAAACCTGGTGGGGTTCTCATTCAACTCAGTAGTAGTGGGTATGCCTTGGCTTTTTGTCCATAATGGAATGGCACTATGCACTTCTTAGAATTACTTTATGAATTGTATGGAGTTGTGTGGATAAAGTACCTAGCACAATACCAGGCTCATAAAAGTCATTTTTAAAAATAGTATTTCTTCACCACAATCATCCCTCTCACCTAAAGCAGTGACAAACCATTGCAGATGGGGCCTTATTTTATCATCTTGGGATCCAGATCATTAGGATTCTCAGATGCACTTTCTTTTTACATGTTTCTTTCACATGAGAAATTATGACGTGACACGAGAAACTGAGCAAGCAAATAACTGAAACCATAGGGTGTTCCTTTGAATATTTGTTTCAGAGACTCTGGCTCTCTGGAATTTGGTATACATTTCCAGAAAATGTAGGTTGCGTGGGGCACTGCTCAGGAGTTACATCTGTGACATACATATCTAACTTGAGACATTTTGAGCTCCAAGCGTTCTGTTTCAAAGCCATGTTTTACTTTGGTTTTAGTTCATAAGTAACCTCATGGAAAAGCCAGTCTTTTCCAATTCAGTCTGAACTGGAACAACAGAATGAAACTAAACCAAATAGTTTATTATTTTTCTTCATTTACTGCCATTAATAGTTTTATGCTAAAGAATATATTGAATAAGAGTAAACCAAATGGCATTTATTTCTTCAGTTTAGTTCTGTTTTCTTGTTGTTTAGTTGAAGGAGAGGGAATGGAAGAAAATTCTTCTGTTTATGTGATATATTATCATACTTTTCTACATAAATTGAGTGCAAAATAACTCCAGGAAATAACAGGAAAGCAAACTAACCAAGTTGAGACCCCCCATGTCTACCAAATGGTTTGTATGTGTTAACTCATTCAGTCCCAGCAGCCACCATCTGGCAGATTCTGAGCACCGTGCTTCAGGTTACATTGCTTAAAAATTGAATAACATAAAAGGATTGTGAAGTATGGAGCCCAGTGCACATTTATCAAAAGCATCTGATTCAAGATTTGAATCTAGTTCCACCTTTTTCAAAGTTCTTTATATTCTCTTGTAGTATTCTTTCCTAAATTTTCTCAGTAATGTAGCAAGATGAGGAAGATACTAGATAGAATTGTTCTAAGCATCTGATTCAAGATTTTAATCTAGTTCCACCGTTTTCAAAGTTCTTTGTATTCTCTTGTAGTATTCTTTCCTAAATTTTCTCAGTAGTGTAGCAAGATGAGGAAGATGCTAGATAGAATTGTCCTTAAAATGCCTGCTATATAGTTATCTGTGAAGAAGCAAAAGGGAAGCAGTATGGTATGTTGAAAGGAACTCAGGATTGGGTGTGAGATTTGGGGTTCTTGTCTTTGTCTTAAAAAAAAAAAAGTTGTGTTTTTGTTTTTTATAATTAATAATGTGTTTTTTCATTAAATCATGTCCAGGATCCTTTCTAGTTTTTTTTTTCCCTTAAACCCAAACCATAATACCATCATTAATGATTATTTGACCTTAAAGATCTATAAAAGAAAGGTGAAAATATTTAAAGCCAAATAAAATTATTGCTTTGAGAATACTATTCAGATTATATGGATAAGAGCTTTGGAGTAAGCTTTGGAGTAAAAGGAAGTAAGTTTGAAACCTTCCATGACTAGCTGCCTGAGTTATACAAACACTATCTGTGACCTCCTGGTAATATATATCTGCTCATTTTTATAGGTTTGATCTAGTTTACTACAAGGATGATATATTAGCAAAAATAAATTGGAATTACTCTAAAACAGCCTTCCTTATACCACAGAATTCAGAATAAGTTAAATCTGCAGGAGGCTATAACCAAATTGGTTTTCCTAAAGGAACTACATCAAATCCAAGGTACTCAACAAATGTATGTATCAGAGAGAGCTTTCCAATGAAGTTCCAGGGGTGGGCCTTCCTGCTCATTCAACAGGGAGGTGCTGGAGATGCTCTTAATGGTAGAAGAATTGTAGTTGGTTCCTTTGATATAAATGCACTCCCAGGTGGTGGTAAGGGAGGTTCTGTTCATTCATCAGAATATGACTGCACAGTAGTAGGAGCTGAAGAAATACTTGTTGTATAAATGACCTACATCTCTTAAAAAGGAGGATATGCTCCCATTTCTGTACCAAAGAAGAGAAGGCTGAGAACCCTCCATGACTAGCAAACACTGTCTGTGATCTCATGGTAACATATATCTGCTCATTTTTACAAGTTTGATCTAGTTTATCATAGGAGTGATATATTAATTAGCAAAAATAAATTGGAATTACTCTAAAACAGCCTTCCTTATACCACAGAATTCAGAACAAGTTAAATCCACAGGAGACTACAACCAAACTGGCTTCCCTAAAAGAACTGCATCAACTCCAAGGTATTCAACAAATGTATGAATCTATGAGCATTTTCAGATACCAGAGTAAATATTAGAAACCATGATTGTAAATCTACATATCTGGAAATTAAGAATAATCACATACATACAAATGATGAAATTAAGTATGTGTTGGGCAGTGTGATATAGAGGAGAGACTGCAGGACGATAATCAAGAATGCCAGATTCTGTTCCTGAATCTGTCATATTTTGACTGTATGGGCAATTGTATATATGTGCATTGAGGGACTGGGATTTGTTCATCTTTCTAGGACTTGGAAGGTTAAAAGATGAAAGATGAGTTTTCTGTTCCTATCCACTCCTCAATTGGAAGGCTTTATTTATTCCTCTATGTAAATTTTAGAGTGTTCGTGTAACCAAATATCAGCTACGTGTTTTCTAAAATCTCTGGATTTTGTATTTTCAAATATGTGTGAACACACATAAACATCGCATATACATGTTTATCATATACATAATACATATACTTGTAAGCATACATACATAAGCACACACACAGCCCAAACACAGAAAACAATACAAAGGAGTAATTGCTTCTGTGTTTATTTTTGCCCTGTTATTTTATCTAGGCATTTTATAGTTTTCTGAGTGAATAGAAAGGATGGAAAAAGGAGTGAGCCTAGCAAACCACTACTCAAATGTAACCTCAATTCTCCATCCACGATTATTAGCTCTATCAGGAATGCTTTTTCATCCCTCAAGAGTCTTTCCTCCAAAATTCGGTATCCCATTAGAGTAACATAACTCTCTCTGTTAAAAAAGAAAGAACTATTAATAACAATAATGTATAATACTTCATTTTAACCTTGTTCGGATTTTCTATCATTTTTCTCTCCACATTAATTACCACATTTCCATTTTCACTCACATATTAAATATTTACCAGTACTTCATCTTTTATATTTTTTAAGTTGTATTTTATTTTCTGCAGTTATTTTTTGCAAAAATACCTCCTCTAAGATTCTTTCATTATATTACTTATTCTAATGAAGATTCAAAAGAACCTCTGAATTTGAATTTTGATCTTATCAGTAGGCTATTCGTTAAGTCATCTATTGGATGATTAATAAAATGATGAATTTTAAGGGACTCGAAGCCAACCCTTTATACACTCAGGGCAGACTCACAGAGGTTTGTCATATGTCTTTTCTCTGTCTGTAGCCTTTTAGCTCTATGCATTCCTAGTGAATATTATTACCAAGGCCAATTTGAACTAATTTGGCAAGTCATATTTCATGAGACAATTTGCTGATCCTTCTCTCTATAGATTTGGTGGAAAATTATAATGGAGATATTTCTTAAGATTTTTATTGTGGGAAATACATGGAAAATTATTTTAAGAAGGAAATGTAGGCTCATTTTAGACTGGCAGACAGGGAGGCAGAAACTTACTTTAAATCCATCCTTATTTACGTGTATCCTAGGTCCACTGTTTACAATAAGAATCTTGTAAAACTAGCTTATAAGAATGTGAAGAGTTAATAAAACCTTTGAGTTCCTATTAGTTGTGTTGTATAAATGCATTTCTTATTTAAAATTTGCATGTTTAAAGTATATATTATCCAGTGCACTGGATACAGAAGGGAATGATGCGTTTATCTTTTTTTCTATCATAAACAATACTGATAAATGCTGGATGGATGAGTCATTATCGTTCATATTTTAGGAAGCAGAAAATTATTGGTATGTAATGAATATGATGCAATAGGATGCCTTAGCTATTTTGGTTGTTTGTTTCCCATCTGACATAAAAATACATGTGAGATGGTTTGCTTGCTTACTTTCTTCTCTCTGTTCCTCCGCTCCCCTCTCCCCAGTAGATGATATTGTATGTCCTAATTTTATGTGGCAGCATGGTCTTAAGGGACTTCTTAAAAAAAAAAAAAAAGTGCAGTTGATCCAACTACTAATTACCCTTATGATTTGGCCATTAGGTTGGGCTTATTCTGTTTTGATTTGGTTTTCAGTCCAAAGTGTGTAACTTTTTATTAATATATATATGCAGAATTGGAAAGAGACTGTATTTTTTAAATGTTAAAAAAAAAAAAAAGAAAATTTTAGTTGAGCACTTACTGTGCCAGGCCCTTTATTAAAGTTCCATCCCAATTGAGCTTATTGTCAGGTTGGAGATAAAGAGAATTCAACATACCATCTTTCTAAGATGTGGGAAGAATAAGATATTCTTATTAATGAAGCACAAGAACCTGTGGAATCAGAAAGGGCTTTCCAGAGAAAGTGATCCTGGTGAAAGAACCGGCTATCCAGAGGGGAGGATGCATATGCCATTCAGGGGGAAGAGTAAGAACAGAGTCCTAGAGCAAGAGACCCTGGTCCAAGGATGAAAGCCATGTAATGTTTTAACATCTGATGTCATTTCTATAATTCCTTTGTATAATGTTCATCAAGTTTTTTTTTTCTACACATACTTATTGAGCACCTTTTATGTATTCAGTGGGGGGATCTGGCAGTGAACAAAATGACTGCCCTTGTTTTGTTCACTCAAGGAGCTTACCATCTAATGGGGGTGCATGTAAATGAAAGGAAGGGATTATACCCTGAAATAATATGTGGTGATATTTTAGGATTTGACAAAACAGACTCAGTTCTCTAGAGAAAAATGCTATCTGAAATTTAAATTAAAGCCAAGCATCAACTATACTTTGGTAGCAATGTTATACCAGAAAGACTACAGAAGAAATGGGTGAGAGCATTTGCCCAGCCAGGACAGCCTCTTTACAGTGTAGTCATTGTGGGAAAAGAGACAATATGTGGGAAAGGAAGGTGGCAGAAGCCATGAGATGGGGTCTGATTTAGCATTCTGAGTACCAAGACTCCTGTCCTGAGAGTTGTCTACCTCTATTGTTTATAAAATTCAAGATTAGAATTATACTAGACTAGAATTAACTTCCATGCTAGTTGCTTGAAATCAACCCATTATTCTGTTTGATATTCTGTGAGATTTTTTTTCCCCTGACTTTGATGGTTGGTTTTGAAATCCATTAAGTGGATCTCAGTCAGGTTTGTTTGTTTGTTTTTGTTTTAATGAAATAAAGTAGAAGAGAAAATAGCACAAAGTAAGGAAATAAATTGCTTTATGAAACATGCACGCGCGCACGTGTGTCTCTGTGTCTGTAGTTGGTTGGTATATAAACTGTTTTTCTTGCGTTAGATAAACTGGATCAAACTTAAATGACTGTAAGTAAACATTTGCCTGCAAAGTTATACCTTTTGTTTGTGAAGGATTGTCTTGTAGATGACTCCATAGTCAGTGTGCTGGACTGGGATGCCACAAGTCTGGACCCTGGTTCTAGTTCTGCACCCAAAGAGGCATATGCTTTGGATAAGTTACAGGCTTTCTGTGAACCTTAGTGTTTTCCATCTAAAAAGAGAGTTGGGGCTGAGCATGGTGGCTTATGTCTGTAATCACAGCACTTTGGGAGGCTAAGGCAGGTGGGTTGCTTGAGCTCGGGAGTTTGAGACCAGCCTGGGCAACATGGTGAAACTCCCATCTCTACAAAAAATAAAAAATTAGCCAAGTGTGGTGGCACACGCCTGTAGTTCCAGCTGCTAGCAAGGCTGAGATGGGAGTATCACTTGAGCCTGGGAGGTTGAGGCTGCTGTGAGCGTCCCACAGCACTCTAGCTTGGGCGACAGATCAAGACCTTGTCTCAAAATAATAAATAAAGAGTTGGCCTAGGTGGACTTGGTACTCTTTCAGAAGCAGTTGGCTACAAAAAAATCAGTTGTCTTAAAGTTGATTAGACATTTGTACAGTTCTCTGTTACTAACTCAGAGAAGTGGTTCTAGGAGGTTAAAAAAAAACAAACTTGAAACAAAAAATATATATAGCCTACTATCACATGATTCTGGTTCCTGACGGATGCTTTTCTCCCAACCTCCATCCAAAAGTATATGGTCCACTGCAGGCAAACAGATCTTCTGAATGAAATAAGGGGCATAAAAACACATGGCATGGTACCTGCATCATAGGGCCTCAAAAAAAAAAAAATGTAGAGTTGAGAAAATGTTGCTCAAGATCTCAGCTCCTGCACTGGCCACCATCATATGGGCTACTTGTCACAAAAGCGAGGAAGTCATGAGAGGGGGGGAGGGATACCTCTAGAGCCTTTATTCATTTCCATTTATTGGATCTGCATATAAGTGCTCCCTTACTCCTTTGTGAGATGTCAAGGTGATAGAAGGCATCTTCCAGGTACCTTTTCACCACTGCATGCAGTAGGGAACATAAAATACCAGAGGGATTCTGCAGTCTCAACCCCTTTGGTGTAAAGACTACCTAAAAAGACAATCCAGCCATATAAAAAGTAACAGCCCATTTATCTCATTCATATGTTTAAGGTCAGTTTTCCTGTAGGATCTCTGAGATAGTAGCAATTAAACTGAGCCATATGTAGCAACATAGTACATACCACAAACTAAGTTAAAATTGTCAAAGAACCTTTCATTTGTAGCAGTTTCTTAATGTTATGGGGCACAGAACTGTGTGGCCATCAGAAATACAGAGCTGCTAACAACTCCATTTGGGGCATTGTTAGGCAGTTCTGTTGACACATGAATACATTTCATATGATTATCATAAAATTGTGGTCTGGAAATTGAGCAGCCATGGTGCTGCATTTTAGACTTCACATTTATAATAAGCTGTAATAAAGTAAACATTTTAAATGGATATAAGAATAGACATTACTTGCAATCACAAATGTATGTTCAATTGAAGTGCTTTTGAAGCTCAATTTAACAAAGCAAACAAATTTCCTGGCATTATTAACATAATTGTTCTCATTGTTGGGTTTTGATTTCTAAAAAAAATTTAAGCAAAAAAACAAGTTACTAAAAAACAAAATTCACAAAAGGAAATGTAACTAAGAATGAGTTACTTTGCTTTTTATCATGTCAGATTAAAATTAAAAAAAAAAAAGTCTCAGATGTTCATTCTGCCACCCCCTCCCCCCCGACTTGCTGAACTCTTGGTTGGCCTATTTAACTCAGAGGTGTTTAACTCAGAGCTCATATATCACGATTAATTTAAGGTTAAATTCAGCTATTTGCTCTGCCATCAGCAGGCTTTGCAGTGGGCCTACTCAACATTTATCTACTAGTGAAACTCCAGGCTGTGTGATAGTTAAAACACGGAGCTTACAGAAGAGGACTAGAATATCCATTTTACACCAGAGTGGAGGAAGCATGACTGTATGCAAATTTAGCACCAATTAGATGGTAGGATTTGAAGGACTGTGGTCCCTGGAATATTCCAAAAGCAAAAATGGAAATGATAGTGATAACATCTGAAGTGTGGTGGCAAGACAGTTAAAACAGTGCTAATTTGGAGCCTCTGGGCACAGAACAGTACCAGGAGGCGATCCACTGTGTCTTCTTTGGCAGCTGGCAGCTGGCAGACAAAGCAAATGATGAGTCTTTGGCTTGTTACTTTTCACCATTCCATAGTGTTCTCCAATTTTGAATAAACCCCCAAAACAAAGATCCTTCCTGCATTGTTGTTTTACTGTAGCAGACCCTCATATAGCAAGTGTGCTACTGGCCCAACAGTCTACCACAGTGGAAACCACAGGAACTCAGGGTTGCCAGTGTACTTGCTTAAAGGTTAGCATAGGCACAGCATGGCATTGGTAGGAGGCGCATTCTTCAAAGACTCACATGGTGATTTCTTATAGTCAGGGAGTTGAGCTGACTTAATCAAAATTAGAAGGAGGCATGCTAGTGTGAGAATATCCTGTAAAATACTCACCACTTGAAAGCATTCCTGGCAAGCATATCATTTACCTGATATATAATTTCATTAAGCACCAAGATTGTGCTAGTTACTTTCCAGAGAAAAGATGAAAAGGTACCTACCTTAATTATCCTCGGACTTAATTTCATATACCCAGAAAACAACTTTCCAGAAAATAGTGGTAACCACAGCTACCTAATTTAGAATAGATCCTCTGAAAACTTGCTAAGAGCAGTTGAGTGGTGAACGTCCAAAAATGTACAACTTTTTTCTTTGCCTGCGTTATTTTGTTTTTTTTCTTTATTCCCACTAGGACACATTCTCCTTACCCTCACTGGAACAACAGTAGAACAGAAACCTGAGGAAATATGGGAGGTCAGGGAAGAAGGGAACAAAATGAGAAATTTAATGTGGTTCCAAATGTAATCTTTAAGAACTGTGAATTGTGAAAATTCTCATCTCCCAAAGATCAGGCAATCAGATACTTCTAAATGTAGAAATCTTTAGATAATAGCACGTATTTTACCTGCAGGCTGAATTTTATGTTTGCATCTTTTTTCCCCCTGCATCTTTGAAAGTGAAAGCAGGTAAACCAGTTGCCAGAACGGAAAAGACTGTTTTAATCACTGGAGCCTGCTAAAAATTTAAATAGTGCTGATAAATCAGTAAAATTTTTGTATATTACTCAACCAAAATGCACTTAATCCCCATTTCACAGACCCAGTTTAGGACGCTTAGAACTTTCTTCGTCTTCTCCACATCTTTTCCCTGCCCACTTTTGAGATTTCTCCTACTTTGTTTGTCCTATCTTCCTTCCAGACCCCTTTTCTCCAGACTAGTATTGACCAACACATGGCACTTGAGGCTCATAGTTTTGGGATTTTTTTTTCTTCACATGCAGCCTATGTTTCTTATTTCTGTTTTAGAAGATTATATTACATTAAACTCAGCCTGACCTATGAGAGTTCACATGTCTCTCCTTTAGTTTATGGTGACTGCAAAGAATGCTCCATTAGCCGAACTCCCTTAGCTTTTTAACTGTTAGTCATTTCTTGATTTGGAGTAAACAATAATAAAATTTTCCTTTTCCTCTACTGTGTTGAATTTCCCAGTTAATACCAAGAGGTAGTGCGATGTAGAGCTCTAGATCCAAATGCTGTCTTGAAGAAACTATTTAAATATTCTCATTCTTAATTTCCTCATTATTACAAAAAGGATAACAGTGTATGTAAAGTGCTCAGCTACATCACAGGTAGTTAATAAATGTTAGTCTCTCCCCTTCCTTCTCCTATGAAGGAAAAAATCTGTCAATAACTTAAAAAGTAAATATCTATGATGAATATAAATATATTGTCTATAAACCTTAAATTAATTTTGAGTACAAGTTACCAAAGTAATGAATTTGCTATTTCCTCTGGTTTTATAACACCCCAGTATGTGAATGTTCACACATACACACCAATTAATAGAGATAATTGGGGAGGGCACTTTAGTACTTGAATATTTCAGAATAAAAGGGTTTTATTTGATGATTTTAAAGTTTCCTGCTTGGAGTTTCAGCTCTAAAATGGTTGATTATCTGAGAGAAGTTATTGTGGTGTTTTTGGGTTTTAGGGGAGAAGATATTTAGGGAATGTGATACTTGATGCAGATAATTTATTGTAATCATTTTCAGATTTTCAACATTTTCTGAGTGGCTTTTTAAATAGCCGCTATACCTGGAGCTGATGAGGAAAATTTAAACAAATCCATCACGAATGTTTTTCAAGGAGTGCATAGAGACACAAAATGAAACTCTAGGGCTCTGAGCAATGTTATTATCACTCTGTACTTACGTAATGCCTTTGTCAATAACTTCAAGATTTCTTTCTCAAAGTAGAAGAAATATAGTTGTTGAGAAAGCATATATAAAATTGCAATGATCTGTGCATGGCAAACAGTAAAATACCCAATTGGACATATCAAAGGCAGGTTATAGCTGCAAGTTACAGTTGGTCAGAAGGTCTCAGTGAGACTTTGCATTGACTTGAGGTACAGACTTGTAAGAAAGGAATCCTAGAAGTTTGTTTGCTCGGGTGAGTCCAGATCACCACAAGAACATTTTTCACTAAACTAAAGAGTTCTGTGTTTCTAGTCTAATGGTTCAAAGCTGTGTGAGTCTGTGGTCTTCAGTGCCTGTAAGTGCCACTAAGGCAAATTGAGTGATTTTAAAGGAGAAAGAGTTTAGAAGATTAAAAGGAGAAAACCTCAACATTATTGTTGGTGTTCTATTGTTGGTGACAGGCTAAATAAGAAGGGAATCTTTATTTATTTTTTAAGCATTTTGGTTTACTCCCACATAACCACATTAGATCTATCCAGAGGACAGTTCTGTTGAGGTCTCTCTGTCCTGTAAGAAAGGCATAGTTGAATAGTTGAGTTTAAAATGGGTGAGAAAGGAGATAGTTATATGTAACCAGCACACATTGCTAAAAGACTGAAAAAAAAAGAGAACACTATTGGATCCAAATTGTTAGCAAGTCCTTGAAAATAAATGTAAGGACTCCTTGAAGTAATCTGAACTATACATTGACTTCTTAAATGAATTGCCTAGTTCAAATATTATTAGGTCTAATACATTGTGAACTTTGTTAAACATGGATATTTAATAATCATTAAAATAAAACTTAGTTATTTGTTACTGCCAGAAGTAGGTAGACCATTTATTAAATTCAATGTGAAAAAATACTTTATGAAATATTTGCATTGGTTGTGTAACAGACATCTTAAAAAATGAGCAACATCAAATAAGCCTGTCATTGTATGTATAACTATAAAGAAAAAAGTGTTAGACATGCATATTGCATTTTTAGCCTCCTCCTCATGTTAATGGTGGATGTTAAAGCTTTCCTTGGTTGTATATCTATTTTATTATCCCAAGCATGTATTGAATCCATGATCTGCTTATAATTCTCATCATGCTTGGTATTAGTACTAAACAGAGAACTAATATATTATGCCGTAGAGTTTGGCACTCTGTTTAGTAAGTCATTACCACTACCTCACCTTACCTGGCAGAGCTGCTTGTTTTGTCCATGTGACCTCTTATTTTTGCTAGTTATGCCTATAGAAAGGTCATTCAACCCAATAATGGCTTCTCATTTAGTCTAGAAATCAGACAAAAGCTTTGCAGCTGTGAAATGCAGCCCATTTAAAAATTAACCTATTGTAAATTCTTAATGATTGAGAAATTCTGCAATTTGCTGTGATTTGTGGTTTGTGCTGCAATTAGAATAGCAAACAGCAGAGATGATGCAGTCAGAATGACGTGCATTTGGGAAGTGAAGAGAAAGAAACTTTAGCAGATACTGTGCTTGGTTCAAGCCAATGTATTATGCCCTTCTGCCCTCATCAGTCTTATATTGCTTTGTCTCCCACCTTTAGACTCTCCCGAGTGAAATGTAATCCTTGGAAATAATTACATAAATTACTGTTTTAAATACTTAAATACTAAAGAAGTAAAATTGTCCACAAGTGTAGTCTACCTTTTTCTCCTTTAATATTTTTTCAACCTAGAGCCTAGATTCTTAGGGAAAAGAAGGACATAGATTTTTGATTCATGAAGACCTAGAATTCAAATTTTGTTAATAAAACAAATCAGCTCTATATCCTCATGCAAATTACTTAAACTCTCTGGCTTCAGCTTCCACATCTGGATATCTCAGTGGACTCTTGTACAGATTAAATTAGATACTGTATTAGAGAACTTAGTAGGGATACAATATGCTTCTTCACCATTTACTGTCTATTAACCCCTGATCAAATTATATAACTCCTCTATGCCTCTGTTTCCCTCTGTGAAATGGGGATATTAATACCTACTTCCTAGAGTTGTTGTGAGCATTAAATAAATGATGCAGAACCCTTAGAACAGTACTCTACATCTAGTTAGTATTCCATAATTATTAACCATTGGATTGACAAATCAATAACCAACAAATAACTTACAATGATAGATAATGTAAATGAAACATGTAGGGTACACTAAGACAATTTATTAGAGCTAGAAAAATAAGCAGGGCTATGTCATTTAGTGCTTTGTAATGGGAAGCCACTGACAAGGATGACGTGACTGGAATTACTTTTTTTTTAACTGACCTATTTCTTGTTTTTTTGTATTATTTTTGTTTTTATTTACCTTCTACATACAGTAATTCACTCCTTTTGGTGTATGAGCTTAGACAAGTGCATATAGGCATAGAGCCACTACTACAATCAAGACAAAATAGTTCTATCACCAGCCCCCACCACCGCCATTAAAAAAGAGCCCCACATGACAACCCCTTTGTAATAAATTGCTTTCCCCACTCCTAAATCCTAGTCTGCTTTCTGTTGATATAATTTTGCGTTTTCCAATATGTCATATAAATGGAATCACATACTCTAGCTTTTAAAGTCAAGCTTCTTCAGTTCAGCTCAATGCATTTGGAATTCATCCATATTATTGTATTTACCAATAGTTTACTAATAGTTCTTATTCCTGAGTAGTATTTCATTGTCTGGCTATACTGCAATGTGTTTATTCACCATTTGAAGGGCATTTAAGTTGTTTCCAGTTTTGGATGGTCACAAATAAATATACTGTAAACATTTTTATTCAAGTTTCTGTGTGAACAAATGTTTTCATTTATCTTGGGTAAAATATCTAGGAGTAAAATTGCCGGCTCTTGTGGTAAATGTATGTTTGACTTTATAAAGAAACTGCCAAACTGTTTTCCAACATGGTTATACAATTTTACATTTCCACTAGCAATATACAAGAGTTCAGTTGCCTTGCATTGTTGTCAACACTTTGATATTGTCAATATATTTTATTTTAGACATTCTAATAGGTATATATAGTATCTCAGTGTGATTTTAATTTGCATTTTCCTAATGACTAAAATGATTTTGAACATACAGTATTTTTATTTGCTTATTTGTCATCTATATAGCTTCTTTGGTAAAGTGTCTGTTCAAATCTTTTGCCCATTTTTTAAATTTAGTTGTTTGTTTCTTACTGAGTTTGAAGATTTTTTTCATGTGTTCTGGTACAAATTCTTTGTCAGATACGTGATTTTCAAATATTTTATTATAATCTATGCTTTGTCTTTTCATTCTCTTAACAATATATTTAGAGAGCATAAGCTTTAAATTTTGATGCAGTTTATCAGTTTTTTATTTTATGAATCATGTTTTTGGTGTCATTTCTAAGAAATTTTGCCTAACCCTAGGTCACAAAGATTTTCTTTTAGAAGTTTTATAATTTTCAGTTCTATATTTATTTAGGTGTACTGTGCAGTTTGATTTTTGTGTAATGTGAATAATGTAGATTGAGATGCGTATTTTATGTATGAATATCCAATTTTTCCAGTACCATTTATTGAAAAGACTATCATTTCTTCATTGCATTGCCTTTGTGCCTTGGTCAAATATCAGTTGACCTTATATTTGTGGATTTATTTGTGAGCTCTCTATTCTGTTTCGCTGATCCATGTGTCTCTCTGCTTACCAATAATACCACACTGTCTTGATAACTATAGCTTTATACTAAGTTTTGAGATCAGTTAGTATCACTTCTTCAAATTTGTTCTTTTTCAAAATTGTTCTAGTTTCTTTGGCTTTCCACATAAATCAGGTTGTTGATATCCATTAAAAAGCCTTTGGGGATTTTGCTTGTGATTATGTTAAATCTATAGATCACTTTGGGAAGAATTGACATCTTAACAATATTGAATCTTTCAATCCATGAACATGGTGTATATCTCTTTTTATTTAGGTTCTCCTTGATTTCTTTCTTTCATCAGTATTTTGTAGTTGTCAACATGCAGATCCTGCACATATTATTTTTAGATTTATACCTATTTCATGTTTTTTAGTTGTGTTATTATAAATTATACTTTAAAAATTTAAATTTCCAACTGTTCATTATTGGTGTATAGAAATTCAGTTGGTTTTAGTATTCTTATAGTCTGCATCCGTTTATGTATGTATTTAACATCCTTGGATTCTGCAGCCTTGTTAAACTTATTGGTTCTAGGAGCCTCTTTGTAGATCCTTCTATGTAAGTAATCGTGTTGTCTGTGAATAAAGACAGTCCTATTTCTTCCTTTTCAACCTGTAGGTCTTTTATTTGTTTTTCTTTTAAGCAAGAGAATGACTTGATTGGATTAACATTTTTCAAAAATAAGTGTGGCTTCAGTATAAGGAATTGATAGGATGGGAAAATATAAAAGAGACCAGTTTGGAAGCTGTCACAAGAATCTGAGACACTATGATAGGTTGGACTATGATGATGACAGTAAGAGAAGAAACAAATATACTCAGATTATATTTTGGTTGTAGAATTAAGAGGCCTGAGTAATGAATTGAATATTAGGGGAAAGAAGAGGAAGGGATCAGGAGGACACCAAGATCTCTGTCACAAGGAATTGGGTGGATGGAGTTGCCATTTACTTCATTGGAGAAGACAAGAGAAGAAACAGATTTGGAAGCAGGTGAAAAGTTGAGTTTTGAAAAAACATATATTTACCGATATAGTTAATTACAGGATATAAGAAGAAGAGCTTGGAAATGAGTTAGATCTATGTGAGACCCCATTCAAAGGCTTGTAGAGACTTTATTTCCGTTGCATTGCCTTTGTAGCTTCAGCATCCAAGATCATAAGATCTTTTTTACCTCAGGCCTTTGGACACGTTGTTAATCACTGTCTTAAGTGTGTGTGTCTCCCCTCCCCTTGGCACTCCCACTTACTTTTGCTTCCTTTCTACTGCCTTCCCTCCCTCCTTGCTTTCCTTTTTTGGGCTGGGGTCTTATCATCCTATAGGTCTTAGCTTAAATATCATCTCCTCAGAACCCACCTAAAGCCAGATATTTTTCTCTCTGCATTAGTCTCTGTTACACAATATTTTCTCCATAGGCATTATCATTTTGTAAACATTTTGTAGTTGTTTTCTTGTTTGTTGTCTGCCTTTCACACTAGACTACATTCCAAAGATCAGAGACTGTGTCTACCTTGTTTACCATTATGTCACCACTCCACAACACCTTACCGGGCACACGGTTGATCAGTATTTGTCAGGTGGAAGGAATGATGGTTCTAGAGCTCAGGAACGATGGCAAGAAAGAACATTTGGGAGTTATTCACATACAGATGGTATTTAAAACTATGGAGGTAAATAAGATTGCTAGAGAAAGAAAAGAATCCAGTACCAGCCCCTAGGGACTTGTCAACTTTAAAAGAGAAGTAGTTAGCAAAGAAGCCTGAGAAGGAGTAGCAAAGGATAGAGGAGGAAAACCAGATTTTGTTTCCTGGAAGCCTAGAAAAGAGAAATGTTTTTAAAGAGGCAGAATTTAAATGTGTAAGACAATGCTGAGGGGTCAAATAAGATGAGTCCATTTGATTTAGCAACAGAGGTCATTGACGAACGCAGCCAGAGTTTTGCTGGAGTGGAAAAAGTAGAAGCCACATGAGAGTAGATGAAGGAATGATAGTCATCATAGTAAATACAAACTAGATGGATATTTGACTGTAAATTTTATGTATGAGTATCCACAAAATATTTGCCATCCATCAAAACTATCTTTTGGGGTTAGCTCTGTATATCAGCTAACACTCGTATGCCTATGTAGGTGTTTAATAATTGAGTATATTTTATAAACTTGGTGTTTAACTGAAACATTTACTTTCATTTTGATTTGTCAAAAGACAAAATTACAACAAATTTAAAGATCTTAATTGGCTTTAATTTGCAATTCTAGAATTGGGCAACACTGTATTCCATAAAATAGCATAAGTGTTCTGAGGAGCTGAGCAAGGGAGGTTGGTTTTATATACAGAAAAAGGCTGAAGAAAGCAGAAACAAATGACAAAAAGTAGATTGGTCATTTAAAGTTATTGTCCTTGTGAGGTGGGAACAGGGAAGCACAACAACAAACAGAAAAATAACTGGTTAACATCAGGTTATTTCAGGTTACTTTTTCTGGGATAAGGATTAAAGCAGAGGGAACTTTATTATCATGCCAACTGAAACTGGCCTATTTCAGAATTTTGGCTATTATCTCCCTCTGATTTCTCAGGTCAGGTAACATCTAAGTTTCAGTTTGGTGCTGTGGGGCTTCAATATAAGTGACTCCATTTTGGTTTTTAATCTGGTCTGTTGGGGCTTAGTGTAGCAGCTTAGTCCAAACTAATGGCCTCGCATACTTTTTATTTAACAGATTGTAGTGCTGGAATAGATGCCACCTTAGACACCGAGAAATAAGAATACATGCCATCTTAGTCACTCAGAAATAGAGTACAAATGCATGTTATCCATTCTTGTGTCAAAGGGAAGATATTTAAGTCTTAAAACCTTTTGTTTTGTTTTTGGGGAGGTGGGGAAGGAGTAGGAAGGAGAAAGGGAGGCAGAGAAAAGCTTAGAAATAATACTAGCCTCCTTTACTTAACCAGCTATCAACAGTACAAGCTGGTTGATAAGCTGAGGCACATGATTCTGGAATTTAAGGAAATGTCTTTCCTGAGGATCTCCTCTACTCTAAACTGGTACAACCAATGAAGAGCACATACTTTATTGATCTAGATCAGAGTTAATGAAATTAACTTCATAGAAATTCTGTTTTGTACCATGATCTGGTTTCTGCACCTCCAGCAAAGTTCTTCATACTCTGGTTGATTTCCACTAAGTGCTAGACATAAATCTGTGTGTAGGTTTTAGAGATAGGATCAGAAAGGATGAATGAAAAGGACTTAGGCCAGAGGCTAGCAAAGGTGCTTGGTTCATGTTGCCTCATACACAGTACCTCTAAGCCAACAGAAATACCTAACAATTCCATTTATTAAGCAGATAGATCCAAACAACTAAGTGTTTATGTCCAAACAACTTAGCATGTGTTAAAGAGCATACAACTTCTCAAACCTTGGAATCAGTTTGGACACCACAACTACATGTCCTGTTCCACCTTGATTTTTTTGCACAATATGTGGTTTTAATCAAGATAACTGCCCCAGACCCAGCTTTACAAAGACATAATGTCGTCTAAAGGAATTCTGCATTAAAACTGTGAACTCGCTTCAACTAGTATTTTTTATGGTGTCCAACTCCTGTCACTGTCTTTCCCTAAAAATGTAAAATATTCCACAATGCTCTTGTGAATTTGCTGTAGCTCTCTGGGGTGCCTCATTACAGTTTGCAAGCTGTGGACTCAGAGCATTATTCCAAGACTTTTTGTTTTCCATTTAAATATTTATTTCTTATGTTTTGTACCTCTACATTAAAAACCAACCTGATGTTTATCATCGTTGGTGAAACGTAGTTTATTTTAGGATTTTTTGTTTCAAAAAAAGTATGATAGTTAAACATACATAATGTTGAAAGTTTGGAAAATACAGCAAAACATGGAGAAGAAAATAAAAGTCACTTCTAATTCCACCATCCACCAATAACCACTACTAACATGTTTTTGTTTATCTGTCCAGTTATTTTCTATGAAATAATAGCTAAGACTAACTCTGATTTTATTGGATGGTAGAAATATGTAGTTTAGTGTGAATTTCATACCCTTTAGTTGTGACTTGTCTATAATGACTTGGGATAAGTAAATAAGGTAGAGTTATAGCTGCTTCTTTCCTAAGTAACTGCTTTCATTAGTTGCGTATCTGACTGAAGGGCATGAAGACACCACCATTCACGAAGGAGAAACTTCCTGCTGCTGGGTTTCTAACCTAGCAAATGCAAGACGTGCCATTTATACAGTGGTTCCTCATTATAGAGGCACAAACACCAATAGATTTCAGCAGAGGAACGTTTTTTGAAGTACTAGTCTAACGTGTTTTAAAACGATAATGTGACACGTATTTTACTTCTTTTAGTAGGCGGACACACTTTCTTAAAGTAATAATATGTCATGGCCCTGCTATAAGGTAGTAGTTCTAGAAGACTGTTTATCTAATAATTCAGACTAAAGCTATTTATATTGCTGTGACACCACGTGGAAAACTTTTATAATTCCATCTTATTTCTGATGTATATGTTTTATTTTCTCTGCCTTCATAAGGACTAAAAACCGAAGTTATTTACGTGAAAACAAGATTTTTGTTTGAGTTCATTTACTTGAGATATGTTTAAAAAATCCACCTTCTGTCACACTATAGAAGTAGATTTTGAATTATCAAAAGGTAGGATTATAACTTCAGAAAAGAAAAAAAATGGTCAATTTAGTTTAACTCTGTGTACAAAAATTTATTTATAGTCTCATATATTCATTCCACACCCCCGTTCTTCTTTCCTTCTTTCTCCCTCTGTCCTTCTTCTTAATAGTAATTTTTAATTCTGACCAAAATAAGTTGTGGCAGTACTTTCTTAGCATAACCTGGACTGTTGAAGAGTAATTCTGTTCTTTAAAAAAATCCCCAGTAGGCTGGGTGCAGTGGCTCACCCATGTAATCCCAGCACTTTGGGAGGCCAAGGCCAGAGGATTGCTTGAGCCCAGGAGTTTGAGACCATCCTGAACAACATAGGGATACCCCATCTCTACAAAAAAAATTGCAATATTAGCCAGGTGTGGTAGTGCACAACTGTGGTCTCAACTACTTGGGAGGCTGAGGCGGGAGGATGATGTGAGCCAAGGAAGTTGAGGCTGCAGTGAGTTGTGATCGCACCACTGCACTCCAGCCTGGGTGACAGACTGAGACCTTGTCTCAGAAAAAAAAAAGAAAAATCTGTGGTAGGGGGCCCCATGGAGAAAAGGTGGAAGCAAGATAAAAAGACATGGAAGCCAAACTGAGAGTTTTCAGTGGCCAAAACTAGAACAATTTGAGCAATGAAATAAGTGATGTATATTTTATTATAAACCAAATAATAAAATAAATATCCATGAGTCCATACCAATACACATAAGCAATTAAATGAATAAATAGGGGAGAAGGGACAAATCTTTCTCACGGAAGAACTCTAGATAATAGATGTAGAAGGAATGGAGGATACAGAAAATCCCATTAGAACACCGCAGGAATAATTGCTCAGGCAAGAGTTACAGATGAATGCCAAAATTAATAAGTGAAACTTTTCTTTGAGCTGCTAATTTAAAATCTTCAGAAATACTAGATCCAGTTTCATCTGATAGTTTCTTAACCCCAGATTATTGATAGATTCAAATAGTATAAAAGTGTGGTATGCAATCAGATGGATACAGGCAACAAATTTTTTTCAACATAAAATATACGGTGTGTTGCTCTGTTTTTTTCAGAAACAGTAAAACCTCATCAGTTCAATGTAATTTGGGGTACAGATGTGAAATCTTGTTTTATAAATATTTTATTCTTTTTACTTTCAAGGTCTCATTAACTCAAACTAGGATAACAGTTGATTAGAAGACCTGATGGGGTCCAGTTTTAGTAAATAATAATATGTAATTGGCTGAGGATGATTATTGTCATAGTAACAAATTAGATCTAAAATTAAACTCCTCTCCTGTATACCGGTCATTCTTTTGATCCGACCATTATTGGAAACTGTTTTTAGTTTGTATACATGTGGGAGATAGTATTTTTATTAGTTAAATATATTTTACCACCTAACCAAATGAGTAACTTGTAGTGTGTCTATCTTGGGACTATAACTGGTGTGATCAATGAAGAATGATGTATTGTTCTTAAATACGGAAATACGTTTAGGTTAGTAGTGGCAGGTGCGTGCATTTTCTGGAAAGCTCTGTTTACCAGATTTTTAGTGGCCAAGGAGATACACAGATAGTTAATAGTACTGCTTAATTGTTATAGTCAGATTGAGTAACACATAATTTATAGCAATTCTGAAACTGAGAACACAAGAATGATAAGCTATATGATAAAGACCACAATTGCTAGTCAGCAAAAGTACAGACTACACATTGTTGACCAGCAAGCCATTCTTGTAAAGTGCATATGATAAAATTTTCTTGACAGCTGTTTTCAAAGCGAACCTTCCTATGTCATCATGGTTCCTTTAGTAAATTTACTTGTAAGTTTTTTTTTTTTTAATTAAGCAGTGTTTCTTGCTGAAAGAAATCAAAGAAGATACAAATAAATAGAAAGACATTCATGCTTGTGGATTGGAAGACTTAATATTATTAAAATATTTATACTACTAAAATGCATTCCGCCCCTATCAAAATCCCAATAGTATTTTTTGCAGAAATTAAAAAAACTATCTTAAAATTCATACAGAATCTCAATAGACCCCAAAAGGCCAAAACAATCTTGAGAAAGAAAAAAGTTGGAGGCCTCACACTTCCTGATTTCAAAACATACTTCAAAGCATCTAATTTAGATGGCATACTTAATTACTGGCATAAAGGTAGAGATACAAACCAATGGAGCAGAATAGAGAGCCCAGAAATAAATCATTGCATATATGGCCAAATGATTTGCCACAAGGGCGCCAATACTACACAATGGGAAGGGACAATCAATATCTTCAACTGACAGTGTTGGGAAAGCAACATCCACATGCAAAAGAATGAAGTTGAACCCCTACCTTACACCATATACAAAAATTAACACAAAAATAAAGACCAAAACATAAGACCTTAAACTATTAAACTTGTAAAAGATAACATATGAGAAATCTTTTTTTTTTTTGAGACAGTCTCCCTCTGTTGCCCAGGCTGGAGTGCAGTGGTGCGATCTCGGCTCACTGCAAGCTCCGCCTCCCAGGTTCACGCCATTCTCCTGCGTCAGCCTCCCGGGTAGCTGGGACTACAGGCACCCACTACCACGCCCGGCTAATCTTTTTGTATTTTTAGTAGAGACAGGGTTTCACTGTGTTAGCCAGGATGGTCTCGATCTCCTGACCTCACGATCCGCCCATCTCGGCCTCCCAAAGTGCTGGGATTACAGGCGTGAACCACTGTGCCCGGCCAGGACAAATCTTTAGGACATTGGATTAGGCAACGATTTCTTGTGTGCAACACCAAAATCATAGGCAAAAAAATAAAAAATAAAGAGGACTACATCAAAGTTAAAAACTTATGTACATCAAAGGAATCAATCGGCAGTGTGAAAAGGCAGCCTACAGAATGGGAGAAAATAATTGCAAATCGTCCATCTGATAAGAGGTTAATGTCCAGAATATATAAGGAACTCCTACATCTCAACAACAATAAACAACCCAATTAAAAAATGGGCGAAGATTCTTGTATACTGAAGAAAGTATACAATCAATAAGCACATGGAAAGATTCTCAGTCATTAGGGAAATGCAAATCAAAACCACAATGAGATAGCACCTGACACCATCAGGATGGCCACTATGAAAGAACAAAAGTTTAAATTACAGCACAGTAAACAATGGGCATCAATTAAAAAAAGAAAAAAAAAGAACAAAAACTAACAAGTGTTAAGGATGTGATGTTGGAACCCTTGCATACTGTTAGTGAGAATGTAAATTGATGCAGCCATTATGGAAAACAAAGGGGTCCTCAAAAGATTAAAAATAAAATTATGATCCAGTGATACTGCCTCTGGGTGTATATCCAAAATAATTTAAAACCGGATCTCGAAGAGATATTTTCACACCCACGTTCATTGCAACATTATCCAAAATAGCCAAGAGGTAGAAGCAGCCCACATGTCCGTTGACAGATGAGTGGCTAAAGAAAATGTGGTGTATACATACAGTGGAATATTATTCTACCTTTAAAAAGAAAGAATTTCTGTCACATGCTACAACGTGAATAAACCTCAAGGACATTATGCTAAGTGAAACAAGCCAGTCACAAAAGGACAAATAGTGTGTGATTCTGTTAATACTCGTATGAAGTATCTAAAGTAGTCAAAATCATAGAAACAGAAAGTAGAAAGGCAGTTATCAAGGTCTGGGTAGAGGGGAAGGGGGGGGAGTTAGTGTTTAGGGAGTATAGCATTTCAGTGTTGCAAGATGGAAAAGTTCTAGACATCTGTTGGAAAATATGTGAATACACTTAGCATTGCTGAACTGTACACTTAAAAATGGTTAAGATGGAAAATTTAATGTTTTTTTTACCACAGATTTTAAAAAGCAATGTTTCATTGCCTAATTTTATATTTGGTTAACAATTTTACTGATTGTCTGCTATATCCCAGGCACTTTCAATTATTAATCTTTCAGTGACCCAGTAAATTAGGAACTTGTTCCCCATTTTAGCAATTAGGAAATAGACATTGAAAGGTTTAGAAACTTATTTCTGTTAGACCCTACATGTGGTATAGCAAAACTGTGTTTACCTAACTGAATGAGTTGTCCAATACTTGCATATACACAGTGTTTCCAGAATAAAAGAATGGGTCCCTAGAAAGCAAGGCAAGAGAATTGTGACTAAAATAATGAATATTTGAGGATAAATTTAGCAAGTTTGCTACTTGGAATATCACTTTTTTGGGCATGTCTAGTTCCAAAACCACTGAATGTATTGCACCTGTTGGATTTGTTGAAAATGCAGATGGTACAATCAAATGTAAAGGGAAAGGAATATAGTTTGAAAGTTTTTATGAAGACATGTACTGCCTAATCTGCGAATTAAAAGCATCTTTTAAAAACTTACTTCTCGTCATATTCCTAGGTGGTAGTGAATATGTGGGTAGAAAAATGAGAATGTTTCAGATAATGCTAATGAAGTTAAATGATTGCAATCTACCATATTGTGAGGAAAAGTTGTTAGCCATGAAAGATGAGGACAGAATTAAAATATTACCATGACTGGCATTTGATTGGAAAACTACAAAGATAAGCTTAGGTTCCTATTTATGAAAACCATTCTCACAGCCCAGTGAAATATCTTTTAAAAGGTTCATAGTTACCATGGATACTTGTTAGGTTTGATAGAGTATCCATATTCAGTCATCTGAGGTGAAGAAGCCAAAAAACCCATCAACTAATGTCACAAATAGCTTCATCTGTAAATTTGTACTAGTTTGGGGATGGAAAGGGTAAGTTTCCTGAAGATTAGATTGTTGGTTAATTGTCACTGCTTGGAAAGCAAAATATTTAGGATGTACATTGCCTGAATTTGATCCTAGTATTTGCTATTGATATGTAACTTTTTCATTTAACTAGTACAGGGCATTTCTTAGATTTTAACGTAGGAATTTAGATGGTTAGACCTTTCTGAAAGTTGATGAAACCTAGGCAGTATACTCAATTTCTGAAAGCCGTAGAGACACAGACAATATTGAAGGCATTGGTCCCCATGGTAACATATTTGCATTTGGCCCAGCATGGCTGGTTTCTGCCTAGCTTCTTTTAATTGCTATATATTGACAGCCGTTTTCACAATTATTTATAAAATGTTGGATAAGTGAGCATGTGTACAAGGGAGTGCACACCATACCTTAAGCTTGATTAGATACTTCAGATGACACAGAGCTCTGCATGAAGAGTTACTGAGGTATTTTTATCATTTCCTAATGTGCCTGTCACATAGTAGAAGCAAAAAGCCTTTCAAGTTATTTAAATATTTTCCTCAATTCTCTTTTAAAACAGGTGACAAAAGAGCTGAAACAGTATGACAACAAAATTATAGAATGCAAATTTGAGAACAACAGCTGGGTCTTCATGAGACAGAGAACAGACAAAAGTTTTCCTAATGCCTACAACACTGCCATGGGTGAGTATGACAACTTACCAGTGCTTATTATATTTAAAGCTAAAATTAAGGTGTTAGACCCAAAGTGTGCTGCCTTTGTTGTTTTGCTTAATGAGGCATAGTCATTTGGACTTCATCCTTGTTTGATGGGAAAGATAAGTCAAGTCTATATTCTGTTTGGCTCCGGTTGGCTTGTAGGTTCTTCTCTCTAAACTGGTGGTCTTGTGCCCATGCACCCAAAAGAGAAGTTTAAAGGGCAGGATACTGGGCTGTATACAAGTTGAATTTATTGAACAACAACAACAACAGAAATCATGATAATTTCAGATCTATTCAAAACTATAAAAACCATTGTTTGCCAGATGGTAAAAGACAAAATTAGCAGGGGAAAATGTAATTTCCAGCTCTTAAAATAGCTTTATAAACAATGGAGAACAAAGTAAACGAAAACCATTTAAAAAGACAAAATCTGCTATGCTATTCTTCAGAGTGTTCTTTGGGTACAATATGAATGCTTTGGGAATTCAGAATAGTAAGTTTCTTTCATGGGGAACAGCACAAATTAATTGAAGTTTATAAGGTATACCACTACCAGTAGCAGTTGTTGCTCTGGATTGCATTTTTAGTGGAGTTGAAGAAAGGTAAAAACCAAGATAACAGGTTAATCAAATTTTACTTTTAGAATGTGCAGTTGATGAGGAGGAGGATGATGATATGATAAGCTAATGAGAAAATATTGAAATTGCCAGTTTCAGCTTTGCAGTTTAAAAGTTACTGTTGTACATTTAGGAGTTCTCATTGGAACTAGCATCTGTGTTCAGACAAGATGAGCTAATTTCAAAAGTTAACTCATCTTGCATGAGTTAATCATGGGATGATTAAGCCAATGTCTTTTCTTCCAAGACCAAATAGGTAAATAAAATGAAAAGGACTGGCACTAAATTTTGATAAGAGAAGATAATATGGTCTGCTAGCTACAATGAAACCACCTATTCAATAGGAATGGTAGCTGGTGCCATGTTTTATGTTTCGTAGAGTAGACTTCTTTCTGAGAGAAAGATTGAAGGACTGTAGTGCACGTTTTCTGTAGAAGTTTTAGTTGAAACAGACTATGGTGCAATGCGTTGTGTTAGATTAAAATCCCATAAAAACTGGTTTGGGAGGCATAGAAAACCGTGGAGAAGACATGCTTATAGCCCAAATATTTAAAGTTTTGGTTTAAAATTAATACTGCAGTAAAGAGTAGCCATTAGACAAGCGCATATTTTGGGTGTAGGGTAGGGAGGAGATAGTTCAATGTGAAGCACATCACTCAAATGGGTAAAATGAAAGTATTTAGTATATTGGGAAGAAAACCTTTCTCATATGCCTGTGGTGAGTCAGCTGCCTTAATTAACCCTCACGTGAGACCTGTGTCTCCCTTTGTCCACAGCTGTGTGCAACAGCATCTCAAACCCTGTCACCAAGGAGATGCTGTTTGAGTTCATCGACAGATGTACTGCAGCTTCTCAAGGACAGAAGCGAAAGCATCATCTGGACCCTGACACGGAGCTCATGCCACCACCACCTCCCAAAAGACCACGCCCTTTAACCTAAGACCTGCCTGTGACTTCAGGGTTAAGAAGAAAGAGGAATGAGGAAAAAATGCTGTTGCCCATTTTTGTAGCCAGAGAAATTGAAAAACTGTGGCTTGATGTTGATACACATTTGAATTTTTTTTTTAAAAAGAAAGGTATTGTAGCCAGCCTGTAAATACTTGATGCATTCATTTCCTCAGTGCTGCAATACATCATGGACTTAAACATTTTATTTATCTGATAAACTCAGCCTTACCTTGTGGAATCTGAAGATTGAAATATCCAAAGGTTTAAACAAGATGGAAATCAATGAAAAAGAGGCCTTGTTTATATATGGGTAACTTCACATTTAATTTATAAAGTTAACAATCTGGAAACTGTGAGCCCATAAAACAGTATTTTTTAGAAGTTGTGTTACAACTGTAGCAAATTTTCCTTTTAAAAAATTCAGGCAATGGCATTAAACATTCTTGCTATCATTTACCGTGGATTTCCTACATTTCTGAGATCCCTGTATTCAAAAACAAATGACAGGGTTGTTAAGTTGTACTATATTAAACAACTTGGTCTGGTTTATATCATTTTAACAAGTTTTTTGGAAATGTAAAAGAAAAAAGTAAAGCTCCATTTTTGTGAATTGCATTGTTTCTAAAGGAAGTATTTTGAGTATTTTCATCTGTTTGTATTGTTTCGACTATGATATCAGATATCCAGTGTGTCCATTCTGGCAGTGGTTTTGAGTTACTTCATGGAACTTGGACATACACCACCAGGTCCTTTATGTGTTGTTCTCCTGGGAGACTTCTTTTTTTAAATGCCAGGGCTACTTCTGCTTTACCTCAGTGGTATCAGCACATTGTAAATTACGTTAAAACACACAACTCACTGTGATCTATGGGAGTGATATCAAATACAAAGGATGTTGTGTTACTTCTCTCAAACAAAACAGCAAAGGGAATGCCAGCTAACTTCTTTGATTAGAAGGTAATGTCATGGAATAGAATGCTGTCACTAGAAGATGCTCTCCCACTGCTAGATAAATGCAGAGGCAAAGTGTAGACATCTGTAGGAACTAAATATCAAGGAAATCAAGACATTTATTTTCAAAGCGAGAATTCTATCTACATTCTATTCTGCGGATGTTATTTCTGTTATACATCTGAATTTTAAAATGTTTACTGATAGATAATGGATTTAAAGGGCGGCTAATTGATTGTCTGCCATTGTTGATAAACTGTTCTAATTGGTTTGTGAAAGAACTCTGAGAATTAGCTAAATGGAGGCTAATGTATTTATTTTTAGAGGTACATGTTTTAAGTAAATGTATTTAAAATAAATTTTCATGGTCTGAATTGTATATGTATATGCATATCTGTGTAAGTATATGCAAGTGTATATTCTTCTACTGATTCAGTCAGACACGAAATCCAACTGAATTACCTGGTAGACTGAGTGTCTGACAGGATTTCTATATGGACATAGCACAGATGAACCAAAAATGTATTTATATTCACCTGAGTTTTAATGTTTTTAAACAAAGTTTTCTCCTGCAGTGCTTTTCTATATGAAATAGTTTGAGTCAAGCTTGGGCTTTTTTCTTCGTTGTTCCCAAGTCGTGTAACGTATAGTGAATAGTGAATTTATCCAAAACGCCATTATAACGTTTTTTACTAGAGTGCTTTTTGCACATTTGGGCGCTAAAGGGATTAAAACAACTGATGCCACAATGACTATTGAAGGAGGGAAAATTCTCAAGGTTCCATAGTATCTTTTACAAAATGGATTAAAAAAAAATGCCTATGCAACTCCAAATAGTCTGATGCCTGCTTCCCCAGGACGAGTGACTCTTCCACGGTGTGCTGCTTTCCTCCGAGCCTGTGGAAAGGCAGAGCCCTTTTGCAGATACGAAAGCAAGCTTTTGCCAATGATCTTTAATGGAGTTAAAATGTTTATGGTAATTGTAACCTTTCAAATGAGTTACGTGAAAAGACCATCTCACTTTTAATACACCCAGATATTTTCTTCACGTCTTTGTGCATTTTAGCAGGACTTAATTTTCTTAATTTATTCTTTCCTTTCAATTATAGTGACATAGAGTAGTTGGCCTTGTAAGTAGATCCCGTTTAGCCCCTGAACGTAATACCATCTGCAGTATTATAAAAGTCATTTAGAAGGTCAGGGGAATAATCTAGAGGCAGGATTTTGGACATTGTGAAGGAAATGTGCTCCTTCTCAGCTCACTTCAATAACTATTTTCTGAGACTGAAGTTTTTTAGGCAAGAATAAGAAAACTTTGCTTTCTTCAGTTATCACATGTGAAAGCTTTTGCTTTTTGTTAGGAAAAGGTGTGGATGACTACTGCGTGGATGGTTACATTTGCTTTCCGTGAAATGCTCAGAAAATGTCAGGACATTCCTTTTCCAATTGTGTGTCAGTGCGTATTGTAATAAAACTACTGATTTAAATTAGCATAAGTGTATCTACTTTGTTTTACTGGTGATACTCTTGTGTCCCTTCTATTGCTGGCATCACATCCTACTGCTGTCAGCCACACCCAGTGTAATCCATCTGGCTTTGTAGAGATTAGCATAAAGACTTGGAAAGCCTCTATTTTTCTTTCTGAGAAACTGAGAAATTTGATTGACACAGGGGGGTGTAGTTTGAACCTTTTATTTTTGAAGTGGAGAGGAATGGGAGAAAGCACATCTTTATATGATGTTTATATTATTTCTCTTCATCTAATCTTAGCAGTCTACTGTATGAGTAGATATTCTGTTACATTATTTTTAATGCATTTAAATTTTTTAGAATACTCAGCAATAGCAATAAATATTCTGAAATGATGAAGTCATGAACTACCAAATTTTTTTTTGCATTGCATTTTTATAGTATGGAATTTGCCATCTTTAAATGTTTAAATAATACCACCATTTTGAACTCTGCATATAGTTTTTCCTGGCCAAAAAAAAACCTTGGAAGCTAAGAAGCAAATACTCCCAAGTGGGAGGACACATGTGGTGGAGAAAACTCTGGACTAGACTCACGCAAGTCCAGGCTCTGCCTCCTGTTGGCTCTGTTCTGTCTAGATCCTCCCCCCCACACACCCCCATCCACCCCTGCCATTTTGTTCCATCTATAAAGTGGCAAATCCCATCTGTCACACTGGGCTAGATTATTTAAAAGCCTTTCCAGGTCTAACCATGATTCCTGTGTTAAAGACAGTACTTTGAAAATCTCCCATATTCACCATAATAGCAGTATTACCATTATTGATTATTCACCAACTACCAAGACTGTCCTAAACATAACAACTCTATGCAGGTAGGTACCGTTAACCAACCCCACTTTTAGATGAGGAACCTGAGACTAAGTTGTGAGCTGAGATCCAGACATAGGTCTTTTTACTCCAGCACCTACATTTTTGCACAGTCCTCTCCCAAAGGCTTAGTTACATACAGTCCCTTTGTGGAAGACTGATTTCATGCCAGGGGGTCCCAAACTAAGACATTTTTTGGGTGCTAACAGGGTAATAGGCTTTAAGCACTTCTCTCTAATGAAGGTAAAGTTGGGAGCACACAAGTAAATACACTTTAGGGCCTTATTTAACTATTTATTTAACAATACTTAAATGTGAGTGACTAAGCAGCCACGAAGGGGAAGTTTAATGTTCTCATTAAGATGCTAAATTCTAAAGAGGTAATTAGGAAGAAATAAGTGATCAAATTACACACTGGGCTAACATTTTCTTGATTGTTGCATAGTTAGCTGTCAACTCTGCTGCTTTGGCAGGTCATTGTCAGCCTTGGTTAATGCAGATGGGCCCCTTCCCTCACCTGACTGATGTCAGGTGACCACTCTGCAGTATCAGGAAGGTGGTAGTGGAGCAGACTCTGAGCAGGGGCCACCTGGTCTCCAGATTTCACATTTCCAAAAACCAGGGCATGGATCCGGGGTTGCCAAATGTTTTGCCATGTCAGGGCATTAATAAAACAAATTATCTTGCCATTATTTAGTAAAACTAAGGAACTCTTAACACATGAAAAGGAAGTAGGACATATTTTAGAAGACAGGCCTTTATATAGAAGAAATTTTGTTTTATGAAAGATTCACTTCATTGTCCTTTGCTTGTATATTTCCTCCCAAGCTGATGAAAACTTTTTCATGAACTGGTGTTGGGAATCACTGCAGAGGTGGAATTCAGTTGGGGCTTTACGTGGGAAGGGACGTGGAAAGTAGCAGCAGCTCTTGGTTTCAAAACTAAAGATCATTTGCATAACCAGAGCTGTCCGTAGTAAGTTATTTCACGGTGGTTGATTCTAGGGGTTGATTACATTCTGTCCTTGTGATATAAGGCGTACAGATGAAAAGTGCAGTTATCCGAATGCTTATACATACCCGAATAGAATGAAACCTTCACTTGCTTGAGGTGCAGAAATAAGCAAAGCAAAATACAACACAGAAAATCAGCATTTGGCTTTGACAACAAATCAGACCAACAAAGTCACCGGTTTCCACAACTTCGAGCTTGCTGCACAGTCTATTTTTCCTTCAAATCGCTGCCACCAGAGTGATCTTTAAAAACTCAAACCTGCTCCTGTCATCTCCCATGAAGAGCTCCCTGGCACATGACAGAAAAGGCCCTTTGTGACCTGGCCTCAGCCTGTCTGTCCAGGGTCATTCTGCCTTATGGGACAGAGGTGTGACTCCTTGTTTTTCTCAGAACTCCCTGCCCCCTAAGCCCAGGAACCTTTGTACAGGCTGCTGCTGCTTCTGCTGCCCGAAACCCCAGCTTCCCCTCATCTCAGGATCAAGGAAGCTTTTTCTCATAGACAGCCTCCTAAATCTCACACTATTATGGTAGCCTCCCTTGGTGTCCTCTCAAGACAAGGACTGTAGACATAGCACGGGGACTGTGTCATCTTGGACCCATAGCACAGAGCTTGGCAGTAGTGGACACTTGGTAGTAATTAGGGCAGGAGGTGCTAATGCTCTTTTGTGCAGTTGTCCTCCTCAGTTTAGCCGTGTATGAACATAATCTCCTGTCACTCTAGCCTTCTCACCATAATAGAAGGACTGATAACATTTTTTGTCTCTTAAGAATTTCTCCCAGAGTCCATCTCTGATGTACCTTGTATTTCATCCTGATTAGAAGTATCTTTTCTGTTCTTGCCCTTTGCACTGACAATGAGTGCTTCTGACAGAACCTTCTCAGCAGGAAAGATCTTTTAAAAAGTGCCCTGGTCTCCTTGCTGTGATACCCTCTGAGGGAGGTGTGAGGGGAAGAGTGTTTTTAATCATGTCTTATTTTTCTAGTGATTTCACTGAACTTGCCAGTATCTTAAACTAGAAGGCTCCGTCTCCCTACCTACTCATTTTCACCTAATTTCTGAGGTATCCAAAGAGAAGAGAAATCTTTTGGTAACTGCTGAGACTTTTCAGTTAGTTTTAAAAACAAATTTCAGTCCGTGATCCCTTAGTATGAATTTGTGCTTCTAGCCTTGCCTTTGAAGTGGGAAAGGCAAGTGAAAGATATTCTTGTTGCTACTACTGAATGCTATTTTCCAGGATCTAAAGGAATAAGAAACTTTATAGTTTCTGTAGTTCTGCTTTCCTTCTGAAAGCCATCAGGGGAACACTGTGTAGTTTTGACCTGGAGTATAAACATAGTGTGCTCTGGTATATATTAAAGATAACGCCTACAGAGACTGATTGAACACCACCACAACCAAAGCTCTTCTATAAAAAAGATTCTTGAAAATGTGACACGTGGATAAAAACTGTACACCAGGAGACATCACATACAATGGAGATGATGCAGGAGGTGGGAGGAGATTTAGGCGTCGATGGATGGATGGAGTGACTGGGGCAGAGGAGGTGTGGACAGTGACTGTGGGGCAGAGTTTGATGGAGGGGTTTGTCCAGAGCTGTGTGAAGGAGAGTACTGGGAAGCAGAGCTGTAATCACTCCATCTTAAAACTACCAAACCAGCCAACCAACTGCCCTTGGCCCCTTGATATCCCTCTAGCTGCTGACCCATTTCTCTCTTCCTGTTTCCTGCAACATTCTCTGAAGGAGTTGATTGCACTTGATCACTCCCCATCCTTCCCTCCTAGGCTCTCTTGAGCCCACTGCCCACAGGCATTCAACTCCATGGAAACTCTTCTTGTCCCTACCACCAGTGCTCTCTACAAGGTCAAATCCACTCTCCTAACTCTCCTAATCAACCTCTCAGCAATATTTAACACAATTTGTCACTCCCTCTCTCTCTTTTTTTTTTTTTCTGTTTATAATGGGAAATTTCAAACATATACAAAAGTAAACAGTAAAATAAACTCCCATTTACAGATTCAGCAATGTTCAACCTATGACAGTTCTTTCTCTATACACTGATCAGTCTATGCACATATACACATGATTGTTTTAAAATAAGTCATAAACTACTCCCTCTTTGGTGAATCCTTTTTGCACTTGGCTTCCAGGCCACTGTGGTCTCTTGGTTTTCTTTCCTCCAACCTACAGGCCACTCCGTTTCAGTCTCCCTTGCTGAACCCTTGTCACCCTACCCATCTCTACGAGCAGTGACCCGGGCTCCATCCGCTGACCTCTCTCTAAGTGAACTCTGCTAATCTCTGAACACAAATACCCTCCAGACACAAACAATTTCCAAATATATTTGTAGCCCGGATCTGTCTGTTCAATGCTAGACTCCAATTCCAACTGACAACTTGACATCTTCAGTTGCATGTCTGATAGTCATCTTAAACTCAACACACCAAAAACGGAACTTCCGTCCTCCAACAGACTTCCTTCTCTTCCCACAGTCTCCTTATAAAGCTTAGTTAATGGCAATTGTATTTTTCCAGTTGCTTCTGAATCATCCTTGACTCTTTTCTTGACGTCCAATCCATCAGCAAGTGTTGTCAGCACTACCTTCAAAATATAACCAGAATTTGACAGCTTCTCCATCTCTCCAGCACCTCTCGTCTCATCCTTTGCCTAGACTGTTGCAGTAGCCTCCCAGTTTCCACTCTTGTCTCTCCATCCCCCCATCTATTCACACAGCCATCAGTGTGATATGTTTTAGAACTTTTCACCCTACTATGCAGAACCTTTCAGTCCCTTCCACATCATTCACAATAAAATCCTAAATGCATACCACAGTCCACAGGTCCTCCGTAACCTGATCCCACTGCTGCTTCTTTGATCTCATCATCTTACCCTTCTCCTCATTCACTCTGCTCATCCACATTGGCTCTTTTGCTGTTTCTTCAGCTTGCCAAGCTAGTTCCCACTGAATTTTCTTTTCCTCTACCTAGAATGCTCTTCCCTCAGGTATCTGTAAAGCTCACTCTCTTACTTCATTCAAGACTCTGGACAAATGCCACAAATGCCTATATGAAATTACCACTCCCATTACCATCTACCCTCTTATCCTGCTTTATTTTTCTACAAGCATTTATGATCTGACATATTTGTTGACTTGTTTGCCTATTGTCTGACTTTACTCTCTAGAATGTAAGTTTCATATGAACTGAGAATTTGATTTCACTCATTGCTATATTTCCAGCACCTAGGCCAGTCTGGCATAAAGCATAGGGTTTCAATAAATATTTCTACAATCTATGAAGTAGACCTACATGGACAGGCTGGGGACAGATTATGAAGGCCTTTGATGTCTGGCAAAGAAGTTGGGCTAAACGTTATCAATAATAAGGAGCTATTGAAAGCTTTTAAACAAAGGAGTTTTCTTTGTGAGAGTAATCTAGTAATAATCTGTCTGAGGTGGAAGAAAGAAGAAAAACATAGGTGATAAGACACCTAGGAGGCTATTGTCAGCAGATGAAAGGTAGGAAACCTAGAATAGGGTGGCATCTACAGAAATGGAAGAGATGGGTGTGACAGGCATTCAGTAGGGAGGCTCATCAAGATTCAACAATCAATTGAAAAGCCAAAGCTACCTTCCAGAGTTTGAGCCCAGGGAGGGAACTGGTAGTGCTCTTAACATAAACAAGGGAGTGAGAAGGAAGAGCTGATTTGGGGCTGGGAGGAATAAAGAGCTTCAGAGCATGATGAACTGGAGATGCCTTTAGGAGTGTCAGATGGAACTGTCTAGGGGAAAATTTAGAACTGGAGCTTAGGCAGTCAGACTGCTGGCGAGATTTCAAATCTGTCCACACAACAATGGTAAAAGCAGTCAGTAGGAGGTATGAAGTAAAAAGAGGACTAGGGACCCCCACATCTGTGAGTATAAGAAAAAAATATAACCAGCAAAGAAAAGGCATCCAGAAGTAAGGAAAAGAAATTAAAGTCAAGAAGTAAAATGACACTCAAGAAGGTGCCAGCCCACAGAGCTACAAGACAAAAGTTTTTTGATAGTGGAGGCAGAAAATAGTTCTGATTGCTCCAGGGAAGTCCTGGAGAGCCAAGGACTGAGAAAAGGACCTTGAATTTGGTTTCTAGGTGGCCTGCAGAAGCATGATAGGGATGGCTGAAGTCGAGTGTTGATGAAAAGAGTCAGACTCTGTAAAATATTTTTTTTAAAGATCTATTCTGAGCCAAATATGAGTGACCATGGCCCGTGACATAGCCCCAGGAGGTCCTGAGAACATGTGCCCAAGGTGGTTGGGGCACAGCTTGGTTTTATATATTTTAGGGAGGCATGAGACGTCAACCAAATACATTTAAGAAATACATTGGTTTGGTTTAGAAAGGCGGGACAACTCAGAGTGGGGAGGGGCATCCAGGCTATAGGTAAATTTAAACATTTTCTGGTTGACAATTGATTGAGTTTATCTGAAGACCTGGGATCAACAGAAAGGAAATGTTCAGGTTAAGATAAAGGATTGTGGAGACCAAGTTTTATTGTGCAGAGGAAGCTCTCAGCAGACTTCAGAGAAAGAGCAGGTTGTAAAATGTTTCTTATCAGGCCTAAAAAGGTGCCTGGCTCTTAGTTATCTCCTGGATCTGGAAGGGAAGGGAGGAAAACAAAGGGGAAAAGTGATTCTCCATAGAATGTGGATTTTTCCCACAAGAGACTTTGCAGTGCAATTTCAAGGTATGGCAAGGAAACATATTTTGGGGTTGAATATTTTGATTTTTTTTCTCTGTCTCATAATGTTATGCCAGAGTCAGATTGGTAAGTAAGTCACGATATATAGAGTCAGGTAAAACCCATCTGATGAGAATTTGTGGTTTGTAGGGCATGACTCCCTAGATCTCTTAGATAGGAATTTGGGCAAGATAAAAAAGTCAGAGCTTAGTCCTCACAAGAAAAATGAGAAACTAGGAGGAAATGGAGGTGATGGGGTTTGGAGTTAAATCTATATCAACAGATGAATTAATACTCCCAAGGGTATTGCCCAGAGCTTTCCAACCACTGTCTCGAGACACCCTGCCATGTCGCCAGGGAGTTGTAGATGTCGATCTTCTCAGCCCACAGGGGTGGCCAGGATCTCTGCCTACAGCCAAGGGATGCCTCTGGGCTCCCGATGGGGAGCACCCCGGGGCCCCTGGAGGCAAAAGCACAATGACCAACATCAGATGCACAAGGTCTACATTCATTCTCCACCATGGAGACTGGACAAGGCCAGCTGCAAGGCGTGACACTGCCCATTCTGGACAAGGGGCTCATAGAGCTACTGGGCACATGACCCAGGGTGTGGCTGACCAGAAAAGGGTGCCTGGGAGTCTGGTAAGGGCCCTAGAGGGTGGCACCAAGTCTCTGCCTTCACCTGTGACAGACCATTTTGGTGTCATTCATTTGGGGTACTGGGAGACTGACTGAACAATGCATGCACATGCTGCACATCCGGGCCTCATCATTATTTGGAAATAATTGATGTAAATAATACCGTTGGACTGGAAATCCATTTGTGTTATCACAAGAAATGTCAGTGAGAAATCACAAGAAATTTGTAGAAATGAGAAAAAGAAAAAGTTGATTCTTTAAATATAATTTCAACCATTGACATTTTTGAAAGGTTGCAAAAAATAGTTTTATTTTTTTCATCACCCACATGTGCAAAGTTTCTCATTGATAGTAACTACAAAGCATTTGAAGATACTATGATTCAGAAGTTTTGATTAGGATTTGAGGACAGCCATTTGAAGCATTAAGCCTGATGTTTAAAAAGGCATGTTCATGGACACAAGTTCAGGTTTCAGACTTAACATTTTAAAAAGGTTTTATTTCAGAGTTTCCTACAAAGCCATATCTTCTCTGGGATTTTGTATTTTACTTTGTCTTATCACAATTATGTAAAGAAAATGTAATGAACCTTTTCCCCCCAACACTCACTTAGACACCCTAATTCTTTAGTTTACCCCAGGGTGCCATTCACATATTATCGTTTTCTATGTTTGCCATATTATGAAAAGGACTAAGAGGCATTGTTCTGATGGCTCAGGATTGAAGAATGGCAAGGTGAGAACAGAAGAAAGTTGAGAAGGTGAGGAGCTTTACAACCCAGACTGGGTAAGAAATCAAGTGGAGTCAGAAAGGGATAATAGCGGGGTGCATGGGATCTGATCCCAAGATCAGAAAGTAGAGCTGGCTCCAAAAAGGTGAGGGAGAGTGGGGGCTGAGAATGGCAAGGCACCTGTCTTAGTCCATTTTCTGTGGCTTATAACAGAACACCTGAAACAGGGTAATTTATAAGGAAAAGGAATTTGTTTCTCACAGTTCTAGAGGCTGAGAAATCCAAGGTCAGGGGGCAGCATCAAATGAGTTCCTTCTTGCCTGTAGGACTCTTTGAAGAGTCCCAAGGCGGTGAAGACTATCACGTGCTGAGGCGGCTGAGTGTGCCAATGTGCTGTCTCAGGTCTCTCTTCCTTTTCTTATAAAGCCACCAGTCTCCTTCTCATGATAACCCATTAATCCATTAACACATTAATCCATGGATGAATTAATCCATTCATAAAGGCAGAGCACTTATGATTCAGTTGCCTCTTAAAGGCCCCACCTCTCAATACTGCCACTTTGGGGATTAAGTTTCAACATGAGTTTTGGAGAGGACGAACAACCAAACCATAGCAGCCCCATTTTCCATCCCTCTTCAGCTTGACTTTCCTTTGCTGCCTTACCCTAGATATCAGGATTTTTTTTGTTACAAATGTCAGAAAAACAAACTCACCTACTCTAGGTAACTGAATAGTCCAGAAGGCAGGCATGGCTTCAGGCATGGCTTGATCCAGGAGCTCTCCATCTCTTAACTCCTAGTGTTACTGACTTTCTTCTTGGGCTTTAGAAGCTATTCACGAGACAGGAGAAAAGTAACAACAAGCAGAAGCCTGGCTGGATGGATGGAGGAAGCATGGGGAGGAGGGAGCTACTTCTTTGATCACCCCCTGGGATCTTCCCAGAGGGAAGAAAAGCATGAGATTGGTTTCAAGCTGGAAATAGCCTTCAAGAGCATCTGATCCCCTTTTACAGGTGAGCAGAGTGAGACCTGGAAATGACAGGAAACTGTACCAAGGTCACACAGCTGGTCTTCTAACTTTCTGATTTCCAGCTCACTTGGCATCACTCTCTTTGGAAATAAAGGTGAGGATGAAAACAAATGTCTTCAATTAGGTGGTTGGTCCGCCCTTTGAGAAAGCTCATGTGTAGTCCAGAAATGACTGCTTACCCTTTTCTTATCCTGGGGCTTGGGCCACCAGGGACACTCGGATCCCCGAGGGAACACTGGCACACAGTCACACCTCCAGAGCTTAGAAGTTGATCCCAGGTGAAGCAAAGACCCTAGGAAGCTCTGATATGTGCTTAGAGTTGTGTAACCCAAAAGTGCACATCTACTTAGAAAAGTTTGATTTTGATTGCCAAAGAAGGCAAAACATCTTAAAATGAAGTTGAGCTATCTTTGGGTAGGATGCAAATCCGCCCATGAGTATATCACATCAGAAACGATGTGTGATTTCTTCCAGTCCCTCAACCCAAAAAAGACGAACAGATTTAACTGATGTGTTCTAAAAATAAATAAATAAATAAAATCTGCTTTGAGCTCAAAACCAAGTATAGAAGTTTCTGGGTTTTGAGAGGAGGGATGTGGGGAGGAGTGGTAGAGGGATAGTGAGGTAAAGGATGGTGGGGAAAAGTTGTTTTTTCAGTGTAGAAACCAAGTTATAACAGTGCTACTGCTTTAGCTATGAACATTTCTGCTTGGGAATAACAAGATGACTAAAGGTCACAGAAACAAGGTTGGCTTGGAAAAAACTTATGAATGGTGGTTATAAATTTAAATCATCACACATATGGCTGAGGAGATTTCTTCCTCAGAGTTGAAAACCACGGCGAAAGTCTCAACACTCCTTTATACTTGCATTTTCCATAACAAAATAAGTCAAACTCACAGGTGACCCAACCCACAGGACTCAGATTTGGAGGCCTAGCACCTGCCTTCGTGAGGAACAGTATTCGGATGCAAACCTGGTTGGCTTGGCCCCAGGTGTTCTCAAGCTCCTCCCCAGCCTGCCTCCCACCTCCCAGTGCCTCTGGTGGAGGAGGCGTCCCTGTGGTCCACCCCACACAGTCATGCACTCTGCTGGCTGGAAATGGCATCGGCTCCCTTCTTCTTTGAGGCACATCTGAGCTTGCGTTTATTATATAACAGGGTTTTCTGGATAGAAGCAAGATGTCCTTCACAAGTCACCCATTATAAAATAGGCAACTTATTAAATTTATTTTGTTGTGTAAGTACCCCTCTGTGTGCCACCCCCCCACCCCGCCCGTAACCACCGCCACTACTCTTTGGAGTGAAGGTTGATTCTTTGAATTCTCTTTGTCTTTTTCAGAAAAAAAGAATGTGTTACTATGGTACAGAAAATCAATGGTAATTTTTCAGGCTATTTAGATTTATTCACATGGCCAGCTAAGTCTAATGCTGATAGAAAAAGACAATTTTGTTGCAGAGGAAATCTTCAAGTTTGAAACATCACCACTGGTGTATCTGTGTAGCTTTTCTTCATAGAACTTGAATATTTATCCCGTAGTACTAAATGAGTTAATCCCGGCAGTGTTCATTTGATCCCAGTACGCGCTGGGGATTGTGATGGGTGTAAGCCAAATTCCCTATCAACGGCGCCCTCAGAAGCTTATAAATGTGAGTGTGTATTGGGACCAAGGGTGGGCAGTGGGGATGGATAGCAAAATATATTACACAGATGAGTAATAACTGATACAAGGCAGAAAAGTAGTGGGATGTGAAGGCTACAAATTGCTATGGAGTTTCAAAAGAAGCTGAGACGGTCTCTGGTTGACTTTAGGAAACCACTTCTTGGAAGAAGGGCCATCATCATGGGCAAGTATTCCTGGGAGGTTTATAGTAAACAAACCACATCCAAGCCCTCACAGCCCCTCTGGAAAGTAGGCATCACTATTCCTATTGCTCAAGGGAGTAGTCTGGAGTGCAGAGAGTGTAAGTGATTGGCCCAAGGTCACACGACCAGGAAAGGGGGCGCTTGATCCTTGTTTCTTTCTCCACGTGGTCCTGTGGTGGCATTTGATGTAGGTGTCAGGGCTGGGAGAATTCTAATCACTTCAGATTTTGCTGGTGAACAGAGACGGACCTCAGGGGAACTCATGACTGCATGAGAAAAGGCATGGGCCCAGAGACACTGAATGCTACAAGTTCAGGGCCAGGCGTGGCACTTGGCAGACCTTAAACAAATAGAAGACCCAGTTCTTCTAGAACTTACCCCAAGGTTGAGAAGATGAGATGCCCTGTATGAAAACCCTGATGAATGATTTGCAGCAACTTGTAAGCAGAAAAAAAGTTGATTCTCATCTGCCACCAACTCTAGTGTTCTGTCCTCTGAGAGGCCTGAGTGCTTTTCATGCTAATCCAATGCCTTATCCCAAATACCAATGCTAAACAGATGAGTGGGCCCTGTCCTGTCTGTTCTTACCATAAAATCCCAGGCCTGGACAGCTGTCAGACAGGGACTCACTCCTGGGACCCTTCTCTTCCACCCCGACCCACCTATCATCACACCTATGGATAGAAAGTGTTCCTAGGCCCTTCCTAATCCACACAGTGCCTTTGTGAGCATTAGTAAAAACCGCCTTCTCTAGGCAGATGCAACACCAAGATTGCAGAGCTTGCTAAGCCAAGAGTGAGCTGGCTCTCACTCCTTCCTCCATCCTCAGCGGGGCACAAACTGCACATCGTCAGGGGTGAACCTGGTCGTCCCTTTCAGCTCTTCCTGGAGAGAAGCAATACCCTGCCAAGCAGCTTACTCTGTCCCTAGAGAAATGTTCCCCCAAAACTCAGCACTTACATGATTCCAGCGAAAAATTTGGATTGGATAGTGATTGCTAAAACATCTAGGTCTAGTGACCACTCCTGACAGTGCATTTGGGGTACTAGGGAGGAAAAGGTGGTAACCACACACATGGAAAATGAGCCTGACTCCTGGAGTCTTATTTCAGCTGCAAGGTAACATATGCTTCAGCAGCACAAAATTATAGCCCAGCTAGTCGGTAATGAATCACACCAGGGTGAGAGAACTTTCGCAAAACTCATTACTAACATTGTAACTAAACACACCTTGGACAAACGCTGCTCAGATAAATTAACAGAAGCAGACAAGACACTCAAGAAAATATCACTGACACACTCCAACTCAGACAATCTCTTGAAGCAGTTGGGATTGCAGTTGACACACATTCTGGAGAAAACCAGTTCCTTCCAGCCTTCTCCCTCAGAGACCACCTTGCTCCTTCACACCACAGGTGTATCTTGCTTTATTGGCAGAGATGTTCCTGGTAAGTTGTTGTAAATAATTTGAATTTTGGTTAAAACTGATCGTTTACAAGGTATTCGCGGAGAACACAATAATTTGCACATTGCAGAGGAATCTTCTCCTTGGAGGGACTTCTTTGTCATCACCTAACACAGGATGCTAAACTGGAGGCTATAAGTGAACTCCAAAGCTCCCTCCTTTCAGGGGAAATTATAGGCAAAACTTCTTTTTCTGGAATGAGGGTTCAGAATTTCTGCCTAATTAATACTCAAAAGATTCTACAATCCAAAAAGTTTCGGAATCCAGAAGCAAATTTTTTGGACAAGTTTGGAGTTGGAACGTTGGTGCATACCTGTTCCTGGAAGGGCAGGACTGTTTCTTACATGGACAATGGCTGTCAACTAAGTTTTGGTCAGGAGATTTCTTATTCTTGGCACCTGGCAAGTTACCAAACCTTTTTGGGTGTATTTGTAAAGACAGCAGAGAAAGAATGCCAGACACAAAGCCAACCTTGCCTCCTGTTTCCAGATGGAATGGCTGACCTACATTCACGACACAGGGCTGCACCACTTGGAGCCTGTGCTTCTGTCAGTACGAACTCCTATGTAGCTTTACTGATTCAGGTGCCTCCGGTCCATGTTGTGTCCTGGGTTTCCTAGAAGGGCACGGTCCAGGGTTGAGCTGTGCTGAGGAGTCTGTTTCAGGCTCTGGCTGCACTGTCCACTTGGGCCCATTCTCTGAGGTTGGAGTCGCAAGGCCTGGGCCCTCTTTCTCCCTCCTTTTTGTTTCTTCCATGCAGAGAATAGCATCTTCAGCAATGCTGAAGGTTTCCCCTGTTGTAAGCATCTGTGCTGGGATTTGTCATTAAGTGCTGGTGGGCTGCTGGATTTTGACGTCACATTGGACCTAAAAGACAATTTCCCGAGCCAATATCGTTGAGGCTGTTAGTATTAGAAAATGTCAGCTGGAGAATGGGGAAAGATTATTTTTGTTTCTCTGCCTTCTGGGCCAAGTGCTTATTCATGAACTTTGCCCAACAAGTCGCTATTCCAGGGGCCAGGGAGCATGAGGGAGGGAGTCAAGACTCCAGGACCTTCCAAGCATTACTGGGCTCCAATCCTAGCCTCTCTGAAATGAAAAGCTGAGGCTCATATATTTTTCTAGATTCTTAGGGGTGAGCTGGGGGTCTAGGACTGGGCTCTAAGACCCAGCTGTGAAGGCTGGTTTAATTCGTGAATGGTAATCAGACAGTGCATCGCTCTGTCATGCACTTTGAATATTTTCATTGCTGTTCCTTCTTCTCCTTTCCAAGAGAGGGTGTGGACCTGACATGCTGGCCATGTCTGCAGAGTGACTTGTAGGTAGGCGATTTGTCCTCTCCACCCTGACTTCCACATGAAGTAAATGCTGCCCAGGAAACCATAACTAACGTTTCAATTATCCAAAAACTCAGAGAGCAAACTTGCCTAAGCCAACCAGGCTCTACTGGTGTCTTTTAAACAACCCCACGACATAAAGCATTTTCCTTGCCAACGCACATGGGACACTGGTTTATTTTTGATGATTTCAGAGATTTAAAAATGTCAAATAGATTCTGGCTGTAAATGTCCCCACAGTGATTTTGTCATTTTGTAGAGAAAAGAAAGCAAGCTTCAACACCACCCCTTTCAGAATCGTCCAAGCTGTGGGCCCCAGCCCCTCCTTTCACAGCCCCTTCCTACCACACCCCCATCCTATTCATATTCTGATCTTCGACACACTTGAAAAGATGTTATTTCAAATGTTCCTACCAAAGAGAAATTTTTTCTCATGTTTTTAGAGTCTGCCATCAAAGGACTTAATCTGCATTGGGGGCCGGTGGCTGCAGATGTGGGGGCTGGAGGCAAGAGAATCATACACAATGCAGTGGAGCTGGAGAGGCCTCGGCTTCACGGGGCAGGCCCCCTGCACACACCACAGAAGCCACTAAGTTTTGGTCTCAGGAGATTCCTTATTCTTGGCATCTAGCAAGTTACCAAACATTTTGGGGTATATTTGTTGGGAGCCAGTTGGTCCAAGGTAGCACAACACAGAGATGGGTAGGTCCCAGACCTCCTGACTCGTACTTCAGAGTGCTGTGTGCTTAGCTGGGGACAGCAATAAAACTAGACACAGCAATGCATTCAGGCTTCCTGATTCAGAATTCACAGTAAATTGATCAAGGTTAAGACAAAGGTTACCCTTGCAATGCAGTGGGTAAGAGTCGGTTTGCCAAGCAAATTAATCAAATAAGAATGGATGGAGAACTTTTAAAAACAATCTGAGAAGACTAACTCTGGTATTCTCTTGACAAGTATTTGTTGATGGTCTACTGTGTGTCTGTTGATGAGGCAGCAACACACATCCCTGCTCTTAAGGAGTTAAACAGACACATCAACAGGCCAACTCTGAATGAGTGCTTAAATGCTACACGAGGACAAGCATGGGGGCTAAGTGAGTGGTCTGGAAGGGTGCTTACGGCAGACTTGGGTCTTGGACTTTTTCCCAGTGGAAGCCATGTTGAAACTGAGATCTGAAAGATTTAAAGTGAAGAGGTGGTTTGGAAAAACCACACTGGCTGCAACACGAGAAATAGATGGGACTGCCAAGATAGAAGGTGGAGAGACCATGGGGAGGCCACCACCGCTCTCCCGGGAAGTGTGGCGTGACCGGATTTAGGGAGGTGACAGTGGGTGGAAGAAGCCCCAGCAGCCTCAGAAATGGATGGGATTTTGGAGGAGAGGGAGAGAGAGAGCAGAGTATGTGAGGAGGCGCAGGCTTCTGAGTGAGGTGACTACATGGATGGTGGTATATTCACTGACGAGGGGACCCTGCTAGAGAGGGTGGCGCAAGAGGGAAAGACAGGTCACCACTGAGGAGCAGATTTCTTAAAAGAGGCTCCAAGTATAAGGAGGGAACAGAACTTGAATTCAGTTGTAGACATGTTCTAGGTGCTTCTGGACTATAGAGAGGAGAGGTCCAACAGGCAGGCCAATGGGTGCCTGGGTGAGAGCGCAGAGGAGAATGAGGGCTGGAGGTGAGGCCTAGGGGTCCTCCGGTGGCTGGAGACTTGAGTGAGAATTACAGGCTTTCCCAAGCACTTTAGCAGCATCCTTAGCAATCGAGAATTTGGTGCTAATTACAGATAACAGCAGGCCTCATTTGCATATTAACAACTAAATGTACTAATTACGAATTAGCTTTATCTATTCATTAAAATAAGCCCAGGAGGCCTTTTTACTTGGAAAGGCTTTGATAGTACTTAGTTAAATTACTGTGTGTGCACCTGGAAGTAATAACAGCTGCATTTCTTGTACACCATTGTATAAATCAGACTGGCAAAAGAGAGGCTTTAGTGGATTTAAAACCAAGAGGATTTGATTTTGCAACCTCAGAAAACCAATGCATACATGTGGTTAAGAGTAGTTTCCAGGGTAATTAAAAGAAAAGTCTCAAATTATTCTAGTTTTAAGTTTTGTATAGCTCCTTCTACCTGAGGAAGCAGGGTTCCCAAATTTTTCCCGAAAGAGCCTTTGAAGGCAAAGGGCTTCCAGGCTGAGAGCAGAGGCTTGCAGTGCTCAAAGGTATAGAAGGAGATTTGGAGCTCAGTTGGAGAGGTTGGGAATGAATCAGTGATAGTTACATGGAAAAATCGAACAAACTGACAATTACAAACTCCCAGAAAAACAAAAAGCGAACAAGAAGAAAATGCTGTTCTAGTATGTGAGGGGGTGCGGCTGTGCTGCAAACACTCAACTAACCACTGATGTAGCTGAAAGTGGTGACAAAAATATTTCGAAAATAGAGAGATGGCGTGGTTTTCCACAATAAATCTAAAACTGAAAAAATGAAAAAGCATCCTAAGGACACTGTTCACAAACGTAAAGGTGAATACCAGAAGATGTTGTCTTTGAGGAAGAATTAGGAGGCAGACAGATGGGGCAAGAACGGCAGTCTTCTATTATATACCTTCTGGTCATGTTTGACTTCTTAAACCAATGTACGCATGCTATCTAATTTAAAAAATACAGCCTCTAAACACATGTTTGTTTGGCTTCAATTGCTAAGCAAAGTCATGAACAAATAATGCTGCCTTGAGTCTACTAACACACCGAAGCAGAAATGAACCAGCTGGATGTGTGATCATCCAAGACCACACATCTCCCAAGCACATGTTGCCAGAACAAGGGCAGTGTTGGCTGATCTAAGTTACAGTCCTGCTGTGGCACTTCCCATGGCCTACCTGAGGAAATGCACATCCTTCAGGGCCTCTCAAATATGGGCGCTGCCAACCTGTCCACTTCTTTTTTTTTAAACAGGGTCTCACTCTGCCACCCAAGCTGGAATGCAGTGGTGCAATCACGGCTCACTGCAGACTTTATTTCCTGGGCTCAAGCAATTCTTCCACCTCAGCCCTCCAAAATGCTGACATTACAGGCATGAGACACTGTGCTCAACCACCTCTCTACTTCTTAATGTTCCCTCTTCACACTTGCAACGTCCCCTACACACACACACACAAACACACACACACACACACACAGTATTAGTCCGTTCTCACACTGCCATAAAGAACTGCTCAAGACTCAGTAATTTATAAAGGAAAGAGGCTTAATTGACTTACAGTTCCACAGGGCTGGGGAGGCCTCAAGAAACTTACAATCATAACAGAAGGGGAAGCAAACATGTCCTTCTTCACATGGCAGCAGGAAGGAGATGTACACAGTGAAGTGGAGAGAAGCTCCTTATAAAACTATCAGATCTCATGAGAACTCACTATCATGAGAACAGTATAGGGGAAACTGCCCTCATGATTCAATTATCTCCACTTGTTCCTCCCAGGACACGTTGAGAGTATGAGAACAAGAATTCAAGATGAGATTTGGGTGGGGACACTGCCAAACCATATCACACACACCATGGCAGTTGTGGACTGTCCTCCTACTACCCCACGACCTGGCTGACTCCTGGTTTCTGCTCACTTACCCTCTGTCCTAGCCCAGACCCTTCCTTCTCCGGAAAGCCTTTCCTAACCCCTTGGGTGGCGTGCCTGTGGGCTCCCAGCAAGCCCAGTGCTTATCTACTGCATTATCTGTTGTCCTTCTCTCTCCCTCACACAACCCTTAGAAGAGGAACTGTGCCCAATACAGATTGCACAAATGAGTATGATTACTCTGGAAAGTAGCTGAAGATCCTTCTTTTTGTCTTCCCTCCTTCCATCCTTCCAGTCCCCATTCACCAGCAAGGCCCCTGTCCTTACCAACACCATACTCAGCCTCTGCTTCTTCCCTCCCCTACAGAAAAGAGAAAAAATCCAGCTCTAATGATGGAAGGAGGGAGGGTCAGACAAGTCTCAAAAAGGATAGAGAGAAAGGCCTGGGATATTGGGCATTTTCATGTTTGTTCAAGCCCAGATACCAACCTCCAGCGCAGAGGGGAGCACTGAAAGTCCCGGCCATGCATTCCCAGTGCTGTGCGGTCCCTCATTGAATAATCCCTGTGGGCTCCCTGAGCCAAAAGCACTCAATCCTTCCAGGAAACGCAAGGCTTACATTTCCCTGATCCGGCATCTCCTGACCCACTAGCTCAGATTTAGCTTCCTATGGGATAAAGCCCGGAGATTAGCTCTGTCCTGCCTTCTCCCAGACCTCAGCTGGACCCAGCCCTGCTGTGGTTCAGAAAAGCTTTGTCCTTCTCGCATCCTGGCCAAGCGACCAAGCAAGCACACATTGTAGAGTCTCACACCTCTTTGGTAGTAAGATCACCCAACCCGGCCCAGCATCCCAACAGGAATCTAGCAGAGAGAGGAAAGGGAAAACTCAGCATCAGTTAGACGCTCCGTGAGAAGGAGGCCTGGAGGCAGTATGAACCCTAAGATGGTGGTAATAAACATCATAATGATGACAAACAGTTGCTTTTTGTTGTTGTTGTTGTTGTTGTTGTTTTTCCAGAGTGGAGTGCAGTGCAATCTCGGCTCACTGCAACCTCCACCTCCCAGGCTCAAGTGATCCTCCCACCTCAGCCTCCTGAGTAGCTGGGACTACAGACGCATGCCACCACACCTGGCTAATTTTTATATTTTCAGTAGAGATGGGGTTTCGCCATGTTGGCCAGGCTGGTTTTGAACTCCTAAGCTCAAGTGATCCTCCTGCCTCAGTCTCCCAAAGTGCTGGGATTACAGCCACCGCACCCAGCCGGCAAACAGTTTTTGAATGCTGACTTTGTGTCAGGCTTATGCTATGTGCTTTACACACATCACCCTGTCAATCCCATCAGCAATCCTGGGAGGCAGATGCTGTCTTCGCTGGCACTTGGCAGAGGTGGATCCCGAGGCTCAGAGGGGAGAACTAACTTTTCCAGGTCACCCCAAGATGGTGGAGTGAGAGGAAGTCCCCCACCCCAGGTCTTCCTGCCCTCAAGGAGTCTGAACTTTTAACTTTACTATTATGCTGTTATGAACCAGGCTGGCAAAGGAGAGGAGATGTGGAGAAGAGAAAAGAAGTGACAGAATTTCTTTTTAAGGGAAGCTCAGCACACTTTGAGAACCAAGTTGTAAGGAAAATCTAGCTCTTGAGCGGGGGGTGTGGCCCCCAAACCCCATTCCTCTCAAACCCACAACCAGTGGCCCAGATACTTCAGGGGTTCTGAGGTCACTTTTTCTTCCTCAGTACCAAATTTGAACCAAGTGTAAACAAGTAAACGCTTTAAATAATGCTCCCTGAGGTGAGTCCTTAATCTGCATCTCATCTGGACTTTCTAATGCCTCTGCAGGAGTGCATAGATCTTCTCAGTGTCTACATTTTTGACAAGCAATAAGCTCACTCCATCCAGGCTGATGGCTCTGGGTGCCTTTGGCAGTTAGTAATTTCAGATGTGGTGGGAGGAAGTTCTCAGTGGAAGAATCACACTTTCAATCCAAAATTAAAGCTCAATTTGGTCTAATTGTCCTTGATTTTATCAGTCGCATAAAATGGCTGATTCCATATGCAAAAATAAATAAATAGTTGTGCAGCTTTGAAATCCCTTCTTATCCCTGGGGACAGAGCCCATCAAGTTCTGTGCTGTCTCTCGTGTTATTTTCGTCCACCAAACAGTGCTGATCTTTCTCTACCCTTTTCTATTTTCTCTCCCTTCTCTGCACTTCCCCCAGCCCTTTCCAAAAAAGGAAAAGCATAGTGTCTCTCTGTGTGTCTATCTCCTCTGTCTGTGGCTTGTATAATTTTAGAATGGAAGTTCCTTAAGAGCAAGAATAGTTCCTTTATGAGATGATGATGCCCAGAAATCTGGAAATGCCTATTTAAATGGTAAATTAGAATAAAGAAAATAATAAAAGTGGCAGTTTATTTCTCTCACAACAAATTCTTTGCAAAACCCAGCAATACAGACCATACCTAGGGCCTAGAATGAAGAGGCTGAGAGACTGCCCCAGGCCTCTGGTGGGAGTATGCTTTCCAAGAACAACCAAAAATTTACCCTCAAGCAGTGAGGAAGGCACCCATCTCTAGTCACCAGAAGACCTGAGTTCTGGCCTGCCTGTGCCTTCAGTTGGCTGTGGAATTTGGGGCAAGTCCCTTCACCTCTCTGGTACTCAGGTTCCCAATCAGCAAAGTGAAGAGTTGTGGTACGGTCTGAGGTGCCTTCCAATGGTGGCTGGAGTAACCTCTGGGAAGGAGGAAGGCTGACAGTGACCCAGAGGAGACGGTGGAAGGGGCACAACTTCAGCAGTGGCGGGGGGATGGAGAAGCTGCGCTATTTGAGATAAATTTAGGGGGTGAAGTCAACAAACAGGACCTGTTACCCAGTGGGTTTGGGACAAGGAGACAGGAGTCTGTAAGAGACGCTGTATTCTGCCTGGGGGACCCAAGAGGGTGTGTGTGGATGACACAGATCATGATGGTGATCAGAGAAGGTGTCAAACATTTTCCATCTGTGCTAGTTGTAAAATATATTCAGAAATTCCTTAACACTGTTCTCATTAAGTGGTGGAGTCGAATTCTCCTCTTGACAATGGATGGCCTTGATTTAGTGACGAGCTTCCGATGAGTACAGTGCAACAGAAATAACTCTGTGTGGCTTTTTAAAGACCAGCTTGTGAAGACAATACAGCTTCCATGTGTCTCCTTCCCAGGACTTTGCCCTCAGAACCCAGCTGCCATGCTGTGAGGAAGCCACGGCCACAAGCAGATGCTCCAGTTGAGGGGCCAACAGGTAGCCAGAGATGCGAGGGAGAAAGCCTGGGCGGTGGGGAGGGGGGGGTGCTCCAGCCACAGCCCCTGTCTGACTGCAGCATCTTGAGCAACATTAAGCCAGAGCCACCTAGTTGCTCTGGACCATGAGAAACAGCAGCAGTGCCTGGCTGCCACTGTGTCACGCCACTATGTTTGGGTGATTTCCCAAACGCTTACAGACCTGCAGGACATGTGGAGAGGTGCCACATCCTTCTGGCTCCTGGCCAGAAACACACAGTAAATTCAGAAGAGTTGAGAGCAGAAAGTTTGAAGAAGTGAGTATTTACAGCGGCAGGGTTAAGAGAACCAAAGAGGAAAGGTAAAGTACCCAGAAATCAACAGGAGGAGCCATTCCTGCCCCCAGGCCTGAAGGGACAATGGGGAGGGAACAGTGTGACTGGGAGCCTGGCCAAGGGGCCTGGGGAAAATGAGGGCCCGCCAGAATCAGCAGAATCCCTCAGACCGTGAGGGAGTAAGATGGAGGGGTCATAACCCCCACCCTCTCTCCTCTCACCCACCCATCTCCTGCAATGTCTCCCATTGGCTGACCCCAGCTGGACGCCAGAGGGCAAAGGAAGGCTGTAATGCAGTCTGTGGAGGCCAGCCTCCCAGAGCAATGTGGAGAATAGATTTGGCAACAGCAAATAGAAAACAGCATAAACGAATAGAGTGAAAGGTGGAAAGGTGGAAAATGCAGCCTTTCAGGACAAGCAAAGCAGAGGTGAGAAGGAGCAGGTGAGATTGCACAGGCAGGAGAAGCAGCAGATGGGAAGGGTCTGCAGCCCATAGACCCAGCAAGGGAAGAATTCAAAATGGAAGCAAGGGGCCAGTACTGCCACATTGACTTGGGAGGTGATGACATTTGCAGACAGCTGGGCCCCTCCTGGGCTTTGCAAGAACAGAAACCTGGGAAGGAGACCAGGTGGAAAGATGCTGCTGCAGGCGGATCTGTGCCTCACAGTGACTGCTGTGTAAACTGGTCTTCTCGGCCTTTGATGCTCAGCTCCACAAGGTCCGGGACAGTATGTGCTTCTTGTGTCCTTGCATTGTGCACACAGGGACTCGGGTGCCACCTGAGGACTGCTAGGGCCATGGCCCCGTGGGAAGTGTGAAATGGAGGTCAGAGGCCCCCTAATGGAGCCAACCAGTGGGTGGGTTGGGAAGCGGGGGCAGCCCCTGGTCCCAGCCCTCATTGGCTGGAAGACTCCTGAGAGCATGTATCTTGCTCCACATTGGTATCCTGGAGGGAGAACTAGCGGGCTCCCAGCAGGCAGCACTGTGTTCTGGTGTGCCCCTGTCCTGGCCGAGTCCTTGAGTTCCTGGTGCACAGAGCAAGCTGGGGAAGCGGCCATTGGGTGAAGTCCTGTGACAGGGACAGGGGTGACCGTAGGGAGGGTGGCTGCTGAAAAGTTCGATATGGGGATCATGCTTAGGGACCTGGGAGATCTTTCTCTGCCTGATTCACGGTGCTAACGTCTTCTCAGAAAGAGAGGGTGCCGTGGGCATGCGGGTGCAGATCAGGATCATGGGGACCATGTCTCCCTCTCCACATGTCAGGGCATTAGGCGGCCCTGGGACTCAGACCCTGCAGGGGCAGGACGGTCCGAGAGGGCTTTCTGCAATGGCAGCAATGTTTTTCTATGCCATTGCATATCGCAGCCACTACTAGCTATGGCAGCTATGGCAGCAGCTAAAAGTGGCTAGTGCAACTGAAATACTGAATTTTAAGTTCTATGTCATTTTAACGACTTCCCATTTAAATGTACAGAGCCACACGTGGCTGAGGCTACTGTGGTACCGGACAGTGCAGGTAGAGGCTGAGCTGCTTAGAAGGGTGGAGAGAAGGACTCTGCTCTGGAGATTGGGGAAGAAAATAACTCACCATCCTTTAAAGAAAATGCCTGGACTGTTAGGAAGCTTAGACAGCATCTGGCCGCAGCGCTTTACTTAACAGAGGAGGATGCAGGGGCTCAGCAGGCTCCCAGGAGGCGCTTGGGAGGATGGAGGGGGCGGGCAGCAGCAGAATTGTAGGGAAGATTTTCCCTTTCCCAACTATCCAGCAGGCATGATGTAAAGCCGAAAGGGTTTAGGACCAGAACAAAGTCAAAGCGTAAAGTTTGGGACTGATGAGAAGAGGAGGGAAGGAAGAGGAAACAGACTTGTGGGATCCCCCGAAAAGAGCCCGGCTAGACTCCGTGGTTTAGTCCTCAGGGGGACGCACGCCCACCTCACCTGCCAGCTCGGAGCCGGGGGCATGTGACAGTGATGGAGCGTTCCCTGGAAGGAGTCCGGGGGAGGAGCTGGTCCCCCTCCGCAGAATCCTTGGTGCGCTAGGAGGGTAGGGAGTGCTGCCTAGAGCCCTGCGGTCCAGCCCTTTCCCTGAGCGGCTCCCTGGGGGCTCTTGCTGCTGGTGCCTCCAGAACCACGGACCTCAAGCTTTGGGCCTGGAAGCAGGTCCCAGACGCGAGCGAGACTGGTGCTTTTGAACAGGCAGCTGGGAAGGGCGGGGGCTCCTCTGCCTGGCACACTGTTTGACACTGGTGTTCCCGTTCCTGCTGGGATCAGGAGAGATACTACTGTGCCAGCACACACAGATTTTTTTTCCTATCCTGATGAATCACTTTTTAAATAAGAATAGGACCTTGGCAGCTGGTTGATTTTGGCCTTGAAACTGAATAGCTCCAGGTCTTGGTGCTTGGCGAGGGCCTCTTCCTATTCCTGTGGACCTTTCTCGGGAGAGACCTTGTACTTGCATCAGCCAAGGCAGACACAGATGTCAGTGTGGGCGAGAGTGCTCCAAGTCCTGCTCGTTACTTCTGCATTTGTCAGTCAGGGCCAGAGCCAGGAAGGGGCTGGGCTCTCCTACAGGACACCAAGGACAGCAAGGCTGACGGGTTCCCCACCGCCACTCAGTCCACTCAGTAGACAAGGTTTCAGGAGGCCTTGGAGCAGCCTACTTCTGCTCCCTTGTGCCTCCTCCATGTAGTCACCCACCCACCCACCAATTCAATAACTCTTTTTAGGAACCTTTTGTGGGCACGTGGTTGAAAGGAAGAAACCCGGCTTCCGTATAAGTGATGGCATTGCTATGTGGTAGTTGTGTGGATGACAGGAAGTGCGGTGCTGTAGAGTGGTGTTGAGGAGGAGACTACTGTGAGCCAGCATCCTGAGAAGGGACCTAGGGTCAGGGCGGCTTCCCTTTGAGGTGGGCTGGTCATTACTGCGGGAAAACCTCAGTTGCACTTTAAGAGGGAATCTGATTTCACGGGGGGTGCCACTGGGAACATGGACAGCAAGAACCACAGTGATTTCTACTGAACTTGGGGTTGATTTTGAATAAAAATTCTCCAGGGTCCTGAGTTAATGCCTTCACCTTCAGGTATGTGATCACCAAACACCACACAGGTGCATGTAGCACTTCTGCACGCACCTGCACTTCCTTCACTGATGAGGGTGCTGTCCTTTAAACCTGCGCCTAGTCCAACCATCTTCCTCAGGGGATCAGGCCATGAAAAGGCCATGAGAATGAAGAGGGGATGGGAAGAGGCATCAAGAATGCGTGTGAGGAGCATGAACACCTCCTCAGTGACTGAAAGAGAAAAGTGCCTACGTTTCTTTGCACAGATTTTGCATTCCATTTGGATTTGGCTCTGCCCTTCTACCCTAAGCAAGTTTTGCTGTCAGTGGCCAGGGCAGGAAGCCCTCTTTGGGAGCAGGCAGAAAGGTGACACAGTCCCCCTGGACCATACGAACGTAGAGCCCAATGAACAAGTGAAGCTGGTGGGCGTTCTCTGCCTGTTGCTTGCCCAGATCTAGCTCTATCTCTCACCGGGAGCTGAGGCTGGCTTTCACACTCCTGAAAAAGCTCGTCGGTTTTCTCATGTTCTGTTCCCTGAGCAGCCAGGCAATGTGTCGTCCTAAATAATGACACTGTACAAATGGCAGTTCAGTATCAAAGGAAATGCCTCGCCTAAGAAATAATCTCACCATGCCAATTGTGGGATGATCATTTTCCCACCAAAAACACTAGGAAAATGTTGGCTTTTAAGACATATAAACAGCAGAAATGCGAATTCACTGGCTAACGCCATTAGAGAGGAGAGAAAGCAGCTTTCCTCAGGATGGCAAGCTGAGGACGCTCAGCTTCTGCCTCACATTTTCCCAGGCAGAGTTTCCCACAGCTGCTTGGGAACGGCTACTTATGCTTTTCAGAGGCGGCGGCATTGTCAGCACTGTTTTGCAGGTGATGATCCTGAGGCTCCCAAAGGTTGGGCGTCTTTACCACGCTACCCCACAGGGTCGGTTTTGGGGCGATCAGACTCCCCAGTGACAGACTGCAGTTGTTCGTACCATTTTCACCCTCCCTTACAAATCTGCAGTGACAAAGGGACGGGCTTCCTCCTCTTATGTTTTCTGCTTTTGCTTGTTTGGTTTTGCTTACTGCCTGTAGCAAGTTGCTGGAGCCAATTTGTATTCAAATTCAAAGCCAAGCTGGCCTTGCTCAGCAGGAGTTGGCAAGTGTGTTCAATTTGTGACGCTGCTGCTCACGTCCTCTCTCTGGAGAAGGTCTGGACGTGGCAAATGTGAACTAGAGCCACTGCTCCCTAACCAAAGAAAATTGCCTCAAGTTGCCTCTCAGCCCCTTCCCAGTATCACTGTTTGTTAAGCTGGAAGTTGCAAATGCCTCATTTATTGTCACCTCCCTCATGTACCCTCCTCTTAACACATTGAAGGCTCTGTGGATTGGTTATTGCTTTGTCTAGCTAATTGCATCACCCCCCAAATCTCAACAAATACTAGGCAGCACCCTAATGTTGTCTCACAATGAGAATTAACTTTTCTCTTATGTGATGTAAATAAATAAGAACTAAAACAAAACCTAGTGATCCTCTTCTGTGTTTGGTAGAGAAGTAAGACCAGATGCAATCATATTACCAATATGTAATCCACAGACACCACATATATCCTGTGTGACAGGGAGTCTACTCTAGTCCAGAGTCCATGGATCAAGGCTTACTTCAGCGAGCTTCTGTTTACAAAGTTAAATTTACCTTGATGCCTGGGCACAGCACTTTATATTGAAACTATTAACCCGGGGCTTCTGATTCCAGACAAAATGGAGTAAGTGCATTCTATCTATTCCTCCCGCTAATTGGACCTGAAAACCCTGGACAAAATACATAAAGCAGTAACTACTAGAGAACTCTGAAAGTTGGAGAAAAGAAGATGGATAGCTAGAGACTTTGTAATTTGAGAATAACTCAAGATGTGTTTCGTGATGGGATGGGAAGGAGGGTGTTTTCCTCCCATATATCCTATTCTGGGCACTACAGAGCCCCCACATCTGGAAATGCCAACTGGCTTGGACAATTGAAAAAAGAGCCCCAAGGAAAGCCTACCTTCTCTAGCTTAAGGACCAGGAGAAGGGCGGTCCTATATAACAGAATCTTCTGACTATGCCCACCCTCTGCTAGGCAAAGATAAGAAAAAAATCTGCAACCCTCCACCTCCCCGTTGGGTGCTGTGACTATGGAGGCTGTGATCAGAGCCCCATAGGCCATCCTTCTCTGCATTAAGGAGGCAGCACACCATCTCCTCTTCACCTGTCATGGGGAGACTGTGAGGTGAGACCCTGCCCCTAACCCCACTTGCACTAAGTGAATGTCAGCAAAGAGGAAACATCCCAGTCCTTCCCTAAGGTAGGCATTACAGAGAAGAGGAAGCCAAACAAAAGGGATTGGTAGGGGAGAAGATTACAGAAAAGATTCTGTAAACTTCTCTGAAGAAAGAGATTTTTAAAATCTATGAATAAAGTTGTGGGAAATTCCTCAAGTGGCTTGTGAGTGAAATTGGTTAGAATTAACACAGCAATAGATTTGAGAACCAAATTAATACCTTGCAGGTTTCAGATTGACCTCTGGGTAGTGTACAAGTGGGGCAGAGGAGAATAGCACTATAAAGGCTTTGAAAACAAAATTGACATTTAAACCACAAGCCCACAAAAGTAGGTCATGATGTGTGTTCTGAACCTAAACAGGTTGACTGATTAGTAAAAGATATTAGATAGGTATCTATTATGTCTCATGACGTAATACATAAAGTGTTTGAGAGATAATCCAAAATAATTCTTCATACTAAGAACCAGAAAAATGCCAACTCAAATAAGAAAATAAAATCAACAAATACCAACACTGAGATAACACAGATGTTAGGATGATCTTATAAGGATTTTTAAGTAGCCATCATAAAAGTGCTCCAACAAGCAATTATAAATACTCTTGAAACAAATAGAAAATTGCAAACTCTCAGCAAAAAATGGAAGCTATAAAGGAGAACTAAATGGAAATTTTAGACCGAAAAATATAACAACCAAAGTATTTAAATTTTTTTTCTTTCATGAAAACTGGATGAAATTGCTCTTTCATCCAGGCTGAATTGCAGGGGTGCAATCATAGCTCACTGCAGCCCCAAACTCCTGGCTCAAGCAATCCTCCTGCCTCAGCCTCCTGAGTAGCTAGGACTACAGATATGTCCCACCACACCCAGCTAATTAAAAAACAATTTTGTAGATATGGAGTCTTGCTTTGTTGCCCAGACTGGTCTTGAACTCCTGGGCTCAAGTGATCCTCTTGCCTTGACCTCCCAAAGTGCTGGGATTACAGGCATGAGCCACCCCTCCTGGCCCAATAACCAGAATTTTAAAACTCACAGGATGAGTTCAATAGCAGAATAGAAATGACAAAGGAAAATGTTATTAAACTCAAAGATAACTCAATAGAACAATTCCTATTGAGTTATCTTTGAATAAGTCTAGATAATTATTTTATTGACTTATCTGAATAACTCTAGATAATTATTCTGAATAGAATAATTTCTAGATAATAGAATATAAATACAATAGAATAAACAGAAATAAATTAGGTTAGCTCCTAATGTATTTACAAAGAAAATAGATTTTTAAAAAATGATTCTCAAGGACCAGTGGGAGAGTGACAGAAGATTTAGCATTCATATCATCGGAGTTCTAGAAAGAGATGAGAATAAATAAAAGTGAGCAAATATTTTATGAAATAATGACAGGAAACTTCCCAGATTTTGTGAGAGACATAGACTTACAGATTCAAGAAGTGGAGCAAACCCAAGACAGGGTAAATTTAAAGAAATTCATAGACAGACAAATTTCTGAAAATTAAACACAAAGAAAGTACGTTAAAAGCAGCCATAGATAACGATTTTAATGACAGTGAATTTCTCATCAGAAACCATGGAGGCCAGAAAGAAGAGTCAGAATGTTTTTCAAGTGCTGAAAGAAAATAACCATCAACCCAGAAAACTTCTTCAGGAACAAAAGTGAAATCAAAACATTCCCAAGTGAAGAGAAACAGAAAATTGGTTGTCAGCAAACCTGCTTGAAAAGAATTGCTATAAGAAGTTCTTCAAACAGAAAGGAAATGATAACAGATGGAAACTTGTGGAACATCAGTTATGAAGAAAAAGCAATGAAAAGAGCAAATATCTAGATAAATATATATACTATCCTTCTTTTGAGTTTTAAATAACTTTTATGATTGGAAGCAGAAAATTACAACAGTCTGATGTGGTTCTCAACAAATGTAATAATATTTGAGACACTTCAATCATTAAGGGGAGTGGTAAAGAAGCCTGCATGGAGGTAAGGTTTTAATATTCATTCCACTTGAAGTAGTAAGTTGTTAAATATTGGTAGGATGTAATGTGTTACGTGTGTATATATGTTGTAATCACTATAGCAAACACTTGAAAACTAGGTAAAAAGATACACTCAAAAACATTATAGATAAATTAAGGCAGAATACTAAAAATTGTTCTGGTAACCCAAAGGAAAGCAGGCAAAGGGAAATAAAGGAAGAAAAAAAGTGGGGAGGGAGAAACAAACTGAAAATAAATCATAAAGTAGCAGACTTAAATCCTAAAATAACAACAGTTACATTAAAGGTAATGTCTAAGCACAGCAATTAAAAGACAGATTTGCAGAATGGATTAAAAACTGAACAAATGGCCAGGCGTGGTGGCTCAGGCTTGTAATTCTAGCACTTTGGGAGGCAAAGGCAGGTGGATCACCTGAGGTCAGGAGTTTGAGACCAGCCTGGCCAACATGGCAAAACCCCATCTCTACTAAAAATACAAAAGTTAGCTGGACATGGGGGTGGATGCCTATAATCCCAGCTACTCAGGAGGCTGAGGCAGGAGAACCGCTTGAACCCAGGGCGGAGGTTGTAAGCTAAGATCGCACTACTTCACTCCAGCCTGGGTGAAAGAGCAAAACTTTGTCTCAAAAAAGACAAAAAACTGAACAAATTGTATGTGTTTTACAAGAAACTCACTTCAAATATTGTAATATAAGTTGTTGAAATGTAAAAGTGTGAAAAATATATACTCTGTAAAGCTGATTAAAAGACAGATGGAATGTGTTCATATCAGACAATGTACACTTGTGCAAAGGAAATTGCCAGGGAAAAAGAAGAACAGTACACAATGATAAGAGGGTCAATTCACCAAGAAGATGTAACAATGTGATGCATCAAATAAGAGTTTCAAATATCTGAGATAAAAGCTGACATGACTGAAAGAAAAATACACACATGGTCAGAGACTTCAACACTGCTCTTTCAATAACTGAGAGACTACTAGACAGGATATCAAAAAGGATATGGAAGAACTTAACAACACCATGAACCAACATGATCTAATTAGCATCATAGTGCACCGCAACCAACAATGGCAGAATACACAATTCTTGTGAAGTGCACATGGAATATTCACCAAGAAAGACCATATGTTGGATCATAAAACATACTTCAACATTTAAGTGAATTAAAGTCATATACAATATGTCATCTGACTATTAAGTCAACAGCAAAAAATAGGAAAATCTCCAAACACATAAAATAACACACTTTTAAATAATCCAGGCATCAAAGGGTAAACCTCAAGAGAAAATTAAGATATATTGAACTTAATGAAATGAAAATAAATACAACATATCAGAAGTATATAGGGTACAGCTAAAGCAGTGCTTAGAAGGAATTTTGTAGCACTAAATGCTTATATTGGAATAAGAAGAAAGAATTCAAGTCAATAATCTGAGCTTCTATCTCAAGATATTAGAAGAAGAAGTGGGGAAAAACCCAAAGTAAGCAGAAGATAAGAAGTAAAGCAGAAATTGATGAAATCGAAAACAAAATAACAGAGAACATTAATAAAACTAAAAGCTAGTTCTTTGAAAAGATCAATAAAATTCTTCTAACAAGACTGACAATCAATAAAAACTTCTAACAAGACTGACAAAGAAAAATGATAGAAGACACAAATTACTAATGTCACGAACGAAAGAGAGGGCCAGGTGCAGTGGCTCACGTCTGTAATCCCAGCACTTTGGGAGGCTGATGTGGGTGGATCACTAGAGGTCAGGGGTTTGAAACTAGCCTGGCCAATGTGGTGAAACCCCATCTCTACCAAAAAAAAAAAAAAAAAAAAAATTAGCTGGGTGTGGTTGTGCACACCTGTCATCCTAGCTACTTGGGAGGCTGCAGTGGGAGAATCACTTGAACCTGGGAGGTGGAGGTTGTACTGAGCCGAGATCTTGGCACTGCACTCCAGCCTGGGTGACAGAGCAAGCCTCCATCTCAAAAAAAAAAAAAAAAAAAAGGATGTTACTACAGATTGCATAGATACTTAAGGAATAATAAGGGAAAATTACAAACAACTCTATACACATAAATTTGACAACTTTGATCAAACAACAAACTTCTCAAAAACCACAAACTACTAAAACTCACCCGATATAAAACAGATAATCTAAATAGTCTGATAACTTCTAAGGAAATAGAATTCATCATTTAAAAGTTTCTGGAAAAGAAATTCTCCAGGCGTACTAGCAATTTCTATCAACCATTTTGGGAAGAAATAACACCACTTTTTACATAATCTTTTACAGAAGTAGAAGAAAAAGGAGTACTCCATAATTCACGTTAGGAGGCCAGTATTACCCTGATACCAAACCCAGATGAGGACAGAAAGAGAGAGAGAGAGAGAGACTATTGACTAGTGTTCTGCATGACTATAGACACAAAATTCTGAATAAAATGCTAACAAATTGAATCTGGAAATATATGAAAGTAGTGATATACTATAAACAAGAAAAATGATGTTTTCCCTATTTGTAGACAACGTAATTCTGTATGTAGAAAATCCCATAATCTACACAAGAGCTCCTAGAACTAAAATGTGAGTTTACTAAGGTGCAGGATTCAAGGTCAATGCACGAAAATCAATTATATTTATTTAAATATGCTAGCAACGAACACCTGGAAACCAAAATTAAAAACAAAATGCCATTTATAACAGCTGCAGAAATTGAAATACTTAGGATACAGAATCTGTATGCTGAAAATTACAAAAGGCTAATGAAAGAAATCAAGGAACTCAATAAATGGAGAACATAAAACATTTAGGAATTGAAAGACAACGCAGTAAAGATGTCAGTTCTCTCAAAAATTGATCTATAGTTTTAATGCAGTTCCTATGAAAATCCCAGCAGGATTTTTGTAGATATATACAAGTTGACTCTAAAATGTGCATGTAAAAGCAGTAGAGAATAGCGGAAACCTTTTGAAGAAGAAAAATAAAGTGGGAGTAATCACATTATCTGTGTTTAAGACTAACTATATGGCAGCAGTAACGATGTGGATGGTCATATAGATCAGTGGAACAGAACAGAGTCTAGAAATAGACCCATAAAAGTATAACCAACTGATTTTTGATAAAGGTACAAAAGCACTTCAAAGAGAAAGATGGTCTTTTCAACATGGCTATTGGACAAATTGGTGGGCATTCATAGGCAGAGGAAAAAAGGAACCTTAACCTATACTTCACACTTTATATAAAAATTAACTCAGAATTGATCATAGATCTAAATGTGAAACATAAAACTAAAATTTATTCACAATAAATATAGGAGAAAATCTTTGCAACTTCAGGTTAGGTAAAGATTTCTTTAGATAAGATGCCAAAAGCACAATCCATAAAAGAAAATTGTCAAGTTGGACTTCATCAAAATTCAAAACTTTTTCTAGGTAAAAGAGACTGTTAATAGAATGAAAAGACAAGCCACAGGCTAGGAGAAAATATTTGCAAATTATGTATCTGACAAATAATTTGCAGCACGAATAAAAAGAGAATTCTTTAATCTTGACAGTAGGAAAACAATGTAATCAACAAATGGGCAAAATATTTCAATGACGCTTCATCAAATAGAATGAGTGGGTGGCAAATAAGCATGTAAAAGATGTTCAACATCACTGGCCATTAGAAAAATACAAATTAAAACCATGATGAGATACTATCATACACCTATTATGAGGATTAAGATAAAAAATATTGATCATATCTACTGCTGGCAAGAATGTGAAGCAGCTGGAACTCTCACATTTTGCTGTTGGGTTACAAAATGGCATGGCCACTCTGGAAAACAGTTTGGCAATTTCTTGAAAAGTTATACATACACTTACCACATGACCCGGCAATCACACTCCTGGTTATTTATCCTGGATAAAGGAAAGCTTATATTCATACAAACACCCATACACAAATGTTTATAGCAGTACATGAACATTTATAGTGGCTGTGTCCATAACATAAAATCTGGAGACAACCCAGATGTCACTCAGTGCTAAATGGTTAAACAAACTGTGGCACATCCACACCCCAGAATCCTGCTTAGCAGTCACATAGAACAAGCTATTGATACAAGAAGCAACATGGATCTTAAGGGCATTTTGGATCTTGAGTGGACCTTAAGGGCATTTTGCTGAGTGAAAAAAAAAAACAACTAAAAGGGTTACATACCATTTGACTTAATTTACATAACATTTAAAACATGACAAAATTATAGTAATATAGAACAGATCTGTGACTGGCGAGAGGACTGTAAAAGGTGGCACAAGGGATTTCACATTGGTGATGGAATTCTTCTCTATCCTGATTATAATGGTGTTTGCATAAGTAGGTCTGTGTGCTAAAACAGTGAGATCTAAATAAGGTCTGTAGTTTGGGTATTGGTATTATACCAATATCATTTTCCTGGTCTTGATAATGTGCTATAGTTATTTATGTAAGATGTTATAATTCGTGGAGTTTAGGTGAAGAGTACATGGGAACTCTCTATTATTTTTACAACTTCTTGGAAGTCCAATGTAATTTCAAAATAAAAAGTGAAAAAGCAAAACAAAAAACTGAACGGGAGCAATTTCTGATGATTACTCTGCATACATACCTGCAGTATTCCTGCCTCTCTTACTTTGAACCACCACGTTTACCCAATTCCTCTAAGAACGCCTTGAGAGCAATGCAAGCAAACACTGTTGTGCCTAAAATACCTGTGTGAGAGAAGCTGAGCCTCTCTTTTCCAGGTGCTAAAGAATCTTTAACCCTTCTTCATTCACCTGCTCCTTTCATTTACTTCACTGAAAGCCAGTGTTATGGAACTTTGTGGCTAATTTTGACCTATCAGCCCATGTTTACTAAGCACAGACAATATGTGTGGAAAAAAAATGTAATTTATTTATTATTTTGGTATCCATACCTGTGTAAGTGTCCATAGATGTCAGGGCTATCCTCTGGAGGGTTGAGGGTCCAGGACAAACTCCTAGGGTCAGAATCGAGGGCAAATTTGTACCCCTTTCATTACCCTAAAAACTCTCCCCTCAGGGCTCCCACAGATGCTATTACATTGTGGTGTATTTGCTTGCTTTTTCTATGTTTCCCTTCTCACTGGGATAAAGATCCTGTCTTCTAGGAAATCTTCATCAAATTCTGGAGCTGCCATTTGCTGGGTAAGCCTCAGTTTCCTCATCTTTGAAGTGGTGATAAAGTAATCCCAGCACTTTGGGGGGCCAAGGCATGTGGATTACTTGAGGTCAGGAGTTCAAGACCAGCCTGGTCAACATGGTGAAACCCCGTCTCTACTAAAAATACAAAAATTAGCTGGGTGTGGTGGTGTGCACTTGTAATCCCAGCTACTCAGGAGGCTGAGGCAGAAGAATTGCTTGAACCCAGGAGACAGAGGTTGTAGTGAGCCAAGATTGTGTCACTGCACTCCAGCCTGTGCAATAGAGTGAGTGAAACTCCATCTCAAAAAAAAAAAAAAAAAAAAAAGGTGATAAAGGCTGGGTGCAGTAGATCACACCTGTAATCCCAGCACTTTGGGAAGCTGAGGCAGCCAGATTACTTGAGCTCAGAAGTTCAAGACCAGCCTGAGCAACATAGGGAAACCCCAACTCTACAAAAGATTTAAAAATTAGCTGTGTGTGCTGTCACACACCTGTGGTCTCAGCTACTTGAGAGGCTAAGATGGGAGGATTACTTGAGCCCAGGAGGTTGGATTGCTTGACCCCGGGAGGTCAAGGCTGCAGTGAGCCATGATCACGCCACTGCACGCCATCCTGGGCAACAGAATGAGACCCTGTCTTTAAAAAAAGCAAAAGCATGGAAGTGCCTTTGGTCATCATGGTTGTTGCCCCTCCCTTCCCTCTACCTCCTGCCTGAAATCTGGATGTGATAGCTGGTGTTTGCGTCAGTCTTTGCTCATAGGGCGACCTTCAGGCTGAAAGCCAGCAGCTAAAGATATAGAGCCAAAAGATCGAAGGCACCTCGTCCTGGATGCCTGTTGCCGTGCCAGCCCAGGACTCCCACTGGGAAACTTTCATGCGAGAGGAAAATAAACTTCTATTTCCTCTTCATTTTACCTAGCAGTTGAACACAATTCCCAAAAGATACACTCCTGAGTTAGTTATTGCCCTAGCCTGTCAGCCTTGAAACCTACTTCAAAAGGGCATGAGTTGGCTCTGGCAGGTCTTGTTCCTAAAGAACATATGCTGATTTCAAGGGAACCTTTGAAGAAGGACAAAGTTGGAATGCGTGCCTGAGAGGAATGTGTAGATAAGAAGGGACAGACTTGGCCTTGGGATGGATGGATAAGTGGGTGATATTTGATTGCATGTGAACTTTAAGCCATACTCTTGGCATCAGCTGGTAGAGGGGTCGCCTTCTTCCACGGCTGCTTTCTGAGCCATTCTCCCTGCCCAATGGGTCCTGGGAACTGAGCTCTGTGTTATACCCCCGAGACCCTGCCCACACGGAAGCCACCCCTAGCCCTAGTGAAATAGAACCTAGGAGGAGGGCAACTGGGCTAGCCTATCCCCCTTGAAGGGTGTATCTGTGGTGACTCATGGCTCAGCTCCTGTATCTCTTTTTTCCAGACGTGCACATGCAATAGGAATAGGTTAAGCAATGGTCAGCTTCTTGCCTGATGTCAGTCCAGGGCCCTGATTTTAAAAAGAAGTGGGGTGTGTAGGGAGGGGAGAATCAAGTCCACTCTGGCCTGGGTATTTGCCTTGGGAAATGGAAGGCTGTGCACAGCTCACAGTTCACAGCGGGAGGCGGAGAGCTTTCTTGAAGCTCTTGGCTTGTCTATGGGTTGCAGTCTGTGTCTAGCTCTTTATATGAGGAAACAATGAGAAAGAAGCAGCTCTTGTTTTCCTGGGTGGCATCATGGCTCTGACTGTGACATTTCTGTAGGACACGTTCTTCTCCCTGCCAGGCTCATTTGAGCTCTTGCGCATGGGTCCTGCCCTCTGCAGTCATGGGGATGGCCGCTCTGGAGGTGTTGGTGGCCATTACGAGTTTTATGACTTCCAGATGGAATGAAGTTCTTTGGTTTTGTTTTATTTCTGTGAGGATAGGAATGACATTTAATCTCATTCCTTTCTTCCTCTACCTTCCTCTCGGTACTTTGGCTTGATTTTACAGCTCCCTCCTTCGGGGGCCATCACCCCCCAACAGGCGGCTATGGGACTCAGCTCCAGCCCATGCCAAACTGGCCTAGGCCTTGCTGGTATGGATGCAACTGGAAGGCACAATGAGACTCTTCTACCGGCTCCAGATACGAATTTAAATTAAGCCTCATTTAGCCAGGCGCTCCCTTTTGATTTATCGGCAGATGCCTCTTGCTGTTTGAGTCTTGTTAAATTGCTCACAAACACTTCACTGACCAGCTGTTCCTATTAAGCCAAAAGAGTGCTGCGGAGCAGGGGTCAATCCCCTTGCACTTTGGATGGTTCTTATGTGTCATCCCTGCGGAGCGGCCACGGGGAGGGCATTGTCCCCTGCTCCCTGGGAGATGGCTGGTTAATGGGAATAAGGGATTCTTGTGCCTGTGGGTGGGAATGGGCGGGGGCAGGCTGCCCTAGTCAGATCTGGCTCTGTTCTGCATGTGGGGTTCCTGCCACGTTAGGCTCTGGATGAAGGCAAAGGCCTGATGCCCAGTCTTTGGGCTATCAGGTAAGTACCTGCCCCATGGATGAACAAGCATAGCCCCTGTATAATGTTCTCCCCACTTGCCAACCAAGGATGTGGTTTCACTGAGCCAGAGCTGGCCTCCCAAGCCCAGGCACAGGCGCACGTCACTGCAGGTAAACTGTGTGTTCTGGAGAAGGAGGGAAACTCATGTTCATTGGTTGTCTCCCAGTTGCACCAGCAGTATGTATTGAGTCCCCCTGTGTGGAAGCTCAGGGCTGTCCACTCATGCATGCTGCATCTCTGAGTGAATAAGAAAGAATCCCCATCCTCAGGGTAGGCACAGGCCTGCACTAGACCTGAAGGCTATGCTAGCAACCTCCACATGCAGCTTCTGCCTCTGTGGACAGCTTTGTGCAGTGCGGGAGCTGCACAACTGCACTGGGCCTCCTATCAGTCACTGCTGAGAGTGAGGGAGCATGACTGGCTGCCTAGCCTTTTTCTCCATAATTTGCCTTCCACACTCCCTAGTGTGCCCTTGTGCCCTCCTGTCTCATGCACTTATTCCCTTCTATTTCCCCAAACTGGAGCTCCACCAGGTCACAAGTGGTCTTTTCCCCAGGGACTGAGTACAGAGTATGAGGCCATCTACAGCAGAGTTCAGGGTGTGGCTCCTGGACCAGGGCTATGGGGGGCTCATGTGCCAGACCCAGGGTCCAGGGAAAGCCTTGCTTCTAAGTGGTCAGTGACAAGGACAGTGGTGGTATTGACACGTGGACTCGGGTAGGGGGAGTCCAGGAAGTCATGGCCTCCACTTCTGACCCTTCTGAGAACCTAAGAACTCTTCTGAGAATCATCCTCACCTGAGGCTCTTGCTCTAGTAGCAGAGGAATCTTTGGATTTAGAAGTTTCAGCAAAATGTCTCAAATGCAAGATCCTGAGAATGGACCCACCCCGCCCCAAGCTCAGCCTAGGACCACTCTCCCTGCAGCTGTGGACCTATGATCTGGAGCCAGTCGGCTGTGAATGGCCTGGGGGTTTTCATATGCCCTGGGTGACAGGCCACATCCTGGGCCAAGTCTGTCTCAGAGAGAAACTCCACAAAGATTCTTCAAGACTGAATATTAGTGTGTGAGAGTATCCACTTCAATCCCCTCCTCTTCTTGTCTGCTCAAACACAAGGATGAATGACATAATATAAATCCCAGGCCAGAGGAGGGGCTCCTGGATGTAACTTGTCCAAGGACACACTGTATTCTCTGAACTCAGACCCTCAAGGTGAATGTTGTGCTGTGAAAATCCCAGGCTCTTGAACTAATTCTCAGGATTCAGCCTGGGCCTCTGTGGCCAAACCTCCTCTCCTGCACCCCTGTCACATTCATGCTGCTTTCCTGAGATGCCTCAAGGGAGGTCCAGGGGCAGGTTCAAGGTGGGCTCATGTTCTCAGTTGCTCGCAGAACCCTCTCTGAGAATGCTTAGCATATTTCTGACCTTTTGGGTGCCAGCAATGGACAGCATGATATTTTCAAAAAAAAAAAACCCTGCGATTCTCCCACACTAGTATCCCCTCATTCTCCTAATGAAAACCTTGTTTTTAACCTTGGTAAGAGTTTCATTGTTGTTTTACTTTTGTTTTCTACTTTGTGACCAATGCCTTTCCCAGTGATGCCCAGTGGCTTTCATATCCTTTTCTTTAGAGGGGCCGGGGGCAGCTCTGTGTCCTCTGGCACAGGCCACATTCACCCAGGACCCTTGCTGGAGCAATGCTACCCGTTCAAAGCAATCCTCCTATTAAGTCCAGTTTGGGTGATTTTCTCCAAGTGCAGTTCCTTGCATTTTCCCCTTGTTAAAACCCATTTGCCATTTTGCTGTCCACTCAGCAGCCTTGAAACAATTCTTGGTTCGTTGTTCCCTTTAGCTTAGCATTTCCTTGCAGACTTGAAATTTCTTCCTCTCTTTCAGCATTGTTTTAAGTAGTTGAGTGTGTTCTGGTCTGAGTCAGCCTTCATCTCTGAATCTTTTAGGCTCAATTTCCTATACTTTTCTTTGTTCTCCACTGGCCTCTCAAAAAATGATGTTTGTCCATTAAGCACAAGGGGGGGAGAGATAGAAGAGTTCAGCCTCCTGCCTTCCATCATCTTCACATACATCAATTCCAGTTTGGACCCCACTTTAAGGAGGCAGCAAAAAGGTCTTGGGTTGGAGAGTCAGACCTGCATTGAATCTCAGCCCCTTTCTAGCTGTGTTATCTTGGGCAGCTTATTTAACCTCTCTGAGCCTCAATTTCCCAGCCATGAAATGAGGATACTAATCCCTGCTTCAGAGAGCACCCAAACAGAATACAAAGGGTGGAGCCATTTGATGGCCGGGGTGACAGTGTGATATGGTTTGGCTCTGTGTCCACACCCAAATCTCATGTTGAATTGTAATTCCCAGTGTTGGAAGTGGGGCCTGGTGAGAGGTGACTGAATCATGGGGGCAGATTTCCCCCTTGCTTTTCTCATGATAGAGTTCTCATAAGATTTAGTTATTTGAAAGTGTGTAGCACCTCCTGCTTCACTCTCTGTCTCTCTCCTGCCACCATGTAAAAACATGCTTCCTTCCCCTTCACCTTTCTCCATGATTGTTAGTTTCCTGAGGCCTTCCCAGCCATGCCTCTGTACAGCCTGCAGAACTGTGAGTCAATTAAACCTCTTTTCTTCATAAGTTGCCCAGTCTCCAGTAGTTCTTTATAGCAGTGTGAGAATGGGCTAATACAGAACATTCATACCAGAGAGGTGGGGCATTGCTATAAAGAAAACTGAAAACATGGAGGTGACTTTGGAATTAGGTAACAGGCAGAGGTTGAAACAGTTTGCAGGGCTCAGAAGAAGACAGGAAAATGAAGGAAACTTTGGAACTTCCTAGAGACTTGTTAAATTGTTGTGACCACAATGCTGATAGTGAGATGGACAGTGAAGTCCAGGCTGAGGAGATCTCAGATGTAGAGGAAGAACTTATTGAGAACTGGAGTAAAAGTCACTCTTGCTATGCTTTAGCAAAGAGACTGGCAGCATTGTGGCCCTGCTCTATGGATCTGTGAAACTTTGAACTTGAGAGAGATGATTTAGGGTATCTGGTGGAAGAAATTTCTAAGCAGCAAAGCATTCAAGATGTGGCCAGGCAGGCTGCATGCAGTGGCACATGCCTGTAATCCCAGCACTTTGGGAGGCTTAGGTGGGTGGGCTGCTTGAGTCCAGGTGTTTGAGACCAGCTTGGGCAACATGCTGAAACCCTGTCTCTAAGCTTTTTTAAAATTAATAATGATAGTAAAAAAAGATGTGGCCTGGTTGCTTCTAACAGTATATGCTCATATGCATGAACAAAGAGATTATATGAAACTGGAACTTATATTTAATAGGGAAGCAGAACATAAAAGTTTGGAAAATTTGTAGCCTGACCATGTGGTAGAAAAAAAAAAACATTTTCTGAGGAGGGATTCAAACAGGCTGCAGAAATTTGCATAAAAGGAGCCAATTGTTAATAGCCAAGACAACAGGGGAAATGTCTCCAAGATATTTTAGAGACCTTCACAGAAGCCCCTCCCACTCACAGGCTTGGAGGCCTAGAAGGGAAAATTGGTTTTGTGGGCCAGGCCCAGGGCCCCTGCTGCTCTGTGCAGCCTTGTGATATGGTACCTTGCATTGTGGCCTCTCCAGCTCCAGCTGTGGCTAACAGGAGTCAAAATATAGCTTGGGCCATTGCTTCAGAGGGTGCAGTGGCTTCCACATTGTGTTAAGCCTGCGGGTGCACAGAGGACAAGAGTTGAGGCTTGGGAGCCTCCATCTAGATTTCAGAGGGTATATGGAAATGCCTGGATGTCCAGGCAGAAATATACTGCTGGGGTGGAGCCCTCATGGAGGGCTCTACTAGGGTGGTGAATGGGAATGGGAAATGTGGGGCTGAAGCCCCCACACAGAGAGTCCCCACTGGGGCACTGCCCTAGTGGAGCTGTGAGAGGAGGCCCACCATCCTCCAGATCCCAGAGTGGTAGACCCACCAACAGCTTGCACCATGCACCTGGAAAAGCTGCAGGCATTCAATGCCAGTCCCTGAAAGCAGCTGTGGAGACTGTACCCTGCAAAGCCACAGGAATGGAGCTGCCCAAGGCCTTGGGAGTTCACCTCTTGGGTCAGCATGGCCTGGATGTGAGACATGGAGTCAAAAGAGATTGCTTAGCGCTTTAAGATTTAACAGCTGCCCTGCCAGGTTTCAGACTTGCATGGGGCCTGTAGCCACTTTGTTTTGGCTGATTTCTCCCTTTTGGAATAAGGGCATTTGCCCAATGCCTGTACCCTCATTGTAACCTGGAAGTAACTAACTTGTTTTTTATTTTAAAGGCTCACAGGCAGAAGGGACTTGCCTTGTCTCAGATGAGACTTTGGACTTGAACTTTTGAGTTAATGCTGGAATGAGTTAAAGTTTGGGGGACTGTTGAGAAGCTATGGTTGTGTTTTGAAGTGTGAGAAGGACAGGAGATTGTGAAGGGGTCAGGGGCAGAATGATATGGTTTGGCTCTGTGTCCCCACTGAAATCTCATGTTGAATTGTAATTCCCAATGTTGGAGGTTGGGCCTTGTGGGAAGTGATTGAATCATGGGGGTGGATTTTCCCTGTGCTGTTCTCGTGATAGAGTTCTCAAGAGGTCTGGTTGTTTGAAAGTGTGTAGCACCTCTGCCTTCTCACTCTCTCTCTCCTTCCACCATGTGAAGATGTGTTTGCTTCCCCTTTGCTTTCTGCCATGATTGTAACTTTTCTGATGCTTCCCCAGCCATGCCTCCTGTACAGCCTGTGGAGCTGTGAGTCAAGTAAACCTCTTTTCTTCATAAATTACCCTGTCTCAGATAGTTCTTTATAGCAGTGTGAGAATGGACTAATACAACCTGATAACCTGTTTCCCAGATGCCCTGGTGTCTTTGTCTGTTTGGGTTACTATAACAAAATATGAGAGGCTGGGCAGCTTATAAACAACAAGTACTTATTTCTCACAGTCTGAAAGTGAGAAGTCCAAAATCAAGGTATAGGCAGATTCAGTGTCTGATAAGGACCTACTTTCTGGTTCATAGATGATGCGTTTTTGCTGTGTCCTTACAATGAGGAAGGGGTGAATGAGCTTTCTTGGGGGCCTATTTTATAAGGGCTTGAATCCCATTCCTAATCACCTCCCAAAAGGCCTCACCTCCTAATACCATCACATTGTGATTAGGTTTCAACCTAAGAATTTGGGGGGACACAAACATTCAGACTGTAGCCCCTGTTCTCCCTTTGCTTCCTCATTCTTATCTCATTCTTATACTAAAATGAAGAGAAACTCCCAAACATGTACTTATAAAAGTTGAGCTGGTTGTACACCCATGTTTATAGCAGCATTATTCATAATAGCCAAATGTAGAAGCAACCCAAGTGTCCATCAATACTTGAATGGATTAAAAAAAGGTATCACATTTTCATATTACTATATATTTATTCATATGTATTCTCATATATATGAATATTATTAGGCCTTAAAAAGGAAGAAGGCCAGACGTAGTGGCTCCTGTCTGTAATCCCAGCACTTTGGGAGCCTGAGGCAGGTGGATAGCTTGAGCCCAGGAGTGCAAGACCAGCCTGGGCAACACGGCAAAACCCTGTCTACTAAAAATACAAAAATTAGCTAAGTGTGGTGGCATGCACCTGTGGTCCCAGCTACTTGGGAAGCTGAGGCTGAAGGATCACTTGAGCATGGGAGGCAGAGGTTGCAGTGAGCTGAGATCATGCCACTGCATTCCAGCCTTGGCAACAGAGCAGGACCCTGTCTCTAAAAGAAGAAGAAAAGAACAAGAAGGAGAAGGAGGAGAAGAAGAAAGTTCCAGTGCATGCTACAACATGGATGAACCTTGAGGCCATTAGGCTCAGTGAAATAAGAAAGTCACAAAAAGGCCAAATATTATATGATTCCCTCTATATGAGGTACTTAGAGTAGTCAATTGTATAGAGACAGAAAGTAGAATGGTGGTTGTCAGGGGCTAGGGAGAGGAGTGGGGGAAACAGGGAATTATTGTTTAATGGGTATGGAGTTTCAGTTTTGCAGGATGAAAAAGGTCTGGAGATGGATGGTGGTGATGATTGCACAACAATGCGAAGTGAGTGTACTTACTGACACTTAACTCTACACTTAAAAATGATTAAGATTGTACACTTTATGTTATGTCTATTTTACTTCAATTAAAAAAAGAAACCTGGGCTGGCCCTGCTTTTCAGTTGTGTTGTCTTTCAATTGTTTACCAGTTGAGCGGAAACATTTTATTTTACTTAATTTTTTAAATCACAGTAATACATGCATGCAAATGAAAAGGATCAAATAGTACTGTGCTGAAAAATGTCTGTGACCTTTCTAATCCACCCCACTCTGGCTGTTCCCTAGTTGCTGTGAGTTTTTTTAGCTGGGAAATGAGCTGCCTCAAAGAGCTGAGGGGAGGGTAAAAACCAGACCATTTCCACGCAGACCCCAGGACCAAAGATGTGAAGATGTAATTGTAGCATCAGACGCCAGGTCAGGCTCCAGAACAAAGCCCAACTACAGAGGAATAGACTCAATCTGACAGGCAGGCAAGGCGGGGGCGGGGTAGGGGACCTGGCTGGGCTCCTCTAGCTTCTTCTCTGTTCCCAGTTATGTGAGCTCACAGAAACCCTCTGCTTTGCCTAAACTAAAAGAAACAGAAAACGCAGAGGTGTGCTGGTAAGAAATAATGCCAAAAATGGCACCGGTGGGTGGGTTTAGAGGTAAAAAGTGCATTTGTGAAAAGTTGAGGTGGATCATGATCATTGCAAACCAGCAGAGCCCTTCCTGTGCACGAGGCATTGCTCTGAGCACTCTATGTGCATCACCCCACTTCGTCCCCACATGGCCTTATCAGGAGGGTGCCACTATTGCCCCCTTTTACAGATGTGGGAGTTGAGGCAGAGAGATGGGTGAGCAGCTTAAGATTACACAGTTGGGGGTAATCCAGCTGGGTTCGAATCCAGGCTGCCTGGCTCTAGAGTACATAGTCTGGGCCACTGCCCTAGGGGGAAGAAAAGGAGAGAGAGCAAAGGCACAGCCCTGGGAGCTTGCGGGAAGGGCTACATGCAGTCACTAAAAGCACCCAGTTCCTGGAGAATCGGCATATGAGGATCTGGGGAGGTGGCTGAATGCTTCTGGGGGACTCCAGCAGCATGGGGGCTGGGCAAAGGGGCCATTTAAAGGGATTCTGATGGAGCATGGCTCTGGGGAGGAAAAGGAGGTGTCTTCAGAGGGGACATCCAGGGGAAGAACAGGAGGCTGAGGGCCACGGGAGGCATGGAGTGGAGGTTCAAGGCTGTGTTTTCTATACTGAACATTGAGAAAGGCTGGACTGAGCATCACAGGCAGGGTCAGGAACCTGAGAAAAGACCCTGAGCTGGAGCCACAGAGGCTGTGAAGATGGTAACTTCCTTCCTTCCTTCCTTCCTTCCTCCCTCCACCTTTCTTCCTTCCATTCATCAATCCTTTTATTCATCCAACCCTCTGTCTTTTCTCCCATCCTTCTTGCATTCATCCATCCATTCTTCATTCATCCATTAAATTATTTAGCAAATATTGGATTGCCTACAATGGGTCAGAGACCCAGGAGCTATAAAGGTCAAAGATCTCCCCCAGACAATGGGGAAACAGTTACAAGCTGGTGGGGAAAGCAGTGGGACAGAGGTGTGCACAGTGATATGGAAAAGGACAAAACGGGGGCACCCTGACTGAAACAGAGGTGAGATGGTAGGATGGGGGTGACAGGGAAAGGCTACTAGAAGACATGGTACTTAAGCTAGGTATTGAGTGGAAGTTAAACTGGCAAAGACGGTGGGGGGAAGGGAGAAGGGCACTCCAGACACAAAGAACCACGCATGCAAAGGCACAGATGTGGAAGAGAACAAGGCCCAGTTGGGGACCTGCAACGAGTCCATGCTGCCTGGAAGGTGGAGTGCTTGTGGCAAGCACTGAGCTGGAGGAGCGACAGGAAAGAGCTGTCTGCACCTGGACGCAGGGGCTTGTTTTATCCCAGAGACAGGAGGGGTTTTGAGCAAGCGAGAAGTCTCTCCTCAGCACACCCTGAACAGTGGGTGTCTTATTTATCTTGCTTATTGTCTGCTGTGCCATCTAGACTGTAAGCCTCTCTGGGCAGGGCGTTTTGTCTGCTTTGTTCATTGCTGTATCCCTAGCTCCTAGAGCATTCCTGGCACAGTAGGCGCTCCGTGAATGTGTGGAGTGAATGATTTGATTTGTATTTAGGAGGCTCAGTTGTTTGGAGCCTGTAAGTGAAGCCGGAAGATGTTATGGGAAACCACAGAGGTGTGATGAGCTGAGAGACAACAGAATGTTTGAGATGGCGGGGAGGGAGATGAGCCTTTTGGAAGTCCAGGCTCTCCAGAGATGCTGCCCGGTGCTCTCGTGCTCCATGTGGCTGACTGCTCCCTTCAACCCGGCACACAGTGCAGTGAGGGTCCTCTGCAGCTCCAACTCCTCTGTAGGACTGGGAAGGCCATCACTGGTCTGATGTGTACATGTTCATGGCAGTCAGCACATATTTATTGAGCACCTACATATTGTTCTAGGTGCTGGAAATATAGAAGCAAATAAAACAAGGCTGGGCATGGTGGCTCACGCTGTAATCCCAGCACTTTGAGAGGCCAAGGTTAGGGGTTCGAGACCAGCCTGGCCAACATGGTGAAACCCCATCTTTACTAAAAGTAAAAAAAATCAGCTGGATGTGGTGGCACGTGCTTGTGGTCCCAACTACACAGGAGGCTGAGATGAGAGAATTGCTTGAACCCGACAGGTAGAGGCTGCAGTGAACTTAGATCACTCCACTGCACTCTAGCCTGGGTGACAGAGTGAGACTCAGTCTCAAAAAGAAAGAAAAAAAAAGTGAATAAAGCAAAACAAAATTTCTTCCATCGGGCTTATATTCTCACTGAGGAAGACATTATTGATTATGAATAAACACAATAACTAAGTAAATTATAGAGTACGTGTATTGGTCAGGGTTCCCTAGAGAAACAGAACCAATAGGCTATATGTATATCATATTGGAAATGTGTGTATATACATTCTGGATAGGCCCAGGAGGTAAATGATTTTACATATATTTAAAGATAATTATTGTAGAGAATTGGTTTGCGTGATTATGGAGGCTGAGAAGTCCCACAATCTGTTATCTGCAAACTGGAGAGCCAGGGTGCCAGTGGTGTAATTCCAGTTTGAGTCCAAAGGCCTGAGAACCAGAAGAGCCAATGGCGTAAGTTCCAGTCCAAATATGGGAGGAAACTGATATCCCAGCTCAAAAACAGGTGGAGAGAACAAGTTCTTTTGTATCTCACCGTTTGTTCTATTCGGGCCTCCACTGGATCGGGTAAGGCCCACCCACATTGGAGAGGACATTCTGCTTTCCTCAGCCCACCCACCCCAATGTCAATCTCATCAGAAACACCCTCACAGATGCACAAAGAATGACGTTTTACCAAATATCTTGGCACCCCATGGCCCAGTCTAGCTGAGACATAAAGTCAACCATTGCAGAATGTAGAAAGTGGTTATGTAGAAAAAACCCGCGGAGCAGGGTAAGGGGTCCAGCAGTGAGGGCTAGGGTGGTGTGAGGGTGCAGTGTGACAGTGGTCAGGCTGGGCCTCCATGAAAAGGGGGAGGAGTGAGCCCAGTGGACACCTAGGGGAAGAGCATTCTGGGCAGAGGGAACAGCCAGAGCAAAGGCTCTGAGGTGGGAGCTGGCCTTAGGCGCTGTGGCGTGGCTGGAGCCGGGTAGGTGAGGAGGGGCAAAAGAGAAGCTTGGAGGTACCACAGTAGTGTGTGTGTGGTGGGGCAGGCCTGGAGGACTATCCTGGGGACGTTTGCTTCTCTTGAGTGTGAAATGGAGAACTGTTGCAAAGCTTCGCAGTGTCTACTCCCGTATCTTTGTAAACTCACAAACTCTTAAATCTCAGTTTAAGATTTAAATATGAATTCCCAAATGGCAGGCTGGTATCTGAATGATCAGTATATTACCCAAACACATGAAGCCATGTCACTGAAGGGTGCTTCCTAAGCACTTGAGGGGGCAGAGGTGGGAAATGGGACAGACCCAGGAGCTCCTTTCCCAGCAGACCTAATCTCAGCCTCAGCAGAGACTGACGGAGGGCAGGGGAAAGGAAAAGCCACTCATAAGAAAATGATGTCAACTACAGCAAGACAGAGAGTGAATTTTGACTCAGAGGAAAGAGAGTCTTCCCTGGATAATTAAAAGTAACTGGAAGAGGCCACTGGGTGAACATTTAGAAGACCAGGCCTCTCTCGTGACCAGCAAGGACATGGTCCTGCCTGAGCCTGCTGGACCAGAGCAACTCTTCCAGCAATGGCCAGTTCAGAGACCCCGTACACCCGCCTAGTTCCTTTGTCAAAGTCATTTCTGATGTGGGCTGTGACGACAATGTGAAATTATACTCCAGAGTCAGCTGGGCTTCCCGCTCCCCTCCCTAGTTCTTGCTACCCACGGATTAAAGAAAAAATTAACATGGTGAATGTCAAGTCTCTGTCACAGAAATCTCTGTCAAAGAGAGATATTACCAGGGCAAGATGAATGATTTATTCCTCAGGTCCAGAGATTTCAGAGAGGCCTTGAAAGCCGGCTGCTCCGGGAGCTTCCAGGCCTGCTCGGGTTGAAGGGTGCCACCAAGGCGCTTTGTGGGGCGACGTTTGTTGCCTGGAATGGAGAGGAGGGAGACGGGTTGGGAGAGCTTCAGGCCTGAAAGCAAACACACGAACGTCTTCCGGCGCTCACTGTGTCCTGCCGTTGTGGGCTGTCACCAGGGGCGAGGGAGCCTCGAGTGATGCTCCTGACAATGTGGAGAGTTTCACATTTATCTAATTTTCTAAAAGACAATTGTATACCAAGAGATTATTATCAACTTTGTCCCCGTGGAAGTTATCGATGCCCTGACTTCAAGGCTGACAAAGCAATGTGTAGTTCATGACATCTGTCAGCCAGACGGAAGAGAAAGCCATTTCCTACCGGTAAGGAGATTGAAAGGAATTTGGGAGATTAGAACCAGCAATATCATCACTCCCGGGTGAAGGGATGTCAGTCAGGGGCCAGCGGCTTGTTAAGAAGGGAAAAGAGCATTATAGACCTTGACTGTGAAATTGACTGAGCCTGACTTGTATACGCGTGCAGTATTATTAAGATTTTCCCAGACACCTGGGAGGCCCAGAAGAATGGAAAGAAAACTGATTTTCAGATCAAAAGTAAGCTTCAATTCTGGTCCAAATCTGTCACCTTTCTGGAAATTCTCCCTGTAGACCCCAATGTGTGGGCTCTACCCAATCTCATTAATGGCGCCCACAAATCAAGGTTTTGAACTTTTAACTGACATCTTAAATAGGCATACTTATTATTGGAAACGTTACATAAGTTCAGCTCAGGTCTTAATGTCGTCAGCTGACGTTTATGTTCTAATGCAATTTATAATTCTTCACAGAGAGGTTAACACTTAATTAAAGTACTGCTGGAAATTGCCTTTTTGATAAACCTGGGCTTTGTGCTTTCCTCTGCTTGAAGTGGAGAAAACAGTAATCTTCCATGCTCTGCAGGTCTCTCGCTAAACATACTCATTTCAGGACCAGGAAGGAAGCCAAGGACAAAGCGGAAACAGGGTTTGTGGCTCAAAATCCCAATCTCTAGGCCCTCAGAGAGCAGTAGCACTGGTTGAAAACCCTCCTGGCAAGGGAGGCAGTTGACTGGGCCATTGCCAAATGTTGGATTCTTCTTCTTTTATTTTTAGTTGGAAACCAACGAAGGTTGAACTAAAGTCAGATTGCTGGTTTCTTCTTGGGTAAATTACTCTGAAGAGAAACAATATTAGTTATGACAAGAAAACTTGGAAGGCTACAGGCTGGGGAACCAGAGAGATGTTTACATATTGTTCACAAGCTTCTTCTGTGGAGGAAAGCATTCTGTGGCCTAAAAATGATGATTAATCCAACCTATTATTTAAAAAGTAAAAGCAACTATTAATTCAACCCGGAGTAATGCTGTTCTACACTCAGTTAGGAAGCAGGCGGTTCTGAGAAAGCAGTGGGAGGGCCAGGTGGCCGGGAGCTGGGCAGTGGGTTTACCAGCTTCAGGAACAGGAAAAGGATTAACAATCTGGAACTGCAAATAGGAAAATACGTGGCCACATATCTGGAGCCCCTGAGCATTTTCCTGGGCTTTAGTTGATTAAATTTGCTGTAGAGAAAGTTGCCTGTGACTTCTTGTTTTACACAAGGGAAGCATTTTCATGTTATATAATCTTGTTTGGTATCTGTATGTGTTTTTCAGTTTCTTACCTATGCACACCTTGCTGAAAGTGTTAAAAATGAAGGCATAAGAGTTTTACCAGGATAATATTTTTTAAACTTAGCTTTTGTTTATAAAAGTAAAATCTCAGCAAGCTAGTGACCATCAAATTATTGCAAGAGCTAATAGCTTCTCAAAACTTACTTTGAAACAGCAAAGATATTTATATACTGATTATATTAGGCTATTCTCACGTTGCTGTAAGGAAATACCTGAGGCCGGGTAATTTATAAAGAAAAGGGGTTTGATTGGCTCACAGTTCTGCAGGCTTCTACAGGAAGCAAGGCAAGCACATCTGCTTGGCTTCTGGGGAGGCCTCAGGAAGTTTTACTCTTGGGAGAGGGGGAAGAAGGAGCAGGCATGACATGTGAGGAGAGAGGGAGCAAGGACGGGGGGGGGCCACACACTTTTAAACAGCCAGATCTCGCGAGAACTCATTCACTCTCATGAGAACAGCACCAATGGGATGGTCCTAAACCATTCATGAGAAATCTGCCCCCATGATCTAATCACCTCACACTAGGCCTCACCTCCAACACTGGGACTCAAAATTCAACATGAAATTTAGAGGGACAACATCCAAACTATAATATAGATTAGCAAAAAAAGCATTATATGGCATAAGGAAATGGATCAAATCAAAGGAGATTGAAGATGTGTGCAGGAACAAAGCCTGTCCTATAAATGCCTTCTTATTTGATAATTTTCCATTCATGGAAAATTAGCAATGAGCGGTAAGATTGGATGACTATCATTGATAAATGCCTGGTGGTTATGAAGCTGATGTGACTGGCTTTTGCCTGTTGCTTGTTATTTCTTTAAACACATAATCTGATAATGAACTCATCTGCCTAATACATGTGCCATATTGCAAAGTTATTCAGAGACTTCCAAGTGAATATAGAAGAACCAGAAGATTAAAAAAAATTCTTTTAGCACATCTGAGTTGGAAATCAGAACTCCAGCCAAATCAACAATGAACCAAATGACAACAGGAAACTTAAGGGGAGCACAGTTTTAAGGAATGAGCAAAAGCTAGTACTGCCCTTTTCCTCAGGCCTCTGTTCCTTGAAACTAATCAGAGGGCACTGGATCAGCCCACAACATCTTAAAACTCAAGACAGCAGCAACATAGAGGTGGCATCCCACAGTGGCATCATACAGAGAGCAGTGTCTACAGGGCAGCATCACTTACCAGCCATGTGATCCTGGGCAGGCTACTTAACACCACTGTATCTCAGTTTCTACAACTGTAAAATGGGGACACTAACAGCACCAACCTCACGGATCATTCTGAAGATTAAATGAGTGAACTTATGGAAAGCAGTAGAACAGTGCCTGGCACTTAGCTCAACAAACGTTAGCTCTTCTCATCAGTATTTCGTGTCAACTTGGTTTGTATGCAAGGGTAGGAGAGGCTGGTCTTCAATTGAACCATCTAAACAAAAACTTGCCAGACCTTGGCATTTGGCAGGGCAACTGAGAAAGAGGTTAATTGTTTTAGCCTTTCCAAAAGAGTTCTGGTGGGAAATATCAGCTTTGGCAAATGAACTCGGAACAGATAAATATACTCAGTGTTTTTGGTCACATCCTCTATTATTAGTAAAAGCACATTTCCCTTTGGGGTGAACATTAGGGACAAAAATAAGGCTCTTCAGATTACCACCTCCCTTATTAATGCTGTGCAAACAGTTGGGCTTGCATTGAGCCTGACTGGCAAATGCATCCTCACAAAAGCAAATGTGGTACATTTAGGATCCTATTCACTATGAGCAGAAAAAATGGTGGATTTTGGCACTGGAAATGTAACGCATGATCTCAGCAGTGGCTGTTAACATTCTTAGATGGGGATTCAGGTCACAGCTCTAAGGGGTCATAAAGTAGGGAGCAGCTGAATGTTATTTTGAGGCTTCCTGAAAGATTTGCAGGCATGTGGGTGCACATTTGCTGCTTATGTACAGGCAGGTTTACTTTTAAAAGCAAATGATTTTGCTGAGCCTATTTCTCAACTTCAGCAGGTAGATATTATATCTTTCAGTGAGTTTCACTGTTATTTGGAACCAGTGAAAGAACAAGAAAAAAAATCAAAGGATTGCTTAATGGCATGATTTCTCCTAAATCCTTTACATCAATTTTGTCTTTCCCAGCATTACTAAGCTTTGTGACTTCTTGTATTTTAAGAGTTCACAAAGCTGAAAAGAATCTTCTTGAGTATTTGGAGTTTTCATCTGAAGAGAATCCTGCAGCACCACGGGTGCCGGGCAAACTTGTTTGTCTAGGAGACCCAGCCATGCTCCAGGAATAGTGGGATGCCCTTCAGTATGAATTCTCAAGCCGCTTCACAAATTGGAAAAAAGCAAGTCTCCTCCTTGCCTTCTTCTATCACCCAGATGCATTTCTGCCACGAGCTGAGGGTTTGGGGTTGTCAGTGGAGTGAAGCTCAGTGGATTCTGGCCACATCCCTTGTGAGAAATATCAGCTGCTTCAAAAACCAGTTCATGTAAAAACTTCACATGTAAACCTAAAACAAATGAATTTACCTTTAATGATGGTTTCCGGCTACAAACCTAGCTAAAAAAAATTTGGTTCCATCATATCCAGAGAAAGTAACAACTAACTTACAGCCACCATGATGACCCTTGAAATCTTGAGTGAGTCTGGGGGTACACCATGCTTGGACATTTTAAGGTTAGAGGCGTAACACTGAAATGAAGTTGCCCTGAGAGGCCTTGCAACTCCTTTTCTTGGAGACTTTGAGAAGAGCACAGATTATAGGGAGGAGCAGATACTGAGAGCTGAGGGGACGTTTCTTGCTTCATTCTTTTCTGTGATTCCATAAACGTCAGCCAGAAACTTGCCTTTGTAAATACTCAAGTTACACTGAACACAAACCAAATAACTAGAGGGCTGATTCAGTATTTAAATTGTTCTGAGAAACTTTTAAAAAACTGCTTTTGCATTTATATTTTACAGAGTGAAAAAAGACAACCATGGAAAAGCACAACCAACTGTGACTGATACAAAGTGGAAAAAAACCTGAGCATAACAATGAGAAGCCTCATGGGCGGAATTGCAAGAAGACAGCCTAAGCTCTCCTCGTCCGCATGTGCAATTATGTATGGATGAAAAATTACAGAGGCTAATAATTACAGTAGCAATTGTCCACTTGCAGCAAGCACAATTAGCCCTTTGCTCCTCATTCTGAGAAAGTGACTAATTGTACCCACAGCAAGCCAACTCTCCATATATTTGTTTCAGAGTGAAATGTTATGCTTGCCAGAAAGTCCCACCTACAAGAGCACAGGACTCAGGGCACCATGAGGCCCAGTGCCCAGGGACTCAGGGCTTTGAAAAACCTACCTTCTAGATCAGGACAGGCCCTGCAGTATGTGGGAAAGTGGGTAAAAATACTAATGCTGGAGGTCTTGTGGACTACATCATGCCATCTATATATTAAAAATGAGGAAGGTAAAAATAGAATTCAGGTAATGACAATAATTATACTTAATGAGTACCTTTCATCGGAGATCAGAAATGCCTTCTAGTTAAATTTCACAGCCTCCGATGAGATGTAAGGGGAAAATATTTGTAAGCTAAACTTCACTTTTCAGTCAAAGAATCAGAAGCACTTTAGGCAGCGGTGAATAGCAGTGTGTCTGAAATGGATAGAGGATAATGCTCAGAGATTTCTGACTTCTTGCTCCAGAAATTACATTCCTGCTTGTTTTGTTAAGGTAAACACCTTTTCAAAACAAGGCATGTAATGTGTCAAGTGGGTTATCGATGAGCAAAAAGAGGTCCTCCTACACGCCCCCTGCACCCCCCAACACACCCACCTCCACCATGAGGTGACATTATGTTCTTAGTTTCATTAGCCAAGAATACAAAGTCTTCTGAGATGTGGGGTGAACACTCAGAGCAGGAAGAGATGGCCTATCTCTGGATGACTTCTGTGACCCCCAGATTTTTTTTATGGGGCACACAGCTGCTGACAACACTGTCCACACACTCAGGTCTCTACCAGTTCTTGCTGTGCAGAGATCTAAGACCTGAGCTCACTTCACCATTCTAGAAGATCTTACTCAATCAACCATGCCTTTTCATTTGAGGAATATATCTTTGAAGGCCATTGGCTTCAAGAATGCAGAGTCAGGGCCTTGGGGTCCCTGAACAGCCTGTGCCTCCAGCCTTCTAGGGTCCTGGCACAGACTATTCTCTGGCTCGGAGTATGTTTTTTTTTGTCTGGATGTTTTAATGGTTTGGTCAGAGGACTGGATTGCATATTTGTCTGGCCACAGGTCACTCCCTACCCCTGGATGGCTAGTCATATGTTTGTATTTTTTGCATTTGTTGGTAACAGACACAGGTGAATCAACATACAGGACTCTCTAAAGTGTGGGGCCCTGGTGGGGGCTCATCTCACCCATGGCTAAGAGTAGTACCACTGAAGCATGCAGCCTTCTCCTCCTCATTCTCTTTTCTTTTGAAAGCTGGTGAATTCTTTTTCTTCTCCTTCTTTTGGTTAAGTCTCAGTGGACTTCCTCCCCTTCTCACTGCTTGGCTCATTCAGCTTGGAGAGGTCTAGGGTATGCATGGGCTGCCATGGGGAGGTTGAGTGGATGTGGGGGCCTGGTTCTACTGAGGGCAGGGGCTAGTGTCCCACCACCCTCTCCTCTCCTGCTTGCCCTGTCTGTCTGCTTCTGTCCCTTGTACCAGTGTTCCAGATGATGGTGCACGAGCTCTCCAGTGGGCCTCTGCCCAGTTCCTCCCTCTCAACTCCCTTTGTTTATTCTCACCATAAGAGACATTTTTAAATAAAGTTTCTGATATTTTTCTCTTCCAATGCTCAGTAGTGTACCCTCTGTCCAGTACTATCAACTTCACATGCTCCCCAACATCTACAATGTTCATCTCCCACAGCAATTCCCCTAAATTCTACTGAAAAAAAAAATACTGAGGCACAGATGTCTAATCATCCCCCTTGGCACAGAAGCTCAGATACCAAAGAAATTGTGGCCTCACACCAAGATCCTAAGGTGACCTAAAAGAAAGGAAAAACAGGTATTTTCCTAAGATTTCCAGCTTTGGAGATGCTGGGTGCATTCTCCTTTTCTCTGCTGGCTCTGACCCAGCAAGATCATTTATACCCCAAACAAAAGCATGTCTAAAACACACAAGTCAGATACTTAATGCTTTAGCTGAATTGTCTTGAGACCATTTTAATTCAGTATTCCTGGGAACCATGAACATCCTGAAAATAGTGCCTTATACATTTTTATTTTTCCTAATTTAGTTGAGACACTCAAATACTCTACTGTGTCAGGTTATATGTGTACACCCACTTCAAGTAGGAGTTTCAGAAACAATTGCTTACCTTTTTGCTAATAAAAATGCTATGGTCTTATTCAAGAAAAATACGAAACTTAAGAACACAAACTTTAAACCAATTACTTCCCAGCATATGTGTCCAAATCTATCTCAAGGTCAGATTTGCATGTCCGGGGAACTATTTTGCTCAATTTTAGAAACAGAATTACTCACAGCTACGAATTTAAAATTTCATAGTCTCATATGAAGGACTATCGAGTCTGTATCCAGGTATTTTTTTACTCATATTTTTCTTCTTTGACCTCTTGACACCCTTTCTAAAGTCAGATCACGGTGTTAGGAGGGCCTTTGTGCCACTCTTACTTGGACGTGACTCTGATGTTGCCTTTGGGATGTAGATTGGTGGGAACGACCCAACTTTCATGTATGCCTGTTCCCCTGGCAGACTGCCTCACTCTACCTTCAGCTGTCAAGTTCCTCTCTTAAATAGACTAAGATATAACATCTTATCAGGATCAATGAGGAAGAACACAGAACAAATCTTGGTGTAGCTTCTCTTGGCCCCTGAAATCTATAATGGGGGCTCGGAGTTGCCAGCAATACTGTCCAGTTCTGTCTAGATCATGAAAGCACAATTCTTGCTAACTTCCATGCTGTTTAATCTCAAGGATTATATCAGTATTTCAGAAACATCCACACTAATAGTCTATGAGCTTTCAATTAAGGGAATGTTGATAAACATCCCTAGAGTCTCCTTGTTCTTAAGCCAAAGTCAGATTTATTGATAGTTGGGTGGTTGGTGTAAATGAGTGGGGTAGAAGTCCGAGGAGATTGGTTGAGGCAATAAAGAGAATTAAAGATATAAGTATAAGGGATCAACTTCATCCTTTGATACTATGTATGACTCATCAATAAGGGCAAGGTTTTAGGGGTGGGGCATTAAATGCATTAATGGATCACATCTCCACATCCACCTTTCTAGTGTTCCAGAAAGCCCCTTTCCTCACAATAACATTTCACCTTATTTCTCCAAGTCTATACAGTGATTCTATTGTCTACCGAATCTAGTGGGAACATCCAGGTCTGGTTGAAGGCCTGCTGTGTTTTGGAGGTAGCTTGCCTCTCCACTGCTCAGTCACCATATTCTGCTGATGTCACAAACTCTATCTCCTCACACAGCAACTGTATTTATTTCCCTGCACACATTTGAATTATGCTGTTTCCCTCGCCCAGAATATTTTCAGCTTTTCTGTCCTATACATTTTGTATCTGGTATTTTCCTGGCATCTTCTTACCCTTCATCTGGAATTTCCCTCTAGGAACTGTCCCTTTCTCTGCTCTCAGCTGAGACTCACTTTACCACACAGAGATGCGTCATGGGCCCTGGGCCTGAGGGAGTCCCACTCAGAGCCAGACTTTTGCTGAGAATGCTGAGACAGAGGCAAGCCAGCTTCCTCCACTAGACCTGAATTCGACAGGAAATAAGGTTCAGAGCTATTGGCTACCATCTTGAAATTGTCAGGCACAAGCCAGCAGGAGAACAGAGCTAACCCAGAGAAAGTGGAGCCAGGGAACGATGAGAGAGGAACATGGTCCTGACACTGAGCCCTGCAGAGGGCTCAGGCTGTGCCTCAACTAGCTTTGGCTTTTTCATTATGTCATCTTTTTATTTTATTATTGTTTTGCTTAGGTCAATTTGCGTTGAGTGATCTTCTTATCCTTCACTATGTCAGTTTATAGGGGTTATGATGATGATGATATGGGAAAATACGTATAAACTATCCAGCACAGTGCCTTCTGCAGAGGAAATACTCAACAAATGTTAGCCATTACTATAATGATGGCAGAAGGGGATTAAATCAATATAATCTTTAAACATTTTAAGTGCAAGTTTTCCCAGCAGTTAAGAATAGTATGAAATGCTTGTTCTGTGCAGTAATGAATGATGAGAGGAACTTGGGAAAGTATGGGGGAACTACATCAAGGTTTGCATCTGATGTTGGACTTCCCTTTGTTATTGTTCTGGAGGATCAGAAACAGTGCTTCATGTGTAAAGATTGTTTTTCATGCTTAAGAAACTCCCTTCAATGTCTTGGATTTTCCGGGACAATTTATTATCTTCTCTTAGTAAGTTAGAAACGTGTTCAAAGACGCTTTCTTTTGTGTGTGAATTTTTATTTTGGAGTCTCAGATGCAGGACAGCATATAACTTTAACATCACAACTAGATGCTTCAGTCTGACACACTCCATTGGCTACTAATCTGAGTTTTCTCACGTCTCCTGTCTCTTGGGACCTTAGAAAAGGACCATTTCCCCAGGTGGATAGCTACCAATCTGGCAGATGCTCCCCAAGTGGGGAATTAACTTGCTCATTATTTCAGATGCATAGTAATTCATTTGCTTTAGAGATATTTTCTGTTGCCTCACAGCAAGATCTTCTTTGAATGCTTAATATTATCTCTCCAACAGAGTTCAAATCCTGGCCTGACCATTCGTTGACTTTCATAATTTTATCAAATAGCTTGGACTCTCACTACCCCACAGCAGCAATATTTGTAAAATGCAGGAAGTTTATATTTTCCACCAGATGTTGGAATATTGCTTTGTACTCTGATATTGATGAGATGTTCCAAAGTAAGTGGTCATTATCACTCTCACTCATTTTTAGCTGAAGGGAATTTAATAATGCTGACTCTAATTTTCTTTTGGTCTGATAATTATAGGGCATGTGGTTTTAGTCCAAATAAAGGTTAACATCTGCCTTAATTTGTCTGGGTCCTTTTCTCTCCAGTGCCTTATATCGAAAACAGTGACTGCCATCACTATAATCACGGAATTTTTATTATTATACATGCTGATATTTTCTATGACACTCCATAAGACACGGGTTTCTCCGGTGCTTACCTTGTAAGAGAGATAATGGTGATAAATAAGTAGGATAAATTTACCAGTCCATCCAAGTGTTCAGCAAGTCTTTCTTGGAGGTTTCTCAAAGGACACTGGTTATAAATGAAATAAAATCATCATGCTTTATTCTAAATCCTGTAGAAATTATTTCTCCTTAGGACAAGTAGACTGGAGGTTGTTAATATTTAAATTCTGGAATTTGGAAGAGAAATTCTTTCTCCTTTAAAAAATGTATGCTTTTAGATTGTGATAAGGATGAGCAAAGACTTAAATGAAGTACAATATAAATCAAAATGAACTTCCAGGAGAAAACAAAAAAATGATTACTAGGATAAGGGATTTGATATATGAGCTAAACTTTCAACAGATATTTAACAGGCTGATTCAATACTGCTGTTGATCCCAAACCTCTCAGAAGTTAGAGTGAGAAGCAAGAGGGATTTAAGAGTTTGAGCCATGACATTATTTATGTAAACTTTAAAAACATACACACAAAATACTAATAATAGTTCATGGTTACCTGCCCATACTATGAACGTATAAAAACAAGGATGGACATAAAAGCACACTTGTCTTAGGACACTGCTAAGTTCTCAGGAGACAGAGTGGAAAGGGGTCAGAGAAGGCATCAAGCAGGGCTTCAAATGCATTTGTGTTCTGTTATGTCTTTTATTTTGTTAAAAACAAGATAAGGTTTTGAAGAAATACGGCAAAATTTTAAGATGTGTTAAATATTGGTGGATGGCAAATAGTTGTTATAGTGCTATTTTGTGTGTTTTAAATGGTTCACATGAACAGTATTTTTTACAAATTTTAAGAAAATGTACTGTTTATCTGAGTAGACGAATAGAATCACAGAATTGATGACCTGAGAGAGTAAAGTATAGTTATGGTTTATGGTTCATGTTTTATGAATGAGGACACCAAGCCCTGAGAGGTAAAGTGATTTTCTTAAGGTCCCAGGGCCAGGTGCCATCACGATGTCACTCAGGTTCATCAAAGCCCCTAGCTGAGAGCTCTGTCCAACATATATTGCAAGCATGTCTCATTAGCAAAACTTTCCTAATGATGAAATAGGCACTGCTCTCACTCCAAGGTAAGTGACAGAAGAATTGTCACTGGAGACATTACAAACATGTCTCAACATCTTTTTAAAAGGACACTTTGGGCTTGAAGTTAATTCAGTTCAACAAATCTATTGAGTACCTAGTAATTACAAGGCATTGTACATTCTACCCAGGTAAGATTCTTATAGATCTTTTCCATCTGTAACTAACTTTGTGATAGTTTTCCCCTTAACAGGCTTCATCAAGGCAGAGAGACATAATACTGAGCCCAAATGTCCTTGATAAATCAGAGGAGAGGCTAGAAGCCAAAGACCAAGTGGGAAAAACCCCTGGGGCATGGCAGCCTCGAACTTTCTAAAGGTAAAATCTGTTTAGAAACAAGCAGTGATGGGGTTGTCTATGACCAATCTAGAACTTAGATGTTTCCACGTAAATCCATAAATAATAGTGCCATTAGAAGAGTCTGATTTCCAGGGTCTAGAAGTAATAGGTAAGAAATGATCCTTCCTAATTCAACTCATAATCTGTGTGACTGAAATTGATTGTGCAACCATGTGGATCAAGGCAGGTGACTAAAGTGTTAGGAAGGAAACAGTGAAGAGGGGATGGCTCAACAAAGGATGCTTCACATTGGCAAAGAAGGGGAAATAAGTTCTAAATTGTGGAGCTTGTTTAACATAGGAGTTCCTGGCTGTTCATGTTGGCATATATGAGAATAAATTTATTGAGAAAGGTTTTGGAAGTGCTGTCTTTAGGTAAATTCTAACAACAACATTTATTCATATGTGACTGAAACAATTCCCTTTAGGGTCAGTGGTTGGAGCAGCTATGTTCTCAAGGGTTCTCCCTCATCTGTGGTCCTAAATCAATTTCTGTGATCAAGGCTGAACGCTGGTTCACCAGTGGAGTTGTTCAGTGTGGTTTGCCCTGCACAAGTTTGGGTTTCCAGGTTCCACGATATGAACCGGTTGAGGAGCTGGTGGGGGTGAGGTGGGTATTCACACAATGAGGCTGGTGTTGGCAATGGGGTAGACTGAGGATGGGAAGAGTACATCCGGGGCCATATGCATTCCTGCAGAGGGCCCTACTCAGCCATCTCCGTGTAGTCTGACAGCAGCGACAGTGGCAGAACCTGAACGTGAGGCGGAGGGGAGGTGCTGTGGAGATGGCTGCACCAACACCCACCCACCCCAGCCCCGCCTCATAACCACCGCTATCCACAAGGTCTCTGGGGACATGAAGGACTGGATATCCAAGGATGTGGTGGGGATGCGATGGGGACTTGGAGGGAAGGAAGAGAAGTGGGCGACCGGATGGATTGATCATACTTCCCAGTTAGCCTAGAATGGTCCTGGCTTATGCTCTTTTTTTCCCCCGAAACTTGTTAAAAGTGTATCTCCTTTCACTCTCAGACCTGTTCCCATTTGGATGATAAATTATATTGTTACCCCAGAGGGATCATGGGGTATAAGACGAGCATATATATGGCCCATCTTAATCCAGCTGAGAACATTAAAGTCATCCCTTGAAAATTTTGGCACTGTGATAGTTTGTGTTCTGACTCACAGCTGAGTTAAGGGGCAAAATGTCAGCATCACCACAATTCCTTACATCCAACTGTTATGGAGGCTGTGAATTTAAATGGTTCCTGTCTTTGAAGCTGCAAATGAGCCCTGTCAAATTCCCAGAGTTGTCAGGGTCCTCGCTGAGATGTGAGTCCAGCAAGGGCAGATGGACTGTTGCCACCAAAATTAGCTCCCTGGCTCTGCAAATGAATATCCTCAACAAAAATTGCTTTTGAAATAATTATCTTCCCATTTAAATATGGAAAGCTGGGCCACATGCATTTTGCAGCATGTTTGAGACTATAATCCTGGAAAATTTAACTGATTATCTTTAAGATCAGCTGACATTGACTTATCGTCCTGGCACAGATGAAAGAATAAATGATTAAATCTGAAAAGAAATGTGGGTATTTTAAAAGAATTGGATTTTTTTTTTGCCAACATAATCATCTTATTCATGTGTTTTTCATCCTCTGGTAACATTTTGATATACAGCCCATGTTCAAGATCAGCAACGGAAGCAGGCACAGAAATGAAATGAAATGAACTTCCACAATGGCCAGTTTTAGATATTCTGGGCAGTTCTCTCTGTAGGCCGGGGACTGCCTAATAATGAAATGAAGGTCTCAGGGCTCACCAGCAAACCACAAAGCAGCTAATTTGGTATTTCTTGCAGAAAAAGAACTGGAAGCTGCACAGTGTTTGTTTAGGAAAGAACTTAGCCAAGTTAGTTGATTAGGGTGTTTCAGGAAGGACAGTTTATACTCCGATAATCGTCAGAATACAAAATAGAGATGTGAAGTGAATTCTATCGAGGAACAGCCTTTTCCAGAAGCCCACATTGGGGCTGGTGGGAGTGTTACACACAAAAGAAAATTGTATCTTCCTCTCCTCAAGACTCCAGGCAAAAAATCCACATAACTGCTGAAGAATGGCGCCTTCCCATACACACACAGACGTGAAAGAATAGGGGACACTAGTTTTCTGTGTGGTCTCAGGAAGGCCTTGCACATAATTAGAAACCCACTGGAGTAATGAAAGAAGGTAAAGCACTGTAAACCGGGTGCTGGGCTTGCAACTAGAAAGGGAAGGTCCATGCCACTTGGTAGGAGAAAGTTCACAGGGAAAAAAGAGCTCCTGACCTCTTCTGATAATTCTCAGATGAAGGTGGAGACTGGCCTGCCATGTCTCTAGCCATCCAGAGGCCAAAACAGGAGAGCAAGATCTTCTGGTGCGTGGATGCTGAAGAAGAAAGAAACAGCAAAAGAAGGAAGCAGAAGAGGAGGAAGAGGAAGAAGAAGAAAAGAAGAGGAAGAGGAAGCAGAAGAGGAAGAAGAAGAAAAAGGAGGAGGAGGAGGAAGGGAGACAAAGAAGAGGAAGAAGAAGAAGACAAAAGAGGAGGAGGAGGAGGTGGTGGTGGCTCTTAAGAGGGAAACATTGCTTTTGAGCCTTCTGCCAGCTTAGATATTGTGAGATTGAAGGTGGTGACCCCAAGTGTTGTGACTCATGTGTTTATGGATCATTGAGCTGTAGCTGCTGGGAATGGGCCCCAGGGTTGCAGAAATAATGATGCCCTCAGCTCAAGGCCATGGGGCAGCCAGATCTCCTTGGTGGTGACCTCAGGCCATGAACAGTGGCATCCTTGCCCCAGCGTGCTGCTGAAATGCCATTTCTATGTGTGCTAGTGAAGTGACCAAGGCTGGGAAGCCCTGAAATAGTGCCTTCCTCTGAGTACTTCCAGGTGATAGTGGGGGTCAGGGGTGTCGAGGATGAGGAGTTTATTTCTGCTGTGGTCCTAACTGTGTTCCCAAGAAAGATAAGTGAGAGTCTTAACCCCTGGTACCTGTGCATGTGACCTTATTTGGCAATAGTCTTTGCAGATATCAGTAAGATCTGAAGATAAGATCATCCTGGATTTAGGTTGGGCCCTAAAGCCAATGACTGGTGTCCTTATAAGAGAAAGGAGAGAGAGATTTGACAGGTGCAGGGAAGAAGGCCATATGACGATGGAGGCAGAGACTGGAATTATGCAGCCATAAGCCAGAGAATGCCAGGACCCACCAAAAACTGGAGCAGGCAAGGAGGGATTCTCCCTAGAGTCTGGAGGGAGTATGGCCTTGCCAGTACCTTGTTTTTGGAGTCCTGGTCCCCAGAACTGGGAGACAGTAAATCTCTGTTATTTAAGCTAACAAGTTCATGGTCATTTCTTGCAGCATTCTTAGGAAACTAATTCGACTTCTACCTTGCCATCTCTTCTTTCTGAACAACTTGAGTATGCATGGACTCCACTCTACTGTCATCCATCCCTGCCTTCTTCCCCTCACTCCTTTCCTTCCCTCTCCCTTCCCCTATGTTCCCCTCCTCTCACAGAGGTCTCCATTCACTGCTCTGTTCTAGGTATTGCTAATCTGTGGGACTCCAGGCATGGGTAGACACGGCTCCTGTCCTCAGCTCAGTTTGGTGGAGGAGATAGACCTAAGCAGGTCAATTCAAGGGCGGTAGGTGCTGGAGTTGACATTGGTACAAAACGCTGTGGGAGTCAGAAGAGGGAGCGATTCATTCTGTGGGTGTAGGGGAAGTTTTCCCAGAGGTGGGAGCATTTGAGCTGCACCACTGGAGCATGAGTGAGATGAAGAGAGTCAAGTGGAAACAGGCACTCTAAGCAAGGGGAAATGTCATCTGAGGTGGATCTCTGATGGGTGAGTCATCAGTGACATATCCCTTACTTGTGCTTCTTTCTATTCCTGTGACATGTGATGAAATGCTGGGCTGCTTCGTACATTCCATGACCTATCTTCCTCTAAGGTAATTTCTGGGTTCACAGTCTGGATGATTTTGGGCACAGGAATCGATTACAGCTCAGAGCTGTCCCAGGAAGTGTGGTCTGCTCTTGGCCTGGTAGGCCCAGAGGTGCCATATTGAATCTAGGACTTCTCATGAATTTGTTCTTGTTGGAAAGGAGGAGAGCAGAGTCAGCATGGAAGAGAGTCCCTGGGTGCACTTGCACTCTGCTGGGATCATGGGGTACAGACCAGCATTCTCAAAGGGTGTAGTGATAGATACACAGAAAGGCACTGTGGATCCTTCTCACCTAGAGTGGAACTGACCCACTCTAAAAGTTCTCTACCCCAAGGGGAATGGAAAACTAGTAAGACAGCCTCATTTTTAAATTAAAGTAGTTGAATGCTGAGACTTTGGTATTATCCACTTTTGAAAGTATGCTTTTGACTTTTAAGTTGTATTTGTGTCTGGGTTTAAGAACTTGCACTTGACTTTTCAGGTATTCTGCATTCAAACTAGAGACAGGTTGACTTTGTCCTGAAACACTAGACTGTGGATGATGCTCCAAATATGCTAATTTAAGCCAAAGTGTATTAATTATGGCCCGCACCTTGAAGCCAGGTCACCTTTCAATAGACAGGAGTCAGCTTAGAGTAGGGCGGGTCAGGGTGAGGGAAGCACGACACTAAGTCCCCAGGGAGACATTGGCTCCTCACATAGTGTAAAATCCCTTGGTGTATAAGGTGCAAGTCCTGGCTTTTCTCTCGTGTGTCTTGGAGTAAATTAGTAACCCACTTGTGCTTCAATGTTCTCATCTGTAAAAAGGGCATAATATTAGTATCATCTTCAGGTGCTGTGAAATTAAAATGAGTTAATGCATGTGAAGTGCTGCGTGCTGCCTGGCATGAGGCCAGCAGTCATTGAAAGCTCTGTTATTATGAAGACCATGGCTACTTTCTGCAAAGAGTCAAATGAGATGATGTAGGTGAAGTGTCTAGCATAGTGTGACCACATCCTAGGCCCTCAACAAGTATGAATGCCCCTTTACCTGAAGGCACTTCCCAGCTGACCTGGAGTCGGAGGGAAGGACTCAAGGCGCATAATGAACAAGAGTCTAGAACAGGTGTGGAGCAGGTGCCGGGGATCCATGTCACATCTGCTCAGGGCAGCCCTGGGAGCCTGCCTGGCCACACAGAAGGGGGTGGCTCTTCCAGCACCCAAAGATGCCACACCAGGGAGATGACAGGAACCATCACCAACTGCTCCTGCTCTAGGCCTGGCAATGGACAGAGCCACCTTTAGTGGCAAACCCATTTCCTTAGTGCTGTTTCTAGAAACTATCATGGGTGCTTGCTAAAGAGCATGGGGCTCAGGTCCTATGCCTGTGTTGGGGGTGTGGGGTGGTGTTGTCAGGGGTGTGGGGGGTGGTCCAGGCTGGTCCAAGGCAAAAGCTACTGGAGGAAACAACATTGAGCATTGAATTAGTGCTCACTCCTGCATCTCACTGGATTCTCATATTAACCTTCCATGGTGGATATGAATATCCCTGTTTTTATAAAAGAGGAAAGGAAGGCTTAGAAAAGACAGTGACCTGCCCAGAGCCACCCACCTGATAAAGGCAGAGCTGAGAATCAAACTCACTCTAACTCAAAGCTTCAGTTTCTTTCCCTCCACCAAACTGCCTCTCTGCTTTCATATCCCCTTAATGATAAACACACACTTCTGATTTTACCGTGAGATATTTTTCTTCAAAATTTCATTTTAAAGAGAAAAAACAATAGTATTTTTTGTTCAGTTAAATAAGAGCTTTTTATTGTGCCCAGAAGAATATATAGGAAACTTGGAGGATAACGAAATTGAACATACAAACTTTCTAATTTACTAAACATACCATATCCCTGTAAAGAACTTACCTAATTTTGCTTGCAAAAGAGGAATAAATTGAGAAATTATAGGAAAAGTATGTTTTCCTTGTGAATCTGGAACAAATTGAAACTAGGATATTATCTATAGGGAAAAATACTTTAGGGAGAGAACTTCTGAATTGTTTTAGAGATTCATTTCTGTGCCTTAACAAAAACCTCAAATTTGCATGAAAAGAGAGATGATAAGAGGAACCTGTAGAATTTCGGCTAGATCCAGACTCTCATCCTCAGCACTCCTGGCATTTGGGGCTGGATGATTCTTTGTTGGGGAGCTGTCTGGTACATTGTAGGATGTACCGCAGCATCCCTGGCCTCTACCCATTAGATGCCAGCAGCAACTCCTTAGTCAGGACAACCAAAGACATCTTCAAACATTGCCAGATATCCCTCTGGGGCAAAATCACATCCTGTTGAGAACCACTGAGCTAGATGAAAAAATGTTATCATCAATTAATTTTCATGCTTATTCTCATGGTTTGTGGCATTATATCAAGAGCACATCTGCTTCCTGGCAGTTCCCAAGAGGCACCGGCAGAACAGAGAGACCTTTTCATGATGGGATCATATTGGGCCTCTCCATTCTTCATTCTTCTTAAAAAATAAAAATAAAAAAAAAGCAGCTTTATTAAAATATAAATCACACATTATAAAATTGCCTCTTTTAAAGAGTAGCATTCAGTGGTCTTTAGAATATCCACAGAGTTGTTCAACCATTACCACTACTTAATTTTAGAACATTTTCCTCACCCCAGCTCCTGGCAAACACTCATCTACTTTGTGACTCTGGATTTTCAGGGATCCATTCTCCAGTGCGAGATGCCTGGCTTGAAAACCAAACAGCTGATACTGATAGGGTTCCTTCCCTTGACCCAATTGCTCCCTACCCTCCCTTAGGAGTTTTTAAACTTGCTTTAAAATCTGGTTTAAAATTCTCCCCTTCCAGGAAGCATTCCCCGGTTTCTTCCAGGCCTGACTGTCTGATCGTTGCCCCCAGGGCCTCCAATTGCAGCTACTCATACAGAAGAGCTTTAAAGAGGCAGATGCCTTCTGGCCCGGCCTGCAGCTGCCATTGTGCACTCAGGCCAGGCACAGGAGTCAATACGGTTCGTTGGCTGATTTGCTCTGGGCCTCAAAAGCTTCTTTGCTTTGTGGGAATTAAAAAAAAAAAAAAAAAAACCAACAGAGTATATTGAGTAAGGAGCTAGGCAGGCAGGTCTGTGGCCCCTCAGATTCCTGGGCTGTCAGTAACTGCGGATCCGTAAGATTGAGTCGCTAGGGCAATGGGCGGAGGTGAAAAAGTCAAGATGAAAATCCATGAACAGTTCTAGCTATAACACTCATTCCAATGGGAAGAAAACAAGCAGGAGGTGTTAGTGTCCAAAGGTCTATGGTTTTGTTTGTGGAAAGCCAGAGCAAAGAGCTGGTTTATCTTCGTCTTAGGGCTGCTTTCAATCTGCCACTCTCCAACTTTGATGAGGTGGCAGCAAGGCCTGGGAACCCAACCCTGGGGCCTCTGTGAGAAGGAAGCAGGAAGGGCAGGAAACGACCTCTGCCAAGCATTTGCCATCTGTTAGCACTGGGCCAGAAGGACCATAGCTGAGAACGGAGCATCCACCAAGTGCCCAGTTCAGCTCTAAGTCCTCACATTTAGTTCCCAAAGCAAGCCAATGAGATGGGTGCTATCACTGTGCCCATTTTGGAGACAAAAAAACTAAGACCCAGGGAAATTGAGTAAATTGCCCAAAAGGTCACTGAAAAGTGGTGAGCATGGGGCTCTGGTCCAGGATCTGGGCATGTAACTACTGCCTGGTATCGCTTCTTGGAGGAGCACTGCCAGGTGCTCTGACATGCATAACCCCCCTTAGTTCTCATGACAGCTCTTAGTTCTCACGACATGCATAACTTACCTTAGCTCATCAAAGAAGAAAGCTAATTATGATTCTAGTTATTTACATAATTTAGATGACAATTTTGAAAACACAGTTATACTTCAGAGGTTCATGTCTCTGTGCTCTCATGTGAATATTATTACCTTGTGTCCAAAGGAGGAGCCTGATGCTCAGGGAGATTAATGATCACTCAGCTCCTAGGTGGCACAGCCAGGTTTAAACCCAGGCTAAAACGTGCTCATCCCACAGGGATGCTGCCAAGGACAGTGCCCACGACTAGGTCCTTCCAAAGGTCAGCCTGGAAGCCTTAACTCTTACCCCTTGAAAACAAGAGCCACTGGTTATTAAGGGAAAATGACTTAGTTCTTTTCTTGTTTTCAGGCGAAGGTAAAAAATAGGCAGTGCTCCTAGAAGGATCTGAAAAATTTTTCCTTACAGAGATAGAAAGAATGTAGAAAGAGAAAAATGGTGCTGAATCATAGGATCCTGAAAAGGAGTTAGGAGAAATAAGGATCTGACTGTTTGCATTCCTTGGAAGAATCTTCCAGGACTGAGGACTGGGAAACATGTGAGTTGAGCATGGACAGGAAGGCTGGTGGTCAGGCCATTCTTGGTCAGGATGCTTACACGACACTTACCCCAGGAGGATTCCTACTGCACAGTCATTCCTGTCTAGGACAGAAGCACACCTCAAAATGAAAAATATACATGAACACACCTCAAACCTGAACGGAAGCTCATCAAAGAAGAGAGCTAATTACAGTGCTAGTTATTTACGTAATTTAGATGACAATCTTGAAAACAGAGTTATACTTCAGAGATTCATTACTTTAATCAGGTTGCAAGTAATGAAAAATAACACAGATCAAGCCAGGCTGATTTGCATGAGCATTAAACATATAGGTCAGTATCTATACATAGAGCAAAATGCCAGAGATTGCAAATTATCTTAGAGTCATTCTGGGATAAATGGGATAATGGATCAAAAGAGAAAGTATGAAAAATAAAAATTGATCAGGACAGTTATTTGAATGTGGACTTAGATAGCTCTGTAACTGCTTTAATCACAGTATATAGCTGTAGCATAAAAGAGTATATCTTAGTGAAAGCTTAGTGGGTGGGAACATGGCATGAATAAAGGATTTTATTACCATAAAACCATAAAGTTCAATTTTATGCAAAAATAAAAATGACAGGCAATATAACAATTGGGCTATCCAAGAAAGAGTATCCCACAGATATAATCTACTTTCGGGTTGGCTGTGGACAGTTTGATTGCTTCAGTGGGAGGTAACTAACTGACTACATGGAGTGACTTGCTCTTTCTCTGGAGGTTTTGTCCCGCCTCCAGACTTACATACATGTTGTTCTTCTGCCTGCAGTGCCCCGCCTCCTCTTGTCAGCAAACACATATTCGGCCTTCAGTGCAGAGTGGAAGGCAATCTGGTAGCACAGTAGAAAGAGGGCTTTGGCCTTGGACTCCCAGTTTAGCCACTGTCTGGGTAGCTGGTCTTGAGCAGTTTACCTAACTTCTCTAATCCTCTGTCCCCTGCAACCTCCAATAGGTAACATACTATTAGCCCCCCATCAATGATCTCCTTTGTCATTTTTGCTTTCCTAATCACTATTATAGCATTCACAATTATAGACTACTTTCTGTTTATGTGGATGTAGCATTTGGCTTGCAGTCAGAAGTCTTGAGTTCAAATTCCAGAGCTGCAAGTTACTGGTTAAGCTTCAGTTTCCTCAGCCTGTTGTCCCAGCCTGAGCAACATAGTGAGACCCCCATCTCTACAAAAAATAAAATAAAATAAAATAAATTTACCTGGCCATGGTGCACACCTGCAGTCCCAGCTACAGCTACTAGGGAGGCTGAGTTGGGAGGATCACTTGAGCCCAGAAGATCAAGGCGGCAGTGAACCATGATTACACCACTTTGCTCCAGCCTGGGCAACAGAGCAAGGCCCTGTCTCAAGAATAAAATAAAATAAAATAAAATAAAATAAAATAAAATAAAATAAAATGATGGTAAAGCCTGTCGAGGCAAAGACTGACCACTGATCACCAAACCTGTCATAGCTGGTCACATGACTGAGTAGAGCCAATAGAATATGAGCAGGGATTATGAGGGCCACTGACAGTTCCTGGCCCTTAAAAGCCCTCCATGCTTCCAATCCTGACAAATTAAGGTAGTTGAGAACTGTAACCTAATAAGCCACGTCTTGAAGGCAACAGAGACACAAGATGGGGGAGTCTTAGCCCCAAGTCATCACTTGGGAGAGCTCATCCCTCCATCCAAATAAGGAATATCCATTTTGGGCTTAATGTGAGTGAGACACAAGCATTTCTTGAGAGCCGGCAGTTTATCTGTTACAGCAGCCAGCATTACCTTAACTAATAAATACATCAAAACTATAGAATTGTTGTGAAGATTATAACATCACCTGGCAGGGTTCCTGGTACATAATAGGCCCTTAGCAATGTCTAATAAGTGAATGGACTATTATGTTCTCCAAAAGAGAAAGTAGAATTAATATATATAATGATGTCCCCCATGCTAAGCCAAGTTTAATTTTTTTTTTCTGTCAAGTTAGATACACATAATTGGGATTCCTCAGAGGTTTGTAAGGATGGTACTCTCTTGCAGCTAAATTAGTATAACTTGTAATCAAATTTCTCACAGATTTCCAGAATATTGGTGCTGAATGGGATCTTAGCAAGCAAGTCACACACACAACTTTCTCATTTCACAGATGAGAAGACAAAGGCTTAGAGAGGGTAATTACTCTTGGGTAATCAGGGGCAGAGCAAGGGCTTTTAATTATTTTCACAATAATAGAGAGATTTGGTGATTGCCAAAGTTACAAATGATTATGGCTTAAAATTGAGAAAATAGAAAAGTTTTATTTGATGGAGAAAATAAGATTAACTCTTGAGTAGCCATGGGTTATGTTTTTAATCTTTTATCTATATATGTTGTATAGAGTTTAACAGAGGTCATGGTGTTTACACAATTTTAACTACTGGGCACCAAAACTTGACCCTGGGCCTCAGGGAGAATTGGGGATCCCTGGCCACTCTTAGAGGCTGAGATCTCAGAGTAGGATTGCCATGGCCACTTTGACAAAATGACATCTCATAGGGTGAGAGAATTCCTACTTTCTACTTGAGGAGGTCGGGGTGGAGGGCAGGGGTGGTGAGAGTTGGAGCCTGCGTGTTCAGGGTCAAGCCCTCTATCCAGCCTGGTGCTTTGCAATTCCTGCCTGAGTGGCAGGCTTTTTGTCCAGAGGGCCCAGATAGAGTCCCAGGCGTGCAGCTTTCAAAGCCAGGAACCTGGAGCTGTGTCTTCAAGGCTGGGAGCTTCCCCTGCCTACTTCCCTAGCAACTCTCAAACAGTTCTCCCCTCAGTTAGCCTGAATGGTGACTTTTGGGAACTGAGCACTTCTTTTGGCTATAAAGTGAATTCTTCCTGATGGTAATTTGTTAATAACTTCAATAAACCCTAAGCAGGTATTATTCTGTCACAGGTCCCCTTTGGCCCTCAAGATGGTGGATACATCTGGAGAAACTGCCAAGGGAGAGGGCAGAGGGAGGCCCTAACCCCTGGCAAAGGGTGGTTAATGGCCTCTCTGGCAGATGAATCCTGCCCTCACTACTATGGCACCTCCCAATTAGCCTATGAGGGTCAGCAGTGCTGCTTTGGTCACAGAGGAAACCACCGACTGACATTTAGTGACAAGAAGGAGGTTGTTTCATGGAGAGCAGATTTGGGGTCCTGTGGCTCTCTGGGTTTCAGTAACACCTTGGGCCTCATGATTGGCATTGCTCCCTGAGTGACAGAGCTTAGTATTCAAGGGTGGTGTGATGGAAAATTGAGCCTGGCTTCTTTATGCCATCATGAATGTCTTGTTTCCTGCACTTTTTTTTTTCTGTCTGAACATCCCTCTCCCACTGACTTCACTTTCCTTGCCAGCTGTTTCTCAGACTTAGTGTCTACAATGATGTAGGACATATCTGTAGCCCATACAAAGATGAGCTGCCATGTGGCTCCTCCTCAGCATGGAGTCACATTCAAAGTACAATCTATCACTCCAAAATACTTAAAAGTAAGTCGAGTCTTCACTATAGCTTATTGAGAAAATGCTGAAGATACATACCAGTTGTAATGCATAGAAAACTAGAAATTCTTTCTCTCCTTCCCCTATACCCAATACAGCAGCTTCTCCTCTACCCCACTGCAGTCTCTCTCCTTCCTTCCTCCTCTTGTTTTCCTAACCGTAGGTGGGGGCAGGGTCCCACATTCCCTGCTCTTTTACATATATACTCTCTGCTCTTTCTGAAACAAACCTAGCCCGGCTTTGAGGTTCTCCCCCACACAGCTTCTGTTATGCTCTTAGAAAAAGCCCAGAGCTCTCTCAGGCAGGGAAGAGGGCAAGGCTCTGAATATTTATATGTTAATATTTTTCCTTGTCTCATAGCTTAAATTCTTCCCTTCAGTTTTAGTTGTGTTTTATTGCAACACAGCTTCATTTCCATGATGGATGCCTTTGCAGGGGGTCTGCTTAGACATGGATCAGGCTCGCAGAACGGAATAAATAAGGTGGTGACTGACTTCAAGACACTGAAAACAAAAGCCCATGGCACACAACAGGAGCCAGTGAGTTGTTTCCAAAACCATTTGGACAGTTCCCTTTTGCCTCCAGAGTTATTTTTCCTTTTGCTCTCCTCTTTATTTATTTTCTTCTCCCATTCTCCCTTTTCTTTCCTTTCCGCCCTCCCAAGCTGTCAACAACAGCTCCCCTAGACTCTGCCTAGCACAGAATTTTGCTGACTTCTGAGAAATTCAAAAGGCAAACCTGCAGGGCAAAGAAAGTGAGTTTAAATGTATAAATGTATACTGAATTTCATAGACAGGGAAAGGGGAAACCCACCCTCACCTCCTGCAACTGGAAGTTAACACTTCCAGCCAAAGAGAAATGTGAAAATGAAGCCTTCACAGTATTGCAGACAAAGGAGAATGGATATCGTGCTTTTAATTGGCAAATGTGACACTGTCTCCCATGAGGATTGGAGTGGGATGGTGGTGATGGAGAGAGGGAAATGGCTTAGAGTAAAAAAGAAAAAATCAGACAGGGCGATTTTATGTGAAAAATGCAACTGTAGCTGACACGATCACGTTCTTGGTACAGGAGGGATTAAACCACTTAGAAAGCGTCTGTAAGGAGAGGTGGGATGGGAACATCAGGTCAAATGCTGCCTGAGGCACGTTTGAGGTCAGATACATACTGGTCTGGGTCAGCCCCCAGTTTGCAAGTGGCAGCTTCCTCTAACTACGAACATAGCAGCTGTCCGATAATCACTGGCTATTGATTGACTAATTAATTAAACATATTCATGGTGTCATTTTAGGAAACTTGGGAAAAGAAAGGAGTGTTGCAGGGAGATCTGAAGCAAAGAAGAGCAGTTGGGAAGAAGCACATAGAATCTGTCTCCCTGCGCTCTGGGAAATGATTGCTCTCCTTTCGTAGCTGTAGCCACCACGATCATCCCATTCAAAGGGGTTTCCTCTGTTGTTGAGCCAAGTGGCCTGCCCCCCATTTCCCCAGGTTCTGCTGGCTAAGTTCACTTCTAGCCCCTCCATGCCCCTCTACCTTTGCCTCAGCAGTCCATGACAAGGACAGAAGCAAGCTGTGGTCTCAGGCCCCAACCGCCTCCCTCCTCTCCCACATTCAGAGGCAGTACCTATCATGGACAGCGGCTTTTGTCAGAGGCTGCCCACACTGGAAACTGAAGCATGACACCTCAAGCCTAAAAACCTTTCCTCATTAACACTTCCTCCTAAAGCACACTGCTGGCATCATCATGGGCATGCAAGCCATTTGCAGCCGAGGTGAATGAGGAGTTTTGGCTCCTCTTTATGTGAAACTATCTTTGTCATAAGGCTGGCTTGACAACAGTGAGATTTCCCAGTGAGGCTATTCCCAGGTCCATTATGCCACTTGTCTTTGTAGCAAAAATGTGTTGTGTGCTTATTACATGCTTATGGGGCTAAGTGCTGAGACTAAAAAAGGTGAACCAGATCCATTCCTGGCCTTTTAGAAGTTCAGAGTCTAGACACCAATTCAAATTATTGCAATACCAATCCATGGCACCAGGTCTAATGTCGGCTCTGTTTAACCGGCTCCAGCCCTTCCAGGGCCTAAGATGAGAAAGCAGGACAAGCACTCCAGGCTGATGGGTGCCCTTTCTCCTTCCCCAACACAGTTGATCTTATTTTTAGTTAATTTTGTCACTCTTAACCTTATTTTGCCATCTTGAAATTTGGCCATCAGCTCCTCCCTTGCCTTCGCTCCCTCACATGGAATCACCAAATTTGTTGGTTCCATCTCAGACATGTTTTTGGACTCTCTCCCATGTCCTCCAATCCCTGGTCCCTCTTCCTTCCTGGCATTGAGAGCTGACAGTGGTCAAGTGTCCAACTGGTCTCCTTGCCCCCAGGCTCTCCCTCCTCAGTCCTTCTGCCATCCTGCCTACATGGTTATTTTCCTAAAAATACAAATCAGATTGCATCACTCCTCACTTAGAGACAATCACCGACTCTCAGCTTTCAGCGTGACTGGGCTTTGCACCATCTGCAGACACTTGGTGGAGGAGGGGGTATTAATGGCGTTGCCTGGCCTAGGGAGAAATGTGAATGGAAGGGAGGGGGACTCAACCTCGGGATAGAATGGGCAACGGCAGGGCTCTCATCATGATTGCATATTGAGACCACCTGGGAGAGCTTTGATGACCACAGATGCCAGAGCTGTTTCACCTCCCCACCACCCCCAGCCATTGGACCTGAGTCTGTAGGTGAGATCTGAGCACCTGTAGATTTATAAAGCTCCCTGGGATGAGTCATGTCACAAGCCACTGTGCTGGGGACCTCAGCAGGCTCTGCATTTTGGGATGGATTATGTGCTTTGAAAAGGCACCCTCACATCAGCTCCACCTCATGGAAAGGGAGGCACCCTTGTCTCTCCACGGTCTTTTGGCTCATGGTCCCAAACCAAACAGTGACTGGTGGCCCATGAGGCCATCCCAGCCCTGATTTTGGCTCTGCAGCTCCCCAAGCTCTATCCATCTGATCTAACTTACCAAAAGCCAGGCTGTTTCACAGATAATATAACGCTTAACCAATTCCTCAGCCTCAGTGTACTCTGTTCTCTATAGGGAGTTAATCTACAACATTTTAGTTGTTTCCTTAAAATAGCATAGTGGTATATTTTATGAGCACGACTTGAACCAAACACAATCTTTGTTTGCTTCAGGCTTGATTTGGAAAACTTCTTGATGTTCTGGGTTTTGCAATACTTCAGCAGTGTTAGAAAATATTTAGATTTGCTTCTAGGTGCTCTTTTGGGGAGGTGGGGATAAATCTGGTCGATCTTGTAGTTCATTAAAAGAGTATTGTCTTTTCCACTCAGGGTTCAGCAAATGTGTGTGTGTGTGTGTTTGGAGTGGGGGTGGTTTTATCTGATTATTGGCATTTTAATTTACTTCTTATTAGGAAACACACATTTCCTTTGATGGTAACCACAACAGTGCTGCTACACTAAACCACTCCATGGCTACAAAAAATGACAAAGTGTCGGAAGCCTCCTATTTTCTTTGAGGATGGTAGACAAGCCAAAGACTTTTTAATTTTGTTTTGTTACATAAGTCTCTGCTACTGGCCTCAGGCTAGTCCAAACAGCCTCATTATTCAAGTCAGGGCCAGCCAGGCTTTAGGCGAGGCTGCCTGGGTGGAAACGTTCTGCTCCTTCGTCTCCGTCCCCCGCACTTCATTGTGCACCGCCCCCTGCACGATCCAAGCCTAAAAATACCACAGTTGTCCACAGAGCCTCGTCTCTGCTGGCCTTGCCTCTTAATGCAGGCCTTTCATTCTGTCTTCATTGCCTTGCCCCTTCCCCCACCTCTTTCACCCATTTTTCCCACCTAATAATTATAAAGAAAACCATTAGCCATGAAACCTTCCCCTCCCCCCTTGCTCTTTTATCTACTTAAATATCCTTGACTGCGAGACATCGAGTACAGCACATTCATTAATTTTTAATCTGTCTCTTCTTGTGGTTACTGTGTTCCAGGGACTGAAGGACCTCGAACAATGGTCTCTGAAACCTTGGGCTGAACCTCTTTTGTTGTAGGCAGGGAGGTAGCAGAGGGCATAATGGAGTCTGATCAAATAAATATCTGTTATCTGAAATAGCCTGTTCAAGGTGAATATGGATTTTCATCACATTAAACTCAAGCTCGTGAGACAGGGTTTTGGGCCTGAATATTATTAGCAAACAGAAAACCAAATTTTGAGAGATGATAAACTGAAAGAATTATTCCTCGTGGGAGAGCTATTCTGGAGGCAGCCCAGAGGACTCTGAGGGCAGACAGCTGCAGAACCACAGGGCCCCTTCATTTGCTGGATCAGAGGAAGGAAGTCCAGGGATGGCCTTATGGAGAAGCTCTTGTGTGCTATTGGTGCTCCTGGGGGGCCTGCCACAACCCACTTCTCCTTTTGCAGTGCACACTCTCCTTGGAGGATCTGATCCACTCTAACCCTAACTGTCTGTGCCCCCCGCAACTGGTTCTCCAACCTGCTTTCTCTTCTGAGCTGCAGAACCACATATGCAGTGGCTCCTGGGAATCCCCAGGAGGGAATCCCCAGGAGGGAATCCCCAGGTAGGTCCAGAACAGAACTCACTCTCCAGACATCCCAGTCCTGCTTCAAGCATGCCCTTCTCCAAGTATTCCTCTAATAATGGATGGTACCATTGCCTATCCATACTCATAGGCTGGGGACCTCGAAGCCTTCCATGGTTTATTTTGTCCACTATTTTGCCCAACAATTTGGCTGTGAAGCCTCGTAATTGTGTCTCAGATGCATCTCTCGAGTCCATCTGAACCCTCTGTTGTAGTTCATTCATTTTCCTTCCCTTGCCTTCCAGCTGAGCTTTTCAACACATACACACGTTGCACTCTGGCCTGTCTGCTACACTACCATAATGTTCCACAGCACATGTCCCATCAGGCCACGGATGAAAAACCTCCCAGGCTCTTAGAAGTCTACAGAATAAGGTCTAAACTTGTCTTCACAGCTTCTCAGACTCTTCACGATCTGGCTCCAACCTGCTTTCTTGGCCTTATCTTCCAGCCTCAACCAGCTACACACTCTGTTGTCTACTTGCTGAGCTCACACAGCTCCCTAGATTCAAGTTTCTCCTACCTGTCACTTGAATTCATATAACGGCTGATATGGTTTGGCTCTGTGTCCCCACCCAAATCTCATGTCAAATTGTAATCCCCACATGTCAGGGGAGAGACCTGGTGGGAGGTGATTGAATCATGGGGATGGATTTCCCCCATGCTGTTCTCGTGATAGTGAGTGAGTTCTCACAAGATCTGATGGTTTAAAAGTGTGGCACTTCCTCCTTCATTCTCTCTTTCCTGCTGCCATGTAAGACATGCCTTGCTTTCCCTTTGCCTTCTGCCACGATTTTAAGTTTCCTGAGGCCTCCACAGCCACGCTGAACTGTGAGTCAATTAAACCTCTCTTCTTCATATATTACATAGTCTCAGGTAGTTCTTTATAGCAGTGTGAAAACGGACTAATACAATGTCCCTACTCCATGCTAACCAATGTGTTAAGCACCATGGATTCAGAGAGAAGTGAAGCATAGCTCCTGGAAAGGCTCAGCCCCCAAAAGGGGAATATACAAGAATAAAGATAATTGTAAGGAACACCAGGAAAGAGATAGGAACAGTCTGTAGGACTTCACGCAAGGGAGCTCATCGTTCTTCCTGAGAGGGCTAGAGAAGGCTTCTAGAGGAGTTAGCTGTTAAACTAAGACTTGAAAGACAAGTTCAGGCTGGGTCCAGTGGTTCACACCTCTAATTTCTGCACTTTGGGAGGTCAAGGTGGGCAGATCACTTGAGCTCAGGAGTTTGAGACCAGCCTGGGCAACATGGTGAAACCCTGTCTCTAAAAAAAAAAAAAAAAATACAAAAATTAGCCAGGTGCAGTGGTGTGTGCCTCTAGTCCCAGTTACTCAGGAGGCTGACGCAGGAGAATTGCTTGAGCCCAGGAGGCAGAGGTTGCAATGAACTGAGATTGCACCACTACACTCCAGCCTGAGTGAAACCCTATCAAAAAAAAAAAAAAAAAAAAAGAGAAAGAAAAAAAGGAAGGAAGAAAAATAAGTGCAGAGGAAATAACCTAGGTAAAGGCACAGAATTATGAGATGGCAAAGCATGCCCTTGGAAAGGTGAACAGGTCCACATGGCTGGAGTAGAGGGTGCCCAGGAGAGCAGAGTAGGAAATGAGGCTAGGGAGGGGGCTGGGGAAGGAGGAAGCACTGTGTATGTCAGGTTACAACGTTTGTACTTCTGTTTCTATTCTTATTCACAATAAAAATGTGTTATCTGTATTCGTTTCCTGTGGCTGCTGTAACAAGTTACCACAAACTGGATGGCTCGACACAATAGGAATTGATTCTTTCACAGTAGTAGAGGCCAGAAGTTCAAAATCAAGGTGTTGGCAGGGTTGGTTCCTACTGGAGGCTGTAAGGGAGAACCTGCTCCATGTCTCTCTCCTAACTTCTGCTGGTTGCTGGCAATCCTTGGTGTTCTTTGTCTTGGAGATCCATCACCGTGACATCTGCCTGTCTTCACCCAGTATTCTCTGCTGTGTGCCTATGTCTAATGCCTCTCTTCTTGTAAGGACATCCGTCATTGGATTCGGACTCATCCTAGATCAATACAAGCTCACTTTACCTTAATTACATCTGCAAAGACTCTATTTTCAAATAAGGTCACATCATCATCACCAGGAGTTAGGAGGTGAGCCTATCTTTTGGGGGAACACAGTATAACCCACAACACCATCCTTGACACCAACTACATAAGTGTTTTAATAAGGTGCATTAGTTCAGTTCAAAAGGTGTCTATGGAGTGCTTGCTCCATGCCAGGTGCCCTTCAGTGGCACCAGGCATTGAGAGTAGATGTGGGACAAGCACCTTCACTCAACGAGCTGGTTCATATAATGCGAGGTTCTTGATTTAATGAATCCAACCAGCACTGGAGTGTCTACTACAAGGTGAGCGACCCTGCTCTGTATTGCTCAGGACAGTCTTGGTTTATGCCAGTTGTCCTAGTATCCCATCGAGTTAGCTCCCACTCTCACTCTCATTCCTGATTTGAATGATAATTTTTATGGATCCTAACAATAAGGGAGCTACTGTGTTAGGTGATGGAGGTACAAAAGTGAAAGGGTGGGGATGGAGAGGTCCCTGCCCTCAAGGTCACAGCAGGAGGGAAGAAGTAAAGAAGCATTTATAGTTCAGCATAATAAATGCTCACCTTAGGCAGTGACAGGATGCCACAATAGTGCATAGGGGTTTCAATTGGAGTGTTCTTGTCAATTTATTGAAAATCAATTTAATGAAGAACTGGCTTACCTCAAACTGACAGAGAAAAAACTTCTGCTAAGTCTAGGAGAGCTGGCTTGAGTGGCATTGCTCTGTGACCCTGCTTAGAGGAAACTCTCTCTCTCACCTTCCTTTCTTAGTGTGGCCAAGAGCTGGGGTTGGGGTTGGGGGCATGTGAGCAGGTGAAGCAGGACAGACATGGTGGGGAGCCAGCCTCAGGGGCAGAAGGCTATTGCTGTGGAGGGCCAAGGCCTCTGCCTACCTCTCAACAGGCTGGAGATATCAAAACTAAATATTGGGGCAAAAATCTCCAAAATCTGTTGAAACCACCTATGCACCAATATGGCTATAATCTCTGTAGATGGTTTGTGGACATTTTTGATAACTTGATAAGTTAGCAAATTAGCTTTTGGTAAACTGTTTGTTTGTTTGTTTTTTGTTTGTTTTTTGCTTGTTTGTTTTTTGCTTTTGAGAACTGACTATTGGAAAATGGGTAGGTTCAGGTCACTGGATATCAATGAAGAAAATATGGAACATTTGAGGCAAAATGGTTAAAAAGCTTGGACCATGGGTGCAGTTGAGCTGAGTTGGAATTCTGGCACTTTTATTTAATAGCTGTGTGACATGGCAGTCAGTTAACTTCCTGGAGATTGTTTCCCAAACTGGGAGAGCACTGTCTAAAGTTTTTAGAGGATTGAATTTGCTGCTATTTGTAAAGGCTCTTCCTACAATGCCAGGTTCAGAGCACATGGCAGTTGTTACTAACATTATTATTATCTTACTAGATCAGTGTTTCCAATCCCAAATTATTGGCTGGCCAGTGCCTGAGGACGCCAGGGGCCTCAGCTGAGAGGCAGCTGAGAGGAAGTCAGGAGACTTCCAGTGTGAACCTGGGGGGACTAGTCCCAGCCCCAGAGATCCTGGCTTAGTTGGTCTGGGATGGCCTGGTCGTCAGGTGGTAAACGTTTCCTCTGGTGATTCTGATATGCCACAGAGTCTAAGAACCACTGTACTACACCTAAGGGGCTTTGTCTGTCTGCCTCTCCATCTAGAGTGGGCCCATTCTGGGGTGGGGTGAGAAACATGTTTTTCCCTGCCCCTGGCCCTAAAAGGGCTGAGAACCAGAAACTCGAGGGGTCAGTTTCAATCCCGATGCTGCTCAGGACTGTTTGCGCTGGATGAGGAGCAGAAGGGTTCAGGAGAGTACTCGATGCACAATACTCAGACCTCTCAGAGGGAGAACTTGGCTTCCTCCTGCAGAACGGTGTTAAGAAGAAAATTCTCGGGGGAGGAGCCAAGATGGCCGAATAGGAACAGCTCTGGTCTACAGCTCCCAGCGCGAGCGACGCAGAAGACGGGTGATTTCTGCATTTCCATCTGAGGTACCGTGTTCACCTCACTCGGGAGTGCCAGACAGTGGGCGCAGGTCAGTGGGTGAGTGCACCGTGCGCCAGCCGAAGCAGGGGCGAGGCATTGCCTCACTCGGGAAGCGCAAGGGGTCAGGGAGTTCCCTTTCCAGGGGTGACAGATGGCACCTGGAAAATCGGGCCACTCCCACCCGAATACTGTGCTTTTCCGACGGGCTTAGGAAACGGTGCCCCAGGAGAGTATAGCCCGCACCTGGCTCAGAGGGTCCTACGCCCACGGAGTCTCGCTGATTGCTAGCACAGCAGTCTGAGATCAAACAGCAAGTCGGCAGCGAGGCTGGGGGAGGGGCGCCCGCCATTGCCCAGGCTCGCTTAGGTAAACAAAGCAGCCTGGAAGCTTGAACTGGGTGGAGCCCACCACAGCACAAGGAGGCCTGCCTGCCTCTGTAGGCTCCACCTCTGGGGGCAGGACACAGACAAAAAGACAGCAGTAACTTCTGCAGACTTAAATGTCCCTGTCTGACAGCTTTGAGGAGAGCAGTGGTTCTCCCAGCACGCAGCTGGAGATCTGAGAACGGGCTGACTGCCTCCTCAAGTGGGTCCCTGACCCCTGACCCCTGAGCAGCCTAACTGTGAGGCACCCCCCAGCAGGGGCAGACTGACACCTCACACGGCCGGCCAGGTACTCCAACAGACCTGCAGCTGAGGGTCCTGTCTGTTAGAAGGAAAACTAACAGAAAGGACATCCACACCAAAAACCCATCTGTACATCACCATCATCAAAGACCAAAAGTAGATAAAACCACAAAGATGGGGAAAAAACAGAGCAGAAAAACTGGAAACTCTAAAAAGCAGAGTACCTCTCCTCCTCCAAAGGAACGCAGTTCCTCACCAGCAACGGAACAAAGCTGGACGGAGAATGACTTTGACGAGCTGAGAGAAGAAGGCTTCAGACGATCAAATTACTCCGAGCTACGGGAGGATATTCAAACCAAAGGCAAAGAAGTTGAAAACTTTGAAAAAAATTTAGAAGAATGTGTAAGTAGAATAACCAATACAGAGAAGTGCTTAAAGGAGCTGATGGAGCTGAAAACCAAGGCTCGAGAACTACGTGAAGAATGTAGAAGCCTCAGGAGCCGATGCGATCAAATGGAAGAAAGGGTATCAGCCCTGGAAGATGAAATGAATGAAATGAAGTGAGAAGGGAAGTTTAGAGAAAAAAGAATAAAAAGAAACGAGCAAAGCCTCCAAGAAATGTGGGACTATGTGAAAAGACCAAATCTATGTCTGATTGGTGTACCTGAAAGTGACGGGGAGAATGGAAACAAGTTGGAAAACACTCTGCAGGATATCATCCAGGAGAACTTCCCCAATCTAGCAAGGCAGGCCAACATTCAGATTCAGGAAATACAGAGAACGCCACAAAGATACTCCTCGAGAAGAGCAACTCCAAGACACATAATTGTCAGATTCACCAAAGTTGAAATGAAGGAAAAAGTGTTAAGGGCAGCCAGAGAGAAAGGTCGGGTTACCATCAAAAGGAAGCCCATCAGACTAACAGCGGATCTCTCGGCAGAAACCCTACAAGCCAGAAGAGAGTGGGGGCCAATATTCAACATTCTTAAAGAAAAGAATTTTCAACCCAGAATTTCATATCCAGCCAAACTAAGCTTCATAAGTGAAGGAGAAATAAAATACTTTACAGACAAGCAAATGCTGAGAGATTTTGTCACCACCAGGCCTGCCCTAAAAGAGCTCCTGAAGGAAGCACTAAACATGGAAAGGCACAACCGGTACCAGCCACTGCAAAATCATACCGAAATGTAAAGACCATCGAGACTAGGAAGAGACTGCATCAACTAACGAGCAAAATAACCAGCTAACATCATAATGACGGGATCAAATTCACACATAACAATATTAACTTTAAATGTAAATGGACTAAATGCTCCAATTAAAAGACACAGACTGGCAAATTGGATAAAGACTCAAGACCCATCAGTGTGCTGTATTCAGGGAACTCATCTCACGTGCAGAGACACACATAGGCTCAAAATAAAAGGATGGAGGAAGATCTACCAAGCAGATGGAAAACAAAAAAAGGCAGGGGTTGCAATCCTAGTCTCTGATAAAACGGACTTTAAACCAACAAAGATCAAAAGAGACAAAGAAGGCCATTACATAATGGTAAAGGGATTAATTCAACAAGAAGAGCTAACTATCCTAAATATATATGCACCCAATACAGGAGCACCCAGATTCATAAAGCAAGTCCTGAGTGACCTACAAAGAGACTTAGACTCCCACACATTAATAATGGGAGACTTTAACACCCCACTGTCAACATTAGACAGATCAACGAGACAGAAAGTCAACAAGGATACCCAGGAATTGAACTCAGCTCTGCACCAAGCGGACCTAATAGACATCTACAGAACACTCCACCCCAAATCAACAGAATATACATTTTTTTCAGCACCACACCACACCTATTCCAAAATTGACCATATACTTGGAAGTAAAGCTCTCCTCAATAAATGTAAAATAACAGAAATTATAACAAACTATCTCTCAGATCACAGTGCAATCAAGCTAGAACTCAGGATTAAGAATCTCACTCAAAACCACTCAGCTACATGGAAACTGAACAACCTGCTCCTGAATGACTACTGGGTACATAACGAAATGAAGGCAGAAATAAAGATGTTCTTTGAAACCAACGAGAACCAAGACACAACATACCAGAACCTCTGGGATGCATTCAAAGCAGTGTGTAGAGGGAAATTTATAGCACTAAATGCCCACAAGAGAAAGCAGGAAAGATCCAAAATTGACACCCTAACATCACAATTAAAAGAACTAGAAAAGCAAGAGCAAACACATTCAAAAGCTAGCAGAAGGCAAGAAATAACTAAAATCAGAGCAGAACTGAAGGAAATAGAGACACAAAAAACCCTTCAAAAAATCAATGAATCCAGGAGCTGGTTTTTTGAAAGGATCAACAAAATTGATAGACCGCTAGCAAGACTAATAAAGAAAAAAAGAGAGAAGAATCAAATAGATGCAATAAAAAATGACAAAGGGGATATCACCACCGATCCCACAGAAATACAAACTACCATCAGAGAATATTACAAACACCTCTACGCAAATAAACTAGAAAATCTAGAAGAAATGGATAAATTCCTCAACACATACACCCTCCCAAGACTAAACCAGGAAGAAGTTGAATCTCTGAATAGACCAATAACAGGAGCTGAAATTGTGGCAATAATCAATAGCTTACCAACCAAAAAAAGTCCAGGACCAGATGGGTTCACAGCCGAATTCTACCAGAGGTACAAGGAGGAGCTGGTACCATTCCTTCTGAAACTATTCCAATCAACAGAAAAAGAGGGAATCCTCCCTAACTCATTTTATGAGGCCAGCATCATCCTCATACCAAAGCCTGGCAGAGACACAACAAAAAAAGAGAATTTTAGATCAATATCCTTGATGAACATTGATGCAAAAATCCTCAATAAAATTCTGGCAAACAGAATCCAGCAGCACATCAAAAAGCTTATCCACCATGATCAAGTGGGCTTCATCCCTGGGATGCAAGGCTGGTTCAATACAAGCAAATCAACAAATGTAATTCAGCATATAAACAGAACCAAAGACAAAAACCACATGATTATCTCAATAGATGCAGAAAAGGCCTTTGACAAAATTCAACAACCCTTCATGCTAAAAACTCTCAATAAATTAGGTATTGATGGGACGTATCTCAAAATAATAAGAGCTATGTATGACAAACCCACAGCCAATATCATACTGAATGGGCAAAAACTGGAAGCATTCCCTTTGAAAACTGGCACAAGACAGGGATGCCCTCTCTCACCACTTCTATTCAACATAGTGTTGGAAGTTCTGGCCAGGGCAATTAGGCAGGAGAAGGAAATCAAGGGTATTCAATTAGGAAAAGAGGAAGTCAAATTGTCCCTGTTTGCAGATGACATGATTGTATATCTAGAAAACCCCATTGTCTCAGCCCAAAATCTCCTTAAGCTGATAAGCAACTTCAGCAAAGTCTCAGGATACAAAATCAATGTACAAAAATCACAAGCATTCTTATACATCAATAACAGACAAACAGAGAGCCAAATCATGAGTGAACTCCCATTCACAATTGCTTCAAAGAGAATAAAATACCTAGGAATCCAACTTACAAGGGATGTGAAGGACCTCTTCAAGGAGAACTACAAACCACTGCTCAAGGAAATAAAAGAGGATACAAACAAATGGAAGAACATTCCATGCTCATGGGTAGGAAGAATCAATATCGTGAAAATGGCCATTCTGCCCAAGGTAATTTACAGATTCAATGCCATCCCCATCAAGTTACCAATGACTTTCTTCACAGAATTGGAAAAAACTACTTTAAAGTTCATATGGAACCAAAAAAGAGCCCGCATCGCCAAGTCAATCCTAAGCCAAAAGAACAAAGCTGGAGGCATCACACTACCTGACTTCAAATTATACTACAAGGCTACAGTAACCGAAACAGCATGGTACTGGTACCAAAACAGAGATATAGATCAATGGAACAGAACAGAGCCCTCAGAAATAATGCCACATATCTACAACTATCTGATCTTTGACAAACCTGACAAAAACAAGAAATGGGGAAAGGATTCCCTATTTAATAAATGGTGCTGGGAAAACTGGCTAGCCATATGTAGAAAGCTGAAACTGGATCCCTTCCTTACACCTTATACAAAAATCAATTCAAGATGGATTAAAGACTTAAATGTTAGACCTAAAACCATAAAAACCCTAGAAGAAAACCTAGGCAATACCATTCAGGACATAGGCATGGGCAAGGACTTCATGTCTAAAACACCAAAAGCAATGGCAACAAAAGCCAAAATTGACAAATGGATCTAATTAAACTAAAGAGCTTCTGCACAGCAAAGGAAACTACCATCAGAGTGAACAGGCAACCTACAAAATGGGAGAAAATTTTCGCAACCTACTCATCTGACAAAGGGCTAATATCCAGAATCTACAATGAACTCCAACAAATTTACAAGAAAAAAACAAACAACCCCATCAAAAAGTGGGCGAAGGACATGAACAGACACTTCTCAAAAGAAGACATTTATGCAGCCAAAAAACACATGAAAAAATGCTCACCATCACTGGCCATCAGAGAAATGCAAATCAAAACCACAATGAGATACCATCTCACACCAGTTAGAATGGCAATCATTAAAAAGTCAGGAAACAACAGGTGCTGGAGAGGATGTGGAGAAATAGGAACACTTTTACACTGTTGGTGGGACTGTAAACTAGTTCAACCCTTGTGGAAGTCAGTGTGGCGATTCCTCAGGGATCTAGAACTAGAAATTCCATTTGACCCAGCCATCCCGTTACTGGGTATATACCCAAAGGACTATAAATCATGCTGCTATAAAGACACATGCACACGTATGTTTATTGCAGCATTATTCACAATAGCAAAGACTTGGAACCAACCCAAATGTCCAACAATGATAGACTGGATTAAGAAAATGTGGCACATATACACCATGGAATACTATGCAGCCATAAAAAATGATGAGTTCATGTCCTTTGTAGGGACATGGATGAAATTGGAAATCATCATTCTCAGTAAACTATCGCAAGAACAAAAAACCAAACACCGCATATTCTCACTCATAGGTGGGAATTGAACAATGAGAACACATGGACACAGGAAGGGGAACATCACACTTCGGGGACTGTTGTGGGGTGGGGGGAGGGGGGAGGGATAGCGTTGGGAGATATACCTAATGCTAGATGACGAGTTGGTGGGTGCAGCGCACCAGCATGGCACATGTATACATATGTAACTTACTTGCACGTTGTGCACATGTACCATAGAGTCTAAAGTATAATAATAATAATAATAATAAAGGAAAAAAAAAAAAGAAAATTCTCTCTTGGTTAGGTACAAAATGTTTGCCTTCTGAGGAGATAAACATGGCCTTTCACAGCAAGTGGAGAGCCTGTGCTCAGGCGCTTACAACAAACAAGCAGAGGACATAGGCGTTCTGGTCTCAGATTTCAGTGATCTCGGTCCCTCGGGTTCCCCAAATTTCTCTTTTTCCTCCTTGGTGGTAATGCTCTCTGGACCCACAGCCTGAGGGCGAGTTAGAGGAGGGAGAGGGCCCTGTGCCTCCTGAATCCTCTGGGGCACCCAGCAGCCAAGTGTTAGGGCCCAGCTAAGCCAGTGTCAGTGCCTGAGCTGCAGAAGGCTGCAGCAAAGTTTGCCCTGAAGAAGAGGCCAGTGGGAACGGAGAAATAAAATCCTCCCTTTCCTTCCTTCCTTCCTTTTTCCCTTTCTTTCTTCCTTCCTTCCTTTTTCCCTTTCTTTCTTCCTTCCTTTCTTCCTTCCTCCTTTCCTCCCTTCTTTTGTTCCTCACTTCCTTTCCTTCCCTCCCTCCTTACCTTCTTTCTGATTCAGGGCAGGATGAGAGTGTCTCCAAATGCAAGGTAATGCTACCTTTTACTTTGTAGCACTTGCGGCTTGATCTTTGGACTCCAGGGGTACTCAGGAGGATAAAATCAATTCCACTGAAATCTCCTTTCTTCCTCAGGCTTCTTACCTGCCCACTAAGACAAGTTCTTTTGTAAGAGGAAGGTTTTAAAAGTCTGTTAAAGGACATTACCAAGAAGGCCGACCTATGAATTTACAGCCTTTCGGGATCCTCCTAACACCATGAACTCCATGAACTTTTTTGGATGGTAGCTCAGAAGGTGGGATTATTCTTCTTATGGGATCTCAGCTGCTTTGATAGATCAGTAGCACAAAAAATGGGGTCACATAGGGTAAGAGAATCAAAGGAATGAGGCAGACCTCAAGTGGGGCCTGGGAGATTGGAGTTACCTGCCATGTTTTTTTATTTAATTTTTCTTCAAAACAGCTCTACATGGTGAATTGGTACCTGACCTTCTTTCATAAGAGGGAGAACTGGGGCATGGAACTTGTCAGTGAAGCTCAGCATGCCACAAGAGCATCTTGGTTTGTCCTAGTTGAGGACTGGAAAATCTCAATCTCTAGTCAACAAATGGTGAGTTTTCCCTCGGCGGCTGCAATCAAAATGCCAGCTTAGTCAGTGCTGCATCCCCGGCAGGTTGATAACCAGCCCACCTGGGGCCTGCCTGTGCACACAGACACACTCTCCACCATGAGGCACAGACAGACCCTTGTTGTTTGTCTGCCTTTATGACATAAATCTCAGAGAAATAGCCAACATCAGACAGAAAATACTTCAGAAAGGGGTTTTCTAAAACATGTAGATACTGGAGAGAATAAGCCCAGTGTCATTTTTATGGCAGGGCTCTCCACAACAAAGAAAACAAAAAGCTAAGGTTTCTAAAATTTTTATTTATTTATTTATTTATTTATTTGTGCTTATTTGACCATGCTTTCTCTGGTCTTATTTCTTGCTGGCCATGCCTCAGAGTGTTCCTACCCAGGGATGGTCTGCTTCCGAAGAGGCACAGTGCTTTGGCATAACCCGCAAGAGCAAGCATCAGCCTGGGAAGAGGACTGATCCCACAGCCCCCACCCACTCATTTATTCAGTGCTCCACATATTGCCAAGTGCCTTCTATGTGTCAGGCAAGGCTGAGACCTGGCTCCCACTCATGGCTGCTAGGTGGTGAAAACTCAGCTCCTTCGCCCCCTAGAATGGTCAGGAAGAGCCCCATTCAGCCCCATTGAGAAGGGGCAGGATGAAGGAGCTGCTTCCTCATAATGCCATTGTCCAAGAATGACCATGCTCTTCAATGATGCTCCAACCAGCCCGGCATTGTGCAGCTATGTGGATGTTATTATTCTATCTTGTGAAAGGACACGGTGAATGCTGGAATCAGTGAATCATCCAAAGAAATGACAGGTGGAGTGGGTGGGCGGGTGGAGCCACCGAGCTAGAGACGTCCTTTGTCCTCACAGGCAGCTTTGGCCGTAGTACTGGGTTTGAAGGGACGTGGAAGTGACACGTACCACCTCTAGGCCATGGCCTTACGGCATTGGGCACTTGTTCCTCTATCCTCTCATCTCCCTTCCTGTGGGCTGGGATGGATGGGCAGTGTGACCCAGCCTTCATCATGCCTGTGAGGCTAACACTGGGGATGCCAGGACCTGAGATGGAGAACCTGGGTCCCCAAAGAGTGTGTGAAGTGGAACCTGCTGCCAGTATAGACTGCTCACCTCTCCTGTGTGTGAGGCAAACACACTTCTGTCTTATTTAAGCCACTGACCTCTTGGGCCACTTAGCAACTTAGCCTTTGCCCTACTAATATAAAGGGGTGAAAGGGCAGCCCTCTCTTCCTTTCCTGAGTTTAGAACCAATTAAGAGAAGGATAGTGGACCCAGAAAGATGCAGAGCAAAATACTGTGTCTGTTACTGGTAACACTGGGCTGGAAAATGCAGCATCGAAGCTGTGGCCATGCAGGCTTGCTAATACCTCGCTTTCGAGTTAGATCTACCTGCCTAGTCCCTGGTGCAGCCGACAGCTGCTGGTACTGGGGGCATATGAAGGGGAAGAAATGGTGCCTCCATGAAGGAGAGAAAAGGCTGAGCCAAGGAGCCTTGTTTTTTCCGTTCCAAACTCACCAATCAGATAGATCTTTTCTCCTCTTCTGGGCAGAGTAGGAGAGGCAGGTGGGGAGAGGTGAGGATGCTACCATAGTCGAAGGCCTCTCCCAGAATGTGAAGAATGGTGAGCCCCCCTCACATGGCAAATGCCCTGCAGTGGGCACTGGTGGTATTGCTACCAAGGCCCCTGTGCAGGGGTTAGACCACTGAGCATTCTCTAATCTTGGGTGAATCTGCTGGAGGGTTTCAAACAGGGGTTTGGGATGGGTCACCATCAAATAGTTTCATGAAAATCACCTCTGTTCCTCCATTTCTGATGACTTATCTGTGAGCACGCTGGCATGTATGGTGCACAAAGACTTTCAGGTGTGCAGATGGGTGTGCATATTTCCGTGGAGGGATGAGTGCAAGAAGGAGCAGGTCTTCTCATTTCTTAGATCAATGAGCTTTTGAGATGTGTGAATCTCTACATGTTTTGTTTTACATTTCAGGAGCCCTGATATATTTAATACTTTTGGCACTGGGGCTATTGATAAAGACTAACATCTTTCTAGGGCTAATGAAGAGCAAGCCCGCAGGCCCTGCACATGTTCAGGCCTCAGCATCTCTAAACCAGAGATTGCGCAGCCCTGGAACTGGTTTCCCTGTCACTGCTATCTACCCTATTTAACACAGTGGTAGCAGAATGTCCTTCTAAGACCAGGTCTGATGTTATTCACCTTCTCCAAAACCTCTAAATGCTTCCCATGTCCTAAAACATGAAGTACAAATCTCTTGTGTGGCATTAAAAGCCTGCTCTGATCTGGTCTCAATGGACATTTCCAGCAATAATTCCCCTTGAACCACTTTAAGTTTTGCTCCACACTCTAGTCAAGCTGAAGTACCTTCCCTCCCTCCCTCCCTCCCTCCCTCCCTCCCTTCCTTCCTTCCTTCCGTCAGCATTGGGAAAGACCTCAACATCTTGGATTATGTAATAGTCTCCTAAGGGGTCTCACTGCTTCTACTTTGACCCCCCCACTGTCTATTCTTACCTCAGCAACCAGACCAATCCTGTTTAAAACCTAAGCCAAATTTTGTCAGTCTGCTCAAAACCCTCCAATAGAAGGCTGCCAGATTTAGCAAATAAAAATACAGGACACTCAATTAAATTCAAATTTCAGATAAACAACAGTACTTTTTCAGTGTGAGTATGTTTCTTGTAATATTTGGGATATGCTTGTACTAAAAAAACTATTGTCTACTTGAAGTTCAAATTTACAGAGCATTCTATATTTTACTTATGACCCTCGACCAATGATTTCCCATCTCACTCAAAAATAAAGGCAAAGTCTTTAAAACAGCTCTGCATGATCTGGCACTTCAATGTTGTTCTGACTTCATCACTCTCACTCTCTCTCCACCTCCTCTTCCCCGGCCCACTGCCCCCCCCATGGCTCCTGGAACACACCTAGCATGTTGCTGCCTCAGGGCCTTTGCACTTGCTGTCTGTATTGCCTAGAGCACTCTTCCCTCCCAGATGGCCACGTGTGTCTCCCCCTCACTTCCTGAAGCACTCTGTCCACATGCTGTCTTTTCAGCGAGTCCTTCCTGATGATTCTGATAAATTCCCACTCTCCAGGTTCTGTCTTCTCTTACCCTCCTTTCCTGCTTTTTCCCTAGAGCACTGTTCATTATCTGACAGACATTGGATTTACTTGTTGATTTCCTCATTGTCAGTCTTTCTCTTCAACCCTAACTGGAATACAAGTTCCCTAAGAGCAGGCACTTGTTTAATACAGTGTTATAATCCCAGTGCCTAGAATAGGTCTGCCAGAGTAGGTAATCAATGAAGAGATGGTGAATAGACAAATAAATCAATAGACAGAGAAATATAAAATACAACTCTAGGGAGTGATAAGGACTACAGAGACAAATTAAGCAGAGCAAGAGTAGAGAGTGAGAGGCAGCACTCTCTCCTGTGAGCTGGGCTGCTCTGAGAAGGTGGTATTTTAGCAGAGACCTGACTGAAGTTTCGATGAAGCCCCTCCACCTTCAACCTTACTTGTGTTCTTTGTGCTACCTGAAACCACCCTCTTTCTCACCCCCTTGGGTATAAGTCCCACCTCAACTGCTTAGATAGCGTGGCCCTTAGACCTTGCCTTATGAACACATCAATAAAACCAGGCTTTCCCCTTCATTCTGCCTACATAACTGACAGAGAGAACACTGAGTGAGCTGGTGGGAGTGATGAGGGATTTATTTTTCACATGTCTTAAACTCTGCGGTTGCTGCTGTTTGAATCATGCTGACAACCTCTGGCAAGGGCTTGGCATTTTAGTGCCCCTCTGGGTTTTGGCTTGTCCTAGGCGAGAAGGACTATGAAGTTTCTCTGAAACTGCTCTATTTCTCCACTTGGTATCAGGTGCCACAGTCAAGGGCTTTACTCAGGAAACCAAAATAAGTCGTGTTCAGTGAGGGTCACATCCTAGGAGTCTAAGGTTTCTTATCTTATACATTTAAAACTAGGAGTCTAAGGTTTCTTATCTTACACATTTAAAACAAACAAACTCCCTTCTCTCAATAAGGACCATCTGGAAGATAGTCATTTTGAAGCTTAAAAAAAAATCTAATGCTTTAATCTTCTTAGTGTCTTCAAACATCAGGTCTTCTTTTTCAAACTCAGCTGGGGGATAACGTTCTTTATCTGCATCTGCGTTGCTTGCTGAGAGAATATGTCCCTGGAATCGCACATAGAAGCCACCATGCCTTATCTATAGGAAGTGTTGCTTTAGAGATTTCAGAGAAGCATGGTGTTAAACTCCTTCAGCAGATGCAAAACGGCATTATTCACAATAGCAAAGACTTGGAACCAACCCAAATGTCCAACGATGATAGACTGGATTAAGAAAATGTGGCACATATACACCATGGAATACTATGCAGCCATAAAAAATGATGAGTTCACGTCCTTTGTAGGGACATGGATGAAATTGGAAATCATCATTCTCAGTAAACTATCGCAAGAACAAAAAACCAAACACCGCATATTCTCACTCATAGGTGGGAATTGAACAATGAGAACACATGGACACAGGAAGGGGAACATCACACTTCGGGGACTGTTGTGGGGTGGGGGGAGTGGGGAGGGATAGCATTGGGAGATATACCTAATGCTAGATGACGAGTTGGTGGGTGCAGCGCACCAGCATGGCACATGTATACATATGTAACTTACCTGCACGTTGCGCACATGTACCATAGAGCCTAAAGTATAATAATAATAATAATAATAATAAAAATTAAAAAAAAAAAAAAAAACCCCACGGTAAAACTGCAGGATTAGCATCTCTGTTGGGGGGAGCTTTCTGTCTCTCAGTGAACTTCAATTTTGTCTTCTCTGTCTCCTCAGGATTTGTCAGATATATTTTGCAAATTTAAATGATAAAACAGTTGTGTGAAGAACTTTCTTATCACTTCCAAATATTGCAGAAACTGAACAGCTTTGCTCTGAATGAGAAACCCAATAATACAAATTTTATTTTCATTTCATTTTCTCTTTGGCTGTTCTGGGAATTTATATTGGCCATTTAATTCTGCTGTTATGGTTTTATAAGGATATTATCTCTGTGTACAATAACGTTTTTTAAAAAAGAATTGTAAGTTGTATTAAAGCTTTAGAGACTACATTTCTAAAAGCTGAATATTCTTATCATTTTATTTTCCATGTGAATTTTGAAAGTCATGCTCTTTTCAGATTGGTACCTGAAGGTAAATCAGAAATGCTGGAATTTTCTTCCATCTCATTATATAACTCCCAAGAAGCCGCTTTCCTAATGATAATAAAAAAGCATGTGTGAAGTAAAGAATATTTATGTTTTTGTTTGGAATATGATTAGAATTCAGTTAAAGATATATGGGACTGGTGACCAAACATTGGTGAGCATTCACAATAGGGTTGAAATAAATTTATCTATCTTCTGTTTATACTTACATGATCAAAGCTTATTAATTTATGATTTCCTCTTGATCAGAGTCATGACTGTATTATAAGAATAGTTGATAAGACCAAATTTATAACCTATAAAGAAATATTTATGGAAACTCAAATGACTTTCATTTATTAAAGGCCAGAATTGGAGGCAGACATAATAATTATAACTATTATTTATTAAATATTTACCTCATAAGAGGCACAATGTTAAGTGCTTTACATGAATTATTTTATTTATTCCCCAATTAGTTGAATTCCATTATCACCATTTTACAGATGAATTGAGACTTAGAAAGTGTGTTACTAGGGTCACATAACTGACAAGGGGTAGAACTAGAATTTGAACTCTAGAGGCTTAAAGCTTAACCACTATGCTATAATGACAACCAGCTTTGGAAATAGTCATGGAAGCAGAAATACAATTCATTATTTAAAACAATTTTGTTTTCCTGCTGAGAATTAGAGTGACGTTCCTGCTTCTGAGTAGAATAGTATATTTTCTGCTCTCTCTAGGACTTGAAATCTCAATTCTAGCCTTTTCAAAGCTCGGTGCTCAGCTATTTTAATGAACAGCCAATACTTAACCATTCTGTTACAACATAACTGACATTTGCAAGTCAAATAATGCTTAATGATAACAGAAAAAAAATCTATGAGAGAGGCAAAGAAGCACTGCCCCATGAAGAATTGATGATGTCCACGGTCACAACTCAGCAAAGCTCAATCAGAGCTAAGTTTCCAAGAGATGACTCATACAGAGAAAATGTGCACAGGACACAGAATTTGTGAATAATCGGAGTATGAGAAGAAATAGAAGAGTCAGCAGAATGAATGTGTGGTTATCTGATCAGGCCTCTGAAGATGTCTTGGTAGGTCCTGCATGTCTAGCAGAATGCCTTTCATATCACAGTCACTCAATCAATACTTGTTGAATAAGTGGACGAAGAAAACTTTCTAATCTCACAGGAGGCCCGGCATTCAACTCAGCAGATTCACTCGTGTCACAGTATGAACAACTTTAAAAGATACTTAGAAAATGTCAAGAAGAAAGCAGAAATGATTGGTAAGAATGGTTTTCTTGATCTTCATTCAGAGAAAAGAAGGGCTTGGGGAGGGGTAAATAACTGGTAAACAAAGAGAAATGGAGTTATCACCATAATTATAATGCCTGGTTAAGTCAACTTTACTTTTTTTAAAGTACAAGTGGATGATTTTAAAGTCTAGAGAAGCCCAGACAGGTTGTTGACAAAGTTCCACAGTTGGCAAGATCATTACAAAAGATTTTATGGATCTGAGAGTAGATGAAAGATACTAATAAGTGATAAGCAGACTAGAACATCCCCAAAGGGCAAGATCAATGTGTAAAATAAAATCAACAGGTAAATTAGATAGTCATCTGCAAATGCCCTTCTGCAGAATATTGGTATCCAACTAATAAAATGATTGTAATGTTTTCCTAATGTACAGAAAAATAAGTTGAAGTATAACTTCTTCAAATGAACACTCACTTCTCCTCCCTCATTGAATTGTTTCTTAAAACTTCCATATCTACTATATGAGAGAATGGATAGAAATGAAATATTATTGGAAAATTTCAGGAAAAGATAATAATTACTAATCTAATACTTTGATCTTTATGGGTATGTGTTTATTCTTTTTGTGATTTTATATTGTATATATTTGCTAATAAAATTTTTCTTTGTTGGTGTGATGAAAGGTCGGTTTTGCTAACTGCTGCATATTACATTCACATATGCAGCTTCTGCTGTGAACCAAGCCACTTCAATCTCAGAGGTTCAAAACAATAAACATTTATTACTTGCCATGATTCTGTGGCGCAGTTCTGGTCTGGGTTGCCTCAGCTGATCTCTGCTGAGCTTACTCATGCCTCTGTGGTCAACAGGATCTGCAATATCCCATTGCAAAGACATGCACGTAGAGAAAGGAAGAATTTGTGGCCGCTTAAAAAAAAATCTATGCCAATCTGCAATATAGAAAAGCCTGGACTAGCATGCTACAGAATGAGAGGCATGTGAAGAACTAAGGCAACTCAATGGGCAAACTACAAACTACCTAACATGTGAATGGGGCCACCCTAGATCATCCAGCTGCTCAGCCAATGTCCAGGCTCCTGGGAAGTAATACATGGTTGCTGTTTTAAGCCATTAAGTTTTGGAGTGGTTTACTGTGCAACTATGGTAGGTTGAAATGTAACTTTCTGCCGTCTTAAGGTTGTGTTTTTTGGGAAACAGACTCTGAGGAAGATTTTCATGCATGCAATTTATTGAGGCATGCTCTTGGGACTATCTGTGAGGGTATGAGGGAAACAGGATTGGACAGAAGCTGCAAGAGTGGCCTTCATCAATCTCATGGGAGCTCTGAATATGGAAGGAACCCTCAGAGGTGTCTTTCATTGAGATAAGGGGTGTGAGTCATTGGATTGGAGTGCCCCTGAGGGAGCGGTGTAACCTGAGGTTAGGAAACTCCCCTTGGCAGAGGGCAATTCCTGGGGAGGGACTCAGCTGTGGCTATCAGCAGCCAACACTTCCATGGGATGGGGAAGGAGTGCTTTGGTCCTGAAAGAAGGATCAGGGCCATACAACACAGCATCCACTATGGTAATGCTTCCCATCAAAAGACGGAGTTTATTTCTGGACTGGCCTTATGACTTGCTTTGACCCATAGAATGTAGTGGAAGTGACGTTGCAGAGCCTAGGCCTCAAGATGATTTGCAACTCCTGCTTTTGCCCTTTTGGAGCCCTGAGCCCTGATTTTATCTTGTAAAAAAACCTGGGCTGCCCATCTTTAGGATGAGACCTTGTGGAGCCTGTGGCTGGCACTAATCACCAGAGACACCTAAGCCATCCCACTCCAGTCAAATTGCCAGAGACTTCAGCTATATGACAGATCCCAAGAGAGATCAGAAGAACAATGGCCAGCTGAGTCCAGACCAAACAGATGATCCACAGAATCACGAGAAAATAAAATCACTAACTTTTGGGATGGCTTGTTATGCAGCAAAATATAATTGATACAGCAGAAAAATTGATACCTAGAAATAGGTTGCTGCTGAAACAGAAACTCAATACATGTGCCATTAGCTTTGGGGCTAGGCAGGAGGTGGATCTAGAACAGTGCAAGGAAACTGTTGGTGAAGACTGGAAAAATGATGAGAACTATTTTTCAAAGTTGGGAAGGTGGCAATACATGTAACATAGTAGCAAAACAATTGTCAAAAATATCGTATGTAGTAACATGGAAGATAAAAAATATACCTAACAAAATTTTGTATTTGGTTAAGTAGATTATCAAGTAAAATGCTGGAAGTGTCAAGATGCTTGTGGATGTATATAATAAGATATTGCAGGCTGGGCACAGTGGCTCACGCCTGTAATCCCAGCACTTTGGGAGGCCGAGGTGGGTGGAACACGAGGTCAGGAGATCGAGACCATCCTGGCTAACACGATGAAACCCCGTCTCTACTAAAAAAAAATACAAAAAATTAGCCGGGCATGGTGGTGGGCACCTGTAGTCCCAGCTACTCGGGAGGCTGAGGCAGGAGAATGGCATGAACCTGGGAGACGGAGCTTGCAGTGAGCTGAGATCGCGCCACTCTCAGATCCATAAAATCAGCCTGGGTGACAGAGCGAGACTCTCTCTCTCAAAAAAAAAAAAAAAGATATTGCAAAAGAGGGATGAGTTAAAGAAGGACTCTTTACTTTGCAAGCAGAATTGAGGGGGAGTTAGAGAGCCCAGGACTTGTTGGTCTGGAAAATAAAAGAGTTTCTCATCCCCAGACTCCAGACAGTAAAAGATTTTCAAAGTAAAAGGAGTCCTGGTGCTAAAGGTCAAATCAAGAGTGTATCTATAAGATTCTTGGTTTATGCTTCTGAACAATTTAAGGTAATACTTATTAGACCATGTCAGCTAGACAAAAGAACTTCCAAGAATCTTAAGGCATTATGCTACAGTAGCCTAACATGCTGCTCAAAGTAAAAAGGGCCTACCTGGAAAAGAATTGTGGATGTAGCTTTTGTTAAAGGGAGTGGACCATAATCTGATTCACGAAAAGCCCATAGATATTTTAAGGGAGTTATACCAACCAAAGAACAACACATTTGTTCTAAAAAAAAAAAGAATGAAATTGCTTAAATTGCAAAGAGATTTCTGGCCTCCCGACTTTCTCTATGTTGAAAGCAGTTGTCAAGAACTATAAAAGGGCTGAGATTTTATTCTACTTACAAGCTAACATATTGTGGGTATTGTCAAAAGACATGGACCTCCAAGGTCAGAGACTAAAATAAAGGACAGTTTATTATTCATGGCACGACAAGCAGCAAGAGCAGGAGTGTATCTGTGTTAGTTCTCTGAGCTGCAATTCCCATATGGTGATAGAAAGAGAGCCATGTGACACGTGCACATGCAATGGTTTGCAATATAGGAGAGGAACTCTGAAGTTTGGGAATCTGAATCTTTTATATTAGGCAGTAGGTATGCCTGCCCATTGTCTCAAAGGGACATGTTATCTCTATCTTCTAAGGCTGAAGCAAACCTGCCCTTCGCTCCAGAGGGTGACACTGTCTCTACATTCCAAGACTGTTCACTTCACAAATATATTGAAACAAAAGATAGCTCAGAACAAAAACAGTCAGTGATGCTACTTGTAAGATGTACAGAAATGCAAAAGACCCATGGAGAATTATCTTCCCACCGTAGGCAGCTTCAAACATAGGCCATTCTGTTGGAAAAAAAGGGAGTATATCTCAGATGGCTAATTCAAAAGGCCAGGAGCCCAGAGGGTGAAGCCACAGTCTTGAAGGACAATGGACTAGACATCCAGTCTCAAGGAGAATCAGAGAATAACAGTCTGGGGAGCTATTCCCAAGGAGCAGAACTGGGCCCTAATCAAGAAACATTCTCTGCCTCCACAGCAGGGGATCCTGGCAACCTGTGCTCCATTGTATTTCACAATTGCCATGGACTGGTGACTGGTAGGTACTTCCCATTCTTTCCCTTTTGGAGTAGGAGTACCTACTGCAGTTCTCCTGTTCTTGTCTTGTGATTGCCTGTGGGTGTATGAGGGCAGATAGCTCATCTTTTAAGCTCATTGGTCTCTGGGTCAAGAGGAGCTACATGTTGACCTGATTTTGGTCACAAAATCCTGGACTTCAAATCCACTACCATCACTGGATGGGATTTTCAGATGTCCTGAGATGGGAGTGGGAGTACTTTGCATGTGGGAAGAATGTGAATAATTTGTGGCTAGGGATGGAATTTGGTTGATTGCAAGAATAGCCACGTGGTCTTCATTCTTTGCATCCACTCTCTTGTGATGTGACTTTGCAGATCCTTCCATCCGGGGTAAAGTCTGTTTCTTCACCTTTTGAATCTAGACTGCTCATGCAATTTGTTCTGGCCGGTGGGACTTTAGCAAACATGATGTAGGCAGAGTTGTATTGGGGCTTGCTGTACCTGGATCCCTGAAACTGCCATGTAAGCAATTCTGAGCTAGCCTGGGAGGATGAGTGGCACATGGAGAGAGACTTAGACATCTCAGCCAACACGTGCCAACTGCCAGGCACATGAGTGAGATCATCCTAGATTCACCAGTCACCAGTCATACTGCCAGCTAATCACCGACACATGAATGCACCCAGCGGTGATCTTCCCAGGTAGCTCAGGGTAGAAGAACTGCCCTGCCTTCACAGAGAATTGTGAGAAACAATATATATTTGCTATTTGAAGCCACAAAGTTTAGAGGTGATTTGGTAGACAACAAAAGTGAACTGATAAACCATCACACCCCCAAACCCAGCACATAGGAGATAGTCAATAAATATTTGTTGAATGAATATTTATGAAGTTATCAGGAATATAAGAATATCATAACTAGTTATAAAAGGCCTGCCACCTGAATGGGTTTGTACATCACTGAAATCGTTTATATGCTCTGAAAACTACCAGGTGTTAAGATAGAGCTTTAAAAATATATAATCATGGAGGCAATTAAGGAAAGTGAAATGTGGGAAAAACCCAAACAGCTGCATGTCTGATCTCTTCTAGACGTTTCCTCAGCTAATACAAGTAATAAGATTAGATTAGAAAAATATATTATATTCCAACTCAGTTTTTAAAACAAAACAAAAAGATTAATTTATTTTTATATTCTGTCTGTGTAAAATAAAAAGACAAAGCCAAGAAAAATAGTAAAGGTTACAGGGCAGCATATAAAACATTTCATAAGTTTAATAGTTATTTAAGTAAGTTATTTAAAAAAGAAGGTTGATTCCTAGTTTAGACATCAGCAACCACAACAAATCAGAATTGAGCATATAGCTGCATACAAGAGATATTCTTGAAACTAACATAAGAAGATAGACTAAAAGTTACAATGCAGTCTAAAGTGGGTACACTTGCTGGTGTGTATATAATGCGCATCAGTCCCTGACTAACCATGTTTTGTCCCAAGAGATGTCAGTGGCAAAAGGAAGGTACATTGTCCACTGGGAATATAGTACGTAATTGCTTTCTCCCCCTACGTTATGCTAGAATTTTCTGGAAAACAGATAAACAGTAAAACTAAGGTTTGTTATGCATTTCACTTTTAACACATTTAAAGATAGAAACTCACTGCAAACACCAAAATAAACGCACCTTCCACTGGCATCTTTGCTACTCCCACCCTCCATTAGGACCACATAGAATCCAGTAGGCTGCCTCCTGGACTTATGGAGATCCCTCTGCCCTTCCCTAATAATTTACCCCAGAGCTATTAACTCCAGAATGACCCATCCCTGTTCTTTAAGCCGGTAATGAAAAACAATCAAACAAACAGCGAATACTGGATTCTTGTGTAGGTGAGGGCGTGTCACAGACTCTCTGACCCTTACTTGATGCACCTGTGTTGACCACCTGTTTCCCGGATCAGTGCCCTGGCAGAGTGGGAGGAGCCACGATCTGGCACAGTGCTAGGAGTTGCCTCCATGGTTTATCTTTGATTTCAGTCTATTGTGACAAAGGTTTTACTATTCTTGCCAAGCATGCAGAACAAATATAAAAGTAATTTGCACTTTCCACTTTAGGTAGCTGGTTTCATGTACGACCAAATGTCAAGTGCTGATATGTTTCTGTTGCAATCTGCTTTTCCCCTGGGATGTCAAGATTTCAAGAGCAGGAAGCGCACTGTGTTGTCCTTGACATAAGTCCACTCAGGGGTGCCCACCTCTGACATGTACATGTTCTGCTTCTGGAGATATACAAGTAAACAGACTGTAGAGTCTAACCAAGAAGAGAATGAGAGAAGGCTTCCAGGAGATGAGTGGTGTCTTACAGCAGACCTGAAGAACTTGAGAGTGTTCTCAGAGGGAGGGAATGGGAATCATATTAAGTCCAGAGAATAGAATAGAATAGAATGATCTTGAAAGCAGGAAATAAATTAGTGTAACTATAGTAAAGGGGACCAAGGGTGGGCAGATGGTTCAGTGCTGAGAGACGAGGTTGCAGATACAGGTACCACCAAGCTAAAGGTTATGGGTAACATTTGAAGATTCTAAGCATAGAAACAGCATGGTTTCAGAAAAATCCCTTTGGCTGTCATATGAAGAACATCTGGAGTGTGTGTAAGGGTGGGGAGGGATTGGGGAAGGGGAGAGTCAGGTGAAACTGGAGCTGGTAATTGATACTCCAGGGAGGAAGGAGGGAAGAACAGTTAAACCAAAACCCAGACCAAAACCTCTATCTATGTCCAGGCCTGAACTGAAGAGAGAGGACACTGGATTCAAGAGCTACAAGGGAGGTAGAATGTGCATGACTTGGTGTCTAATGAGAGCGAAGGTAGAAGAGAAGACAGGGTCAGCGTTGACTTCTGAGTTTCGAGCTTGTGCAACAGGGCATATGGCTCACTGCAATTAGAAATATCAAAGGAACAGGAGGTTCTGGGAGAAAGATGAATTTTCTGCTGGTTGTATTAAGTTTGAGGTGCCTGTGGGATGTCTTGGCAGCAAACAGTTGTGTAGATGTGTTTGTTGTTCTGGGAAGTGGGACTTGGGGTAGAAATTTTAGAATTGAAACCATAGGAGGCAGTGAGTTCAAATGGGGTGAATGTGTGAGAAAAGGATATAGGATTAATTCACCACACAGAGGAAAAAACATCTTTCTGACACCAGTGATTCAAGGCTGAAAAATGCAATGAAAATGGAGATTCTGTTAAAATAGAAACAGGACATTAAATTCTTGGCTACTAATATCATCCAGGACAAAAAGATTTATTTAAAGAATCTATAACACTCTAATGAGGACGATAAAGGCAGACTTGAGTAAGTAGGGAGCTATACTACACTATTTATTTGAAAGAGTAAAAATAGTGAACATGACAGTACTCCCTATGTTAATATATGGATTTAATGCAATGCCTATTAAAAATCACAGCAAGATACTTTATAAAAATTTACAAAATAATGGTAAAATTCTTTTTGAAGTAATTAGTGGGCAAGAATGCATATATAGATCAATATAGACACATTTATATAACACTTTAGATTCTACAAAGTACTTTCACAATGCTCTTATTTAATTCTCACAATGACTCTTATAATAAGGTATGTTTAATTGTTATTCCCCTTTTAGGGTGACCACAAGTCCCGGTATATCCAAGGCAGTCTTCTTTTATGCTATTGCCTTAATGTTTCTCTTTTATTTAATATTTCTCCCTAATGTTTTCATTTTTAAGGACAGTATTATTGTTAATAGTTGCATTAAAATAATCTGGGCTGGATTTGGTACCATCTCCATGAAGTACTTCTTAGTCTCTGTCATGGTCTTGTCTAGTAGTGGGTAAGGTGCATGCGCAGTGAACAGAATTCTCACTTAACACGTGTTCAGTCTGAGAGATGACCAGTGATAACCTTTTTCTCCCCACCTCCCCTTACCTGGTGAGAAGTAACTCACATATCTCTTGCATGCAGCATGCAGGAAGAGGACATACTCTCCAGTGAAACAACTTGTACCCAGACTCTATAGATAGCTACTTTTTTCTAGTTCAAGTGACAGTGGGAGAAGAATTTGATGTTGCTACCAGCCCCTACTGGAGACTTGGTGTACCAGCTAGCTGCTCCATTTTCATGAAGCCACCAGGCTGCTTGTTGGTGGGGTCAGTGGAGAACTTGAGAAATTATAGGTTATATATAACAATAGAAATATGTACAAGATATGGGGGCAGAACAGTTCTTCAATAGAGCTCATAGAATATCCTGAATTTTTTAAACAATGGTTTGTCATTTAATATGTAAAATAAATATGATCAGTTTTTTTACATTTTTATTGTGGCAAAATGTACATAAAATCTGCCATTTTAATTATTTCTAAGTATACAGTTTGTGGCATCAAGTATAACCACATTATTCTGCAACCATCTCCACCTTGATCTCTGGAACTTTTTATCTTCCCAAAATGAAGCTCTGTGCCCATTAAACACTAACTCTCCCAGCTCGTGATAACGATCATTCTACATTCTTCCCCTATGAATTTAACTATAGATCCAGGTACCTCATAGAAATATAATCATACAATATTTGTCCTTTTGCATTTATGCAGCCAAAAGACACATGAAAAAATGCTCATCATCACTGGCCATCAGAGAAATGCAAATCAAAACCACAATGAGATACCATCTCACACCAGTTAGAATGGCAATCATTAAAAAGTCAGGAAACAACAGGTGCTGGAGAGGATGTGGAGAAATAGGAACAGTTTTACACTGTTGGTGGGACTGTAAACTAGTTCAACCCTTGTGGAAGTCAGCGTGGCGATTCCTCAGGGATCTAGAACTAGAAATACCATTTGACCCAGCCATCCCATTACTGGGTATATACCCAAAGGATTATAAAACATGCTGCTATAAAGTCACATGCACATGCATGTTTATTGCGGCATTATTCACAACAACAAAGACTTGGAACCAACCCAAATGTCCATCAATGATAAACTGGATTAAGAAAATGTGGCACATATACACCATGGAATACTATGCAGCCATAAAAAATGATGAGTTCATGTCCTTTGTAGGGACATGGATGAAGCTGGAAACCATCATTCTCAGCAAACTATTGCAAAGACAAAAAACCAAACACCGCATGTTCTCACTCATAGGTGGGAATTGAACAATGAGAACACATGGACACAGGAAGGGGAACATCACACACCGGGGCCTGTTGTGGGGTGGGGGGAGGGGGGAGGGATAGCATTAGGAGATATACCTAATGTTAAATGACGAGTTACTAGGTGCAGCACACCGACATGGCACATGTATACATATGTAACAAACCTGCACATTGTGCATGTGTACCCTAAAACTTAAAGTATAATAATAAAAAAAGAATTTGTCCTTTGTGACTGGCTTATTTCACTTAGCATAGGTTCATCCATGTTTTAGCATGTGTCATAATTTCTTTCCTTTTAAAAGACTGAATAATATTCCATTGTAGGTATACATCAGTTTATTTTGTTGCTTGGGATTGTTTGTTAATTTTGTAATAAACTCTTGTTGACAATTAGGCCAAAAACAAAAATTCATGTTTCATGAAATATTAAGTACTAAATTTTTTTTCTCAAGAAAGGGTGAGGAATGAATAACTTGCATAAATATTTGTTGAAATGTATCATCCACCAAAGGAGACTGTTGTATTATAATTGACCACATAAAAAAGAGAAGACATAAATCTAATGAAGAAGCATCAGCATTTACTCAAAAATTAGTAATTATTTTAAGAAAATAGTTTCTGAAAACAATGATTTAACACATGTGGGGGCAAAAAGTGCATTGCATATCACTGTGGATCATGACTTTTCATTTAGATCAAATTACTCTTCTAAATTAATTTTATTTATTTTTGATTACTTTTTTTATACATGTCTGAATTTTTTTTGTTTTTTTTGGATGGAGTTTCACTCTTGTTGCTCAGGCTGGAGTGCAATGGTGTGAGCTATCTTGGCTCACTGGAACCTTTGCACCCTGGGTTCAAGCAATTCTCCCGCCTCAGTCTCCCAAGTAGCTGGGATTACAAGCGTCTGCCACCATGCCCAGCAAATTTTTCTGTTTTTAGTAGAGACGGGGTTTCACCATGTTGGCCAGGCTGGTCATGAACTCCTGACTTCAGGTGATCCACCTGACTTGGCCTCCCAAAGTGCTGGGATTACAGGTGGGAGCCACCACATCCAGCCTGAAAAAGTTTTTTTAAAAGCTGAGTGGCAAATTTATTTTGCCTAGAATCGAATGATAAATAGAATAAATAGAAAGCTCGCTCTATCGCTATATCTCAGCCAATATGCTCTTTTAAAATTGTAATGTTGACACTCCCCCTTCATGGATAGGACTTTATGCTTCCTGCCAGTGATTCTTTCTCTCACTATTTATTCTTAGACACTCATAATATGATGAGGTCCAGGATCAGGACCAGGTCACATGGAGAGGCCATGAGTTAGGTGTTCTAGCCGACAGTCCTGAAGGTCTCAGCTAGCAGCCAGCATCATGTGGGTGAAGGAGTCTCTCACAGTTGATTGCAGTCCTAGCCTTCACCTTAGCTGAAACTGAGTGGTGCACAGACTAGCCATGCTGCCAAGCCCTTCCTAAATTAAAGATTTGCAAGCAAAGCAAATGTCATTGTCATTGTTTTGGAGTACGTTTTGGAGTAATTTGTCACTGAGCCATGGGAACTAGAACAGTGTTAACTCATTGGCTGCATTGTGGAAAAAGAACTTCACAAACTTAAATGATGCTCCTTTGGTATCAGAGTCATCAGATGCTTCAAATGGGAATATGAGGAATTCTAGTACAATATTTAGGTGACTTCTAAACACACTCCAGCTCTGATCTTTGCTCCCATGCAGGCAAATGGAATCTTATCTTGGTTCCGAGTAATAACTAATAACTGAATCTTTACCTTGTTCATCCAGCACCTGCACCTATGCTTTGACAGGTTATTTAGGAGTGAGGCTCTGCTTAAATGATCAGCTCCTACATTTATAATAATATAAGCAGTTACCATTTATTAAATAACTCCTATGTCCCATGTCCCACATAGTGCACCACATATTTTATGTATAATTCTAGTCCTTACAACAGCCCTGCAACAACAGTCATTATTAGCCCTATTTTATAAGTAAGAAAATAAGGGTCAGAGAGGTCAATAACTTGCTTAAGATCACATAAGCAGGAGGAAGCCATGCTTTCCTCACACCAAGGGCAAGGGCCTTTCCACTGTGTCACACTAGAATTCTGCTTTGATCCCAGGCACTTAACTGGGTGTCTTAATGTTTTGTGTTGCTATAATAGAGTACCTGAGACTAGGTAGTTTATAAAGAAAAGAGGTTTATTTAGATTATGGTTCTGCAGGCTGGTGAGTTCAAGAAGCATGGCACCAGCAACTGCTTAGCTTCTGGTGAGGGCATTCATGCTGCATCAAAACATGGCATAAGGTCAAAGGGGAAGTGGACACATGCAAAGACGCAAACCAGAGGGGCATCCCAGCTTTATAACAATCCACTCTTTGGGTGCTGATTCATTCCCACAAGAACAAATCCAGTCTCACCAGAGGAAGAACTCACTACCACAAAAATTGGTGTGCACTACCAAGCCATTCAGGAGAGATCTGCCCCTATAACCCAAACACTTCCCATTAGGCTCCACTTATCAGTACCACCACATTGGGGATCAGATTTCAACATGAGGTTTGGTGGCGACAAACTCAAACCATATCAGCTGCTAACCTGATCATAGGCATCTTTCATGCTGATTATCTTTCTGCTCATGTTTCTGAATGTTGCCTGCCCCAGGGACCACTGATGATGGGCCTACCTATCTGTCATTCATCTTTTCACCTTTTTCTGGACCTTCCTAATGCCACCTGCTTGTCTGGGTTCTGCAGGTCCTCAGTGCTTCAGCTCTGTCTCATTCCCATTTTAGTTAGACTGGATGGTTCACAGACTTGACATAGCATCAGGGCAAGAAGTCATGACTTTGGAGGAGAACAAACCTGGACTCAATCACTCACCATATGAAGTCATACAAACAGAACAAAAGTTAAATAAGCAACAACAATGATACCAGAAACCTTTCCAAAATCTGAAAGTAAACAACACTATATTTACCCTATATGTGGACCAAATTAGTTTTTCTCTACTAATGAGAAGAAAATATGGAAGCAAGATGCATGTATCTGAAAATGCAAAGATTAGAACAGGAAGAGCACAAGAATACAAAATGAAAAGCATTAGAATTGAGTTTTCATTGGAAAAAAATGGAGACCAGAAGGCAATGATATATTCAAAGTGCCGAAAGAAAAAAAAAACTGTCAACTAGAAGTTCTATATCAAGCAAAACTACCTTTCAAAAATCAAGATGACATAACATGTGTGCCCAGGTTGCACTCCATGACACAGTAGTTCTTACTGTTAGACATCTGGTCACATACAAAGGTGGCCTCTCCTTACAACTCTCTCACAGGGTGTTCTAGGTTGTCCATTTTCCACCTGTTTCGTCCATCAACCACTCTCATTTGTATTTTGTTTTCCAGATATCAAATACATTCCCAGATAAAAAATAAAAGAATATGTTTTTAGAATATGTGCCCTACAAAAAATACTGAAGAAAGTCAGAAAGTTAGTTAGGCTGAAATGAAATTCCACCAGATGGTAATTCAAGTCCACAGGAAAAAATGAAGAACACCAACAATGTTAAATATGTGGGTAAATATAAAAGACTGGAAGTATATTTTTTCCTCTTTTCATCTCTTAATTTAAAAAAATGTTATTGCTTAAAACAATAACTATGATATCATATTCTTGGGTTTGTAACATATCTGCTACATTATACCATATATATGGTAATATAATACATAAGTGGTAAGTTATTCCATGCCCTCTAGGAGTTCACCTTAGCTTCAGGCTTTACACCCTCTCTCTGAAAAGAACTTCACAGCTGAAGGGACCCTATAGCTTTTTGTCTGCTCCCTGGGCTCTGAGGTGAAACAGAGTAAAGAGAAGCTGACAGAGCAGGGCGCTGGAGAGTCTTAGGTGGAAGGCCTAGCTAAGCTGGAAATAATTAATTAGTCAGGAAAATTTTACTGCCAAAAGATTAAAAATAACATGATGATAATTCTCCTTATTAGCAAATTTGGTTTTCTACATGGATCCAGAAATAGATTAAAACTGAAATCAAATGAGGATCTCTGAGTTTCCTCAAGAAAAGTGCTGAGAAACTTTCAATGCTTAAGAGCCATCGTTTCTCTTTTCCCCAAAGATTTTAAGTATAGCTCCTGCATTTTCTCTAAAAAATGGTTCTTAATGTTCTGAGTCAGACCTTACAAAAAGTATCCATGATACCCAGAGACTTATGGTTCATGCTCTGACCATTACCACAGGACTAGCTTCCTGTTACCCATGCATTATCTTTGACATCGTCACTATAGATGTTTCAGGATGAGATATATAAAAATCTTGATTTTGATGATGAAAATTGAATAAATATCAGATGTCATATTTCTTGAATCATAACAGATCATTGAAAATCACAGATGATTTGAAATTAACAATAATTGAATGTTACTAGGTACAAGGCATTTTGATAATCGATGGTGGATGCAAAGATAAAGATGGTACCTGCCCTTGGTGGTATATTACACTGCTCCTGCTGCTATAACAAAATACCTTAGGCCAGATAATTTATAAATAACAGAATTAATTTTTACAGTTCTAGAGGTTGGTGTTGGCAGATTTGGTAACTGGTAAGGGGTTGCTCTCTGCTTCCAACATGGTGCCTGTTGTTACATCCTTACCTGGTAGAGGGAAGGAATGCTATATGCATACATAGAAAAAGGAGTGGAAGTGCTGGGCAGCTCTCTGAAGACTCTTTCATAGGGGCATTAATCCCATTCTCTGCTGACATGCCCCACCTGCTAATAAATGAACACTCCATCTCTTTCTTATGGTTTTTGTCCTTTTCTTATCTTTCTCACCTCCTCTCCTTATGACTGCTGGCAGTCAAAACACACCAGGGTAATTGGAAAAAGCTGGTTTAGTCCTCTGGACTGGAGAGACTTGGCCCCTCACAGGGGAATGTGATCTTGGCTGTCCTCAGTACCACCTGTCTGAATGGCCTGGGTTTTTGCCTTGTTCTGCTCCTCCAGTCAGGAAAGAATGTATGCCTGAGACCAGAGCCAGGCCTGGGATGGTGGGCCGCTTGTGGAGAGCACTTTCACAAGGATGTTTCCGAGGGTGCCCGGAGTGTTTTTATAACGAAGAACCAAGGGATAGTCTCTTGTCTGGTTTTAGTACCAGAAGAACTGTGCTTCTCTTGAGCAATTGATTTGTTTCTATGTCACAGGGAAGGTGGATTTTGTGACTCATCAGGTAGTGTGTGTGTGTGTGTGTGTGTGTGAGATACTGACCTTTAGAAAGATTACAGGCAGATGCATGTTTCTCTCATAGCCGGCTGATATGGCTTGGCTCTGTGTCTCCACCCGAATTTCATCTCGAATTGTAATCCTCTCGTGTTAAGGGAGGGAGGTGATTGGATCATGGAGGCAGTTTGGTGATAGTGAGTGGGTTCTCAGGAGATCTGATGGTTTTATAAGGGGCTTTTCCCTCTTCACTCCCTCCCTCTCCTGCCACCTTGTGAAGGTGCCTGCTTCCCCTTCTGCCATGATTGTAAGTTTCTTGAGGCCTCCCCAGCCATGCTGAACTGTGAGTCAATTAAACCTCTTTCCTTTACAAATTACCCAGTCTCAGAGAAGTTCTTCATATCAGTGTGAAAACGGACTAATACACCAGTGCACAGGATTTGAAGATATGTGTGTTTGTATTATTTCTGGCTTCTTCTGACCCAGTCTTTATTACTTGCCTTATCCTTTCTCACTTAGCTCTTATTTATGTTACCTTGTAATTTCTGTGTCCTTGTAAAGGTGCCTTATGTTCTTCTTGGAACCAGACAGGGTATAAATACATGAATAAATATAGAAAGCACCTGGCTTTCCGAGCCTCTGGCTCCACATCACACATCACTGCTTCTTGGCCTTTTGGCTCAATCCAAGCACAGGGTAATAGCAGGCTCTGTTTCTGTGTGGGGATGGTGCCCCATGACTGCCACTTAGGACTGCTCTTAATGTTTGGCTTTTTTCTGGTTTCCTAACCTTCTCTTGTCTGACCACAATTTCTGGTGTCCGACATCTCTGTTGCCCACCTCCTCCTCACACTAAGGCTGGATTTTGCTTTCTGAGATCCATAGTCACTGCCCCCTCTGGCTTTAACCAACATCTATAGAAATTATTAGTAGCCTGCCTTACATGGTATTTTAGAACCCTGGGGAGGGAGTGTGGTGTGGTGGTTTTGGTGTCATTTGGATTCGGGTTGGTCCAATCATCCCGCCATTCATCCAGCCATGCACCCATCCGATCTTCCATCCACCCACCACTCCGTGTGTATGTGTGGGTTGGAGCTGGGGTGGTGTTGGTCATGTGCCAGGTACTGAACTAAATACTAGGAATATGATAGTGAACCAGAGATATGAATTTAACCCAAGCTCTGATTCTTGCTACCTGTGAAAAAGTAGGCAATTATTGAATTTTTCTGAGTCTCCAATTCTTAATCTGTAAACTGTGAGTAGTAATATCTACTGCCTGAAGTCATTTCAAGGATTAAACGCTATAACATAAGAAAAGCACACGGTCCAGAGTGTGGGCCCAGGCAGCACTCCACGACACAGTAGTTCTTACTGTTAGATGTCTGGTCACACACAAAGGTGGCCCCTCCTCACAAATCTCTCACAAGATAGTCTAGATTGTCCATTTTCTACCTATTTCATCTGTCAAACCACTGTCATTTGTATTTTGTTTTCCAGAAATTTGCTGCAGTTTCTCATTCACTGAGGCTCTGCACTTCTGTTCTCTCCCATTATGGATTTATTTCTCTTTGTATTTGCAGTTTCTCATTCACTGAGGCTCTGCACTTCTGTTCTCTCCCATTATGGATTTATTTCTCTTTGTATTTGCAGTTTCTCATTCACTGAGGCTCTGCACTTCTGTTCTCTCCCATTATGGATTTATTTCTCTTTGTATTTGCAATTTCTCATTCACTGAGGCTCTGCACTTCTGTTCTCTCCCATTATGGATTTATTTCTCTTTGTATTTGAAAAACAGACGACACTATTGGCAATAAATGGTAGTACTATGTCTTGCAAAACAGCTGAACTGCACCAAACCCATGACAGGTAAGGTCATGTAAGCTCAAACTCATGTGTTCATAGTTACTGTATTAATAGTAAACCCCTGTGGACTCACCTAAGACCACTGATGGTTCCAGCAACTGCCTAATTTCTAAATTCTGACCAATCCCTGCTTAGATCATACCTTCTAACTTCCACCCTAAGGCCCCAAGCTCTGCTCTGTAAGTAGCCTCTGTGAAGTGGTTCCCTCCTTTGCTCTGCCAGTCTAATACAAAACCTTGCTGGTGGTCTCTGGGTTTGTTGAGGGGGCTTTGGCACGTTTATATTTTGGTGGAGAGAGGCTCTCTCAAGAGGGATGGCAGACAAATATATGTGTCTAGTCTACGATTGTAAACCAGAAGTCTCCATCAAATTTTTCTTTTTCTTTATTTCTTTTGTTTTTAGACATGGGGTCTCACTGTTACCCAGGCTAGAGTACAGTGGTGTGATGATCTTGGCTCACTGCAGCCTCAACCTCCTGGGCTCAAGTGATCCTCTTGCCTCAGCCTCCTCAGTAGCTGGGACTAGAGGGGTGTATCACCACACTCACCTGACTAATTTTTTGATTTTCTTTTGTGTGTGTGGAGACAGGGTCTTGCTAAGTTGCCCAGGCTGGTCTCAAACTCCTGGACTTAAGTGATCCTCCTGCCTTGGCCTCCCAAATTGCTGGGATTACAGGTGTGAGCCACTGTGCCTGGCCTCCGCCAAAATTTTTTAGCTGACAAGGTAGCACAACAAACAAACAAGTGAAAAAGGCAGATACATGTGGAGTGATGGTGCCTCATTTGCCTTTGTGCTCTTAGGCAATGTGAGTTGAATGAATTCGCTGATGGGAGAGGTTCAGGGGTCCAGGGCTTTTGAAAAGAAGCAGGGGGAATGCCTGCCAAACTTGACCCCTTTCTCCACACCCACATCCCCTTGCCACTATCCACACTGTGCCTTGTGCTACATGCCAGCAAAGGGGACAATCATTAACAGTGGCTGGCAGTTTAGTGAGAACCACCTGGACTCAGAAGTTTTTCAGGAAGTGACTGTGGTTTCAGATTTAATGAGAAGCATGAAGGCAGATGAACCTGGAGGTGGGCTCCCTCCTTCACACAGGTTCCGCTTGTTAGGGTCACAGATAACTTCTGCTAGCTTCAGAGATTATACTGGTTGTCTGATCTCTCATCAGGCCTGCGTGGTGTTTCAGTGACTGCAAACATGATCTGAATGTTCAATGCTAAAAGGAGCAGTTGGGGTGGTTCACTCGTGCAAATCATCTCTGAACAATTAAAAGGATGGATTCCATCCACGCATGCATTTTCCTTCATGGCAAAGATGATTTTAGGAAGAGGACTTCTGCTACTTCTATGAGGGTTGTACTGATGAGTATTGACTCACTGACAAATGAGAAAAAGTTAGCTTCTTCTGATAATTATTGCTAGAGGAGTCCATGGTTGTGAATCTACAGTCACGCTGTCAGGCAGGAAGTGAGAGTGGTGTGTTTTAAGTTGTAATTGTGGCCTTAAGCAGGGCATATATTCAGGGGACCGGCTCTGGGATGGGCTTACCAATTGTTAAAATATTCAGTGCTTCTGTGCTGGTTAGGAAGCAGCCGTTGCCCTGAGTCCTGAATGTTCCCTGCCCCTCCTGCCACCTCTCAGACCTCATACCACTCAGCAACAAAGGCTAACCCGGCACATTGGGAGCCAAGACCCTGCCCCAGCACTCAATGCCTTGCCAGGCCCTGTCCTACTTGTTATTGACTATTTGGAATATCACTCCTGGTCTTAAGTATTTTTGATTCACCAGGAGAAGGGAATGAGGATTATAAACTTAAATTGTAGAGTCCTGGCTATTGGTCAGACTCAGAGGGACACCCTGTATGCCCTGCGTTGATGGCTAATCCCTGAGGAATGGAACTTTGAAAAGTAAGGATGACCACAAAGGAAAGAAAATCAATGAGGACTTAGAGCTGCCGACTCAGAGCTTCAGAAGGGAGGCTGCAGTGATGGGTTGGGGGCGGGGGTATCAGAGAGGGGTCTCAGCTGGGATGGTGGACAGAGCCACCTGCGGTGACCCAGACAGGAGAGAGATAGAAAGACAAAAATAGCAAGGATGTTTTCATGGAGTGGTATAATGTGGGCAAAAGGCTGAATGAAGCTCACCAGTCCAGTGAATTATGAGAGTGGCCACACATCATTGCTCCTGTCCCACTCACTACCTACACCCAATTCCAGCCACAGTGGCTTCCTTGCCATTCCCCAAACACAGCAAACCCCTTTCACCTCAGGATCTTCCCTGCTCCCTCTGCCCAGACCTTGCCCCCTAGATACCTGCCTGGCTCCCTCCCTCCCCTTCTCCAGGTCTTTCTCAAATGCTTTTTCTGCTGTGGCCCCCTCCACAAACTGCCAGACACATGCATATGCACCCATCCCCCTTCCTTGCTTCATTTCTCTTCCTAGCACTTCTCACCACCAAACTATGCTATATAGTTTGCATTTATTTTATTTATTGCTCTATTCCCCTTACTATAACATAATGAAAGCTCCATGACAGCAGAAACTTTTTGGTCTGTTTTGTTCACCACTGCCTCCAGAATAGCTAGAAGAGCACATTAGTGGTACTCAGTGAATGTATGCTGATTGAATGAATGAAGAAACCAATTACTTCATGGCTATCATGAATCAGACATTGTGTTATGCTCCATACATTTCCCGTGGAGCTCCCTATCAGCCCTCAAAGAGCTGCCTCAGATGTGTATCAGGGGCTGCCTCCTCCTTCTACATTCGTAATTTGCATTAACTTAAATCGCCACATGTGCCTAGGATTACTCTACTGGACAGGGCAGTTCTAGCATAAGAGACATAAACAAGTGGAGCTCATGTACTCCCGCTGGGCAGACTGGAGTGCTTAAAGTCACCCAGTGGCCTTGACAGTGCATAAACCCCCAGGATAATTTCTGGGTTCTGGATCAAGCCCATGCCAATGCCCCCTTTTCATTTTGTCTTGGCCTGGGCAGGGCCAGGCTCAAGGAGATGAGTGAGGCATTTGCCTTGGGTGCGAAATTTAAAGGATTAATGAAAAACTCATTAAGATAGTTATACAATATTTCAAAATTGAAATTATTGCAAAAAATCCATGATGAACAAAATATTAACATTTTAAGTAAAGACAGGGTCAATATTACTGGTTTGTCCTTTTGCCTGAAGCTCCATTATGGCCTGCCATGGCACTGTAGTGCTTATGCAGTAATACAGCAGCTTCTACCAATGGCCAAAGAAGAAGTGAAGACAGTAGATCTTCAAGTGTGTGGTGTGTGTTCAATGGCAATGTGGACTGTTGGGTGTTTTTAAATGTAGAGTGGAATTACCTATGATTGTGTCTTGAATAAAATTCATCCCATGTCTTTGGACTGGAGAGCATGTAGGCTGGAGTGCACAGATATGGGATGGAGATGACATGAGAGGAACGATGCTAACAGTGTGAAACTGTTAGTGTGTGGTTTTGAGCTCACTGCAATATATATCAGAAGATGCCACAAAAGTGTAACAAAGAAAATGAACATCACTTTTAATCCACCAAGGCATTTTTTCTTTACTATATTAAGACTATTAAAAATTTTTAAATGATGCTATTTTCTTATAATAAATAAGGAAAGAGACATGTAAAGAAAAGCTAATAATCTTCCCACTCCACCAAAAATTCATTCGCACCAAGATAATCTATGTTCCTAGTTCTTACCATTTGTATCAGTTTGTTCTCATACTGCTAATAAAGACATACCCAAGACTGGGTAATTTATAAAAGAAAGAGGTTTAATTGACTCACAGTTCAGCATGGCTGGGGAGGCCTCAGGAAATTTACAATCACAGTAGAAGGGGAAGCAAACACGTTCTTCTTCACATGGTGGCGGGAAGGAGAAGTGCAAAAAAAGGGGGGAAAAGCCCCTGATAAAATTATCAGATCTTGTGAGAACTCACTATCGCAAGAACAGCATGGAGGAAACTGCCCCCATAAATCAATTACTTCCACTTGGTCACACCCTTGCTATGTGGGGATTATTACAATTCAAGGTGAGATTTGGGTGGGGACACAGCCAAGCCATATCACCATACTTCTCTGTTTTATTTAATGTTTTGACAAAAATGGTAACCTATTGCCCATATTAATACTCTGCAACTTCTTATTCTTACTTAATACATTATAGACACGCTCTAGGTCCAAACCTATAGCTCTTCTATTTAAATGAAATTTTATTTATTTTTGTAAAGATAATACATGCACACGATAAAAAATATAAAAAGGAATAAATGTTATTTGGTGAAAATAGTGCTCCTTGTATTCCTGTCCCAAAGCCACTCATTTCCCCTCCGCAGAGCAATCACTGTTATCAGTTCTCTTTTGAAGCCCTGCAGAGCTGTTCTATGCCTGAAAACGTGTTCTATTCTGGGTAGAACTCTTCTCACATTGTTTTCTCTTGCTTTTTTCACTTAATAATATATCTTGGAAAGTGTTCCTTATCAGTTTGTAAAACTGCCTCATTCTTTGTTATTATTATTATTAGTATTATTTGGTTTCATTCTTTTAAATGACTGCCTAGCTTTCCATTATAAGGAAATACAAAATGTATTTAATGTACTTCCAATGGAAATTCAGCTGGTTTTTTTCCTACTCTGGCATTTACAAACAATGTTGGAATGAATAACCTTGTAATTATATCACTTTGCATACATGTATATTTATCTGTGGGATACATTTCTAGAAAGGGACTTGCTAGGTCCATTGCTGATTTCAGTTTTGACACTTATAGTCCAATTGTTCTCCAGAGAGGTTGTGCTATTTATAGTTCACCAGTAAGGTGGGACCCAAATCCCCACACTCTTGCCATCGTGGCGAGTCATTAAACTTTCTGTTCCTTGCCAATATGATAGGTGAAAACTGGTATCTCAGGGTAGTTTTAACTTTGCATTTTTCTTATTATAAGGGAGATTGAGTATGTTTTCCAGTCTTTAAGGGGATTTAATTTTTTTCTGTGAACTATGTATTAGTATCCTATGCCCATTAGAAAGTTTGGAGTATTCATTCTTTTCAATATTGATTCATGAGACCTCTTTGTATGTTACAGAATTTTTCCTTTTGTCTCAGATAAAGTCTTTTAAATAGCTATATAATATTATATATGAGCTATGCTTATTATTAGATATTCCTTTTTTTTCCCCTGGGAATTGTTTGCCAGGACAAATAATGTTGCAAAAATATCCTGGTATATACACATGAACTCGTACTTTTATTTTTGTAGGGTGTATTTTCCAAAGTGGGATTGCTTGTTCTAGAAATATATGTATTTTAATATTAATAGATACTGTCAGATTAATTTTTCAAAATTCTGACATAATCACATTCCCATCCTTAGTGGAAGGAAGTGCCTGTTCCCCTGCATCCCAGTCAGCACTAACTGTTATTGCTCTCTTACATTTTGAAGTGGTAAATTGTGTCTTCTTGTGGTTTTACTTTGTATTTATCTGACCACCAGTGATGCTGAGCATCTTTTAATATGTTTATCGGCTATTTGCATTTTCTCTTCTGTGAGTTGCTTGTTCATATCCCCTGCCTGTTTTTTCCTCCTGGATTTTTGGGTTGTTTTCTATCAATTTGTAGGGACTTTTTGTGTACAATCAGTCTTCTGTATCCTCGGGTTCCACATGTGCAGATGCAACCAACCATGATTAGAAAATATTCCAAAAACTAAAAAAGAAAAAAATGACAAGACAAGAATTAAAAAAACCTAAATTAAAAACAATAGAGTATAACAACTATTTACATAGCATTTACATTATATTAGGTATTAGAAGTAATCAACAGATGATTTAAAGTATACACGAGGATGTACGTAGGTTATATGAAAATACTATGCTATTTTATAGAAGGGACTTCAGCAAATCCTTGGGATCCTGGAACTAATCCCCCACAGATACTGAGGGAGAATATATCAGCAATATTAAAGTTTTATTTGTAATGAATATTTTTCCAATCTTTTATTTGTTTCTGTACTTTGTTTATAACTTTTCCTAAATGAATTTGATTTTTTTTGCTGTCAAATATATCTTTTCATGTATGGCTTCTGAGCTTCCTGGCTTTATTAAAGAGTTCTTCTCCACTCTTTCTGTAAAGGGCCAAATAGTAAGTATGTCAGGTCTTATGGACCATGTGGTCTCTGTCCCAACTACTCACTTCTACCATTATAGCTTGAAAGCCACCAGAGACAAAAGAAATGAATGTGGCTGTGTTTCAAGAAAACCTTATTTATAAAAGCAAGTGGTGGGCTGGGCGTGGTGGCTCATGCCTGTAATTCCAGCATTTTGGGAGGCCAAGGCAGGCGGATTACTTGAGGTCAGAAGTTGAGAGCAGCCTGGCCAACATGGTGAAACCCCGTCTTTACTAAAAATACAAAAATTAGCTGAGTAGCTGAGTGTGGTGGCGCGTGCCTGTAATCCCAGCTATTCAGCAGGTTGAGACAGGAGAATAACTTAAACCCAGGAGGCGGAGGTTGCAGTGAGCTGAGACCACACCACTGCACTCCAGCCTGGGCAACAGAGCAAAACTCTGTCTCAAAAAAAACCAAGTGGTGTCCTGCTGGCTGTAGTTTGTTGACCCTTGTGTTGAAGTGAAAGTCAAATGATGAAATCCTTTGTTCAAATCCTCAGAAGGTTTTCTATGTCACTTAGATGAGTACAAGCCAAAATTATACCCCATTTAACCCTCACTACCTCTCTGACTTCATCTTCTACAGCTCTCCCCTTGGTCAATCTGCTCTAACCGCCATAGCCTCTCTTTGTTCCTTGTACCCACCAGACAAACCCCAAACCAGGCTCTCTCTCTCTTTGCACTTATTTTTCCCACTGCTTAGGAGCTCTTTCCCCAGATATTTGGGTAAATCTTTTCCTCACTTTCTTCTGGATTTAGCTCAAATTTCAGCATATCAGGATGTCCTTCCCCAGCCACCTATTTAAAATTTAACCCCGTTCTGCCACATACTTTCTGTTCCTCTTTCCTGTTTTTTCTTTTTAACTCCCCACTAATACTGTATAGTTAGTTTACTTACTTATAATATTGATCATTTCCTCTCTTAAAATATAAGTTTCACAGGGCCAAGAATTTTCATCTCTTTTGTGTCCTCAGCACTTAGAAGAGTGTTTGGCATATAGTAATTTTTGTTGAATAATTGAATATACATAATAGAGAGGGAGAACTGAAGATACATATATAGAGAGAGAGGGAGAGAGAGAAGCAGGGGGTGATATCAGGAGGAAGGTCCTTGAGAATGAGAGAGAACCAGCTTTTAGGGGAGCAGAGACACTTCTTCATTGGAGTAAGAGATAAAAGGGGTGCCTGAGCAGGTTCGTCTGTACCAGGGCTTCTCAGCCTTGGCACTATTGACATTCTGGGCTAGATAGTCCTTTGTAGTTGAGGGCTGTCTGTTGTAGGATATTTAGCAGCATGCCTGGCTAAGAGATCCCAGTAGTAGCCACCTCCTCCAGTTGTGACAATCAAAAATGTCTGTAGACATTGCTGGATGTCCCCGGGGAAGAACATTTTCCCTTGGTTGAGAACCACTTGTTTCTTTATTTAGACTGTGAAGGGAGACTTTTTAGTGATGACTCTTATTCCCTCAATTACGTATAAGATGCGGTCATCAGATGAGAGTTTGGGGGGAAGGAGTAAGAGGTTTGAAGAAAGAGAAGGCATGTAGTGGTGGCTTCAGAGTAGGAAAAGGCGATGGTGAATAAGAAATAGGCTTGCCTCCTTCCTGGCCCTGAGGAACATGAAGTGGGGTGAAAAATAGCCTCTTTGTCAGAGGGCTGCAGGGGAGGCATGCTTGGTGGACAACCATTCAGAGATTAGGTTTCTGATCACAGACTAAGAGTTTTACAGAGCTCAGTGAAAACATTGGGGAGGGAGGGGTGTTGGATGGGATTAGGTTTGTTCAGTATAGTGTGGGGGCTGAGAGATCCATATAACTGCTAATGGGAAGCCTTGGGTTTCTGAAGGGGACCGATATACAGTAGGCTGGGACTAGTCCTGAGAACCTGATGGAAGGTTGGGAAGCTATCAGATCAGTGTCATAGTCCTGAGTACTTTACTTGAATGTGCAGTAAGCCTCCTGGAGGAGAGGTGCCCAGCCCTTCCATGCTTTCATTACTAATGAGGATGGAATTATTGTTTCTGTTTCCATTTCAAATCGGTCACTGCTAGTCTAGAGAAAAGCTTCACAGTTTTGTATATTTATCTTATCTTTAGCCTCTTTGCCAAATTCTCTTATTAATTCTAATAGTTTTAATGGAGTTTATTAGTTTTTTAGTTAAGCAATTATACCATCTGTAAATAAGTTTCACACTTTTAATGTGACCAATACCAATTGAGGCCCACTGTGTAAAACTCATTCCTGGGACCCTTTTCAGCCCCCCAGCTTAGTCTCCCCATTCATGGTTAAAGCAGTTATTCTGTTCAGCCACTGGATGGCAGTGACTCAGCATATCTGTGATACTTGGTTGGTTTGTAGGTTTGTGGAGATATTAGCTGGGCAAACTTTATTCCCAATTAAAAAAAAAATCTATTTCTAGCAAATTCAAAAAAATTTAGAAGAGTCAACTTTCAGCTAGCTGTAAATATGTATCTACAGATCATCTTATATCAAAGCAATGCAAATGGGTACTTGCTCATTAAAAGGCCTTTCTGTTCTTATGGTTCTTTAGCAAGTCTAATAACTTTAAGGATCATTTACAGTGGGAAAGATCTTTATATTTTAGGAATTCCTTCTTCATAAGCTGGGCTTAATTTTGGGAGATCGTCTTCAGCTTTTTCCTTTGAATATTTGAGATTATCTCCTTTTTAAACTGAAAATGGTATCAATCTTATGAAATCTATCTCTGTTTTTCTATTTCTTCTGTTTCATTTGATAGTTTGACTCAAAAAGGAATGGTACATATCAAGACAAGCTGTCTCTCCAAGATCTGATTTTCTAATATTATCTTGAAAAACTTCATGTGAAGTCGTCCCCAAATGTTTTACTTCTCTATTTACCAGCCTTGCTTTGAACTAACCTTAGCCCTCCTCGGAAACAACAAACCAGGAGTATCACTGGATTCTTATGATCGAATTACCCCAAACGACATATAAAATTTATATTATCAGAAAAGAGTAGGAATAAATACAGTTTTCTCTATACAAACAACTACATTGTTTGGTATAATGAAAGCACAGAATTTGTGTCCTAAATTTCTCTTACTCTATAACAGGAGTCAGCAAACTTTTTCTGTAAAGGGACAGACAATAAATATTTTAGGATTGGTGCGTCATATGGTCTTTGTAACGACTATTCAACTTTGCTGCTATAGTGCATAAATAACCCCAGGCAATACATAAATGAATGAGCAGACCTGTCATCCATTAAACCTTTATTTACAAAAACAGGCTGTGGGCCAGATTGGGCCTGTGGGTCGTAGTTTTCCAAACCTTGCTTTATAGTAAAGTTGTTCAATGGAACTCTGAGAATGTGTGGGACTTAAGTGAACAGGGTCAGAGAACAGGTCCATAGCCAGTGAAATCAGAGAATGGATCTGGGGGTACATCAGGACCCACAGAGTAGGTGTTTGTGGAAGACAGCCCATGTTTCAACTTAGAGAAGTGACTATAAAAATGGAACTAAAACCTAAGAGCAGGAAGGCAAGAGACAGGGGCATGGTGCTGGTTTAGATTCCCTATCTGATTTCCTTGTAGCTGTGAGAATCACATTGCTAATTATAGTGTCTTGAAACTATTTTCAACCCCACTCTTCCCCTGGGAGTAATGGATTATGCATAGTACAAAAAAGTGCATTTTGTCCAGGCAATGTTTCCCGAGGGACACTCCCCAAAGAAACTACCACCAGAGAATTTGAGTGTGACAGTTTCTTCTCATTAGAGATTCCTAAAAGCCTGGGAATAATCTGTTGTTTACAGTCACTGCTAACCTTTTCACTACATTGAGGGATCCTAATGGGCTTCCGCCTTTCTTCTTTGGGTAGAAGGAGAAAGAGAAGGATGTATTAGCCTCTGACACAAAGAGACAAAGGAAGGGTCAGCGGCAAGGGGAGCCAGCATATGGTTCCATGGCTCTCTGGAGTATGGGGCAGGGATCACCTGGCTTCCTCACTTTTGCATCTCTAGGCCCTGGGGCAATGCTGGCACATAGTATGTGCTGAATACTGTTTACAGAATGAATGAATGAGCTGGTTCTCAATGGATAAACAAAAGAGTTAATTGGATCATCCATTTGCTTCTTATGTTCTACAGTACAGAGTGAGAAAGAAGGACTTAAGATCAATGATTGTACAGGAATTCATTCTCAAAGAATTTTGGGGTCCAGGCCATATCCTTCCTGTAACATACAGACTTCCCTCTCCACTTAGCCCATTAGGAACCCTCTGTTCTTGGAAACCGCTCAGCACTGATTACTCATCCAGCTCTTTTGTGTACTATGCAAGTGTTCAGTTTAGCTTACTTTTTTTTTGAAGCCAGGTCCAAGGGGGACAGAGTTGAATAAAACAGTCTTCACCCTCAAGGAACTCATGGTATGACACTCCTATATTATGTGTCTATGTCTTTTCTCCCCTGTGAAGATTATAAACTCCTTGATGTAAGGTACCCCTTCTTTTGAATCTGTCCTTCTTTTGAATCTGTCCAATTACTACTGTTGGGCGGAGGATTCAGCTTAATGAATATTTGCTGAGTCTACAATATATGTACTTATCAGGCCATCTCCTTGGGACAGCTCTTAACCAAGCTGAATATTTTAAAACGGCCCACTCAAGCTGGGAGCAAACTGTAGTCAGAGCAGGATGATTCCAAGTATATGTTCCAAGTGTAAGTTCTACTCTCACTCTCAGCTTTACCTTCAGGTCATCCTCCAGCTCAAAGTGACTTCAACACTCCTCTCTCTTCTCTGTTCCTTCACATCAAAGATGGGGATACATGAACCCTGACACCATGTAGTTTTCCCAGTGCTCTGAAATCCCTATATGAAAGGGTTTAGGCAAAATATGAGCACATTCATATGTGAGTGCTATAAGCTTTTATCTCAAAGCCTTCTCAGTTTAGAGTTTCGGTTGGGAAATAAAACCACTTCAGGGACAGAGAACTGTTGGCTCCCAGCAAAGTTAAGAATAAGGGAAATTTTACTTTTCGTGACTCTTCTTACTGAGCTCTTTCTCTATCCAGTCTCCTAATGGAAACTTGTTCTCAGCTAACTGCTGCACTGAAAATTAACATATGCATTTATTGCAATTTTAGTCAAAGGTTCAATAGGATGTTTTTTGGAGGGGGTGGGCAGAGAGAAGGGAATAGACAAACTAATTTTTAAGTTTGTATGATAGAATAAAATGGGAAAATTATCAAGAAAATTTTGAAAATTAACAACTAGATGAACTTGCCTAAATAAAAATTCAATTATATAGTGATTGAAATAAAAACAGAATGATACTACGATGTAGTTATAGACAAATAGGTCATTGGAAAAGAACAGATAAACAGGTCCAAGTATATTTAAGGAATTTGACATATAATAAAGGAGGCATTTCATTTTAGTGAGAAAATAATGGACTATTTAATAACTGGTACTGGGAAAACTGGCTACGCATTTGAATAAAAGGATTTTATATTTACCCACATATTTACCATTTGTGACACTCTTCATTCCTTTGTGTAGATTCTAATTTCCATCTAGTATAATTTTTCTTCTGCCAGAAGAACTTTCTTTAACATTTTTGTTAAAGACCTGTTTGTGATGAATTCTCTCTGCTTTTGTTGGCCTGAAAAAACCTTTATTTCATCTTTGCTTTCGAAATGAAGAATAGTAATCCCTAACAGACAGGAATCAAACCAGGTGAAACCTACAATTGCTCTAGTTTATTGCCTTGAGTTTTCAGGCCACAGCATGGGGAAGGTAACTCAGGCGGAGCCCAGAGGTATCCAGAATTGAAGTCCAGGGAGATCACCGTGGCTGGAATGCATAGGACTAGGCCAAAGCCTTGGAGGAGGGAGTTGTACAAAGAGAGCTTCAGAGATGTGTAGAGGGGCCTCCAGAGTCTTCAACAGAACACTGATCAGCACATGCATTTGAGAAAACAACCCGAGGCCTGAAAGAAAGCACCCAAAAGGATTCTTGAGAATAATGGCCATCACACACTGTTGCTGTAAACCAGATTGAAAAACCTCATACTTCATGGGCATTGGGGAGAGTACTCAGAGGGGTCTTGCCTTGGTTGTGGAAATTTATTAGCCCTAGATTAAATGCTATTCTGAACCCATTTGACAAGTCTTAAGAGCAAGAGCCAAAAGGATCAAACAGTTTCCAAGGAACTTAACTGCATACCAGAACAAAGCTGCCCAAGAATATTTATAGAAATATAAAAATATACAGTACTCAAATAGGTTTAATTCATAATCTTCTATACCCAGTTAGATGTTAGTAGACTTGCAAAGATGCAAGAAAATACAACCCACAATGAGGAGAAAAAGAATCAACTAAGCAAAACTGAGAACTGACGCAGATGTTAAAATCAGCAAACAAAGACATTAAAATAGTTATTATAACTGTAATCTAGATGTTCAAAATATTAAGTATGGTCATGAAATATATAAAAGAGACGCAAATTAAAAAAATTTTTTTTGAGATGGTTTTTTCTTTTCTTTTCTTTTTTTTTTTTCTGCCCAGGCTGGAGTACAGTGGTGCAATCTCACCTCTGCCTCCTGGGTTCAAGCAATTCTCCTGCCTCAGTTTCTTGAGTAGAGTAGTTCTAGAGATGAGAACTACAATGTCTGGGATGAAAAATACTCTGGATTGAATTAGATTAGACATTGCAGAAGAAAAAATTAGCGAACTTGAAGACATAGCAATAGAGACTATCCAAAATGAAACACACAGAGAAAAAAAAGGATTAAAATAATTAAAAGAGCATTAGTGAGCTATGGGACAACATCAAACAGCCTAATATATGTATACCTAGAGTCCTGAAGGAGTGGGGAGAACAGACCAAAAAAAAAAATGGAAGAAATAATGGCTGAAAAATTTCCAGATTTGATGAAAAGTATAAACCCAGAGATCCAAAAAGGTCAGCAAACTCTAAGCATAAGAAACATTAAAAAAACTAACCAAGGCACATAATATTCTAATTACTCAAAATTGTCAGAAATGAAGACATGTCATACACAAAGGAACTAAAGTGAAGGATAACAGTGGTTTTCTCACCAGAAACAAAACAGTTGCACAACATCTTTAAAGGACGGAGAGAAAAAAACCCTGTCAAGCCAGAATTCTATACCCATACAAATGATCAACAAACAAATCAAGCACATGCTTAATTTCAAGAATTGTTGGGAGAACATTTAAAACAATAATTAAATATTTTTCCCCTTCTTTATTTCCTAAATTTGTAATCAGCTGGGAAGCAAAACACAAGAGAGACAGAAATCAATATTGAACTTTCTTTTTTTGAGACAGAGTCTTCTCCGTTGCCCAGGCTGGAGGGCAGTGGTGCGATCTCACCTGCGCCTCCTGGGTTCAAGCAATTCTCCTGCCTCAGTGTCCTGAGTAGCTGACATTACAGGCACCCGCTGCCACGCCTGGCTAATTTTTGTATTTTTAGTAGAGACAGGGTTTTACCATGTTGGCCAGGCTGGTCTTGAACTTCTGACCTCAAATGATCCACCCGCCTCAGTGTCCCAAAGTTCTGGGATTATAGGTGTGAGTCACTGTGCCTGGCCCAACATTGAAATTTCTTATTGATAAAGTTCATTAGAGAATTAAAGAAGGCCTTAGATTAATGGCCAAATTAGATTAAGTAGTAATCCTTAACCTCTGAATGAGACAACTTACTTGTGCAGTAACGGATATATCTTGCTTTGGTAACTGCCACAGGGTTGCATAGAACAGAAAGACACCCTCTCCGTAGGTGGACAGATCTGAAATGATAATGATAATGCCCAGATGAGACAGTTGAGCCAAACATTTTCAGTTCCTCTTCCTGAACTCACCAATCAGATAACTCATGTAAAGGTGTCAATGAGTGGCATAAGAATCTGGAAGTGTTTTTAACTATCCTTCCACTTATGGAAACAGGAAGTTGGGGAATAAATGTTCTTCCAAATAATAATCAGTAAAAAACCATTTAAAAGATTAAAACATATAGTAGATATTAATTCGCAGCCAAGACCTTGGCAGTCTTTGTTTTGGTCTACCTAGCAGACTGTGAGACAAAAGTTTGAGTACAAGTTGTTTTTGTTTTTGTTTTTTTTTGAGATGGAGTTTTGTTCTGTCGCCCAGGCTGGAGTGAAGTGGCATAATCTTGGCTCACTGCAACCTCTGCCCCCGGGTTCAAGCGATTCTCCTTCCTTAGCCTCTCAAGTAGCTGGGATTACAGGTGCCTGCCACCACGCCCAGCTACTTTTCGTATTTTTGGTAGAGACGGGGTTTCACCATGTTGGCCAGGCTGGTCTTGAACATCTGACCTCAGGTGATCCACTTGCCTCGGCCTCCCAAAGTGCTAGGATTACAGACGTGAGCCACCGTGTCCAGCCTAAGTGGTTTGTATAGAAAGCAATCTCCAGAAATACTAGTAAGTCACTGGGGAAGTGAGACACAGAAGGGAAGGAAGGCCATATGGGCATTTCTTCAAGCAGTTTACCACTTTGGGCAACTGGCATTTAATTCCACTAGAGAAATCTGAGAAACAGTATAAAACTTACAGTTATCCTGTCTGAGGGGCAACGGAGCTGGGGTTGCCCCTCCGTTAGTTGGAGTCATTGGTTGGAGGTTGCTCCTGGGCAGTATTATTTGTTTTGAACTTCAAAGGCTGGCCCTCCTACGGGCAGAGCTGACTCCAGCTGCCACAGAGAGCTCTTAGGGACAGGCTTGGAGATTTTGGCATTTGGAAACTGGGCCAGCAAGCATGGAAATGATAGTTGCTGAAGGTACATGGGTGGGAACCTGATAGTATTGAGTGTATTCAAGAAATGTGACAATATTTTATTTTCTTTAAATGAGACTGAGTCTCACTCCAGGTCACACCTAGCTAGGCTGGCAGAAAATTTACCATCGTTCATTATTAGTGCTCTTTCTGGCCCTTTTCAGGATGAGTGAAGGTTCCAGGAGAGTCATGTAAAGCAACTATTCAGGGAGCCCTAGGCATCACCTTGACATTGTTTTCATTAGAGTGATTTGTTTCTGTCCGGAAGCTTTGTTGTGATTGGGAACTCCAGGTTGGATTTGCCTCCCAGGCACATCTTGCTTTTCCGTTTATCCCAGATTCAATCCAGAGCACTGGAAGGCAGTTGGTTATGGGTCTTCATTTGTTGAGACCTGAAAGTTTGTATCCCCTCCTCTCCTGCCAGATGCAGCTATCCTTCAAAGGAATTCTAACAACTCATCCTTAACCCTAATTCTAGTCCCCTCATTTAGATTAGGTTTTGGCAAACCAAAGCCAGGAAGACTGGCTGACTTCAGGCTACTTCTGCAGTTCCTGTTCCAATCTCCTTTGAAGCAAGTGCTAATAAAAGAATGTTAGATTAGATCTGTTAGATATTCTTAGATTGGAAGCAAGAGAGAAAAACAATAGAAACATAAATTAATAATGCATTAGAATGGGCCAGAAATTTTCAGCTTTATGATATGTATGTTTATTGTGGTGTTGGTGGGCCTCTGTTACACCACTAGAATGTCACCCTTTTGCTGAGGAAACCTCTGACCCAATGCATAATTGCATGATAGCTGGTAGCAAGGCAAAGGGAGCTCTCCTCGTGTATAATTAGAATCATCAGGAATCAAGATGACTCCATGCTATTAAAAAATCAGAACCCAGATTAATTATTCCAAAGATCATTGAAGAACAAACCACATGAGTTTCTTGGATATAAAATGTCACAGTGTCTCTTTGTCTCAATCTATTTCTTCATTTCTGTTTTGGTTATTATATATAAAAAAATTAATATACCGTAAAATTGACTTTTGCATAAGAATAGTTCTATAAGTCTAAACACATATAGATTAATGTAAAAATAACCACAATTTGGATACAAAACAGTTCTATCACCCAAAAAAATCCCTTGTACCCTTTTGTAGTCACACCTCCCCAACCACCACATCCTGGCAACCACTGATTCTCCATCACTGTAGTTTTGTCTTATCCAGAGTGGTATATAAATGGAATCCTATAGTATGTCGACTTTGAGACTGCTCTTTTGTCCAGCATAATGACTTAGAGATTCATCTGTGCCATTGTGTGTATCAATAGTTCATTCCTCTTTTATTCAAGCAATTCCTTTGCATAGGTGTAACACATTGTGTTTACTCATTTACTCATTGAAAGACATTTAAATTGTTCTGAGTTTTTGGTGATTATGAATAAACTTGTGACAAACATTTGTGTGAACATACATGTTTGTTTCTCTAGGATAGATATGTAGATGTGGAATATCTAGCAATGTAGTGCTGGTGGGATATCAGCACATCCTCACCAGCACTTACTGTTGTCAGCTTATTTTTTAGTCATTCTGATAGGTGCATAGTGGTATTTCATGTAGTTTTAATTTGTTCCTCTGCTAGTAAGTTGTCTTTTTCCTATGGCTGCCTGCAAGATAGCCTTTGTCTTTGGTTTCCAGAAGTTTTAATAGGATAAACTCAGAGGATTGTGTGTGTGTGCGTGTGTTTGTGTTTGCATTTATTCTGTTAGATGTTTTCTGGGATTTAAAAATCTGTAGTTAGTGTATGGCATTCATTTTAGAAAATTCTCAGCCATTATATTCTTCAAGTATTTATTCTGCCCTATTTTTTCTATTTTCTACTTTTGGGATTCCAATTTTACCTATGTTAGACCATTTGACATTATCTCAGCTCTTGGATGTTGTGTTGAAGGCATTCTTTATGTGTGTTACAATACTGTGGTTTTGATTTGATTTGATTTTGATTCTCCTGTATAATTTCTCTCTGCTGAAATTATCTATGTGATCTTGTGTGTCAGATTTGAACCTTTAACATATCAGTCATTGTTATTTTAAATTCTCTGTCTGATAATTCCACCATCTGTGTAATACTTAAGTCTATTTCTGTTGATCATTTTGTCTCTTCAGAGTGTGTTTTTCCTCCTTACCTTTCGGTATGTCATGTATATATACATAAGCTTTTTTTTCTCTCTATGTATATTTACGGAAGCCATAAGTGAGTTATAGGACAAAAGACACTGAAGTAATTATTATTATTTTTTGCTTGGAAATGAGTACATCTTTCCTTCTGGGCCTTCAGTGTGAGGGTTTGTGTTAATCTAGTCAGGAGTTGGGCTGAATTTGAAGTTTCTTGGGCTGGGTTACCCTTAGTGTACCACAGGTTTCAAATTTCTCTCATAGTAACTTGTTTTTAGGATGTGGGCTACCACTTTTCCAGATGACTTTCCTGTTTCTACTCTCCAGAGACAGGCTGTCACCTGCACTTCTTTCAGTTGTATTCCACTGTTATTTTAACTTAGTGCTTGTTACTGTGGTATGGGGGGAAGGGTGTGTGTTGGGTTGTTCTCTGATGTTCTGATTTAGTGTCAGGTGTGGGTAAGTTCTGTGAGCCTGGAGGTTTGGGCTGTGGGCCTCACAAGTGTTCCTGCCCTTCCTCCACTGCTAGTGCTTGTCCTGGAACATGAGCCTGCCATTCCCTTAGTAGGAGAGCTTTAAAAATTCTGTTCCCTTCTCACTGCTGCAGTAGGTTTCTACTGTGGTTTAGGTGTTCATTTTCATTGCTCTTCCTCCTGCAGATTAAAGCTCTCATTCACAGGGGAGATGAAAATAGGCCTGGGTGAAGTTTCATCAGTGGCCGCTATTCCCCTCTCTGAGCCAGCACCATGGATAGAGGCTTTTCCAGCATTCTCCTTGGTTTTCCCAACAAGTGTCAGGTGAGGTTTGTAGAGTAAAACTGGCAAGAGGGCATGAACCCCTCTACGTGGGCCCCAGGGCCTTCACACTGTTTCGCTAGACAACACTTGGCCTTTAGTAACTCCTTAAAATTTTAGCTAAATCTTTCCAGCTTATTTGCTATTTGGCCACATATCTCCAGTCAGCGAATGCTTGGTTTCTCCCTTCACGTGCCTGTCTTTTCAGATTTTAGTTTGGCTGTTTGCCCTGCCAACTCAGTTCTCTGATGAGTGCAGGAAAAGTTTCCATTTGTGTTTTATCCTAGTTTTTCTTGTTGTAAGTGTGGCTGGAATGCTCCCTCCAGCTCTCTGCATTTATAAGGTGGAACAAAAAGTATCCACTGTTTTTGGAGAGTTATTGTATTTCTAAGCCATGATTTTAGGACAAGAAGTTAGGAAGAGGAGATTCTGTTCCCTTCTTTCCCTCCTCTCTTCTCATCCCCCTCAACACAAGGCATCTTTAGATCAGCTCTATCTATTTCCAATCACTTTAATAATTCCCACTATCCCTTCTCTTTTCCTCATATCCTTGTTTTAATGTTTATTTACCTACATATGTTTTGTGGATTGGTGGAATCTGTGTGTGCATGTTCCTATCGGTCATCTTCGTTCCATCCTTTTTTGTTAGTTATGTGTTGGGTGCTCAGGCACAGTTTACCACCTTCTCCATGAAGACTCCTGGCATTCACGAAAGGAGTCCTACTCCCTGGTGGCACAAAGGTCCCTGCTGCACAGCTGTGAGAGGAAAAAGAGGAGTTGACTGTTTCTCATGCACAGCCAGAGGAGTGCAGATGGAGAATTCACACTTTAGAGTCTTGCAGATGGAAGGCAAGAGCCCTAAGTGGCACTGTTCTCTCTGTACTCCTTGTGTGCATGTGTGCTTTCCATTGTGAGATATGCAAGTGCATGCACACACACCCAAACACACGCATCTCTCCACAAATTGCAATTTCAGAATGACTTCCTGCTTCACATTGACAAAGTAGGAAACAAAAATAAACTTGCTGTGCTCTTTTTTAAAATAGAAAAATGTCTTTATTGATGTCTTCAAACTGCCAAAGTAATGTAGGATCCTTGCAAAAAAAAAAAAAAAAATCAAGCAAAACCAAAGTGTAGTAAGCATCTGTTTTCTTTCTCTTCCCCTATTCACAATCAGAACACCATCTTCCACATTTTGGTGTACATTCTTCCAGTTTTTTCTATTCATATGCAAAAGAGTATACATTCTTATTTTTAAAAAGTTAGGCTAACATAATTGATTACTAGTTTTGAAGAAATGTATTAGTGGAAGTCACTTTATTTCCTGTTGGCAGCTCAAGGCTTGCTACTGTGATGGGTGAAGCAAAAGACAGGAAGTCAATACGAAACCATAACAGCTTTTCTGAAAAGAAAGAGTGTGCAGGAAGGCAATAGCTAAAGTCATGAAATGAAAATGTGAGGAACTCAGGGAAAGGTTTGCCACCCTTGCATTGAGCGATGTGAGGTGCTTTGATGACACCACCCTGTCAGCAGAGGGCAGGATCTCAGGACCAGCCCAGAGTCTGCAGGGACGGGCATATTCACTGGAGAGCACCCCTTGGCTCCACCAGGTTCTTTCCTCACTGTCCTATGTTCCCTGGATCTCTGCAAACCCTGGCTGTCACATCACACAAGGACAACCACAGATCTTTCCAGTTGCCTCGTTGCTAAAAGGTCATTTTGCTCCTGTTTTCTTCCCAATGGTCCTGGATCCCCTGACGGTAGGAATGCTGACCTTCACTTTCATCTGTAAACTTGGTGGCTCCTTGGGGAGCCTTCATGTCAGTAGCAAATGTGTATTTGTGTCATGTCTGTCTGGATAAAGAGGGTGCAGGTAAGACTGTCAAATGTCAGCACTCTAAATGTGGCAATTCTGTTCTCAACTGAAAATTACAGCAGGGGAGGGGGTTCTCAAATGTGTGCACTTGCGAAAGCATTCTTTCATAATTTAGAGCCTTAATATGTTTCAAAGATGGTCAGAACTCACACCAGTACGAAATTAGAGATTTGATATGAGGAGCGATATCTCTTTAAGCCAATCTATGGTTGAGTTCCTAACATTAACATCACACAGAGATCAGCTTGACCAGAAGTGCAGATCTTGAACAATGCCTGAGATGAACCGAGGTCCCTGAAACAAGCACAGATACCACTTTACTGGATTATCTCTGATTCATTTATGAGGAGAAAAGTGGTTTTAATGTTAATGCATTAACACCCTCTCTGCCATTAGTTATCCTTATACTGATTTCCATAGCAGGCCTCTCTACTTTAATTCTTTAATGTGACTAATAATTATAGTGTTGATTCTATGTTCGGCAGCTCCTAGACCTCCAGCTTTCCATCTGGTGAGATTCATTCTGAGCTGGGAGCTCCCGCTGACTTGACTGCAAAAGAAAGAAGCATCACCAATGGAGATTAATCCTCCCATCAGCCTTGAGAGAAAGGGCTGCAGGCCCTTGTGGATTTGCTCAGCACGCCACTGACTTTATTAAACAACCTACCGGACAAAGGAAAACAAGGTCTCTCCCTCTTTCCAAAGAGCACCGTGCCAAAAATGTGTATTAGATGGTCAAAGGCCACAGGGTCAGGTCCAAATGCAGCTTTTCTAGATACAATGAAGCACTTTCCCATGTTGCAGCTCAATCAAACATAGTTTTTGTAAGCCAGGCAAATTCAGAGGGAGGATTGCGGTAGTTTAGCAATCGTTTTTCTTATTTCCTGTAGTTAATTTAGGAGGAGGTCACTTGTTTCCTTAACGAACATTGAATTCCGTGCCAGAGAGGGAGCGAGGGCCCGGGAGCAGAGCGCTAGGAATGTGCCGCACAGTCTCTGCCCCAGGGAGTGCACGGAGTGGAGAGATGGGGTGTGGAGGTGGCAATCAAGTAAATCCACAGTTCCAGCATGTCAGCAGGAGCCTGGGTCTCGAATCGCACGCAGTGGGCTTGGAGTAGATAAGATGTGTCTGGTCAGCCTAGGGAGGAATCAACCAGACTTCACAGAGGAGGTCAGCCTTTGAGGAGTCATTCACTTATTTGTAATTTATGGATCCATTTAATAAATATTATGGAATGTTAATTTCATTTTATGCTAGGTGTCATGGGCTGAGTACTGGCCACCCCACATCACCAGAATCTGTGTCTGTGTCCTAGTCTTCGGAACCCGTGAATGTTATCTTCTATGGCAATAGACGTGATGAAGGGAAAGCCTTTGAGAGCAAGCCTTTGTTCTGGATTATCTGGATGGGCCCTAAATAGAATCACAGGTATTCTCACAAGAGAGGCAGAGGGAGTTTTAGACAGACACGCACAGAGAAGGCAATGTGAAGACGGAAATAGGAGTGATGGGATGACAAGCTGAAGAATGCCAAGGAATGCTGGAGGTCACCAGAAACTAGGGGACAGGCATGGGACATGGGACAGATTCTACCCACCGTACACCCCAGTCTGGGGAGGGAGTGCGTCCTGCTGACACCTTGTTTTGAAACATCTTGGCCCTCCCTCAGGGAGCTAGGGTCTAGCGCAGGTGGCACACTGGGGGTGATGAGCGCCCAGGCCCTGTGGAGGCCACGGGTGACCTTGATGAGCACAGCTACAAGGAAATGCGAGGCAGAAGCCAGAGGGCAGGGAAGGGGCAAGCAAACTGTGTCCGTGGCAATGAAGGACCATTTTTGGAACACCTATCTGTCCCAGTATGTTTTACTGAGGTCAATGCAACAAATTCCTTTTTGAAAAATAATGTTGATATTATTTTCTGATTATAGAAGAATATATATATATACACATTGAAGAAAATCGGAAAAGTACAGGAAGATAGAACAGAAATAAAAATTGCCCATGCTCTCACTATGCAGAGATAATCCTTATGAACATTTCTGTGTATCTTGGTTAATGTTACTTCTGCACGGTTGTGACTGCCATCTCATATTTATGGTTGGATGGCCTAGACTTTGGGGTCTAAGGAACAGAAATTCTCTCAGTCTGGAAAAGGTTTTAGATTTCAGGATGCATTAGGCAGGAGAGCTGATGTTATGTTTCTGTAACCAAATAACCCTGAGCTCCCAATGTTCATTTCCTGCACGCGTTACATATTTGTTGTAAACTGCAGTGATGGCGATTGCTGGGGGACTCTGCCCACGGCTGTCACTCAGCATCTCTGGCAAGGGTGGAATGCCTTTGGCTATTAAGGCAGGGAGAGAGAATGGATGCCGCTTATGGGCTTTTCACCTCTCCCCCGGAAGTGACATGCAGCATCATCCGCTCACAGCCCAGTAGCACAACTGGTCACACAGCCACGCCTAACTGGAAATGGCTGGGAAGTGTAGAGGAGCAATGCTGTGCCCATTTTTGCACCGTGTACCTTGGATTGCCCGTGTTTTCATTTAAACTTTGGCCCATGACCTGAGGTGGCCAAGTGAAGGTTCTGTGCACCATAGCAGGGGTGATAATTGGTCAAGCCAGTCAGGCTGCCACTTTCTGGGTCTGGGGAATGCAAGGAGAGTGGCCAGTGGGCTGCACAAGATAAATGAAGTAGACATGGCAACCACAGACTCATGAGAGTGGCCCTGAGGCAGCCACTGCTCCTGATGGCTCTTTGTGTCGACTGATGTCCACTCCACACACACTTTACTCTCTGTGGCAATGTTGGTACTGCTCTCCAAAAGTTGCTACTGCAAGAGACTCCCTCTTTCCAAGCTGCCCTCAACCCTGGCTCCACCAGTGGCTCTACGCCAACTGCCCTACCTCACCCCATAAGGTGTTGGCCCACAGTGCTTTGTCTGCCACAAACAGAAGGCAACACATAGAGAATGCATTTGGGCTGCCTCTCCCCATGTCACAGCACACCCCCTGACCAAAGTCCCAGCATTCCTGGAAAGCGAAAAGAAATGTTTAGGCCTCCAAAATGTGTAAAAAAATCAAAAATAGGTGAACTATGTATATGAAATAAGTACGTACACTATGAAACATCTTCTATCTATCCTGCGAGGGGACAAATCACAAAATTCCTGCCAGGCATTTTTTTTTTTGTGGACATCTGATCTGACCATTAGCACTGACCAATCAACTGAACCCAGACTACACACCACTGCAGCTTTCTTGTACTCCCACCTCCATTTTCCCTGAAGTCCCCTGTGGGTGTAGTAACCACTGTCTCTAGGGGAGGGGAGTAGAGACAATTGCCGAGTCCAGATCCTCCTTATGGGCTCCCGTGGAAACAAGCTCAAGCTTCTGCCTCCAGTTCTGTTCTCCAGCTAACAGGGTGGGCACGGACCACCACATGCTCCAGATGAGCTCACAGTGCCTCACTCCTTTCCCATGTGTTTGATAAAAGGTTCTGATTATTTGCCTTAATCTATAGATTTCCCAGAGTAGGAGGCTTTTGAGTGTCCTTAGCCGGGTCCTGAGCCCCATGGACTAGTAACTGCTGCCCTTCCCTCCTCAGAGGTAAACACTTTCAATTACAAACACTTTACCTGTGCTGTTTCCCATTTGTGCTTTCACAGCTGTATTTGTTTTGTGAGGAGGGCAACCAGAAGACGTGGGACTTTTCATCAAAATATGAGCGTGCTTTCTGAAGTGTGCAAATCTGAAAGTGACTACATCATGGATAAAGTAACATCAGTGGCCTCCCCATGCAGATCCTCCCTCAGCCATCAACAAGGGGTACTTCAGTGCTGCTTTTCTTGGTAACACAGGCAGGCCAACCCCATAGGAGGAGACATCTACTTCCCTGAAATCCCCTGTCCCTCTGAAATGGGAGATTGGCAGGACTTGCTTTCTGGTCATAACCCTGATGACCAAAGAAGCATTATGGACCTGTCTGCTCCAGGCAGGATAAAGTGAAGAAATCTGAAGAAACCAGCAGATGGTGATGTGGGTGCTCTCTGGCTACTCTCATTACTCATTAGCATGGGACACTCACAACAGCGCCATCACAGTTTACAAATGCCATGGCAATGACCCAGAAATTACCACACCTTTCCATGGCAATGATCTGGAAGTTACTATCCTTTTCTAGAAGGTTCTAAATAAACTACTCCTTGATTTGCATTAACCTACCCCTTAATTTACATATAATTGAAAGTGGGTATAAGTGAATATAAATAAAGTTGCCAAGAGCCCATACATTGCCAACTCTAGATGCACTGCTCATGAGTTTGCCCTGATCTGCAAGGAGCAGTGCCATTCAGTAAAAGATTGTTGTCTAACACTTCTGGCTCACCCTTGAATTCTTTCCCGGGTGAAGCCAAGAATCCTCCTGGACTAAGCTCCATTTTAGGGGCTTCTCTGTCCTGTATCACCCCCACAAAGTGTGAGTCTAGGTAAAACTCTCTCAAATACCAGTACTGGGAGGATTTTTGATTCAGACTTTAACCTGGTAGGAGGGTCTCAATTTGGTAGCAAATGGTGCTGTAGGAAAAAATATTTTTTGGAGTCAAGGAAATAGGAGGAAGCTCATTAATAAAAGTGAATGTTAATTCTTACCTTATATTTGGGTTTCATTTATTTCATGTTTTGGTGCATGCAGATGAGTTTAGTTTTAGTACAATCAATTTTAAATTAAAAATGAAAAATCATACATATAAAATAGGAAGGAAACCTATAATCCTTTTACTAACCTTTGTTCTGTATAATACCTGAGTTAATTCTGCATAAAAACTTTCTTATTTGTAATGGTAAGAAATCCAACCTTGCTGAAATGGATTCTAACTTTAAGGAAACATCATTGGTATTTTCCCCCATGGCAAAGGAGGCCCTAGTGAGTTCTAGATCCTGGAGTTTTTAGAACCAGGAGAAGATATCCTTGAATGCTCATATACCCATGAGGGGAGCCTGGGCAATGAAGTGAGGCAAACTCAAATGTTTTCCAGAAGGGGATTAAATGGCTTTCAGAGCTCAGTGAAATTGCCACCTGCCCTTGCCTCCTGCAAGGGAATACAGAAAAGATTTGGGATTAAGCTTTAGCATTGTCTCCAGGAGAGCTGTCTTTGCAAAAGGGACTTTTATGCCAATTCTATTCAGAGCTCCATTTTGATTAGGCTGGGCTTGTGTACTTGCCTTGAGAGCAGGTATGTGATTACACTGGAGGTTTTGTGTTCTTCCCAGCACCCATGCAGGGTATTGTACATGAAAGGAACTTCTAGAATTCTCAAATTTCTAAAGGCTCCCATTAAAAATGAGAGGATTCCTACCCATCATATCATTAGTTGGGCCCCTACTCTTGGTACTTTGGTAATGTGCTGCCCATGCGTTGGGCAATGTCATTAATGTTTCACAGATGGGGAAACTGAAGATGAGAGAGTTTAGGTACTTTCCTAAGGTCATGCAGTTTGTAAGGGGTGGAGCCACTATGAAAACCAAAATGTATCAGGTTCCTAACTCATATTCTGTGTCTGCCAGAAGAAAGCAAGCTTTGCTTTAAGTTTCTTCAAAGCTAAGATCAGAATGGGTAGAGATCCAGAGGGAAGAAGAGTTAGGCGAACAATACAATGAAAGATAATTGCAAGATATCTTCAGAGAGAGGACAAATATAGGGAAAAGTGCAAAGGTTTGGGACGTAAGGTTTTTGTACTTTTTTTTTTTTTTTTTTTGAGACAGAGTCTCACTCTGTCACCCAGGCTGGAGTGCGGTGGCGCGATCTCGGCTCACTGCAAGCTCTGCCTCCTGGATTCACGCCATTCTTCTGCCTCAGCCTCCCGAGTAGCTGGGACTACAGGCGCCCACCACCACGCCCAGCTAATTTTTTGTATTTTTAGTAGAGACGGGGTTTCACCATGTTAGACAGGATGGTCTTGATCTCCTGACCTCGTGTTCCGCCTGCCTTGGCCTCCCAAAGTGCTGGGATTAGAGGCGTGAGCCACCGCGCCTGACCTGCTGCCATTTTGATAAAATTATTTGTCCATGTAACTAAAATTTCTATTTCTCTTCCCTCTGTGATCACAGAGCTTCATGTTGACCCCATATTTGGTGATACCTGATACTGGTGTTTTTGGTGTAACTTTATAGGAGGTCAAAGTAGAAAGGGCTTCCTGGCAAGTACATGTTTTTTTTCCGAGTTTCTGGTGTCAATTAATTGTGCCACACATAGGGGTATGACAATTGGAGAAGGTGAGGTTGAGTTAAGTACTCTTCTCCACTTAGTAGTCACCTTTTCTGGTTGCTTCTTAAAAGTATATCTGACCAATGGGTTTTTATTTATGGCATCTTGACAGAATTTTAGCTTTTCTGGGATTCTCACAAGTTTACATCATGGGAGAAGGTGATAATGGTAAATCAGTAGCTTGTTAAATTGGATAATCCTGCTCCCACCTTCTACAGCACATTGTGGATTCCCTAATTTTATATCAGAATTACCTGGAAGCTGGCAGGGAAAGAGCCATGATTGTGGCTTGGGATATATGATATAATCCCAGATTTTGTCTGCTTTGAGAGGCAGTGGTGAGGTAGGGCCTGCATTCCTATAAAAATCAACTTCAGAGTAGGCAAACCTGGGGAAATTAACCTGCATGATTTCCACAGTTACCAGAGTAATCCATTCCATATCAGCTACTAATATTAAACCTGTAAATATGTACAGTCATCATAAAATCACTAGGCTTTTGAGGAGAATCAGGAGTTAGTATAGAAGATCTAGCTGGACCATCAGAGTCATTGCCTCAGGAAAAGAGAATCAGTGGTGGACATTAAGAAAATGAAAAGAAATCCAGGTAGCATCGTCACTGAGTATTGAGAATGAGAATTGAGAACATATGACCTTCATAAAAGAAAGAGCAGGTTACCATGAAAAAAGGAAAAATAAGAGCAAGAAGCAGTCTTAACCATTACAAACATCCCAGAAATTAATGATATAAAAAATATAAACTCACTAAAATAATTTTATATCTTCTCTGTGCCTTTACCTACATGGTCATATTTTCTATAATGGAAACATATTTTTTTAGTTAGGACATTCCAATAAAGGTTATTAAAAAAGATTTAAAGCCTTGGGTTTCATTTCTTTCCTAATTTACTTTTCAAAATGTATCTTTATTTTATATGTGGTTTGAATATTTCTATTATTTAGCTTTCCATTAAAAAAACTCATCAAATGGCAAAAGTCATTTTAATTATCAATTACATTTTTAAATACTATAAAACAGTAAGATTTAGATACTGTAAAACTGTAACACCAAAATTGGCATTATGCATCAAAATGCTAAAAATAAAAACAGTGTATAAAGGCAACTTTTTCTGACTCCAAATTCTTATGTCCTTTTATGTTTCTTTAGCTGAGTTGTCAGGAAACAATAGTGTTCTAGAACCAGATCCTGCAAATATTAAGAAATCTTCAGGTCCAGGAAATATGGATATTCTATAATTCAATATATAGAATGAAACAACACTCTTGATGTATTTGCTATTTCGAAGGCAAAGGAAATTTGATTTGGACCAAGTAACCACTACCAAAAGAATTATGGTGTAAGTAGCAGGTACTTTTTTCACTTTTGGGAATAAGCTAAGCTAAAAAATAAAAGAGGCTAGAGCTATCATCTTACACAATTTCGCTGAGAATCTAAAAACAACCATTTTCAATATTTTTTTCTTTGCCAAGTAAGCAAGTAGAATGGAATCCAAGATGAAAAACTGCAGGATAACAGGAAAGACAGTGAAATGAATACTCTGTTGGGAATTGCAGATAATACAAGAATGACAGACAGGGATGGAGGGGTAGTCTGGAAGTTGAACATGAATCAATAATGTAGTCCTGTTACTATGACAGGGAATACAGTGTGAGGACAAATAAAAATCTAGCAAGTAGAAACCAAGGGTTCTTTGTTCACTCCACGTGCCATACTTTAAAGCACTGTTTTTATTTATTTCATGGAATACCAAGGCCTTATGTGGGGGTGGGCAGGAGGGCTCTAAAAAGACCAACATAAACAAGTTTTAGAAGATAAGAATATTGAAAAGATACGAAATTATTTATTGCCTCAAAACCTAATTAGAATAAGGTAAGGGTGTAAAGAAGCAAAAATAAGCAAAAATCCTCAAAGAAACATAGAAAGAATTGTATTAATTCGATAGGAAAAAAGAAGGAAGGCTAATTTGCAAACCACAGGCAAACATATGGGAGTTCCTAGAGCTTGTTGCAGTGGCCAGTTTTCTCCACCTAAGAACTGCAGGGGAGAAACTGAATTGTAACAGAGCAGATGCGGACATGAAAAATCACTTTCCTCTGTGATGTTATGTTATTAGATACTGATGTGGGTTAGACAAGTGGATTGTAGAATTTTGTAAAGAGTCAGGGGAGGGGAGAGAAGAAGGAAAGGAGAGGGAGAGGGAGAGAGGGAGGGGAGAGAGAGTTATTAATGTCCGTGTTTGGGATAATTTCTTTTTAAAAACCAGTTCCTCAAACAAAGGACTCACTCTGATGCTTTTTAGTAAAGAATCCACACACAAAGGACTAGCCTGTTAGGAAGCCAGCTCTTTGGGGATGGTTTAGAGGAGGATGAAGGTGAGCTCTTCGTGTGTGGTCGTGTGTGTGCACATCTGAGTGTCCAATTCCCATGGGAGCTGAGAGGAGCAGAGGGAGAGGAGTGAGGTGTAAAGAAAGGAACGGCTGCAGTGAAGATAAAGAGCAGTGGGGAGCAAAGAGCAGCGTGCGTGAGGCCTGCGGCTGCTGGAGCTCGAACAGGGATCAGACGAGGGCTGACTCCCCTGGCTCTGGACCCCCTGTCTCCACACATCCTACCCCAATTCAAGAAACTCTAAACCTGGTAATGTGGACAGGGACCATCGTGTTTATCTTAGCATTCCTATTAATAATAGCACAAAAGACTGAGGATGGTAGAATAAAGGTATGAATGGATACATGGAAGGGGCTGCAGCCTCTCATTGTGTGTAGTGCAGTGACATCCAATAGAGATATAGTGGAAAATGCAAATGCAAGATGCGTATGTAATTCTAAATTTTCTAGTAGCTACATTAAGGAAGTAAAAAGCAAGTGAAATTAATTTTAGTAATACATTTTATTTAACCTAACATATCAAATATCATTTCAATATGTAATCCATATAAAAGTTAGTAGTGGGCTATTTTATATTCTTTTTTCATATTATGTTTCAACTACAGCATGAATTTTGCAATTACATCACATGTTAATTCAGACTAGCCACATTTCAAGTTTTCAATAGTCTCATGGGGCTAGTGGCTGCTGTATTGAACAATACAGTTTTTTATGTGTATTTATATTTTAATTTTTATAAATATATTGGCTCAATAATGAAATTATGCTATTTCTTTTTTTTGAGACAGAGTCTTGCTCTGTCGCCCAGGCTGGAGTGCAGTGGCATGATCTCAGCTCACTGCAACCTCCGCCTCCCGGGTTCAAGCGATTCTCCTGCCTCAGCCTCCCAAGTAGCTGGGATTACAGGCACATGCCACCACACCCGGCTAATTTTTTTGTATTTTCAGTAGAGACAGAGTTTCATCGTGTTAGCCAGGATGGTCTCGATCTCCTAACCTCAAGATCCGCCCGCCTCAGCCTCCCAAAGTGCTGGGATTACAGGCGCGAGCCACCGCGCCTGGCTGAAATTATGCTATTTCTAACATGAACTAGCTAACACACTCTCTCATTATATGTCTGTTCTATTTCCCTTTTTAACTGTTTGAAAGTTCTTAATAATTGTTTTATATATAAAACTAATAGCTTTCCCAATTATCAATTATTGCAAAATTTCAGTTTACAAAAATGAGTATAGCTATATTTGTATTTCAACTGATTGAATTTCAAGGGAGCAGGTTAGGGACTAAAAAGGCCTTGCCCCAGCAGGATTCTAATCTAATCAAGTCTCCTTCTTGCTTTCATATATTAGGACAGTTCCAAAAATAATTTGTTTGGTTCCACTAATACTATGTTTTAGCTCATAACAATAATGATGAAAATCAACATTTATTTTTTGTTTTGTTTTTTTCTTATTATATATATATATTTTATTGTACTTTAAGTTCTAGGGTACATGTGCACAACGTGCAGAATTTCTGCATAGTATACATGTGCCATGTTGGTTTGCTGCACTCATTGACTCCTCATCTACATTAGGTATCTCTCCTAATGCTATCCCTCCTCCCTGCCCCACGACAGGCCCCAGGGTGTGATGTTCCCTGCCCTGTGTCCAAGTGTTCTTATTGTTCAATTCCCACCTATGAGTGAGAACATGTGGTGTTTGGTTTTCTGTTCTTGTGGTAGTTTGCTCAGAATGATGGTTTCCAGCTGCATCCATGTCCCTGCAAAGGACATGAACTCATCCTTCTTTATGGCTGCATAGTATTCCATGGTGTATATGTGCCACATTTTCTTAATCCAGTCTATCATTGATGGACACTTGGGTTGGTTCCAAGTTTTCGCTATGGTGAATGGTGCTACAATAAACATAGGTGTGCATGTGTCTTTATAGTAGCATGGAAAATCAACATTTATTAAGATATGTATTAAGCACGTACTTCTATATGCTGTGAACATTATTGCATCAGCTTTCACAATTACAATGTCAGGTAGGTATTGTTACTATCTCAGTTTTGGAGATGAGAAAGTCATATAGTCACTCAAGATTTCACAGATGGTAAAAACAACACAGAGCTGATCTAGCACTACAAACATAGTGGTATAAAACAATAGAAATTTCTTCTCTCCCAGTTCTGGAGTCCAGAAGTCTGAAAGCAAGATGTCTGCAGGGCTGTACTCCCTCCAAAGACCCTGAGGGAGAATCTCTCCTTCTTTCTTCCAGCTTCTGGTGGCTAAAGGCATTTCTTGGCTTTTGGAGATATTAGAGACTGGGAAACCAAATGGTTTTTCCTACACTCACACATTCAACACAGAACACCTCTGTGACCAGATGTGTGTGTGGGAAATGGGTTTCCCACATCAATTGATTGTCCTATAATTTAACTCAATTTTGATACTATCTACCTGGAGATAGCAACAGATATCACAGAGTAGGGGCTCAATTCCACAAGACTGCCCCCCAGCTTCAGATGCCAATCACAATAGGTTACCCCCAACTTCTGTTCCACTTGACTACAAATCGGAGGTTCCCATGACCCCCTCCTTGCATTTGATTAATTTGCTACAGAGGTTCACAGAACTCAGGGAATCACTTATACTTATCAATTTATTATATTAAAAAGGTTATAATAAAGAATATGGATAAACAGCCAGATGAAGAGATACATAGGGTGAGATCTGGCAGGATCTGAGTGTAGAAGCTTCTGTCCCTGTGGAGTTGGAGTGAGCCACCCTCACAGCACGTGGATGTGTTCACCAACCTAGGAGCTCTTTGAACCCTGCAGTTCAGTTATTTTTATAAACGCTTCATCGCGTAGGCATGATTGTTTATCAGTCTCCAGCCTCTCTTCTGTTCCTGGAGGATGGGTGTATTAGGCAGTTCTCACATTGCTGTAACAAAATACCTGAGATTGGGTAATTTATAAGAAAAGAGGTTTAATTGACTCACGGTCCCGCGGGCTGCACAGGAAGCATAGTGCCAGCATCTGCTTCTGGCAAGGCCACGGGGAGTAAGCCAATTATGGCAGAAGGCAAAGGGGGAGCAGGCGCCTCACATGGCGAAAGCAGCAGCTGGAGAGAGAATGGAGGGGGAGGCGCCACACACTTTTAAATGACCAGATCCGGCAAGAATGTACTCACTATTTTGAGGACAGCACCAAGGGAATGGTGTTAATCCATTCATGAGAAATCCACCCCCATGATCCAATCACCTTCCACCAGGCCCCGCCTCCAGCACTGGGAATTATAATTTGACATGAGATTTAGAGGTGACACAGATCCAGACTATATTATTCTGCCCCTAGCCCCTCAAGTCTCATGTCCTTCTCACATTGCAAAATACAGTCATGCCTTCCCAACAGTCTCCCAAAGACTTAACTCATTCCAGAGTTAACTCAAAAGTCCACACTCCAAAGTCTCATCTGAGACAAGGCAAGTCCTTTCCATTTATGAGCCTGTAAAACAGAAAACAGGTTATTTACTTCCAAGATAAAATGGGGGTATAGGCACTGGGTAAACATTCGCATTCCGAAAGGGAGAAATTGGCCATAAGAAAGGGGGTACAGGCCTCACGCAAGTCTGAAACCCAAACTTTGAAATCCAGGGCAGTCATTAAATGGTACAGCTCCAAAATAATCTCCATTGACTGCATGTCCCACATCCAGAGCACACCAATACAAGGGGTCGGCTCTCATGGCCTTGGGCAGCTATGCCCCGTGACTTTGCAGGGTTCAGCTCCCATGGCTGCTCTCACAAGTTGTTGAGTGCCTGTCGCTTTTCCAGGTGCATGGTGCAAGCTGCCAGTGGATCTACCATTCTGGGATCTGGAGGACAGTGATCCCTTTCTCACAGCTCCACTAAGCAGTGCCCTAGTAAGGACTCCATGTGGGAACTCCAACCTCACATTTTCCCTCTGCACTGCCCTAGTTGAAACTCTTTGTGAGGTCTCTGACCTCTGTGGCAAGCTTCTGCTGGGCACCCAGGCTTTCTTATATACCCTCTGAAATTTAGGTGGAGGGTGCCAAGCCTCCTTCACTTTTGCATTCTGTATGCCTGCAGGCTTAACACCACGTGGAAGCCACCAAGTCTTATGGCTTGCACCCTCTGGAACTGGAGCAGCAGCCTGAGCTGTACCTGAACCCCCTTGAGCCTAGGATGGGACTGGAGCAGCCTGAATGTGGGAACAGTGTCCAAAGGCTGCACAGGGCGGCCAGGCCCTGGGCCTCACCCACACAACCATTCTTCCCTCGTACACCTATGGGTCTGTGATGGAAGGGGCTGCCTTGAAGATCTCAGAAATACCTTCAACATCTTTTTTCATTGTCTTGGCAATCAGCACTTGGCTCTTTTTAATTTTTTAAAATTATTATTATTTTTTTGCTTCTCCACAGGAGAAGTTCCAAGTCTCCTTTTTAGTTACGCAAACTTTTCTAGCAAGTGGTTGCTCCATAGCCTGCTTGAATTCCTCTTTCGAAAGAGCTTTTTCTTTCTCTGCCTCATGGTCAGGCTGCAAATCTTCCACTTTTAAGCTCTGCTTCCTGTTTAAATATAAATTCCAACTTTAAGTCATTTATTTTCTCCTGCATTTCCTCCTTTAAGTCATTTATTTCCTCCCGTAGGTTGTTAGAAGCAATCAGGCCACATCTTGAACATTTTGCTGCTTAGAAATTTCTTCTGCCAGATACCCTAAATCATTACTCTAAAGTTCAAACTTCCACAGATTCCTAGGGCATGAACAGAATTCAGCCAAGTTCTTTGCAAAGGCATAACATGCATGACCTTTGCTCCAGTTCCCAATAAGTTCTTCATTTCCATCTGAGACCCTGGCAGTGTGAACTGCATTGTCTGTATCACTGCCAGCATTTTGTTCACAATAATTTAATCAGTATCTAAAAAGTCCCAAACTTTCCCTCATCTTCCTGTCTTCTGAGCCCTCCAAACTCTTCCAACTTCTGCCGATTACCCAGTACCAAAGCTGCTTCCACATTTTCAGCTATCTTTATAGCAACATCCCATTCCAGGTACCAATTTTCTGTGTTAAGCTGTTCTTGCATTGCTGTAAAGAAATACCTGTGACCAGTAATTTATAAGAAAAGAGGGTTAATTGGCTCATGGTTCTACAGGCTGAACAGCAAACATAGTAGCATCTGCTTCTAGGGAGCCCTCAGGAAGCTTACAATCACGGCCGAAGGTGAATGGGGAGCAGGCACATTGCATGGTGGACACAGCAGCAAGAGAGAAAGAGCAAGGCATCACATGTTTTAAACAGCCAGATCTCGTAAGAAGTCACTCACTATCACGAGGACAGCACCAAGAGGATGGTGCTAAACTATTCATGAGAAATTCATCCCCATGATCCAACGGCCCCCACCAATCCCCACCCCCAACACTGGTGATTACAATTTGACACGAGATTTAGAGGGGACACATATTCAAACCCTATCAATGGAGGATGGAGCTGAAACTTCCAAGTGTCTAATCATGGCTTGGTCTTTCTGGTGACAACCCCGACCCAGGAACCCCTAAGAGTTGACTCATTGGAACAAAAGATGTTCATCCAAGAAATTCCAAAGAATTAGAATTTCTGGGTCAGGAACTGGGGAGGAAGACCAAAATATATATATTTCTTATTATAAATTGCAATATCCTAGTAGGCATAACTCAAATCTGCCTCTGTCTTCATGTGTCCTTTCCTCTTCTTATAAGGGCACCAGGGCATCAGTCATTAGATTTAGGGTCCACTCTCTATCCACGGTGATTTCATCACAAGATCCTTAACTAATTACATCTGTAAAGATCCTATTTCCAAATAAGATCACATTCTGAAGTTCTGAGTAGGTGTGGGTTTTTGGAGGGCACCATTTGACTCATTCAGGGACACTTGTGCCATGTAGAGGCTCCTCATGGGACTGCTAAATTGTGCCCCACAACACTCACTGATCAGCCTTTAAAGAAGACACCATGTTCCCCTTGTGTCTTGGCATCAAGAAAGATAAAACTGCCGATGTACCTTCAGGTACCTTCAGAACAATAAAAAAAAAAAAAAATTAAATTAAATGAAAGAAGGCCAAAAAGTCCAGAGGCCATGGATGGTTACAATTGAAGGAATAAGCAGCCCTCACCCCCTGGCCCACCATGTCTTGCACAGGCCTCATCTCCCAGCCATGCCACCCTCTCACCAACAGGGACTGGAACTGAAACTTTACTGGCGAAAAATTAATTTCAAAGGAAACCAAATATAAATTCCATCTCCCTCAGAAAGACTTCACATAATATTCTTAGTGAAGTGTGCTGCCTCCTCTGGACTTCTGTAGTACTTTGTATCTCATTTTATTTTACTTTTTAAGTTAACAACAATTTATTGAATACATACCACATACAAAATATTAAACTAAATAGGACTAGAGGGAGATTGACTGGAAAGGGGCGACTTGGAGGTGGGGAGATATAAATGTGACAAAAACACTGCTCTCAATTAAGTTTTCCATCTAGTGGGGGAAATGGGCATAGAAAATTGTAGAAGAAGAGGCCAGGCATGGTGGCTTACGCCTGTAATCCCAGCACTTTTGGAGGCCAAGGTGGGTGGATCACCTGGGGTCATGAGTTTGAGACCAGCCTGACCAACATGGTGAAACTCCGTCTCAGAATTATCCGGACGCAGTGGCACACGCCTGTAATCCCAGCTACTTCGGAGGCTGAGGCAGGAGAATCGCTTGAACCCAGGAGGCAGAGGTTGCAGTGAGCTGAGAACATGACACTGCACTCCAGCCTGGGCGACAGAGCCAGACTCTGTCTCAATAAATAAATAAATAAATAAATAAATAAATAAATAAATAAAGAAGGTGAAAAAGAGGGCACTGGGAGGGTTTGGTATGGAAGCAGCCACCTTCTGGCTGTTTATTGGAATTTGGCATTACATAGCAAGTGCTTCTTCCAAAAACATCTCTCAGAAACAGCCACTGGGGGGAGTACTTCTGGGCCTGAGGGCAAGAGAATCCTCTTGTAATCTTTCCCCATTTCCGCTTTTTACTGTAATCCTTTTGGTACCAGTCTTAGCTTTTCCCTTATTAATAGTTCTTAACAGAAATCATATTGGAATCACTGTGTATGCAGGCTTCTCATGGACACACTGAGTTGAGAAGCAGCTCCAAGCAATGCTGATTGCCTCTCCCCATTCCCTTCCCTGAGTACAAATGTGAATAGAAGGGGACAAGGACCTTTTTGGCTGTTGTCTTTGCTGCCTCTGAATGTATAACCCAAGGCATTGCCATTGAAGGTAATGCATAATATTTGCTGCATGAATGGACCAGTGGATAAACAGTATCATGATGATTCCAACTACAAGGAAATGTCCTGATGAATCTCCATTAGTTATTGTGATTGGCAGACTCTAAGAGGCCCCACAGGTCCCTGCCTCCCACCCTACATGCCCTTGTGTCGCCCCTTCTCCTTGAATGTGAGCCAAACTTATTGACTTGCTCTAATAAATAGAATTTGACAGAAGCAATGAAATGCCCGTCCAAGGTTTGGTTACAAAAAGACTGTGGCTTCTATTTTGGGCACCTTCTCTCTTTCCCTCTCTCTCTTAGAGCCGTAACTCTGAGGAAAGCCAGCTGCCATGTTTTGAGTAGCGCTATGGAGAAGCCCACACGGAAGGAATGGATGTCACTGGCCAGCAGCCAGAGAGACCTTTCGTTCAACAATCCTTGGGGAACCAAATTCTGCCAACAGCCACATGAGTGAACTTAGAATGGGATCCCCCTCCCCACCCTCATTAAACCCTGAGATGAATGCAGCCCTGGCCAAGAGCCTGATCACAGCCTTGTGAGAGACCCCAAGTCAGAGGCTGCCAGCAAAGAGGAGCCTGGATTCCTGATCCACAGAAATTATATTGCCCAAGCTGCTAATTTTGGGGTAAGTTGTTATGCAGTAATAGATAACTAACATGGTTGCTGCTCATGCCTATGTCCAGTCCAAATGTCTTATATGAGAAACAGAATTTCTGATTAGATGGAGAAACTTAGAGTCTATCCATCCAACCCCTTCGTGGTACAGATGAGAAGATTCAGGCTTAGAGAGGAAGCATGACCTGACCAAGGGTGCACGGTGAGGAGGTATAGCAGAGTCGAGACCCCTGGCCTTAGATCCTAAGGACATCAGGGCTCTTTTTACTCCTTGGTGGCTGCCTCAGCTGAAAAACTGATCTTTGTACCAGGGGCATAACGTGAGAACTGACATCATAGTGATTCCAGTTATCTATCAATAACAGCTTAATTGTCTATAAGTTGGGAACAATGTATCAAACATGGAAAGATGGAAGGATATTTTATACGTTATATATAATATTACAAAATGTATTGGTAATTATATATCATACATCATGTAATTATTATATGTATTATTCTAGGAATTATGATAATAAATTATATTTTATTATTTCCTACATCTAAAATATTGCACTTATAGAATCTTTGAAGCAATCTCACAATATGAATAATGACCTCTATTTTATAGGCATGTCAAATCATTTGCCTCAGTTCACAGCTAGGACCTGAACCCAGCTCTCTGAGCGCAGGTGCCAGGGGTGGCTGCCAGCCTGGAACTCCCTGTCAGGATCCTCCTAGTGATCTGGTGCCACCCCAACCCAATGCCACTGTCATTCCTGCTGTTCTTTTTGGCTAGTCTACTATTCTACCTCCATCCCGGTATAACTGGCATAATTTCTATAAGATTGTGCTGTGTGAAATAAATAATATTTTAAAGTTTTTTTGTGTCCCAGATCTTAATGACAAATAACAACAATCAATAATAATAGTGAAGGAAGCAAAGAAAAAAGAAAGAAAGAAAGAAAAAAGCAAACATTTTTGCAGAATAGCATTCCCACTGTGGCTTCCACCTAGACTTTTAAAAGGCAAAGAGTCATCCACCTTCTCAAAATCAACAGGAAGCCTCCCTGGCTCCTGCACTTTTTGCCGAAACCCTTTTAACAGGTGGAAGCACCACGCAGAGGCTTTAAAATGTACTGTTTGAGACATATTCTACACAGTCTGCTTTACACAACTCAGCTCAAGGACGCGACAACAGACTTTGGTACAGGGGTTATAATATGGACCTCAGGAAGCCTTCTCACATCAACAGACTTCACAATACCACCGAACTCCTCAAGCCTCAGGTCAAGGGCTGCACCGTGGAGATGGCTGCACAGGAGAAATACCGACTCTTAAGAGGATGTAACAAACCACAGGCCATGTGGCGGAGTTGGCAGAGATCTCTCACCTTACAATAGGCTGGAAAGGCAAATGGGCAGATTCTGTAGCAGATGACGTTTCCATAAAGCAGCCTGAGATTTACATCAGCAACAGGGACCTGTAAATATAGTATAATTCTTCTTCTTCCTCTGTCTTCACCTCCTGCCTCTGCAGCACACTCATGCACACGCAAAAGCACACATTCACTCATCTGCACACTTGCGCATATGCACACACACATGCATGTACGCATCTGCATCCTATATTACTCCCACTGTCTGCTCATTTCAGACTTATTTGTTTAAAGCCCCCTTCACCTGATTATTTCACTTGCATTTTTCAGTTGCTCTTGGTGTACCCACAACCTGAATTTATTAATTGCTTCCTTTTTTCTTCTTATAGAATTTTCTTTAAAATGTTTCTGAAAATCTATGAACTCCATTTTTTCCCCTGGCAACACCCCCAGAACCATCTGTGCTCCTTCCACCGCCCCCTGACCAACCGTGCCGACTGTCACAAGGGAACCTCTCTTCAACATCATCCTGGGAATTTCATTCCCAGCTTTCCAATTGAATTCCCACATTTTCTAGATTCCATGTCTTTTCCTATCTTGATCATTTTCCTTGTTTCTGTGGATAACATCCTTCAGTTGTTTCTTAAGAAAAGGCAGATGGGAGGACAATTTTTGAGAAATTTCCTCTCTGAGAGTATCTTCCTTTTACTCTCATGCTCAACTGAGAGTAAAATAATTTTCAAGTTTATAAATAATTTGCCTTCTGGATTTTGAGTATATTGCTCTACTGTTTTCTGGTTTCAAGTGTGGCTATTGAAACATCCACTGCCATTCTGATCCATGTTCCTTTGTGGGTGGCTTTATTTTTCTCTCCGAAAGCCCTTTAAAAATTATTATTGATCTTCTCTTTATCTCTGATATACTGGAATTTATAATAATATGTCTTATGATGAGTCTGTTTGCAATTTATTGAGCCACCCTTTCCACCTGGATACTCATGTAATTTTCTTTAAAAAAAAATTTCAACTTTTATTTTAGATTCTGGGGGTACATGTGCAGGTTTGTTACATGGGTATACTGCATGATGCTGAGGTTTCAGGTATGATTTATCTGGCCATCCAGGTAGTGAGCACAGTACCTACCCAATGGTTAGTTTTTCAACCCTTGCTCTCTTCTCTCCCTCCCCTCCTAGTAATCCCCAGTATCTATTGTTGCCATCTTCATGTCCGTGTGTACCTAGTGTTTAGCTCCTACGTGTAAGTGAGAACATGTGGTATTTGGTTTTCTGTTCCTGCATTAATTCACTTTGGATAACGGCCTCCAGTTGCATCCATGTTGCTGTAAAGGACAAGATTTCATTCTTTTTTAGTGGCTGTGTAGTATTCCATGGCGTATATCTACCACATTTCCTTTATCCAATCCACTGTTGATGGGCACCTAGACGGATTCTATGTCTTTGCTATTGGGAATAGTGCTGTGATGAACATGTGAGTGCATGTGTCTTTTTGGTAGAATGATTTATTTTCTTGTGGATATCTACCTGATAATGGTAGATAATCACACAATTTTCTTAGGGCATTTCTTTGGCAATTTTCTTATTCCTATTTTATCTCTTTTCTCTTTCTGGAACTCAGATGTATCTTCTTGGTTGAAACTTTAATGTCTTTTTTTCTTCTTCTTTTCTAACTCTTTGCCTTTTTGCTTTATTTTCTGGAAGAGTTTCTTGATTCTTTCTAAGTTTTAATTTTCAACAGTACTTTCTGATTCTTAATGATTCTTTTTTGAAATCTTTCTGTTCTTAGTTTATGAATGCAACATATTATCTTATCTCTCTAAAGGTATTTACTTTGGGAAGGATTTTCTTCTGTTTTCTGTATTTATTCTCTTCCCTCTGTGTCCTTTTTATTCTTTATTTTCTCTTTTCCTATTCATGTTAGAGGCTTCCCTGAAATGACAGTAATGCTTAGCTGTTTATTTCTAATAAAATCAAGAAGAAATGGAAACTTTCTGGGAATCTTTGTACGTGCAGGTGAGAATCATTAAGCTGGAAAACATTTTTGCAGGGTGATCAGGCAGTGAAATGGCCATTTGATTTTGAAATAGAGCCTAAAAGTCACTCTCTGGAATTTTGCTCTCTGAGCATTTAGTTTTTGTGAGAAGAATCCTCCAGTTTCCTGCCTGTGGGCCATAAACCTAGCTGCCAATGTCATGAGACCAATTACCATGCAGTATTCAATCTTTCATTTAATTTCTTCATTTAATGTCCCTCACTAGGTCTGCCATCTCTCAGTTCAAAGCTTCTTCCTGTGAGTTCTCAGGAAAGTAAATCTCGTTTCTCTCAATTGGAGAGCTTGAAATGTGTAGGTGCTGTATATTTGCTGACAGAACAACATAGGGGAGAGAGCCAGAGGATCTAGCCAGTCCATACATGAAGACTTTCAACCAATTCTGTTGTTCAACTTCATGCCTCATCCCTTCTTTCTGCAATATCAGATTGATAGGCTGAGAATCACAGAGATTCTCTGGATAAAGTGGTTTCTCATCTCTGAGGCTCCTTCAAATATGACTTCCTTTGCTAAGTCAGTTACTGCAGATCTATGTGCCTTCTGTTGTCCAAAGATGTGCTGAAATTTCTTGTCTGCTGATATCTTAGCCCACATTCTCTTTATCCTCATGGATAAATACATATGGTCACATATTATATATAAAATATAAATTATTCCTTTATTTTCATTTGATCAGAGTCTTCAGAGTGAAAGGAGACATAAGTAGGCAGTCATTCTGGCATATTTGACCTGAAGTCTTAAATGGGCTTGTTGATTCTGATAATAAAACCAAGAGAACTTTCTGGAGTGATGGAGAGGTTCTCTACTTTGATTGCAGTGGTGGTTACATGACTGTATTGATTTGTTAAAGCTCATCTAGCAGTACCTTTGAAAAGTGCACATTTCTTTTATAAGAGGAATTTTAAAAAGCTGAAATAGAAGCAGAGAGTAGAATGGTAGTTACCAGGGGCTGGGGGAAGGATTGAGGAGATACTGGTCAAAGATTACAAAATTTCATTTAGGGGAAATTAGTTAAAAAGATCTATCGTATAACATGGTAACTACAGTTAACAGCAATGGATTGTATTCTTAAAAATTGCTAAGAGAGTAGATTTTAAGTGTTCTTACTACAAAATGGTAATGATATATGTGTTTAATTATCTTAATTTAAGCATTCCACAAATGTATACGTGTTTCAAAACATCATGTGGTATACCATAAGTACATAGTTTTTGTCAGTTAAAAAATAAATAAACAAAATGTGTGTACTTGACTGCATACAAATTATATTTCAATAAAGTTGATTTAATAATAAAATATTTTATGGACACCCATTACCTTGAAGATAAAGCACAGAATCCTAGTCAAGATGCTCTACAAATGATGCTGAAATTACTCTCCTGCTTGTTCTCCTGAACTCTAGTTAAACCTCTCTCCAATCTGAGAAGTGGTCCATTTTCCCCTAACACAAAATGCCTAGCCCACTTCTGTGTATTGACCATGCCCAGAGAGCCTCCTTTAAAACTATCCAATGCATATCTGTTCCTTTTCCAGGAGGCTTTTTCTAACCACTGAGCACTGAAATATTATTGTTTCTTCTAATCTCTTATTTTTTGTCTATACTAGTTACTTGGCATTTCAAAATGTACTGCTTTGAGAAATCTCTTTTATGGTTTTGCATTATTTTAATTTCTGCATTGATATTTCACTTTTCATACATGCATGTCTCATTGTCCTGAAAAAGATTCATTTTCTAGAGGGCTAGGAGTGTGTATTATGCATGTTTACATCTCTCCTAGTGTCTAGCATAATGCTATACACATAGTTGGCAGTCAATAAATATTTGTTGAATGAAGGATAAGATAATAAATCATGTAGATATTTTAAATGAAGAAACTGGGCATTTGGAAACTACAGAGAGAAGGATTTGCATTACTAGTAAGAATTGTTAAAACAGAATCATCCAAAGAATATACTGAATTAACAGAAGGCCCAAGTCATTTATAATCTGCATTTTTTAAAGGATGTACATTATAATGAAATCAATACAACTTATAAAATGAGTCCATAGGACCTATGGGACTGTTAAGAACAATCTATAATTGGAATATGGTAATTTTAAACCCTAGTGATTCCTGAATTTATTCCCGTGGATTTATTGCTAGGAATTCTGACATTGTCCCAGGAGGCAATATCTTGAGCTATATATGGCATTCTTCATGTCATCTTCTCTCCTTGCTTCAGTGCCATCAAGATAACAAGCACTTCTGCAATCCTAGGTAGAATGTATATGCTGCAGACAGTAGGAATGAATTCAGCCGTAACATATGCTACACATTTATTATGCACAGCTTGTTAGATTCTGATTTCTGATCTGCCATTTTTCCCTAAGGAATATAGACTGCCTGTGTGGCAAAAAATAATATGGGCAACTATTTATAAAAAAGGGCACACTATTTATATAAAAAAAAGAGCCCCAAATGAACTCATTCATAAGTCATATATGATCTTTCTTTTACTTACTCATTAGATAAATTTATTTATGATAAGTAAGTTTTCATGGTGTCATATTTATTTTATCACAGAGAGAAAGAGTACATGCCCAGAAATTGGATGCCACACATTCCCACTCAACTTGCAGTAATGAGGGCTGTTCTTACCGATTTACTTTCTGTCTGGCAGACAAGAGGGTTGTTCGTTTTATCATTGTTGCCCACACCTATCAGCCTTCCCTCCAATTTGATGACTACCACAGCACTATATATAGCAAATCTCCTCAGGGGCTATAATTACTCATCTTTCAGAAGGCAGAAGATCTATAATGGATGAGTGCTGTAGACAAGAAACCAGTTTATAGGTTTATCCCCTAAGCGAAAGAATAATTTGTCTTTATTGGAGGAATAGACCATTATCATTTAATAGATGAGTTGTAAGTATTGAAAAAGATTGTATAAATGCATTTGTGGCTCAGGCACATAAAATCTTCTGGTATTGCCATGTAGAAAGCAAAAGCTGACTATTTCATTTCATCAGACCATACCATGATTTGGAAAATTCAGAGAACTGTCATGAAGACTTAGCTTGTTGTCTTGAGTTATGAATTACTCTTAAATTAATATCACTACTGCTGCTATCGGAACTTCCTGATTTCATAATATTTTTGAGAGGAGTAGTCAATCAAGGCACTCAAGCTGTTATTTCCATCAGAGAAGGTGGCTTAAAATGTCTCCTATGGCATGTATCTTGGTTATTCTTTGAATTTCCAGTTGAACATGGAATCCGTTTTGCCCTGTATGTTTAGGTGTTATGGTAGCCAGCAGTGCATTTTTCTCCATTTGTTTTGCAGTATTCTGTTGGTTTTCACTACAGCTTGTTTACCCACTGAAGCATTTGAATATTGCTTATGCCAAGTAGTAAATTGGTTCTGCTCAACGGTATTCTGATTTGTCTTAGTTGAGGCTCTTTAGAATTCAAAGAAAAAGCCATCCAAGCTACCCTAAGGAAGGGGCTGATATATGAGAATGTGAGGTCATTGCATGGATATGTATAGATTCAGAGACAGAAATGAAAAACTGATGCTTTCCCTGTATCTGGGGCTACAAAATCTCTCTCTTTGCTTTTCTCTCATCTGTCTATTCTTGCCCTTTTCATTAGCTTCTTCTCTTACTCATCTTTCCCATGACCCATTAAGCCCACAGCTCCAATTCTGTATTATGACTTCTGCTTCACTACAGTTTCCATTGCTAAATTCAAATTCTTCTGAAAATTGGATTGACCTACTCTCTCAATAGTGATGTTCCCTTTGGGATGCTCCGTTGCCCAGGCTGGAGTGCAATGGCGCGATCTCGGCTCACTGCAATCTCCACCTCCCAGGTTCAAGCGATTCTCCTTCCTCAGCCTCCTGAGTAGCTGGGACTACAGGTGTGTACCACCACACTTGGCTAATGTTTTGTATTTTTGGTACAGTTGTAGTTTCACCATGTTGACCAGGCTGGTCTCAAACTGCTGACCTTAGGTGACCTGCCTGCCTCGGTCTCCCAAAGTGTTGGGATTACAGGCGTGAGCCATGGTGCCCGGCCCTGGGATGCTCTTTCAAGACCCAGGGATAGGACAGTTTCTCTAGAACAGGCCCTAGGAAGCATAGGCCATGAAACCCAGAAAGTCATGGACGTCTCTCCCATCATACTCTCAAGCCTCTCTATTGTCTCACATTTAAGTCTTCAAGCTGCCTTGGAAATAGGAGTAATTGTATCACATGCCCTTACTCCTGAATACACACCAAGCTACTCTTTGAGTTACAGTTTTTCAATTCTGCGGAAACTATAAAATTAAAGCAGTTTCTGAAAGTTTCCGGATCAGAAGCCATCAATCTGTATGTCCTCTATTGCAAGACACCAGTACCAGTGTCTGAGTTTTCTTTCTAGACCACTTTTGGGGGCCAAATATTCTAACCATCAATGACTGACTGTGCAATATAGAAAGGAGGTCAGGGTCTGGACATGACCGTTCCACCACAAACTGGAACTCTAGTTCCCCTAATGTAAATTTAGTTAAGTCCTCTTGTTTAAGCAACAGGTGATTGGAATTGTTTCTTTTGCTCTCAGCAAAGGTATACCAAGTAAAATTGAACCCATGAGTCTGGATTGGAGAACACAGGTCAGATACCAAGACTAAAAACCAGACCCCTAACAGCATGGCCAGGAGATAGGAGAGAACACTGCTGTGGGGAAGCCATGAAGGGATTTAGTTCTTAATGTACATGCTTCTATTGTGCTACACTTTAGTGCATGTACAAATCTATCTTCCTAAAAGAAGCTTAAGATTCTTGAGGGCACAGATGATATACTAGTTGTCTGTGGGTCTCAGGACTCAACGTGGTACCTGGCACATAGTAGGTACACAACAGTATTTGCTAATTGAATGAATGGGTTGTATAAGGAAACTTCTCTGCTGACATCAGCAAGGGCTTCCTCAAGTAGGAGCCAGGTTTTCTCCTTGTACCTTCCTGTGTGTGTAGAATATTGAGTGGATTAATCATCCTAATTAATATTTAAATATATTTTCTAATCATAGGCAATTTCAGGAAGTTTTTTTTCATTGTCAGCCTTCAAAAGAACTGTTTTCATTTTACATCTTCTAGTTACATCATTTTATTATGAGTTAATGGAATATATCTTCCTGAGTGCTTAGACCTATAACATTTTGAAATTATTATTTGCTATGTTTGCCATGCTTAAACCTTTCCATGCCATTTACTACCACACATTATCTTATAATTTTTTCTGCTTCTTTCTGATCAAAGGCACCTGTCTGCACAGTGGTATCTACAGCAAAGCATTGATCTTCTGGTGCCCCCAGGTAGGTACTGCCTCCCTGTCCCCAAATGCTATATTTTATATAATATCTTTGCCTTAAAAAACCTATTGCCAATTTTCTTTTACAAAGATAAAACATGTGTATTGTAGACTTTTTAGGGAAAAAGATAAGCAGAAATAACATGTTAATTAGCCACAGTTCCCATCACCCAGAGATAATCCCTGTTTTTTACCAGGCTTTTCCCTGTGTTCATAAGAATGTTATTTTGAACAAAAACAGGGTAACATTTTTGAAAACAGATATCCCAAAATAGTAATGGCCCTATTCAAACTCAGTAAACCTGCTAAATTTGGTGAGCAACCTGCCTCTCTAAGCTTAATACAAGACCTCTGTGACAGTTGCATAAACAATTCACCTGAATTTTACTCTTATGATTTAAGTTGCATTTTGCCACATTAAAACATTACAGCACTCTTTGGTCTGTAGTTTATTTTTGGATTTATTTAGCACAAATGAAGCCATTAATTGGCAGTCTTTCAACTCTCCGGGTATGGGTAATAATAAAGACATCATAAAGGGGGTGGTGCAGGCAGATCAGATGCCCTCCTCGGTCTTTCTGATGGGAACAAGTGAAATAATTTTTAAAAAATCTTTCAGAATTCCTTGTTGAACTGGTACAAAAGTAAGAACTTCTCAGAGGTGGGAGCTAAAGTCAAAGCAGAACCTTGGGTGGCAGGAGCACTGAGGCTGGCTTTTGTGCTGAGACCTCGTGCTTCAGCTTTGGCAGCGCACAGACACAGGGAAGAGAGCCAATGCCAGCTAAAGCTAGGAGAGTCTCAAGAGGCGACCTCCAAATCAGCCAGGACTTTGTGCACACTTAGTGCAATGGAAAATGTGAAATGAAGGCCATCCCATGGAAGGGGACAGCCAGGTGATTTACCTGAGTTGAATTTGGTTTTGAAAATGTGAAAGTACAAAATGATGAGTTCACGTCCTTTGTAGGGACATGGATGAAATTGGAAATCATCATTCTCAGTAAACTATCGCAAGAACAAAAAACCAAACACCGCATATTCTCACTCATAGGTGAGAATTGAACAATGAGAACACATGGACACAGGAAGGGGAACATCACACTTCGGGGACTGTTGTGGGGTGGGGGGAGGGGGGAGGGATAGCATTGGGAGATATACCTAATGCTAGATGACGAGTTGGTGGGTGCAGCGCACCAGCATGGCACATGTATACATATGTAACTTACCTGCACGTTGCGCACGTGTACCATAGAGCCTAAAGTATAATAATAATAATTATAATAATAATAATAACAAAAAAAAAAAAAAAAAAAGAAATGCACTGTAAATTAGGAAACCAAAATTATTTCCATGGGAAACATAAAATTGTATGAGAAAGAAAATATAACATAGGACAACAAAAAAAAAAAAAAAAAAAAAAAAAAAAAAAAGAAAATGTGAAAGTACAATGTCTAGTATCTTCTCTGATAATTAATAATCATAAACCAGTCCACATTTGGACTTGAAGGCAAGAAAGAGGTAGGGGGGAGAACAGAGAATGTAGATACAATTGGGAAAAGAATAATCAGATTGTGAAAGCAAATTAAAATACAAGCATGTATTTCAGAGTTTTCTTCAACTAGTATGTTTTTAGTAGAATACTTCTTTTTAATAACCAAATATCATGGAACATATCTCTGAATATAATTTTTTGTCAGCCAATGGTTATATAGAAGTGGTGTCTAATTACATTCCAAATACTCATAGCATTTTTAACAAAATGATGTGCTGGAAAGGTATCAGGTTACATTCCAAATACAATGGATAAGTCATCAGAATCTCATGAAGATTTTCTGAAAAGCATTCAGAGTTCCAGCAAAAAGGAGATGTTGGCCCTAAGCGAGACATCACAGCTCACACTCCTTGGGAACTGGCCTTTGCCACTGTAATGCTTGTCCTGAATGCATTTTCGAAGTGCCTTTGTATTTAACCTCTATTTTTGACTAGTGATAAATGAGTCACATGCACACAGGCACACACACACACAATTTTAAAAAATATTGAAGAAAAGTGTGAAGAAAGAAGAAAACAAATGCAAATAATGGGAGTTTAAACAAAGCTACGTTTTACAAATTTTTTTCCTTAAATGTTGGTCACCTCCTTTGACAATTTTTCATGGCTCTTTTGTTCAGGTGCATTTTCAGCAGTGACAAATGATGGAGAGTTTCCATTAGTTTCTGAGTTGGATGGTTTGCTTGAAATTACCCTTTATCATCTCACTCATCCACATGAGCACTTTCCACAACCAGTGAAAATTACTGTCAGCCCTCCTTCTCTCTCAGTTTTTTCAAGTATCAAGTTTTCTCCTCACTCAGTGAGTGACAGTTTATTACAGGTAATTGTCTTGCTTTTATTGAAAAATTTCACTGTACTTTTTCTAAGAAAATTTATTTATTGCTGTTGTTATTTGCTTTGCCATATTATAAACCTAATATTCACAGTATGCATGCAGTTGTTACATGTTTGGTAATCAGAGAACAATGTTGTTTTCAAATAACATTTTTTATTTCAAGAGCTGTGGAGTTGCAAGTGGTTTTTGGTTACATAGATTAATTATATAGTGGTGAATTCTGAGATTTTAGTGCACCCGTCGCCTGAGTAGTGTACGTTGTACCCAGTATGCAGTTTTATATTCCTCACCCCATCCCATCTTCCCTTTCTGAGTCTCCAAAGTCCATATGTCTGCATGCCTTTATGTACCTATAGCTTAGCCTCCACTTATTAGTGAGAACTTGCAGTATTTGGTTTTCCATTCCTGAGTTATTTCACTTAGAATAATGGCCTTCAGCTTCATCCAAGTTTTTTATGGCTGAGTAGTATTCTATGGTGTGTGTATGTATATATACATATATATCTCACATTTTCATTATCCACTCATTGGTTGATGGGCATTTAGGTTGGTTCCATATCTTTGCAATTGTGAATTGTGCTGTGATAAACATGCACGTGCTGATATAAAGACTTCTTTCCCTTTGGGTAGATATCCAGTAGTGGTGCTGCTGGATTGAATGGTAGATCTACTTTTAGTTCTTTAAGAAATCTCCATACAGTTTTCTATAGAGGTTCTACTAATTTACATTCCCACCAGCAATGTATAAACATTCCTTTTTCACCACGTCTACACTAACATCTATTGTTTTTGGGCTTTATTAATAATTATGGCCATTATTGCAGGGGTAAGGTGGCATTTCATTGTGGTTTTGACTTGGATTTCCTTGATTAGTGATGTTGAGCATTTTTTCATAGGTTAGTTTTGGCCATTTGTATATCTTCTTTTGAGAAATATCTATTCATGTAACGTGTTCACTTTTTGATGGAATTATTTGTTTTAGAAAACAATGTTTTAAGCATTTTATATCCTAATATAATAGTTCATTTACATTTGAGCATTTTATTTAAGAAAACTTGTTGAGAGATAGGGTTAACATATAATGCATTACATGTTATACATTTTCTTATTTAGAATAACAGAAAACAGATTCCTAGTTAGTGTTTTTATGCAAAATATTTGATGTTTTAGGAGTAGATTATTGACATTAAGCAGGAGATGGCTTTATATTATTAATCACAATTAATATAAATGGACTAATCTCTGCAGGTAAAATATAAAGATGAACAGGCTGAATTAAAAAGAAAACCAAATAATAATAAAAATAAATTAATAAAACCTCCATCCAAACCCCCCAAAGCCAGCCATATACTACTTTAAATAGACCACATACATTACAAGGATGTCTAAATATCTAAAATCAAATAATAGAAAAAAGATATATCAGACAAAAAATCAAATGAAATCTGAGGCAGCTATATTAATATTAGATAAAATGGCTACAGGGCAATAATAAAGACAGCCACAAAAGAACATTAAAAATTTTAATTCATCTTAAAGATATAGCAGATCTAAACTGTATGCACAAAATAACATATTGTCAAAATATATAAATCAAAAGTTGACAGAACTATAAAGAAAATGGATAAATTTACTACTATAGTACCCTCTAAAATACTAATAGATCAGGCAGACAAATTAGTAAGCTAAAGCGGATTTTAACTGAACAATTAAGCTTGATCTAATGGACCTTTAAAGAACAATACATTTAATGGTTTGAAAATACACATTCTACATACTAATGTGTAGCACACATGATTTATAAAAACTGAATCATTGCTAGGACAAGAGCAAGCCCAACCAAATAGAAAAGGCTAAAACCATAGGGGGAAGATTGGTAAATCTTGGCTATATCAATAGTAAGAATGGCTGTTTATTGAAAAAGCAGCCCCCAAACTAGGGGAAATCTGTAAGATGTATAACTCAAAGGATTATATAAAGAACACCTAGAAATCAACATGAAAAAAAAATACAAGAAGCCCAAACAAAGATGGGAAAAGCTACTATCTGATGAGCCATTCCAACTGTCCCATAAACACATGAGAAAATGCTCAAACTCGTAATTAGGAAATGTAAATTAATACCATAATGAAGTATAATTTCATACCAGCTAGATGGTGAAAATCTCAGTGTTGGTCAATATTAACGGTAAGATGTAAGTCTAACAGGATCCCAAATCCATTGCTGGTGTTAAACACTATGCTGTCTGAGGATACATACATAGCTGAAACCACTATAAAGAAGGGCAAGGGAATGAGCTGTATAAAATTCAGGATGGTGGTTACCCCTGAGGGGGTTGTGAAGGGGGGAGGATGATTATCATTCATTAAACTATGCATGTATGTTTGGTACATGTTTTTGTAGGAATACTGTATTTCACAACTTAAAAAAAAGTTAGTGATGGTAAAGACTGGTATCGGCCTGCACAAAAGACATTTTGGTACTTGGTAGGCATTGCCTTACGGTTTACAGAAAGGCACTTTGCTGTCAGTTTGTCTTTTATCTTCTTTGTGCTTCTTCTAATGGTTTTCAGTACTGGGCCTGAGCTCTAGTCAATTATACCAAACACACACATTAAATTTCAAGACATTGTGTTGCCTGCTTGTCACAAACCCAAAGTACCCTGTTTACTGCTAACATTTTTAAGACAGAAGGACCATCAAGCAAAGACTGTTTAAGCTAGCATTCCTGATGTGGAATAGTATGGTCTAATATTATTTAAATCTCTCAAATATTTAGTCAGATTGTGGTGTTTGGAGCTTTTTAGTTTTATCTGGCATGATTCTCCCCGTAAAATCATGCTGCTAATGTATTCTAGTGTGTATATAAACTTTCTAAATTATTGTGAAGTATTTGTTTTAGATTCCTTTTAAGATGATTTTAATCTTTTTATAAGCCTAAGGAAAATGAAGATCAAACTATTTCCCCTTTTCTTGTTGTGATGACCAAAAATATTAAATCCATATCTAGCCAAGCCTCAGTTTTTGTAAAGATCCTGTAGTAATTTATTAAGTCAACAACCAGAAGCTTCCTTTACTTGGCTGTAATGAATCACCTCAAATATCTATCTATGCCTACAGACTCCTAGGACCATCTGTCTTCTATTTGAGTTAAATTTATACTGTCTGACTTTATGCTGTATAGAAGTGATGCTGAAAGCAGCCATGGTTAGCTGCAGGCTTATTCTTGAATCTTTCTCCAGGACCTCTGGATGAAGGCATTTCTTCCTTTTCCTTAATCAAATATCCTTAACTCTGTTTTGGATTTCCCTTTTTTCCCTTTGAAGGGATTTTTCTTCTATAATAATTCCCTTCTGTTTCATAGCTCTCTCAATTTCTTCTTCTCCCTCCTCTAAAATGTTTACATCTCACTTTTCTTCAAAAACAAACAACAAAACTTCTGGTGACACCAATGAGCCATTCAACACCAGTTTATTGCATCCCTTTTTTATTTCCCTAGCAACTGTTGGGATTATTGTGAACTTCATACCCCTCCCTCTTGGTCACTGGTGCCACAGCCAACTGACCACTGCTCAGAGCTCATCTCTTATCTCTCTTCCTTTGTGAACTGTGCTTTAACCATGCTGGTCTCCTGGCTAAGCGTGCCCCATGTTTCAGGCCTTTGCATTTGCTCTTTCCTCTACCCCAATGCTTTTCCCTCATTGAGTCACATGACTTCCTTTAGGTCTCTGCTCACATATCCCCTTGGTCACCCTATTTTTGAAAACCAAAATAGCAAAACAGTGTCCCCCATCAGCCTTCTTGGATTGTTTATTTTTCTTTACTGGCTGGCATGTATTTACTTGTTGTCTGCAAACACAATGAAAAAGAGAGACTTTGCCCCATTTGTTCCCTGTTGGAACAGTGCCTGGCACATAGTTGGAGCTCAGTAAATTCCTGTGTATTGGAGCAGTTAATGGATGTTGAAACTGTCCCATCTAAGGTCTGTAATGATTCTTCTGTTTCCTCGATGTCTGATTTATCACTCTGTTTCATTTGGTTGTCCTTGTAGCATGTCCTTTCTCTCAGCTTTGGTGGTTATCATACTCTTTATTCAACCTCTCATGTTCTTCCTCTGTCTTTTTCAAATTATGGCCTCCTCCAAGTCTCAGTTCTGGACCCTAGAAATTTCTTTTTCAGTGCTCACATCCCTGGAAATGTGTCCTATTTTTTAAAACTGTGGTGAAAAAACATATAATACTGACCATCTTAATAATTTTATTATTTTATTATTTTTTTATTTGTGGTAAAATATAACAAAATGTATTATCATAACTGTTTTTCAGTGTACAATTCAGTGGCATTAAGTACATTTACAGCATTGTGCAACTATCACTACAATCTCTCTCCAGAACTTTTTCATCCTCCAGATAGAAACTCTGTGTCCATTAAGCAATAACTCCGTATTCCCCATCCTGCCATGCCCTGCCAACTTCTCTGGCTGTTTCTCTTCCTCCTTGCCTGTCTGACTTAAACAGCCACTGTCTGCAAAAGGACACATCTGTATGAACCCACTTACATGAGGAACCTAGAATAGATAAATTCATAGAGACAGAAAGTAGAACATCTTAATAATTTTAAAGTGTATGGTTCAGTGGCATTAACTATATGCACAGAGTAGAATCATGCACTATTTGTGTTTTTGTGACTCATTTATTTCAGTTTGCATAATATCTTCAAGGTTCATCCATGTTGCCACATATGACAGGATTTCCTCCTTTTTAAAGTCTGAACAATATTCCATTGTGTGCATATGCACCGTGTTTTCTTCATCCATTCATCTGTTGATGGACATTTAGGTGGCATCCACCTCTTGGATGTTGTGAATAATATAAATATCTCTTTAAGATCCTGTTTTTAATTCTTTTGGCTTTATACCCAGAAGTGGGATTGATGGATCACATAGTAATTCTATTTTTAATTTTTTGAGAACACTCCATACTATTTTGCATAGCAGCTGCACCATTTTACATTCCCACAAACAATGTGCAAGACTTCCAATTTCTCGCCACATCTTCACCAATACTTGTTATTTTCTGGTGTATTTTTTTGATAGTGGCTATCCTAATGGATATGAGATAATATCTCACTGTGGTTTTGATTTGCATTTCCCTGATGATAATGATCTTAGGTATCTTTTCGTATGTTCTTTGGCCATTTGTGTATCTTTTTTTTCTGGAGAAATATCTATTCAAGCCATTTGCCCATTTTAAAAATATGGTTTTTTTTGTTGTTTTTGAGTCATAGGAGTTCTTTATATATTCTGGCTATTAACCCCTTATCAGATATATGGTTTTGAAAATCTCTTCCTCTATTTTGTCGATTGCCTTTTCACCTTGTTGATTATTTTCTTTGCTAGGCAAAGTTTTTTTCTCTTCTTAAGACTTGTTATAGGCCAGGCACAGTGGCTTACGGCTGTAATCTCAGCACTTTGGGAGGCCGAGGGGGCAGATCACTTGAGGTCATGAGACCAGCCTGGTCAACATGATGAAACCTCATCTCTATTAAAATACAAAAATTGGCCAGGTGTGGTGGCACATGCCTGTAATCCCAGCTACTCAGGTAGCTGAGGCAAGAGAATTGCTAGAACGCAGGTAGTGGAGGTTGCAGTGAGCCAAGAGCTTGCCACTGCACTCCAGCCTGAGCAATAGAGGGAGACTTTGTCTCCAAAAATAAATAAATAAATAAATAAATAAATAAATAAATAAATAAAGACTTGTTATACTTCAGCTGGCTCCTGATTTAGGTCTATGGTCCTCATTCTTATTCCACACCCCTTTGTACTTAAGTCTTGCCTTACCGTGTATTTCCTTTCTTCCTTCCTTTCTATGGTGCCAGGTATAGTGTTACATATTAAGTGGAAACTCAGTAATTGAGTTACTGAATTGAATGATTTAAAATGCCACATGGTCCCTTCTAGTTTTGACTTCTTATCAGGTCTCCAAGTTCATGTCTCCAAATGCTTTCTTAACATCTCAAAACTGTCTCATTGCCAACATATGAGGCCTTACAATTATCCTTCTTCAACTTTCCTCTTATGTAATAAAGTATTAAGTTCTCGCTATTCCTTCCAGACAATAAGTCTTAAATTGAAAATTTCTTTTCCAGTCACAAGGTCCCTGGGAGGCAATCCTAACTAACATAATCCCTCCAAATGCTACCTCCCGTTCTGCTCTCAGCTGCGGACTCAAACAAAAGGTCACCCCATTATTGTCCTATTCAGGAACCTATGGTGATTTCCAGTCACCCCTGAGGACAAAATAAAAAATTTCCCTTGGCTTTCATTGTGCCCTATGAAGGTGGGAAATACAGTTTCAACCCCAAACCCTAGAATGGTCTCCTCACTTTAACCAAATGTACTTTTTCATCTCCAATATGACCTCCTCATTCCTACCTACCTCTGTACACTCACTGTTTCCTGGAAGACTTTCCAACCTGGATTAAATAATTCAAGTCTTACTCTCCTCTAAAATCCTAACTCAGCTATGCATTTAATTTCCCCTGACAAGTCTAACTCAAATAAATTTTGACCTAACTTTGAATTTCATTAGCATCTCTGTATGTTTTAACATTTAACACTTTAATGCTTTCATTAATATAACAGCATTTTCTTTTGTGATATCACTACTTTGTACTTTTTTTTGAGCAGTGAGGATGGAGAAAATTGCAGTAATTTTTTTAAATTTGGAGTTATAGATTTTTGGAAAAGTCAAGAAGCAATGATTTTTGCTGCACCATAGCTGCTTCTAAAACCAAACCAAAACAAAACAATTAACTTTGCAATGACCTTACACCAACTTTCCATAGATCTAAAACCCAAGGTGGCTGTCATAGTATCATGTTTTTTGAATACATTATCAAAGTAATTAACTAGCCCAAGCAGTCATGACCCAAGTGCAAGTGGAATGCTGGGCTCATAAACAATGTGCTGGCTGAGGAAGCAAAAGTCCCTTAGGGACCTGTGGCACTAACTTAGTCTATGATCTTGGACAATTTTTTGAAAATCTTCCTTTCTATCTTCAAATGGGGATAAGATTAGTGTCCAAGAGGTATTAATCTCAGGAGACTTTAGTTCTTGATAGGCAAGACATAAATTATGACATTAGGCTAAAGCAAATTCTCTCTTTCTTTATTAGAAATAAGACATCGTCTATGTATTTAGAGTTAAACCATCTTATTCTGAAATAAAGGGTTTTATGTCAGTTTTCAAAATATGTACTGTAAGACTTTACTTTGGTAAGTTAAAAAAAGTCAAGGTGAGTGGACAACAAGCAGTAAGAAAAATAAGAGACCCATAGAAAAAATAAGTAGAAAAAGCCATGATGAAAAATAAGAGTGGGATTAATGCACAGAAAGCATGTCCTGAGAAGCAATCCACTTGCTACAGATGGACTGAAAATCTGACTCTGAGATTTCTAACTCAAATAGGAGAACAGGATCAGTTAAATGTTTCATGAGGTCCATAAGCAAAAACAAACCAGCTGCTCAAAAGCATAGCTATTCATGGTACAAAGATCAGAGGGAAATTTCCTGTTCTAAACAATGACACTCAACTGATGAAGGGAAGCAGGCACAACAGTTCAGGAAGTGATACAAAATTTTCCCTTTTAACATTTTTGAGTTTTTTTCGTAGTGTCTTTGCCCTCATTCTATTTTTCAATAAGAAAAGGTTGGCAATAGGCTAGATTGGTCAAAGACTTTGATAGGTGAAAATAATTTTCAGGGTGAATTTGAAAGAAATAGCTAGGGAGTGGCAAAGAAACATGTCGAGAAAGAACAGGTCAAGAGTACAGAAATGACAAGTTTTCAGGCCAAGGCAAGGACAAATTAGGAAGGTAGAAGCCATCTGGACAGATGGAGTGTGGTGCCAAAGCCCTAAAGTAGCAGAGCCTGAGTTTTATGTAGAAGATAAAGAAAATGAGCTAATTGTTGCAACTATGTGATATTATAATTATAATGAGAAAAATTATTTTAATAGCAATATTCAATAGCATTTTTTGCATTTTTACTTCACTTATACTATTTCTAGAAAAAAAATTATATATTTAATTATTTGGTAATGGGCCTGAAAGAACTTCTACAATGAGACTACAATTAGCTTTGGCCTTAGTCCATTACAAAGGAAGTAAAAGCAGTTGGAAAATGACCAAATGATGTAAACAGGCAACTTAAAAGAGAGAAAATTCGTATTTGTATGGTCAATATACATAAAATATTCTTTTTTTTGTGCTGGTAATTATAAATGCACAGTGAATCAGCAATGATATACTAGTGTCATCTATCAGTTAAAATCACACAGCAGCTTTAATTTTAAATGATAATACACAGCATTGGCTCTCTCATTCTCAGCTGGTGGCAGGGTAAGCTGACACAACCTTTGTACAGTTTGGCAATATATACCAAATCTTTAACAACCAGCACACACTTTAATTTAGCAATTTCACTTCTAAGAATTTATTCATAGAATACAACTAAGGGCAATGCCAAAGATGTTCACTGCAGAATTTTTCAGTGATATTTAAAAATACAAAGGCTAAAAAACCAACAATTAGAAATTTGTTCAGTAAATTATAATTCATGCATATAATAGAGTACTATGCATTCATAAAAACTGCAGATGTCACAGAAATTTTGACCTGGGAAGATACTCATAATATCTTGCTTTGTGCCGAAAGCAGGTTATACCAAGATGTATTGTAAAGCTATAGTTGATCAAGATAGTGTGTTATTGGTTTAGATATAAGTTTAGGCAAATAGATTGGTGGAATGAAATAGAGACCAGAAATAGATGCAGATATATACAGTTAGTTAATTTTTAACAAAGGCACAAAGCATTTGAAAGGGAAAAGAAAACCTTTTCAACAAATGATCCTAGAAAAACTAGACATCCATGTGAGAAAATAAATGTACCTTAGCCCCCACCTCACACCATAAACCAAAAAAGTAATTCAAGATTGATCATAGATCTAAACATAAAAGTGAAAATTATAAAGCTTCTAAAAGAAAACAAGGATAATATCTTTGCAATTTTGGGAGAGGCAAAAATTTCTTAGATCCACAAAAGCACTAACCATAAAACATAAAATTGGTAAATTAGACATTATCAAAATTTATTCTCTTAAAAACACACCACTAAAGAAATGAAAAGGTGCACCACAGACTGGGATCAAAGGTTTGCAACCCAAATAGCTGACAAAATACTTGTAATCAGAATATACAAACAATGCCAACAATTCAATATTGAAAAACCAAATAACCCAATTAAAATAAACAAGCAGATACTTTGCAAAAGAAGATACTTCCCAAATACTTGTGGATATTTCACAAAAGAAGATAATGTAAATGACCAATAAACACATGAAAAAGGTGCTCAATAACATTAGACTTTGGGGAAATGCAACTTAAAACTACAGTGAAAGACTACTACATACTTACGAGATTGCTGCAACTTGAAAATGGAAAGTTAAATGTTGGTGAGTACATGTAGTAACTGAAACTTTAATAAATTGCTGGTGGAAGTGGAAAATGGTAGTATCACTTCGGAAAATCATTTGGCAATTTTAAAAATAAGATCAAATATATATCTAGCCTGTGATCTGCAATTAAACTACTTAGTTTTTACCCAAGATAAATGAAGACATACACCCATGAGAAAAAGACTTGTACAAAGATGTTAATAACAGCTTTATTCGTATTAGCTCTAAACTCTCAAGACAACCTAAAGTCTGTAAATAGGTAAATTAATTAACAATTTGTGGTATATTCATACAATAGAATACTAGGCAGCAATAAGAAGGAATGAACAACATTTAGCAACATGAATGAATCTTTAGTGATACTGCTGAGTAAGAAAAGCAAGACAGAAAAGAGTACATACTGTTTGATTCCATTTATAAGAAGTGCAAGAACAAATGAAAATGATTATACGGTGAAAAACCACAAACAGTGGTTGCCACTGGGGAGGTGGGCAGGGATTGACTGAAAGAGGTCATCAGAAAGCTTTTTGGATGGACATAAATACTTTGTGATTAGTGATGGTTGCATGTGTACATTTGTCAAAACTCATCAATGTACACACAAAATCTGTGCATTTTATTTGTGGGAACATTTCTAAGAAGGTCACCATTAATCCCTGCCTCTTGGTATTCAAACTCTCTCACATTCATTGTTGGTCTGCATGACCCTGAAGATACAGCAGAAGTGGTGTATGTAACTTCTGACATTGGGTAATGGAAGATACCATGGCTTCCATTTTAATCTTGCTTTCATGCTCTTCCTCTTTTGGATCACTTGCTCTGGGGAAGCCAGCTGCCATGTCCTGAAGATACTAAGGCAACCCTGTGCAGAGGAACTAAAATACTGAGTTCAACAACAGGTGAGTAGCGAAAACCAAAAACCAGGGCAGGGAGCTTGGAAATGGCTAGTCCGGTCTTCAGATAACTGTAGCTTGGCTTACATCTTCACTGCAACTTCATGGGAGATCCAGCACCAGAACCACTCAACCGAGCCACTCTCAGGTTCCTGATCCACAAGAACTTTGTGAGTTAAAAAATGTTTGTGTTTTTTAAGCTGCTAAAATTTGGGGTACTTTTTAATGCAGTAGTAGAAAATTGATGCCCTTTGTATATAAATTCCTTAATTTAAAATAAAGCAAGTAACATAACATATAGTGTATTGGTCTGTTTCTTTAAAAAACATCTTGTACATGAAAATATTGATAACTGTTGTCTGGGTGGTAAGATTATGTGTGGTTTAACTTCTTTATGTTTCTGAGTATTTTTTATTTCTTCTAAATAGTATTATACAAATATTGTGACTTTTAAAATAAACTTTTAATAAAAGCAGAAAATAAAAATAACTCTTTTTTTTTCTGTGTTCACCCTTCTACAGATCACAGGTTGCGAGAGGTCTTAAATCCATACTCTTCCAGTGACTAAAGCAAATGCAGCCCTAGGTCTGGCATCCTGAATTTTTGTCATATTTTTTCATTAGTACGTGAAGACTCTACGTTCATCTTTTTAAAAGGTCTCTTGCTATCCTTCAAGCAAAGCTATCTCCAAATCTGAAGAAGAGAACAAGAAATAGAAAAAGTAGCACCTTTTGCCTGTTTCCCTGTCTAATATTTCAAAGAGCAGTGAATATTGATGTTATTATTGCCTTTTCCTTTTTCTCTATTGCTACCAAAGCCATGAGTATTCTCTTTTTTTAATTTCTCTTTTTAAAAAACAAAAAACACTAAACTCAGTTTTTAAAGGGGTTTATAACTCTTGGGTCTTGGTCCCATCCAAAGCATCTTCATTTTTGTTCACTCGGAAAATCTGACTTTATGTGGTGAGCCCGAGAAGATTTGGGTTGAGGTGGTCTGAGAAGGATTTGGGTTGAGGCCAAAAGTCAGTACCAGGGCTGAATAGTGGCAAAAATTGGGGCCAAAACCTATAGCAAGTGCAGAATGATGGGAACTCCCAGGTGTCCTGTGGTTCTCTTTGTTCCCAGGAGGCTCTGTAGCACCATTTGAACTTCTTGTTCTTTAGAATCATCCCCAGCTTTTGCAGTATTCTCAGACACAGCAGGAAAAATAGCCACGCAGCTTGAACTTAGGGTGCACACTGTGATGCTCACATAGAGCTGAGAACACACTCTTGGCACGGTGCACACACCTTTTAATCGATGCAGCCGTGATCCACCAAGTGCCGATGACGACAGGCAACCAGCTGTCATAGCTTACATTGCCAGGGCCTTGTAGGAAAGGTATGACACAGAAAACATCAGCATCCAGGAAGTGATTACGTCCATTTTCTGTGACTCTGGGCCAGATGATGCAGTCTCTGTGTTCTTCATGCCCTTTGCTGATTCTCCAGATTCTGGACTGGGGGCCTCATGGTCCTGTTGGTAGGTGATACTGGGGGAAGAAACAATGGTCACATTGTATAAGCTATCAGTTACTGGCCTGGTCAAAACTCTTGGAGAATAAGGCTGAAATCATGGGATAAAATGAAATTTGTGGATATACAAATATAATTTGTCCTTTATGACAGTACTCAGAAATCCACAGGGAAAATGTTGTATGGGAGTTGGGCACTGTCAGTGTTTATGTAGGAGAGCCTTTATTAGGGTGATTGGATCTTCTTTTCTACCTTTTTTTGGTGATATACGCAGCATAAAATTTACCATCTTAACTATTTTAAGTGCACTGTTCTTGGGCGTTCAGTACATTTACATTGTTGTGCAACCATCACCAGCATCCTCCTCCAGAATTCTTTTTATCTCACAAAGTTGAAACTCCATACCCATTAAACAGCTGTCCATTATCTCCTCTCCCCATCCCTGGAAACCACCATTCTACTTTCTGTCTCTATGAATTTGACTACTCTAAGGACCTCATGTAAGTGGAATTGTACAGTATTTGTCTTTCTGTGACTGGCTTTTCACTTAGCAAAGTGCCTTCAAGGTTCATCCAAGTTATAGCATGTGTCAGAATTTTCTTCCTTTTTAAGGCTGAATAATATTTCATTGAATGTCTCTATCACATTTTATTTATCCATTCACTCATTGATGGAACCTTGGATTGCCTCTCCTTTTGGCTATGAACATGGATATATCTTTTCTACCATTTTATCATGAGTTAAAAATCAGGCTGGTAATTTTACATATTTTTTTTTCTAATTTACTTTTGGATCTTTCTGTTATTTCGAGGATCTAAGGTATGGTCTGATAAGAAAGAATTGACAGTGGGAATGAATCAGAGGCAAGGAGCATATAAAGTCAGTAGAGCCACCATACATTGCTAAATTTGGGTTCAAGTCCTGGACTACTATAGATAAGAAAATTACTGATCAATGATCTTTTAATAAGTCCTAAAAAAAAAAACCTCCCTTGAATGAAATCCAAATTTGGTTTGTACTGAGTTCTCATTAGAAAATAACATTTAAAAGAAAAAGTGACATTAATATTGAAAGAGCACTTTTATAGAAACATTTAGACTTTTCTTATATGTAACAACTTTCTTTTCTTCTTAAATTTTTTTTTTTTTTGAGACGGAATCTCACTCTTGTTGCCAGGCTGGAGTGCAATGGTGCGATCACTGCAACCTCTACCTCCCGGGTTCAAGTGATTCTCCTGCTTCAGCCTCCCAGGTAGCTGGGATTACAGGTATGGGCCACCATGCCTGGCTAATTATTGTATTTTTAGTAGATATGTGGTTTCACCATTTTGGCTAGGCTGGTCTTGAACTCCTGACCTAAAGCCATCCATCCACCTGGTCTCCCAAAGTGCTGGGATTACAGGCGTGAGACTCTGCATCTGGCCAGTAAACTTTACTTTCTATAAGTCTGGAAATATTAATAAAATATTGTCAACTTGAAATTTGTCACAAAAATCACTGACATATTTGGAAGTGGCCATTCAAGCAGGTGAGTGTAGCGATGGCCAAGAGGAATCGCTAGAGCTGTGTGCTCAATATGGTGGCCACTAGCCATATATGACTAATGAGACTTGACAAGTGGGTATTCTGAACTGAGATGTGCTATATGTGTAAAATACACCTTGGATTTTGAAAACTTGGTTCAAAAAAAGAGAAGGTAAAATAACTCAATAATGTTTTTTATTGGTTACATGGTAAAATGGTAATAGTTTGGATATGCAGAAGTTCTCCCTTATCTGTGGGGGATACAGGTTTCAAGACCCCCAGTGGATGCCTGAAACTGAAAATAGTGCTGAACCCAATTGCCATCAATCAAGACATGTTTCTGTTCATCTTCCACCCACAAATTTGATGGCTTTTCCGTCTTGACAACGTTTATCACATACTGTGGCCGTAACTTGCAGTTTGAGGTGCAACAGGAAAACTAGCAAGCATGAACTTCTTTTTCCTTCCACACAGTTTCACAGATTTGTTCTTACTGTAGATATCAGCGACTTTGGCATATGATTTTTTCCTTTCATTAAGTTGAAAAGTTTTACCTTTTTACTTAAAGGAAGCACTTAACTGCTTCTCTTTGGCATATGTGAATTGCCAGCATTATTCCTCTTGCACTTTGGGGCCATTAGTAAGAAAAATAAGTGTTGCTTGAACACAAGCACTGCGACACTGCAACAGTGGATCTGATAAGGGCAGGGAGCGTCTACAGCTCCCTCGGATGACTCATGTCTCAGGTAGGATGGAGCTGGACAAGGTGAGACTTTATCATGTTACTGACTGTCACACAACTTAACATTTGTAAATTGTTACATTTATGAAATTTTCCATTTAATATTTTCAGACCATGATTGACTGCAGGTAACTGAAACCATGAAAAGCGAAACCACAGATTAGGGAGGGACTACTACACTGGGTTAAATTAAATATATCATTAAAATTAATTTTGGTTTTTTTACTTTTAAAAATGTGATCACTAGAAAATTTAGAACAACATATGTGGCTTACATTATATTTCTAATATACAATGCTACCCTAAAGATTAGTTTATATGTTATAATTTTTGTGGAATTGTTTGGTGTACCAACATTTATATTAGTATGCAAAATAACCTTAAAGAACTGCATTTAATTTATAATTTTAATTAAATAGTCATATTTAGATCATGAGTCTTTAAAAATAAAAGCCCTATTTGGGAGTTTTAAAGAAATATCATTTGAGGATAAATATTAACTTGGCCAACTAAAGTTGATTTTAACTCCCAAATTATGTATGTCAGTGATAAATTATCTTAGATACACACGTAAAAAGAATTTGAAGAAGATAAAAACAATTATAAGGGAAAAAATTAGGTACCTTAGAAATCTTGCTCTTACATTAACCTCAGTTGAAAGTAAGTGTCTATTCCTATCATGAATATGTACTTCAGTGGCCATGGGCGAAATGCAGCAATTGAGAAATTATTGTCTCTAAACTATGGCAATAGACTTTTTAAAATCTGACTACAAAAATTTTTATAATACAATTAAAATAATAATTACTTTTTTTGATACAATTTAAGATTTACTTCTGTTTACGAAAGCTCATTCTACTGTGGCAAATTAGGTTCCTAGGGCTGCCAAGTAGGTTACCACAAACTTGGTGACTTAAAAGAATAGAAATGGATCCTCTTACAGTTCTGAAGGCCAGAAGTCCAAAATCAAGGTGTTGGCAGGGTTGGTTCCTTCTGGAGACTCCGAGGGAGATTCCTTTCCATGACGCTTCTTTTCTGGCTTCTGGGGGCTGTTGTGTGGCTTGTAACTGCTGAACTCCAATGTCTGCCTCCATCTTCATGTGGCATGGCCTTTATCCCTGCGTGTCTTTATGCCTCAAATCTTCCTCTCCTTTTACTTATAAAGACTTCAGTTGTTGGCTTTGAGGCCTATTGTAAATCCAGGATGTTCTCATCTGGTGATCCTTAATCTAATTACCTCTATGAAGACCCTATTTCCAAATACACTCACATGTTCAGGTACAGGGAGTTAGGACTTGTACATGTCTATCTGAGGGACATGATTCAACCCATTACAGGTGGTATTTAGCTTTAGTCATATATTAATGTTAACACTTATTCACTCATGATTGGTTAGTGCCTGTATTCAGAGCTCCAGGAGCCATAAGAAGAAGGGGATTTATGGCCAATTTATGAGGACATCTTGAGACAGAAGAACATGCACCAGCTACTTGTGCTGCTGCTGTGGCATCTGCTGGAGTTGGCCACCAAAGCACACATCTTCTTAGTCTGGAGAAGAGAGGACCCCAGCTGGTGGGAACCATGCCCATTCCCTTCTATGCCATCAGCATGATCTGCACCTTGCCTGGAGTAGTGAGAACTGGAGTCCCTGAACCCCCTCTCAGACAAGAGATCTCACTTTTCTCCCTGGCTCAGTCTTGAGAAATACCAGAAAGCATTAAAATGTGCTTGAGTTTTTATGTATTCTCTACAAGTCTGTAAGGGTACACTCTTACAGAGAGAATCTGCTTTTACTCCTAAAGTTGAGTTAAAGAGTTCTTGAGAGGTAGGTAGTCAATGTGGAAGTGGGAAATTCTTTTTTTTTTTTAATTATTATTATACTTTAAGTTTTAGGGTACATGTGGACAATGTGCAGGTTAGTTACATATGTATACATGTGCCATGCTGGTGTGCTGCACCTATTAACTCGTCATTTAGCATTAGGTATATCTCCTAATGCTATCCCTCCCCCCTCCCCCCACCCCACAACAGTCCCCAGAGTGTGATGTTCCCTTTCCTGTGTCCGTGTGTTCTCATTGTTCAATTCCCATCTATGAGTGAGAACATGCAGGAAATTCTTGACCCCAGGAGTGATGAGGTGAAAATGGCCCTTGAGGAAGTTTTGTTTGGTGATTCATGTAGGAGAAATTGGAGGGAGCAGATGGAAGGTAAAGATGCCAGTTAGGGAGCTAACATCATAATCCAGGCTCGAGAGCACAAGCTCCAATGTTGCGATAGGGTGGCCTTGAGAAGGTAAATTCAGGGGACAGAAACACTGCACAGTGTGAAGTTGAAGGAGGAGTGAAAAATAGGCCCATATCTGTATCCTGGAGAGTGGCAGAGGTGCTGACAAGACAAGGAAGCCTGCAATGATTGAGTTGTCTTCATTTTCATTCTTTGTTGGAGGTTCATTTGTTTTCCACTTATTTAGGTTTCTCTTGGGCCCTTTAGCCTGTTAGTGCCTTGTCTCATACTAATCACAAGTGGCTGTTATTGCCAAAATGTGACATATCCAATTTAGGATTCTGCCTGTTAGTTCCCTCCAGCTCTGCTGGATGATTTGCTCGAACTTTTCTTTCTCTTTTTTGCTTATTAGTGTGTCATTTTACAGAGTGTTGCTCAAGCTGCAGAGTTCCATGACAGTCTTCAGGCCCTGCAAAGATCCATCTTACGTGGGAAGTTTGTCTAGTTAAGGTTGATTTCTGTGCGTGTATGTTTAATTTGTTGCTAAACTGCAGTGTTATAGTGGTCCAGAAATATGTTACAGGATGGGTGGCATGTTTTGTAGTCTGAATAAAAATGGTTCACTAAATCTAAATTTAAGACACTGCCCTGTGTCTCTATTAGGTAGGAAAAATGAATCAGACAAGTTGCAATTAACATTTATTCTACTAGTCATGGGGCTTTGTTTTTAAGACCAAATGCAGTGATATCAGATGCAATATATATCTTTGTTGAGGTACTAGTAGTATTTCCTTTTCATGTTATTATGAGAATTCCATGAGCATGAGTATCCTAGAAGATCTTACTAAAATGGGATGGAGGGAGATACATAGAGAATGGATGCTCAACTCACATCCATTTCGCCACTGCGAAAGTGCCAGTGGCTTATAGCCACAAAGTTGAGTGCACCCACTTCTGTCAGCAGATCAAAGGTATAGGAATCCCAGTTACTGAGTATGGAAAGCACAATGACCTCAGGTTGCTTTCAGAGATTCTTCCCAAGGGGTGACTTCTGAGAGTGTTGGCCTTCACAAGCTGTGGGGTGTATCAGCAGGAGCAGAGGCAGAGAGGGGACTAGGATGGCCGACAATGAAGAGGCATTGCCTTTAGTCAGAGGGCTGTGGTTTGAAGAACCAAGGCGGGTGGGGGGGCGGGGTCTTTGCAGAAGCCATAGAAGTGCTGATGAGACAGCATCGACTTTGAAGACCTGCCAGGCCTGAAGAACATGATACCATCCTCAGGCAGTGCCAGTCAAACAGGAACTGTTCTGTTCTCTCTTCCCTTATTTCCTCTATACTCTCCCCCAACCTCCATCTTCATCACTGAGGCTAATGGAGGAAGAGATCAAGTTTAGCAAGCCTGGAGAAGAGGAATAACTCCAAGAAGGAGCATTATCTTTAGATGAAAATTGAAGTATGGATTAATATATTGAACTGGACACTTTTAAATGTATGTGTGTGAATGTGTGTTTTGTTTTTAACTTTTTATTTTCAATTATAGACACAGAAAGGTGCAAAAAATACATACAGTCTCTTGTATCCTTCAAGCAGCATCCCTAAATTGTGACATCTTTTATAACTATAGTACAATACATATGAGAAACTAGGAAATTGGCATTGGTATAATAGTTTTAACTAGACTACAGACCTTATTCAGTTTTTCACTTTTTTTTTTGTGCACTTGCGTGTGTGGTGTTTAGTTCTACGCAATTTGATAACAAGTATAAATTTGTGTAATCCTACCACAATCAAATACAAAACTATTCTAACACTGCAAAGAACTCCTGTGTGCTTATAATCACATCCAATCCTGACCTTATCCTTGTCTTCCGAAAATCACTAATCTGTTCTCCATATCTATAGTTGTGTCATTTCAGTATGACATATAAGTGGAATCGTATATTGTAGTGTGTTGCTTTATGAATTGCCTTTTTTTCGCTAAGTAAAATACACTTATCCATCCAAATGGTTGGCTATATCAATAGTTTGTTCTTTTTTATTGCTGGGTAGTATTCCATTGTGTGATTTTTCCAGACTTTGTTTAACCATTCACTTGTTGAAAGACATTTGAGTTATTTCCAGTTTAGGGCTATTATAAATAAAGCTACTGTAAACATTCTTGTACAAGCCTTAGTATAAACATAGGTTTTTGTTTCTCTGGAGAAACAAAACGCCTGAGAGTTGCTGGGTGGTATGAAAAGTGCATTAGTATTGAGTCTTATGAGAAAATAGCAAGATTTCCAGAGTGGCTGTACTATTTTGTAGTTTCATCAGCAATGTATGAGAGATCCAGTTTCTCTGCATCCTTGTCAGCATCTTGTATAATCACGATTTTTTTAGTTCAGCTCTTCTAATAGGTACACAGGTGTTATATTGCTGTAGTTTTACTTTGCATTTCTCTCATGGATAATGATGGTAAACATTTTTGTGTGTGTTTATTTGTGCATCTTCTTTTTGGTGAAATATCTGTTCATGTCTTTAGCTCATCCTCTAATTAGAGTTTTTGTTGTTTTATTGTTGAGTGTTGAAATATCTTTATATATTTCAAATACAAATTCTTTGTTAAATGTGTAGTTTGTAAATATTTTCTCCCAGTCTGTAACATGTCTTTTCACCCTCTGATAAAAGGTATTTCATAGAACAAAAAAATTTTAATTTTGATGAAGTCCAATTTATCAGTTTCTTTCTTATAAGCTATGTTTTTGGCTTCATGTTTAACACTCTTCATCTAGCTCTAGGCTTAGAAGATTTTCCTTTTGGATTAGACATTTAAATATTTACTTAGCACAAAATACAGTAGCAAAGGAAGAGCAGAGGGACAAAACCAACATAAGACAAATAGAAACCAGATAGCGAAGTTGTCTATCTAATCCAGTGATATCAATAATTACACAAATGTGGATGGAAGAAACGCCCTATTCAAAAGGCAGAGATTGTCTGTCTGAACCAAAGAAAACAAGACTCAGTAATTGTTGTTTATGAGAGACATGCCTTTGATGCAAAGACAGAAATGGTTTGGAGGTAAAAGGATGGAAAAGACATATTGAAGTAACTATGAAAGAGCTGGAGTGGTTACAATAATATCAAACAAACTTTAAGACAAGAAATATTACTAAAAATATTTCGTAAGTATAAAAGGACCAATACAGTAAGGGGATATAACAATTTAAAATGTATGTGTATTTTACAACTGAGCCTCAAAAGACATGAAGCAAATATTGACAGACTTGAAAGGATAAATAGGCAGTTTAAAAATAATAGAGATTTCAATGGCCCACTTTCAATAAATGATAGAACAATTGGACAAAAAAACAACAAGGGTATGTGAGACTTCCACAAGACTATCAACTTACATGCTCTAAATGATATTTATAGAACACTTGATCCAAAGAATTAAAATACAGTTTTTTTTCAAGTGTACATGCAACATTCTCTAGGTTAGACAATATGCTAATCTAGGAAATAATTAAATTGGAGATTCACCATACAAAGATATCTGGTAAAACCCCAATCTATGTAGAAATTAACACACTTCTGAACAAACTATGGGTCAAAGAATAAATCAAAAGGGAGAGTAAAAAATATTTTGAATTGGATGAAACAAAAACACAATATATAGAAGTATATGGAAAAATCTAAGGTAGTACTGAGCAGAAAATTTGTAACTTTAAAAACCTATCAGAAAAGAAGAAAGCTATCAAAAGTCAATAATCTAAGCTTCTACCTTAGAAAACTAGAAAAAGAACAAAGTAAATTAACAGCAAGTATAAGGAAGCAGATAATGACTGAAAATTATTGAAATGCAAAACAAAACCAAACGAAAATAATAAAGACAACCAATGAAAGCGAAAGTTGATTCTTTCAAAAGATAGACAAAGTTGATAAACCCTTACCTCAAATGACAGAGAAAATAAGAGGAAAGACACAAATTACCAAAATAAGGAATAAGAGAGGGGACAGAATTACTGGTACTATAGAAATTAAAATGATTAAAGGAGAATATCATTAACTATTTTATGCCAATAAATTAGACAACTTAGATGAAATGGACAAGTTCCTAGAAAGATACAAATTACCAAAACTGATTCAAGAACCAGAAAATCTAATTGACCTATGATAAGTCAAGAAATTGAGTTAGTAATTAAAAATCTTCCCACAGTGAAAACTACAAAATATTGCTGAGATAAATTAAAAAAGAGATGGAGAGACATTTTATGTTTTGTTTGAAAGACTCATTGTTAAGGTGGAAGTTGTCTTCATACTAATATACAGAACCAACACATTCCCTTTCAAAATACCAGCAGGCTTTCATTACAGAAATTGACAATATAGAAATTGACAACCTGATTGTAATTTTGTTTGTTGGTTTAATGTGTCAACTTTGCTAGCCTATAGTCCCCAGCTATTCAATCAAACGCTAATTTAGGTGTTGCTGTGAAGGAAATTTGCAGGTGTACATAATACTAATGAATATTTAACTTTAAGAGAGATTGTGGTGGATAATCTTGATGGGCTTGATTCAGTCAGCTAGAAGACTTTAAAACTGGGTCTGAGGCTTCCCTAAAAAAAAAGAAGAAAATTTTACTTTGGACAGTAGCATTAGCTCATGCCCAAGAGTTCTAGCCTGACCTTCTGCACTGCCTGCTTGTGGGTTTTAGTCTTACCTAAAAAGCCCCTACCATTGCATAGGCCAATTTCTTATAATAAATCTCTTAATATATATATTTCCTACTGGTTCTGCTTCTCTGGTTTTACTCTGAGTGGCAGATGATCCAATAATTTATATGGAAATGAAAATGATCTACATAAAACAAAACAATTTTAGAACAGAACAAACTTGGATGACTTATCCAATTTCAAAACTTAATATAAAGCTATAGTAATCATGAAAGTTTAGTACTGATGTAAGGATATACAAATAGAACAATGAGACAGAACGGAGAGTCCAGAAACTAACCCATCAATTGACTAAGGTCAACTGATAATGAAAATATATGTCCACACAAAGATTTGTAGGTGAAAATTCACAGCATCATTATTCATAACAGCCAAAAATGGCAACAACCTAAATGCACATTGATTGGCAAATGGGTGAACAAAACCATGGCATACTTATAGAATGGAATGCCATTCAGCAATAAAAAGAAATGAAACACAGATACATGCTACAGCATGGATGAATCTCAAAAGCATTGTGGTAAGTGAAACAAGTCAGACACAAAGACGACAAATTGTATGATTCTGCTTATATGAAGTGACCACAGAATGTAAATTTATAGAGACAGAAAGTAGATCAGTGGTTCCTGGGTCTGGGGAGGGAGCAGGGATTCATTGTAAATGGGCTTGAAGCAATTTCGGTGGGGTAGTCGTGGAAATGTTCTAAAACTGGGTTGTTATGATGGTTGTGCAACTCACTAGATACTTACTACCATCATTGAATTGTGCATTTACAATGGATTTCCTTACCATATGTAAATTATACTTTAAAAAAAAACAAACAAAAATTATGGAGCTTGCCCCAGTTGTCATCAAAGAAAAAGAAGAGGAAAAATTCCTATGGAGCAAATTTGAAGCAACAGCACAAGATAAAAATAAAGTCAGTTTTGGACACAAGCCCAGCACTTTTCACACACGAGTTATAGAGGTCAATATGGCTCTAGCTAGATAGCATGACCATCTCTAAGAATGCCATCCTTTTTCGTGACATAAATACATTTTCTCTTAATGCCATGAGAATATATGAAGATACATGAAAATTTTGATTCAGCAATAGTTATTTTATCTCGCAATACAATTTTACAGTTTTTATTTTAATGAGCCATAAACTATTTTCTATAAGATTCCAGCATAATGGAAAAGCAATGGGAAGAATTACAAGCCAGAAGACAACTATAGAAATCCATGGCTTCACAGCCTTCATTTAGTTCCTGCATTAGCCAATTGACTTTACTTGGGAGAAAAACCACTTCAAGGTCAAACTCCACCCCTGACTCTGGCCAATCACCTAAAAAATTGGAGCTTTAACCCTCAATGGGCTTAGCAAAACAATGTGGATGGCTCAGAGTACTTATCTCCAGGGTAGAAAAGGGAGCAATACAATTCAAAATTCATAGGAACTATATAAATCAAAGCAGAAAAGGGTAGGAAGAGCCAAGGCACAATGTCACAATATTTACCAATGATAAATAATATATTTAATTAATAAATGGGAGAGAGTTTGCTGAGAGGCAAGAGTATCAGATGGGAGAGTCACATTTGGTTTTACTTTCAAGCAGTACCAGTTTGACAGGGTAGCATCTAGGTTAAATGTTTGGACAGCAAACTAGAGGTTCTGCAAAAACAGGCTCTCTCCTTGCCCCAATGAAGGGACACTGATTTGCATCCACATTTTAATATTTGGAGGCACTTTGCAAACTGTAGTTTTAAAATCACTGTACGTACCATCTGTCTTTGTTAAATATCCAAAGGCATTTTGGCCACCACCCTACTTTTGTTTCTGTCTTTGGACCCAGTGTTTCTGAGGCAAGTCATGTTTTAAGGCATGTGCTCGGACACTTCTCTACTTTGCAAATCTCTCAGGCACACCAAAGCCTCATCCCAGTCCAGGCAATAGTGTTGTGCTGTCCCTTGAAGAAAACCCATGCTAGACTGCTGGGAGCTTTTTGGATTCAGGGTCCTGCCTATTGTGATCTCTATGGAAATGGGACTAGGCAGCCTGCACTTCATAGACTTTAAGCAAGCATATAGATATTAGATACTGTATTCTGGAAGCAGAACCATTTTCTCATTCCAAATTGTACAGAGAAAATTTGGCTCTGTCTGATACTGATATTATTGCCTTCAGTGGAGTGTAAAAAGTCCCAGATTCAGATTTTAAAACTCTTCTTTTGAAATGGTGCAGATGAAACTTGCTTATCATTGTATTTACTGAATTTCATTACAGGACTGTTGTGTTTGTCAACGGGTGGCCAAAAGCCACAGCTGACTTCCCAGTTATCAGAGTCATCCAGCCTGATGCGCTGCCGTTCCTCTCTGCCCCATACATATTATCACTGTCCAGCCAGAGTGGGGCCCTGCAGGCCCTCAGCAGCCCTGTTACTCAGGTTAAGCTGGTACCAGAAGTATGAAATTTGCCTCAGCTAGACAATGCTCCCCTTCTCCTGTCCAACCTGCTATTATATTACCCTGACAATGTCTTCTAACAGCATCGTTTCTACAAAGGCAGATATAGATCGCAAATATTTCAGACAGCTAAGAAACTTAGCTGAGGATGGGTTTGAGCAGAGGTGGTGTTATTATGGATGGCATTTCCAGTCATCGGACATAAACTCTGTGATGCGTCAACTCCAGTGCCTGCTTTACAGCCCAGCTGCAGAAATTCAATTGCTTCTAAGGTCAGTTGCTGAGGCAGATACGCCAAGAGAATGTAGTCTCGTTTTCCAACTTTTATTAGAGACAATTAGATGACTATATTTAAATCTCACCAGCTAAGAGAACTTAATCAGAAAGACCCAGATTTTAAAAAAAGGGATAAAAGAGAGAAAAATTCCTTTAATTTAACTTCTAAAATTTGAAGTGCAGCTCTTGTCCCCACTCTTCACACTCTGAAAGGTGATTTTCCTAATTTTGTTATTTTTAAAAGAATCTGTGATTTTAATTTTGATGTCCTCATTTACCCGATAGTTATTTAAGACAGAGTTTTTAAAAAATGTTCAGGTTGTTTGAGATTTTTGGCTTAAGCCTTTGTTACTGGCTGTAGACATAGTGCCCTGTCTGACTTTCTGAGCATGTGGGTCACACAATGTCTGCTTTTTGAATTCAAAAGTTGTAGCCACTTTTTGGAAATGAAGAACAGACAATTAAAAAGAAAGTGTTAAATAATAATGCATTGTATATTTCAAAATTATGAAGAGTAGATTTTAAATGTTTTCATCACAAAACAATAAGTACATGAGGCAATGTATTTGTTAATTAGCTTGATTTAATCATTCCACAGTGTAAATATGGATCAAAATGCACCCTGTATTCCATAAATATATAATATATACGATTATTATTTTTCAATTAAAAATAAAATTTAAGAAAGAAAGTATATTACCTGTAGAGAACAAATACTATATATCTGTTAATTCAGGGCTGGACTTTAAATTATTTCAAGCTTCATGTCCTTATTTATGTGTACTTAGCCTGTCAGAGATTGAGAATACTGTATTACGGCTTCCACTATAATTGCCTCTGACATTGTTCTTTTGCAAAAGATTTTATTGTATACATTTATTTGCCCATTTTATATATATCTTAGTTGCTATATATTCAGTATGGGGATGCTTCATTATAAAATATTTCTCTTTTACCATAGTCAATGTCTTTGGCTTGAATCATCTTTGTCTGATATTAATATTTCTGCCTTTGCTTTTTCTTTGTCTTTGATATAAACTCATTGTGTTAGGCCATTCTTGCATTGCTATAAATATCTGAGATTGGGTAATTTATAAAGAAAAGAGGTTTAATTGACTTATGCTTCTACAGGCTTTACAGGAAGAATGGTGCTGGCATCTGCTCAGCTTTTGGGGAGGCTTCAGGGAGCTTTTACTCATGGTGGAAGGCCAAGGAGGGGCGGGCACTTCACATGGCAAAAGCAGGAGCAAGAGAGAGAGCGAGAAGGGGCTGGGTGAAGGTGCCACACTTGACAACAACCAGCTCTTATGAGAACTCACTATTTCAAGGACAGCGTCAAGCCAAGAGGGATCTACCCCCATGACCCAAACTCCTCCTACCAAGCCCACCTCTAACACTGGGGATTTCATTTCAACATGAGATTTGAGCAGGGACAAATATCCAACTATATTATTCATTTTTCAATTTTAAAGTTTCAGCATCACTTTTGAGTGTCTTTTGTAAGAAACTTCTGGCTAGAATTTATTTTCCAATCCGATCTTAGAGTTTTTGTTATTAATCAAAAGTTTAAGTCATTTACATTGATCTAAATGAGCCACTAGTTCTCATTCCAGTCATCTTGTTTTACGTTTATGTGTGCTTCTTGCATTTGCGTATCTTTTACTCTGTAGAGAATGTAAGGGGGTTATTTTGTTTCAAATTCTGCTGATGGTTTTTTAAAAGTTAAAAAAATACCTTAAGCATATCTTTAATTTTCAAAGTTTAAGAATAAAAAAGAAATTTTGACTTCCTGATATGTCAAACACATGCCAATATTGACTATGTTAATAGTTATGGATTCAGACTATTATATATTTCAGAGTACAAGATTTTTTAGAATTGTTTTTATTTTCTAGATTCAACTTGGTAATATTTATTAAAGTTATTTATATTTAATTTCATACGTTTATTTGGTTTCAAAACTCATTGTAAATTCTTTTATGTTCCTACATTTTAATGCCTAAGGTCTTAGTTTCTATTTCCTGTTTTTAAATTATTTACTGGTAGTAATGTAAAAAATTTACAACTTTTTGGTCTATAATTGGTTTTTGAATAATGTTTGAGATGAGTATTTGTAGGGTATATTTTGAGTGTCTTTGAATATTTAAAAGTATCTACTGCCATTTCTCATAAAAGGTAAACCAACTGGGACAAGAATTTCTGGGTCACTGTTATTTTTCCACAAATAGTTGCCAAACTCTAGGTTTTGGCATGTTACTTTCTGTCTCTAGTACTCGTGTGTTTATTTATGAAATGATAATGATAGCCCCTTCCGCAATTATTTCATACAATTCTATGAGGTTAAAATGAGAAAATGGACAAGAAACCATGCTGAAACTATAAAGGGGTAATGAAATACAACATATGATCATTTCTCACTGAGTTTAACTTGAAGTACAATGTTTTATTCTCGTCTGGACTGATTCACTTTTTATTTGCTTATCACTCACTCCTACTCAGCCCAGTAACTTCTTTAAGAAGCATTTTCTTAGGCCAGGCGTGGTGGCTTATGCCTGTAATCCCAGCACTTTGGGAGGCCAAGGAGGGCGGATCACCTGAGGTCAGGTCAGGAGTTTGAGACCAGCCTGGACAACATGGCAAAACCCCGTTTCTACTAAAAATACAAAAATTAGCCAGGTCCGTGGTGCCGGATGCCTGTAAACCTGACTACTTGGGAAGCTGAGGCAGGGAGAATCGCTTGAACTGGGGAGGCTGAGGTTGCAGTGAGCCAAGATGGCGCTACTGCACTCCAGCCTGGGCAACAGAGTGAGACGCTGCCACACACAAAAAAAAAATTGGATTCATCTGTTAACTATGATCTTCAAGGTCCAGCTACCTGATGGGTCAGCCTGCAGAAGTCTTACTCTACTTAAAATACTTTAAATTTCCCTTTTAAAATGGAAATGTGATTCTTGGTCAAACATGAAAAATTGAAAACTGAGAACAACACAGAAAAGAAAATAGTAATCTTTAAATTAATTGTAAATTAATTCTTAAGTATTTCTAACATACAGGAACAACCACATTTTAACTTTTTGTCTTTTTTTTTACTTACATCACCATTTTCATCAATAGATATGATACTTCATAAGTTGATTTTAGGTTTTTTTTTTTTTTCTTTTGCGATGGATTCTCGCTCTGTCGCCCAGGCTGGAGTGCAGTGGCGCCATCTCGGCTCACTGCAAGCTCTGCCTCCCGGGTTCAAATGATTCTCCTGCCTCAGCCTCCCGGATAGCAGGGACTACAGGTGCCTGCCACCACGCCCGGCTAATCTTTTGTGTTTTTAGTAGAGACAGGGTTTCACAGTGTTAGCCAGGATGGCCTCGATCTCCTGACCTCATGATCTGCTTGCCTCGGCCTCCCAAAGTGCTGGAATTACAGGCATGAGCCACCACGACTGGCCGATTTTAGGTAATTTTTATATGGTTGTATAAAACAAAGTACACCAATCATAAGGGTACATGTGATTAATTTATTATGAATCAGTCCCTCTGTGTCACCACCATGCAGATCAGAAAGGAGGCCCCCTGGAAGCCTCCTCTGTGCACTCCACCTGGGCTACCAATTCCCAGACTTAGATGATTGCTATCCTGATGTCTATACCACTGATTAGTTTTGACTACTTTTGAACTTTTAATGTGAGTGGCCCGTACACTTATATCTCCTTTATCTCAGCATTGTATTTGTGAGGTTCATATATGTTGTTTTTAGCAGTTTGCTTATCTTTATTGCTACGTAGTATTTCATTATACGACCATACCAACACTTATTTATTCTTTCTACTATTAATGGGCATTGGGTTTATTTCCAGTTGGAGCTATTATAAATAATGTTGTCATAAATATTTTTGTACATTTCCTTTGGATTAAATATGTATGAATTTTGGCTGGCTATGCACTAAGGGGTGGAATTGCTGGGTGCTAGGGGCATGTATATGTTCAGCTTTAGAAACAATGCCAAGAAGCTTTTTCTAAATGTTGTTGCCAGTTTATATTCCCAGAAGTAGTGTATGAGATTTTCAGTTGCTCCTCATACTTTTCGGTTCTTGGTAATTTTTAAACTGCTATTCTAAGTATGTAATAGCATCTCATTGTGGTTTCAATTTATATTTAAATGATGATGAAGAGGCAGAACAATTTTTTTGGCCATATATATTTGTGACATTTTGAATACTTGCTTTTGAAAAGTTTTTGTTCAAGCATTTCACCAATTTTTCTATTAGGTCAGAATTTTAAAATTTATTGTTAGAAATTTTTATATATTTTGGGCAACTCCCTCTGGGTCCCCTCGTTGTATGGGAGCTCTGTTTGCACTCTATTTCACTCTATTAAATCTTGCAACTGCCCTCTTCTGGTCCATGTTTGTTACGGCTCAAGCTGAGCTTTTCGCTTGCCGTCCACCACTGCTGTTTGCCGCTGTCACAGACCCGCCGCTGACACCCTTCCCTCCGAATCTGGCAGGGTGTCTGCTGTGCTCCTGATCCAGCGAGGCACCCATTGCCACTCCCAATTGGGCTAAAGGCTTGCCATTGTTCCTGCATGGCTAAGTGCCTGGGTTCGTCCTAATCGAGCTGAACACTAGTCACTGGGTTCCATGGTTCTCTTCTGTGACCCACAACTTCTAATAGAGCTATAACACTCACCGCATGGCCCAAGATTCCATTCTTTGGAATCCGTGAGGCCAAGAACCCCAGGTCAGAGAACACGAGGCTTGCCACCATTTGGAAGTGGCCCGCCGCCATTTTGGAAGTGGCCCACCACCATCTTGGGAGCTCAGGGAGCAAGGACCCCCCGGTAACAATTTGGCAACCATGAAGGGACCTCCAAAGTGGTGAGTAATGTTGGACCACTTTCGCTTGCTATTCTGTCCTATCCTTCCTTAGAACTGGAGGAAAATACCGGGCAACTGTCTGCCAGTTAAAAACGATTAGTGTGGCCACGGGACTTAAGACTCAGGTGTGAGGCTATCTGGGGAAGGGCTTTCTAACAACCCCCAACCCTTCTATTGGGGATGTTGGTCTGCCTCGAGCCAGCTTCCACTTTCAGTTTTCTTGGGGAAGCCGAGGGCTGACTAGAGGCATAAAGCTGTTATCCTGAACTCCCGGCAGTAGCCGGTTGAGATCACGGCACAGCCAGAAGTCTCTACTCAGCAGTCGCCTATGCGTGTGCCCCTACCTTTCCTTCTGACCCATACCTCCTGGGTCCCGACTGTGACTTTCTTGAAAGTGTAGCCCCAAAATTCTCCTTACCTCTGAATCTACTTCCTCTGATCCCTGCCTCCTAGGTACTAATGGTTCAGACTTTCATTTCCTCTAGCAAGTTGTATCTCCAAAGGGATCTAAGGAAGCTCTATGCTGCGTCCTTAGGCACCTAGGCTATAATCCAGGGAGTCTTATCCCTGCTGTCCCTCCGGATTTAGGTATACAGCTCTTGACATAGGCAGTTATGTGGGACCCGTTCCCTACCACCCTTGCCAGGGCCCCAAGTTTGTAATGGCTAAGAGAGAGAGACGGAGAGAGAGAGAGATGGAGAGAGGGACAAAGACAGAGTCAAAGACAAAAAGAAAAAAAAAGAAATAGTTAAAAAAAAATGTGTGCTCTATTCCTTTAAAAGCCAGGGTAAATTTAAAACCTGTAATTGATAATTGAAGGTCTTCTCCATGACCCTGTAACACTTCAATGCCACTTTGCTGTCAATGTAAATAAGGGCGTAGCCCAAAAGCACTGAGGCCACTGACAACCCGTAGCTTTCCTATCAAAAATCCTTAACCCAGTAACCCGTGGATGGGCCAAATGCATTCAGTCGTTAGCAGCAACTGCTTTGCTAAAAGTAGAAAAGGAACTTTTTGAAGAAACTTTGTTGAAAGCACACCTCACCAGTTAAATTATTCTAAGTCAAAAAAAAAAAAAAAAAAGCAAAAAGGTGGCTTACTAAATCAAAAATCTTTAAGTATGGTGCTATTGTGTTAGAAAAGGGTAATGTAACTCCAACCACTGATAATTCCCTTAACCCAGCAGATTTCCTAACAGGGGATTTAAATCTTAATTACCATACAAAGGTCTGACCAGACCTAGGAGGAACTCCCTTCAGGACAGGACGATAGATGGTTCCTCCCAGATGATTGAGGAAAAAACCACAATGGGTATTCAGTAATTGATACAGAGACTCGTGTGAAGCAGAGTTAGAAAAATTGCCTAGTAATTGGTCTCCTCAAACGTGTGAGCTGTTTGCACTCAGCCAAGCCTTAAAGTACTTACAGAATCAAAAGACTATCTCAATCCTGACTCAAAAGGTTCGCTACACCCTCTCTGAAATGAATTTATGTAAGAATTGTTTTTTATAGAAATGCATCTTGATGGGGCAGCTGGGTTGTTATGAAATACTCAAGAACCCAGCCCAGCTCTAGGACCCACCCCTGAGTGCAAAAGCAATGTTGAGCATGCTGGTAAAGGACCACTAGGATCCAGCAGCCCAGACCCCTTTCTTTGTGGTCAAGAGAGGTGGGAAAACAGGTGCAGGACTGCTACATCAGTTAGCATAACTAATCCAATAAGCAGAGGTCCATGGGTGGTTATGCGCCCTGGAAAGGAACTCGCCCCTGAACCCAAAGGCAATGTTGGGCATGCTGGTAAAGGACCACTAGAATCCAGTAGCCTGGACCCCTTTCTTTGTGGTCAAGAGAGGCGGGAAAACAGGTGCAGGACTGCTACATCAGTGAGCATAACTAATCCAATAATCAGAGGTCCATGGGTGGTTACACACCCTGGAAAAGAATAAGCATTAAGCCCTTAGAGGACGCTCTAGGACCAACTCTCGACGGAAAATGACTAAGGGTGCTGGCATCCCTATGTCCTTTTTTCAGATGGGAAACGTTCTCCCCACCCCAAGGCAAAAATGCCCCTGAGATGTATACTGGAGAATTAGGACCATTTTGACCCTCAGACGCTAAGAAAGAAATGACTTATATTTTTCTACAGTACCGCCTGGCCACGATATCCTCTTCAAGGCGGAGGAACCTGGCCTCCTGAGGGAAGTATAAATTATAACACCATCTTACAGCTAGACCTCTTCTGTAGAAAGGAGGGCAAATGGAGTGAAGTGCCATATTTGCAAACTTTCTTTTCATTAAGAGACAACTCATAATTATGTAAAAAGTGTGGTTTATGTCCTACAGGAAGCCCTCAGAGTCTACCTCCCTATCCCAGCATCCCCCTGACTCCTTCCCCAAATAATAAGGACCCCCCTTTTACCCAAATGGTCCAAAGGAGATAGACAAAGGGATAAACGATGAACCAAACAGTGCCAATATTTCCCGATTATGCCCCCTCCAAGCAGCGGGAGGAGGAGAATTTGGCCCAGCCAGAGTGCATGTATCTTTTTCTCTCTCAGACTTAAAGCAAATTAAAATAGACCTAGGTAAATTCTCAGATAATCCTGATGGCTATATTGATGTTTTACAAGGTTTAGGACAATCCTTTGATCTGACAGGGAGAGACACAATGTTACTGCTAAATCAGACACTAACCCCAAATGAGAGAAGTGCTGCCGTAACTGCAGCCCGAGAGTTTGGCGATCTCTGGTATCTCAGTCAGGTCAATGATAGGATGACAAGAGAGGAAAGAACAATTCCCCACAGGCCAGCAGGCAGTTCCCAGTGTAGACCATCGTTGGGACACAGAATCAGAACATGGAGATTGGTGCCGCAGACATTTGCTAACTTGCGTGCTAGGACTAAGGAAAACTAGGAAGAAGCCTATGAATCATTCAGTGATGTCCACTATAACACAGGGAAAGGAAGGAAAACCTACTGCCTTTCTGGAGAGACTAAGGGAGGCTTTGAGGAAGCATACCTTTCTGTCACCTGACTCTATTGAAGGCCAACTAATCTTAAACAATAAGTTTATCACTCAGTCAGCTGCAGACATTAGAAAAAACTTCAAAAGTCCACCTTAGGCCCAGAGCAAAACTTAGAAACCCTATTGAACTTGGCAACCTCGGTTTTTTATAATAGAGATCAGGAGGAGCAGGCAGAACAGGACAAACGGGATTAAAAAAGGGCCACCGCTTTAGTCACGGCCCTCAGGCAAGCGGACTTTGGAGGCTCTGGAAAAGGGAAAAGCTGGGCAAATTGAATGCCTAATAGGGCTTATTTCCAGTGTGGTCTACAAGGACACTTTAAAAAAGATGGTCCAAGTAGAAATAAGCCACCCCCTTGTCCATGCCCCTTATGTCAAGGGAATCACTGGAAGACCCATTGCCCCAGGGGACAAAGGTCCTCTGAGTCAGAAGCCACTAACCAGATGATCCTGCAGCAGGACTGAGGGTACACGGGGCAAGTGCCAGCCCATGCCATCACCCTCATAGAGCCCTGGGTATGCTTGACCATTGAGGGCCAGGAGGTTAACTGTCTCCTGGACACTGGCATGGCCTTCTCAGTCTTACTCTTCTGTCCTGGACAACTGTCCTCCACATCTGTCACTATCCAAGGGGTCCTAGGACAGGCAGTCACTAGATACTTCTCCCAGCCACTAAGTTGTGACTGGGGAACTTTACTCTTTTCACATGCCTTTCTAATTATGCCTGAAAGCCCCACTCCCTTATTAGGGAGAGACATTGTGCAAAAGCAGGGGCTATTATACAGCTGAATGTACGAAAAGGAACACCTGTTTGTTGTCCCCTGCTTGAGGAAGGAATTAATCCTGAAGTCTGGGCAACAGAAGGACAATATAGACGAGCAAAGAATGCCCATCCTGTTCAAGCTAAACTAAAGGATTCCACCTCCTTTCCTTACCAAAGGCGGCACCCCCTCAGACCCGAGACCCAACAAGGACCCCAAAAGATTGTTAAGGACCTAAAAGCCCAAGGCCTAGTAAAACCAAGCAATAGCCCCTGCAATACTCCAATTTTAGGAGTACAGAAACCCAATGGGCAGTGGAGGTTACTGCAAGATCTCAGGATTATCAATGAGGCTGTTGTTCCTCTATACCCAGCTGTACCTAACCTTTATACTCTGCTTTCCCAAATACCAGAGGAAGCAGAGTGGTTTACAGTCCTGGACCTTAAGGATGCCTTTTTCGGCATCCCTGTACATCCTGACTCTCAGTTCTTGTTTGCCTTTGAAGATCCAACGTCTCAACCCACCTGGACTGTTTTACCCCAAGGGTCCAAGGATAGCCCCCATCTATTTGGCCAGGCGTTAGCCCAAGACTTGAGCCAATTCTCATACCTGGACACTCTTGATCTTCGGTATGGGGATGATTTAATTATAGCCACCCATTCAGAAACCTTGTGGCATCAAGCCACCCAAGCACTCTTAAATTTCCTCTCTTACCTGTGGCTCCAAACAAAAGGCTCAGCTCTGCTCACAGCAGGTTAAATACTTAGGGATAGAATTATCCAAAGGCACCAGGGCCCTCAGAGAGGAATGTATCCAGCCTATACTGGCTTATCCTCATCCCAAAACCCTAAAGCAACTAAGAGGGTTCCTTGGCATAACAGGCTTCTGCCGAATATGAATTCCCAGATACAGTGAAATAGCCAGGCCATTATACACACTAATTAAGGAAACTCAGAAAGCCAATACCCATTTAGTAAGATGGACACCTGAAGCAGAAGTGGCTTTCCAGACCCTAAAGAAGGCCCTAGCCCAAACCCCAGTGGTAAGCTTGCCAACGGGGCAAGACTTTTCTTTATATGTCACAGAAGAAACAGGAATAGCTCTAGGAGTCCTTACACAGGTCTGAGGGATGAGCTTGCAACCAGTGGCATACCTGAGTAAGGAAATTGATGTAGTGGCAAAAGGTTGGCCTTATTGTTTATGGGTAATGGTGGCAGTAGCAGTCTTAGTATCTGAAGCAGTTAAAATATACAGGGAGGAGATCTTACTGTGTGGATGTCTCATGATGTGAATGGCATACTCACTGCTAAAGGAGACTTGTGGCTGCCAGACAACCATTTACTTAAATATCAGGCTCTATTACTTGAAGGGCCAGTGCTGCGACTGCGCACTTGCACAACTCTTAACCCAGCCATGTTTCTTCCAGACAATGAAGAGAGGAAAGAACATAATTGTCAACAAGTAATTGCTCAAACCTATGCCACTCGAGGGGACCTTTTAGAGGTGTCCTTGACTGATCATGACCTCAACTTGTATACTGATGGAAGTTCCTTTGTAGAAAAAGGACTTCAAAAAGTGGGGTATGCAGTGGTCAGTCATAATGGAATACTTGAAAGTAATCCCCTCACTCCAGGAACTAGTGCTCAGCTCGCAAAACTAATAGCCCTCACTTGGGCACTAGAATTAGGAGAAGGGAAAAGGGTAAATATATATACAGACTCTAAGTATGCTTACCTAGTCCTCCATGCCCATGCAGCAATATGAAGAGAAAGGGAATTCCTAATTTCTGAGGGAACAGCTATCAAACATCAGGAAGCCATCAGGAGATTACTATTGGCTGTACAGAAACCTAAAGAGGTGGCAGTCTTACACTGCCAGGGTCACCAGGAAGGAAAGGAAAGGGAAATAGAAAGGAACCACCAAGCGGATATTGAAGCCAAAACAGCCACAAGGCAGGACCCTCCATTAGAAATGCTTATAGAAGGACCCCTAGTATGGGGTAATCCCCTCCAGGAAACCAAGCCCCAGTACTCGGAAGAAGAAATAGAATGAGGAACCTCATGAAGACATAGTTTCCTCCCCTCAGGATGGCCAGCCACCGAAGAAGGAAAAATACTTATGCCTGCAGCTAACCAATGGGAATTACTTAAAACCCTTCACCAAACCTTTCACTTAGGCATTGATAGCACCCATCAGATGGCTAAATTATTATTTACTGGACCAGGCCTTTTCACAACTATCAAGCAGGGCCTGTAAAGTGTGCCAAAGAAATAATCCCCTGAACTGCAGGCCATACATTTCAATCCCTGTATCTTTAACCTCCTTGTTAAGTTTGTCTCTTCCAGAATTGAAACTATAAAACTACAAATCAATCTTCAAATGGAGCCCCAGATGCAGTCCATGACTAAGATCTACTGCAGACCCCTGGACCGGCCTGTTAGTCAATGCTACAATATTAATGACATTGAAGGCACCCCTCCCGAGGAAATCTCAACTGCACAACCCCTACTATGATCCAATTCAGCAGGAAGCAGTTAGAGTAGTCATCAGCCAATCTCCTCAATGGCACTTGGGTTTTCCTGTTGAGAGGGGGAACTGAGAGACAGGACTAGCTGGATTTCCTAGGCTGACTAAGAATCTCTAAGCCTAGCTGGGAAGGTGACCACATCTACCTTTAAACATGGGGCTTGCAACTTAGCTCACACCCAACCAATCAGAGAGCTCACTAAAAAGCTAATTAGGCAAAAACAGGAGGTAAAGAAATAGCCAATCATCTATTGCCTGAGAGCATAGTGGGAGGGACAAGGATCAGGATATAAACCCAGGCATTCGAGACAGCAATGGCAACCCCCTTTGGGTCCCCTCCTTGTAAGGGAGCTCTGTTTTCACTCTATTTCACTCTATTAAATCTTGCAACCGCAAAAAAAAAAAAAAAGAAAAAATTTTTTTATATATTTTGAGTATGAGTAATTTGCAAATATATGCATATTAACATCTTCTATACCTTGGCTTGCCTTTGACTCTTTCATAGGTGTCTCTAGATGAACACAAGTCCTTGCTTTTAGTATACATGATTATCCATCTTTTTCTATTTTCTTATGACTTTTTCTCTGTCTTAAAAGAAAGCTATTTAGCCAGGTGTGGTCACACAGACCCATAGTCCCAGCTACTCAGAGGCTGAGGCAGGAACATTGCTTGAGTTCAGGGGTTCAAGGTTATAGTGAACTCTGATCGTGCCACTGCACTCTAGCCTGAGTTACAAAGCAAGACCTCATCTCTTAAACAAACAAACAAAAGAGCTTTGCCTATAAAGTTATACTATAATAAGATAATCTAGATGGTTTTTTGTTTTGTCTTCCACATTGAGATCTAACTTCCACATAGGACTGGTTTTCAATTGATTTGCAAGTATAGTATGAGGTCATACTTTATTTTTGAGGGGTCTATATTTAAAAGACCATTATCTCATGGTCTTATAAATCAAGTGACCATATAACTGTGTATCTGTTTCTGCAGGCTCTATTCTGATCCTTTGGTCTATTTACATATCTTTGTGCTGTGACTGTAGCTTTACAATAAATCTTGATATCTGGTGTTATAGGTTTTCCAGATTAGTTTTTTGGAGACGATCTTTGCTGTTCTTGGATCTTTAAAAGTCCATGTACAGTTTAGGACTATTTTGTCAATTAAAGACATCATTACCACCACCTCCACTGCCACCACCACTGCCACCACCACTGCCACTGCCACCGCCACTGCCACCACTACCACCACCACCACCACCACCACCACCAAAGCCTGGTTGGAATTTTTTTGGGAATTGAATACATAGTTTAATTTGGAGAAAATTGATAGCTTTGCAATATAGGCTCTTTCAACTTACAAACATTATATATCTCTCTATCTGTTTAGGTTTCTTCAATTCATCTCAATTAAGTTTCGCAGTTTTCTGAATAGAAGTCTTCAACGTCTTTTGTAAAATGTATTACTAGGTATTTGGTGTTTTTATTAGATGCAATTGTAAATGTTATTGCTTTTCACATATTATTTTCTTATTGTTTTGTGTTTATATATAGAATTATTTCTAAGTAGATGGTTTTTGTATATTGACTTTGTATCAGCAATCTTGCTGAATTTACTTTTAATTCAAATAGTTTATCTGTAGATGACTTTAGATTTTCTAGCCACAAAATTATGTTGTCTGGAAATATTTTCAACTTTATTTTTTCCTTTCCAATCCTTAAAACTTTTGCTTATTTTTCATGTGCTGCTGGCTTGGTTCTTCAGTGCAAGTTAAATAGTAGTGGTGATTATCTTATTCTTGAGACATTATTGTCTTATTCCTGATCTCAGGAAGCTGGTATTCAATTTTCACCATTAAATACAATTTTTATTGTTTTATTCTGAGATACACTTATTCAGATTAAAGTTCATTTTTCTTCACTGTTCATTGAAAGTTTTTATCATAAATTAGCATTGGATTTTGTCAAATGCTGTGTGGGGAAGTTTTTTATTACAGATTTGATTTCTTTAGTACATACATAACAACTTATGCTTTCTGTTTCTTCTTTTGTCAAATTTCTGAAGTTGTGTTTTCTAAAAAAATGTTTATTACATCTAAATGTTTGAGCCTATTTGCATAAAGTTGTCTAGAATATATTCTGCATATGTGTGTACATATGTATATGTATGTGTGTGTATATATATTTAGCTTTATTTATTGAGGTATAATTTACAAACAATAAAACCAAGTTTAAGTATACTATTTGATGAGTTTTACTTCCATCCTTCTTAGTCTCCCATCTTGATTTTGGTTGGCATACTTTAAGACTTTTACCTGTTTTATGATTGTTATTAATTTTAACATTGATAAATTAGTGTTTAGATCTTAAGTGTACTTATTTACAAATTATTTTAATATTTGCATTTACATACCATATTTACAACATTTATTTAGACTTTATTTTGATTGTTTCAAAATTCCCTTAATTCTATTATTTTCTCCTTTCTTGACTTTTTTCTATTGCATATTGTATCTGTTTTGGCTTCTGCATATTTGAAAATGTCTCTCTGTTTTCTTTGTACATTCCTTATTTCTACTCAAGTATAAATTTGGGTATAGAATTCTTGGCCACAACTTTTTTCTTTTAATATATCACGATTTGTTTCATTTTATATAACAGAAGAAAAATCTGAAAAAAAAGAGTTTATTTTTTTCTTTCTCGGCAACTTTTGTATTGACAGTTGTAGATTTTCTTCTGCTTTGTTCAACAATCTGCCAGAATATGTCTAAATGTGAGTCCCTTTTCATTGATTCTGCTTGGCATGCAGGGAATTTTCAGTCTTTAAATTCATGTTCCTTTACTTCAGTTAAGTTTGCTTTTATTATATCTTTGATAACCATTTTGTTCTTTTTTTCTGGTGGACTTGTGTGAGCACTTGTTATGTGTTTCATTGCACACAATATCTATTAAATTTGTAAGATATTTTAAATCTCGAATTCCATTTTCTCTACGTTTTAAAAAGACAAACTTCATCCGATGCTAGTGCACTGGGGACCATCTCATCAATTGTGTTTTCAATTCGTCTCAGTCTCCACTTCAGATACTGAAGATAAGAATATCTGCCTGCTTCCTCATTCTATTATCTACTACTGGACAGGAGAAGCTTGTTGCATTAAGAAGCCCCTCTTATTAGCTTTCATCAGTTTTATTCAGTAACCCGTGAATTATTCAGCAGCAACTACTGAATATGTTTACCCAAATTGTTGAAATGAGTTCCAACAGAACTGGCTTCTATCTATTCCTTGTCTTTTGCATGCTTTTAGCCAAAACCCCATTATAACATATTTATGGTGACTTTTCTGATATCTCTTCTTCTTTCTTACAATCTGGCATTGCTTTCTTAGGAAGATAGCTTAATATCTTTCATAATTCTATTTATATCTGCAATATGTCTGGCTGAAATTCCTTGAAGTTTATGGCTCATAGATGATCCACTTTCATTTTACCATGGCTGGGGTGAAATTTCTCCCACATTTCTGTTCCCTACATTCCACTAGGTTTTCCAGCCTGACTAGAGTGATGATTTCAAGAGATATTTAATACCTGGTCTCAAATTACCATCTTACCTGGTGACTGCAAGATAAATCCCTTTCTTTCTACTTCTTTCTTCCATTTTGTAGTGGTGGTTTATAATGTAACTTTATCTTGTTTTTATTTAACTCTTATTGGCTCCTCTCTAGTTTTCCGAGTGAATAATTTATCATAATTCAACAATTTGTTGTTGAACCTTCTGTTTTAGGAGCCATACATATTTGATATTCTTAATATCCTAAGTTATTAATGATATTAATAGCAAACTCCAATAGTTAACTCCAAATAGTTAACTCAAGATAATTACGAAGTCCAGCATAATCATTTTTCTTCATGTTGTCCATATAAATTACATCAGCATGCTGCAATTCAGAGAAGGGAGAGAGTAATGTAGGATGCACAAGAAAGCCTTTATGATTGATAAAGGACCCTTGAAACACATAAAATTTAGGACTTAAAAGGTCTTTAAAGATAATTCAACTCAATTTTGTAGATGAAGGGACTGAGGTGGAGAAGGTCAAAGTGACTTGCCCAGGTATGTGATGGTGACTTTGAACAGAGACAGAACAAAACTGTAATATAGGAGGACACCCAATTTTTGGTCTACCAATCATATTTTTCTTCTTCTGGAGAAAGCGCCAGCTTTTTGGGAAATTCTTTTAGGGAATTCTCTTTTTTTATTCTCCAACCACGTAACCCTATTGGGCCCTGCAAACCATACTGGCCTATTCCCATGCACATAAATATGACCATGTGACCTAATTTAGGCCATTCAGTATCCTTCCACAGAATTTTAAACTTTGACCTAAGGAAGGTCTAATGTTCCTTTCTGTTGGCAAAGCTGAAAAGGGTTGAGCTGCAGAAGACCAAGTTTCCAATGTTATGTGAAAGTTCCTTGTAGAGAATGAAGCTGAACCACTGAGTATCACAGATGAAAAGTGAAGACAATGAGTCTTGACAGAGTTTGCAACCCTGACTCCAGACATCTTATGGTCAGCTAGTTTCTACTCTGCCCTGGCCTTGGTTATGTGAGTTCAAAAAATGCCCTTTGGCTTAAGCCAGGCTGAGTATGATTTTAGTTACTTATAATCCAAAGAGTACTGGCCAATATGTGTGCCTTTAAAAATAGGCAGAAATTAAACAGATGGAGAAGGGCAGGGAGGAAATTCTAGGCAAGGAAGAAGCTGAGCCAAGCTTTGGAGGCCAGCATTTCATGCTCTGCTCTGACAGCTTGGTAGAATTAACACCACAGCAGGTCAAGGATGACAGGGAGTGGAGAGTAAGAAGAGCACATAGAATTGGCTTCCTGGGGTGGAAACTTCTGGGTGTCTCACCAGGAAGAGTGCTGAAAGGGATGGTAGGAGGGTGCAACACCGGGTTATCTCACAGTTTGGTCAAGAACATTTCCTGACATACACACACTCTCTCTAACAACAGCAAATAATGGCAAACTAGATCAGACAAATACTGCACATTTTTCTTATCTAGCTCAACCATAAATTTCCTACTGAATTTAAAAGAAAGAAGCATTGACTCATCCACAGAAGGATGCAAGGCCAAAAAAAGAGAGAGTTCACTATAATTAAGATTGAAAAATTGCTCCAGTATCATCTTATCTTTGGTGGTTCGAGTATTTTCAATTTACTGTTGTGAGATCCTTTTGCTTATCAGTTATATTTTCAATCTTCTCATTGGAGTTTATTGTACTTGTATTTTATTGCACACTTTACCCTGTACAATATAGTAGACTTCAGTGTGGGGTCCCTGTGAAGAAGAGAGGAAATTACTGATCCATGTAAGACAATCAAAATTGGAACCCTGGTATCAGACACTGTGCAAGAGTGAAAGCTCATCTTCTCTAGCTGTCAAGACCCTGCTATTTCCTTAAAATTATTCAACAGCACAGATTTGACCATGAGACCACAGGAGGGATTGGCAAACCCAGAGATGCATGATGTGTTAGAATCATGTCAGCCTCTTTTCAGTTCTGTCACTGACCCATTTGTGCTCATGACTGCTTTAGAGTGGGCATTTTAGTCAGAGACCTAGTTTTTTTGCAACATAATGATAATGAAACCATTCAGCCTGACCATAGGTTTTAGGATAATGACTGAGAAAATGTTTTCTAAAATGAGAGTTATTTTAGTACGAGTAATGGAAGGGAACTGGGAAGCCATTGCAAGCTTCCCACAGGCCATCAAGAGCTTTCCCTCTGACCATACTTCTAAGGGAAATGCCAGTCCTTGGAAAATCACTGGCTTTGTGATAGTTGCCTTGTGTCTTCTTCTCCTCAAGTTTGGCTTCCTGGCAAGCCTTTTCTCAGACTTGCTGTTAGTGCAGTTGTTCTATGATTTCTCTTTAGCTACATCCCCCTACTGCCTTGGCTGTGTAATTTCCAACAGAAACATAGGAAGAAAGGAACCCAGAGCCTTCTAGGTGTTGTTTGATAGTAGAAGAAGTAGTGCTCAAACTTTTGGAGCCACTTACATAGGCTAAACAACAGTGTATTAGGTGTTTGTTCAGAAACATGGTTACAATTGGGCCGTAAATAGTAAGCAGGCAGCCTATTCATGGACTGAAACTGTAGGATGACAAAGGCTGTACATGGCTGAGGAGGAATGGAGGAGCCTATGATCTGAAGGGCATGAGAGATACCAAAAAGAGATTGGACATGAACTGCTGGAATCTAAGGTTTTTTGTTATTTGTTTTTTTTTTCCCTGTATTCTTACTACTTTCTTTTTCTGAAAAGAAAATTCAGCAATGAGTCTAGTATGTGTTAAATGCAGAATAAGATTTTCTTTTTAAATTAAAAAATAAAGGAGCCAGGTGTGGCAGTGCACATCTGTAGCCCTAGCTACTTGGGAGGCTGAGGCAGATGGGTCACTTGAGCCTAGGAGTTTGAGGTTACAGTGAGTTATGATTACTCCATGGCACTCCAGCCTGGGTTACAGAAAGAGACCCTGTCCTTAAAAAATAACAAAATTAAAATTAAAAATTAAATAAATTAAAGAACAAAGGGAAGGATGCACAAATAAATATGTTTATTCCCAAAAAAACAGCAATAACAACAAAAAGCCAGAAAAACTATATAGAGAAGATATGTCCACATTTGAGAAGTGCCCAATATTGAGTTCCCAGGGAAATTAGATAAATGTCAGCTTATTACACACAATAGAAACTGGCGGGAAAGCCCAATGAAGATTTTCTACTTCTTCAGCCTTCATGAGTAAGTTAAGGAGATACATCTAGAAGAGCGAGGTTCATGTGAGTGTGTATCAGTTCACGTCCTCTGGGAAGCAGGCAGTAAGATGGAGTTAGAAGTAGAAAAGCATATTTGGAGTAACACTTATTAAGGATAAAGGGAGAGGGAGCAGGAGTAGGCAGAGTCTTCATATTGCAATGTAGGTTTGGCACCTATGAAAGGAGAGAAGGAAGGAAGGAAGTGTGCATAGGAAGAGCCTCAGTTGGTGGTACCATTTCAAAAGTCCAGGCCAATTCAGTGCAGAGTACTGGTACAAAGACTCCCTGTAGCAGAATCCCATGTTGAGTAGAAATGTCCAGGATCTGGCATTTCTTCCATGCTCAGTTATTGACTAGGACTGCATGTGCCCTTAATTCAAACAGTACTGTAGCTCCTGAAGACACACTTCCATAGGTATTTCTTGGGAAATCTGAGTTTCTTCATGCAAAGTGTAGTCTTAAAATTTATTGTATGTATTTTGTAGGAGTTATTTCATAATAAATTTGGGGTAACAATGTTTTCAGAAGAGATATATAGAGCATTATCCTGTGCTACAGCTATCTACAGGAGAGTTGGAGTTGACATGGGAAGGAGGGAAGGTGTTATATAACAAATAGTCCCTGGAACTGAGGACATCTGCTTCTGGATTTGATGGTGTCATTTATAAAATACCAAAAGGTCCTTTGACAACAACTAGAAAGCCAGAAGAAAAAAAGCAAAAACTGTTATTTGAAGGGATTAGAGGTTGCAAGGCAGCCAGGACTTGAGAGACCAAGATCTAATAGAGAAGAGAAGTTTACTGCAGCGAGAGGAATATTCTGCATGCTGCTTTTCCCCTGGAGGTATTTTTCCAATTTGTGAAATGAAGAAAGAGGCTGAGGAGCTAAGCAGAAGTATAGGTGATTTCTCAGAGCTGAGGTAACAAAATGGAGTCTGGGCCTGATAAAGCAACCAGGTCTTGAAAGGCCAAGATCCCAGACAGAAGGCAAGTACAGAGAAGTAAGTTCACATTCAGCACTAGTCTTCCCCTTAATGCATTTTCTGATGTAGAAACCAGGCAGGGCCAGAGGCTATGAAGCTGAACAGAAAGCAGCTAAAAAGCAGAGTGAAGTGGAGGGGTGTGTGTGTATGGGGTGTGTGTGTGTGTGTGTGTGTGTGTGTATGTGGCTGTTTTATGGTGCTAAGGAGATAAAAATTTGAGTCCAACACCTGCCAAGCCAAAACTGTGGATACTAGTAAATACCCTAGGCTTTCAATTCACTACACCCTAAGGATTAAGTAGACTAAATCTTCAAAGAATGTAACAATGATGTGTTCACTCTGTGCCAAAGGACATTGTAAATTCACTATGGAGGGAGTAACATTGTGACTTTACAATATTCCAAAAATGATTTTTGGAAGTCAATAGGAAATTGCCACTCATATTAAGAAACAAAACAGAGAGAAAAACAGACAATAGACAAAGACTTATGGGAATCCAAGCTATTTAGTTTTTCAGTTATACATTTTTCTCTTAAGAATTGTGATTGGTATATCTGAGAAAACAGATTATGAGATGGAAAATTTCACCAGATAATTGGAATCTATATATCAAAAAAAGACAAAATAGAATTCTAAGAACTGAAAAGTACAACAGCTATAATAAGAAACTCAGTATCAGATAGACACAGTTGAGAGGATAAGGGAACTGGAAGAGATGATAGTACAAAATATATAGACTGAAGCAGACATAAGCTACATGTTGAAAAGTCTAATACATGTGCATCTGGAATGTCAGGAGAGAGAGAGAAAGAGAGAGAGAGAGAGAGAGAGAATGGAGCAGAAACAGTCTTGAAGAAATACTGATTAACAACTTTCCAAAATTACTGAAAATGTAAACATCGAGCTATAAATTCAGAAGCACTACAGACCCTATCCAGAGAAAATACAAAGAAAACTGCAACTTGGCACATCATAGTAAAACTGTTGAAAACTAAAGACAAAGGAAAAATCTTAAAAGTAGCCAAGGGGCAAAAAAGGATAAACTATCTTCAAAAGAGAAAAAGGAAGACGGATGAAAAGATTCTCAAGAGAAATGTTGGGAAACAATAATATTACATCTTAAAGTGCCAAAAGTGAGTAAGTGCCAACTAGAATTTTAGTGAAGTAAAATAAAGACATGTCTAGACAAAGAAACATTAAGGAAAGACTGTAGCCCCAAATGAAAGCAAAGAAATGCAGGAAAAAATTAATAGCAAAAGAGTAAGTGAGAATATGAATAAATCTAGGTGAATATAGATTAAAAAACAACAATAATAACAATGTCTTTGCATGTTTGCAATATATGTGGAAAACATATAACAACTATGCCAAAATACAGAAGTGAGCATAATAAATTTAAAGTGCTTTAAGGCTTTAGCTTTGGCTGATTATGTAGTAAAACTTTTCATTCATATTAGACTGTAGTAAGGAGGGATGTTGTAATTTCTGGGATAATAACTAAAATGATAGCAAAAAAGAAAAATTAAGAAACTAACAGAGGAGAAAAAGTGGAATAAAAATACTTGCTCAATCCAAAAGAAGGCACGAAATATAAATAAAACAAATACAGGCCAAGTGTGGTGGTTCAAACCTGTAATTCCAGTACTTTGTGAGGCTGAGGTGGGTGGATTACTTGAGGTTAGGAATTTGAGACCAGTCTGACCAACATGGTGAAACCCTGTTTCTACCAAAAATACAAAAATTAGCAGGATGTGGTGACAGGCACCTGTAGTCCCAGCTACTCAGAAGGCTGAGGTGGGAGAATCGCTTGAACCCAAGAGGCAGAGGTTACAGTGAGCCAAGATTGCACCACTGCACTCCAGCCTGGCCAAGAGAGTGAGACTCTGCCTCAAAAACAAAAAATCAAATATATATATTATATATATATATATATATATATATATATATATATAAAATAGGTGAGACAAAAAGAAAATGAATATTTAAAATTTTAGACAGAAACTCAAATATATAAATAATTGCATTCAAAATGAATGGACTAAATGTTTAAACTAAAATTCATGCTAGATGAAAAAGAAAAAAGCCCAATCATATATTTCTTATAGGAAACACACTTTAACTATAAAGTCAAGTATATTTAATCAAAATTGGCTATATGCTGAGACATAAAGTAAGACTTAACAGTTTTAAAAGATTAAGACAATTCAAAGTATGCTTACTAAACACAGTGGAATTAAGCTAGAAATAAATCACAATTAAAACAAAAAAACAAAACAAATAGGACATCCACAACGTTTTTGAAATAAAAAAGTATACTTCTATACAATCTGTGGATCAAAGAATAAATTAAATGAAAATAAGAAAATATTCTGAACTTAATGGTAATAAAATGTGACATACAAGTACTTGTGGTATCAAGCTAAAGCTTATTAGAAGGAAAATTTACGGGCTCATAAACTAATAAAAAGAAAAATGTCATAAAATAAATGATCTAAATATCCAGCCTAGAAAATTAGATAATGACAACAAATGAAATCCAAAGGAAGTAGAAGGAAGTAAATTACACAGATAAAGTCAGAAATTACTGAAATAGAAAACAAATGTTTAGTAGAACCATCTGCATCTGACTCTTGAATTGTGTCTTATTTTTCTACACAAATTGACATAAAAACATCACTAAAATTTGGCTATGAGATATTTGGCATTAATATGAGTGGAAAGCTAAATTTTATGTGAGAATAGATGTGAATTTGGTACTTTAAAATATATAAATAACAATAATTTTATAATAAAGTTACTGAAATAAAAATGTAAAGAAACCAGTTAATAACTTATGTTTCAGAATCTTGGTGTAATGTACTTCATGGTGTTCCTATGGTCTTTGATGTTTAGTCCTTGTTGTTTGAGGTTTCTCTTGCTCTGCACTTTTTGTGTGATTACAGAATTTATAGTTTAGAAAATATTACAGTTTATGAAAAAAATATTGAAGGGAGACAAAAGTCGAAGCCTTGAACAAATGCAATTGGTAACTTCCAGTCAAGGAAAAAAGAGAATAGGCACAAATAACAAATATAAGGACTAAAAAGAAGACATCAGTAGAAATCCTACATGTTACAAGAATAAAAAGATATTAAAAGCAACTTTGTGCCAATCGATTAAAAAATTTAAATGAAATTGTCAAATTTCTAGAATCTCACATCTTACCAAAAGATCTGAATGATCCTATGCCAATTAAATTAGTTTCTTGAATTAAAAATTGACTAACAAAGAAATCAGTCCTCAAAGGTTTCACTGGCAGGTTTTACCAAATATTTAAGGAAGAAGTGACTTCAAGTTTACGCATCTCTTCAGAGAATATTTCCCAACTTTTTTGTAAGACTAACGTTACTTTTACACCAAAACATGATAAAACCTGATCAACTTTGTCATAAATTTAGATTCAAGAATCCAAAGCAAAATAGTAGCAATTCTAGTCCATCTATAAATTAAAAGGTAATAAATTTCAACTACTTTGGGTTTATCTGAAGAATGTAAGGTTGGTTTAACATTTGAAAATCAATCAATACAATTAACTATAGCAACCAAATAAAGGAGAAATATAGTTATACAGTCATTTTAAGGGATATAGAAAAAAACATTTGATAAATTGAACACATATTAAAAACCTCTTAGCAAACTAGGAACAAAGGGAAATTTCTTTAATTTGATTAAGAAAGCCCAACAACCTCCAGTAAATGTCAAACATCATGGTAAAAAACATACAGCTTTGTTTCTGAGCTATGACATGAGATAAGGATGCCTGCTATCACCATTTCTTTTTTTTTTTTAATTTATTATACTTTAAGTTCTAGGGTACATGTGCACAACGTGCAGGTTTGATACATAGGTATACATGTGCCACGTTGGTTTGCTGCATCCATCAACTCATCATTTACAGTAGGTATTTCTCTTAATGCTATCCCTCTCCCAGTCCCCCAGCCCCCGACAGGCCCTGGTGTGTGGTGTTCCCCACCCTGTGTCCAAGTAATCTCATTGTTCAATTCCCACCTATAAGTGAGAACATGCAGTGTTTGGTTTTCTGTCCTTGTGACAGTTTGCTGAGAATGATGGTTTCCAGCTTCATCCATGTCCCTGCAAAGGACATTAACTCATCATTTTTTATGGCTGCATAGTATTCCACAGTGTATATGTGCCACATTTTCTTAATCCAGTCTATCACTGATGGACATTTGGGTTGGTTCCAAGTCTTTGCTGTTGTGAATAGTGCTGCAATAAACATACATGTGCATGTGTCTTTATAGTAGCATGATTTATAATCCTTTGGATATATACCCAGTAATGGGATTGTTGGGTCAAATGTTAACGCTAGTTCTAGATCCTTGAGGAGTTGCCACACTGTCTTACACAATGGTTGAACCAATTTACACTCCCACCAACAGTGTAAAAGTGTTTCTATTTCTCCACAACGTCTCCAGCATCTGTTGTTTCCTGACTTTTTAATGATTGCCATTCTAACTGGCTTGAGATGGTATCTCATTGTGGTTTTGATTTGCATTTCTCCGATGACCAGTGATGATGAGCATTTTTTCATTTGTCTGTTGGCTGCATAGATGTCTTCTTTTGAGAAGTGTCTGTTCATATCCTTTACCCACTTTTTGATGGGGTTGTTTGTTTTTTTCTTGTAAATTTGTTTGAATTCTTAGTAGATTCTGGATATTAGCCCTTTGTCAGATGGGTAGATTGCAAAAATTTCCTCCCATTCTGCAGGTTGCCTGTTCATTCTGATGCTAGTTTCTTTTGTCCTGCAGAAGCTCTTTAGTTTAATTAGATCCCATTTGTCTATTTTGGCTTTTGTTGCCATTGCTTTTTGTGTTTTAGTCATGAAGTCCTTGCCCATGCCTATGTCCTGAATAGTATTGTCTAGGTTTTCTTCTAGGGTTTTTATGGTTTTAGGTCTAATATTTAAGTCTTTAATCCATCTTGAATTAATTTTTGTATAAGGTGTAAGGAAAGGATCCAGTTTCAGCTTTCTGCATATGTCTAGCCAGTTTTCCCAGCACCATTTATTAAATAGGGAATCCTTTCCCCATTTCTTGTTTTTGTCAGGTTTGTCACAGATCAGATGATTGTAGATGTGTGGTGTTATTTCTGAGGGCTCTGTTCTGTTCCATTGGTCTAGCTCTCTGTTTTGGTACCAGTACCATGCTGCTTTGGTTACTGTAGCCTTGTAGTATAGTTTGAAGTCAGGTAGCGTGATGCCTCCAGCTTTGTTCTTTTTGCTTAGGATTGTCTTGGCAATGTGGGCTCTTTTTTGGTTCCATATGAACTTTAAAGTAGTTTTTTCCAATTCTGTGAAGAAAGTCATTGGTAGCTTGATGGGGATGGCATTGAATCTACAAATTACTTTGGGCAGTATGGCCGTTTTCACAATATTGATTCTTCCTGTCCAGGAGCATGGAATGTTCTTCCATTTGTTTGTATCCTCTTTTATTTCATTGAGCAGTGGCTTGTAGTTCTCCTTGAAGAGGTCCTTCACAGCCCTTGTAAGTTGGATTCCTAGGTATTTTATTCTCTTTGTAGCAATTGTGAAGGGGAGTTCACTCATGATTTGGCTCTCTGTTTGTCTGTTAATGGTGTATAGGAATGCTTGTGATTTTTGCACACTGATTTTGTATCCTGAGACTTTGCTGAAGTTGCTTATGAGCTTAAGGGGATTTGGGGTTGAGACAATGGGGTTTTCTAAATATACAATCATGTCATCTGCAAACAGGGACAATTTGACTTCCTCATTTCCTAATTTTGAATATCCTTTATTTCTTTCTCTTGCCTGATTGCCCTGGCCAGAACTTCCAACACTATGTTGAATAGGAGTGGTGAGAGAGGGCATCCCTGTCTTGTGCCAGTTTTCAAAGGGAGTGCTTCCAGTTTTTGCCCATTCAGCATGATATTGGCTGTGGGTTTGTCATAAATAGCTCTTATTATTTTGAGATACATTCCATGAATACCTAGTTTATTGAGAGTTTTTAGCATGAAGCGCTGTTGAATTTTGTCAAAGGACTTTTCTGCATCTATTGAGATAATCATGTGGTTTTTGTCGTTGGTTCTGTTTATGTGATGGACTATGTTTATTGATTTGCATATGTTGAACCAGCCTTGCATCTCAGGGATGAAGCCAACTCGATCGTGGTGGATAGGCTTTTTGATGTGCTGCTGGATTTGGTTTGCCAATATTTTATTGAGGATTTTCGCTTCAATGTTCATCAGGGATATTGGTCTAAAATTCTCTTTTTTTGTTGTGTCTCTGCCAGGCTTTGGTATCAGGATGATGCTGGCCTCATAAAATGATATATGGAGGATTCCCTCTTTTTCTATTGATCAGAATAGTTTCAGAAGGAATGGTACAAGCTCTTCTTTGTACCTCTGGTAGAATTCGGCTGGGAATCCATCTGGTCCTGGACTTTTTTTAGTTGGTAGGCTATTAATTATTGCCTCAATTTCAGAGCCTGTTTTTGGTCTATTCAGGGATTCAACTTCTTCCTGATTTAGTCTTGGGAGGGTGTATGTGTCCAGGAATTTATCCATTTCTTCTAGATTTCCTAGTTTATTTGTGTAGAGGTGTTCATAGTATTCTCTGATGGTAGTTTGTATTTCTGCGGGAGCAGTGGTGACATACCCTTTATCATTTTTTATTGAGTCTATTTGATTCTTCTCTCTTTTCTTTTTTATTCATCTTCCTAGTGGTCTATCAATTTTGTTGATCTTTTCAAAAAACCAGCTCCTGGATTCATTTATTTTTTGAAGGGTTTTTTTGTGTGTGTGTGTCTCTATCTCTTTCAGTTCTGCTCTGATCTTAGTTTTTCTTGCCTTCTGCTAGCTTTTGAATGTGTTTGCTCTTGCTTCTCTAGTTCTTTTAAGTGTAATGTTAGGGTGTCGATTTCAGATCTTTCCTGCTTTCTCTTGTGGGCATTTAGTGCTATAAATTTCCCTCTACACACTGCTTTAAATATGTCCCAGAGATTCTGGTACATTGTGTCTTTGTTCTCTTTGGTTTCAAAGAACATCTTTATTTCTGCCTTCATTTTATTATTTACCCAGTAGTCATTCAGGAACAAGTTGTTCAGTTTCCATGTAGTTGTGTGGTTTTGAGTGAGTTTCTTAATCCTGAGTTCTAATGTGATTGCACTGTGGTCTGAGAGACAGTTTGTTGTGATTTCTGTTCTTTTACATTTGCTGAGGAGAGCTTTACTTCCAATTATGTGGTCAATTTTGGAATAAGTGTGATTTGGTGCTGAGAAGAATGCATATTCTGTTGATTTGGGTGGAGAGTTCTGTAGATGTCTATTAGGTCCACTTGGTGCAGAGCTGAGTTCAGGTCTTGGATATCCTTGTTAAACTTCTGTCTCACTGATCTCTCTAATATTGACAGTGGAGTGTTAAAGTCTCCCATTATTACTGTGTGGGAGTCTAAGTCTCTTTGTAGGTCTCTAAGGACTTGCTTTTTGAATCTGGGTGCTTCTGTATTGGGTGCATATATATATTTAGGATAGTTAGCTCTTCCTGTTGTATTGATCCCTTTACCGTTATGTAATGGCCTTCTTTGTCTCTTTTGATCTTTGTTGGTTTAAAGTCTGTTTTATCAGAGACTAGGATTGTACCCCCTGATTTTTTTTGCTTTCCATTTGCTTGATAGATCTTCCTCCATCCCTTTATTTTGAGTCTATGTGCATCTTTGCACTTGAGATGGGTCTCCTGAATACAGCACGCTGACGGATCTTGACTCTTTATCCAATTTGCCAGATTGTGTTTTTTAATTGGGACATTTAGCCCATTTACATTTAAGGTTAATATTGTTATGTGTGAATTAGATCCTGTCATTATGATGTTTGCTGGTTATTTTGCCCATTAATTGATGCAGTTTCTTCATAGCATCGATGGTCTTTACAATTTGGCATGTTTTTGCAGTGGCTGGTACCAGTTGTATCTTTCCATGTTTAGTGCTTCCTTCAGGAACTCTTGTAAGGCAGTCTGGTGGTGACAAAATCTCTCAGCATTTGCTTGTCTGTAAAGGATTTTATTTCTCCTTCACTTATGAAGCTAGTTTGGCTGGATATGAAATTCTGGGTTGAAAAGTCTTTTCTTTAAGAATGTTGAATATTGGCACCCACTCTCTTCTGGCTTGTAGAGTTTCTGCTGAGGGATCTGCTGTTAGTCTGATGGGCTTCACTTTGTGGGTAACTCGACCTTTCTCTCTGGCTGCCCTTAACACTTTTTCCTTCATTTCAACCTTGGTGAATCTGACAATTATGCGTCTTGGGATTGCTCTTCTCGAAAAGTATCTTTGTGGTGTTCTCTGTATTTCCTGAATTTGAATGTTGGCCTGCCTTGCTAGGTTGGGGAAGTTCTCCTGGATAATATCCTGCAGAGTGTTTTCCAACTTGGTTCCATTCTCCCTGTCACTCTAAGGTACACCGATCACATGTAGATTTGGTCTTTTCACATAGTCCCATATTTCTTGAAGGCTTTGTTCGTATCTTTTTACTCTTTTTTCTGTAATCTTGTTTTCTTGCTTTATTTCATTAATTTGATCTTCAGTCACTGATACCCTTTTTTTCACTTGATCAAATCAGCTTGTGCATGCATCATGAAGTTCTCATGACATTGTTTTCAGCTCCATCAGGTCACTTAAGGTTCTCTACACTGTTTATTCTGGTTAGCCATTTGTCTAATCTTTTTTCAAAGTTTTTAGCTTCCTTGTGATGGGCTCAAACATCCTCCTTTATCTCCGAGAAGTTTGTTATTACCGACCTTCTGAAGCCTACTTCTGTCAACTTGTCAAAGTCATTCTCTGTCCAGCTTTTTCCATTGCTTGTGAGGAGCTTTGATCCTTTGGAGGAGAAGAGGTGCTCTGATTTTTAGAATTTTCAGCTTTTCTGCTCTGGTTTCTCCCCATCTTTGTGGTTTTATCTACCTTTGGTCTTTAATGTTGGTGACCTACAGATGGGGTTTTGGAGTGGATGTCCTTTTTGTTGATGTTGATGCTCTTCCTTTCTGTTAGTTTTCCTTCTAACAGTCAGGTCCCTCAGCTGCAGGTGTGTTGGAGTTTGCTGGAGTTCCACTCTAGACCCTGTTTGCCTGAGTATCACCAGCAGATGTTGCAGAACAGCAAATATTGCTGCCTGATCCTTCCTTTGGAAGCTTCATTCCAGAGTGGCAGCCACCTCTATGAGGTGTCTGTTGGCCCCTACTGGGAGGTTTCTCCCAGTTAGGCTACACAGGCATCAGGGACCCACTTGAGAAGGCAGTCTGTCCATCCTCAGAGCTCAAACACCATGCTGGGAGAACCCCTGCTCTCTTCAGAGCCGTTGGACAGGGATGTTTAAGTCTGCAGAGGTTGTCTGCTGCCTTTTGTTCAACTATGCCCTGCCCACAAAGGTGGAGTCTAGAGGCAGTAGGCCTTGTTGAGCTGTGGTGGGCTCCGCCCAGTTCGAGCTTCCCAGCAGCTTTGTTTACCTACTCAAGCCTCAGCAATGGCAGATGCCTCTCCCTCAGCCAGGCTGCCATCTCACAGATCGATCTCAGACTGCTGCGCTAGCAGTGAGCAAGGCTCCATGGGCTTGGGACCCAAGGATCCAGGCACCGGAGAGAATCATCTTGTCTGTCAGTTGCTAAGACCTTGGGAAAAGTGCAGTATTTGGGTAGGAGTGTCCCATTTTTCCAAGAAGTCTGTCATGGCTTCCCTTGGCTAGGAAGGGGAAATCCCCCAACCTCTTGTGTTTCCGGGTGAGGTGACACCCCACCCTGCTTCAGCTCACCCTCCGTGGGCTGCACCCACTGTCCAACCAGTCCCAATGAGATGAACTAGGTACCTCAGTTGGAAATGCAGAAATCACCCATCTTCTGCATCAATCACGCTAGAAGCTGTAGACTGGAGCTGTTCCTGTTTGGCCATCTTGGTGCTATCACCATTTCTATTCAGGGTTGTATAAGGAGGCCTACCAAGTACAATAAATCAAAGAGGAAAAATGGAGAGAGGCTGAATAGAAAGAAAATTATCTAAATATGCAAGTAACATGATTGTGTATGTAGAAAATAGAAAATAGTCTATGGATAAATTATTAGAATTAATACATTTATTAATATTGCCAGATATAAGATCAATATATGAAAATCAATTATATATCTGTAACCGCATGTAAAATAGAAAATGAACATTATTACCACAATAGCACTAAAAACACAAATTCTTTTCTTTTATTTATTTATTTATTTTATTATACTTTAAGTTCTAGGGTACATGTGCACAACGTGCAGGTTTGTTACATATGTATACATGTGCCTTGTTGGTGTGCTGCACCCATTAACTCATCATTTACATTAGATATATCTCCTAATGCTATCCCTCCCCCCTCCCCCCACCCCACAACAGGCCCCGGTGTGTGATGTTCTGCTTCCTGTGTCCAAGTGTTCTCATTGTTCAATTCCCACCTATGAGTGAGAACATGTGGTGTTTGGTTTTTTGTCCTTGCAATAGTTTGCCAAGAATGATGGTTTCCAGCTTCATCCATGTCCCTACAAAGGACATGAACTCATTCTTTTTTTGTGGCTGCATAGTATTCCATGGTGTATATGTGCCAGTCTATCATTGATGGACATTTGTGTTGGTTCCAAGTCTTTGCTATTGTGAATAGTGCCGCAATAAACATATGTGTGTATGTGTCTTTATAGCAGCATGATTTATAATCCTTTGGGTATATAGCCAGTAATGGGATGGCTGGGTCAAATGGTATTTCTAGTTCTAGATCATTGAGGAATCGCCACACTGTCTTCCACAATGGTTGAACTAGTTTACAGTCCCACCAACAGTGTAAAAGTAAAAACACCAATTCTTATGGGTAAATTGACCTAAAGATGTGAAGGGAAACTGTAGTTTCTATATAGAAAACCATAAAATATTATTGAGAATTATTGAAGAAGATCTAAATAAATAGAGAAACATAGCATGCTCATAATTTGGAAGATTAAATTGGTTAAGATGTCAGTTCTCTCCCCACTTCAAATATCTATAGTCTTATTGTGGTCATAATTAAAATCCCACCAGGTTAATTTTTTGTCAAATCTGAGAAGCCGATTCTCAAATATCTGGAAATACAAGGGGTAGCAAATGACAGTAATGAAGAAGGAAAAAGCTAGAGAACTTATACTTGCAGATGTCAAGACTTACTGTTAAGGCCACGGTAATTAAGACAGTGTGGTGTTTGTGAAAAGATAGTTGAGTAGACAAATTGAAAGAATGGAGACTAAAAAGAGACACACACATGTGTTCACAGAAGTGACATCGCAGTGCAACGGAGAAAAAAAGTGGTCTTTTCAATAAATTATTCGGAGTCATCTGCATATCCATAGTGGAAAAAATCAAATATTGACCCCTATCTCACACCAAAGGCAAACATTTATTCTAGATAGATTGTTCATTGAAATGTGAAAGGCACAACATTAAAGCTCCTTCAAGTAAATTGGGAGTTATCTTCCCGACATTAGGATGAGCAAAGATGTCTTAAAAGCATACACAGATCACAGAAAGTGAAGAGAAAGAGTACATTGGGCTACATTAAAATTTAAGAACTTCTAATTATTAAAAGCCACCATTAAGAGAGTGAAAAGGCAAGCATGAGAGAGAGAATTTCAAAACATGCAACTGACACATAATTCATATGCAAAATATATTCTAAAATTCTTAAAGTAAATAAGAAAAAGGCATGCAAACCAGTAAAACAAAAAAAAACCCAAAATCTTTATACAGGTCCCTTACAACAGAGACTATTCAGATGGCCACTAAACATAAAAAAGGGTACAGAGTCAACAGGGAAATGCAAGTGGAAACCACTAGATACAATCACAAGCCTACCAGAATGGGTAAACTTAGACATGCAGACAATGTCATGTGCTGGCAAGGATGTGCACAGTGTCTTGTACACTGTTGAAGGGAGAGTGCCTTGACACAATGCTTTGGAGAACTGGCAGTATCTACTGACACTGAACATGGGCATGTTCTGTAGTCCAGTAATTCCACTTTTAGGTGGGATACATGTGGGGTGGCACCAAAAGACAAGCCCCAGAATGTTCATAGAAATGTCATTTGTAATATCACCGAATTGGAAGCAATTCAAGTGTCCTTTAACAACATGAATGATTTTTTAATTGTAGTATGTTTATACAATGGCATACTATGTCACTATGAGAATGAATCACTACCGCTACATCAATAATATGGATGAATTTCATAAGCACAATATGGAGTGATATAGGTCAGACACAAGGGCATTTAAAGTTAAAAAATAAGAAAAATTAATCAGTCATGATAAAAGTCAGAAGAGTGGTTACGTCAAGAGGAGTTGTGACTGGGGTAGGCAAGAGGGTGAGGACTTCTGGGGTGCTGGTAAGGCTTCATTAACCTGGTGGTGAGTTCATGGAGGTGTTCGTTCTGAAAATGCATTGTGCCGTATACTTAGAATTTGTTTACATTTTCATATGTATGTGTTGCTTCAATAAAGGTTCACCGAAAGATATTTCATACAGCTGGTTTCCCATGGAATTTGTGGACCCTGCAATTGACAATATAAAGTGATAAGAACTGAGATTACTTTATGATACAGCCTGCTATTGAATTGTATTTCAGAGTTTGAGGAATGTTACAGTTGTTTGATCCAAATCCTTTCCACATACACAAAGCAGTTACATTGGAAACCTGCCATTACTCTGTGAAAGTTTGAACCTCTTCCTTTGAAATCTTATTCAGGATTGGTTTAAAGGGCACACAAGAAAATGACCTTTTATAAAAAGTCTAAAATCGTGTGTTTTATTTTTGTTCTATTGTTGTTTATTTACTTCATTAGACTTTGGGTGACTCTAGGTTACTTCCACAAAGTATACAGATTTGCTATCATAAGAATATTCAATAACATTACCTTTGAAATAAGAATATATTCCCCAAAGGACTTCTTTGAAGGAGCACCATTACTGGGACTCCTGCATCCAATTGCCTTTCACAGCCTGTGAGCTTGCTAAACATTAAGGACATTAATTGTTGGTAATGCCTCATTAACCCTACATGTTTCCATCTTCAGTATGAACCCATATTTTACGTATGTCTTCAGACGACATTGGAGAAAGCAATGCCAGGTAGAATTAGCACTTTGGTCTTCTGAATACAAGGGCAGGCAGCCTTCAGAGAACAGAAGGATGATAAAAAATATATATAAATAGAGTAGTAGTTCTCAAAGTGCAATCTCTGGGCCAGAAGCATCAGCATTACCTGGGTACTTGTTAAAAATACAAATTCTTGGGTCCCACTCCAGACCCACTCAGAAAGAAACTCTGGAGTAGGGCCCGGCATCTGTGTTTTAGTAAGTCCTGTGGGTGATTCTGATGCATGCTAATGTTTGAAAACCACGGGCATAAGGAAATGCTGTAGCAGGAAAAGTGAGGTCTTCAGAGTTAGCCTCAAACTTTGCTTTACTACTTCCTAGCTGGGTAATCTCTGGCAAGTCCCTTGATTTTGTTACTATTCAGTGTTTTCAACAATAAATGGGGAGAATAATTGCTACAATTAATCAAGCACAAAATGGAGGGTTTTGATACATAGTACTATTGATGCTATTCCTGTCAACAGTGCTAGTGCTAATACTACTGTTATTATTATTATAATTATTTTATAAATAAAATGAGTCCTGGAAATCTAGTTTTCACAGGAATAGTAAGAGGTAAAGAATTGTCCTTGGTCCATGTGATATCACAAAACAGTATCATAATTTTATTTGTTTATTGGTGAAGCATATTAAAAAGTAAACTTGGCATTTTCAATTCATGGAAGGCTTTCCTCGTTGATGAGGTCGTTGCCAGGAGGCAGCTTATCCTGAATAAGACTCTGTTCAGTGCGAGACAAGTAGCTCACCCTGGGACTTTGAGGATGACACTGCCACATTAAAAGCAAATGCAATTTGAAGAAAATTGCTGAGTACGCATCAAAAACATTTTTTTACACCTACATTTGTGCTTTCTTCCGAGTTTTAGTAGATATAAAGCCCAAAGAGTTACCAGATCTCTCTACTGCTCAATTCTAAGCCATTCTTTCTGGTAAATGCCTCTGCACTTGTGAGATAGGAAGTTGGCAAGACTTGTTTCTCAAGACACAAGTCCCCAAGACACTGCTGATAAAACAGAATGCAGTAAAGAAGCTGGCTGAAACCAGCCAGAATTAAGACAGCGATGAAAGTGACCTCTGCTTGCCCTCACTGCTCATTATACACTAATTATAATGCATTAACATGCTAAAAGGAACTTTCTCACCAGTGCCATGACAGTTTATAAATGCCATGGCAATGTCCAGAAGTTACCTTATATAGTCTAACAGGGGGAGAAACCCTCAGTTCTGGGAACTCTCTACCCCTTTTCTGGAAAATTCATGAATAATCTACTCCATATTTAGCATGTGATAAAGAAATAAACATAAATACTGATAGCCAATGGCCCATACACTGCTACTCTCTATACACTGCCACTTCAATAAACCTGCTTTCTTCCACTCCTGGCTCACTCTTGAATTCTTTCCTGAGCAAAGCCAAGGACCCTCCCAGGGTGAGCCCCAATTTCAGAGCTCTCCTATCCTATGTCACTTGGAGAGCTTCCTCCCTGGGAAAAAAAGGAGCAGAGGAAATGACCTGGCTCTTCCTCGCTTCCTTTTTACACCCTGGAGCAAGTGTATCTGGCTCCAGTCTCTTCACCATACTGTAGAATATACGGTAGCAAATACAGTAGAGAGAAGACATTTTCTAGTTCATTTTTCTACCTCCCATTGTCTCTGCTTTAGTAGTAATGGTGTAGGAAGGAAAGTATAAACTAGTCAGGTACACATGTGACTCAACTTGAAAATTAAGTGAAGATGCCATGAAATGTTGACCGGATGTTTTAAAATTTATGTTCTTCTCTGTCTGGCACAGGCTCTGGGCCTGAAAACTGTCCTTTAGCCTAGTAGACATGGCACTGATGGACAATGACTCTTCCTTTGTTTTTAGATCCCTGTTACTTTTCCTTTCTTCTCTTCCCCCCGCCTCCCCAACAGGTTCTCTCTTATTCCAATAGAAATGAGAGAAAAAATTAGCCCCCTGTAGCTTCTGCTTTAAAAGATAAAGACAACTAAATTTCCTTGAGATTCTTACTCCAAGAGCAAGTGTATAAAATCTCATGCACTCAATACATTTTATTTAATGCATTTAATTCATCAAATTGCTATGTTTACATACAAGTTAATTCATGATACTGTGCAAATTAAAGAGCTTGTCAAAAAAAAATGAAGGCTTTCAAATTAGTCTGAGAGGTACCTATTACTCATTGAATCAAGGAGCCAATCATTGCATACTTCAATAATGTCTTTTATATATTCAACATTGTCGGAGGTTTTTACAAACCCCACGTTACATGTCACTCTCAACACATGGGTACCTTACTACTCACACATGGAAACCTGCTCATTTTCTGATAAATGTGATTTTTATGTTACTAGAATTTCACTTTCAAAGCATACTGCCATATTGGTTGGCTTTGAATGATACTAAATATTTCCCAAACTTAGAAATGGCACAAGTGGTCCACATTATGGATGCGCATCTGCAAACAGACACAAAGTTAGATGTGTGTTGTGACACCATGCTCATGCACATTGATATGTATGTACGTTTTTGCACAGGTGGTATGTGGGCTGAAGGTGGCTACAGGAGACAGAGCTTCTGAGCATTCATCTAAGAAGATTGGGGTTCTGAGAAGAGCAGGACAGGCAGGCAGGATGACATAGTGTGAAAGCATTCAGCTTTTTCAGAGTTGGATTAATTGTGTGGCTTTTTCATTGTACTTACAGATGAGCGATTTCCTCTATATTTGTATGAAGGATACAGGAGTAGAAGGCTACCCATATGCTAGCACACAGATCCACACACTAGTCATAGCAATTCATATGGCGTATGGAAGATGATACTACCCCTCCAGGGGACACTGAGAACCATAGGGGGGCATTTCCAGTTGTTGCATTTACTGAAGGATGGAAGGTGCTCCAGCATTTAGTGCCAGCATCTGGAGATGTTAAAATTCAACAATGTCCTAAACAGTTCTGAAAAACAAGAAGTGTCATACCGAAAACATAAGTTGCACTTTCTTTGAGAAACAGCAATTTTTTTGTTCATATCCATTGATTGCTCCCACCTTGGGATCTTGGGATCTCAAATAGTTGTTACAAGTTGTAGGAATCTGTAAACTACAGTTGTTATTTTCAATTTCAAGCTTGTCCAGGCTTCTTTACTGACTTCCAGAATCATTATGAAACTGCTTATTCTAATCTCTACCTGGATATCCCTGAGGACGTAATTCAACACATCCCAAATCAAACTCATTCTCTTCTCCCTCATACCTTCTCTTTATCAACTATCCTCTATGGTGGTAAATTTCACTGCCATGGCAGTCAAGTGAAAAACCTGGGGATCATCCTAGGTATCTTCCTCTCCTCACCCTCAGAAGTAATCAGTCACTGAATCTTAGTTTTCTGCCCCCTTAGTTTCTTTCATTTTTGTCACTCTTTTCTTCAATCCTGCTGCTACTGCCTTAGTTTGGCCTCTTCTTATCGCTCATCTGAACTGTTTTGTTAGAACTGGTCTCCCCTCCTCACTGCATTAGTTAGGAAACTTTGGGTTGCAAGTGACAGAAAACTCAACTAAATAAGCTTATACAATTGAGAAGTCTGAAGGCCCAGGGACAGCTCATTCCAGAGTATAGAAATACATAATGAGAGCTCTGTCTCACTCCATCCTTATACCCTAGGACTTTCCTCTGTGCGACTCCATCTAGGCAGGCTCTCCCAATGTGCATCATGGTGGCAGCTCAGTTCCAGGCTTACAGCCTGTTCTTGCCATCTCAGCTGAAAGAGACAGCCTCCTCTTTAACTGCTTCAGCGAAGTCCCAGGATGGGCCGTCCTTTGCTCTTACCCAAATGAGCCAGAAAAAGAGTTAAGAGTTAAGTCATCCTACACAACCCCCATCAATTGTGCATGGGGAGCAGTTAGTTTCTCAAGAAAAATACAGGTTTTGTTAACAGAAGAGAAAATGTGTACTTGGGAGTATATATTTATTAAAACTCTCTCTAATCCAACCTCTATCCATGGACCACCCCCAGAGTGATCTTTTCAAGCATATTGAGTCATGTCTTTGTCTTGCTAAATCTTTCCATAACTTCCCATTGCTTACATGATAAAGTCTAGACAAGCATGAGCAGCACTCCAAAGATCTGACCTCTGTGTACTTCTTATGCCCTTCTCTCACCTGCTCTCTACTATGTCTTAGCTCCAAACATTGAGATTCATCAAACACCTCACACTGTGCTGTGCCTTGAATTTCTCAGAAGGCTGCACCCTGTTTTTCCACCGAGAAAAATAACTAAATATTTATTCATTACCTCGTCTCTCCTACTCCTTTTCCCATACTCTCTCATCTTTGCATCTCTACTAAACCTGAGGCCCATACCAGAGCACTGTGACCCAGTCCTATCCTCACTGGTTTGTCTTTCCTTTCTAGACTGCCACTCCTTAAGGCCAGGGATAGACATCTGTCTTTGCATCCCAAATACCTAGCAAGGTGCATGGTCCATATTTGACACCAATAACTGTCTAGTGAAAGACCAAATCAGTAAAGTATAATAAAAATATGTCCATCATTGATAAAGCCAAAAATGATAGGAATACAATTTTTGACACTCAAAAAATTATAACACATGGGGAAAATAAATCAAAAGAGGTTCTTAGTGCTGGAGAGGAAGTGACTACTTTGTGTGGAACCTCCAATTACGGTATTATGTAGTGGACCGCTTTGTTAATTCGTTAAATGATCATTAGTTCGAGGGGAATATTTGGTAACATAATTTGGTGATAACTGTACTTGAGATTTATGTTTATATAATCATGATGGCTTGAGAAAGTTTCCTAAAATTACTTGCATTTACTTCGTTAGTATTCCCAACAACTTTAGGCAGAGAGCAGATTGCAGTGTATGTAAGGGCAGTGAAGCTATGAGCATTGATTGCTTTGTCTTCTAAATCTAAAATCTTCCCAGAGTGTGCTGTTTAGATGGAAACAACTACCAAGCACTCAGGCTAATGGCCAAGGCCATTTTTTCAGGGAGGCAGTAGTACAGCTGTGTCCAGTGCCCTAGGCAGGACTTGAAAGAGCCCCGGTGTGCCTCCCCATCACCAGGGTTGGGGGAGCCCCTCCTCCACACCACAGGTCTGCTTTGAACAATGGTCCAAAGAAAGCTCCCCCTTGAAGAGTGAATGCTAAATAATACCTTCTTTTCCCCCCTAGAGGCTCAACTCTAATACCATTTTTTATTAGGACTTTGCTAAGAATTTAGGGAGAGCTAAATTTGGTTTTTATCAGAACAGTGAAAGCTCTAGATAATGGGGATCATGGCTGTATTTCTGAATAATTGTGTCCTGAATTGACTGTCTCTAGAGTTCAAATTCTTCTGGAAAGTGCCAGCCCTCAATTTCCCTGCACTGAGCCATCATCTGTGCTAAGAATGGAACTCAGGTTTCTTAATTCCTCAGCCAGAACTCCATCTATTAGAACACTGTGCCTCTCAATTATGTCTTAAATTAGGCATATAAATGAATTCACTCACACTCTTTCTGCCTACCAAGTTTCTGCAAAGGAACTTATCAGTGCTTCATAATATACAGTTGGGAGAATTTCCTCAGCTCTCCAGTTAAACTCCTACAGACTCCAGGAGTGGGAGAAACTGAGATTGAAAAGCTCAAGTCTCCTTGAATCTTCTAAGAGCTGCACAGTCACTGCCCTGCCCTCACCCCCATCATCAGTCAGACATGAAACAAAGGAAATCCTCCCAGTCCTAGGCTAAACCCCATCAGAGAAGTTAAATGCTTAATCTGTTAGCCCAGCAAGTTATAAAGATATTTTACAAGTGTGGAAAGGAATATGCCTGCATGCAACTGCACGTTTTTCTTTGCCATGGGTGGAAATCTAAATGGGGGCTCTGACTTATCCCCAGGCCTGTCTCTCAATTGCACCTGTCCAGTGGGAAGAGTGAAGAAAGGGCTTTAATGAAATAGAGCAAATTGCTTGGCACTGCTCTGACCTGAGAGCTGAAGGGAGTTCCGTGGCAGAGTGCCTTTTATTTTTGATGAGCTCTTGCCTATCTTTTAAATGTTCTTTTTCTTTTTGGTCACTTGAAGCTCTAGTGCCTGTAGCGGGGAGTGGGGGGAGCCACAAAACAAACTCAAAGGAGAATATAAATAAATATCATTTGGAATCTTGCATAATATCAGCCAATGGCAACAGCAGGTTTTTGACAGGCCTGTGAACTTCCCCAAAACAACATCCTGCCAGCCTGGCTGTGATTCAGGCATGAGTCAATGCTGGGAGATGGGCTGCTGCCAGCCCGCTTCCCCAGCTGAAAACTCTCCCCCAGGCCCGTCAAGTCTATTAACATTTACAATCTGGGCTGGACTGACTTGTTATTACCAGTGCTGGTACCCCTCAAGGTAATCACACAGGGAAATCTTTTCTTCCAGCATTGGGAATGTAACTACAAGAAAGAAAGAAAAAGAAAGAAAGAAAGAAAGATGCCTCTTCATCACAATATGATCTTTGATACAAAGGGGGTCAGTACCAGTTTTTACAGCTGACACAATTATTCTAGACTGGAGAAAAGCTCTTTCCACACCCCCTGGAGTCTTGTTATAATGAGGCCCAGGCGTGCTATCACCTTTTTGTAATCCCAACGAGGAATGGCGCCTGCTGAACTGGGAGGAGATGTCACCAGGGTCGTTAGAGTCCCAAATGCTGTGGAAATAATTTTCTACTGTTATTAGGAGACTACCTATCACAGGCACTTTTCTCAAAGACTGCTTTTCACTTTGAAATTATGGATGTGCTTCAAAGAGCAATTTTCACTCTGTGCACACGAAGCAACAATCACAAATTCCGCAGAACCCCCGCAAAACCTGCCACCTTGCTGAATGAGAGATGTGGCCTTCCTGCTAAATGCCCATGGAGTCTGCAGAGCTAAGAAACCACAACACAGTCGTAATTTTGCAGACATGGACTGAGAGTGGGGCTATCAGACGTGAAACTTTCTCCAACTAATTATGCAGGCTGGAGTGAGACATAATGGGGAGAAAACAATATTTGTTGTCAGTTTTTTTCCCCATCATTTCTTTGTGCTTGAACTGGGGATCAATTTCTAAAACCAGGATCAGGGAGACTTCTCCCTTCTTCAGGGTGAGTTATTTACTCTCCTTTCCTTTAACCTTTTAATTGGCTAATAAACAGTTTATGTACCACTCACAGTGCTTTTGTTAAATTATTTCTCCACTGTGGAAAATGCAAAGTAACTTTTGATATTCTTACATCCACCGAGAATCCAGAGCAGGGAGTTTAGGATGTACGAATCCTGTCTTTGCCTTTGGTTCTTTAGCAATGGTTTTATAACTGCTTTTTCAGTCATCCACAGTAGAAAGAACAAAACAAAACGGGCTAGCTGGCAAAATTCCTTAAATGGATCATTTAAGCACAACTTAGAAAACTGCAGGTGTGGCAATGGAAAGTTCAGCCCAGGAGGATATTTTGGAGCTATGGTTCTTGCCCATTCCTTTTTTTTTAAAAAAACAAAACAAAACAAAACAAAACACAAAAAATTACAGCTTCTCTTAGCACCTTGAACATCACTTGTCTTGTGGGAACACTTGTCCCTTGTAAAGAAATGACTCAGGTGTTAAAAAAAGTTCTTAAAGAAGTGGCAATCTTGCACTCACAGAAGATGGGGCTGTAACTACAAGATTATGCTGGGAGAGATATGACGGCTGTCAGTGGGCTCTCACTTCCGAAGCAACTTCCCTGCAAGTTATGCCCACATCTCCTGCGCCAGCCAGCATGTGGGTGTGAATGGGCTTTCTCACAAACGCTGGCCCTAGTTTTTTGTTTTTGAAAATTTAGCCTTTGCTGTTTACTCTAGTTTCAGACATGATATTTTTCAAAACCAAACTTGGGATCTACAGGATCTTTTCTCTCCCTTTCAAAACCCTAACATAACTTTGGCCATGGAAATCAACCTTGTTCATCAGTAGTTCACAAGCCGTCAGATGACCAAGAGCACACTGACAGTAGTGACACCCAGCCAGTGAATTCCAGTCCAGATAAATGCAGCATCATTACTATCACTGCATTTATCTACTACCTGACTCTCCATCGGTTTTCTGGCCTCAGTCTTTGCAGCTGCCTCCTCTTCTCTCCCTCTTGATGGCCGCAGATCTCTGCTTATCACTCGTTTCCATGCTGGCTTTGTCTGCTTCTTTGTAAGCTCTTCTCTGAGCAGTTTCCGCAGCATGCGTGGCATTGTCAGGGTCTAGTGGATAAGCGGCCTTGCCTGCTTCAGTCATTCTGGGCCTTCTTTGTCTTGTTTTCTTTTTGATGGCCTAATTTTAGACACATTCTGACAAAGGACTGTTTCAAAATAAACAGGCGATATGGGTGTGCTATTGTTCCATGCACTGCCAGATTATTATTTTTTAAATGTATTCAGTGCATGGATTTATCATGTAAACTCCTATCGAAAACCATTGCCCCCGGCAAGGATTTGAGCATTTGGGTAATTTCTTGAAATTCTCAAGTGTGTGTATTTGTAGTGTCTTTCTTCCCCCACTTTAAATGGATGCAGCCATGTTGGAGCAATTCATAAACAATATTGATTGCATGAAAGCACAAAACTGCCAATTTTGATGCTTGCTCCTCATCTCCTGCAGCAGACCCTAATCTCTAAGAAGCACTCCCTTTTGCTAAGGGTTCAAAAGGAGCACAGCATTTGTATTCACATATAAAAAGATCTAAGCTTCAATAATATTCTGCCAATTTTCTTGGTGTCAGTGTTGTGTCCATTTGGGACTAAAAGCTGGAAAATTATTCTACCTGTGAAAACACGTGCATTTCTTCCTAACTCAGCAGAGTCAAGCATGAATGCATATATATTCAAACATGGACTGTGCTGCCTCCTTCTATATCACTTGATTTGGTAATCTAATACACTTCAGGCCTTTAGTAACTGAAATTGTTTGGGAACTTGTTTTATTGCCTAAAATCTGTGCAAGGCAGTGCCATTTAAAGATCTTCTTCCTTTCCTTTAGGGTTTTATCCTTTGAATAAATAATTCAGCTTAATAACTTCTATGATCTGTGAGGTTAATTGACATGAAAAGAAACTTTCTACTGGTTTAATGGAACCCATCTTTGTATGCTTTTCACTGAGTTATCCAGTTTTTTCTTTTATTTTTTCCTCTTGAGCCTTGTATTTCCCAAAAGATTAATTTTGTTTCAAAAGCCACAACCACATAACAGTGTGGTTCACATCTTGTAATGTCTTTGGAATGCAGGGGTCAAGGTTATTATCCAAAGTTCATTTTTGAAAACTACACTTGCTGTGGTTTTTGGGAAGTTCTGCCTTATAACCCAAGCATGCATTAACATATAAATATACAGTCTGAAATCATCACTGACCTCTAACAAGAGTCTAGTATTTTTGGTAATTGTGTATTAATGTGGACAGCAATAAAAATTCTATAGTTTAAAACCAAGACTGGTTGATTCCAGGAATGATATTTTAATAAAGGGCCCACTGAATGTAGGACAGATGCTGGGTATTATGCTAGGCTGGTAGCTGAATCTTGGATTGAACACAACTTTGGGATGACTCATACATTTTACTAATTTATAAGTGCAGCCTTCCTTGAAATCCCAATGTAAAGACCAGTGTCCTGATCTATGAAAGTGAATATAACCTTGAATTCAGAGAAAATATAATTCTCTATTCGCTGAATAGAGAATTCCTAAGCTTATCACTTCTTCCTCCCATATCTTCCAGCTTTTTATTTTCTTTGAGTTTCACATGGGGGACTATGTGAAGCTGAAAGAATAAATCTGACTCCTGGAGATTTGTATAGCAATAAACAATAAAACCTTATCTGGACAGCCAACAGAAAATGGTTGGACAGCAAATTTATTTAGAAACAGCATCAGACTACCCAAGTGGGCATGTGGGATTTTGCTCTGAGGCTGCCTAGGATACAACAGTGTGTGATGGACAATTGGGGGAAGCATTCTCGTCCCTCTGCTCACATCAGAAGCTTCTAGTCCTTAATTATTCACTGTGGCCTATCTTTATTCACCTGCCCAGAGCCCTCCTCTCCACCTTATTCCGTGGCCATGCCTGAGAGGACCCATCTGTCCGTTGCAGAGGTGCTGAATTCCCTTTCATTCACTTTTTCTACTGCTAACCTCTGATTTTTTACACTTGCATATGAAAATGATCTCACTATAAAAGTATAGAGAAAAACAGGATACAAAATTGTACTTCTGAAAAAAATCCCAAGTACATAAAAAGTGACTATATTGGAAACAAATACATCAACATATTAGAAGTCATAGTCTGTATTTTGATCTTTATACTTTTCTCTAGTTTCCTTTTTTTAACCACAAACATATATTACTTTTACAACTGTATTTTTTTCATATAATGTATATCAGATACAGGCTGGGCTCAGTGGCTCATACCTGTAATCCCAGCACTCTGGGAGGCCAAGGTGGATGGATTACCTGAGGTCAGGGGTTGAAGACTAGCATGAACAACATGGTGAAACCCTGTCTCTACTAAAAATAAAAAAATTTAACTGGGCATGGTAGTAGGCACCTGTAATCCCAGCTACTTGGAAGGCTGAGGCAGGAGATTCGCTAGAACCTGGGAGGCAGAGGTTTCAGTGAGCTGAGATCACACCTCTGCACTCCATCCTGGGCGACCGTGTGACATTCTGTCTCAAAAACAAAACAAAACGAAACAAAAGTACGTAAGGTATAGCTTGGGATATATCAAATCAAATTAAGGAAACAGAACACAAATTTATGATTACAAATTATATCTTTTGCCTCCTTTAAAGTGCAATGAAATAATTAAAAGGAAGAAGTGAAACTTTTAAGGTACTATTAACAATTTAACATTCCCAGTTTGTATGGATTATGGATTTCACTTAATAAAACAATGGTGTAGAGTGGGCTGAACATCGTCAGTGGTTTTCTCTGACAAAATAAGTGTAGGTAGGGGAGTCTTTGGCAGAATCCACACTGCATGTTGTTGTAAAAGAGCATCTCAGTGGCCACAGTGAGATTCTCTGATGGTCACACTCATTGATTGATAACAGAAAGGGGTCACGCTGGGAAGGAGGAAAGAGAACAGGGTGGGAAGAACTGGTGCCCCAGATTCAACTCTGTTGCTCTTCAGGAAATAGGAAGCTGGCTGTGCTGGCTGTGTGGGATCCAAGAGGTCTGTGTAAGCCTTGCCCAGGACCCTTCCCTTCCAGAGCTCTGCTCAGCATCGTGATGGGGACCAACAAGAGCATTTCCATAGGGACTCACATTTTGTAAAATTCTATGTATTCACTTTATAAAGATAGCATATACACATATATTCGGTATATATGTATATGTATGTAAACATCTCTATCATCTAATTTCATTTTTATACCAGCCGTTGAAGTATTGCTTTCTACTTTCACATAATGAATCTGAGCCTTGGAGATGCCACAAGGTGGGAAAGGAGCATGTGCTGTGCTAGAAATGAAATCTTTTCACCAAGTCCATGTCACTGTTCACTAAATCATAGCTAAATTTATTAAGAAATCATCATTTTACTTCCTGATGCTGAGCTCTAGAAAACATATCTACACTCATCTTTACAGACTCCAAAGTGTTCCCTGCTGTGAATGCAGAGGTGCTCATGCTGTGTTTCACATCTTCTTGGCCAGCCCTATGCCAGCCATAGCTGCAGCTGCCAGCTGCATGCTGACAACACGACACCCCATCTGCCTGCCTATTGTCCACTGTGTGCTCAGGGTTCTTTCTGTCATGTTGCGTGAGGAGGCAGCAGGAACCCATTCAGCCGCTCTGACACATGCTTCAGGGGCAGCCCATGAACAGTCAGGGGTAGAAGCACATAGATGAATCCTCCTCCCCCCATCTCTTGAATGGGCAATCTTCAGGCACACGCTATATGGCTCCTGAGACGGTCCCCAGTGAGGTCATGTATATAAGGAAAAACTACATTCCAGTTGTAAAAGTAATATATGTTTATAGTAAAAAACAACAACAACAAAAAAGGAAACTAGAAAAAAGTATAAAGATCAAATACAATTACAGCTCAATAATGACCTTGGATTGGATTTCCTCTTTCTCTGTTTCACTGTTCCCAGCTATTGAGTTGGGGCCTTTGCCCTTAGGGTTTCATCTGCATGGAGTGCTCTTCCCCATGTATCCATAGGCTCACTCATCTCTTCTTCAGATCTCTGCTTGACTCATATCTTCTCAATAAGACTTTCCCTGATCTGTCTTTAAAACTGCAATCTTCCTGCCCTCTCCCAGCATTCACTGTGCCCCTCCATGATGTCTTTTTTTTCTTTAATTTTTTTTTTTTTGAGATGTAGTCTTGCTCTGTCACCCAGGCTGGAATGCAGTGGTGCTATTTCGGCTCACTGCAAGCTTGGCCTCCTGGGTTCAAGCGATTGCCTGCCTCAGCCTCCTGATTAGTTGGGACTACAGGTGCACGCCACCACACCCAGCTAATTTTTTTTTTTTTTTTGTATTTTTAGTAAAGACAAGGTTTTGCCATGTTGGCCAGGCTGGTCTCAAACTCCTGACCTCAGGTGATCCACCTGCCTCGGCCTCCCAAAGTGTTGGGATTACAGGTGTGAGCCACCACACCCTGCCTGATTTATTTATTCCATAGTAAAATCATCTGAGATAATCTATATTTACTTAGTTACACTGTTTCTGACCCATATCTCCTGCCTTATGTACACTCCATGATGTTTTGTTCACTCCTATTTCAGTTCTCAGAACAGAACCTGGGACATTGTAAGCACTCATGATGTATTTGAATGAATATATGAATGAACAAATGAGCTTTGTGAGATTGGTCTTGCCCCTATTTTTATAGATACAGAATAGAAAGATTAGGGGATTTTACCAAGTTCATACAAATAGTAAGTGATAGAGTTAAATGTTGTACTAGTTTTCCTCTCTCCAATAGTGCTCATGTGAATAAAGTGAAAATAGTTTTTGGATTTTGTGATTCACCCCTAAACTAGACTTATGAGGATACTAATCTTGTGTAGGGAAAAGCTGATAATAAATTTAATGAAGCACATGAAAAGCAAGTACATTTGGGCCTTACATAGTTTCATCTTTGCAATGCCTGTAAAAAAGCTCAGTACCGGATCTATGACCCATCTCCAGGACGTGACAGCATGCATGCCTAGTTTCATTTTTATTTATCCTGTCCTGATTTCTTGTTTTAACATAGCTTCCTCATTTACTTGTTTTTTATTTTGTTGCATTTGATGAATTTTTGCCAGGTAACGCCAGTCCTCTTTTGGAGTGTGGCAGGATAAAAATAAAGAAAAAAATAAAAATCACATTGTGGCATTACTCTACTCTTAAGGACTAGTATGGACTGATTACAGGCAAAGATGGAAGTGGGATATAACCTGAATAAAAGTTGAGCCCTGTGGCCATAGCCTGTTCTCTTCATGGTGTCAACTCAAATAAATAACTGTTTGACAGAAAAATATCATCTAAGTAATTCAAATTTGTGCTTTAGTCTTTTAAAAAGTGGATGGATAGATGGTACCATCAAGAACTGTGCAGGGTGGAGATTTTACCCTACTTGCAAGCTACTGACTATGCCATTAGAAGACATGAGATTACTAAATCTAAGGTGAAGAACAGCTTATCATTTACAGCAGTAACAGTGGCCAGAGTATCAGCATTTTGCTCCACTTCCAATGTTTCAATTCTTACATGGTGGCCCAGAGGTGGCCAAATGACACCTGCATACACACTGGGTTGCATTACAGGAGAGAAACTCTGAGATTAGGGAACCTGACTGTTATATTTGGGCTGTAAGTATACCTGCTCAATGCTCTGGAGAGAGATACCATCTCTACTTTCCAAGGCTTTTTGCTAGACAATCATTCTTTAAAAGACAGTCTGGATCATCTGCAAGAAATGCAGAAATGTGAAAGATCCCTCTAAAACAGTCCCATAGCAGGTATATGTTCTAAATGCACAATGAAACATCTTAAAATTTATCTGTATCTACGTCTTTCACACTTAACATCCCCCACTGGCAGGCAGCTGCTCCCTTAATTTCCTTCCTACTCTCAACTCCCTAAACTAAACTCTGTCCTAAACAACATGGCCTTTGGTTTTTCTTCCTTTTTCTTTCTGCCTTTATTCCTTAGTTTTGGTCAAAAATAAATCTCAACCCTATGCAGCGCAGCATCCCCTCCCTTTCCCCAGTTCTATCTCTTTCTACTCAATCTCCATTCAGCTTCAGGGGCTCAGGAACTGAGCTCATAGGACTGAGTTTTCTTTAGCAAGGAGGCCTGGATTGATAACCCTTTGGAGACCTTGAGACTTTGGCTGCCTCAAATTGAATATAAGCAACAATGTGACGTGGTTCACAGGGCTGCTCAATCAGGCTCTCAAAATTGCCAGGCAATTTTGGATGCTTTTCAAGTCAGGTATTTTTTCACCAACCTCAATAACTGTATTATCTTCTCCATTTTCTTCAAAACTCCCAGCCCCCAGAACTCCTGTCTATCACCCTCATTCCCAGTCCCAGCACACTTTACTGCTTTTCTCTTTCTCGTGCACAACAGACTTGGCCTCATAGTTTATAGAGAAAATAAAAATCCTCATATTTCTGCCAATAAATTGCCAATCCTACCTGCATCTACTGTGTCTTCTTCATTCTCCTACCAAAAGCTCATTCATCCTCATGTGCCCTTCTGGGCCTGTTTACCTCCCTCTCACTGGCCAGTCCTTTCCAGTCCTGCCTCAGTCCTCACCCAGAGCTGTGTTCTCAAGCACTAACAAGTCACTCCCGATGGCTGAATCCAGGGCAGTCGCTGCAGTCTTCTTATCTACACTCTGCAGTGCCGGAGCTGCTGACCCCTTCCCTCCTGAGCCACCCTCTCTGCAAGTGTCCTCTGCCCCTCAGACCACCCCCCTGCTTTGTTTATTCAACATCTAAAGAAGTCTTTCATGCTTGGTCATGACTTCAAGAGCAAAGGGATATAGAAAATGGGATTCAAAATGAACCTGCACACTCTATATGTGTTTCTTGTCTGTGCTTTTAGTATGCTGGCTTCCTTCTTTTTCAGACTAGATAGACGACATCAACTTTCTCTACCTTACTGAGAACCTGATTGCCTTCAATCCTAGACTCATAGGCTAACAGTCCTAACTAGAAAATAAACAAGGATCTTCTCACTTCAGGCAAAGTTTTTAAAAGCCCAGAGAAGGCCCCTGGTGAGCCCCTGCTGGGGCCGGTGCCTTCTCTTCAGATGAGTCATGTGACAGGAGGAGAAGCTTAGCCATAGGAAATCATACAGACTTTGGCATCTGGAAATGCAGTGCTGTTTTTACAGGTACCAAGAGTTTGTAAATGGCTTTGGAATTAAATAGCAGCAGAGGCTGGGAGAATTTTCAGGTGCACAACAGCAAAAAAAATCTAGATTGCTTTGAACAAAATATTGGTAGAAATATAAACATTGAAGACACCTCTAATGAAGGCTCAACCTTTTATTAGAAACTGGAGGAAAGGTGATCTTTGTTATGCAGCGACCAAAACTCAGCTGAATTGTGCCCTAGAGTTGTGTGGACAGCGCCCCTTGTAAATGATAAACTTGGTTATTTAGCTAAGGAGATTTCCAAGCAAAGCAGGCCCAAAATGCCATATCAAGTGTACTTATAAGTGATATAATAAGATCCACCCATAGAAGAGGAGAAGGAAATGTGACCACTGAGGCAGAGATGGGAGTGATGCAGACACAAACCCAGGAATGCCAGCAGCCACTAGGAGCTGGGACAGCTCAGGAATGGATATTCCCCTAAACATCCAGAGGAAACATGACCCTGAAGGCATCTTCCTTTCAGACTTCTGGCCTCCAGCGTAGGAGAGAAGAAATTCCTGTTATTTTAAACAACCCAGTTTTGGGTCATTTGTTACAGCAGCCATGGACAATGAACACAGCAGGGGATGGCACAGCCTGGGCCATGTGCTGTCCCAGATGCCAGCCAGCCGACGTGACGACCACTCTTCACCAAGCCGTGTGCTTGGTGGCCAGAAGGAAGGATGCTGAAAAGATAGCAATAACAACAGCAACAACAAAATAAAACAGAAGCATTTCTATTCTTCCCTTCACATCTTTTAGGTCTGTCTGAAGCAGTACTTACTAAGCAGTGCTGACTCAGCCATAACTCCCCTTGGGCATTTCTGTTCTTCTCTCACTCTCCCGTCTGCAGTGTTCGCCGCTGACTGCCGCTCCCTCCTTCCTCAATGCTCTCCTTCCTTGGCTCTGATGGCACCACACCCTCTGGCTTTCCCTCTTCTCTTCTCACTTCTCCTTCCTTCTCAGTCTCCTCTGTATGTCACCTTCTGTTAACCAGCCCCTCGATTCTGGGGCCCTTCAAGTGTCTGTCTTGGACCTCCTTTTCCTTTCTCTCCTTCTCATTCTATAGGATCTTTCTGGAATATCCATTTCTTTCCAGGGGCTCAATACGCATCGATGGGCTCCCAAATTGATACTGCCAGCTCAGATTTCTTTTTTGAGCTCAAGATCTATATTTACAACTGCTTACTTTCTATTTTTGGATGTCTCATACTCATCAAACTTGGCATGTCCCCTCTGTACCCTCATCCTAATGGTCCCTCCTCAGTATTCCTTGTCCTAGTGATGACTTCCCTCCTCCCTCTGTGGTTCAGGCCAGCGCCCTTGGAGCATGTCCAACCCCATTTCACTCCTCACAATCGACTTCACTTTGTTTACAAGATCTAACTGCTCTCCCTCTGAAATAGATCCACCTGGAGTCACGTCTCTCCATGTTCACCCACTGCCATCATTCTAGGCCCCACCATGGCCTTGTCTCACCCAGGACTTCAGCTCTGGCCTCCTGACTGTCTCCTCTGCTTCTACCCTGGCTCCACTCCAGTTTCCACACAATAGCACGAGTGAGCCGCTAAAAATGCAAACACAATCATGTCACTCACCTCCTTGAAACTTGTTCATGGTCCTCAGTCGAGTTTAACGTAAACCCTCGTTGGGGTCTATAAGGTCATGGATCAGCTGTGTGGTGGATGCCATCATGTGCTGTCAGAACAGCTTTCAGGAATGGAAGACTTATTCCCTCCACTGCTGGGAGTGTGGCCAGCTGCCAGCCCTCAGGTGACAGCCCCTTTGGGGATTGTCTTTCTTAAGGAGATGACACCCCCTTTCTAGGTGGCCTTCATCCAATGAAGAATGGATGATGGGGGAGAATGGTATAGAAGTTCAGCCTTCTCACCTAAACTTGGTTATCGCCAACTTGTCAACTCTGAGAGACAATTTCTGTCAATCCTGCATCTCTACTCAACTTCTCCCTTTGTCCTGTCACACTTCCATCTCTTCCTTCCGTGGGTGTGGATCCCACACACTAATCTCTATCTCAGAGCCTGTTTTCCAGAAACACAACCTGTGGCAATCTACGAAGTGATAGTTGAGATTGAGGGAGGTAATAATCCCACTGTCTTTAAATGCTCTAATTATATCCATAATATTGTCATAACTGCAGTCTTTGGGGTTATGTTATAAGAAGGACATTGACAAAGTAAAGAATAATTGAGGAAAATTAGGATGTTGAGGAACTGAAAATAACATCACAAGCCAAAAATTTGATGACATGAGCTTGTTAGCCTGTAGTAGTATGTATTAACTCAGTATGTATATAATCATTATCTTTAGATATTTGAAAACCTGCCAGATAGAAAAATGTTACCTCGTGTGGCTCCGGGGACTAGAATTAGTAGCAATGAGTGAGTGCTCCTGAATCACAAGTTTAGGCTCAATATAAGGAAGAAGTTTTTAGTAGCCATATGGCATCCTTGTGAAATAGTGAGTTCATTTTGCTAGACTCGTGTGATCTCACCTTGAGGGTAAAGTAGCAGAGATTCCTGAGCTTGCAGAAAGCATTGAGCAGATGGTTAATTTCTCCATGACAGCATTCTATGAGGATTTCTGCTGTAGGACAGGGTTTTGTAAAGTACCCAAGGAGGTTGATAGGTATAATCTGACCAACGGATTCCATGGTCAAGTAAATTCGCAAAAAAAAAAAAAAAAAAAAAAAAGATAATGTTAGGCAAGTCTTTTTACTGCATGATTTCTTAGAGTATTAATATGTCAACCATTCACCATGGAAGTCCCTAGGGGCCATCCAGAACTCTGTATTTTTCAGATCTTGAAATGATTAGTCAAAAGAACAGGGCAAGTTTTCTGTGGAAACTACGTCAAGAAATTCTGCTTTGAAACATTATATTCCTCTGAGTCATTAGTGAGGAGAGGGTAATTCTTAACCCAGAATAATGAAAATGTAGATTGCCAAGTACTGAGAATTAGGGCTCCTAAGAATGTAAATACTGGCTAGAAAATTATGAATTTCTCCCTGTTTTACAGAAAGGGCACATTTTGTTACCCTTGCCCCTTCAGTACATGAATGTACCTGCTAACCCCATCCTTGGCAGTGTTAGGATGGACAACAGATAAAAGCTAGAGGATTATCATTTTTATTTATATTATTTATTAGCAGCCACATTAAACCCTTTTCAGTTTTACTAACCATTTACACTTTGAGTTGTTCATAAAGTCCCAGGATAAAAAAATCTTCCTAAATACATTTGCAGACAGAACACACAATTAGGGGAATACTTGACTACTGTAGTCAAAATTCAGATCTTCAGAGAGAAAACAACCCAGCAAATTTTACCAATTTTACATTGACCAGGACCATTTCTGCCTTGTGCTATACAGACACCATTGTCAGTCCCAATTATCCAGCTGCCTAATCAACACTCATAATTAAATTCTCCACACTCACTCCCTTGTACTCAGCACTTCCAGTGACTATGTACCCACTCCAGAAGAAAGAAAGAACCAGTACAGCTAGACTGTTGCTTATCCCCATCTCAATTCTGTGAACTCTTTAATAAAATGCCTGTTCTAAAAGTCGGGTAGTTGGCTTGATGCTTTTCAGTGGTGTGTGGGGTGGTCAAAAAGCTCAGCCACAAAGGTCATGTAGGTTCTATGACCACGAAGCGTGTATCTCTTCCTGTTTCCGGGCCACGGTGCTTTTTGACTGACAGGTGAACTGTTGCCCTTACTTGTAGCTTTAAATAAATTGAAGGGGCAGGAGAAGATGGGAAGAATTGTAGGACTAGCCCATGTTTTCCAGAAATTTTTCAGTTACTATCACCAACAAAAATTTATTAAGTACCCGCCACTTTAAAAGAAACAGGGCAATAGAATAATTTTAAATGATTCTCTTCCCTATGGAGACACTTTTCAAGGAGGAAAAAAGGTAGCAGTTCAAAGTTGGTGGGTAGCATATTAAAGAGAACTGAGCTATTTAAATTAACACCTCGAAGTCCTTCTAAATTCTATGGAGGCAAACCAGAGGATGGTAAATTAAATATTTAATTAATTCATGTGAGAGCTAATAAATCATCTCTAAGCCAAATAAATGATGCATGACTATGGTGTAAGCAAATTGGTTTTACCCATTTTAGGTGCTACCTGTCTATGGCAGCTCATTTTTGGTCAAGAATATACCCCTCCCCACACACATACACACTCACACACACATACACACATAACACTGCTACCAAACTCTAGAAATCATGTTTCTATGGCAACTACAGCCCATTTTATTGCAGTCATCTTTATACGAAATCAGTTTTAGAAATCCACTGTGATGAAAAGGGGTTTCTGTTCATGCTTGTCCAAATGAAGCTTCCTATACTACATGTGATGACATGTCCTAGCCACTGGCTAGGGCTATATCATGTATCAAGAATCATACAGATATTAGGATTTGATGATTCAGTATTGCATCTGATGTGAACAAAAGTCCTCAGGCACAAGAGGTCACAAAGATGACTCCCTTAAATTACTCTATGCCCAACTGTGCCATCTACAGGCTGGGAAATGCTCCAAGAGTGGTCAAAAATGCCCCCATGCATTTGAATACATGGGAAGCTTCAGGTCACTCTTGGGGGATCTTGCTGCTTCTATGTACTTGAGTGCTTTTCTTGCCTCCCTGTGAAATCTCTCTGTAAGAGATTTCATTTCCTCCCCAAACCACTGGAGGATCTTGGGGATATGAGAAGTCTGTTGGCAATGTAATTCGGTGTGTTCTTGCATTTAGTGGAATGACTGTGGGGTTTGGGTCAGTGACCCCTCACCCTGCTATTGATTGGATTTATGACCAGGGATAGTTACTTAACCTCCTTGGGTCTCAGTTTCTTCATCTGCTAAATGAGGGTTTGGACTAGGTGACCTATAAAATCTGATTTGGCTCAAAAAATCTGTGACGTTATGTTTAACAAAATCAAATAACTTGAGCAAGTGAGACTTCACATCTCTGGACGTGATCAGAAAGGAGAGTAGAGAACAAGACAGTCTCCATTGCTACAAAACTAAAGTGAACTTCCAAAAATGCAAATACACATTTATACAATTTGTTGTTTTGTTATTAAGAAGAAATGGAACCTTTAGTCAAATGAGACAAAGCTGAGACTATTTTATATTGAGGAGCTTGTGACTGGATGGATGTTTATTCCGGTTCTGCCTCTATGACCTCATTTCTTAGGGAAGACTATACATGGTGAATTTGCAATAGGAAAAGAGCAGGGCAGGAAAAGCTAGATGTGGCCAGAATTTCAACTGGAGAGTTTCAGTAAGCACATCAGAGCTCTCTCTTACCCAATCAGGGAAGCAATAGGAAAATAGGAAGAAAAGTTTACTGTTTAGGTAGTGCTTGGTTCTCCCTAATGGCTCTCAACATGGCTTTAGATGCTTTGAAAGTCCCCTCTTCTACTCCTCAGTTGCCACGAGGCTTCCTGACATATAAGAGTTATGGATCTTTTCTTCATGATTGCAGTCATTACTGTGGCTGTTAATCAGTCTATCTCCCCTTGATGTCTTCGCTACATGGTGCTGGCACTGCAGAGTTAAAATGTCTCAGCTGCTGCTCCAGTATTTGATTTATGGTGACAGAGGCCACGTTTTGCCATCCCAAAGTTAGAAGAACATGGTGTGACAAGTATGCGTGTACTCATGAGGAGAACAGGACAGAATGTTAAAAACTGAGGCTGTCCTGCAATACTTCTGCTATACCAGATAAAATTGGCAGCTTGCCATTTGTTGTTTTGGTGAAAGAGGAGACCAGTGAGTTTTCCAGTTAGATGATATGATTCCTTCATATGCACCCAGGTTCTTCAGACCACTGTGCCTTGAGTCTCTCTTTGCCTTCCAGATGTATACAAAAGTAGAAGTTTTGGAATCAGGTCTGGAGTCAAAAGATACTGGAGCCAAAGTCTTGTAGTTCCCTTAAGCACCAAGAGAAAGATGATACTGGCTCATGATCATCACTTCCTCTCATGTTCTGGAATGTCTGCCATCCAGGCTTTTCTTACCTGACTAGTCTCTGGACAGTCTCTAGAATGGAAGTTCCACGAGGGCAAGAAAGGTTGTGTATTTTACTTTCTGCTGCATTCAGAGCATCTAGAACTGTGCCTGGTACATAGTAGGTGCTCAATACATATTTGTGGAATAAAATGATATTACCTGATCAAAGACCAAACTATACCAAATTCTTTTCACAAATGTGCGATAATATTAGAAATAAGGACACTTTGATCAGAGAAATCTGTGACAGGAAGAAAAAAGATGACTCCTATATTCTTATTAGGTTTCAATTTTGGTTGAATCCCCCTTTATATGTTTGGTAGTATTTAACCGTATTTCCTCCTGAATGACAGAATTCTCAGATGCTTCTTGTTTATTTCTTTGACCTAAATAGCAGTACATAGAAAGGGCAAGAGTCCTTAAGGTACAATGTCAAATGTAGCTGGCATGTAAACCCGTTTCAATCCAATCTATAGTCATTGTTGCCTTGTTTGGGGCATTTTATAAGATATGTCTGTACAATTTTATTAAAAAAATAAATAAAATTGCCACTTCTTCCTTTAAGTCACTTTTGTCCTATTTTATTTTCCACTAAAAAACCCAGTTCAGCTTCAAGTAATAATAACGGGGTTCCATTTATTTCAAATCACCAAAACCTCAGTGTTATTTCAGTAATGTTATTCCCAGAAAAATCTTGCTACTCTAGAGTGGCAATTTTATGTTTTTCTAAATGATAAAACAAGTACAACTGCAATAAAATTTATGTATTTGAACTTTCCAATAATTTAGACAAGGACTTGGGCTAAAGTTTGGTTTTATGATGCCTTGGAAAAAAGGATTTGTTTAATTATTATGGCAAAAAATTTAACTTATGTAGAACAGTTACTAAGCAACCTAAAAGCACATTAATATTAACAAATATGCAGGTAACACACTCTTTTCTATATATTAAACTAGATTCCCCAAGGAAGTACACTAGACAGCATCATTTATCTGCTTTAATGGCTGTGAAAGCACTTCCTGCATGTGTATGATGCTTTGTTGTACAATGTACTAAACCACTGCATGTGATATGTTTTATTGTCACAGCAACCCTGTGAGATAGGCATCATGCCTATTTTACAGAGAGGGAAGCAGTGGCTCAAAGAGGACAATGGACTAGTCCAAGGACACATGACATAGCCAAGCTGGGACTTCATTGAACATAGGTCTTCAGATGGATAATCCAAAGTTCACTCCACCGCAACACAGATGCCGGTAATGGTTTGAATATGCTCTGTAATTTAGACTTTTCATTAATCTTGACAGGCCAATTAGTTTGAATTAATGTGTTTTCCCCAAATCAGTGAATAGAGTCAAGAAAAGGGTTGGATAAAGATAAGAAGTATAAAAGCAATAATTTTCATGATTATTAAACAGTGATGATAAGAAACAATTCTACTCAGAGGGGTTTTAGAATGTTCTTATGTTTATCTTCACAAGTGAACCCTACATTTGGGAAGGACCTTATAGATCATCAGTCACTTCCAACTCAGGAGAGAAGCCCAGACCATGTGAGTGTCTTGCCTTGAGACAAGGCGTAGGAGAACGGCAAGGATGACTGTGACCTGGCTTTATTTGTTCCTGTTCTCTACAAATGAAGGAGTGCAAAGAATAGGAATTAGTCAGGAAGTGTGTGAAGCTGTGTGTTGTGGTGGTAGGAATAGTACAGAATGTGAAACAGCAGACCTGGGTTCTAACATTTTTCTGCACCTAAAAAATACTGAGTAACAAACAGCTAACAAATCACTTATTTAAAGTGAAAGTAAGATGTTGTTGTTGTTTTTTCCCACCTACATAATTTTGTTTCCTTGCATCCCTGTTTCTTTTTCCTTCATTGTTCTTTTTGTCTGTATTATAGAGAGGTAGTTTACATAGTCTCTTTCTTTTTCCCAAGCACCTTTTTGTAATAGCTGTAAAAATCTATGATTCCATAATCATATTGTTTATAAAATCAACTTGTAAATGCCTTACTGACTTTAAATATTGATAACTATACATTAGAACATTATGAAGTGAGGAGGATATAAGAGTATAAGTCAATCGGGTATTTACAATAGCAGTTCTCAACTGGGGTCCATTTTTACCCAACAAGAGACATTTGGTAATATCTGGAGACTTTTTTATTGTCAAGATTGGTGATGGGGTAAGACACTATTTAGAAGACAAGGATGCTACTCAACATTCTACAATGCAGAGGACAGTCTTCTACAGCAATAAATTATCTGGTACCACCTGTCAATAGTGCCAGTGTGTGAAACTGTGGTTTAGAGCATTATTTAAGAAAAACAATTCCATAGACTTTCACTGAAAGCCAACTGTGTTCCAGGAACTGGATAAACAGAATTGATAACACAGTTTTTGCCTTCAAGGAGCTCACTGTTTCTGATGTGTTAAGTCCTCTTCCATCATTTTTCTATAATAATACTCTTGCCTTTAAAAGTGAACAAAGATTGGTCATAACTCCTACCAGAACATGTATGAAGAGAAGAAGGTCATAATATTTGGTCTTCTCTCTAATGAACAATAAGATCTTAACTGAATGGGTTTAAATAGTAATAGTCTTATAATTCATCCCCACTTTTGATCCAAATAGTTTGGAAGAAAATATATTTTAAAAAATTAATAAATTACCATGTGAGGAAAGTAATACATATTTATGACATAAGTTTATAAAATAATAATGTCATTTCTACAACTCTGCTGGAAAAGGACTATTTAATGAGTAGATACCAGAGCATAGTTTACAGATTCTATTTTAAATAGAAGAGACAGGAATGAAGAGGTAAATGTCTGCTCATCTCTATAAAAGATAGTCTACTTTCCTGAACAGAACTGAATGCTAAAGAAATGCAGATCCTGAAAAATCAAGCCTCTGATTTATTTTTCACTTAAATAAACTACCAGTGGGAAAGATTTCTGTTTTTTTTTTATCTGACAATACAATAAAATTTTATTTGAGGACTACAAAAAAAAAAAAAGGAATTAGTACAGCTTCAGATTCCTCCACAAAGCCTCTAAAAACACTAGAGCAATGCTTTCAAAGTCAGAAAGAAAATTATTTTAAACTTAGAATTTCAATACTCAGCCAAACTATCAGTCAAGGGAAAGGGTAGAATAAAGAGATTTTCAGACATACAAAAATTTTATTCTCATATTTTCTCAGGAGGCTCCTGGAGGGCGTACCAAACCAAAAGCAGAAAGCATATCAAGAAAGAGGAAGGGTGCATACAGAAAACAAAGTGTACAAACACAGGTCAGAAAAAAGGATTCCCAGATTTTGGTGAAGGAGGATCCTAGGCAGAAAAGACAACTAGTCCAGATTGGAGAGTTTCAAACATTTGTGGCCAAGGACAACATAAAGTTCCATACTCATGGCCATTCTTTCCAGGTGGGTATAATGAAAGTCAGCGAATTGATGAGATCAGATCCTCAATGATTAGACAATAAAATATATTTCTAATATAAAATTTACCCTAAAGCTTAGTGCCTCTCCTATAACTAATATCACAGAGTCTTCTACTCCTATTGAATATACTACAAAACATAAGTCACCTGAATGCCAAATATATAGTCAGCCCTCTGTTATCTGTAGTTTCCAAGTCCACAGATTCAACCAATTGAGTATTGAAAATATTCAAAAAAAATCATAATACAACAATAAAAATAACGGATAAAAAACCAAGACAGTGTAACAACGGTTTATATAACATTTACATTGCGTTAGGGTACTGGATGTAATCTAGAGATGATTTAAAGTATATAGGAGAATGTGCATAGGTTATATGCAAACACTATGCCATTTTATATAATGGACTTGAGCATCTGAGGATTTTTGTATAGGAAAGTAGGGGGATAAGGAGGAGTGGTCCAGAAACCAATTGCCTGAGGATACAAAGGGATGCCTATGTATATAGTCCTGGTCACAAGGTAAGACATTCACGTGGTCTGTGTATGTGTGTTTGCATAAAATATTTCTGGAAGGACTCATAAGCTAGTAACAGGTTGCTTCGAGAGAGGAACTGGGTGGCTATGGGGTTTAGGAAGGGGAGTTTTCACTATGTGTTGTATATCCTTTTGGTTTTTTTAGTTTCTTATTATATGGAAAAAAAAACATAATAAAACACATCTCCTTCTCCCTCAAATCACCAATTCAACAAGGATGCAGATGACTTCTCCATTTGATTGGTCATAAGTGAATGTGGGTGCCCTGAAGGAAATGATTCTCACTGCCCTGTGTTTTTTTTCTTTCCTCTAGTTAGCTCAGAGGAATCTGTAATGCTAGCTCAAAGATATGATTTCAATATGTATTTCCAGTTTGTCTCCTGAAAGGTGGTTCCAGTATACATAACCACCAGCAAAGGATCAAGAAAACCCATTTCCCTACACCTGCTAGACTTACCTTTTTATTGCTTTTACATTATTACATTACTTGGAGATGAAATTACTGAGCAATACTAAGAAATGTGCTTTCTGTTTGGGGTTTTGGTGTTAATTTATCTGGACAGCCTGAGTTTTTCACAACCTGGTGGCCCACTGGCTCCTCAGTGCAAAATCCCAGCTTGTGGCCAGGCTCCACATGCTCTTTCTGTACACCTTAGGATTTTGTTGTTTCAGAACCAGCAGAATATGAATTTCCCCATGTAGTATTTGTATAGTAGAGCTCAACTGCTCTGCAAGATAGACAAAATCAACTTGGCCACCGATGGCAACCTTATAAGCATAGCGGACATTTATCATCTACTGGATTGCTTAAAACATTCTAACACTGCACAAAAATTTCTACTGCTGCCTTTGCCAGCAGCAAAAGCTCAACAGTGTCTAAATAATGGTTCTGTCCAGGAGCAGTTGAGATGCCATTGTGAAAGCTCTCAGAGAGTCAGGCATTGACTGGCTTGTTTTGCATGGCAGTGTGGATTCTATGCAGTATGGTGTAGCAGAGACAATGTGGGTTTTAGAATCAGCCCCGTCTGATTTGCACTTCATTTCCACCTCTAACTGGCCATATAACCTGGGGAACTTGCTTTCTTTGAACCTCAGTTTTCTTATCTCTAAACTGGTAATTATAATAGTTATTTTACAGGGTTGAAGTGAGGATTAAATGAGAAATGAGACACATATGCAAAGCACCTGGCTCATGGCAAGTATACATTTAAATAAAGTGAGTTAACTCTTTTAGACAACAAATTAATACTTTTTAAAGCACTTAAAACAGCGCCTAGCTCATAAAAAGCCTTCAGTGAATATCAGTAATAATTCCTCTTTTTGGATCCTGTAGTGGATAGCTTCACTGAACTGGAAGTATTCTGTAATGAGTTGATCAAGTAGCGTCTATATTGAAGTTCTTCTACATGCTCAGACTGTGATAAGGTCAAGAAGTACAGTGCCTTCCTCAGGTAATGTACAGTCTAGTTGAGACAACATATAGACATTAAAGAGGTTTTCCAACAATAAAAAGCATGTTATCTGAAGCAGTAAGGGAATGGGTCAGATCACAGAGGCTATGGAGATTCAAAGGAAGGAGAGAGGAGAAGAGAGAAGGAGAGAGACAGAGAAAGAAAGGAGGGAAAGGAGGCAGGCGGGAGACAGGGAGGGAAGAGAGGGAGGGAGTAGAATAGAGAGAGCGATCTGTTTTGCCGAGGCAAGGGCAGGCAGGGAATTTGCACTGCCCTTTGAAAGACTTTAAAGGGAAGAACAGAGAGATGAAGAGGAGGATGGTTCTATTCCTCACAGAAGAAACAGTAAGAAGGCATGTTCTGGAGCCTTGAGTGAACAGTCAGAAGGAAGCAGAGGGAAGCACACATGGTTGCATAATTTAGGACACTCTTGGGGAGGACTTTGAACCTCAACAGCAAGAAGCCACCAAGGATGGCACTTTGCAGGCAAAATAAAATTCAGCACAGGAATCTTATTTTCTCCTAGACCAACTGGCTGACCTTTAGGAGTTTTGTTGCAAAGTTTGATGAATCATTCCATGGGAATCTTCACAGATAATGAGAATCAGGTCAGCTGAGGACAACTGAAATAAAAAATTGTAGGCATGAACCTGACCAGTGTGAATTACAATGAAATTACTAAGTATATAATCATCATCCGCTCACACAGTGTTCATTCTATAGAGACTGCCAAAGGGGCAAAAGTTCCTGTATTCAATTGCATTGCAGAGTCCTAGAATGAAAAAAGAAAACTTAGAGAAGGTTTAGTCAAATTCCACCCAATGGAAGACTTTTCTTTACAACTGTGTAGAGAAAATACCTTGAATTAAGTCCCCACTTAGACACTTTGAATGGTTTTGGGGACAATGGCTATACTGTGTAACTTTTATTGAGTGCTAGTTAATATGCACTGTCACTGTGCTGAGTGTCTTACTTACTTAACCTAATTGAAATCTCTCAATCCTCACTTGCAAACATGTTTCTGTTATTATCCCCATTTAAAAAATAAGGCTTAGAGGAGTTAAATAACTTGCCCAAGGTCACACAACTAGGGAGCAGTAGAGTCAAAATTTGAACCTGGGTGGTTCACCCTCACAACTTCAGCTCTTAATCAGATTCATCTTGCATTGATCTCCCTTAGCGGAGTTAAGTCATTTCTCCTCCAAACCCAGGGAGGGACGTGTTGCCACCCAGTGGTACCATACAATGAGCCACACAGTAGATCCCTACAGTAGAGACTTTCAATGGAGTTGGTGTGAATATGAAAGTGTAGTTTGAAAAGGCCACCCTCACTCTCAGAGCACTTTTCTAGATCTCTCCTTCCCCACCCCCAAACATTAGGCAACATCAAGGAAGAAAAGTCTAATTTTTTAAAGCTAATTTATATGGTTAAAATATTTAATTATTTTTCCCATGAAAAAGAATCCTGTGAAAACAAAACCTTCTATGTGACTAGTACAGTTTCTATAAAATAACCTGGCATCTTGATGTTTTAGAATGTGAAATCAACAGTAACATTGCTTTTTAAAATTTCCCTTGCAAGCAGAAGACCATGCTTTTGGGGATCACATAACAATCACATGCGATTGATTATATTTCTTCATTTTCAAAAAGGAAACTCCAAAATCTAACCATTACAAAAAAAGGCACCATTTTGCCTTTTTCTTCTACATTGCAATAACTATGTTGCATTAGGTGTTTGTTCAGCTACAACTTTAAAGACTATCTCCTCTTTGTAAATTATACCTCTATGTAGAATAAAGAACAGTTGGACATTTGCTGAGCAGCTTTGAGTACATTGTTAAGATTGTCATTAGGGCAGTTCACAGCTTACACAGTAAATCTAATTCCTTCAGAGTTTCTTTATGAGTCAAGGAATGTAGGTAGAGCTCTGTGAGACATGCATGCATGTGGCTCTGGTAAGCTCAGTTAGCCTCCCTCTGTTCTCTGCTCCTGACCTTCACCTCTACGTCATCAGTCAGCTAATAACAACATGACATAGGCCAAAAGAAAGACCCTAAATAGGCCAGCACCACTCCTGGGAATGGCATGAAGTTCAAAGCCTCTCCATAGAAGGACCATAGCATTATCTTCAGGATAAGAGGACCATAGTGTTATCTTCATGGATAAGAGGCACTCCAGGTATGGTGTACTTCTGAATTTATAGAGCTACAGATGTAAAACACCATTTTCTATGTTTAATTTGTGAGATTAGCTGTGTATGTTTGTTTTTATTAAATAGGGTGCATAGAAGAGTATTACATATATAGCACCACTTAATACTTAGCAAACAAAAGTAAAAAGGGTATGGCTAAGGCATCATATAGCTGGAAACTTGTGTCACATGTTCCACATTCTTAGTTTTCTATCTTATTATGATTTTTTCTTAAAAACAATAAATCATGGTAACTTTTTGTCCACTATTAATCCTATATTTTTTTCGTTGAGAAATCCCACATTGTACATTGATATTTTGATGTCTATTTTTCCAATAAGGCTTCCATTATTTTTATTGAAAGTCTGTGCATTGGCTTCTAATTGTTACACATTGTGAGGCTTAATCCTATGCCTTAAATGACAGGTCACCTATTTTAAGTTTAATTAGTATGATTACTATGACATAGAAGCCACTTATGAATATGTTAAACATCTCATGGGCACAGACATGAGTTCTGCACAATTTCTTTCATTACTCAAAACCACTCAACATGGAGATTTCCTACCGTACTATCAAATTAACATATGGCTTTCTTACCTTTGTATTCTTCCAAGTCCAGGAATCAAAAGCAAATGTTCTTGCTTCCCCAAGTTACTTTGGTATAGTACCTGAGGGATATTTTCACCTTACATTTGTACCTTAAATATTTTCTGGTACTCTCCCCTTTTTGGTCCATCATATTTCAATTCTATTAAGTTTTCAGAGACATTAATCAGGCTTGGGTTTTATCATTAGAATGTATCATTTTCATGGCTGTTCAGCATCAGGAAAGCTTTTTTTGCCCTACTTAACTAAAGTTTGCCTTTCGTGGTGCATGATCATTATTCCAAACCCATCTTCCTCTCCCTCAGCCTGACATGGACGGATATCCCCATACTTAGTAGAAAGACTTTCATTACATTAGTTCTGTGGTGGTATTTGGAAGCAAATCTGTTTCTCACTGGATTGCTTCCTAAGATGAAATATAAACCGTCTCTTATGGAGTATACTATAATGTCATTACAGAATATGTCTCCTATTTCATACATGAGTATAAAGAAATCAAAGACTTTGAGATCTGTAGCCTTTCAAGATTCCAAACACTTCTCTGGTGGTAACTATTAGTTGAAACCTTTGATGAAGGGAAAGAATCTAAACATGACCAAAGAAACAGTCACAGAAAGCATTGAAAAGAATTCTTAAATCATGTCTAGAATATGACATATTATGTTGTTTTCTTAAAAAATAAGTAACACTGGTACACATTTTAGACAATAATACTTTTGTCTGCCAAGAAAGAAAGGGTGTTTTCCTAACAGTCTAGACGTGTGTCACAAGAGAAATATTTCCACAAATAAAGGGTCCTATGTTTCTCAGGCTCTAGAATCTGTTCATCTTTCTTTTCCCTTTCTTTCTTTTTAGCATAAATATTAAAGGCAAAACTGTAAATAAAACAAATTTCAAACAATGAAACATTTTAGACAAATTTTTGGAACTAATATTAACATAAAAGATATTTTACATTGTTAATGTTTAAACATCTTAAAAGTGCTCACAAATCATTTTCACCTTAACATTATTGTTTATATCACAAATACTTTCTAGTCCACATTATATGGGTATATAGGTTTTAGATTTAGATGTCTTTTTGCCTATGTAGAATTATGTTTCTGGAAAAATTTCTAGTTGATAAGACTTCTACTGGCAAAATCACAGTCCGATAGGAGACTATCAGGGATTAGGAGATATTAATAAAATGTCACTAAACATATATTCTTAAAAATCACATTAAAATTTCTAGAAGTGTTCTAGAAATTTCTCTATTATCTATTGCTGTGTAACAAATTACTCCAAAATTTAATGCTTTGAAACAACAGACATTTATTATCTCACAGTTTCTGTGGGTCATGAATTCAGGAGCAGCTTAGCTGGATGATTCCAGCTCAGGGTCTTTCCTGGGGTTGTAATCAAGATATCATCAGAAGCTGCAGATATCTGACGACTTTTGGGGCTGGAGGATTTTCTTTCAAGCTCAATCGCATGGCTGTTGGCAGAAGGCCTCAGCTCTTTCTCACATGAGCTTCTTTTAAGGACTGCTTGAGTGTTCTCATGACATGGTAGTTGTGTTGTCTATGACAAATGATCTGAGGGAGGGTGAGCAGCAAGCCACATGCCTTTATGTCCTAATCTTGGAGGTCACACACCTTCACTTCCACCCCATCTATGCATTAGAAGTAAGTAACTAAGTCCAGCCCATACTTGAGGGAATTAGTCTCCATCTTTTGATGATAGGGATATCAAAGAATTTGTGGGCAAATTTTAAAACCATCACAATTTCCAACACAAACTAGACCTGTTGCCTTTAAGAAGCCATGATCTGACCCTTCTTTCAAAATACCACATTTATCTAGGAAGCATGTGTGAGCATTGCATACACTAAAGCTGATTCTCCTTCAAGTTATAAATCAAGTGAAATATGAGGGTCTTCAAAAATTCATGAAAAATGCATATTATGAAAAAACTATGTACAGATTTCAAAGAATTTTGTGCCAAAATAAACTTGTACTAATCTGTTATAACATATCTGAACAGGACATGTTAGTTTGATATCTAGTTTGAGGCACTAAGAAGGATAAGACATCAGTTTGAAAAGAGCCCCTATCAGAGTAACATGAGTAATATGAATTCTGCTAAAACTGAAGTCAGAACAAACATCAAATTTATGGTGAAGCTCGGATGGAAGAATGGTGAAATCATTGCTGCCTTACAAAAAAGTTAATGGAGACAATTCCCCAAAGAAGTCAGCAATTTACAAATGGATAACTTGTTTTAAGAAGGGATTCGATTATATTGAAGATGAAGCCCATAGCAGCAGACCATCCACATCCATTTGCGAGAGCAAATTCATCTTATTTATGCCCTAATTGAAGAGGAGCAACAATCAACAGCACAAACAATAGCCAACACCATAGACATCTCAATAGGTTCAGCTTACACAATTCTGACTGAAAAATTAAAGTCCAGCAAACTTTCATTCAATGGGTGCCAAAACGGTTTGTTATCCATTATGAGCAGAGCAGCTGCAGACAAGAATAGAGCTTTCGATGGAAATTTTAGACAGGTGGAATCAATATCTTAAAGCATTTCTTGGAAGAATTGTAACAGGAGATGAAAATATGGCTTTACCAGTATGACCCGAAAATAAAACACAATCAAAGCAATGGCTACTGAGAGGTGGGAGTGGTCCAGTCAAGGAAAATAAGGACCAGTCAAGAGCAAAGGCCATGGCAACAGTTGTTTCGGGATGCTCAAGGCATTTTGTTTGCTGACTTTCTGGAGGGCCAAAGAACAATAATATGTGCTTATTATGAGACTGTTTTGAGAAAGCCAAATCCTTAGCAGAAAAACACCTGAGAAAGCACCACTACAGAGTCCTCCACCATGATAATGCCCCTGCTCATTCTTCTCATCAAATAAAGGTGATTTTCTAGAGTTTCAGTGAGAAATCATTAGGCATTCACCTTGATTTGGATTCCTGATTTGGCCCCCTCTGACTTCTTTTTGTTTCCTAATCTTAAAAAATCTATAAAGGACACCCTTCAGTTAATAATGCAAAAACAAAAACAAAACAAAACAAAACTACATTGACATGGTTAAATTCCCAGGACCCTCAGTTCTTTAGGGATGAACTAAATGGCTGGTATCATCACTTACAAAAGTGTCTTGAACTCAATGGTGCTTATGTTGAAAAATAAAGTATTTGTTTTTAATTTCTATCTTTGAATTCAATTTCACAAACTTTTAAAAGTCTCCTCATATGTCTCTTTAGTAACTTTTTCTAAATTAGCCATTAATTGGCTTAACATTTAATGTCTTTTGCACTTACATCCCCCTTTGTTTAATTTTTATAAGTCTTAGTAAAATGCTGTATGTAACTGCCAGGAATTTTAACACAATGTCAGTACACTTATGGGTGTATATTGGGGTGGGGTGAGGTGCTATCATCTATCCTCATACTGAGGTGGTGGAACAAGAGACTCCTTTGCCTGTCGTACTGCCTAGACCTGCCAGTGTTGTCTAGGAAGGGATGATTCTTGTTGCCATATTATTTTATTTATGACAACAAAAAATGATCATTAAACTGTTTAAGGGAAATGAACTGAAATTTTGTTGCAGAAATATAAAATCACACTATTCTAGTACCGTAGCTGGCTAAATTACAGTTGAAGGATTGTGTTTTGTTTTTTCTAACATTATTTTGTTAAAAAAACTTTTTGTATATCTTCAGCCTTCACGTTTATCACTTTAATGGCTCCATAATGATCTCTGGAGATGATATACCATAGATATATAACCATTCCCTAATTGTTAGCTATTTGTATTGTTTTTGATTTGTCCTCCCACTTTCACAAATAATGTTGCTACAAACATCTCTCTCTACAAATAGCTTTCTTCTTCCAATATTTCAATATTTTCCTTAGGGTAAAGTTTCCCAAACTGAATTATTTAGTCAAAGGATATGTGCTGGTTTTATTTTTTTAACATTTTATTATGAAAATTTCAGATGTATACAAAAGTGGAAAGAATAATATAATGCGCTGAATGTACCTATCCTCCCAGCCCCAACAATGATCAGTTCATGGCCATTCTTGTTCAAATCTGTCTCCATCTACTTCTTCCTCACTTTGCCCTCTGATATGGTCTGGATGTATGTGTCTACCCAAATCTCAGGTTGAATTGTAATTCCCAGTATTGGAGGTGGGGCCTGGTGGGAGGTGATTGGATCATGGGGGTGGATTTCTCATGAATGGTTTAGCACCATCCCCTTGATGCTGTCCTTGCAATAGTGAGTGACTTCTCATGAGATCTGGCTGTTTAAAAGTATGTGGCACCTGCCCCCCTGTGGCACCTGCCCCCCTCTTGCTCCTGCTTTCACCATGTGATGTGCTGGCTCCCCCTTTGCCCTCTGCCATGATTAGAAGCTTCCTGAGGCCTCCCCAGAAGCAGATGTCCCTACGCTTCCTGTAGAGCCTGCAGAACCATGAGCCAATACACCCTCTTTTCTTCTTGAATTACCCAGCCTCAGGTATTTCTGTATAGCAATGCAAGACCTAATATACTCTCCAAACTGGGTTGTTTTGGAGCAAATCCCAGACATCTGTCATTTCAAGTATGATAAGTTTTTGAATCAATACTGATTGTTTAATTGTCCTCCAGAAATTCAAGTGAATTTTCAATCTTAAAATCCAAATATGATATGACACCAAAAGAACAAAACATAAAATAAAGAATTGGTATATTAGACTTTATCAAAATTGAAAATTATGCTGTGTGAAAGATTCTGTTATGAGGATGAAGAGACAAAATTACATATTTGGAGAAAATACTTGCAAATCACATACCTGACAGAGGACATATAGATATCCTATATTGATGTATATAATATATAAAGAACTCAAAACTCAACAAAAACACACACACACACACACACACACAACTCTAGCAATTCAATGAGAAAATGAACAAAATACATAGAGACATTTCACAGATGGCAAATAAATAAAAGATGTTTAACATCACTACATCAGGGCAATGCAAATTAAAAGTTCAATGAATTGTCACTACACACCTATTTGAAAAGCTAAAATAAAAACTAGTGACAATATTGAACACTTTTGAGGATGTTAAAAACCGAATTTCTCATATACTACTGTTGGAAAGTAACATAGTATTTAGTCATTCTGAAAAGTAGTTCACTAGTTTCTTTAAAAAAACAAAAAACCTAAATATACACTTGCCATACAACCCAGCAATCACACTCCTGGGAATTTATCTTAGAGAAATAAAAACTTAAGTCCACACAAAAATCTGTGTATGAATGTTCATTGTAGCTTTATCTGTAATAGCTAAAAAACAGAAAACAACCCAAATATCCTTCAATAGGTAAATGATTATATAAACTGGTACATCCATATTCAGCAATAAACAGGAATAAATTAGTGAGACTTGCAACAACTTGGATGGATCTCAAGCCATTGTCTGAGTGAAAAAAGTCATTCTCAAAAGATCACATACTATATGATTCCATTTCTATAACATTTTTGAAATGACAAAAGATCACATGAGGAGGTTTTCATGGTGATGGAATAGTTTTGTGTCTTGATTGCCATGGGGGTTCCAGGGTAATCAAGCTATTCACACACATTTTACTGATATCAACTTCCTGGTTTTGACGTTGTACTATAGTTACATAAGGTGTAGCCATTAGGGGAAATTGGGTGAATGGTATATAGAACCTTTCTGTATGATCTTTGCAACTTCCAGTGAATCTATAATTATTTCCAAGTTAAAAGTTAAAAATTCACATATAGATTTTTTGCTCATATGTTTGAGTTTGAATGGATTTAATTGGAGCATAAAGACCTGCAGTGCTGAGGGTCTGCTCTTGCCATGGGGAAAACTACATAACAACTATCTCTTTAGAGTTTCTTAATACTGTTTTGAAACAGCTCACTTGTGGTAGAAGTTGGAGGACATTGCTTCATACTGAACTGACTTGAGGAACACTTACTTGCCAGGTCTGGCAGATCTTCCTATCAAGACGGGGATTTGTCAGGGTATTTTGTGAGTGGATGTGACAGAAATCATGAAGAGTGGCTCTTTTCTGTTTGCGGAAAGTCATTAGGAAGTCTAGGAGAAGGCCCCGGGGGGAAGTGCTTTTACTTGTCCATGTTTATTACAGTGGAAGCATGGAAAAACACTGCCAGTTAAGCTGCATATAGTTTGGAACTCAACATATGAATGCTCAGACTATCAAGTCAGGCACAGATACATGAGAGACCTAGAAACGTGAGTGGGAGGGAAACATGCAATATAAAATATTTAGGCAGTCTTATGAAGGTAGCAAACTTAGTTAAGAGGAAATATAGATACTGTATATGCATGTGCACACACACACAAATACACAAGAACACACACATGCATACATGAGCACACACAGATGACTGCATATGCCAGGAAACCTACATATGCAGTTTGGCTCCCACTGAAACTATCCTAGCAAAGACTGAAGCAACAACAAACCCTTAGTCTTCAAATCCAATAGGCTTCTTTCAGGCTTCCTGTTGTGCTTTTAATGATATTTTATACTGACGACTTTCTTGAGATTCTAGACTCTCTTTGGCTTTTGGTGACACCACTCTGTCTTAGTTCAACTTCTGTCTCCTTAGTTACTCTTTCTCAGCCTCGTTTTCAGGCTTGTCTTTCTCTGTCATCACTTATATATGCCATCACTTTTGGTCCTTAGCACTCTTCTCTGCTTACAAAGTCTCTCTGAGGACTCATTGTTGGTGGTTTCTATGTCCATTGCTATGCTGATGACCTCCAAATCTCTATTTCTAGCCTCACCATTCCTTTACATTTAAAGACCTACTGTATATTTTCACCAGAATGTTCTATCAGCATCTTCAATTGACTATATTCAAAGCAGAATTCATTATCTATCTTTCCACATTTGCTTCTCCTCCTCCTTCACTCCCCACATTGCTGAACATACTTCAAAAGCACTTAAGTCAGGAATAATGGTATCCAATCTTTGTTTTCATTTCTACCCTACCCAATGATCCCAATGTCTTCTCCATCCGACTCTCTTGAAAGCTGTTGAATCTGTGGTTCCCTCTATGCCCATTCGTCACTGCTCACAGTTCAAGCCATTTTCATTTCTTGCCTGGTCTGTTTCAACCACAGCCTGACTACTCTCCCTGCCCCCACTCATACCTTTTCCCTGTCCACTCCATCTATCTTTCATACTTTCACCCATGAGTTTTCTAAAGCATACATCTGTTTATAATGCCCTTTTGTTGAAAGCACATCAATGGTTTTTCATTGCTGACAAGATAAATTTCCTTATCCCTGAAGACTCAGATTTTCACCTCCTGCATGAAACTTTTCTTGACCCCCAAATTCACTTGGCTACTCCCTCCTTTGGGCATCCTATACTACCATCTACTGTCTTATCTATGTGTCATTAGTTTACAAGTATGCCTCCCTTCACTGAACTGTGAATTTCCTGAGAAAAGGACTAATATCAAACTCGTCATTGAATTTCCAGCACCTAATGCAGTGTCTGGTACATTATAAAAACCTGATCATTACAGCTAACATTTATTGAGCAGTTACTGCATGCCAGGTATTGTTCTAAGCACTCTGCACACACTCACATTTAATCCTTACAGCTCTATGAGATAGGTTCTATTTTTGTCCTCACTTTGCAGATGAGGAAATGTTAATTAAAATATAATTATATGTACTTAAAATGCACTTGGCGAATATTTATCGATTGAAAAATAAGAAGTGGATGAATGCCCAACTACTCAGTGCTCTCCCTGGGAAGAAGACCCTGAAATATTCCTCTGAATTTAGTTCACTGCAGGAAGGCCGCCAGCCCCATATGTCATCCTGGCATAAATGATTGCATTTTATGATCTGGAGAAGGACTGCAACCCATTTCCCATTATTATAGTCCATCTTCTGATTCCCAAGTACACTTGAAGACATATGCCTATAATATACCACTGAACAATTTTCACATAAAGGACACAGATCTTATAGCCTGGTTGGTAGGGTTTGTTTTTTTTCTGCTTTTTTTTTTTTTCCTGGGCTGGGGAGTTATGATTCCTGAATGCTAAAGCCAGAGATATATTCAAAGTCCTGTATTAAAAAGTTGCTTCTTTTCTGATATAGTATCTTCATAAACAATTCCTCAGGTAACTCTCTTATCTTTAAGTGGACTCAAGTGCAATACTTGGCACATATTTTGAATCTAAAAGAAGGAGCTCCAGAGAGGGGAAAGGGTTTGGAATCAGAAACCTGAGTTTTGAATCCAAGATCTGTCACACACAGAGCAGATGACTTTGGATGAATTATATAGCTCTTCAGCCTCAATTTCTTCAACAGATCATCAAATATTTGTCAAGCGCCTGTAACAGGCTAGCATGGTGCCAGGTCTTTTATGGATGGGGGCATTATATCTGTGGGAAAGGAGGGTTGTAAAGGTTTATATAGACAGTGTATGCTAAAACATACATGGCAATCGATACCCAAGGTTTTCAGGGTTTTTTTTTCTCTTGTACACTGCAAGGACTAAAATGAGTATTTACTATTAGAGAGTAACTCAAATTCTCCCCCAAATCAATTTTAGTTAACAAATTTACAAGTATGAAAGATTATCAGAATAATACTCAAAAACAGAATAATACTCAAAAACAATAGTCTAAACATACATGTGTGGACGTGTAAATATACACAACAAAAGCTTAAAAATTAGTAAGTACATTTTGAATTTTTATACTTTTAAAAGCTTGAACTCCATTTGGCTAGTAGTTGTGAAAATATTACATTATAAATAAGTCTCAGGGCAAGTAAACAAAAGGTGAAATATAATATTGCCTTTGTATATATTTGTGTAGTGTTTTCTAAATGAGAAATGTGGAATTGAAAGGAAAAAATATAAAGAAACAACACAATAATCTAAGCAACACTGCCAAGAGTTTTTTTCCATGTTACAAACATCCACTGTTCTTCATCCCCATGCCCGCCCCATTGTTTATGCTCTTCAAGTCCTTTGATCTGGACTTGTTGGCTGGTAGCTGTCTTTTTTGTTAGCTGGCTTCATGGTAGTTGTAAGTGGTCCTTTTTCATTGCTTTGTCCTGTATCTCACTTAACAGAGAAAATGGTGAGCCCTTCTCTAACACTCTGTCTTTACCACATGCTTCTATAAAAAAAATACTTTTTTTAAGCCTGGGAATTTTCCAATATTAATAACTATTAATTAGTTTTAAATGTCTCACATCTCAAAGAAGTCCTGAATTTTACCTACATAAAAATTCATTGCATAGCTTGCGTAATTACTTACTGCTTTAAACCAGAGCAAAAAAATTATGAGTTTATGGTTTCCTTGCATGCACGTTAGTATCCCTGCCTTTGTACCCTCTGACACACACATGCACACAGACACACACACATAGATTTTCCAAACCAAAAAAAGTGAAATTAATTTTGCTGTCCTCTGGTGCTACACATGAAATTTCTTTATCCTTGTCTATTTTAATGAATTTGTTGCTAAAAATGCCTTTGTATTATTCTTTTGCTTGTGTTTCACTTTTATAAGTAGGTATTATTTACACAGCTTTAAAAATATTGCTATTAATGTTATTATCTACATTGCCTATATAACATTGTTGAGTATAAATCTAAAATTATCATGTTGACTTTCTTAAACTGCTTGTTAAGGTGTTATATTAATTCTTATCACAAAAATACTCCTGTATCATATAGAAACATATTTTTTAAATGCTCTGATAATGAAGACATGATAGCAAGAATATAATACCCTTAACCTGGCAATTCATCACCCAAAAAACAATTTTCCCGGATGATATATTGCCAAGATTCATGCTGCTGGATGTGCATAAAGAAGAGAACACGTATTGTTCTGCAACCACAATCTAGTATTACTAAACAATAAAAAGACAGATGTACCAACAGCCTTTGGATTGACTATAATTATTTAAATTATTTAAAGTATCCTTAAATAACTTCTCCCTAAACTTATTTTCATTTGAGTTTTTGAGACTGCAATCCTTCCTCAAACTCTTTATGTATTGCTTCTCGTCAAATATTAATTTGAGTTCATCCCAATTTTCAGCTTTTCAACGCATTGCATTTCAATTATCCCACAGAAAGCCCTCTCAGTATGACTCAAAGTTGTAAACCAGCATCTTTCAAACTCATGTAAATCTACCTTTCACTCAAAAATGCTATGGAATGGCAGAATTTCAGAACAATCACAGCTGTGCTAAAAACGATGGGGTTTAGCAGCCACCCACTGCCATGGCCACATGTATAGGCAGAATGCTTGTCAGATCTCCCTGAGTAATGGCTTGGTTTTCATACATAGGATTAGGTAATGTTCTTCAATGAAATAAATTTATGTTTGATATTTTTTCATCCCCCCCCCAAACATAAAAGCTATAAATAGCCACAACCTTTGAAAATGGAATGGCTTCCTGTGACCCTCAGGCTGAAATTTAAGAGTTTTCTGCCACTGATTTATTCTCAGTCCTGTGGAAACAAGTCACCAGGAATGATTCTGCTGTCATTATTTGTGATTATTTTCAAGCACTTACACTGGTCCCAGTGATCTGCTGTTGTGTCCATGGAAGTCTGAAAGGAAATGAGCATTAGTCTTGTAGAATGAACTCAAATAACTGTCAACTGCTAGTTTGAAAATTATGTATTTCCCAAGAAATCTGTTTTTTAAAAATAGTATATATTTTAATGTTTCTAATTATAAAAAGAATATATCACATAAAAACTCCAGAAAGATGCATAAGAAATTACAAATAGCTATTACCTAGGGAGAATTGGAAATGAGGCATCCAGGGGGATAGAATGAAAACATTATCATTTCTTTTTAAATGTTTATTATGGAAATGTTTTAACATAGAAAAAATAGAGTAGTCCAGTGAATCCCCTATGCCCATGATCCATCTTCAACACTTATTAACTCGCGGCCAATCTTGTCTTATCTATACTCCTAATACCTACTGGATTATTTTGAAGCAAATTCCAGACATCATATAATTTAACACACAAATATTAGTGTTTATCTTTAAAATATGAGAACTTTAAAAACTACAAATAAAAATGTGATTATCATATCTTAATATTTTAACAATAACTTAAAATATAAAATAGTCAGTTGCAAAATCCCTCATTCTCTGACAGTGGTTTGTTCATACATGATTTGATGGTGTTTGATTACTAAATCTCTTTTAATCATCTATAACTTTCCCTTCCTTTCTTTTTTTTTTTGTTTTCCCCTTGAAATTTATTTTTAAGACACCAGACAGTCTTGTAAAGTTGCCAATACTCTGGCTTTTGCTGATTGCTTCCATGGTGTCATTTTACAGGTTCCACTATCCCCAGTTTATCTGTAAGCAGAAGGTTAGATCTGGAGGCTTGAGAAGATATAGTTTTGATATTTTAACAAGAAGACTTCATATACAGTGTTCTAGCAAGAGACAGAAAATGTGATGTTAGCAGAAATTGCCGAACATTGCCTAGATCCATTATTTCAATGGGGATCTGAATGAAGTGAATGAATCATCTATTTAAACAATTAATGAAAGTGAATTTTTAAAAATGAGGAAAGAAAGTAATGCAGCAAAACCCCATCATGTGATGAATGGCTCTCAAATAATCAAACATGCAAAATGACCAGAGCAAGCTTGTGTAACTGGCTCACCTGGTGTTCTGGAAGTCCAACAAGGCCATCTAAAACAGGCCTGGCCCAGGAGTGGCTTGATGCCAGCTAGTGGTCTATGACTGCTCTGATGTAAAAATATATCTGTATATTTTAATTATTAATTTTTGTGGATATAGAGTAGGTATATATATTAATGGGTTACATGAGATATTTTGATACAGGCATGTAATGTGTAATCATCACATCAGGGTAAACAGGGTATCCATGACCTCAACATTTATCCTTTGTGTTACAAACAATCCAGTTATACTTGTTTAGTTATTTAAAAATGTACTGTTAAGTGATTTTTTTTACTGTAGTCACCCTGTTGTACTAGCAAATACTAGGTCTTATTCATTCTTTCTATTTTTTGTACCCATTAACCATCTCTACTTCCCCCGCTACCCTCATCACCCTTCTCATCTTCTGGTAACCATCCTTCTACTCTCTATCTCCACGAGTTCAATTGTTTTAATTTTTAGCTTTCACAAATAAGTGAGGACATACGATGTTTGTCTTTCTGTGCCTGGCTTATTTCACGTAACATAATGATCTGCAGTTCCACCCATGTTGTTACGGATGACAGGATCTCATTCTTTTTTTTATGGCTGGATAGTCCTCCACTGAGTATATGTACCATATTTGCTTTATCCATTCGTCTGTGGATGGACACTTAGGTTGCTTCTAAATCTTGGTTATAGTAAATAGTGCTGCAATAAACACAGGAGTGCAGGTATCTCTTCAATATACTAAATTCCTTTCTTTTGGGTATATACCTAGCAGTGAGGTTGCTGGTTCATATGGTAGCTCTATTTTTAGTTTTTTGAGGAACATCTAACCTGTTCTGCATAGTAGTTGTACTAATTTACACTCCCACCAACAGTGTACAAGAGTTACCTTTCCTCCACTTCCTCGCCAGCATTTGTTATTGTCTGTCTTTTGGATAAAAGCCATTTTAACTAGAGTGATATGACTTCTCATTGTAGTTTTGATTTGCGTTTCTCTGATGATCAATGATGTTGAGCACATTTTCATATCCCTGTTTGTCACTTGTATGTCTTCTTTTGAGAAATGTCTATTCAGATATTTTGCCTTTTTTTTTTCTTTTGACAGGTCTTACTCTATCTCCCAGGCCCGAGGGCAGTGGTGTGACCACGGCTCATTGCAGTCTCAACCCCCCAGGCTGAAGTGATCCTCCTGCCTCAGCCTCCATCACATCTGGCTAATTTTATGTATTTTTTTTTTTTTAATAGAGATGGGGTTTTGCCATGTTGCCCAGGCTGGTGTTGAACTCCTGGGCTCAAGCAATCCTCCTGCTTTGGCCTTCCAGAGTGCTGGGATTGCAGGCATGTGCCACCACCCCCAGGTGTTGCCCATTTTGTAATCAGATTATTAGATAATATAATAATCTGATTTACTATAGAGTTGTTTGAGCTCCTTATATATTCTGATTATTATTCCCTTGTCAGATGGGCAGTTTGCAAATATTGTCTCCCATCCTGTGAGTTGTCTCTTCACTTTGTTGATTGTTTCCCTTGCTGTGCAGAAGCTTTTTAACTTGATGTGACCCCATTTGTCCATTTTTGCTTTGGTTGCCTGCACTTGTGGGGCATTGCTCAAGAAATCTTTGCCTACTCCAGTGTCCTGGAGAGTTTCCCCAATGTTTTCCTGTTGTAATTTCATAGTTTGTGGTGTTAGATTTAAACCTTTAATCCATTTTGTTTTAATTTGTGTATATGTGAGAGATAGGGATCTAGTTTTATTCTTCTGCATATGGATATCCAGTTTTCCTGCTACCATTTATTGAAGAGACTGTCTTTTTCCCAGTGTATATTCTTAGTACTTTTGTCAAAAATGAGTTCACTGAAGATTAATGAATTTGTTTCTGCATTCCCTATTCTGTTTCTTTGTTCTGTGTGTCTGATTTTATGCCAATACCATGCTATTTTGCTTACTATAGCTCTGTAGTATAACCTGAATTCAAGTAATGTAACTCCTGCAGTTTTGTTCTTTTTGATTAGGATAGCTTTGGCTATTCTGGGTCTTTTGTGGTTCTACATATTTTTTTTACTTTTTTAGATGGAGTCTTGCTCTGTTGCCCAGGCTGGAGTGCAATGGTGCGATTGCTGCAACCTCTGCCCCCCGGGTTCAAGCAATTCCCCTGCCTCAGCCTCCTGAGTAGCTGGGATTACAGGCATGCTACCACGCCTGGCTAATTTTTGTATTTTAATAGAAACAGCATTTCACCATGTAGGCCAGGCTGGTGTCAAACTCCTGACCTCAAATGATCCACTTGCCTCAGCCTCCAAAGTGCTGGGATTACAGGCATGAGCAACCACACCTGGCTGCTTCCATATACATTTTTAAGATTAATTTTTCCATTTCTGTGAAGAATGTGAGTGGTATTTGATAAACATTGCACTGACTCTGTAGATTGCTTTGGGTAGTATGGACATTTTAACAATATTGATGAGGATGATTCTGGGCCCTATGGCTGACTGGAACTTGCAGGACATCAGCAGTAATTCCAGGAAACTTCTAATGAGCTGGTGCCCGTTTTGTCAGTCCAATCTGGAGAAACCAGGTGATACAGTTTGGAAGTATGTCTTCTCCAAATCTCAGGTTGAAATGTGATCTCCATTGTTGAAGGTGGGACCTAGTGGGAGGTGTTTGGGTCATGGAGGTGAATCCCTCATGAATGGCTTAGTGAACTCCCTGAGGTAAAGAGTTAAAGTCTAGTTGTAAAGAGTAAAGTCTAGTTGTTTTTAAAAGAGACTGGAACCACCCTCTCTTTTTGTCTTTCTTTCTCTCTCTCTCTTTTTTCTTTCCTCTCTCTCTCTCCCTCTCTCAATCCCTCTCCCACCATGTGTCACATCTGTTCTCCCCTCGCCTTCTGCCATGAGTAGAAGAGTCCTGAGGCCTTATCAGAAGTGGAGCAAACACCAGCGCCATGCTTGGATATCCTGCACAACTGTGAGCCAAATAAACCCCTTTTCTTTATAAATCACCCAGCCTCAGGTTTTCCTTTACAGAAATACAAAATGGACTAACACACCGGGCTATGAGAATACTGGGAACGACAGGACACACATTTTAAGCTTTCTACTTCTCAAGAAGAGATCGGCACTTCCTTAGCAGGCTTTCCCTCTGTTTGATTTTCCTATCACCGCCACCCCACACTCCCCTTTTCAGCATACTTTTGTTTGAAAATGGGGACTTAGCTGAGGAGTATAGCCAATGGCTAATGGAATTGTAGCCAAATTTATATTGTTATAATAATAATTTTACTGTGTATACAGGTAATGTGAAGAAAATAAAAAGTGACTCATAAACTTGCCACTCATAGACAACAGCTGCTACCATTTTGAAGTATTTTCTTCCCATATTCCTCCAATATTTTAATATATACACCCACATATGTGAAACTAGGCTATACACTTTTAGACCTTGTTTTGGAAAATGAGCCTTATAACATAGGTTGTACTAGGCACTTACTGGAGTGGCTGTCTGTCTTACAAGGCAGCGTTGATGCTACCCACCTTGAATCTTTGCTTGGCTGATTGAGTCAAGCAGAGAGAAAGTAACCAAAGCTGCACCAACCAGATCGCCTTCTAGGAACTGAAAGGAGGCATTAAGAGATGGATGGTGGTTAAGTGGACACATCTGAATCGTTGTGCTCACACCGGAAGAATTGAGAGCTCCTGCTGCTGAGGACTTCAGAGCAACCCCTAGTTGGGTTCTTCTTCTTCTTTTATTTTTATTATTATTATTTTTTTGAGACATTGTTTAGCTCTTGTTGCCCAGGCTGGAGTGCAGTGGCACAATCTTGGCTCCTGCAACCTCTGCCTCCTGGGTTCAAGCGATTTTCCTACCTCTGCCTCCTCAGCCTCCCGCATAGCTGGGATTACAGGCGTGCACCACCAAACACCCAGCTAATTTTGTATTTTTAGCAGAGACGGGGTTTCACCATGTTGGTCTGGCTGGTCTCAAACTCCTGACCTCAGGTGATTTGCCTGCCTTGGCCTCCCAAAGTGCTGGGATTACAGGCATGAGCCACCGCGCCTGGCCGGGTCCTTCTTAAGGCTTCCTCATTCAGCATTTATTTTGGTTCTGTAAGACAGCCCAGTTTCCTTATAACATGATGGTTGTTACTAAAGTAGGATTCTGTTACTTGAACTAAAACTATCTCAACTGATACATCAGTACATTACCACGTATTTCCCCAAAACGTGAATTTTAATGGATATATGGTGGATGTCCCATATATAATCATTCCACTATAACTGATGATTGATTGCTAATGATTTTCAATAATAAAAATAATGCTTTAATAATATACTCAGACAATATATAAACTGTTTACCACATTTTAAATTATTTCCTTAAAAGTTGTTTAAACTTTTATGATATACACTGTAAAACCTAATTGCAAAAGGAGTGATACCAAATTTTCAAAAGTACTTCAAGTTTATAATACGTGTTAGTCTCATTATATCCTTATCACAGTTTACTATAATTTATGAGTCTCTACCAATTTAATAAAAGGGGGAAAGTTATGTCAAGGCAATTTCAGTTAGGGTCTTTGATTGTTAGTGATGTTGAACATTTTGAATATTTGTATATTTTATTTTGCCAATTTATATTCTTTGTTCATTTCTTATAGGGTTATAAATCTTTTTCCTGGTTTGTAAGATATCTCTCCCATGTTCTCTTCTGTAATAAATATTACAAATCTTTCTTTCTTGTTTCTTTCCCTATGTTTGTGTGTGTTTTTTAAATGTATGTATACTTTTAATTTTTAGGTAGTCAAATTTTCAATATTTTCTTTCCTACAGTTTTTACTTTGTTTTGAACATTCCTATATCCTCATTTTTATATAAATTTTCATATAATACTTTTCCTTTTTTTTTTTTTTTTAAGATGGAGTCTCGCTCATCGCCCAGGCTGGAGTGCAGTGGCACGATCTCGCCTCACTGCAAGCTCTGCCTCCCAGGTTCACGCCATTCTCCTGCCTCAACCTCCCGGGTAGCTGGGACTACAGGCGCCCACTGCCACGCCCAGCTAACTTTTATTCTTAAACATTTAAATCTCTGAAGTTTACTTGATTTTGTGATATGGAAAAGATTCATCTTTTTTCTCAAATGAGTAGCTAGATATTTCAATCCTATTTATTAAATAATCTATCACCAATGGCTTTGAAGTAGAAAAATTTATTATGTACTGCTGGGCACGGTGGCTCACGCCTGTAATTCCAGCACTTTGGAAGGCTGAGACGGGTGGATCACGAGGTCAGGAGTTTGAGACCAGCCTGACCAACATGGTGAAACCCCGTCTCTACTAAAAATACAAAAATTAGCCGGGCGTGGTGGCTCATGCCTGTAATCCCAGCTACTCAGGAGGCTGAGGCAGGAGAATTGCTTGAATCCGGGAGGTGGAGGTTGCAGTGAGCCAAGATTGCGCCACTGCACTCCAGCCTGGGTGACAGAGTGAGACTCTGTCTCAAAAAAAAAAAAAAAAAAGAAAAGAAAATTTATTATGTACTAAAATCATATGTTCTATATTGTCTGATTTTTTTTTACCCACCTCTATGCCATTTCTCCTATTATTTATAATTTTTAAATAAAGTTTATATTTATATTTTTAATCTTTTAATCTCATTAAAATTTTTTAAATTTTTATTTTGTAGGTGTAGGGGGTACAAGTGAAGTTTTGGTACATGGATATTTTGCATAATGGTGCAATCTAGTGTAGCCATTACCCAAATAGTGCACATTGCACCCATTAAGTAATTTCTCATCCCTCACCCCTCTCCTATCCTCTCACATTTCCGTGTCTCCAATGTCTGTTATTCCATACTCTATGTTCATATGTACACATTATTTAGCTCCCACTTACATGTGAGAACATGCAGTATTTGACTTTTCTGTTTCCGATTTATTTCGCTTTTTCTGAGACAGAGTCTCATTATTTTGCCCAGGCTGGACTTGATCCTGGGCTCAGGCAATCCTCCTGCCTCAGCCTCCAGAGTAGCTGGGAATACAGGTACACACCACTGAACTGGGCTTATTCATTTTTCACTCTATAATATATGTATTTTAAATTCTGACAAGACAAACCTCATTTCTTATTTTTATTTTTCAAAAATGTTGGCTCTTCTCATTAAGTAATTTTTATTTTACATAAGTTTAGAAATGTTTGGCTTTTGTCAAATTCTTTTTGTGTAAGATTTTGTTTGGAAAGAAATTGGCATTTTAATATCATTCAAGCTTTCAAGTACATGGCATCTCTACAATAATTCAAATTTCTCTTATGTCCTACAATAAAATTGATGGTAGTTTAAAAAATATATTGTGGTAGCACATTACTTGATAAGTCTATTCTTCAATATTCAATATATTTGCTTCCACTTGGAATGACTCTTTTAATTCTTTTAACTGAATTTAATGGTATATCATAAAGATATTGATTTCACTATGTTTATGGGAGCTAGCTCAGTTGACTGTCTGGTTTTACAGGAAGACAACCCTATCTTCTATACATAACAGGGATTTTATCTCTTCTCTGGTATTTATGTCTTTCATTTTCTTTTGGTCTTGTTGCATTACTCTTTGATGATACAGACAGTGGTCATTCTTTTCTTGGTTTTTATGCTTTGATGTTACATGTGATGTTGTCTTCAGGTTGAGATTTTATGAATAAATCATACATTTTATCAAATTCAAATAGTGATTGACACATATTTCTTATTTATTCAATTGGTAAAATAAATGTTATTAATTCGGTTCCCGACGTTGAAGTATTTTGGTTTCTTTTCCTGAATCTTACTAGGCCATAGTGTATTATTTTCATTAAAGGAAAAGGTCTTATTTTCCACTACTTTATTAATGATTTTTTGATTCCATATTAATAAGTGAGATCGGTTTAGCATTTTGGGCTACTGTTATTAAGTTTTAGTGTCAAAGTTATGCCACCTTCCATTGGTCATTTTGATTAGCCTTATGTTATATTTATAAATTGATTTAGAAAAAAATCCCATTTATTTATTTATTTATTATTTCTCTTCATATATTCAAGTCTTGATGTTGGATAACTTTATGTGAGGTGGGGCTCTTTCAGCTGAGAGCTGAAGAATGAATAGGAGTTAGTAGGTGAAAGGTTCCAGAGCTTTCCAGGAAGAACTTTTAAAGAGAGAAGTGGCACAATCAAATTTGCCTATTGAATGGGTCAATTGAGCTGCAGTGCAAAGAATGGATTGTAAGGAGATAAAGAGTGGATGCAGAGCAGTTGACCCCTGAAAAACTGGACAATAAAGCTGACTGTGGAAAGGAAGAAAACTGAGTGGATGCCAATAATACTTAGGGAGTAAAACAGGCCATGCTAATGGAAGATGTATGAGTATCAGGATGACACTCAGAGCTTCCTCAGGGCATGAGAAACCAGGTGGCTATTAATGCCATTTATTAAGACAGTTGAGCACTAAAAAGGATCAAGTTTTGGGGTAGGGAGAATGAATTTCATTTTGAACATGCTCTGTTTGCACAACCTGTATATATCAGTCAAGTTCCATTCAGAAAACCAGAAGCCACACAAGTTCTATTAACAGTATTATAATCTACAGAATTTATTAAATAAGTATTGGAAAATTTTAAAGAACAAAAGGGAAACACTGAAGCAATTCAGAGTTAGGAACAAGAGAAAGCAGCTACTCCTCATAAGGCTGAGTGGAAAAAGGGAAGAGGCTAGGGTTTTTAGAATCTAGAGCTTGAGGAAAGACCCTACAGAGCTGAGAGGCAGACCACCAAACCTCCAGACTAGCACTGGCTGATGCTGGACTCTTAGGGAGGAGGGGTTGGGGAATGAAGCTGGCTTTGGAGTACAGAACAAAATCTGGAACCAACTGCTGCAGCCAGGGTGAAGAACTATTAACTATCGCTGGTGATGCTGGGGCATGCCCTGGCAGAACTAAAGGCAGCCAGTTGGACAAGAAAGAATGTGAACAGCAGAGTTCCAGTCCTAGCATCACAAGAATATAAAAAAGTTGATCTGGAGCTGAAAGAATATGTTAATAACCACCACAATATGTAATATGAAAATGCAAACCTGTAAGCAGTTAGATTTTGTTATCTGGAGCTCAAACAAAAGGTCTTATCCAGAGTCATAAATTTTGAAATGGCCAATGTCTATCCAGATCAGTCCACTGCTTGATAAAAATATAATGCAGGCCACATACGTAATTAGAAATTTCTATTAGCCATACAAAATAATACATTTTATTTAATCAGTATATCCAAAATATTATTTTGACATGTAATCAACATAAAAATACCGAGATAGTTCACATTCTTTTTTATACCAAATTTTTGAAATCTGTGTATGCACTTACAGCATGTGTCAGTTCATGAGCCATATTTTAAGTTCTCAGTAGGTACATATGGCTGGTGGCTACCTCATAGGACAGCATAGCTCTCCTTTATAAGTTTCAGGTATGGATAATAAAACCTAAATAGAGATTACAAAGTGAGAACTGTTATCTGGGCACAAGTTTGAGAAATCCAAACATTTAGAAGCCAGACAAGTAGGATGAGAGACCATGAATGGAGGAATGCCAGTAGAGTGTGGTTCCCTGGAAAAACAAGGATTCAAGAAGGAAGTGATCGACAGATGTGATAAACACTGAAAAATGTTCATTACCTTTAGTGACATGGTGGTTATTGATGGTCTTTAAAACAGTTCCTTCTGAGGAGTAGTGTAGATGGAACCAGGTCAGAATGGGTTGAAGGACCAAGTAGAAGGCTAGAAAATAAGGGTGATAAATATAAATAATTTTGCCAGATTTTTGTAAAGAAGAAGGGGCCATGAAGATGAAAAACAGATAGAATTGGAAGAGAAGGAACAGGGAGTATGGAAAGATGGGAGAGACTTATCATATTTAAGAAGTAATTGAAGAGAAACAGGAGTAAGGAGAGGTTGATGTTGTTAAAGCAAGAACGGATAATTCATAATGTAAGGTTCCTGAGAAGGTGGGAAGGGATGGAAGGAGAAGGGTGAGATCACTAGGATTTTGTGGGAGAAGAAAGAGGTTGTGTTCAGATGCAGGTAGGTTGGTAGACTGAGTAGCAGGAAGTTGAGAGGGTTCCCATCTAATGAGAGAGGGGCAGATAATGTGCTTAGGCGGAGGAGGATACGTGGCTGAATGACCAGGATGGGAGAGAAAACGAATGAACCAAAGAACTGTGATAGGATTACTCAGGACTGTGTATGACACAACAGAAGTTTCTGACCTATAATCAAGTCATCAGTAAACAATAGTAAGCTGTCAACTATTTTTCATGTTTTAAAACATTTTATGTTTTGGTTGCTTTATATTTTATTTTATTATCATGAACTTAATGTATGATTTTGTAAAACAGCATTATAGTGGATATTTTTGCTTTGCCCCTGATCATAACAGACATGCCTCTAGTATTTTATCTTGAAATGTGATATTCTTTGGTGATTTAATAATGTTGAAAGTCTTCAACTTCTAGTTTTCTAATCCTTAAGAAAATAAGAATGGGCTGTATAAAAATCTCTTTCAGCATGTCTATTATCTACCCCATATTTTTTTCTTATTGAATTTATTTAATAGATCTGAATTTTGGGGATAAACTTCACTTGGGTGATTTATAACATATCCTTGAATTTAGTCTGCTAGCAATTTATTTCTGGTTTTGGGATATATCAAAAAGGGATTAGCTTTTCTTTTTGCTTGAGTATCAGAGCTGTGTTGGCTTTATAAAATAAATTATGTAGCTATCTATATCTTTTTGTTCTTAAGAGCAATTTGTGTAGCATTAGCTGTTCTTTGAACATGTGAAAAAACTCTACTTGATTTCAGAGCCACTACTTCTTTTACACCTTTTCTGTGTTAACTACAGGTGTGAGTCTATTTGATTTTGACTCCTTCTTCAGTCAATTTCAATAATTTATATTTTTTAAAAAAGGCTTATATTTCATTGAAATTTTCTAATATTAGCATTGAGTAATACAACACATTGTTTTATAATTTTAAAATTTATGTCTGTCATTACGTTCTCCATATTATTCTCACTCACATCTATTTACTCCTTGTAGTGCTCTTTTCTCTGCAGTTAAGTCGGCCAGAGCTCTGTCAACTTTATTCTGCTTCCTTTGTTGCTTACTTGTGTGACTGTTTAAAACACATCTTATTCACTTTAGTTCTTTCTTTAGGTTTTTTGATATTTTTCTCTAAAGAGTTGAATGATTTACTTGTTTTCCTTTTTTAAACATTGAGACTATTGTTTCCATTTTTATCATCTAAAACTATTATGTACCTATTGTTCTGATTTTAAAAAATAGTTTTTAAAAGTTTTTAGAGTATCTTTCTGAGGAGGATAACTATGTGTTTGTTGTTATAAAGAAGTTAAAATTTTCATTGTTTCTTAAACTTTTGTTATTTATCGTTTTAATACAAAGTAGACAGATTATATGTCTAGTTTGTTTTCTTTTTATTGGAAACTATTGAGGTTTCTGGTGGAGACTGTATGACAGTTTTTGTAAAATTTGCATGATATTGTGAAAGAAGTTTATAGAGCACAAGATGTGCTTTTAGCTTAGCACTCCAATAATTGGTTTTTGTCCATTTTTCTTGGCATATCTAATAGTTTTTAGAATTTATAATGATGCTATATTATATAGGGCTTACAGATTCACACATATAAAATCTCTTTATTATGAATTTTACCTTTCATAATATAAAATGATCTTTTTTTACTTGTTCCATGCTTTTGTCTTGAATCCTTTTGTATTATCTTTGTGATTCCCCCTTTTTCATTTACTCCAATTATGGTTAGCCTGTTTTTTCCCCTCTCAGTCTCTGTAATACGTTATTTCTGACCTTTCAGTATTATTTCCTTTATGTATATCTTTTATAAGCAGATATAATTGATTACTTTCCCCCCTTAACCTAAGCAGATTGGTTTTGTTATGTTTAAACAGGACGTCTTAACCCAATTAATTTTGGTTCTAACTAATATGATTTTGTAAAGGCTTGTCTGCTCTTACATTATAAAGATCCTGTGTCTAGTATGCAATTAAGAGTGCCAGTTTACTAATTTTCTTCTGACTTTAGTAGTATATTTGTTTCAGCGGTATGTTCTTTGTTTTTGAAATCTCTTCCCCAGGTTCTGCAACATATTTGAACTATTTTTTTTCTCCTTAGCCTCCATCAGAGAGCTCCATCCAGACCTGGACTTGGACAATAGACAGTTGTTTGCTTGCCTCTGGCTCTGCTCACTCTCCATGGGGGTCTATAGCTGGTGATCATCTTGTATACCTAATTCTGGCTTCATCTTCAGACTCAGGTAGGTGTTCATTGCACAGAGCACTGACAGAGGTGATGAGATTACCTTCTTACCTATTGGCTATTTTTCTGACACCCAAGAAGCCTCATTCCTTGCTGCTAGTCTTTTCACTGTTCTCTGCTCATTTTGTTCTTGAGGCAGCATTTGACTTGTTTGAATCACCCATGTTGGGGCACCATGCGTCATACCAGACTAAATCCTACTTTCTCGCCTTTTATTTTCTAGGATTTGAGGTACCGATATTTTGGTCTGGATAGCAGTATTTTGACCTCATCAAAAAGAGTGAACTGCTTAGTTTGTTAGCTGGCATAGACTATAATTCTGAGCCAGAGGCCATAGGTTGGGAGGGGAAAAAGTATCTTTTGTTTTATTTTTAACCATCAAATTTGCTCTGTTTCTGGCAATATGACATGCATTGAATACAAATTGTTTTATTCAACTTAGACCACAGGGCTTATATTTCATTGTCTGTTCTCTCATTATTTGCAATAGAGTATGTGTCAGTTTTAGTTTTCAGTATTGATAAGGAATTTTTGCTTTTGCATCATAGATATGTTTTGTCACTGGTGAAGAGATGCCATTGTAAACCAGAAACCACAGCAACTGTTTTTTTTTTTTCAAGGATGATCATGTTAACAATGGCCATTTATTAAGCGTGTGTTATATTCTAGGCATGGTGCCTTACTTGTAAACACCAATATTATTTGATGTTTTCCTTTCATTTAATGGACCTGTGGACATATTTTTGCCTGATTCTTATCTCAGCAATTGAATTGCCTCATTTTATGCACACTGAATTGATGTGTTATCACCCTGTTCTTTTGTCCCATACTGGAAAGACAAGAGCTTACTCATAGCAAGTTTATCAGACTGATGGTGTGCCCTTTTGGATTAATCTCAACAGTGATTTCATTTCATGCCACTATTTTTATTTATGTTGCATTTTTGTTGATGTCATTTCTAGCCTATTAAATCTGCTGTAAATACTTTTTTTATAGTATATAAGTAGCATACAGTATCTAAGTAGTAACAAGGTGAAATATTAATAAACAAGTTCAGGTTCTTACATCTGCCTCCAAAAAAGAATATTGAATCTGAAAGATATGAAACTGCATTTTATATTTGGCTACAATAAACCTTGTGATCTATAAAGCTCTGAAGATTGCATGGCTTAAACTCTTGCTTTTAGCTGATTTTTACATATTTCCTTAGGTGCTAAGTGTCCCGGATGTCAGAGATGACACCAGGCATTGTAAACTCTTTGTCCCCAGAAAGCTTCTCTTCCCTTTTCCCTCTCTCTCCTCACTGGGGACATCAATGTCAAGTGGCAAGTACATGAAATGGTATTGGACCAGGCAGCCATGCCCAGCTTGAGCTCTGGCCCTTGCTAACACCTCAAGCTTGGGCCAGTCCCTGAGCTTTGCTGAGCCTCTGTGTAGGAAGTGACACACATGGATGCCAGAGAGGTCATAAGGTTTTACGAATTTTAATACATAAAATTACTATGTCACATTCCTGAAACATCCTAGGTCCCTAATAAAAGACAGACATTGCTACTATGTGTGTGTGCTTTGTCCTCTTTGATGCCTCCCTAGGGGTTAGGGTAGGGTTCTCTTGGGGCATTCATTGCAGTTTTCCATTTGCACCTGTGCTTCCTATGCTCTGAATCCTATACTCTGACCTCCTCTCCTCTTTTCCCACATTTTGTTAGGGTCATGCTTCTTACTAATATAACATGGCAATCTATTAAACACAAATACGTTATCATCTAAAATAACATTTTTATTTAACAGAAATTTCTGGTGAACATGTCTTGGACAAAAAATCAACTGTGTTTATATATTTTTTGTCCAAGACAAAAATATAAGCATATTTGTAATTTCAAGTCAATAGGGGCAATATGTTTGTTTGGACAGCGCCTTTCAAATAACAATATTGTTAGACTTTTTGGGAATATGAGATTGCAAACCAGGGGATAGACACTTTTAAACTTTTCTGTAATTTTTTATACTTTTTCTTGCCTTTTCTATACTTTTAACCCTTTCTAAAACAAGACAGGTAGATCCAAGAAGCTCAGCCATGGAAGGAACAGCCTTCCAGGTCCTGGGTGAAAATGAGACAGGTTAAAAATGTGGAAAAGCAAATGAACTGTAGCTGTGGACACAAAAATTAAAAATACCTTTAATGATTGATAACATGGTACATCAAAGATCCAAACCAAATGAAGGAGATCAAAGCTTTGATGATTCAAATGCAATCATGTAGGATTTGGGATGTGGGAAATCTCATTTTATAGATGAAGTAAACCTTAAATCAGGCTCAACTGGGCTCAGACCATCTCACAAGAGGTACAGGGAGGAGTTGGCTGTATGTGAACATTCAAGCTGGGACTGATGAGGCAAAAAGAAATATTGCCAGCACGGTGTATGCCAAAAAGCAGCAATAGGGCTGGACTAATTTGAACTTCCTGCTGACCCCAAGAATGCAAACAAAGAGCAAAAAGATTCTCTGGTCACCCAGCAATACTGGCTGATAACAAAAAGGATCTACATTCCTTTTAAAAGCTTGGGTTTACAGTTCTTGGGATGTTCCCAGAAAAATAAATGTGCATTTGTGGCTTAGAATCCATGGAAATAAATCCAGGTATTTCAGCAGTAATTACAAAAATGTTGTATTTTGCAAAATTCTCTAGAAAATTGCACTATAACTATGCATCCTATTTTACCTATGTATGAAAGAGCCCTACAGAATTGTCCATAAGAGAGAAACTATGTTTATCCCAAAATCCAAGTGCTTATGGCCCATTGTGGTAGCTCACACCTGTAATCCTGGCACTTTGAGAGGCCGAGGTGGGTGGATCATTTGAGCTCAGGAGTTTGAGATCAGCCTGGGAAACATAGCAAAACCCTGCCTCTACAAAAAATACAAAAAATTTAGCCTACTGGGACTACTATATGCCTGTAGTCCCAGCTACCTGGGATGGGGGCTGAGGTGGGAGGCTTGCTTGAGCCCAGTAGGTCAAGGCTGCAGTGAGCCGTGATTACACCACTGCATTCCAGCCTAGGTGACAAAGTGAGACCCTGTCTCAAAAAAAAACCAAAAAACAAAAAAACAAAATCCAAGTTCTTAGATTTGGGTTTGAATACAATGGCATAGTCATGTTTGGATTCTCATCTAAAATTACCTACTACTTTTTTTGAGAGAGAGAGAGAGAGAGAGAGAGACAGTCTCACTCTGTTGCCCAGCTGGAGTGGTGCAATCAAAGCTCACTGTAGCCTTGAACTCCTGGGCTCAGGCAAACCCCCTGCCTCAAACTCCCAAGTACCTGGGACTACAGGCATGGGCCACTATGCCTGACTAATATATATATATATATATATATATATTCTTTTGTAGATGTGGGGTCTTACTAAGTTGCCCAGACTGGTCTTGAACTCCTAGCCTCGAGTGATCCTTCTGCCTTGGCACTGGGATTACAGGTGTGAGCCACTGCATCTGGCTACCTGCTACTTTGATACTTTGAATTTTACATTCCTTGAAAGTATACAGATATATATTTAGAATGGAAATATTTTGAAAATATATGATGCAACTGAGAAAAAGCTCTCTAATAAGCTCTCTGGAGATGCTATCTGTAACATGGTCTCAAGTCCCACTACAGTACCATCTGAGGTCTATGAAACCCACATCTAATTAGAAATGATGTTGTGAAATGAGTTTAAACCTGTCTATAAACCTTTTAAATATGTATGAAATATATACTTAATTTTTTTTCAAAAAGATAACTGGCAATATTGGTGAGACTGTAAGAAAAGAGGCTTGTCAACTGCTGGTGGTAGGTACGTTGGTACAACTTTTCTGAGGACACACCAGCATAAAGTTCAAAGCCAAAAATCTCAATGTCCTTTTACTTATTAACATATCTTTCAGAAATTTACCCTCGGAAAACAATCATTGATGTGCACCAAAATTTATTATAAAGATAATCAAGCAGCACTGTTTATAAATGTGAAAACTTAGAAGCAACTCTGTTAGAGGGCTGCTAAAATTAGGGACAATTTCTTCTTTGGGTAAGATCATATCTTTTTGGTAGACACAAGATGAAAATTACAGGACACTAGTAGACATAGACCCCTCTGAAAGCTTTCTACTCCCTGTAAGACACAGTGTCTGGCAATACCTAGTAACACATATTTCATCCCCATTGTCCCTGCCCTTGGCCCAAGGTGAGTCCATATTTCCCTGTGTGGTTCTGAGTCCTAGACGGCCTCATCTGATGATGGAGGTGACCTTGGCAAAATTGACTGAGTCACCTGGTCAACCTCTGGGTGGCCACTGCAAGAAGCAAAAGGAGTTTGATCTGATCCCCTTTATAGAAGACATTGTTTTCCTAGGGCAGAAATTGTGGGAAATTCTCTTATCTCATTTGGGACATTCAAGAGCAGGTTTTGCCCTCCTTTATAAATAATTTGAGGTAAACAGTCAAGCAAACAAGAAAACTTTTTGTGGACATTCTCTTGCTGTATTAGTCAGGGTTCTCTAGAGGGATAGAACTAATAGGATAGGCGTATAGATGAAGGGAGTTTATTAGAATAATTGACTGACACGATCACAAAGTGAAGTCCCACAATAGGCCGTCTGCAAGCTAAGGAGAAGGGAAACCAGTCCAAGTCCCAAAACCTCAAAAATAGGGAAGCCGACAGTGTAGCCTTCAGTCTGTGGCCAAAGGCCTGAGAGCCCCTGGCAAACAACTGGTGTAAGTTCCCAAAAGCTGAAGAACAGGGAATGCGAGGTTTGAGGACAGGAAGCATCCAGCATGGGAGAAAGATGAAGGCCAGAAGACTCAGCAAGTCTGTTCATTCCACTTTCTTCTGCCAGCTTTATTCTAGCCGTGCTGACAGCTGATTAGATGGCGTCCACCCAGATAGAGAGTGGGTCTGCCTCCCCTAGTCCGCTGACTCAACTGTTAATTTTCTTTGGCAACATCCTCACAGACACACCCAGGAACAGGTCTTTGCATCCTTCAATCCAATCAAGTTGACCCTCAGTATTAACCAGTACTTGCTTTATGGCATCTGTGCTGCTTATTTCTAGGAAGAGTTATGCGGTCTATGACACATCTTATTTAAGAAAGGAGACTTATTCTCAGTTTGTTTATTCCATATGCTTCTTATAGAGGAGAATTAGATACATGGCAGCAAAAAGGATTTTCAAAGAAGTCTCCTATAATAAAACTCAATAGTCTACTGGGCGAGGTGGCTCACGCCTGCAATCCCAGCATTTTGGGAAGCTGAGGCGGATGGATCACCTGAGGTCAAGAGTTCGAGATCAGTCTGGGCAACATGGCGAAACTCCATCTCTACTAAAAATACAAAGTTAGCCAGGCCTGCTGACCGGTACCTGTAATCCCAGGTACTCAGGAGGCTGAGGAGGGAGAATCGCTTGAACCCAGAAAGCGGAGGTTGCAGTGAGCCAAGATCGTGCCTCTGCACTCCAGCCTGGGCAATAGAGTGAAACTCAGTCTCAAAAAACAAAACAAAACAAAACAAAAAAACCCTCAATAGTTAACAAGTGACTAACTAAATACCTTATGGTATGGCTATACCATAAAATATTATGTACCCATTAAAATCATGTAGTAGAAGAAAATTTTATTATATGAGAAACTGCTTACATGTGAAAAACAGATTACAAGCCAAAATGTGCAGTGTAATCTTAATCAACGACAAATTGAGAAAAAACATTGGATATATTCATGCCACAATATTAACATTTCTGGCTGAGGGTGTTTTTCTTTTCTTCTTAGTGCTTTTCTGTAGCTTTAAAAGTTCTCATCTTTCTTGTACTATTTTTGCATTCTTCAAATGATTATGGAACAATTTTACCTATTTATTAGACTCAGTAATTACTTATTAAGTACCTATCTTGTGCCAGATATTATGCTAACGCTTGCTAGGCACGAAATAGTCAACACAAGAAAAAAATTTCTTTACTTTGAGAGCTCATTTCTACTCTGGCGAGAACATGGAAAACAAACCAATAAATAAATAAAACATATAATATGTCAGATGGTGAAACATGTTTTGAGAAAAAAAAAGAAAAGTAAATAAGAGAAGGGAGGTGGGAGTGCTTGGGACTGGAAGCAAGTGCAATTTTAAGTAAAGGAAGAGAAGGCTCTGTGCTGGATAAGTGTGCCACTTTCAACTGAGTGCATTTGAATTTCAAATCTGTATTGGTGGCCGCAGGTGACTAAAATAAATTACTATTATTTATAGAGTAACTCAACTATCATCATACAATCACAGAAAAGGCAGAGTCTCTGGTGCACATGGGAAGCAGCTTAGATGGGGACCTCAGTGCCAAGACAGCCAGTAACACCAGCAGACACCCTGTGGTGGGCCTGGATAGTCCAGCTGTGACTCTGTAAAGTAGCAGTCTAATTAAGATTTTTGCACAAGGATCTGTGACAAAAGCAGAAAATTGCACCTTAGCATATATCTCTTGATAAGAATATATATATTTTCCACACATGCACACACACACACAGAGGGGGAGAGAGGGTTCGGGGGGAGAGAGAGAGAGAGAGAGCGAGAGAGAGAGATTGAGAGAGAACCAAATAATCCTCCATTTGTAATACTTGCTCTTCCTGGGAGAGTGTGAACATCTCCCATCTTTCTCTTCCCACCCTGACCTCGCCTAGCCAGGAATCCAGGAATGTGCAGCATGGATGCCCAAGTCTGAGTAGAGGTTGTATCAGTTTCAAAGACATTGTGCTCTTCCCTGCCATGGTGGAGTGGTGAGCCGGTTGGCATCCAGAAAAAGCTTGTTAGGGGGTGGAGGTGGGTGGAAGGTGAGCAATTATTTAATGGGTACAATATATGTTATTTGAGAGATGGATGCCTCAAAGCTCTGACTTAACCACTATGCAATCTATGCCTGAAACAAAATTGCACTTGCACCCCATAAATTTATACAAATAAAAAAGAAGGTTGTTTAGAACCCAGACAGTTTCCCATCCAATAGAGACTTTCAGAGAGTGCAGTGCTATCATTTTGTTTAGAAGTAATCTTGAATTCCCAGAATAATGGGCACACTTACATTTAAACAAAAGCACAAGCACAATGTACATTTCAACCCCAAATATAAGCTATTTTGTGCTAATGTAAGGAACTGGACACTTAGAAGTTGACCAGAGAAAAACAACCTACTTGACTTGAAGAATTTTGCTAAATAATTTAAAATCGTCTTCCCCATGTATAACTGCTACGAATGATTTTAAATTTGTGTTTAAGCTTCTGTGTATTTACCACTTCTATCCCAGAAATGGCATGCCTGGAATAAAACAGGCACTCAATAAGCGATGGCTGTGAATGACGATGATGATGATAATGATGATGATGATGGTGAGAGGGATATTGACAAACCAATTCTTGCTAAAGTGTAACAGTATTCAGCAACGTTTTGTCTCCCGAAGCCATTTGTGTTTAAAAGGAGAATTACAAAGACAAGATATGCAGAACTCAAAAGAATAAATGTTGAATGGTGTCATTCGAGGCCCTGGCATTTAAGGATTTCAAGGTTGGCTCTAAAGCCCTCAAAACTTGATACATAGTCATCTATAAACTCTGATTGGATATAAACTCAATGCAGATTTTATAATCTTGGCATCAATCACCAAAATAGTCAGCCTTGTTCCTCATTCCCCAGAGCATAAACCTCTGGGAAGAACCTCTCTTCCCACCCTTACAGGCGGAGAAGATTCACCTCTCTCCAAAGGACATAGTGCAGGAAGCTAACTCTCCTCTACTGACCCAGGCACTTCCTCACTTTTGCCTACATAAAAGGAAGGGGAGGATAGGGGTGAGGGTAATTACATCTGATGCCTTTTAAGGGACATCAAGGCTACTGATTTCAAACCTCTGGACTGGATATTCCTGTGGCTTTTACTACATATTAAAGATGAAAGAGAAATGGACTCAGCACCATTCCACATTAATTTATCTGTGGCCTTTTGGCTCCCAGCGCAGTGTCAGAAGTTTAGAGAGCCTCAAACTATATTCTGCTGATTTTAAAAAGAAAAATATAGCAAGTGGGATAATAACATTTGTCAGTTTCATTTACAGCTCTTTTAGCTTGGCTGAATTAATGAGTATCTATCTATTAGGCAGACTTGCAAGGATCCCTTTACACGTTCTTAAAGAATCCCATACAATTAAATATCACTGTGGTAGAATCATAAATAGTAGAAGCAAAAAACATCCCTTAAATTACTCAGATTAGCATTTTTTTTAAGAGCAGCTACTTTTTACCAGTTCAGAACATTGCGGGTAAGGGACAGAAAACCAGGCATTTATGGGACACCTTTTATGTGCACATCATTGCACTGAGCAGGAATGTGCAAGAATGTGCAGCATGGATGCCCAGGGCTCCTCCTCTCTGAGACCTGTGTGTTCCCCCTCCATCCACTAAACTCTCAAAGTATTTTGTATATGCTTCTCCCGGGTCACTTCGTATTTTCTGTCATTGGGTCAGTTTTTGGTCCATGACTTATCCCTCCTTTGAATTACAAACTTTAGTCCACAGACACTGCATTTTACAGCTTCATATTCCCCAAAATAATTAGTTCAGTGTTTCACACATAATAAGGTGTTCAATAAACAGTTTTTGATTAATAAATTACAAGAAAAAAAGAGATGTTGCTTCTCCTACAAGCTGATAATAGCTAATAATGATAAGCAAATACTTTTTTTATAAGTACTTTCTATGTGCCTGACATTATGCTTGACACTTTAAATCATTTAATCATGTCCTCATAGTAAGAGGACAAAACTCACCATTATGGAACTTTAGTGAGTATTAGCCTAACATTACACAGCCAGATCCAGGATTTAATCACAAGTGTGACTCTAGATCATGTGATCTTAACTTTTATACCATACATTCCTATATTTTTTAATGGTTGTTATTTTAGCATGACTATTTTATCATTATCACTGTAATACCCAGGATGCCATAATTCATTATGAAAATTGCTGAATGCTCTAGAGCCAAAGATCAAAGACATGCACTGAAGTAGGTTGGAAGAATTCAGTATTGTCCTTGAGTCTGGTACTACTGTGGCCTGAAGAATATTGGCATCATTCTGAATATTCAAGACAAATTTAGATGGAGTAAAATAGTGGGGTCTTGTTACTTTTTCCTGCATATCATGGCGCTTAGTAGAGGGAGAGAATTTTGTGGTACAAGATTACTAATCAACAAAGTGTCTCTCAGGTCTTCTGAGTAACTGGGGATGGTAATATATTGTTTAGTAGAGAAATTTTTTAAGTATTATTGTACCTCAGCTTTACTATTATACACATTGACTGACTATCTATCTATGAAGGTTCAGAAGTATTCATAAGCACTTAGAATGTAAGATGAATAGAATTCTGTGCCTGAATTCAAGGGGCTCACAGTCTAGCAGGTAAGCCAGCTGGGTAAACAATTTTAATGGAATTTGTTAAATGCAGCAGGGAGGTGAGGCTGGGACTGCATGCTCTGTGGAGCTGGGGACAAGTGGGAGCCCTGCCCCTTATGAGTTGGGGTGGGAGCTCCTGGGGTGCTGCTGAGCCACCAAAATTGTGGCTGCAGACCCAGGCCTCCTGCTCCATGGAGCAGGTAGGAGCCCCACCCCTACCCCAGGTACAGCTGCAGCTGCTGAAACTGCAGCGGCAGACTCAGAGATCCCTTCACTCTTGGAGGTCCAGGAAGGCCCCCCTGACCTGGCAAGCTTGGAAGTGCCTCCTCCTGCTGCCTGGCTTCTCCCTGCTCTCTGAGCCCACTCAGATCTCAGAACATCAGGCAGAGCCCGGGGCACCATGAATAGCAGCAGGAGGCAGACAGACTCCTGGGTGGAAGAGGGTGGGTTCCCATTAGGTCCCACCTTCAGGCCATGGAGGGCCTGAAGGCTGGGGGCCGGGTTGCAGTCTCACAGACCAGAGTGGGAACTTGTGGTGCCTTTCCCGGTGCCTTTCCCATGGCCCAATCCTTTCACACTCCCTCCCCTCTGAGGCCCATAAAAACCCCAGGCTCAGCCAGAGCTGAGGAGACAATGGGATGACCAGCTGCAGAGAGGAGCAACACTTTCTGCTGATAGCAAGAGACATGGGGACAACTGGCAGCAGAGAGGAGCAATCCACTCCAGGGCCTCCTCTCTGCTAGGAGCTGGGAGGTGACAAGACAGCCTACCTGTAGACCCACTCCACGGCCTCCTTTCTGCGGAGAGCTGGGAAGACAACAGGACAACCTGCCTGCAGAGAGGAGCTTCCAACTCCAGATCTCCTCTGTGCTAGATGCTGAACACTTGTTGCGACACTCTGGCTGTGTAAAGGAGCTACCCACTGTGGGTAGAAGAAGCTCCTCTTCATCTTCCATTTATCTGCCTACCTCACTCTTCCTGGTTGCAGGACAAGAACTCGGAACTCACTGAATGGTGGAGCTAAAAGAGCTGTAACACAAACAGGGCTTAAATATGCCCCTTGCTCACCATGTTGTGGGCGAAGAGAAGGAGAGAAGAGCTGCAGCCCCCTGGGGAGCCCAGACCTGGGAGCTCCCTGAGCCAGGGCTGTGACTCTCTCTTTGGAGGTGTGCGGTGCCTGGCATTTCCAAGCTTTCGGGTTCCACTGTGTTCCCTGGTGCCACCAAGGGAAGCTGCTTGTGGTGTGCCTGGTCCATCCACACCCTCACAGCCTGGCAAATAGCTGGCGCTCATGCTGGCCCACCCAGCTGCAGCAGCCAGTGTGTCTGACTGTGCAGTGGCTGGATCCCATGCTCACTCACACACCCCTCACCACTCCATGACTGATTCACCCTTTGCAGGCATGCGATCTAGGCCAGTAGTGTAAGCTGAGTACAGCCTGCCAGGCCAAGTGGGCAGAATGAGCCCAATGGGCCTGAGCAAAACTTGGGCAAAGGCACCACAGGCCAGAGGTTTCAGGCCAGAAAAGCGACATCCCAAAGGTCCCATAACAATAGGGCCCAGATGCAACTACCAGGGTTCAGGGACAAGGCTCTGGATCCAAGACCTATGGGATTAGGTGGGTTCCTCATCCTCAAGGGCCATGGAACTTTACTGGACCCTTGACAGGTAGAGAGCTGAGCCTCAAATAAGAAACAAGATTAGGGCAAGAATAACCTTAAAGCTGACTTAACCATAAACCATGATTCTGCTGGTGAGGGGCTTTTAAATTCCCCTTAAACTAGAGCAAGAATAGGGTTGGCTTCAGAGTCTGAGTGAATGTGGATTTAAGATGAGGAAGATATTTTAGGAGAAAATAACAAGACCTAGTTATGTAGATTTGAGCAAAAGGGGCTAATGAACATTCATATATTATTACAGGTAATTCACTGGGCTCTTCTTTGCCATCCTAAAGCATTAACTGCTAAAGGTTTTCTTAGCATTTTTTTTAGAGTAATGACATTGCTGTAATGATGGTATCACTAGTAAGTCATTTGGCAGTCTGATCTGTTACTATTGAAATGCTTGTAAGACTTTTCATATTCTAGAAAATCTCTGGTTTCTAATTATGGTAGCTTATTCTAGCACCTGAAAAAATTTACTACTTAATTAATACATAATTTTAGGTAATTTGACAGAGGCTAGCCTGAAGTTTATCTTTGATGGACTCATATTAACTGTAATTTACTAGGCTAATTAAGTTGGGCAAGATTGCACGGAAAATGTTTAAACAACTTTCGAAACTAGTTTTCAAGTACCTTAAATACTTTAAAAGCTATCATTTACATAGCAATACTGAGTTGATTATAATAATAATCATCATTATCTATTCATGAAAGTAGTGTCTCTAGTAATATTTACTTGGCAGCCTACAGATAATCCTCTTTGAATCATTAGGGACATTTATGATAGTTAGATCTTTTTTGGGTTTTAAATGACAAAAATCCAGCTTGATAAACATAGCAAAAAAGGACAATTTTGTCACCCTGTTAACTGCAGGAAGAGCAAGTGTCTTAGTCTGTTTAGGCTGCTATCGCAAAATACCGTAAACTGGGTAGCTTATAAACAATAGAAATTTATTTCTCACTGTTCTAGAGGCTGGGGAGTCCAAGATCAAGACATCAGCAGATTCAATGTCAGGTGACAGCCCCACTTTCTGGTTTGTAGAGGTCCCTTCTCACGTGTTCTCACATGACAGAAGGGGCTAGCTGGCTCTCTGCTTCTTCCTGTCTATGAAACAGAGCCATGACTGCCCTCAGTAGCAGAGCCCTACATCTTACTGCATCCAGCACCTCAGAGAAACTACAACTATTTCTCTCTTTTCTTGAATTTTCAAGTTCTTATAAGAGCTATGATTGTCACAGCTTGAGTTAAGTGTGCATCCCTGAACAAATCAGTTATGGTCAAGGGAGTCACAGTGTCATTATGGTTGGCTCAATTGAAACCACTCATGTGTAGATTAATTACCATGACATAAGACTAGACTAAATATTTTTTAAAAGAAAACTTAAAATATGTAAGTAAATAGAAAGGCATAACATCTTCCACTATGGGAACTCTCAATAGTACAAATTTCTCATTCACCCAATAATTATTTACTAGATGCCAGGCATTTTATTTAGCAGTGGTCATTCTCCCCCAAATATTTATAACTTTATTGAAATCCAATCAAACCCCAGATGAATGTTTTAAGGACACAGACAAACTGATTATAAGGTTGATAAATAAGTAAATGTACATAAAAACGTTTGAACATTTATTATAAGATGATGTTTTCAACATATGTAAGTATAATTTATAAAGTACAACATAAAATGGAGGAGGGACCTATAAAATGGTAAGATTTCCACATTCCATTTGAAGTGGTAAATCACTAATTCTAAGTAGATTGTAAAAAGTCAAGTGTGTATATTGTAGAGTAACCACTAAAAAAGCTATTGTCCTAGTTTGGGCTACTATAATAAGACACAATACACTGGGTGGCTTATAAATGACAGAATTTCATTTTTCACAGTTCTGAAGACTAGAAGTTTGAGATTAGGGTGCCATCATGGCCAAATTTTGGTGAGGGCCCTTTTCCAGGTTGCAGGCTGCTGACTTCTCACAGTATGGTGTAGAGGTGAAAGAGGAAGGACGCTCTCTCATGATTTTTATGAGGACACTAATCCCATCTGAGGGCTTCACCCTTCTGACTTCATCTACTCCTAATTACCTCTCAAAGGTAATTTCCTCCCAATACCACCACAGTGGAGGATAGGGTTTCTACATATGAATTTTGGCAGACACAAACATTTACTTCATAACAAAGATACAAAAAATATAGTTAATAGATAAATTAAATGGAATAAGAAACGTGTTCAAATAACCCCACAGAAGGTAGAAAGGGGGAAACAGACGAATGAAATACTGAGGACACAAAAAATGCATAATAAAATGGTAGTTCAAAATACAAGGAAATCAATAATTAAATTAAATGCACATGGTATGAACACATCAATTAAAAGACAGATTATCAGAATGAATTTTTTAAAATGTGACCCATCTATATGCTGGCTACAAGAAACACACTTTGGATATATGATGTAGGTAGATAAGAAATATGTTTGTAATAGTGTTATGCAAAAATATAATAATATATGGTGAAAAGGTTAAAAAATAATCATGCAAACACTGATAAAAAAATTGTAGTGGATATATTAATATTTGGCAAATAAATATTCCAGACATAAAGAGGGAAATAATGTAATGAAACAATAGTCAATTTAATAAGAAGACATAATGATCCTAAATATGATTACATTTGGCATCAGTGTTGTAAAGCAGATGAAACAAAAACAACAGAACTGAAAGAAGAATAAACAAATCCACAATTATATTTTGAAACTCAAGTACTCCTTTCTCAATAATCAATAGAACCAATAGACAGAAGTCAGTTAAGATATAGGGGTGCAGGCTGGGCATGGTGGCTCACGCCTGTAATCCCAACACTTTGGGAGGCCGAGGTAGATGAATCACTTGAGGTCAGGAGTTTGAGACCACCCTGGCCAACATGATGAGGGTTAAAATACAAAAATTAGCCAGGCATGGTGGCGTATGGCTGTAATCCCAGCTATTTGAGAGGCTGAGGCAGGAGAATCACTTGAACCCAAGAGGCAGAGGTTGCAGTGAACTGAGATCACATCACTGCACTCCAGCCTGGGCAACAGAGTGAGACCCTGTCACACTAAAATTTGTAGGTAAAGTCAAAGTAACTAGAAAAGTCAAACAATTTTGGAAAAAAAATGAAATTGGAGGAATCACACTACCTAATTTTAAGATTTGCTATAAAGCTATGCTAATCAAGACAGTGTGGTATTGGTGAAAAGATAAACACATAGATAAACAGGAGAAAATAAAAAAAGAGATCCAACAATTATGGCCAATTGATTTGGATAAATGGTCAAGGCAATCCAGTGAAACAAAGACAGTCTTTTCAACAAAACAGAAATATTGAACATCCATGTGCAAAATACATAAAACTTGAGCCAAACTTCACAACTTACAGCAAAAGTTAACTCGAAATGGTTCATAGATTTAAGTGTAAAAGTCAAAATTATAAACCTTAGGTAGAAAACATAGGAGAAAATCATTGTAAGCAGGGGTTAAGTAAAGAGTTCTTGGAGATGGCAATAAAAGCAAAATCCATAAAAGAAAAAAACTGATAGATTGGATTATGTCAAAATTAAAAATGTCTGTTTATTTTCACACAACCTGTGCATGAATATTTATAATCATTCTATTCATAATCAACAAAAACTGGAAGCAATCCAAATGACCTTCAGTGAATGAATACTGTAACTATATCCACACAATGGAATATTGCTCAGCAATGAAAATGAAAGAGTTATCAATACATGCAATGTCTTAAATTAATTTCAAAGACATTATGCCCAGTAAAAGAATCAATCTCGAAAAGTTATATACTCAATGAGTTCATTTAAATGAAATTCTGGAAAAGATACAAAAATAGTAATGAACAGATCAGAGGTGCCACGGGTTTGGGGTTAGGGAAAAATGTAACTAAATAGGAATAGCACAAGGATATTTTTGGAGTGATGAAGCTTTTCCTTATCCTGAATGAAGTGATGGGTATGCAAATCTACACATTTATGAAAATTCATAGCACTGTATACCAAGGAAAACAGTCAATTTTAAATTATGCTAATTTAAAAAAAACACACACAAGAGGATTAGGAGACTTTACCTCTTTAATTTTTTTTTTTTTTAATTTTACTTGGGGTTAGAAAGAGAGAGAAAAAAGGTACTGATTTTACTTTACAAAATCGGTAAATTCTGTATGCCAGAAAATAACATAAATAATATTAAAAGATAAGTGACACACTAGGAGAAAATATTTGCAACATATTTAATAAGCAAAAGATTAATGTATAAGACATACAAAAACTCCTTTATATCAAAAAGAAAAGACAAACAAACCAATAGAAAAAATACACAGAAGATCTGAAGAGCCAATTCCCAGAAGAAAAAATCCAAAAGGCCAATAAACATATGAAAAGATGCCCAACCACAATAGTAATCAGGAAAATGTGCATCAAAACAACGAGATATTTTTCACCCACTAGAATGCCCAAATTGAAAAAGATGAATAATGTAAGCAAGAATAAAGAAACTGGCCCACTCTTCCACTCTTCCATGTTGGTGAGAGTGGAAATCAGTGACACTCTTTTGGAAGGCAATTTGCTGGTTTCAGTAAAAATTTGAAAGCAATGCCCTTGGACCCAACAATTCCATTTCTAGGAATTTTTCCTCTTAAAGAAATATTTACACATATGCATAAAGATGTATGTGTAAGGATGTATATTGTGACTTTTTTGTATAATAATAAATTATAAATAAAGCTAAATATTTACCGATAAGCAGTTAATGAATTATGGTAATTCATATTCACAAATAATATTTAGCCACTATAAAGAGTAAGATAAACCAAAACACATTGACATGAAAATATTTACTAACAGAGTAGGAGTAAAAAGGCAAATAACAGAACTATATATATATATAAAACATGATAATTTATTAAAATCAAAACAATTACATGTTTACATATATACATATACGTGTGTACATGTATATGTATACACATATATAGATGTGTAAAGGTAAGAAAAACAGTCTGGAAGGCTATTGATGTCTATAGTTTTCCCTGTGGTAGATAGCTGTAGTACAAGTGAGCCGTATGAATGGGCACAGTATCAGCTTTCTAACAGGAAATTATTACATAGCCTTAAATCAGAATAATTTAAGGAGTGTTGAATAATTTATAAAGCTGTGGGCTGGCTGTATGGAAAGAGATGGGGCAATGCCATGGGGTTAGAAACTGCTGAAGCCATCCACAGACCTGAGAAATAAGAGCAGAGAGTAGTTTCTGGAACCCAGTAGAAGAGAGTGGTGGGAAAATGACTGTTTTGAGAGGAGTCACAACGTTTGGTCAAGAGATACAGTCTCTGATGACTGCTCAGGGAAGAAGTCAGACCAATAAAGGAGAATCTTACCCACTTGCCATAAGAATCTAAATAGTTCATGTTCAGTGGAGTGTGCTAGAGACTTTTGGTTACCCACCTAGAATCAATTGCCTCTTCATCGTTCTTAAAGGACCCTGTTTTTGTTTAGGCATTCTCCAGTCTCCCATGTAGCTGAACAATGCCTCCAGGGCAGCTGCCTATCCTGGTGCTGGTGAGAATGGTCTAAGGGTTATCCAAGTGCCCTTTCCAGTGACATAGAATAGTCAGGTGGCCCAATCCAGCCAACAAGGCAAGAGGGAAAGCCCATTGGAGAGCCTCTGAGAAAGTCTTTCTCATTACAGAACCACAGAGTCAGATAGTCTGTTCTTCTCTGAGGGTGTCACTTCTGGATAGAGTGGCTGGAGGTACTGCAGCCAGCTTGCTACAAGCACAGGGGATGGCAGAGTTCAGAGATGGGATGACCCTGTGTTCTTGACAGAATCAACCAGTCATGCGGATCCTGCTTTCTGGACTGGCTGTTAGGTGAGATAATGAATTATTTCCACAATGCATGCTTCTTGGAGCACAGGGAGACTCTTACTTGAGGACCTCATTACTTCTCACTGGAGCCATGCTGACAGCGTTCAAGTCAGGCTGCTCTCAGGCTTCTCCAGAAGGACCTCACACCTCATGGCCACTCTTCTGACCCTATCCTTAACAAGTAGGCCTACTTTATAGGTACTGACTATATATTTTCTATATTAATCTGAAAAACATGATGGTTTTGAGGTGTCACATTTCCCAAGATATACCTTAGAATTGAAGCTAAGCTTTAATGAATAAAAAAATTAACACTTATTTTTGAGGATAACATATTCTATATATTTTTATAAAATATAGAACATGGAGGAAAGTGAAAAGAAGGAAATAAATATTTTGTATTCATAGATAATTTGTGTGTAGACGTATACTTTTAGGTTTTTTTCCAGAAAGCTATCGGAAAATCAAACCCTGCTTACCACTTTATAAGATACTGTTCTCATTTAGTCTGTAGCATCACAAACAGCTCACCTTTGGTTGCACAGTGCCCAGTTGAATGGATGCAGCGCAATATGCTCACCTACTTCTGTATTGCTCAGGATTTGGGTTGGTTCTAATTCTTGAAGTCTCTTTGATAACAAAGGAAAGGGAGAACAAAGAGAGGGGAGAAACTGGGAATTTAGTATTCAAATATTAAATTTGAACACCTCTAAACTTGAATAGTAAATTGGAATTGCTCCTCAGAGTAAAGTACCCAAAGAACTAATAACTTACTCTTTTCTGCAAATGGTGTCTCTCTATTGGTTTATCACATTAGCTTGCCTTTGAGTTCACGCAGGCAAGGCACAGAGGCAGGTCCCTGAACCACAGCACTCTAATTTTACATGTCAGAGTTAATACCAGTATCAATGTCAATGTGGGAAGCTGGGCTTTAAAGTAATCACCTCTTACTTCTGGTTTGTTGAATAGGATTGAAAACCCAATGTTTTCTAAAGGCTCGCCACTAAGACTGGATTGGCATTCCTAAAAGTAGGAGGCTCAAAGACATTTCAAGCATGTTTCTGCCATAGTGATTTGTTGTGGTGATTCATTAGCAAAATCTCTCTTCTGCCTCACTCTAATAATAACAGTATAACCTATGATATCTCTAGAGAACTTTACAGTTCACAAAAGGGATTTCACCTCACTGTCTGACCTGATTACCACCATAGACCTTTGAAATCAGTTGGTAGCAGGGAAACCTCCTACCCCTCCATCTCCTGCCTCTGTCTCCAAATTCCATTCTGACTGGACTGTGCTTACTGGCGATCAGGATAACCGTGTTTTAAAAGACATGTGCATTACATGAATCCTCTGTCTTTGACCTGTTGCATCCAGCCTTGTGTGGCAAGCTTGCCCAGTGTCTGGATTGGGAAAGTGGGCTGGCATTTCTCTAGCTTTCTTTTCTGTGTGTGTGAACTCTGAATGCTCTGGTCTCCAGGGACTGGCTGGCAGTAAGAGTTGGATTTCAAGCAGAAGGAGAAGATCCATTAAGCTTACCTGAACTTAAGCAACAAGCAGTAGTCCAGATTACTACAGGGTACAGGCACTAGTTCAGCTAGTCATAAAATGGTTTCTGCTCCCATTTTGACACTGTCATTTATGTGTGTGTGTCCCTGCAAATCTGCATCACCCCAATATCACCAATACTTCTAGTCTAGTGGTTTATGCTCATATTATAGAGAAGGAAACCAAGACTCAGACCCCAGTGTGACTTGCCCAAGGTCACAGGGCTGGTAATAATGGAGCCTGACCTAGCTCTCAGAATTTCTGATCTTCAGTCACCACACCAGGCTTCCAACACTTTACCTTTCCCCAGGAATGACCCACATCTTGGCCACTCTTCATTTTGTCAATAATAAGCAATGGGCAAGCTCTTCCTCTGGAGAGACAGCTTTTCCTGTTATCACCCAGTCACATGCAGGCCTCCCTGTTATCATGTCTTTTCTCCTGCAACAGGAACAAACAATAATGCTACTATAGCTCCCTCTTTTCTAGGAGAAGGAAGTTTTGGTAACTATTGTTCAGCCTCTGTGTTCGGGAGTGACATGGACAATAGGTAGATTTCTGCAGCCTTAGGGAAGTATCAGAATGAATCTGTTGAAAAAACCGTGGTTCCAGAGACTCTTTCCTGTAATTCTCCCCAGCACAGTCTTTTATATTTTATTGCCTTGCATGACTTCTTCTGCTTTCATTACCACTGAGACAAAGGTATTTTTTTGTACTTACTGAATTTTTTCCGTAAGTATTATATGAGTGGTGTACAAACTCAACTTTCAACCTCCTGCTATTCAACTTGAGAGCTGTTTTATATGTTTTGCCGTAAGTATTATATGAGTGGTGTACAAACTCAACTTTCAACCTCCTGCTATTCAACTTGAGAGCTGTTTTATATGTTTTGCCAATTTCAAGTTACTTTCTAACTGACCACAGAAAAAGTTCTTTATGTCATTCTGGAGAAGCAACCAATTTTCACTGAATGGTAATACAATGGAGTCCTTCTTATTTGCTTTCAGTCTTATCACAAATAGTTAGCATTTTGTTCCTTTTGCCAGAAATAATGGCCTTATGTTTATAATAAAAACAAAATGTATGTGTTGCAATATAGATTTAAAAGTCAACACTGAAATATGCTTTCTTCTCTTAGTAATATTATTTTTTATTACTTCTCTCTAGGTATTTTTTAAACCCACATGATACAGACATCTGACTCATGAAAAGAAAAATAGAAGTGAAAATTGCCATTTTTCTCAAGAAATAGCACTTTCTTCCCACAATTATAAGGAAGACCGTTTGACTTTTATTACTAAGCTTTCCAAACCACTGAGCATGCACCTCCACATGCCTGCAGAGTGCACTTGTTGCCATTGGGTTGAGTGAATTCCAGTTACACATTACTATCACAGACAGGTAAGGGGTCAATGAAATACATATTCATGACCCCACAAATAATCCTTTCAGTAGTCTGTTTCCTAGTTACATGATTTCCCTTTTCTTAAATCCTTGAATTATTTGATAAAAGTCTCCACAGTGGTGTTTTTACTGTGGCTGAGCGTTGGTGGGTAAAGAGAAAAGAAAAACTTCAATCTATGGCCTTGGGACACACATGAGAAATTTGCTACCCAGGTGAGGCACGCTTGTGGAAGCCAAAGATCTTCATGCATATCAAATCCATGAATGTTCTGGCTTCTGAACATGGCCCAAGTACGGGAGGGTTATGTGCAGTAGTAAACAGATGACTAACTACATCTGATGCCTAAGCAGTGACTTTGTGGTGGACACACAACTTTTTCACCATGCTATCATGCAATCTTTTTTAAAACTTGGGATGTCATCTTCTTCCCTTGTAAGTTCAAGCCCCCAGATATGGCTTATCAGGCCACTTATAATATGTGTGCTTTCAAGTTCACGATATACATTGCATTACATTTATAATATCAGGTGAGGTGACACAGCAAATGATACCTTCAACTATCTCTAGCCCCAATCTTGGGAAATGTTTCTGGTAGTCCCAGTAGCAGGGACAGCAAGCTAAAATAAGGAGGCTATCGTTTAAGATCTCTAAGAGCTGATACCATTGGGGCAAACTCCCTCAACAATGAGGTTTTCTCCAACCTCAAGAGAAAGGCCAGTGAACAGTCATCTGGTACAGGTGGCATTGCCGGTGGGAGAAGCGGGTTCTCCACGGCTGTACTACACATTTTGGGAGCCATCAACAGCTGGCGCAGTGGATTCAACACCCTCTTGATTGTCAGCAGAAGCAAATCACTAGAAGCCCTGGAACCCTAATAAAACCCCCAAAAGAAAACATGGAATTAAATATCACTTTGTCACCCCTGCTGCTTAGGTCCAGAAGAGGTACAGCTCTATTCTGGAAGGATTTGGAGTCATTTGAGAGAACAGCTTTACATCAGAAGTTTTGACAAGTATTCTTATTTTAGGGACAGATAGTGACTCTCATTTGAGGACAGCTGGAAAAAAAAAAAAAACCAGCTGAATTATCACCAACTAGTTTAGGTTATGTCTTGGGTTGAATTGTGTCTTACAAAAAGATTCATTGAAGCACTAACCCCCAGAACCTCAGAATGTGACCCTTATTTGGAATTAGGGTCTTTACAGAGTTAATCAAATTAAAATAAGATAGGGTTGGCACTAACCCAATATGAGTTTTTAGAAAAAGGGGAAATTTCAACCCAGAGACATGCATTGAGGGAGAACTATAAGAAAAGATACAGGCAGAATGCCATAAGAAGACGAATGCACAGACTAGAGGGATGCAACTACAAGCCAAAGAATGGCAAAGACTTCCAGCAAACCACCAGATGCTAGGAGAAGCATGAAACAGAGTCTCCCTCACAGTCATCAGAAGGAGCCAACCCTGGCGACACCTTCAGCTGAGACTTCTAGCTTCCAGAACTTTGAGACAATAAATTTCTGTTGTTGAAGCCATCAGTTTGTGGTACTTTGTGATGGCAGCCCTGGGAAACTACTGCAAGTGTCAAGTGAATCACAGAAAAATAATTCAGTGCTAAACAAGACCAGTTACTGGAGAGATTTCTGGCATTGTACAATTGATGGGTGATATTAGGAAGATAGACCCATTTTTAGGGTCATAATCACAGTTTTATGCACAGTTTATAATTGCATCATGTTCAGATAGGATACCAAAGGCCAGCCTGTGAGCACAAGGCATCTTTAGTTCCATGAGTATAATAAGCAAATGTTTCCTCTGCTGAAACTACAGCCCTGCACTTGGGTGGTGCCTGCCCCTTGATTTATTATTTTTTTTTTTAGTCATCTCTATAGCTTTTCTCTCCTTGGAAAGATTCCATCTGCTTTACAATGATAGTGTTTACTTAGCTGGCTTCCTAGGTTGGAGTAACAGGAGGGAAGAAGAGAAATTATTGTAATTTTTTAGTCTTAAGCTAAATCTTGATATTACTGTCATAACCCTGGCAAGCAGTTTTCCTGTGATAGTGTTATAAGAAATCTCAACCATTAAGTAGCAACCACAATTGTATTCTCATTCCCGCTATCTTTCTTTTCCTTCTTGTTTTGGGTGTTTCTCTGCTGGAGGCAAACTGAGCTCCTGAATCATTAGGATGGATGCGCCATCAACAGAATCTGCTTTTAGTGGAATGGGTCTTTGGATAATCTGTTTTCATCACATCAAGAGCTAAGCCAGTCAGTTAACACAGAGGAAATATTAAAGGCAGTATTTTTTCATTAAGGTAAGGCACCAGATAAACCACGTGCTATTTTTTTCACTTAAACACTAAAGTGAAAACATTCAGCAGTCTTATTGAGGAAGAAATAAGAAGAAAATTGATTTAAAAACAAACAGGTGCTGCCAATACGATCTCTGGGAGGCTGGGAATCGGGTCCACTTTGGTCTCATCTTTTTCACCTTCCACTGAAGTACTATGCACTTTTTTTTCCATTCGTTTCAGCCTGTCTCCCAATATACCACCTGTCCACCTCATCTGAGAAAGCTCACAGACAAAGAAGAAAATAGGGTAACATACAGGAGGCCAAATTATGCTAGATGGTTATATAGAGATCGCATAACCCTCGCCCCTTTGCTTTTCCACTGTGAACCATTTCAAACTGATAGGACAAGAGTGCCGCCATCTTCACAACACCCCACCATCTTAAGCTTTGAGTTTCTATTTGGCCAACTGGCCAGAACCCTGAATGTCACCCCTGCCCATAGCTTCAACAGAGCATAATGGCCCTAACAGAACAGCCAGCACTTCTCCAATCCCTCCCTAATAGAATCTTGCTTCAAAGCACAGTTCCCCACCGGGCCCTTTAAAAAAGCCTCAGGCTGTAAGAGAAGTTTGCTCCTGACCCTGCTGGCCAGAAGCCCTTTTGAGGTTTACTCTCGAAAACCTGTCTCAACTGTTGAGCCACCCTCTCGCCTCCTCTTTTCTCATTCTTTCTATTCCCGCTTCCATGCCAATTTGGTTTTTAGATGTAGATAATACCAACACAGCCAAAGACAGCCAGTCCAGAATAATGATCTCCACAATTCTGAGGACACAGACTTCAGGTTAGAAATTCAACTGAACATGACCAGAGTTTCTCAACGTAATGCAGAGAAAAATAAGTAACGCTGTGCATGCAAAGGTCATAAAATTGTCAGGGACTGTAAAAATGTCTTGAATGTTCAGATTTCCCTCCTACTCTTTTTGGGGATGGGTGAGGGAGTGATGCTAACTGTAATAGCAAGAGACCATTGCACAAATGTGGCTATCAAGCTGTGGTAGAAATGACTGGTCCTTTTCATTCCTCTATTTCAGTGATTTTAGTAGCTACTTCATTCTACTTCTTTCTATTTCCTCATATTTTCATTGTTACTCACCTCACTCTTATCTAAACAGAAGTTTTCATGATCTAATTTCATCTACTGGGGGCAAAATTAATCCATCCTCATTTAGAAACCTCCTTTTATGTATTTCCACAACAGAATGATTTGCTTTATTATCCTAACCTTGAAGGGTTTCATTCCTTTACCACTCACAACCCCTCCCCTCTAAGTCTTTTGGCAAAGAATTTGACATGTTTCTTCCATCCTACAAAACTTGTCATCTGTCTGTGAATTTAGCCATAAATAAATCAAGGAAAGGATCTTTTCTTAGATGCCTAATGACTGGAATTATGCCTTTTGGAGACACATTTACATTTCCAATCATAATGACATCACATTGAATATTCATCTTTGTTTTTTCCTCAGCTATCAATACAGTCTTTTGATGCACGGCTGGGGTCTAGCCTCTGGTTTTTAATATCAAGCAGTAATTGAGACTTTCACATCCTCCTTGAATTATTCTGTACCTACTTTTACAAATTCCTTTTTTTTCCTACATCTAATCTTTAATTTAGGCTGATCAAATTGCCTTGTCACAAATATCTTTTAAAAATATTACCTATCTTTTTGTTATACTTTGCACATTCGATCAATGCTTTAAAAAAAAAAAATCTCCCTTTAGAGTTTCTTGTAAATGCATAAAATAGCATCAGGCATGGGAGACAGACTTCTCAATCTCCATGATTTATTTGTGAAATGTCCTGGAGTAGAGGAATCCATAATGGTCCTGAAACAGTGTATTGAAGTAAAGAGCACACAGGGAGACATTTAGCAAACAGTAATGACAATTATAAAAACAAAGAGAGGAGAAGAGAGAGGCATCACCTGAGGCTGGGAATTAATTGAAAGTGGGAAGTCATCAGAATGGACAGGTTAGCCCTTCACAGGCCCCAACTTCCATCATGGACAAATCTCTCCTTTCTGACAGTAAAGTCAAGGCAGAGAGAGGCAAGAATAGCAGGCGGTTTTTTTTTGTTTTGTTTTGTTTTGTTTGTCAGAATGTCTTGTTTTTGGTTAAAAAAAAAAATAAAGAAAACTGCTAACACATTTGGTGCTGCTCGTTCATAAGGAAAGTGGCTGTGTAACATTTAGATATCTTTTGAAATCTATACACGCTCTTCCTACCTGCTGTGCTCAATTTCAGAACCCAGAGCTGTCATTAAGAAAAAAATAGCAACCTTTGTTCTCTTCTCCAGGCACATGTTGCACCAGTTTTTTGTTTCCAGGAAAAAAAAAAAGTCTCCATTATTTTCTTAGACCAGAGAAGCCAGACTCAAGCTTTCCCTTTCTCTGACCCTTGTTGTGCACTGGTACTGGATACACCATTACTGTGGTTCAGTGGGCAAGATTTTCTTTCATGTATTTTAAAGTCCCTCATGAAGACATCAGGCCACTTACTATAACTGATGGTTTTCATTCTCAGTGTAATAAAGGCACATTCCTGAAGCAGACGTTTCCATCAGAGATGGCAAACAACAGAAGTTTCAAAGGCTTAGTTCAGATGCGTATCTAAACTTTCAAAGCTTAGCTGCATCTCTGGGATTTGAAAACTGGATTGGAAATCTGAATTGTATATACTTTATACTTCTTAACTTAGCCTGAATTTTATACACTTAGTTTTTATGTCTTTAAACATATCAGAGAGACGAGCATTATGAAAAAATGTACATATTATACAAATAAGAAATAAAAATCAAGCTTTGTCTGCTTATTGAGATGTGATAAGCATTTTGGTTGTGGAATGTGAAATTTTGTTTTTTCTTTTGCTTGTTGTTCAGTGCAGGAGTAGTTTAGACTCATAGAGATCGTCTTTCAAAATCTTAGATGTGTGAAAGATGACACAAGTTTTGTCAGAGGCGTTTGAACCAGAGCAACTCCATCTTGAATAGGGGCTAGGTAAAATGAGGCTGAGACATACTGGGTTGCATTCCCAGATGGTTAAGGCATTCTAAGTCATAGGATGAGATAGGAGGATATCACAAGATACAGGTCATAAAGACCTTGCTGATAAAACAGGTTGTAGTAAAGAAGGCAGCCAAAACCCACAAAAACCAAGATGGCCACAAGAGTGACCTCTGGTCGTCCTCACTGCTACAATCCCACCAGTGCCATGACAGTTTACAAATGCCACAGCAACATCGGGAAGTTACCCTATATGGTCTACAAAGGGGAGGCATGAATAATCCACCCCTTGTTTAGCATATAATCAAGAACTAACCATAAAAATGGGAAACCAGCAGCCCTCGGGGTTTACTTTTATTCCTTTACTTTCTTAATAAACTTGCTTTCACTTTATGGACTGGCCCTGAATTATTTCTTGTGCAAGATCCAAGAACCCTCTCTTGGGGTCTGGATCTCGACCACTTTCTGGTAACAGTTTCATCTGTCTGCAAACTAAATACAGGGCTGAAAACCATGTAAGGTCCCACCCTGGGTCAACAGAACAGAAGGGCGTCGTTGTTCCACCACGAAATCTGTAGGCCCACCTGCATGTGCCTCGTCTTTCCCTCTTTCCTTTTACTGTGGGACTGTTGTCTCTCCTCCTATGTTCTGCATCTCAGGTCCTACCACCTTCTCAAGAACTATACTAGTATATACTAAAAATACGCTCCACACTCCCATTTCTCTCATCAGCTACCATCCAGCCTTTCCCTTCCTTTTATATCCAAATTTTGTAACTTAGCTATATTTCTTATCTCAATTTCATTACCTCCCACGACATATTGTTTTTTGTGTCAAGATGATGTTTCTTTTTGTTCCTTATGGTTTATATTTCTCTTGAATTCTATTTCATCACATACGAAACTTGCTAGCTTTCATAATTGCTAGGTATATCTTTCACATCCTTTTCAACTTTTCTATGTTCTTTTTATAAAAGTACATCTCTTATAGACAGTGTATTACTGGATTTTATTTTTAAATCCAATCTGAGAGTCACTGTTTCAGAATGAGCTTAACATATTTGTGTTTATTTAATTATAGTTATAATGTTTATTTCTTATGAATTTTCTTCATATTTTATATTTACTATATGTTATTATTTTCTCCATTCCTGAAGCCTGCCATTGGATAGTTCTGCTTTCGTTCTTTTGGGCTGAAAGTTTATACATTTCATTTTGTCATTCTGACATTTGTGCCTACTTAAGATTTATCTTAATTTCTTAATTGTATCATTCAATCTATCTATTTATCTATCTATCTATCTACCTATCTATCTATCAATCAATCATATCTCTGTCCCCAAGCAGGGTAAGTGCTTTAGCACATTATCATCTTCTTTGGCGTCTCCATCAACCCCAATTCCCAGATGTTATCAAGTAAAATGCAAGTTCTGGGTTATGCACATTCTTTTTCTTTTCTTTTTTTGTTCATTTGTGTTTTATTTTTTATTTTTCTGATTTGATCCTTTCTGTTTTAGACAATATATTTTCTAAGTTACTTGATCCCTTTGAGCCCCATATCTCTTATAGCATCTTTTTTTATTTATTTCTTTTCTTATTCATGTAGTTCTTCAAGATATTTTCAGGATGGGCATGGTGGCTCACGCCTGTTATCCCAGCACTTTGGGATCCCAAGGCAGATGGATCACCTCAGGTTAGGAGTTCTAGCCTGGCCAACATGGTGAAACCCTGTCCCTAATAAAAATACAAAAGTTAGCTGGGCATGGTGGCAGGCACCGGTAATCCCAGCTACTCAGGAGGCTGAGGCATGAGAATCACTTGAACCCGGGAGGTGGAGGTTGCAGTGAGTTGAGATCATGGCCCTGGGTGACAGAAAAAAAAAAGGAATGTTTTTGAAGAAAGTTTTTATGTAGCAATGTTTGAAGCTTTATGCCTGATATGCCTGATAACTTTTTTATTTATTCTTGCATTTAAATGATAGTCAGGCTAAATATTAATTCTAGGTTCAAAGTTCTTTCTCATTAATATTTTTAAAATATTTGTTCATTGTCTTTTCATATTCACTGTTGCTGTCCAGAAGTCAGGTATCCATCTAATTCTTGTTCTTTTAGAAGTGTAATAGTAACAATGGACAGTAATATAAAACACCCAAATTTTAAAAATGATTAAATAAAATTTGATACTCCATGATGAGGTGCTCTGAGGGCATTAAAATGGTGTTTATGAAATAATTAAAGGCATGAGGACATGATATTATATCATATTAGGTGAATGAAATGATGTACAAAATTGTATCTGCAATCGTTTCATTTTTGTTATATGTAAATGAAAAACAGGATGCTAACACATTAAATTGTTAAGAATTATTATCTTCTGGAAAAAAAAAAGAAGTGATCTACTCTTTCTGGAAGCTTTTAGGTATTACTAAACTTAACTCTAAAGTGAGAGTACAAAATTTTATTGTAACGAGGCTAGTTATGGGTATATCTTTATCCTGTTTGAAATTCTATGGAAACTTCCAATTTGAGATTTCCATCTTTGTTTCTGACAGGTTTATCACTGTCTATTTTCTCCCTCTTGTTTGTGTTTTTCTTTATCGTTCTTCCTTTTGAGACTTCTTTAAATTGGCTATTGGTATTTCTACTTCTATCTTCTATATCTCTTTAACTTAAAAAACAATCCATTTTGCATCTCTCTCTGCTGTCTTCTAGGGTTAGTTCTTCAGTCTGATCATTTGGCACCAATTGTAATCATAATGCTATTTAGCTCATCTATTGTCTTTCTAATTTTATCTATTAATTTTTTCATATTTAATATTTTTATGTTCATCTTTATGACTTCTTGTCATAAATTTGTCTATTTTATACATCAATTTGGACATGACTTCAGTATGTCATTGTCCAAACTGATTACCAATTGATTACCAAAATTCTTCCTTATCTTTTTGAAGATAAAAATGATGTTTCGTTTAAATTACTGATCGTCCTGTTTTTTATTTTATTTGTTATGGAAGCGTTTACTCACTATACTATTTTTTCCTTTTTATATTGGCTATACTCTTCCAGTGTTTAATTATTTTTGTTCATGAACTTTTCCTTCCTTCCTCTGGTGACATCAGCTAATCTTCTGAATAATGTGTCTCAGTGTATGTCATTGTTGGTATAGTCCAAGCCCTAGCCTGTGTCTCTCCTTTTAAGGTTAAGAAGGAAGGAATGGATATACTTCCAGAGAAAGAGCTTTAGGTAGTAAGGACTCATATTGGGTACTATCTTACCTAGCAACCATGTCTTTCATAAAATGCCTTATAGGAAAAAAAAGCACACTGTTAGGTGGTCAACTCCTTTGATTGTAATCGGCTAGCACAGGTGATATGGAGGAGGATATGACAATGCTGGATGTCCTACAGATAATTTTACCATCAGCTTCTCACCTGAAGCAGTCTGAAATGATATAAGTCCCCCTCCACTCCAGCACTAAATGATTTGAACTGCTGCTGCTGTTGCTGGCTCTTTCACAGAAGTGATGGAGCTGGGACCCACTCCAGGTCATATGCAATATAAAAAGGAACAGAACTCAAAAGCTTGCCTGCAATCTATTTTCCTCACCTACCAGAGTATCTCTGGGCTCCAGGTGGACATTTCTTCCATATACTTCATTCTTAATGCCATCTGGCCCTCAGGGATTTCTCGCATATTCTGTGGTTAATTTATACTATCCTCTTTATCTCTTTGTTTTGTTCCTACTGTTACATGCTTCCATAGAACTTATCCATGTCCTTAGGCACCACTGCATCACTACTACCATAAAATAGGTAATCCATAATTTATTGGCAAATAAATAAAAGGTAAAAACTGGCAGTATCTGGTATGGCCATGGGAAATGACTGGGCAACACTTGGGGTTAGCATATTCCATTCCTTGTCAAGTCCAAATCATAATTGCTGTCTAACTCTACAGATGAGGAAGCTGAAGGCTTGTTAAGTCTTCCATGGCCGTAGATGAAATTGCAATTTATCATTACTGCATTATTTTCTAATAAGGATAAAAATTCAAATAACAGCCATTCATGTGCCATGTGTGCTTTTCTTTCATCTCTATAAGTTTTTTCTTCCTGCATTTTGAAGCTCTGTTGTTGATGAATACATATTTAGTGTTTACAAGTCTTCATGGTGGGTTAATCTTTTCATTATTATGTGTATTCCTTGCTCCTACTAATTTCCTTCACTCTAAAATCGACTTTATCTAATATTAATATAGACACTCCTGCTGCTTTTTTATTACTTTGCATGATATATTGTTTTTTATTCTTTTACTTTCAAATAACCCATGTATTCACTTTGAAGTGAATTTCACATAGGCAGGGTATAGTTGGGTCATGTTTTAAAAATCTGCATTATTTTTTATCCCATACGAATTAAAAAAAAACACTACCCAACTTTGTTTTCATTGGCGTATTAGATCATGCACAATTTAAAGTAATTATTGATATTTTAGGATTTCAGTATGTCATTTTATTATTTATTTTCTGTTTATTCATTCTGATTCTTGTTCCTCTGGCTTCTAGTGAATTACTTGAAAATTTTTTGACTTACATTTTGATCTGTGGTGCTTTTGTATATACTTATTTGTGTAGTTTTTTAGAGGTTGTTCTAAGTATTACAGTGTACATACGTAACACATCACAGTAAACTGGTATTTTGCCACTACAAGCAAAGTGTGCAACCTTACTTTCATGTAGGTCTTTTTACCTTCCCTGCTTAAAAAATATGTCTTAAGTATTTTTTATACATATATAAGTACCACATCAGATGTTACAATTTTTTCTTCAATTATTAAACATAATTTGAAAAATCTCATGAGGAGAAGGGTAGTTTATTGTATTTACATCTATTTTGTCTATTTCATTGTTATTTCTTTCCCAAGTCACAGTCTCCATCTGTTATTTTCTGTTTAGAGAAACTCCTTTAGACACTCTTTAAGGGCAAGCCTGCTGGCAACACATGATCTTTGTTTTCCTTTCTCTGAAAATGCCTTGATTTTCCCTTCATCTCTGAAGGATATTTTTTCTGGGTATAGAATTTATGGTTACTTGTTATTTTCTTTCAGCACTTGAAAAATGCTGTGCCAATTCTTTCCAGAGGAATCAGAGTACTAACTATTCTGTTTTCTTTCCATCTTGGAGTAGGGGATGAGGCTCAACTCCTCATTGTGCCTGGCTGACTCTGCTGAAAAAGAGTATAGTGCAAATTATCTCCATCTTATGCTACCTTGTTCCATTTCATTGATACAAGATGAGAAGGAAGGCTCAGCTGCCCCTTGAACCTTTGTGAAACTACCCTGGCAAAGGAATTAGAGCACCACCTGTTTCCACTGAGTAACCATGGGCATTCTTCTGCTCCTGGCCTGCCTAGATGCCTTATGGTAAATTTGCTGCAGATTAGTACATTGACCTGAGAGTAATAGAAGAAGTGAAACAATACTTTACAGACCTAATTAGGGAAGACTGAACTAAATAGATACAATAGCAACAAATTAACTTCCCTTGTTTCTCTCTCTTTTAGAGCTAGATTTAGGCAAAGTGACTAAGTAAGTGAAATTTGACTATAACATGTCTTCCCTATTTACTGCCTTTTACTGTTTTCTCACTTGCCACAGGACACTCAGCTGTCTTCTGGATGTGCCACACATTTCTCCAAAGATCTCAGTCAAAATTTAGCTGCTCTTCTCAGTCCAAGCCTTTCTGCACTGTTGATTGTTTTTTAACCACATCATGGATTATTTTGATAAGTTTTTTTACATGTAAATTTTTCTCTTTAGGGCTTCATTCCTTCAGGTCCTTGCTAAATGAATGACTAGCAATAAGTTAAAAAGTTAAAGGAAAAAAATTTTTTTTCTTTTTCTTTCTTTTTTTATTTTTTTATTTTTAAGATAGGGTCTCACTCTATCACCCAAGGTGGAGTGCAGTGGTCCAATCATGGCTCACTGCAGCCTCAACCTCATGATCTCAAGCAATCATCCCACCTGACTACAGGCATACATCACCATGCCTGGCTAATTTTTAAGAAAAAATTTTATAGAGATGGGATCTTGCCATGTTGCCAAGGCTGATCTCAAACTCCTGGGCTCAAGTGATCCTCCTGCCTCGGTCTCCCAAAGTGCCAAAATTACAGGCGTAAGCCACTGTGGCCAGCCCAGGAAGAACATTTTTGATTCCTACATTGTTATCCTTGCTAGGGAATAACTGGAAAGGAGTATGGAATGGAGTTAGAAAATTTTTAAATTTTTTCTATATAATTGCATTTAAACAGAAGCCTTAAGAACCTTAAGTAGGATTATTAACATTTTGGGAACATTTTCTTTTTTTTTTTTTTTTTTGAGACAGAGTCTCGTTCTGTCACCCAGACTGGAGTGCAGTGGCACGATCTCAGCTCACCGCAACCTCTGCCTCCTGGGTTCACGCAGTTCTCCTGCCTCAGCCTCCCGAGTAGCTGGCATTACAGGCACACACCACCATGCTCGGCTAACTTTTTTTGTATTTTTAGTAGAGACGGGGTTTCACTATGTTGGCCAGACTGGTCTGGAACTCCTGACCTCGTGATCTACCTGCCTCGGCCTCCCAAAGTGCTGGCATTACAGGCGTGAACCACCGCGCCTGACCATCCATTTGGGGAACATTTAAGGCACAGAGTTGAGACAGAAGCAGAGGCACTTGGGATAAAAGATCTTCGGAAATACTTAAATAACATTTTTTACTAACAGGTGGACTGGCCCACCTCTCCTTAATTTTCACAGAAAATCAAGAGCTGTCTTCTGGGTGTTAATTAAACAGCATGCATGATTACTACACTTCTGTATCTTATTGATTTGATCTTGTTTCTCAACTGTCAGAGCTCTTGAATAAAAGCAATTGCTTTCCGAGAGTGTCATTTCATCTTCCAGTCTGCATTTTTGGATGAATTATTTTAGGTTTTGTGGCTGTTATAGTTTATTGTTGCTGTTTGATTTTCAAAATTTATGATTTTGGTTCCACAGGACAAAAATTTAAGATTTTCAAAGGGAAAAAGTCCCTGATACATTAGGGTTATGTAACTTTTTTCTCCCATCAGGATGGATGCCTGATTTTTCTTTTATTGTATTTCTATGTAAGCAGCATATTGTGGAGTTAAATGCTCATTAGAAGTTGGTATTGCTCTTTAAAAAAACCACAGACTTCTTGAAATGGGTAGATGTAACTTGTAGCTTACTTAAAAATTAGCCTTAGAAATTTGTTGGTGAGCACCAGGATATTGACTATAAAAGTCAGAAGAGCTCCTCTTAGCTTTTCTTAGGACAAGAATATTCAGAGAAAAGAATCTAAAACCAAGACATATAGGGGTAAATTTTTGTAATGCTAAGAATAAATTATGGCATGTGAATATGTTTGGATATTAATAACAAATTGGAAATGTTTCTACTATAATGTTAAGTGAGAAAAAAGAATGCGATATTGTACATACAGTATATCTTAGCCATATAAAAACATGCGTTGGAGGGAGCTACTTAAAAATGTTAGTTAACAGAATTTATCTTTGAGTGGTGAGATTGTGCATGATATTTTTCTTCTTTCTGAATCATAGATGTCAGCCTAAACCCCCTCAGGTTTTATTGACTAGACTGTACCACCCTGAGCTCCAGACTTATATGTCCAACCCTCTCTTTAGCACCCTTAACTGGTATCTGATAAGCAACTCAAACTTAACATATCTGAAACAAAACTACTGATTTTTCTTTTCATTTCTCTTCTCTCATTTTCCTGTATCTTCACTCAATTACTAACGTTAAAATATTGAGGAGTTAGGTACACTTGCTTTCATTATATTGTTTTTTATATTATAAATATTCTGTATGTTGTTATTTATATGTCTATATTTCATAATTTTAAAGAGAAGTCTAAGGGCTTATGAAAAATACTTTAGCCAACCTAAAGGAGCTCCTAATAGCCAGAGTTGGAATAATTTGAGCAATTAAATACATAGTAATAGAGTGAATCAGCAAGATGGCCAAGGAGAATATCATTATTCTCCTGCAGAAGCATAGATTTTGGCAACTACTTATGGATGAGGCTAGCTCTGTGGGAGTCTGTGAATATAGTGGAAAGGTTTCAGCACATCATTGGACAAATAATTTGAGAATAAATGCTTTGGAGAGTATAAAAATGAAAGTATCACTTATGCAGATTATCCCTCCCCCAAGTCAGTCCAGCTCAGTGCCAAGAGAAATCCCCTAGGATCAAGATTTTTCTCACAAGGGGAGATGATACCATAGTGAGTGTCCAGCTTCCTCAGCTGTGCAGAATACTGCCAAAGAAGCCCACATTTTTCCTGACCTTACCCAGATTACTAAGGTAATCAGCACAACTGAGAAGCTAGAAGAGGCTGGGAACAGGTAAGAAAGGTCTTGGACCCTATTAACTGCTCTGTGGCTTCATTAGGAAGCCTGCTTACAAGCAGCTTGGGACAACTTGCCTGTGGGCCCTCCCCTAACTGGTCCACAGAAATTCCAAAAGTTCTGCATGTTTCATTACCTTCAGGCCTACTTCCTGAGCATGTTCCCTTAGACAGTGTAAGTGTCTTGTGAAGACAGCTGAATCAACTCTGTCAGATTGAGAGAAGGCATATAAACTTGAGCATTTCAGGGCACTGCCCTAGAAAAAACAAACAGTAGCATCTCAGCACCTAGCCTGGCTTTGTGGGATCAAGTGAATGAATGCATACAATCCTGAGACTTTCCCTTCATGAAGGAATAGAATGTGCATAGTGGGCACATTCATAGAAGTCTGAGAGAGCCTGAGAATCCCTAGATAGGCTGATTGATGAGGGTGTTTCTCTCCTAAAGCCAGTAAATAAAGACTGAAGGAAATGACTATTTCTTCAAATGTGAAGACAGCAACACAAGACTTCAAGCAACCTAAAAAACCAAGGAAACATGGCACCACCAAAGGATCACAATTAATATTCCAGTAAATAACCTCAAAGAAATAGAGAGCTATGAATTGCCTGACAAAGAATTCAAAACAATTGTTTTAAGGAAACTCAGCAAACTACAAAAGAACAGAGATAACACAATCAGAAAACCAATACATGAACAAAATAAGAAGCTCAATAAAGAAATAGAAATCATAAAAAAGAACACAACAGAAATTCTAGAGCTGAAGAATACAATGAGTGAAAGTTTTTAATGCAACAGAAAGTGTCAGCAACATACTTGATCAAGAAGAAAAAAAAATCTGTGAACTCAAAGACAGGTTATTCAAAATTATACAGAGGAGAAAAATAAACAATCAAAAAGTGAATAAAGCCTATGGAATTTATGGGACATCAATATGAGAGCTAGCATTTGTATTATGGTAATTTAAGAGAAATGAGAAGGAAGCTTATTTAAAGAAATAGTGGTTGAAAACTTCCCAAACCTGGGGAGAGACAGGGACTTCCAGGTAAATGAACCTTGAAGTTTCCGAACAGGTTTAATCCAAAGAAGGTTTCATTGAGACATTACAATAACTTTCAAAAATCAGACAAAGAAAAATTTGAAAACAGCACATACGTGGGAACCTCCATAAGGCTACCAGTGGATTTCCCAGTAGAAACTTTCCAGGGCAGAAAAGAGTCAGATGATATATTCAAAGTGCTGAAAGAAAAATAAACACCAACAAAGAATACTTTACCCAGCAAATCTATCCTTCATAAATACCTTACAAGAAATTGTAAAGAAAATTCTTCAGAGTGAAACAAAAGGATTCTAACTAGTAGCATGAAAACATCTGAAAGCATAAAACTCATTGTTAAGGTAAGTATATGTCAAATTTAGAATACTCTAATACTGTAATAGTGGTTTGTAAATCCTTTATAACTCCAGTATAAAAGTTAAAAAATAAAAGTATTAAAAATAACTATAACTAAAATAATTTTTAATGACTATACAATATACAAAGAGGTAAATTGTGACATCAAAAACATAAAATGGGAGGAATGAAAGTGTAGAGTTTTTGTATGCAATCAAAATTGTTACCAGTTTAAAATGGTCTGTTGTAACTATAAGATGTTTTAAGCAAGCCTCAGGGAAAGCACAAAGCAAAAACCTATAGTAGATACACAAAAGTTAAATAGAATCAAAATATATCACTATAGAAATGAATGAACCACAAAGGAAGACTGCAAGAGAGGTAGAAAGAAACAAAGAATCTATAAAACAACTAAAAAACAGTTAACATATGGTAGTGATAAATCCTTACCTATCAACAATTAGTTTAAATGTAAACAAATTCTCCCATCAAGTGACGTAAAGTGGTTAAATGATCAAAATGAAAATATATGTAGAGAGATATATCAACCCTCAGCCGCCTGAAGACCTGGGACTAAGGATTGTGCCACCACACTCAGCTAATTTAAAAAAGTCTTTTTTTTTTTTTGGTAGAGACAGTCTCCCTATGTTCCCAAGGCTGGTCTCAAACTCCTGGCCTCAGGCATTCCTCCCACCATAGCCTCCCAAAGTGTTGGGGTTACAGGCATGACCACCGTGCCTGGCCTATAATTTTTTAGATATGATACCAGAAGCACAGGCATCAAAAGCAAAAATAAACAAGTGGGACTACATCAAACTTAAAAGCTTCTGCATAGCAAAGGAAACAATCAACAAAATGAGAAGGCAACCTATAGAATGAGAGAAAATATTTGCAAACCACATGTCCATTAACGGACCCATACAACTCAATAGCAAAAAAAAACAAATAACTTGATTTTAAAATGGCCAAAGGACTTGAATAGACATTTTTTTGAAAAAGTATATACAAATACCTAACAAGTATATAAAAAAGTGCTAAATATCATTAGTCAACAGAGAAAGGCAAATCAAAACCATAATAAGTTGTCATTTCACAGCTATTAAAATGGCTATTGTTAAAAAGTAAAGAAATAACAAGTGTTATATTTTGTGTGTGGAGAAAAGAAAACCCTTATACACTATTAGTGGGAATGCAAATTTGTACAACCACTATGGAAAACTGCATGGAGGTATCTAACAAAAATTTAAAATAGGGTTACTATATGACCCAGCAATCCCACTTCTAGGTGTGTATATACAAAGAAAATACAATCACTATCCCACAGAGAAAATACAATCACTATCCCAAAGAGATATGTACAACCACATGTTCATTGCAGTGTTATTCACCACAGCCAGATATGGGAACAACCTAAGTATCTCTTGAAGGATGGATGGGTAAAGAAGATACAATGGAATATTATTTAGGCTTAAAAAATAATAAAATCCTGCCATATGTGACAACATGGGTGACCCTAGAGGACATTATGCTAAATGAAAAATCCAGGCACAAAAGGACGAATACTACATGCCACCACATGTAGGAGGAATCCAAAAATAGTCTAATTCATAGAAACCAATAATAGATTGATAATTGCCAGGGGATGGGAATTGGGGGAAATGGGAGGATTTTGGTCAGAGGGTGCAAACTCTCTGTTATAATATGAATAAGTCCTGGAGAGTTAATGTAGGAGATGGTGACTATAGTTAATAATAATGCATTGTATACTTGAAATTTGCTAAGAAAGTAGATCTTAAGTATTCTCACCACACACACACACACACACACACACACACACACACACTATGGTAACTATGTGAGGTGATGGATATGTTAAGCAGCTTGATTGTGGTAATCATTTCACAATGTATACATGTATCAGAACAAAATGTTGTACACCTAGAATACACACTATTTTTTTTGTCAGTTATACCTCAATAAATTTCATGAAAATAATGACAGTATTGGATTTTAACCACTATAATAAAATAAATATCCATGAATCTATACTGATTTAAATGAATAATCAAATGAATACATAAATGAGGGGAAAAGAAGAGCTCTTCCTTACAGAATAATTTCAATTAATAAATATAGCAGAAAGTAAGAAAACAGAAAATCACAGTAGACATGGAAATCACCACAAATTAGTAAACACCACAGTAATAATTTTTTCAGACATAATCCACTGACAGAATCTAAAATTGCTGGGTGAAAATTTGAGGAGAAACAGTTTTTGCATAGTCTCAAACTGTCACCCCTAAGATGTATTTTAACCACAAAGGGGAGAATAGTAACTTTATAGTAGAGAAAGCCAGAAGACACCACTTTCACTATGTGTTCAAATTCAACATCATGGATATCATATCAATATCAATATCGTATCAATATGATGAACCTATGATGTGTGCTGAGAAGGACACAGCAGCATTTGTGCCAGAAACGCACAACCTCATTTCAATTATGGGAAAATACAAACCCCAAATCAAGTAACATCTACAAAAAACTGATCAATACTCTTCAAGTGCCATGCACAAGGAAAAACAGGAACTCTCACAGATGGGAGAAGTTTAAGGAAAAATAACAATAAAATCAATGTGGAATCCTGGAACAGAAAAAAAGGGCATTAGTGGAAAACACTGATGAAATTTGAATAAGACCTGTAGTGTAGTTAGTAGCATTATACTAGTGTTAATTTCCTAGTTTTGATCATTGTAGTATGTAAGATGTTAATGTTCTGAAAAGCTAGGTGAAATGGGAACTAGGAATATGGGAACTACAGTATTTTTGCAATTTTTAATATTGTAAGTCTAAAATAGTTTAAAATAAAATGTTTTAAAAAGCAATCTATAAAATAATACACTCAAAATATATTCTAACTACAAGTATAGTTGGAAAATTCAGATAATCCATCCATCCATATATATGTACATCCATATATATATTTTTTTATATGTATATATATATTTTTATATATATATATACTGACACACACACACGCAGACACTTACACAGACACACACACACAATGTTGTATACTAAAACGTCTACAATTCTGGAATTATGAGTAATTTATTTTTCTCTTTAAATTTTTCTGCATTATTTAAATTTTCTGCAGTGAACATATGTTGCTCTTAAAATTATAATTTAAATCACAAATTATTTCTTTAAAAAAATAAGCAAACAAGCCTAGGTGTCATTTTTATCCTTTTCTTTCTCTCATATCTCATATCTAATCCATCTGCAAGTCTTGTCAATTTCTCATTCAGAATAAATCCACTCCCACCACCTTCTCTGCCTTCATCCTAATCCGTGCCAGCCTCATCATTTTATCATCTCATCTGGTTCTCCTGCTTCCACCCATGTCACCTAAGCCCCTTCTCCACACAATACCAGTTATCTTCTGAAACAGGAAATCAAATCCTGTTGCGTCTCTCCTCAAATGCCTCCATTACTCTCAGAATAAAATCCAATGGCCGTATTCTTCCCAGGAGGCCCTCATGACCTGGCCCCTGCCTCTCTCTGGCCTTGTCTCCCATCACTCTCCCCTCCCCACGTCACTCAGGCACAACATCTGGCAGACTTTCCTCTACACACATTAGGTGGTTTCTGCCACAGGGCCTTTGTACTTGCTGTCCATGCCTAAAATACTTCCCCAAACAGGCATTCACTCTCACCCCTATCAATCTCTACTCTTATCCTACCTTATTTTTCCTCATAGCAGCTGTGAAAATAGAACATTAGATCACAGTTATTGTCTGTCTCTGCTTATGATCTGACTCATAGAAATTAGATCCTTTGTTTACATTCCTTCCTTCCTGCTACTCAGAATGATGCCTAGCACATAGTAGATGATCAGTAAGTATTGAACAAATAAACTGCCCTCCTGCCCAATGCACAGCCTGCAGGAGAGCAAAGCCATCCCCACCAGTTTCTGCAGGTTTTCCAGGAAGGGGTTGGGGCAGGACTGGGGCAGGGGGTGCTCTCATCTGGCACCTGGTTTACAGCGTGGCAATTCTTCATGTCCTAGGGCTCTTTACCCATTTCCTCAAAAGCTATAATAAAAAAAGATCACTTATAGAAAATATTGGTGAGTTTAGCTGACTTTAGTGAAGATTTCCTGGAGAAAATGGAGGGGAAAGGGAGACAACTTGGGACAAACAAAAGTTGTGGACATTCTCAAAGTGCTGTGTTCTCCTCCCCACCATGAAGTTTCTTGCGTCCTTGCAGCTTTCCATCTCACTGGCTTTCCTCCCTTACTCCCCACTTGTCTCTCTTCTGCCACTTTCTTCCTTCCCTTAGAAGTAAAACATCCCTCTCCTTGCCTCACAAAGAGTAGCTTTCCCTCCCTTCAAAGCCATGGTGCCTGCCAACACCCAGGTCCTGGGGTGAGGGTAGAGAACACCTTCTGTTACAAACATCTCTCAGAGCACCTTTCCAAAGATTGTTCTCTCCCTGAGAATCCTAGTGCCAGTTGTTAATATTTTCTCTACCTCATTACCTCTACTTTTCTGTATTTTTCTATTACAGCAAGAAATTCAGGTTAAAGAAATTACTCTGTTGGATATCCAGGAAAAAAGATAGTAAGGCGGGCCTCAGATCTTCCTTCTATAAAAATTAGTACTTGCAGAAAATGAGAATGTCTGTTTCTCTTTTTCTGCACCAAATTGAATCTTTTTCATTTTCTGAGTCTTTGTTAATTTAGTACAAGAAAAAAAAAGGTATCTTTCTTTAAACTGTTTTTATTCTATCACTTACCTATATTCGTTTTATACATTTTTATACAATTAGTTGAATCTTCTCTCTCAAAAAGTGGACAATAGAAAAACTTGAATATATCCCTGTTACTTGCCTCTTTCATCTCTACCATAGTCATTTCATAAATACCCTGTTTTAATTCTAAGACACACGTTTTTACATTTGACATCTTACTGCTGATAGTGTGCGGTTTTTACTGCTCATGTTGAGTTTGTGGTTTCTAAATGTATTTTAAAAGATTATAGCATAATTTGACATTGAAATAAAAAGATTTTGTATACAGAGAAATGAATAGAAACAAAACAGTGGGGCATAAATTTGATATTGATAAAGCAAATATTCACTGCTGGAGAAATAACCATAATTCCATCCATTTTCAAAGCAAACAGCAAGCACTTTATGGAACTTAAGAAAGGAAGACCCCACAAGTGGACGAAGCTGGGTTACGTTCTGCTTCCCCCACACAGATACATATAACAGGACTGCCTATCACATGCCAACCAGTGCAGCTGAAGGAGGTATTGCCAAGTCCCCTGGAATACATGGGAAAAAAGTCAAAGTCAAAAGATGACAAATGCACAATGTTAAGGCATAGTTTAATTTTTAATTGGCAGCATGTTTTTTCTTTCTTAATAGAGGGCCTTACAATTGACAGAATCTTGGATTTGAGGAAACACTTAATAGTTTTGTATGTGTGTGTGTGTGTGTGTGTATGTATGTGTGTGTGTGTGTGTGTGTGTGTGTTTTGAGATGAAGTCTTGCTCTGTTACCTAGGCTGGAGTGCAGTGGCATGATCTCTGCTCACTGCAGCCTCTGCCTCCCAGGTTCCAGCAATTCTCCTGCCTCAGCCTCCCAGGTAGCTGGGATTACAGGTGCACGCCACCACGCCTGAACACCATGCCAAAACTGGGGCTCAGAGACGTCAAGTGATTTGCCCAAGTAACATAGCCCATAGGTAACAGAGTGTGAGTCTTGTGGTCTTACCTTGAAAAAGTGTGAAAACTCTATTCTCTGCAAGCTTTGTGATATGCCAGATTCAGTTCATGGGCTCTATGAACCTTAAAAGAAAAAGGGTGCCTGTACATTTCTCCAGACTGAGCCTACATTCTCTGTCCCTGTGTGGAAAGAAGCTGATTTAGTAAGGTGCTTTGGTTTGTAATACAGAGGAATCCCAACTCAAAACTGGTTCCAGCAAGAAGAAGATGTATTGTCACACAGGAAATCTAGAAGTAGGATAGACTTCAGGGTTGATTGATTCAATGTCTGAATGACATCGACAAAGACCCAGGTTATTTTCATGTCCCCATTCTGTTATTCTCAGTATTGGCTTCATCTGCAAATTGCCAGTGAATTAACTACAGCCATATTAGGCATAATATCCAGACATGACAGCACACAGAGAAAAAGAGAGAAAGTTCTTCCCTCTGGCTCACTGTCAGGAAGAAGGAAATTCTTTCTGGAAGTCCCTCTGCATGACTTCCCTTTTGTCTTGTTAGTCAGAATTAGGACACAGCTCATTCTTGAACAAAAAATAGATAAGAAAGATGGAATTACCCTTACACCAAGTAAGGTGATACCTGGAGTTAGAGGTAGAGTCATCTTTCCCCGAGTCACAACCAACCTCTTTAGGCCATGAAAAGGAAATAGTCACAGACGCTATTTATCAAAGAAAGATTTACTTAGGAGGCATGCTATTAGAAATGTACTTACTTTTTAAAAATGGTACCTGTATAATTATTTACTCTAGTGTTTTGTTCTAACCAATAATTAGAAAATCGGGTTCATCTTATAATATACCTGGAATTACACACACACACACACAAAATTATAAAAACATATCGTAGCTCCCTCTGTTTTTACCTTCTGCAATATTACTGCAATGAGTGTACATCCCTTGAAACTCCAGGCACTTAATCCTTTATAATCACAATGGAAGTAGCAGAAAAGAACAAAAGTTCAGTTTGTAAAACAAGGGATAAAACCAAGAAGACCTTGGTTGGTTGATAGCTGAATGACAAGATTGTATGTGGCAGTTGCACTATTAGATCTGAAGTGAAATCATGAGCAGGTTACAGAAAAGTCCTTGTTTTCTTTCAGAAGCCATTTAACAAGTAGCAAATGAGAATGAAGTTGAACTATGACAGGATAAAAGACTTCTCTGCAAGGAAGAAAAGAGACTATGCAATCATTATCCCAAGGAATAAAATAGGAAAGGACAAGCTTAAAGTGTGACTTTGTTCTAGAAAGCATTTGTAAGTAAATGCATTCACAATTAAATAAAAAACCATATGTGCTACTACCTATGGAATATTGTGCTCTGAGTCTAATACTGAAAAAAATAGTAATTTTGCTAATATAAAGAACATGTATGTGACTAACTACTGTCTTCAGTTCACACTAAGTGCTAGAAATTGGGCAAGTGGAAAACAGCATATTCATATTTTAGATTATTAAGGAGAGTATTTACAAAACTTCATGAACATGAACTTCACAAAGTAGTCTTCTCTGTTTAATTAAAAAAAGCCTTAAAGAACCCCTAATAGAAAAAAAGTCAAAGAATATAGTAGACAATTCACAAGACAAAATATAAAGGCTAATAAACATTTGCAAAGATATTCAACCTCAGTAGCACAGAAATGCACAACAGAAGAAAACACTTCCAATATTTACCCACCATATTGGCAAAAGTTATTGAGAAGATCCACTGTTGTTAAAGAAAAGAAAGAAGACACTTTTGCATGATTGATGAAAGTGTAAATTGGTATAGTTTTGTGAGACAGGTTGTTAGTGTATCTGAAATCTTTTATGTACCACTTCAGATCTCCTTGACAACACTTGTGTCTTATTCCAGTCATGACTGCAGTGATTTAATGTGGACTCAGGTGGACTTCACACAAAAGCAAGTGGACTTATCTCCTGCTCCACCCCCAGGCTTCTTGGATGACCCACAATGAAGGACTCCAAAGGAACGTGCTCAAGGGCCGACACATGTGCAAACCAGAGTGTTGGAGAATGAACAACTCATGGGCAAACCTTTGACAAGTGGGAGACAGACTTGATGGATAAAGGCTTCTCCCTTTCCCACTCTCCCCTCCTCACCACAATGGATGGTCCTGAAATACATTTCATACGGCTTCTCTGACAGTCTTGAGACATATTTCCTTTGGCTTCACAAAACTTTCTGTGGGATTAAGCAACCAGCCAACTAAAAGGAACAGCCATCCTTGCCTGAGCCTGGACATGGGAGCCTGGCTGGAAGCTCACCCATGGCCCCTCCTTGCGTTGTCAATTTATCAACCAATAACCAGCAAAATAACCAATTAAAGACTATGAAAACTTTATTTAAAAAAATAGCAATAAAATAAAATAAAAGCAGCAGCCTGCTCAATAAGGCATTTTAGTATTGGCTCTCCCTCCTTCCCCGCTTCACTCTTATCTCTCATTCCCGCTCCCTGGGATCATGCTCCTCAGAAAGTACTAACGCATAAGCCCTCATCACAAGCCCTGTGGAAACAGGGCTAAGGCAGGTAATAGCTGACATGCTTTAAAGTGCGTGTGCCTGGCCTGGCCATCTCACTCTCTGAAATCTATCCTGCAGACAAGCTTGCTAAAGTGTGTCAGAAACACGTGTACAAGGATGTTCACCTGTATTTTATGTAACAGGTAGAGAGGATCACACTACTATAGTATTAAATGAAAAGAAGGCCGAGCACTGTGGCTCACGCCTATAATCCCAGGACTTTGGGAGCCTAAGGCAGGTGAGTCACCTGAGGTCAGGAGTTCGAGACCAGCCTGGCCAACAAGGTGAAACCCCGTCTCTACTAATAATACAAAAATTAGCCAGGCTTGGTGGTGCACGCCTGTAATTCCAGCTCCTAGCGAGGCTGAGGCAGGATAATCACTTGAACCTGGGAGGCGGAGGCTACAGTGAGCCGAGGTCATGCCATTGCACTCCAATCTGGGTGACAAGAGCAAAACTCGGTCAAAAGAAAGAAAGAAAGAGACAAAGAGAGAGAGAAAGAAAGAAAAAGAAAGGAAGGAAGGAAGAAAAGAAAGAAGGAAGGAAGGAAAGAAAGAAAGAAAAAGAAAGAAAGAAAGAGAAAGAAAGAAAGAAAAAGAGAAAGAAAGAAAGGGAGCAAGTTACTGTAGCGGTAGGGGAGATGTTGTAGAAATATATATAAACCTCCTTACACCGCGGAGACCGCGTCCCCCCAGCGAGCACAGAACCTTGCCCTTGCCGCTGCGCCTTGCGTCCACATCCGCCGCCAGCTCACCATGGATGATGCTATCACTGCGCTCGTCATCGTCGACAACTGCTCCAGCATGAGCAAGGCCCCCCGGGCCGTCTTCCCCTCCATTGTGGGGCACCCCAGGCACCAGGGTGTGATGGTGGGCATGGGTCAGAAGGACTCCTATGTGGGCAAGGAGGCCCAGAGCAAGAGAGGCATCCTGACTCTGAAGTACCCCATCAAGCATGGCAACGTCACCAACTGGGACGACATGGAGAAGATCTGGCACCACACCCACAACAAGGTGCGTGTGACTGCCGAGGAGCACCCCGTGCTGCTGACCGAGGCCCCCCTGAACCCCAAACCCAACCATGAGAAGATGACCCAGTTCATCATGTTTGAGACCTCCAACACCCCAGCCATGTATGTGGCCATCCAGGCCGTGCTGTCCCTGTATGCCTCTGGTGGTACCACTGGCATCATGATGCACCTGGTAACAGGGTCACCCACACTCTGTCCATCTAGGAGGGGTACGCCCTCCCCACGCCATCCTGCGTCTGAACCTGGCTGGCGGGGACCTGACTGACTACTTCAAGAAGACCCTCACCCAGCACCGCTACAGCTTCACCACCACACCGAGCGGGAAATCATGTGTGACATCAAGGAGAAGCTGTGCTACGTCGCCCTGGAATTCGAGCAGGAGATGGCCTCGGTGGCCTCCAGCTCCTCCCTGGAGAAGAGCTATGAACTGCCAGACGGCCAGGTCATCACCATCGGCAATGAGCGGTTCCGCTGCCCCGAGGCACTCTTCCAGCCTTCCTTTCTGGGCATGGAATCCTGTGGCATCCATGACACTACCTTCAACTCCATCATGAAGTGTGACATTCACAAAGACCTGTATGCCAACACAGTGCTGTCTGGTGGCACCACCATGTACCCTGGCATCACAGACAGGATGCAGAGGAGATCACCAGCCTGGCGCCCAGCACGATGAAGATCAAGATCATTGCTCCTCCCCAGTGCAAGCGCTTCGTGTGGATTGGCTGCTCCATCCTAGCCTCCACTTCCACCTTCCAGCAGATGTGGATCAGCAAGCAGGAGTAGGACTAGTCCAGGGCCTCCATCGTCCACAGCAAATGCTTCTAGGCTGACTGTGACTTAGTTGCGTTACACCCTGTCTTGACAAAACCTAACTTGCACAGAAAGCAAGATGAGATTGGCATGGCTTTATTTGTTTTTGTTTTTGTTTGTTTGTTTGTTTTGGCTTGACTCAGGATTTAAAAACTGGAACGGTGAAGGTGACAGCAGTTGGTTGGAGTGAGCATCCCCCAAAGTTCTACAATGTGGCGGAGGACTTTGATTGTACATTGTTCTTTTTTTAATGGTCATTCCAAATATCGTGAGATGCATTGTTACAGGAAGTCCCTTGCCTCCTAAAAGCCACCCCACTTCTCTCTAAGGAGAATGGCCCAGTCCTCTCCCGAGTCCACACACGGGAGGTAATAGCATTGCTTTCGGGTAAATTATGTAATACAAAAATCTTTTAATCTTTGCCTTAATACTTTTTTATTTCTTTTTATTTTGAATGATCAGCCTTTGTGGCTCCCCTTTTTTGTCCCCCAACTTGAGATGTATGAAGGCTTTTGGTCTCCCTCAGAGTGGGTGGAGGCAGCCAGGGCTTACCTGTACACTAACTTGAGACCAGTTAAATAGAAGTGCATACCAAAAAAAAAAAAAAAAAGGAAAAAAGACCTCCTTGCATATGGTAATAGGTATGAAAAAAAAAAAGTCTGCAAGAAGAAACTCCAAATTATTAACAATAGTTATCTTATAGGAGATACAATAATCAGGTTGGGGGCATGCAGTTTCTTTATTTTTATAATAATACTAATGAATCCAAGCCAATAAAGGTTTTTTCAAAAGAAAATCAAATCCAATATTTTTAGTATTATACAATATTTCAAAAATATATGACTCAGGTATAGAATCAGAAGTTTGTTTTCTTCCCCAATTTTAATTTTTTCAATGCTTGTATCTCTTCCCTAACAAATCTCTACTCACTTTTGGCCTGGGAATGACTTACCTCCTATCTTCCTTCTCTCATTCCCAAATCCATCAAAATTTTGCTTCTTTTTTCCATTCCTTCAGGGTGCTAAGTTAAAAGGGTAATAATCTAGTCACAAAGTGAGAATTTCCTAACTAGGAGAGATCTTTACTATCATCTCATCAGTTTAAAGATGAAGACACTAAGACTAAAGGAGAGAAGTGATTTGCCTGGAGGTGCACAGCCACGGAGCAGAGACTAGAACTCAACTCCCCATTCCTAGTTTGCCTCCCTTTCCATTAAATGGTAATCAGGTAAAATAATTAGGTTATAGGATAGGCTGATACTGGATGAGTACTTGATTTTATTCCTCCAGGTAACAGAATTCATTAATCCACTTCAAAAGCACACATCATCAAAAGGAATTGAAGGATAAAATTTCATGAATGTCAGTGAGGAAATATTTGGAAGTGAGGTCTTCTGCTACTGCACAAGTCATACCTCACATGAGCTCAGCTGGTCCACCTTCAGCTCTACAAAGAAGATGGTTACCAATGTGCAGTAGCCATCACAGAGGACCAAATGATGGCAGATGCTTTGATATGACTGCAGAATTTTACTTCTTCTATTAGGCTTGAAATAGCTGTTATAATAACCAGAATAGGCCAAGGTTCAATGCCCCTTAATGCCCAAATGTGTACAATTCGGGAGGATTGCCATCAGGTTCTCTCTGATCATTTTTCTTTGATTTTGCTAGCCTTTCTTGATGCAATTTATCTTATTTTTTTCCCTTTTGGGTAATGTCTTTCTAAACATCCATGTTATAATCAGTGCTGGAACTCACCAATTGTGCATGACAGAAAGGAACTTAAAGAAAATAATGCATTCTCTGATCTAGCCTAGGGCACACAAATCAAAGCTTCCTTTGTAGACAAGACATAGTAAAATTGAAAGTAGCTACACTTTATATGGAAATTAGCTGCTCCTAGAATGCAATATAGTTATGCATATATCAAAGCAGAGACAATGAACATATGAAATATATTTCCGCACTTGTAATGCTCCCTTCCTTCTTGTTTCGTGTATAGAACAATTCTCAGTGTATTATATTACATCAAAAATTAAAAAGTTTATTTTCTTAGCATTAACTTATGCATAGTTGGTATATTTGACAGAATTTAGAAATCTTCCTTCTTTAAATAATATTTCATGAAGACTTCAAAAATAATCAGGACCTGAAGCACTAATTTGAAAGAGCTGTGTTCTAAATGCCTTTTGCTGATGTAATCAAGAAAGAAATGAAAAAAGAGTATATTTTTCCTCCAGAGCAGACATATGCAAATGAAGATCTTACTTTATTTTTCTCTTGATTGCTTTTTCTTTTTAAACTACAAAAGAAAAAATCTAAAATAAGGTAATGTGTATTTAAAGAAAAATTTAAAGGAAGGAAATTATTTTGTGCAAAAGAGCCGTCCTGATTATAGATCAATCTCCGCCTAGGGTCTGGCACTCAACAGCTGCCATAGGCCAACTCTTTATGTTGAAAAAAGAGGAAAGAAAGATACCAGTCTTTGAGATTTGGTTACTGCCGTGCAGATCGTTACAGATCACAAAATTTGCTGGTGATCAAAATTCTTGGTTTAAATGGGATGAGAACCTGACTTTTTTTTTTTTTTTTTCGAGATGGAGTCTCGCTCTGTTGCCCAGACTGGAGTGCAGTGGCGCAATCTCGGCTCACTGCAAGCTCCGCCTCCTGAGTTCATGCCATTCTCCCGCCTCAGCCTTCCGAGTAGCTGGGACTACAGGCGCCCGCCACCGCGCCCAGCTAATTATTTTTTATTTTTTAGTAGAGACGGGGTTTCACCGTGTTAGCCAGGATGGTCCCGATCTCCTGACCTCGTGATCCGCCTGCCTCGGCCTCCCAAAGTACTGGGATTACAGGCGTGAGCCACCGCACCCGGCTGAGAACGTTTTAATTCTTTTTATATTCCATTGTTGTTTCTGCTTGCAAAAAAAAAAAACTACTCTGGCTAGTTTAAATAAAAAAGGGAATTTATTAAAGCATATCATGTGTCTTACAGAAAAATCTTGGAGAGTCAGAGTAAAACTCGGAGGCCATGTAGCTGTGGCCAGACACTGAGGTGCAGCTCCCACCACCATGCCAGGCCTCCCGCACCTCTGCTGGGTCTGGTTAAATGTAATATGTCACACCACTCAACCCAGCTGCTTAGTACTGACAACCGTTCTGATTAGCTGCTACCCCATCACACTGATTGTTTAATATTTTTAATATCACTCGTTTATAGATACAGTGTTCAAAGATAGAATTAATCCATTATATTAAAAGTTATGTATATATATATGTTTGCATGTGCCTAGAAAATATGGTGTCTCTGGGGACTGAGATTAGGATGAGGTAGAGGTGAAAGAGAGGACTTAATTTTGACTTTATATGTTTCTGCATTGCTTAAATTTACAATGAGCACAGATTCCTTCTACAACAAGCAGCCAAAAATAAAGAAGTAAGTTATTTAGTTCTTTAACATCAAGTTATTTTTATGTTCATGGACTATAGTTTATGAGCTTTAATCATTGACTATTAGAATTGGAAGAGGCTTAGAGCTCAAGTGCAACCTTCCTAGCCAAAATCCGTAAAGGACACTCTACATTTACTGTCTTCAATGCTTCATCTCGTGGTTATACTTAAAATAATTTAGACTTCATTTTTTTGTTAAAAAGCATCTTTATTTCATTTAATTTAATCTCACTATGTTCTATTTACTCTCGGTTATTTTTCTCCCTTGTGTTGTCGTAGGAAAACCAGTGAGCTGGGCTTTGCCCTTTGGGGTGGGATAAACCAGCTTCAGCCTGGGCACTAGCCAGAGTGGCACCCCATTTACTCTTGACTCCCTGGACTGACTCCTGCCATTACCACAGCACAAAAACTGTTATTGGAAAAGGTCACCATGGCCTTGCAATTGGAAGTTCCATGGAACCTTTCTGTTTCTCAACTTACTTGATGGTTTAGCAGTAAATAATCAAATTGGCTGCTCCTTTCCTCTTTTTTGGTCTCCATAATGGCATTCCCTCCTAGAGCTTCTCCCTCTCCAGCTGTTCCCTTTCAGTCCCTTTTGTTGGTTCCTCTCTTCAGCTGGTTCTTCTTCATTCTCTTCTGTGGTTCCTCTTTACACAACTCTTACACTCTCCCCTCCTCTCCACGTTTATAACCGTGATCTCACTCATTCACATAGGACTTCAACAGTCTTCTCTCATCTTTTGATCCCTGAGTCTGTGTCTCTAGTACTGACCTCTACCCCCATCCCCACCGCTGGGTTATTCAGCACTTCTCCTTTGGATAGTTATAGCAATATCCTGACAGGTATCTCTGACTGTGGTCACGTCCCTGGTACTTCTTTTTTTTTTTTTTTAATATGGATTGCTTTGAGTGCAGGAACAGAGAACTATTCAAAAGCTACAAAACGGTTGGACTTCAAGAAAATGGGAGCTAAAGGGTGTTTCTTCATTTAAAAAGGTTCAGCAGACTAGAAGCAAGAATTTGCAAATTTGCAGATCTTCATCCTGATATCAAAAATGTGACTTAGCCACACCCCTTTCTAACTCATTAGAAATGCAAACTTTTGCCTTGTTTCTTAGTTTTTAAAGAGAGAATATGGCTCTGTAAACTCACATTTTAATTTTCCTTCCTGACCACAGGTGTATGGAATTGCATTCATTCTACTCAGACACACTATAATTTGTTTATACAAGGCCATATTAATTATTTGGTTTTTTTTCTCTCTTATCCTGACTCCTTCCCGCTTCCATTTCCATCAAAAGCATTGACCCTCATATGTGTGATATATATCCTTGGCTAGTATATGTCTTCGAAAAATATATAGTGTTGCTTTGTGTAGGTGTCCATTTAAAATCTATATAAATGATGTTATATTATAGCTCTATTTACTTTTTTACTCAACACTGTTTTTACACTTCATGTTTCCCTGTACACATCTAGTTCTGCTTGCTACGGTTCTTTTGGTGTATGCATCCATCATATTTAACTTATCTTTCTCATAGTGATAGATGTCTGTGTGGCCTCCAATTCCCTGTTCTCAAAACAATACTGCAACAAACAACCTTGTATGTGTCCATTTATGGACTTGTTAAGGGAGAATGTCACAATTAGTCACATTCATCTTCTGCTTTACATATGCAGAAACAAGATTGGATTGCTGGATATATGCATAATTAATTATACTAAATATAGCCAACTTAATCTCCAGAATGGCTTACCAATTTACATTTCTACCCGCAGTGCCTGACGATTCCCATTTCTCTAGATCCTTATCAATACTCATGATACTGCTGTCTGAGTTTTGCCCAAGTGGACTCTGAATATAGCTCATCTTTTTAAGTCACTTCATCCAGAGCTAAGGTTTGCCATGCTTGCATTAGGTACCTGTACCTGACCCAATCATGTGTAGTGAAGGGTAATGTCACATGGTAGATAATATAGCTTATTTGCTTTCAGCAGTGGCAGTGGGTGGGGCAGCTTCTCCTAGAAGGGTTTGTGGATAAGGTAAGACAATGCCCCCTTTTAATTCTCCCTTTCAGTATCCTCCATATTTTTTGCAAGAGTGATCATATAAATCTGCTCTGCTTGACCATGTCAAAAGGTCATGCCCACAGACTAAAGGTTACCCTCTTACATTAAAGGCCATGCCTCTAGTCTATGCCCAGAGACTAAAGGTTATGGCCATAGATTAAAGCTTATGCCATAGACTAAAGGTCATGCCTATGTACTAAAGGTCATACCTGTGCCAAACTCCTTAGTATGCTCCACCATCTGGCTCCTAACTTCTCTGTCCACCCTGAACCCTGTGGTTTTCCTATCACGCCAGACTGTTCTATACCCCTGTGTTTTTCATCTACTGATTCTTGTTCTTGGAAATTCCTTTGGTATCCTCCAACTCACTGTTCTTCTGAGGTCCTCTTGACAAATTTTTTTTTTAAGCCCTGACTTGAGACTCACAAACCTTAGAAATTACTTTCTGCCCACTCCAACCGATACGCCTCCTTTGCTTGTCCTGGGTCTCTTCAACTTTCCCATGACAGCATCTACCCTTTCCTGCCCTTGTTTATGCTTCTGTCCCTTGCTTCTTGGCTGCATGCTCTGTGAAGGCAAGGACAGCATCTTATTTGGCTTTTTATTTCCAGAGCCTAGCACGGTGCCTCAGTCTACTGAGTGCTTAACAAATGTTTTCAAATGAATAAATAAGCCACTTATTTTATTTTATACAGTAATACATTAGAATCTGGGGAGGTTATATGACTTTCCCAATGGCATACAGATGGTTAGTAATGAGCTAAAAGCAGACCCAGGTCTCTTGATTTCTACTTCTTTCTATATAGCAGGGAATGCTATGGAGAATTCCCTGCACTTATCCTAACTAATTGCTTCCATTCTGCAGGGTAAGAAGCTGAAAAATTGAGAAAATCTCCTTCTTAATGCCAGAAAACATTGGAGCATATAGTGCTATCCAAACTTTCCTTTGGATTTCCCCTTTCCTACTAAATTATGTTGGGCTATATAGAAGCAGAACGGCAAATATCAGTTTGGATTATAAATTATAGGAAGAAATTCACCAGGGATCCTCAAACTAAGAGTAGATATTCCTTAAATCAAATATTATATACAATAATTTTCTAAAAGCTGACATCAATGATGAAATATTTTTCTCTTTTATTTTACCCTTTTTCCTACTGTGTCTTGATAATTTATCTGAGCTATAGCAATCAAAATCATTATTTCTGTCAAGAAACTTTGCAGAGGAGTTTACAATATGGCATGTACTATTATAAAAGTATGTCCCTTTCAGTTTTCAAAGGGCCTTGAAGTGTTCTGCAGAAATTCTCCACCCACTTCAGTTCTTTCCTTGACCTTGAGAAAGTACCATAGACCTCCTGTGAGAACTGAGGAAGAGAGAAATCACTTCTTCATTTTTCCGTCCGTTCCAAGTTATTCAGCTGGAGCTGGCAATGAGTGTGGCCCTTAACTCCAGGCATTTTCCCTGCAACTTTAGAAATAGGATAGACAGGTGTCAGAGAGAGTGTGGGAGTGTGGAAGCTTCAGCAGCAAGACAAAGGGACTGCTTTGTGGCTTGCCGCTTATGCCTTCTCAATTTACACAGGTCTGCGGAAGGGTCATAGCTCTCCACAGCCCTCAGAATGGAATTTATTATCTCTGTGATGAGAACCAGGGACAGGAATAACAATGATTCATGACAATTGAGGGAACTCAGATGCAGAGAGGCTATCTATCCGATCATGCAAATCCTGCAATAGAATTGGGGACTTCTGATTCTCCAATGAGATTTTGTGCACTCAGGGTGGCATGGCCAGAGACCACTTCTGATCCTCAGCTTGTTGTTTCCTGTCACTAGGAAAACAATTTCCCATCGATCAAGAGTGACACACGGGCTGGTAGCACTAACATTTATAACCGTCAGAGAATAGTACTGTTTGTTCACATCAGAGGCAAACTAGAATGGCATTATTCATGTGTATCATTTAAATACATAGCAAAGCTCTTTCTGATAATGTCCACAGAGAGCTTTGGTAAGAAGGGCCAAAGGCAGAGGAAGTAAGAGTTGGTGGTGGCAGTGGGACATGTGCTCATTGTTTTGTTTTTAACCTTTAATAAAATGATTCCCAAAGCAAAACATTCGAAAACCACTACATTAAAAGCATCACATTTCCAGAAGCAATTAATGTGCTACTTCATCATGAAAGAATGATCAAAACTATTGAAAGTCTAAAAGATAGACTCTGGAACTCCAACTTTAGGCAAATATTAATGTTTAATTAAATATGTGTTATGTAATAAATTATATATGTAATTTATTTATATCACTTAACATATATTAATTAACTAGCTAATTGGCACTACAGTTATCATACATAAAGAAGAATCTTGCCCTTTGCCCCAAATGTAGTATATATAGTTTAAGATATTTGGTAAGGTTTGTTTGTGGAGAAGAACTATTTGTGGATTCATAGACTAATTTAAGTGGGCCAGTTAGCTCTATCCAAACAAAATATTAATAACTATTCAAAACTAATAAAAATATTTCCTCAATTTTATAAAAATCAGTTTCAACCATGGAAATATGTGATAACCATACACACATAAACATAATCTTTAAACATAACAATAAACATAATCTTTAAATTCAGTTACAATCTCTTTTGCGTTATGCAGGATTTGGTGATTTATAAAGGCAGAGAAAAATGGAAAAAGCAGTTTCCACTTAACCAATATTTTAGTTGTTCTGTTTAGTTACTGGCTGAACCAATAAATCTAATGTAGACATTTTATTTTTGTCTGAACACGGGCAGTTTCCATTTAAGTGGAATCTTTATATATAAAGAAATGTTCAGAAAACTTTTAATAAAAGTTGGTTATTTCCCAACCCAAATGTCCATCAATGATAGACTGGATTAAGAAAATGTGGCACATATACACTGTGGGATACTATGCAGCCATTAAAAAGGATGAGTTCATGTCCTTTTTAGAGACATGGATGAAGCTGGAAACCATCATTCTCAGCAAACTATCGCAAGGACAAAAAACCAAAAACCACATGTTCTCACTCATAGGTGGGAATTGAACAATGAGAACACTTGGACACAGGAAGGGGAACATCATACATTGGGGCCTATTGTGGGGTCGGGGGAGTGGGGAGGGATAGCATTAGGAGATATACCTAATGTAAATGACGAGTTAATGGGTGCAGCACACCAACATGGCGCATGTGTACATATGTAACAACCCTGCACGTTGTTGTTACATATACCCTAGAGTGCACATGTACCCTAGAACTTAAAGCATAATAAAAAAAAGAAAAAATAAAAATAAAAATAAAGGTTAGTTATTTCAACTTTCATTTATGTCCTTAATTCCTAGATTACATAAAAGTTGAAAAGATATATTAGGCTCTTCATTTTGGAACCATCTGAGGATTGCAAAGTGTCTACTCTCGATTGAAATGCATTTCAAAAGAGGGAGTTCATTTTTATCTCAGCTGAGAAAAAGGAGGCCTTGATAAGATTCTCCACATAAATCTCCAGTTTCTTAATCATAGATTAATTATGGAATAAGGCAGATTTTGAAAAGGTATTTTATGCAGTTCAGTCCAGCACATTCTGGACAGTATTTCATCGAAATCACCTCTAAATCCTAAGTCCTTTTCAATCCTTAAAATTTGCCAAAGAAGGAAACATTTTCAGTTTGGTTGGTAATTTATCCCAAAAGACGAGATCATCTCTGTGACATGGTAAATCTTCCAATGTACAAATGCTGCCATGCCAGCTCCCAAAGCCAGCCCCTGGGAGCACTCCAGGCCCTTGTAGACTCTGCTATATCTGTCAGGATCATGACATCCTCAATAGGTAGAGTGATCATGTTTCAGTTCTGGGGTCTCCTTCCTGAGAATTAAAGAAGCAGCTCTTTAGCCTCCATTTTCTCCATGAGCCATTTGGAATCTTTCAGTCTGGAGTCTGCCAGAATGTTCTACTTTTTATTTCTCCTCCTTCTTGGATGATGACTGTGGGCCCCAGGTGCCAAGCTGTGGAACATAATTGTCTACTGATGGTGACATCTGGTTCGTTGGCAAGCCTCTTCCTGAGTTTTTTTTTTTTTTTTCCCAGTGAATAAATGATAGCTTAGAGCTGGGTTATAATAGAGCTTTTTCTCCTAACATGTTTGGGCCAGGTTTATTTCAAATTCATTAGCTTATGCTAAGAGTAAACTATGAACCAATGATAACCCTGGCTCCAAGTTACTCTTCAGAAAATCTTGTATCTTTAACTAGCTTGAAATATATTCTGCAGCTGATTTTTAAAAAAACATTTTTCTATTTCCAGAGACAGAAAAGTAAGGAAGATTTTTCACTCTTTACAAGTGAGGGATCAACATTTACAATTATTAAGTGCTAATCCAAAGTAGAAAGAGGGTGCTTTTGTGAAATTTTCCCCAGAGAAAAAATTTACAAAAAGACTTCTGAATTTACATAATATGGGCACAATCCAGGCATTCTTTGTACAATCTAGCCATTTTTGTACTTATTAAGATGCTGTATTCACTATCCATATCATACTTTTAATATTTCAAGGTTGTCTATGTCTAATTATCATTATCTGTGTCTTGGTCAAATTGACCAAAACCTGAAGAAAAATCATGGGTGCTTATAAAAGACAAAATAGTAATCAAAGTTACTATTTAAAAACAAAATTCAAATATTCCTTTTAAAGAAGAGAAAATCAAAGTGCTAACTACTTCAGTAGTAGAAATATTAATCCCAATCTTCCTGGTACTATAATACACAATGCATCCCTTTTTTAGTTTACATAAAGGCCATTTATTAACAGAGAACAATAATTTGAGGAGTCCTGTTCACAGATGGTGACCATGGTGATCCTCCTTGCTGCAAGTGCTGTCGGAGGGGTTGGGGGTGACATCTTCAATTTGCCCGATCATCATACCCAAGCAGGCAGGGACTCTGAGGGCTGTCTGGGCCCCAGGTCCAGGAGTTTTGGTTCTATTTCCTCCTGCACCCTGGAGTTTGAGCTGTAGGGCAGTGATGCCCAGCTCGTTGCACCTCTGGGCCACATCCTGGGCAGCCAACATGGTGACTCATGGCAAGGGTTCATCTTGGTCAGCCTTCGCCTTCATCCCACCAGTCATGCTGCAGATGATTTTCTTGCCAACAAGATTGGTGACATGGACAAAGGTGTCACTGAAGGATGAAAAGATGTGAAAGGATGTAAAGAGTGCATTACATGTGTCTTTTAAAGAAGCAAAGCTATATGCTACAAAGCTCAATACTAATAGATTGTCACATTTCTGTTTTCCAAAATGGCATGTTTGCTATTTATTCTTTTATTAAAGAATGGATAAAAATTACACTAAAAACTAGATAATATTACTTTGTGGTATTATTTGTCTACAAACAATTCTTAAGGAGATAAAGTTAGCTGATTTAGAAAATGTGCAGTGCCACAAAGCTTACTACTTGCATCTGTAAGGTTATATTTGCCTAAACTTTATTCCTAGTAAATATCAATTATGCTGGTTCTGTAAAGTCTAAAAAGCAAATGCAACAACTAGAAGGGTGAATAATAAATTTTATTACCTTTTAGAGCTTTTAGGCTAAACTGTGAAGGGCTAAAACGATTTAGTATACAAACTAACCAGACTTAAATAGGGGTATAGTTGTAAGTGGAATCCATCTCCAAAGAGGTAAGCAGAAAGTCATATGAAATAGTCTAGAGCAGAAGAAAATAGTAGATAAAATGTTCAATATTCAAAATGTTGCAATATTCAAGGGAGGAAATAATAACTACAGAAAAATATCTTGAGGAGGAAGAAAGGAACTTTAGAAATACTACAGGAAAAGAATAGTAAATGTGGCAATTGCCCAGACACAGAATGGAAGAACGGGAGATTTAAAGGGATTATAAAAGACTTTTCAAAAAGATTAGAGAAAGGCCGGGCGCAGTGGCTCACGCCTGTAATCCCAGCACTTTGGGAGGCCAAGGCGGGTGGATCACGAGGTCAAGAGATAGACCATCCTGGCCAACATGGTGAAACACCGTCTCTACTAAAAATACAAAAATTAGCTGGGCGTGGTGGTACACGCCTGTAGTCACAGCTACTCGGATGGCTGAAGCAGGAGAATCGCTTGAACCCAGGAGGTGGAGGTTGCGGTGAGCCGAGATTGCACCACTGCATTCCAGCCTGGCAACAGAGCAAGACTCTGTCTCAAAAAAAAAAAAAATTGTTAAAGAAAAGAAGATAGCAAACCTTCAGAACGATGAATGTGACTCAGGATTCTGTAATAATATCTTTTGAGATATTATTTGAGATAGGCCTCAGCTCTTTCCAGGAACCTCTGAACAATTCAAGAGCCCAGTCTACACATGGTCCTTTCACCTCCTCACCTTCGATTTTCTTGCTTCTCCTTTAGCTTCCATCATCTCCTGAGACGGCTCTGCAGAGGCCACCTGGGTCTCCTTCCCAGTGGCATTTTCTCACTCACTTGCCTGTCAGCTGGCTCCTAGCAACTCCTGGGCATGCTTGTCTCCCTCTGGCTTCCACACCCCTCAGCTCTGCTGCTTCTCCTCCTGCCTCTCATATTGCTCCTTCCCTGGCCCTCGTCCCTCCTTCTGCCCTGCAGCATCAGTGTCACTACCTCTCTTCCCTCTGTGCTCTTTCCCACGGCCATCTTATGCAATTTCAGGATTGCAGACACCTCAGTAAATATAGGCCTCACCACATCATCGCCTCACTCTGCCTCCTTCCCTGAGCTCCGCTTTCACGTTTAAAGTCCACTGCCAGACTTTCACCCGGATGTCCCACTAGTACCTCAAGCTTAAAGGGTCTGAAAAATAATTACCTCTTCATCATAAAAGCTGCTTCTCATCCTATGTTTGCTAACCTAACACTTTTCCCTATCGCGGTCACTGAAGCTCAAAAAGATTGATTATCTTAGATTGCTCCCTCTTTTTTAGGCCCTAGAGTTCATTGTCAAGCTAATTCTGCTTTTGCAATATCTCTTTCCTTCATTGGCTATCATTGTCACCACTTTGTCAGGGCTTCTGTAACAATAACTTCCTTATTGTTTTTTCTGACTCCAATGTCTCTTGTAGTATGAACTGATAGTATGATATGAATAAATACTTACTGAATTAATAAGTAATGTCAACATTCATTCCATCAAAAAATATTTATCAAATGTCTGCTATGTGCTAGACAACAGACAATGAAGATGAAGGGAGGATAATAAAAAGTTCTCACATTTAAAAAAAGGAATATCAAGTATTTATTTAAAGATGAATTCTGAATTTCTAATCTTGTAGTCTCATAGATAAAAAGATTAAGAAATATGGTTTTATTTGTAGAAATATAAATATAATGAAAAAGAGCTTGTTGATGGTAATATTAAATAATGTTAAATAATGGAATAGGATATTATAATTGCTTATAGATTCTCCTTACTTGAACATTTTTTAAAAAGCAATTGATTACTCATGAAATAAACACTAGATTCAGGAGTAAAACAAAACCGTGCTAATAAGACTCAGTGTCCCTACTGATCCATTTACTCTAGTCTGTTTTGTTTCATTTGGTTTCCACACTGGGATCTATGTCTGTGGGCGACCTCTTAGTACATTTGCTGAAGGCAAATGTTTCTATTTTCTTTGTCTATTGGTAATTGTAGAAGAATGTGGATATTGCTCAAAGGGAAGTAAATGGCTTTAAGACTCTGTTTAAAAACCCGAAGTTCTTGGTTTAAATGCTGTTTTGAATAGTTCATTATCAAAACACACTTCTGTTTTCAGAAAATGCCCAAGCTCTGCATCAAAGGCACACTGCTGATTGCAAAGGGAAGGAGGTGGTGCAAGAGTGAGCTAAGTGTTGATTATAAGGAAAGGGGAAGGCTTCCAGTTAGTTAATGAAGCAACCTGCTAACAGTCTCCTGGTTGGAAAAAGTCATCAAGGACTTCCCTTTAGTAAGACAGAGCTATTTGGTTTCTCTCGCTCTGTCATGATCAGAAGGTTTTTACGATACAGTGGGATGTTGCAGAAAGAGCCTCATGGCATTTGCCATCGGGCCTGGGATGACTTCCAGTTCTATTTGCTTAATCCTATATTATCCCAAGTAAGCCAAACTCATTGAGCCTCAGTTTCCTCACTTACGACATGGGAAAAAACAACAGTCACTCAGTTCTCACTGTTATTGTGAAGACTTCAAATATGTCAAAGGGCTCCATGAACTAAAATACTGTAAATTATCAATGCAAATATTAACTCATATTAATTAGAAGGAAAGTGATGAGAACCAAAAGTTAGCATTTTTGGTTAAACATGTCTAAAAGCAAGTTTGACAGACAAAATGTGTAAGGAATAGCAAGAGAGTTTGTAATCATATTTAAGTGTTTATTTAATTCCACCGTGAATGGAAATTATTTTTAAAAATAAATTCTGATCTACACCTGTGCTGTGCTCTGAAATCCACTCATAAATTAGTTTTTGAAATGCACAGCATGTTTTCCCATAGAAACAATGCTATAAATTGTGGTTAAGTTGCCCCAGCACAACCTGTAAAGACTGCTTTACCCAAAAGTAACTGAAATGCCAAGTTTTTGCAGGTTAGTCTGTGACCCTAACCACTCCATACAGTGTCTCTATGCAGAGGTTTGGGGACCATTTGTGCTTCTGCTGTTGTTCCTTGGAACATCGGAAGAAGGAATTGTGGAGACTCAGACAGTGGCTGTGTTGTCTCCACGTCCCCAGGACATGCTCAAAAGGAACTATCCATCTTTGGGAATATCTGCACACCTGCCTACCCTTCATCTAGCATACATCAGCACGAAGAGTCCACATCTCCTGTCTATTCAACCTAGATTTCCTGCTTGGGTTATGGTGAATCCTTGAAAAAGGTAAGCCTTGTGGTGGAATCACATTCATTCCTGCTGCTCCTATAGCAACTATCTTTTTCCATAAGGAGATATGACCATTTAAGGAATGTTTCACTCTGCTATAGATCCAAGAAACTTCAGATCACGTGGGGAAGGGCAAGAGGAAGTAATTAAAGGGCTTGGATGGATATCTCCTTTCACCCAGAAACTTATTCCCCGGCACAGACCAAACACACATGAGTTAGTATTTTCAGCGGGAAGTTTGTAAATTAGAAGTCCCCATGTAATGTTCCTTCTCTGCAAATTCTTGTGTTATTTTAATAGAGGGAATATTTTTGCTTTTCATAAGAACAATCAAGTGAAAAGCACACTTGTTAATCTCAGCTAATTCTGGCTCAATTGTAAGGCACCATTTTGATGGCTGTAGTAGTATAAAATGAAAAGAAAAATATCTTAAAAGATACAGTTGCATGATGAGGCAAACGAGCTTGTCTTACAAGACTAATATATATGAGTCTCATGGTTTCAAGTCAACAGATGTAGAAAAGAAGAGGCTGTGAAAAATCATATGATTGGATATAGCTGGGCCAATATTTTCAGCATGAATGATATGACTGTGATAGCTAAATGACAGAAGCTTCCAATCTCCCATTTCTAGAGTGGTTACAGGGCTGCCTTCTGTGGTTGTGCAGTTAGTGCACTGAACAAACCGGACTCATCTAAGTGCTAGTGATGCCCAAATCCTGTCAAGCACCCTAGTGCAGGGCTGAGCTGGGAGAATGAGACCTCTTGATATTTACACTGAGGTGCTGTATGTGCTAGCTACTACCCTGCTTAGCTAAAACCAAACACCGTATTTATCCACCTGCCTGCCAGGAGAAAAACAATTGCAGCCAGGGGATGTACTAAGGGAATTAGTAAAACCATTAATCTCTGTTTATTCTAAACTCAAGTTGACACTTTAAATTTTTATTAGGGAGGGAGGAGAGAAGTTAATATTTTTGAGTACCTGGGATGTGGCAGGCACTGTGCTACTCCATCAAAGGCTGAATTGTTTTAACCAAAGTGGGCAAAGGCAGTGGAAAGAAATACAATCAGCTGATAATTACATTTTAAATTCTTAAATTAGCATATTACTTTCATAGCATTAGAATAGACTTTACCTTATTTATCATGATAGCTCTGTGAAAGAATTGATATTATCTACATTTGACAGATGAGGTATAGAGAGGTAAGCGACTAATAAACATTTACTAGTGGAATTGCTAATAGATTTGACCCAAGAATCCAGATCCTGAATCCTGAGCTCGTTCCAACATGCCATTAAAAGATACATATAAGTAAACTGGAATCTACAGGCTGAATCCTAGAGTGGGAAGTAATGTGTAAGGTTTGGGGTTGGTGGGAGAGAGGCTGCAATTGGAAAAACATTAGTCTTAAAAAATTTCTTAAGTTAACATAAACAAAGGTGAACTATAGCTTGGACTTACAAACAATAAGAGTAAAATGGTCAGAAATGTTCTTAAATCTTAGGGAGAGAAAAAAGCTCTCTCAAAACTTTTTGTGTATCAAGCGCCTCAAAAAAAAGTCTTCTGAAGGCAAGGTGGAAAAAGCCAGAAAATGACCCAGATTCAGTCTCAAGGAGAAAAGAAGGGTCAGACATTAAAAGCAATATGTGCATTTAACAATTTAGACTATATTTCCATATACAATAACACTATTTTTGTTCCATAACAATATATTTTTTATTATACTTTAAGTTCTAGGGTACATGTGCACAACATGCGGGTTTGTTACATATGTATACATGTGCCATGTTGGTGTGTTGTGCCCATTAACTCGTCATTTACATTAGGTATTTCTCCTAATGCTATCCCTCCCCTCTTCCCCCTCCCCCCACCCCATGACAGGCCCCGGTGTGTGATGTTCCTCGCCCTGTGTCCAAGTGTTCTCATTGTTCAATTCCCACCTATGAGTGAGAACATGCAGTGTCTGGTTTTCTGTCCTTGTGATAATTTGCTCAGAGTGATGGTTTCCAGCTTCATCCATGTCCCTAAAAAGGACATGAACTCATCCTTTTTTATGGCTGCATAGTATCCTGTGGTGTATATGTGCCACATTTTCTTAATCCAGTCTGTCATTGATGGACATTTCGGTTGGTTCCAAGTCTTTGCTATTATGAATAGTGCCACAATAAACATACGTGTGCATGTGTCTTTATAGCAGCATGATTTATAATCCTTTGGGTATATACCCAGTAATGGGATCTCTGAGTCAAATGGTATTTCTAGTTCTAGATCCTTGAGGAATCGCCACACTGTCTTCCACAATGGTTGAACCAGCTTACAGTCTCACCAACAGTGTAAAAGTGTTCCTATTTCTCCACATCCTCTCCAGCACCTGTTGTTTCCTGACTTTTTAATGATCGCCCTTCTAACTCGTGTGAGATGGTATCTCATTGTGGTTTTGATTTGCATTTCTCTGATGCCCAGTGATGATGAGCATGTTTCCATGTGTCTGCTGGCTGCATAAATGTCTTCTCTTGAGAAGTGTTTGTTCATATCCTTTGCCCACTTTTTGATGGGGTTGTTTGATTTTTTTTTTTTTTTTTTGTAAATTTGTTTAAGTTCTTTGTAGATTCTGGATATTAACCCTTTGTCAGATGGGTAGATTGCAAAAATTTTCTCCCATTCTGTAGGTTGCCTGTTCACTCTGATGGTAGTTTCTTTTGCTGTGCAGAAGCTCTTTAGTTTAACTAGATCCCATTTGTCCATTTTGGCTTTTGTTGCCATTGCTTTTGGTGTTTTAGTCATGAAGTCCTTGCCCATGCCTATGTCCTGAATGGTATTGCCTAGGTTTTCTTCTAGGGTTTTTATGGTTTTAGGTCTAACATTTAAGTCTTTAATCCATCTTGAATTAATTTTTGTATAAGGTGTAAGGAAGGGATCCAGTTTCAGCTTTCTACGTATGGCTAGCCAGTTTTCCCAGCACCATTTATTAAATAGGGAATCCTTTCCCCATTGCTTGTTTTTCTCAGGTTTGTCAAAGACCAGATAGTTGTAGATGTGTGGTGTTATTTCTGAGGGCTCTGTTCTGTTCCATTGGTCTATATCTCCGTTTTGGTACCAGTACCATGCTGTTTTGGTTACTGTAGCCTTGTAGTATAGTTTGAAGTCAGGTGGCGTGATGCCTCCAGCTTTGTTCTTTTTGCTTAGGATTGTCTTGGCAATGTGGGCTCTTTTTTGGTTCCATATGAACTTTAAAATAGTTTCATCCAATTCTGTGAAGAAAGTCATTGGTAGCTTGATGGGGATGGCATTGAATCTATAAATTACCTTGGGCAGCATGGCCATTTTCACAGTATTGATTCTTCCTACCCATGAGCATGGGATGTTCTTCCATTTGTCTGCGTCCTCTTTTATTTCCTTGAGCAGTGGTTTGTAGTTCTCTTTGAAGAGGTCCTTCACATCCCTTGTAAGTTGGATTCCTAGGTACTTTATTCTCTTTGAAGCAATTGTAAATGGGAGTTCACTCATGATTTGGCTGTTTGTTTGTCTGTTATTGGTGTATAGGAATGCTTGTGATTTTTGTACATTGATTTTGTATCCTGAGATTTTGCTGAAGTTGCTTATCAGCTTAAGGAGATTTTGGACTGAGATGATGGGGTGTTCTAAATGTACAATCATGTCATCTGCAAACAGGGACAATTTGACTTCCTATTTTCTTAATTGAATACTCTTTATTTCTTTCTCCCACGTGATTGCCCTGGCCAGAACTTCCAACACTATGTTGAATAGGAGTGGTGAGAGAGGGCATCCCTGTCTTGTGCCAGTTTTCAAACGGAATGCTTCCAGTTTTTGCCCATTCAGTATGATATTGGCTATGGGTTTGTCATTAATAGCTCTTATTATTTTGAGATACGTGCCATCAATACCTAGTTTATTGAGAGTTTTTAGCATGGAGGGCTGTTGAATTTTGTCGAAGGCCTTTTCTTCATCTATTGAGATAATCATGTGGTTTTTGTCTTTGGTTCTGTTTATATGTTGGATTATGTTTATTGATTTGCGTGTGTTGAACCAGCCTTGCATCCCAGGGATGAAGCCCACTTGATCATGGTGGATACGCTTTTCGATGTGCTGCTGGATTCAGTTTCCCAGTATTTTATTGAGGATTTTTGCATCAGTGTTCATCAGGGATATTGGTGTAAAATTCTCTTTTTTTGTTGGGTCTCTGCCAGGCTTTGGTATCAGGATGATGCTGGCCTCATAAAATGAGTTAGGGAGGATTCCCTCTTTTTTTATTGATTGGAATAGTTTCAGAAGGAATGTTACCAGATCCTCTTTGTACCTCTGGTAGAATTCGGCTGTGAATCGGTCTGGTCCTGGACTTTTTTTGGTTGGTAGGCTATTCATTATTGCCTCAATCTCAGAGCCCATTATTGGTCTATTCAGGGATTCAACTTCTTCCTGGTTTAGTCTTGGGAGAGGGTATGTGTCCAGGAATTTATCCATTTCTTCTAGATTTTCTAGTTTATTTGCATAGAGGTGTTTATGGTATTCTATGATGGTAGTTTGTATTTCTGTGGGATCAGTGGTGATATCCCTTTTATCATTTTTTATTGCATCTGTTTGATTCTTCTCTCTTTTCTTCTTTATTAGTCTTGCTAGCAGTCTATCAATTTTGTTGATCTTTTTAGAAAACCCAGCTCCTGGATTCATTGATTTTTTGAAGGGTTTTTTGTGTCTCTATCTCCTTCAGTTCTGCTCTGATCTTAGTTATTTCTTGCCTTCTGCTAGCTTTTGAATGTGTTTGCTCTTGCTTCTCTAGTTCTTTTAATGTGATGTTAGGGTGTCAATTTTAGATCTTTCCTGCTTTCTCTTGTGGGCATTTAGTGCTATGAATTTCCCTCTACACACTGCTTTAAATGTGTCCCAGAGATTCTGGTATGTTGTACCTTTGTTCTCATTGGTTTCAAAGAACATCTTTATTTCTGCCTTCATTTCGTTATGTACCCAGTAGTCATTCAGGAGCAGGTTGTTCAGTTTCCATGTGGTTGTGTGGTTTTGAGTGAGTTTCTTAATCCTGAGTTATAATTTGATTGCACTGTGGTCTGAGAGACAGTTTGTTATAATTTCTGTTCTTTTACATTTGCTGAAGAATGCTTCACTTCCAACCATGTGGTCAATTTTGGAATAAGTGCAATGTGGCCCTGAGAAGAATGTATATTCTGTTGACTTGGGGTGGAGAGTTCTGTAGATGTCTATTAGGTCCACTTGGTGCAGAACTGAGCTCAAGTCCTGGATATCCTTGTTAACTTTCTGTCTCGTTGATCTGTCTAATGTTGACAGTGAGGTGTTAAAGTCTCCCATTATTATTGTGTGGGAGTCTAAGTCTCTTTGTAGGTCTCTAAGGACTTGCTTTATGAATCTGGGTTCTCCTGTATTGAGTGCCTATATATTTAGGATAGTTAGCTCTTTTTGTTGATCCCTTTACCATTATGTAATGGCCTTCTTTGTCTCTTTTGATCTTTGTTGGTTTAAAGTCTGTTTTATCAGAGACTAGGATTGCAACCCCTGCCTTTTTTTTGTTTTCCATTTGCTTGGTAATCTTCCTCCATCCCTTTATTTTGAGCCTGTGTGTTTCTGCACATGAGATGGGTCTCCTGAATACAGCACACAGATGGGTCTTGACTCTTTATCAAATTTGCCAGTCTGTGTCTTTTAATTTGGGCATTTAGCCCATTTATATTTAAGGTTAATATTGTCGTGTGTGAATTTGATCCTGTCATTATGATGTTAGCTGGTTATTTTGCTCATTAGTTGATGCAGTTTCTTCCTAGCATCGATGGTCTTTACAATTTGGCATGTTTTTGCAGTGGCTGTTACCAGTTGTTCCTTTCCATGTTTAGTGCTTCCTTCAGGAGCTCTTGTAAGGCAGGCCTGGTGGTGACAAAATCTCTCAGCATTTGCTTGTCTGTAAAGGATTTTATTTCTCCTTCACTTATGAAGGTTAGTTTGGCTGGATATGAAATTCTAGGTTGAAAATTCTTTTCTTTCAGAATGTTGAATATTGGCCCCCACTCCTTTCTGGCTTGTAGAGTTTCTGCTGAGTGATCCACTTTTAGTCTGATGGGCTTCCCTTTGTGGGTAACCAGACTTTTCTCTCTGGCTGCCCTTAACATTTTTTCCTTCATTTCAACCTTGATGAATCTGACAATTATGTGTGTTGGAGTTGCTCTTCTTGAGGAGTATCTTTGTGGTGTTCTCTGTATTTCCTGAATTTGAATGTTGGCCTGGCTTGCTAGGTTGGGGAAGTTCTGGATAATATCCTGAAGACTGTTTTCCAACTTGGTTCCCTTCTCCCCGTCACTTTCAGGTACACCAATCAGACATAGATTTGATCTTTTCACATAGTCCCATATTTCTTGGAGGCTTTGTTCATTTCTTTTTACTCTTTTTTCTCTAAACTTCTCTTCTCGCTTCATTTCATTCATCTGATCTTCAATCACTGATACCCTTTCTTCCAGTTGCTCAAGTTGGCTACTGAAGCTTGTGCATGCTTCATGTAGTTCTTGTGCCATGGTTTTCAGTTCCATCAGGTCATTTAATGTCTTCTCTGCACTGTTTATTCTAGTTAGCCATTCATCTAATCTTTTTTCAAGGTTTTTAGCTTCTTTGCTATGGGTTCGAACATTCTCCTTTAGCTCGGAGAAGTTTGTTATTACTGATCTTCTGAAGCCTACTTCTGTCAACTCTTCAATGTCACTCTCTGTCCAGTTTTGTTCCGTTGCTGGCGAGGAGCTGCAATCCTTTGGAGGAGAAGAGGCACTCTGATTTCTAGAATTTTCAGCTTTTCTGCTCTGGTTTCTCCCCATCTTCATGGTTTTATCTACCTTTGGTCTTTGACGGTGGTGACCTACAGATGGGGTTTTGGTGTGGATGTCCTTTTTGTTGATGTTGATGCTATTCCTTTCTGTTTGTTAGTTTTCCTTCGAACAGTCAGGACCCTCAGCTGCAGGTCTGTTGGAGTTTGCTGGAGGTCCACTCCAGACCCTGTTTGCCTGGGTATCATCAGTGGAGGTTGCAGAACAGCAAATATTGCAGAACAGCAAATGTTGCTGTCTGATCCTTCCTCTGGAAGCTTTGTCTCAGAGGGGCACCCAGCTGTATGAGGTGTCAGTCGGCCCCTACTGGGAGGTGTCTCCCAGTTAGGCTACTCAGGGGTCAGTGACACACTTGAGGAGGCAGTCTGTCCATTCTCAGATCTCACACTCCATGCTGGGAGAACCACTACTCTCTTCAAAGCTGTCAGACAGGGACGTTTAAGTCTGCAGAAGTTTCTGCTGCCTTTTGTTCAACTACACCGTGTCCCCAGAGGTGGAGTCTACAGAGTCAGGCAGGCCTCGTTGAGCTGTGATGGGCTCCACCCAGTTCGAGCTTCCTGGCTGCTTTGTTTACCTAGTCAAGCCTCAGCAATGGCGGACGCCCCTCCCCCAGCCTCGCTGCTGCCTTGCAGTTAGATCTCGGACTGCTGTGCTAGTGGTGAGCAAGGCTCCATGGGCGTGGGACCCACTGAGCCAGGCGTGGGATATAATCTCCTGGTGTGCCATTTGCTAAGACTTGGAAAAGCTCAGTATTAGTGTGAGAGTGTCCCAATTTTCCAGGTACCATCTGTCACAGCTTCCCTTTGCTAGGAAAGGGAATTTCCCAACCCCTTGTGCTTCCCAGGTGAGGCAATGCCCTGCCCTGCTTTAGCTCACCGTCTGTGGGCTGCACCCATTGCCCAACAAGTTCCAGTGAGACGAAGCCGGTACCTCAGTTGGAAATGCAGAAATCACCTGTCTTCTACGTCACCACACTGGGAGCTGTAGACTGGAGCTGTTCCTATTCGGCCATCTTGGAACCCTTCAGTTCTCCATAACAATATTAACTTGACCTAGCTGATTGTAACATATTTGTTTTCATGGACCAAAATGCTTAAGATGGCTTCATGATTATGATTAATAAAATACACACCTAAACCATCCTAAAATTATGGAATACACCTCAGTAATACACACAACTTTAGAAAACAGAAGCAATTTAGCATTTCAACATGGTGAGTAAATTCAGCTCACCAAAGACAGGCTTAGTTAAAAACACAACAGTAGGCCGGGCGTGGTGGCTCACGCCTGTAGTCCCAGCACTTTGGGAGGCCAAGACAGGGGGATAACGAGGTCAGGAGATCGAGACCATCCTGGTTAGCACACTGAAACCCCCTCTACTAAAAATACAAAAACATTAGCCATGTGTGGTGGCAGGTGCCTATGGTCCCAGCTACTTGGGAGGCTGAGGCAGGAGAATGGCGTGAACCCGGGAGGCGGAGCTTGCAGTGAGCCAAAATCGCACCACTGCACTCCAGCCTGGGCAACAGAGTGAGACTCTGTCTCAAAAAAAAAAAAAAACATAAAAAAAAATAAATAAATAAAAACACAACAGTAGATTAACTGTGAGTTGAATGTTTCAACCTGATTTCTCAGAAACCTTGTTCAATTTCAACATGGCGTTTCATCGTAATACTGACCGCACTTTTTCACTAAGCCTGTATTTAAATGATCACTTGATTAGTGCACTGTGAGGGCAAGGAATGATTCTGCATGCTTACCATCGTACCTCCATCACACTACCTGGCACAATAGACACTCAATGTTTGTTGAATAAAAACAGCAAATAAACAAGCAGATGGATCACTTCAACTAAATAAATTAAAATACAGGTATAAAACTTCCACAAAGGCAGTATATCAATGTTGTATTAGACACATTATTTAAGTAACTGAAATAAAATGAAGGAAAATGGAAGTTGAAATATTATTGAGATAAAAGTAGAACTTCTGCCCAACCCATGGCCATTCCCCTGGCAAAGAGTCAATGAGTTGACTGTCAATCCAATTTTATTATTATAGGAACAATGGACTACTTGAGAACTGTATTCTATTAAATAACTTTGCTTTGTTAAAATCCAAAGGCTTTTAATTGGGCTGATGTTAGTCAGACCCAGCATCTTTCTATCCATCCTTCCATCTATCTGTCTTTTCATCGTTTCATCTCAGCAATGGCAGACCCTTCTATTCTATTCACCCATCAACCCATCCATTCTTTCATTCATCCACTTTACCACCCAACCACCTTCAATTCATCATCCTCCTGTCCATCCGGTCACCCAGCCATTCATCCTTCCTGCGCTTCTTCCATCCATTCACCCAATAATCCCTTTGTTCTTTCTCCCCAGCAAAATTAATTGCCTGTTGATAATTAAAATATGTGAATAAATAACACTGGAAATCAAGCATGCACGTAATTATGTAATTTCAGGCAAGTTAGAGAATGTTCAACTACATCATTTACTATGGTCCCAGTACTCATCTAGTTAGTTTATCATATTGTAGTTCCTATCCAAAGATAATCAGCTATAATTACCAAGACTAATTCAATAACATTGCATCTACCCATTGCATCACTTATATACATTATAGAAACTGCCATTTTAGTTTCTGAAAGTACATTAAATCCACCCCATCCGTCCTGATGAAAGTGTTTTATTATTAATCTTAGAGAAGTTCTTCCCACTGCTGCAACATTTAAGAAACACATTTGTTTTCATTACTCAGCTTTGTGGACAGAAATAATTTTTCCCTTTTCTATAGTGCTTTACAGTTTACAACTCTCTTTTTATAGATCCATCATCCTTGATTCTCAATTAAAAGCCAAATTCAATGTTTTGCATATGTTTTGCTGCAGTTCTCATTTCATCTCAGGTAAGCCAGTCTACCCCCTCTCCCCTCCTGGGACATGCCCCGTTGCTGTGTTCATTAACTTTCCCCTGGTGTTTGTTTGGATATTCAGATGATGATGAAGTGGATGTTGTTCTCATTATTCCTGCCTCAGGATGTGGTGGACCACCATCTGCAGCTGCCGTGTAAGTGATCATCTTGGCGCTGACCCACATGCCACCTTTGTAGTCATGAGTATTCTATCCGAGAGATGCCATCTGGTTTTCACGGAAGCCGGTGGAAAAGTGGGGGTCTGTGTTTCACTGCAGAGATGTGTGTTCAGAGAAAAAAACTGAACATTTTCTGCTCCCATTAGGGACAGAGCATCAGCTGTTGTGTTCTTTGCATCAAATTTTCTCATAGCTTATACCTTCCCGGTTAGAGTTCTCTTTCATCAGGCATGTTAAGAAGCTCTCCACACTCTATGGGGTGGGGCTGGGATGTGAGGTTGGCTAGGAGAAAGGGAGATGAGAACTGCTCCAACCACAGAACCTAAAGATCTAACATGATTTAGCCCAATACACTGATCGCTAATTGTTAGTTTTTCAGATGCAGACAACAAATAAAGGTTATACTCTTTATTTGTTAAAGTTTTATTCAGAAATAATTTCAAATGATGGAAAAATTTTAAGAACTGCACAGAGAACTCCTTCACCCAGGTTCATTAATGGCTAACATTTTGGCACTTTGCCATATATATATATATGTGGAGAGAGAGAGAGAGAGCCATATATACATATATATGGCTATATATATACATACATATACAATTTTTATATATATACATATACAGTATACATATATACATATACAATTTTTAAAAATTGTGCCCCATTTGCCTCCAAATACATCAGTGTATATTTCCTAAGACAAGATATTCTTTTACATAACCACAGTGCAATGATCACGTTCAGAAGATTTAACATTGATGTAATTCTATTATTTAACACACAGCCCATGATTTTAAGACTTAAAATCAATGTTAAAATTACAAAAATTTGCCACCATGTTTTTGCTCTTAATCAGGCTGGTAAAAAAATATTTAATAGCTCCTCTTTTTACATGGCCTCCACTTCTATAGAAACTTGGCAACTTTTGAATGCCTAGTACACTTGTACCAGCTTATAGCACAGAATAAGAACAGAACAAATAGAAGAACACAATATTATTTGACTCCTTACTGAGCCCTGTTTGTAGAAAGAAGTTCTTTCTTTATCCTACAAAGTGTTTCTTAGATTTGGACATATGTCCATTTCTTATTCTTCTCCTTCCCTTTTTGGCTCCACTTATCTAGAGCAAGGTTGGAGCCAGAGGAAGAATCCTAGATGGTTTTATTTTTTTCTGCCATACTCTGGATTTTCTGCCCAGCTCCTACTCGAGCAAGGAAGTCTTGTCTTCAAAATTGTTTCTTTTTACTCAGAAATTTACTCATTCCTTTGATGATCAAAATCTCACATGACAGGATTTAAGGCGAACAACCAAACAACATTTTTTAAGACTCTTTACGATAGCATCATTGATTTTCCAAAAGCCTTCAAAAGGAAATGCATAGAAATAGGAATTATTTATAAAGGTATCTTTTTCATAATCAGTAACTATTCATCTCTTCTATTACAATCATCAATCACAAAGAGGGAAACATATCTGAATGTAGCTTGCAATCAAGAATACTGCAGAAAGCTTGCTTTGGGGAATATATACATTCTTACCTAATTCCTACTTCCCTATGAATTTTCTTCACTTAGTGCATTTGGTTTTAAATTTATGGCCTGTTTTTACCATTAATTTATTTCCCTGCTTACTAATTTATCTAGATAAAGGTCTTGAAACTGTAAAACATAATGATGATTCATTCCAAATATTATTTCTTATGTTTACTTTGCAATGATAAAAGCTAATTTCATATTTCAAAAAGAATGTTTTCTTACAAAATACCTTTTTTTTTTTTAAAAAAAAAGGTGAAACATTGAGATAAAAGACCCCAATTGGCAGAATAATTAGTTGGTCAACTGCTTTTTTAACACATAAATTACTTTTCTGTCAAGTGACAACAAACGTAATTTGAACTGAGATTAATTACATAGTAATGATGCTTAACATAATTGGTTAAATAGAGGAATTTCTTATGAAATGGTAGATTCTTAAATTTATACAAATAAGACCTGATGGTGAACAGCTAGTTTTAATTAAATTAGGTTTGATAATTATAGATGATTAATTTTAGATTTCACTCAGATTAGGAAGAATACATTAAGGAAATTATTTTTAGTTTATCAATAGAATGATAATACATTATGATGATTATAAACACTGATACCTGGGATCAAATTAATAATTTCTTAATTTTACTTTGATAAATAAAACCTTGGAAAATGTTACTAAGAAAAGTGATAGGATCTCTTTCCTTGGAGGCCTTTATGATGCAATCAGAATCCTGTGTTTATAAGAGGTTAGGTGTTTTTCTTTATAGAAACAGGAGTGGAGGGGCAGCGTGGTAGGGGTTAAGGGATGAACTAAATGATTTCCCGAAGATATTTCTAATTCCTGAATGTGATGACTAAGCTATTATTGTAGAATTAGGCATGGTATATGTATCAGACCAAAAAAAAATGGCTTCTGAAAAGGATATAACCATCACACAAAAGTACATATTGTAAAGAAAGGGTTTTTCTTCATTTTCTTTTCATTCAGAAGATATTTTCACATGGCTTATCGTATGAACTCTGGCACTAGAAGTCTGTGAATTGCTTCTAACCACAGGAACTATGTGTCACTCATCTGTGAAAAAGTCTGAATCTGAAAGTGCAAAAAAAGAGATAAGGTTGGCTCACTGAGGGGCCTACCCCACACTAGGTAAAATTCATTTTCCTTCTACATGGATGGCTTTTGTTTATATTTGCTTGTTGGCTCATTCATTTACTCATTCATCAAATATTTATCACATACAAAGCTCTGTGTTGGTGATATGATTTTATTAGGCACTTGCTTTCAAAATAAAAGACTGTAAATGCAAGAGTTAGATTTCTATATTTTTATTGTCTCCATATGCTTTCAGCAACATGTCTTCAGCTGCTTTTACTATTTTCTCAAACAGGAGTGCAAATCCTAGGTCCAGCTCAAAATTAACCTCATAATGAAATTGTCTGAATATTTAAATGGCCCACCTAGGAGAAGAGTGGCTGAGGCAAGATCTCCAAATGAAAGCATACACACAAAATCCCATGCATATGGTCTTGTGTGTGAGGAGACAGGGTAAGGCTATCTGGCTGTTTCAGGGTATCTTCCCAGGGAGGCCCCACCATGGAGCATGGGGAATTAGACCCTGGTCCACTGACTTTTGCAGGCCTGACCTTGGCTGCAGCAGAAATTTACTTTAAAAACTATACTAGTGGTTTTAATTTACCTGAGACTAGATGCCTAAAGCCAGCTACAATAACCTTTTCATTTTGGGATAGGTCCGCTAAATCTGCCAGATTATAGACTAGAAGAATGCTTCCCTAAATATGAGATTAGAACAAAGAGAGTTGGATTTCTTTTTTCTTTTTTTCTTTTTAGAGATAGAATCTCATTATGTTGTCCAGGCTGGAATGCAGTGTGTATTCACAGGCATGATCATGGCACACTATAACCTCCAACTCTTGAGCTTAAGCAATCTTCCTGCCTCAGCCTCCTGAGTAGTTTACAGGCACATGCCACCATGCCTGGCTAGGAGAGTTGAATTTCTGGACATTTCTTTTTATATATTTGTGTTACACAAGTCATATGTAAGTATTGTAGAAAATTTGTAAGATATCAAGAGACAGAAAGGAGAAAAATGACTTTCAATCTCATCATCCAGTAACAACCACTGTTAACATTTTGGAGAACAACCTTCTAAATACATCCTATGAGTATTTATTTTTGTTGTACAAAGAAAGAGGTGGTCGTGTATACACAATTTTGTAACTCAATTTTTTCATTGGATAACATATTGTGATCATTTTTCTGTGTTAGTATATATATATATATTTCAGAACAATGACCTTTATGGAAGGAAGCACACCATTTCATAACATAATCTTTATTTAGCCAATCACTTATTTTTAGACTTTAAAGACTCTATTTTATTTATTTTTTTTTTAGCCTGATAAACTCCCCTGTCTACTGTCACTGAGTTTCTGTCCAGAGAACAAGGGCTATTCATCTGTAATTGGATTACCCTCTGGGCAGCATCCATGAAAACAGCAAATCTAAACTAAATTCTTCTCTCCTGCATTCATTTTTTTCTGCACACTTTCCATTATGAAGTGATTATAGCTTATGAAGTAAATTGCAAGTTAGTTACCGCCTGGTGACATAAAACAGCACTTTAATTTCATCAGTAAATGATATTAAAATCACATGGACTGAAAATAGATTAGTACAGAAAAGATATCTCAGGTCAGTGGTTCAAAACATTGGGCTGCATGTTAGAACAATCTGGGAGGTTTTTAAAATCCCCATACCCAGGCCTCACTATAATCTAGTTAAAGCAGAATCTCTAGGTCAGGGTTCTGAGCACCAGTCAGTATTGCCGAGCTCCCGAGGCTCCCAAGTGCAGCCAAGTTTGGGACGCACTGGTTCTATATTGAGTACCCCTCTTTCTGAATGTGAAGTTTCTTGTGATTCCCCTGAAACTTTGAATCAAATAGTGATGGAAATGAGATGGAGGACTGACCCGAAGTGGGAATTAGCAGATGAAGAAGGAAGTACAACAGAAATGCTGCCTCCTCCCTTCTCCTGAGGCACAGACTGGGGGTGTGGCTGGGCAGCAGCTGGCCCTGAGATTCATAGATAAAGCCTTGACTTGCAGAAGGGATAAGCTATGCTTTTGATAGTGACAACAGCAACAGTAGTGGTAGCCTCTACAGTCGCTGAGTCACTGAATACTCAAGTCAGTTATATGAGTCTGGTGCTGTGATCATTTCAGACTATAGAGGTAAAAAGTACTCACATGGAGCCTGATGTCTGGTTTGCTGTCCAAGCTCAGCTTCCTAAAGCCATGTAATCTCCAGGAAGATACTTAATTTTACTGTGCTTCAGTGTCTGCCTCTGTGAAATGCAGATAATGATAGTACACATCTCTAGGTTGGAAAGAATTCATACAATTAACAGTCAAAAAGATTTTAGAAAATCTCTTGGCACTTATCAAAATAATAGAAAAGTGGTTCTCAACCAGAGGCAATGTTGTCACCTAGGATACATTTTGCAATGCCTGAAGATATTTTTCGATGTCACACTGGGGATAGGAGGGGATGTTACTGGGCATCTAGTGGGTAGAAGCCAGGGGGTACAGCTAAATATCCTACAATGCATACGACAGCTCCATGACAAAGAATTATCAGGCCCCAAATATGAACAGTGCTGAGGCTGAGAGACCCTGCAGTGGATGTTGGCTAGTCAGTCATTTGTATGTGAGGAAAGTAAGGCTTAGTGAGATCAAGCAATTTATCTAAGGCCAAAGAGCTGATGGAGCTAGGACTTGAACCAAGTCAGAAAATACAGATTTGTCTTTATCATGCTATGAGGACATGGTCCATGGATGTGGGACTTAGCTTCACTTTCCTAAAGTGTGGGCACTTCTTAACCTTTGCCCTGGATTTTAAGTCGAGGTCAGGGCCTTGGGTTTTGATCTACTCATGACAGTTTGTGTGTGTTTATTTGTATGCATGACAGAGAGAGAGAGAGGCTGTGTAGAAAATGTTGACAATCTTCACTCACTCTGATTCCCATCACCTCTCACCCTTCCACCTTTATCAAAGACAGAAGGAAAAAGAAAAGAAAAAAGTGATGTAAAGGGTGATATAAATGTCATTACAGGCTGTTTAGGATAGGGATGGATGTGTGCCTTCAAAAAATGTAGGGGTGTACCCAATTTCATCCTTTCCTGGAATTGCAGCACACTGCATATGTGTCCCTGCACATTTATTGATGCAGACAAACCGTCCTCATGGACTTAACTATAGTTCATATTTCAATTTCTAGGCTACTTCATTCATTCTCCAAAAACTGAGTAGACAAGAGCTGTAATGAACAGGCTGATGCATTGCAGTAGGTCTCCACAGTTCAGACAATTCAAAAGCCAGTGAAATTAATAAAAGGTACATCAAAGTGTGCTTTTTCCATCTGTTAGAGAAATGGGAAATTACATCACACCTAATGTAGAGACTGTAATAAGACAGCACTAAGTGACAGACTTTCTTTGCAAGTTTATGATCACCTCTGGGTACCCATTATGGACCTTAATGAATTCTTCTGAAACCATCATTTTCGCTGGACGCTTCTTGGAGCAGCTCTCAGGTTGAAACACAGGCACAGCGTCCGCCCTGGTCCTCACTCCAGTCCTGCATCCCTTTTGTATGGTACTCATTCTGAAGGACTCTTTCTGCATTATGTATCTCCTAGTACAAATCTAATTATTCACCCGCCTTTCTGTGTTTTGAAAGCTATATTCTTCCTATGCCCATTTTTCAGGCATATCAGCAATGTAAATCAGCACATCTTCCTGGATTGATTTTCTTTGTGAGCCAGAAGCCATTTGTGATATTTCAGCCTTGGAGTGGAATTTGAGCTTTTTCATTGTTGAGTGTTTCAGAGACTATTTTCATTTCCATACAGTAGGTATTCTTCCTTTCACTTGTCCCAGATCTCAATTCGTTTCTATAGAGAATTCTGTGTTTGATAATAGCCTCACTTGCAGGATTTTCTCAAGTTTCCAAATGCCAGACTTAGTAAGTATGAAATGCATGTACAACATGACAGTTTTTCAACACTTCTGGAAAAGGCATAATGCTTTAACACAGGAGTAAAATTACCTGTCTAGTAATGGAAAATAGAGAGCACAATGATCACTGCCTTTTCATCATAAAAACATTAAAAAAAAAAGAAATACAACAAAGACACTGCATTGCAAATGGCCTGTGTCTTACAAATGTAAAAAGGAAATCGTATGTAAACTAAAATGGTAATATTTAATGCTATAGTATGCTTTTGGCACATTGCAAAATTGTAATCAGTTACAGATTGTTAAACTGATATTTTGGCCAGGTGAGGTGGCTCACGCCTGTAATCCCAGCACTTTGGGAGGCCGAGGCAGGTGGATCATGAGGTCAAGAGATGGAGACCATCCTGGCCAACATGGTGAAACCCCCTCTCTACTAAAAATACAAAATTTAGCTGGGCCTGGTCGCACACGCCTGTAGTCCCAGCTACTTGGGAGGCGGAGACAGAAGAATTGCTTGAACCTGGGAGGTGGAGGTTGCAGTGAGCGGAGATCGTGCCACTGCACTCAAGCCTGGTGATGGAGCAAGACTCTGTCTCAAAATAAAAAGAAGAAAAAAAAAGTGATATTTTATAGAAATGTAAAATAAATGTATTCAAATATTGAGAACACTGCAAAATTTCTTCCCATCCTGGATCAAATATAAAATTAAAACATATTAGTTTATTACAGCAATACGAGCAGCCTTATTTTTCTTTACCCATTTATTGTGAGGTGAGAAAACATTATCACAAGGATATGGTTCTAAGCATGGGTCCGTATATTTTTATTTGATTAATAATAATTAAAAAATAATTATCTTACAGGTTTAAAAATGTATTTTAAAAGATAGGTGCTCTGTTAATTTTATACTTAATAAATCAATTTGCACTTTGGGCATTTGATATTATGCTCACTTATTACATGTTTGAATACAGAAGATTAAAAATGTCATTGTTGGAAAATAAACTTATCTGAGTATTAAAACTAATTACAAATTTTAATAGATTTACCCAATTAACTGAAAATAATCCAACCTCTAAAGTGTCTCATAAAAGTAATAAAATATTCAAGAGCAGAAATTAAAATTAAATTAAATTAAAAATAATGTTAGCTGTGAACAAATGTGTTAAACTTTTACATATAGTTATAAAGGTAAATTTTAAACAAAAATTGTACCCTTTTAAAAATTGTTATATAGATGTATATGTATCTATACATTGAAATCACTCAATGCACAAGATTAAAAATTATTTTTCTTATTCAAAATGTAGAAAGAAAAATTTTAAACAAATTATTAAAAATTATACACAAAGTTATAATGAAAAAGATTAGTTATAAAGAAAGCTATAGATAAAAGGGATATATTTTATCTAATAATGCAAATCAGATTGTTTTAAATGACATTTCATGCTTACTTGCTTGTTTGCATCAGGAAATATTTTGTAAAACAAACAAAATATTTACAACCAATGAACTGCAATTTTATTTTAACTCAGGACTCTAAGTTTGGAAAGATGAAATATAAATTACATTTTAAAATTAGTTAATTTCCTATAGAACTATCCCATACCTCCCCCAACATTCCTTGTTGATCCTAAACACTTAGGTGTTTTTTCTTACTTTTGACTTTGTATACAGGAATGAATTTGCATATATCCTTTATGATTTGCTTTTTCATTTGGTGATATATTGTTGAGACTCATTCATATGGCTATAGTTCATTCATTTTCACTGTTGTGTGTTTTGCTGTGAAAATATATAACACCATGATTTATTTATCCATTTTAGTAGCAGTGGGCAGAACCAACGACAAAAACCACATGATTATCTCAATAAATGCAGAAAAGGCCTTCGACAAAATTCAACAGCCCTTCATGCTAAAAACTTTCAATGAACTAGGTATTGATGACACATATCTCAAAATAATAAGAGCTATTTATGACAAACCCACAGCCAATATCATAGTGATGGGCAAAAATTCTGTTCAAAGCATTCCCTTTGAACACCGGCACAAGACAAGGATGCCCTCTCTCACCACTTCTATTCAACATAGTATTGGAAGTTCTGGCCAGGGCAATCAGGCTAGAAAAAGAAATAAAGGGTATTTAATTAGGAAAATATGAAATCAAATTGTCTCTGTTTGCAGATGACATGATTGTATATTTAGAAAACCCCATCATCTCAGCCCAAAATCTTCTTAAGCTGATAAGCAACTTCAGCAAAGTCTTAGGATACAAAATCAAAATGCAAAAATCACAAGCATTCCTATGCAACAATAACAGACAGACAGAGAGCCAAATAATGAGTTAACTTCCATTCACAATTGCTATAAAAAGAATGAAATACCTAGGAATACAACTTACAAGGGATGTGAAGGACCTCTTCAAGGAGAACTACAAACCACTGCTCAAGGAAATAAAAGAGGACATAAACAAATGGAAAAACATTCCATGCTCATGGATAGGAAGAATCAATATCGTGAAAATGGCCATACTGCCCAAAATAATTTATAGATTCAATGCTATCCCCATCAAGCCACCATTGACTTTCTTCACAGAATTGGAAAAAAACACTTTAAATTTCATATGGAACCAAAAAAGGGCCCGCATAGCCCGGACAACCCTAAGCAAAAAGAACAAAGCTGGAGGCATCATGCCACCTGACTTCAAACTATACTACAAGGCTACAGTAACCAAAACAGCATGGTACTAGTACAAAAACAGATATATAGACCAATGGAAGAGAACAGAGGCCTCAGAAATAACACCACACATCTACAACCATCTGATCTTTGACAAACCTGACAAAAACAAGAAATGGGGAAGGGATTCCCTATTTAATAAATGGTGTTGGGAAAACTGGCTAGCCATATGCACAAAACTGAAACTGGATCCCTTCCTTACACCTTATACAAAAATTAACTCAAGATGTATTAAAGACTTAAACACAAGACCTAAAACCATAAAAACCCTAGAAGAAAATCTAGGCAATATCATTCAGGACATAGGCATAGGCAAAGACTTCATGACTAAAACACCAAAAGCAATGGCAATAAGAGCCAAAATTAACAAATGGGATCTAATTAAACTAAAGAGCTTCTGCACAGCAAAAGAAACTATCATCAGAGTCAACAGCAACTTGTAGAATGGGAGAAAATTGTTGCAATCTATCCGTCTGACAAAGGGCTAATATCCAGAATCTACAAAGAACTTAAACAAATTTGCAAGAAACAAACAAACAACCCCATCAAGAAAATGTGGCACCTGTACACCATGGAATACTATGCAGCCATAAAGAAGGATGAGTTCATGTCCTTTGCAGGGACATGGATGAAGCTGGAAACTATCATTCTCAGCATACTAACACAGGGACAGAAAACCGAACACCACATGTTCTCACTCATAAGTGGGAGTTGAACAATGAGAACACATGGACACAGGGGTTGGGGGGGGTCATCACACACTAGGGTCTGTTGGAAAGTATGGGTCTGGGGGAGGGATAGCCTTAGGAGAAGTACTTAATGTAGATGATGGGTTGATGGGTACAGCAAACCACCATGGCACATGTATAACTATGTAACAAACCTGCACGTTCTGCACATGTACCCCAGAACTTAAAGTATTATATATATATGTATATATACATATATATATCAGTGGGCATTTGAATTGTTTTCATTTTTTCTATTACAATCAATGATATAAAGAGCAGTATTGTACATGTAACCTGGTATACATGGGTGAGAATTTTTCTGGGGTTTACACCTATGAGTGGAAATGCTGGGTTGTAGGGTGCATGCATGCCTCAAATGTTCTAGGTAATACCAAACTGTTTTCCAAAGTGATTGTGCCAGTATATGTTTCTGTCAACATGAAGGGGAGTTACTATTATTCCACATTTATGCCAGTACTATGACTGACTAAACTTTTTCATTTCTTTTACCAGTCTGATAGCTGAAAAACAGGATTTTATGGCGGTTTATTGTTTACATTTTCATGATTATTAAGGAGATTTGTCTTTTCATATATACACACACACACACATATATATATATATATATATTTTTTTTTCCTGAGACAGGGTCTCACTCTGTTGCCCAGGCTGGAGTGCAGTGGCACAATCTTGGCTAATTGCAGCTTCAACCTCTCAGGCTCAGGTGATCATCCTTCAGCCTCTGGAGTAGCTGGCGCTTAGGTGTGCACCATCATGACCAGCTAATTTTTATATTTTTTGCCAAGACAGGTTTTTGTCATCCTGCCCAGGCTGGTCTCGAACTCCTGGGCTCAAGCAATCCACCCGCCTCGACCTCCCACAATGCTAGGATGACAGGCATGAGCCACAGCGCCAAGTCTTTTTATATATTAATTTAGTGTTTCGTGTTCCCTCTTCTGTGAAATACCTGTTTTTTGCCCACTTTACTATCTGTTTATCTCATATATGTGTGTGCATATATATATGGGCATTCTTTATATATTCTGTATTCTTGTCCTTTGTTATACACAGTGATGTTGAGCTGCAATGTATTGGTAGTGTTGTGATATGATAGTGGTTTATTGTTGGCATCCTTTTTTTTTGAGACAGTCTCACTCTGTCACCCAGGCTGGAGTGAAGTAGCACAATCTTGGCTCACTGCAACCTCTGCTATCTAGGTTCAAGCCATTCTCCTGCCTAAGCCTCCCCCAAGTAGCCTCAGCCTCCCCCAAGTAGTAGTACAGGCGTACGTCACCACACCCGGCTAATTTCCATATTTTTAGTAGAGATGGGGTTTCATGTGGGCCAGGCTGGTCTCGATCTCCTGACCTCAAGTGATCCGCCCACTTGGGCCTCCCAAAGTGCTGGGATGACAGGTGTGAGCCACTGAGTCTGACCATTGGCATCCATTTTAATTAGTGATGCCTACACTACACTTGTTATTAAATATTTTGAATAACATCTTTATTTATATGTGCTGCAAATACTTTCTTCCAGTTGGTGCTTATCTCTTCACTCCCCTGTTTGGTGTCTTTCTAGGAAAATAAGTTCTTAATTTTAATGGAGTCAAACTTATGAATCTTTTCCTATTAGGGTTGCATATTTTTTGTAACTTGGTGAAGAAATCTTTTCATACACTGAAATTTCAAAATTTCATAAATATTTTATCCTGTATTTTTTCCAAAATTTTCATTTTATTTTATTTTTTTATTTTTTTTCAGGTTTTCTTTATTTTTTTTTATTATTATTATACTTTAAGTTTTAGGGTACATGTGCACAATGTGCAGGTTAGTTATATATGTATACATGTGCCATGCTGGTGTGCTGCACCCATTAACTCGTCATTTAGCGTTAGGTATATCTCCTAAAGCTATCCCTCCCATCTTCTCCCAACCTACAACAGTCCCCAGAGTGTGATGTTCCCCTTCCTGTGTCCATGTGTTCTCATTGTTCAATTCCCACCTATGAGTGAGAACATGCGGTGTTTGGTTTTTTGTCTTTGCAATAGTTCGCTGAGAATGATGGTTTCCAGCTTCATCCATGTCCCTACAAAGGACATGAACTCATCCTTTTTTATGGCTGCATAGTATTCCATGGTGTATATGTGCCACATTTTCTTAATCCAGTCTATCATTGTTGGACGTTTGGGTTGGTTCTAAGTCTTTGCTATTGTGAATAGTGCCACAATAAACATACGTGTGCATGCGTCTTTATAGCAGCATGATTTATAATCCTTTGGGTATATACCCAGTAATGGGATGGCTGGGTCAAATGTTATTTCTAGTTCTAGATCCCTGAGGAATCGCCACACTGACTTCCACAAGGGTTGAACTAGTTTACAGTCCCACCAACAGTGTAAAAGTGTTCCTATTTCTCCACATCCTCTCCAGCACCTGTTGTTTCCTGACTTTTTAATGATTGCCATTCTAACTGGTGTGAGATGGTATCTCATTGTGGTTTTGATTTGCATTTCTCTGATGGCCAGTGATGATGAGCATTTTTTCATGTGTTTTTTGGCTGCATACATGTTTTCTTTTGAGAAGTGTCTGTTCATGTCCTTCACCCACTTTTTGATGGGGTTGTTTGTTTTTTTCTTGTAAATTTGTTTGAGTTCCTTGTAGATTCTGGATATTAGCCCTTTGTCAGATGAGTAGGTTGTGAAAATTTTCTTCCATTTTGTAGGTTGCCTGTTCACTCTGATGGTAGTTTCTTTTGCTCTGCAGAAGCTCTTTAGTTTAATGAGATCCCATTTGTCAATTTTGGCTTTTGTTGCCATTGCTTTTGGTGTTTTAGACATGAAGTCCTTGCCCATGCCTATGTCCTGAATGGTAATGCCTAGGTTTTCTTCTAGGGTTTTTATGGTTTTAGGTCTTATGTTTACATCTTTAATCCATCTTGAATTAATTTTTGTATAAGGTGTAAGGAAGGGATCCAGTTTCAGCTTTCTCCATATGGCTAGCCAGTTTTCCGAACACCATTTATTAAATAGGGAATCCTTTCCTCATTTCTTGTTTTTGTCAGGTTTGTCAAAGATCAGATAGTTGTAGATATGCGGCATTATTTCTGAGAGCTCTGTTCTGTTCCATTGATCTATATCTCTGTTTTGGTATCAGTACCATGCTGTTTTGGTTACTGTGCCTTGTAATATAGTTTGAAGTCAGGTGGCGTGATGCCTCCAGCTTTGTTCTTTTGGCTTAGGATTGTCTTGGCAATGCAGGCTCTTTTTTGGTTCCATATGAACTTTAAAGTAGTTTTTTCCAATTCTGTGAAGAAAGTCATTGTTAGCTTGATGGGGATGGCATTGAATCTATAAATTACCTTGGGCAGTGTGGCCATTTTCACAATATTGATTCTTCCTACCCATGAGCGTGAAATGTTCTTCCATTTGTTTGTATCCTCTTTTATTTCATTGAGCAGTGGTTTGTAGTTGTCCTTGAAGAGGTCCTTCACGTCCCTTATAGGTTGTATTCCTAGGTATTTTATTCTCTTTGAAGCAATTGCAAATGGGAGTCTACTCATGATTTGGCTCTCTGTTTGTCTGTTATTAGTGTATAAGAATGCTTGTGATTTTTGTACACTGATTTTATATCCTGAGACTTTGCTGAAGTTGCTTATCAGCTTAAGGAGATTTTGGGCTGAGACAATGGGGTTTTCTAGATATACAATCATGTCATCTGCAAACAGGGACAATTTGACTTCCTCTTTTCCTAATTGAATAGGCTTTATTTCCTTCTCCTGCCTAATTGCCCTGGCCAGAACTTCCAACACTATGTTGAATAGGAGTGGTGAGAGAGGGCATCCCTGTCTTGTGCTAGTTTTCAAAGGGAATGCTTCCAATTTTTGCCCATTCAGTATGATATTGGCTGTGGGTTTGTCATAGATAGCTCTTATTATTTTGAGATACGTCCCATCAATACCTAATTTATTGAGAGTTTTTAGCATGAAGGGTTGTTGAATTTTGTCAAAGGCCTTTTCTGCATCTATTGAGATAATCATGTGGTTTTTGTCTTTGGTTCTGTTTATATGCTGGATTACATTTATCGATTTGTGTATATTGAACCAGCCTTGCATCCCATAGATGAAGCCCACTTGATCATGATGGATAAGCTTTTTGATGTGCTGCTGGATTCTGTTTGCCAGTATTTCATTGAGGATTTTTGCATCAGTGTTCATCAAGGATATTGGTCTAAAATTCTCTTTTTTGGTTGTGTCTCTGCCCAGCTTTGGTATCAGGATGATGCTGGCCTCATAAAATGAGTTAGGGAGGATTCCCTCTTTTTCTATTGATTGGAATAGTTTCAGAAGGAATGGTACCAGTTCCTCCTTGTACCTCTGGTAGAATTCGGCTGTGAACCCATCTGGTCCTGGACTCTTTTTGGTTGGTTAGCTATTGATTATTGCCACAATTTCAGAGCCTGTTATTGGTCTATTCAGAGATTCAACTTCTTCCTGATTTAGTCTTGGGAGGGTGTATGTGTCCAGGAATTTATCCACTTCTTCTAGATTTTCTAGTTTATTTGCATAGAGGTGTTTGTAGTATTCTCTGATGGTAGTTTGTATTTCTGTGGGATCGATGGTGATATCCCCTTTATCATTTTTTATTGCATCTATTTGATTCTTTGCTCTTTTCTTCTTTATTAGTCTTGCTAGCAGTCTATCAATTTTGTTGATCCTTTCAAAAAACCAGCTCCTGGATTCATTAATTTTTTGAAGGGTTTTTTGTGTCTCTATTTCCTTCAGTTCTGCTCTGATTTTAGTTATTTCTTGCCTTCTGCTAGCTTTGAATGTGTTTGCTCTTGCTTTTCTAGTTCTTTTAATTGTGATATTAGGGTGTCAATTTTAGATCTTTCCTGCTTTCTCTTGTGGGCATTTAGTGCTATGAATTTCCCTCTACACACTGCTTTAAATGTGTCCCAGAGATTCTGGTATGTTGTGTCTTTGTTCTCGTTGGTTTCAAAGAACATCTTTATTTCTGCCTTCATTTCGTTATGTACCCAGTAGTCATTCAGGAGCAGGTTGTTCAGTTTCCATGTAGTTGAGCGGTTTTGAGTGAGTTTCTTAATCCTGAGTTATAATTTGATTGCACTGTGGTCTGAGAGACAGTTTGTTATAATTTCTGATCTTTTACATTTGCTGAGGAGAGCTTTACTTCCAACTATAAGGTCAATTTCAGAATAGGTGTGGTGTGGTGCTGAAAAAATGTATATTCTGTTGATTTGGGGTGGAGAGTTCTGTAGATGTCTATTAGGTCTGCTTGGTGCAGAGCTGAGTTCAGTTCCTGGATATCCTTGTTAACTTTCTGTCTCGTTGATCTGTCTAATGTTGACAGTGAGGTGTTAAAGTCTCCCATTATTATTGTGTGGGAGTCTAAGTCTCTTTGTAGGTCACTCAGGACTTGCTTTATGAATCTGGGTGCTCCTGTATTGGATGCATATATATTCAGGATAGTTAGCTCTTCTTGTTGAATTGATCCCTTCACCATTATGTAATGGCCTTCTTTGTCTCTTTCGATCTTTGTTGGTTTAAAGTCTGTTTTATCAGAGACTAGGATTGCAACCCCTGCCTTTTTTTGTTTTCAATTTGCTTGGTAGATCTTCCTCCATCCTTTTATTTAGAGCCTATGTGTGTCTCTGCATGTCAGAAGGGTTTCCTGAATACAGCACACTGATGGGTCCTGACTCTTTATCCAATTTGCCAGTCTGTGTCTTTTAATTGGAGCATTTAGTCCATTTACATTTAAAGTTAATATTGTTATGTGTGAATTTTATCCTGTCATTATGATGTTAGCTGGTTATTTTGCTCGTTAGTTGATGCAGTTTCTTCCTAGCCTCGATGGTCTTTACAATATGGCATGATTTTGCAGTGGCTGGTACTGGTTGTTCCTTTCCATGTTTAGTGCTTCCTTCAGGAGCTCTTTTAGGGCAGGCCTGGTGGTGACAAAATCTCTCAGCATTTGCTTGTCTGTAAAGGATTTTATTTCTCCTTCACTTATGAAGCTTAATTTGGCTGGATATGAAATTCTAGGTTGAAAATTCTTTTCTTTAAGAATGTTGAATATTGGCCCCCACACCTTTCTGGCTTGTAGAGTTTCTGCTGAGAGATCCACTTTTAGTCTGATAGGCTTCCCTTTGTGGGTAACCAGACTTTTCTCTCTGGCTGCCCTTAACATTTTTTCCTTCATTTCAACCTTGGTGAATCTGACAATTATGTGTCTTGGAGTTGCTCTTCTCGAGAAGTATCTTTGTGGCATTCTCTGTATTTCCTGAATCTGAATGTTGGCCTGCCTTGCTAGATTGGGGAAGTTCTCCTGGATAATATCCTGCAGAGTGTTTTCCAACTTGGTTCCATTCTTCTTGTCACTGTCAGGTACACCAATCAGACGTAGATTTGGTCTTTTCACATAGTCCCATATTTCTTGGAGGCTTTGCTCGTTTCTTTTTATTCTTTTTTCTCTAAACTTCCCTTCTCGCTTCATTTCATTCATTTCATCTTCCATCACTGATACCCTTTCTTCCAGTTGATTGCATTGGCTCCTGAGGCTTCTGCATTCTTCATGTAGTTCTTGAGCCTTGGCTTTCAGCTCCATCAGCTCCTTTAAGCACTTCTCTGTATTGGTTATTCTAGTTATACATTCGTCTAAAGTTTTTTCAAAGTTTTCAACTTCTTTGCCTTTGGTTTGAATTTCCTCCTGTAGCTCAGAGTAGTTTGATCATCTGAAGACTTCTTCTCTCAACTCGTCAAAGTCATTCTCCGTCCAGTTTTGTTCTGTTGCTGGTGAGGAGCTGTGTTCCTTTAGAGGAGGAGAGGCGCTCTGCTTTTTAGAGTTTCCAGTTTTTCTGCTCTGTTTTTTCCCCATCTTTGTGGTTTTATCTACTTTTGGTCTTTGATGATGGTGATGTACAGATGAGTTTTTGGTGTGGATGTCCTTTCTGTTTGTTAGTTTTCCTTCTAACAGACAGGACCCTCAGCTGCAGGTCTGTTGGAATTTGCTAGAGGTCCACTCCAGACCCTGTGTGCCTAGGTATCAGCAGCAGTGGTTGCAGAACAGTGGATTTTCGTGAACTGCAAATGCGGCTGTCTGATCGTTCCTCTGGAAGTTTTGTCTCAGAGGAGTACCCAGCCGTGTGAGGTGTCAGTCTGCCCCTACTGGGGGGTGCCTCCCAGTTAGGTTGCTTGGGGTTCAGGGGTCAGGGACCCACTTGAGGAGGCAATCTGCCCGTTCTCAGATCTCCAGCTGCATGCTGGGAGAACCACTGATCTCTTCAAAGCTGTCAGACAGGGGCATTTAAGTCTGCAGAGGTTACTGCTGTCTTTTTGTTTGTCTGTGCCCTGTCCCCAGAGGTGGAGCCTACAGAGGCAGGCAGGCCTCCTTGAGCTGTGGTGGGCTCCACCCAGTTCGAGCTTCCAGGCTGCCTTGTTTACCTAAGCAAGCCTGGGCAATGGCGGGCACCCCTCCCCCAGCCTCGCTGCCGCCTTGCAGTTTGATCTCAGACTGCTGTGCTAGCAATCAGTGAGACTCCGTGGGCGCAGGACCCTCTGAGCCAGGTGCAGGATATAATCTCCTGGCGCACCGTTTTTTAAGCCCATCGGAAAAGCACCGTATTGGAGTGGGAGTGACCCAATTTTCCAGGTGCTGTCTGTCACCCCTTTCTTTGACTAGGAAAGGGAACTCCCTGACCCCTTGCACTTCCCAAGTGAGGCAATGACTCGCCCTGCTTCGGCTCGCACATGGTGCACTGCACCCACTGTCCTGCGCCCACTGTCTGGCACTCCCTAGTGAGATGAACCCTGTACCTCAGATGGAAATGCAGAAATCACCCGTCTTCTGCATCGCTCATGCTGGGAGCTGTAGACCAGAGCTGTTCCTATTCGGCCAACTTGGCTCCACCCATTTCCAAAATTTTTAAAGTTTTGTCATTCACATTAAAGTCCTTGGTTCATTTGGAATTTATTTTTCTCTATGTTGTGAGGTAGAGATATGTTTTCAACTTTTTCTATGTACAGCTGCTCCTTTACTTATGATGGGGTTACATCCAAATAAACCCATTGTAAGTGGAAAATACTGAAAGTGAAAAATGCATTTAATACCCTGATAAACCCATCATAAAGTTGAAAAAAGCCAGGGACCATCTGTACTTAACAGATGGTTCTAGCCCTATCCTCAAAGACGTCCAAGTTGCACCTAACTCCCCTTCTCCCTGCATTAGCCTTCTTTCTACCAATGTTCAGAAGGGCCTTGCCCACTGTCTCTATCGCTATTACCGACTGACATTGCTACAGCCTTTAGTGCTCATTTCCATTGATTTATTTTCATTTTCACCCTGTTCCTCTCCTATCTATGCTACTTACTTCTGGGCTCACATCTAAAGATCTACCTTTTAGAGACATTGGCCACTGGTCAGAAAATTCCTCCTTTTACTATGCAGTGTTTTTGTAATATTTAGGCCTTCGGTTCTTAAATTGGTCATTTATTTCTAGGCATCCAGGAACTTTTCATTTACATTCTCCTCTCTCCTGACTGCTTTTGGAAGGCTGGTCTCCAGAAAGTGGTGGTGTCATTATGGTCTCCTGCAAGATTTGAAGGAGAGACCTAACACATAATCCAACACCCCTGCCCTTCTGAGTGATTGACAGGATACAAATGGGCCTGAAGAGGCAAGAACTCTTTTCACTGTGACCCCCTAAGTATCTGCCACCAACTGAGAGATGGCAGGCCCAGCAGCAGATGCCAAGGTCCAGTGACTGTGGCCAAGCGATGTAGCATGGTAGACAATAGTACTGATTTGTTCATGGCAAGTGAAGTTTACTTCCCAAATTAGGTAGATAGTGACAATGTAACTTCTTCCTGAAATGGTCAGTATCTCCTATCCTGGGCAATTTACTGTCTAGAAAGATCAGAGCTAGCCAGCAGGAAAAGGACTAATCTTCTGGGCAGAGGCTGATAAGTGGAATGTTCTCAGCAAAACCAGTAGGAGGCAGCCAGTCCTAGGGGATCCAGCTGAAAGCCTCAAGAGACAGCCTTCATCAGAAGGCAGGACAAAATGCCACAGGAGTTTGACCACAGACTACAAGAAGTCAGTTGTCTTCAAGGGACAAGGCAGCAGGGATCTAGGACTATATCTCAGAGACAGGAGTCTCTTCCCCAGAAAACGTGAGAAACAAGTCAAAGTTGAGCAGCTAACTGTTCCTGCTAATCAACTCCTTCCATGAGAAATGAAAGTTCTCATGGCTTCTCTCTCCTGCTAGCTGACATGTTGTTGCGTATTTTCTAGAAACATATGTTGCCCCTATGAGATTCACATTTATGTAGTGGTTTCCTCATAAAAGTAAAAGAACACAATTATAAAAACAGCTCCCTCTGGTACTCTACTCATGTACTCTGCCCTCACTCCCACAAAAAGCCAAGATCAGAAGGATTAAATGGTTTCAATTGCTCTGGAAATGATTACACTGACCAAATTATTTAAGTTTCATGATCTAAGCTTCAAGACTTGCCCAGAACACATACTCTGACTGATATTATACAACGATTTATTTTATCATGTGTTAATTCAACAGTCCTTTAATGGGCATCTTTCCCATGCTAAACAATGTACCAGGACTTGAAAAGGAAGACAAACATTGGGTGTGGGAAATGGGAGCAAAAAGTCTTCCCAACACTGGTCATTTAGGGGTTGTACAGCATTTGAAGAAACGAAGGCAATTTTTATGTGACAGGGGAACTCAGAGCCACAGGAAGACTGATAAAATAAAAAAATCTCTTTACTCTCTGTGGGCTACTATATATAAAAGGTTGTCAGGCCAACTTTATAAAACTCAAAGACCCACAAAAGCTGCATTACAGAGTCATGAATTCACTTTTGAAAATGCTAAGATGAACAGATAAACCAGTGAATTATACAAAAGTCACCTACTGTTATACATAACATTATAAAGAGGATAATTTCTTTTCTAAATCTTTGAATGACTTGCAAAGTATAGCCACCAGCCCTCTGCACATGGAACTGTGCTGCACCTTGAGAATGTTTGTTCAAATAGAGGCAGGACAAAATGTGAACTTCACGGGTAGCCGTGAAATGCTCTCCCTTTCCCACCACACTATCTGCTTCATCCCCAGCTCTCACTTTTACTGGCTAGAATGTTTAACATTGTTCAAGAAAAAGTGCTCTCTTATTTGTAGGACATAATGTACTACTGACTGAATGGTCCTGCTTTTTAAAGAGAAAGTACTTGTCTGTTTGAACATGTTTAGTTTTGGATGCATGCCATTCAATATTCAGCTTGGAGTTAATAAGTGTTGGGGCACACTGTCCATGACTGAACATTTACATAATGGATATTATGTCTTTTTGGCTCAGTAATCATCTAATAACTTAATATTAAATAATGATTTCCAGGCTGCTGAGCACATGGTGAGTATCCATCCTTCATATTCAGGGCTTAATATTCTCCTAGCTTTTTCCACACTTGAGACCCAATAATATGCCTCATGGGACAATAAAACAACATCAGGATTGACACAGTGCATTGAGGAGACAAATGTTCACGGAGTAATTGTGCAGCTCTTGTATACTGATAAAAGCACAATCTTGCCTTCTTATTATGGCTTCTTCTAAACTAGCAAAACATTACCAAAAAAAGCCCCTCTTCCTGCTGTTATGTCTTATATTATTATTGGTCCCATCAGATGGTGACATTCTTGTGAGACTAATAATAATAACTATTTTTAATAGTTAACAACTATTCCACATTTGTAAAATAAATTGTCTTTAAGAGGACATAGTTACAGTTGTAGAAAGTGGTTGACCCAATAGTCAATGTTTATAAAACATCTTGAAAATGAAGGCCACCACACAGGCAATAATCCAAAGGATGTTGGTATTCTTTTTCCAGCTTGTGAACATTGCACATAGGAGTTTAGAGTCAAAATTCTTCCAGGATACCTTTCCTACCGACTTGTCATTGGTCTAGTACCACTATATATGTAGGAGGTAAGTAGAGGGCATGGGATATGTTGGGGAAGAAGAAAAATGAAGGGTCAAATAAATTAAAAATGGGGATATATGTGCTGTAGATAAACCTTCCCTAACAATTTTGCCAGGGCACACCTTATATTTTAATTTTCTTTCATAGTTTATTTTTGTTAACATAAAAATAGAGTCATCTTCCAAATTAAGGGAAGGTTGGAAGGAAAAATATATCACTTTACAATGAAAAGGTCTCAGAGTCACTATCTTAACCCAGCAATTAGTCTTTGTATGACTGATGGTGAGATATGAGATGGTGTCTGCATCTTGTGGTGATGCAATGTAAGAGTCACTGCTCTACAGTAAAGCTTGATCTAACTTTAAGTTTATAAGAAATACATGGGATAGAAGAACAAGTTAAATGAGATCGTGAAGAAATGGTAAGGCAAATCCAGGAGGTGGGACATCCTACAGGATAACTGGCTTTGTTAATTCAACAAATCATTTTTAAAAGTGCGGAGGGAGGTGGAGCATGGACTCTCAGATTAAGGAACTTCAGAAACATACAACCAAATGGAATAAAATAAAATGTGTATTACTCTAGCAAATCCTGGTTTAAATAAGTCAGTTGTAAAAATATATTTTTTGGATAAGTAGGGGAAATTTGAGTGTATATTGGATCTTAGATGTTAAAAGGAAATAATTGTAAATTTGTTAGATGTCATAGTGTTATGATTCTGTAGGAAAATAGCCTTACTTTTAAAGAAATGTATACTAAATGGTTTAGATTGAAATGTCTTGACATCTGTAGTTTACTTTATTTGTTGTATCATTTTATTTTAAAATTAGCAGATAAAATTGTACGCATTTATCATGTAAAAAAAGATGGTTTGAAGCATACATATATTGTGGAATGACTAAATCTAGCAAATTAACATATGCATTACCTCAGGTAGTTATTATTTTTGTGGTGAGAACACTTGGCATCCACTCTGTTAGCATCCTTTAAGAATCAATACACTAACTCTAGTCATCATGTTGTGCAATAGATCTCTTGAATCTGTTTCTCATATCTTACTGAACTTTTGTATCCTTTGACCAACATCAGCCACATCCTTTGACCTCAACTGTCCCAGCCTCTGATATCTACCATTCTATTCTCTACTTCTATGAGATCAACTTTTAAAGATTTTACATATGAGTGAAATAATGCAGTATTTGTCTTTCTGTACCTGGCTTGTTTCAGTTAACATCCTCCAAGTTCATTCACATTGTCATGAATGACAACATTTCTTCCTTTTTATGGCAGAATGGTATACCATTGTGTATGTATACCACATTTTCTTTATTCATTTGTCCACTGATGAACACTTAGGTTGATCTTGGCTATTGTGAACAATACTTCAATAAACATGGGAGTACAGATATTTCTTTGGCATACTGATTTCATTCCTTTGCATATTTACTCAGTAATGAGATTGCTGGATCATATGGCAGTTCTATTTTTAATAAAAAAATTATACTCAGGTTCACTGTAATCTATTTCTAATTTTTTGAAGAACCTCCATACTGTTTTCCTTAATGGTTGTACTACTTTACATTCCCATCAATAGCGTATAAGGGTTCCCTTTTTTCCACTTCCTCACCAATACTTGTTATCTTTTGTCTTGATAATAGCCATTTCAACAAGTATAAGGTGATCTCACGTTGTGGTTTTAATTTGCATTTTTCTGATGATTAGCGATGCTGAGCTTTTTTTTTCATATATCTGTTGGCTGTTTGTATGTCATCTTTTGAGAAATGTCTATTTGGGTCCTTTGTCCATTTTTTTAAATCGAGTTATTTATTTTCTTGCTATTTAGTGGTTTAAGTTTCTTGTATATTCTGAATATTAACCCATTATCAGATATATAGTTTGCAAATATTTTCTCCCATTATGTAGATTGTCTCTTCATTCTGTTGATTGTTTCCTTTGCTGTGCAAAAGCTTTTTAGTTTGATGTGATTTCATTATTCTTTTTTTTGCTTTTATTGCCTGTTCTTTTAGGGTCATTTCCAGAAAATTATTGCCCAGAACAATGTCATGAAATTTTTCCCCAATGTTTTCTTCTAGTAATTTTGTAGTTTCAGGTCTTACATTTAAGTCTTTAATCCATTTTGGGTTGACTTTTGTGTGTGATGTAAAATAAGGATTCAGTTTTATTCTTCTATGTGTGGATATCCAAATTTCCCAGCACTATTTATTAAACAGACTGTCCCTTACCCATTGTGTGTTCTTGGCACTTTTGTTGAAAATCAGTTGGCTATAAATGTGTGGATTTCCATTTGGGTTCTCTATGCTGCTCCATTTGTCTATATGCATTTTTATGATAGTGCCATACTGATTTGGTTACTCCAGTTTTGTAGTAAATTTTAAAGTCTAGTAGTGTGATGCCTCCAGTTTTATTTTTCTGGCTCAAGGCTGTGTTGGCTATTGAGGGTCTTTTGTGGTTCTATATATTTTAGGACTTTTTTTTCCTATTTCTGTAAAGAGTGTCATTGGTATTTTGATAGAAATTGCATTGAATTCATAGATCACTTTGGGTAGTATGGACATCTTAGCAATATTAATTCCTCCAACTCATGAACATGGAGCATCTTTACATTTATTTGTGTCTTTTTCAATTTCTTTCATCAACATTATTATAGTTTTTAATGTAGAGATCTTTCATCTTTTTGGTTCAATGTATTCCTAAGTGGGGTTTTTATAGTTATTATAAATGAGATTATTTTCTTGGTTATTTTTTCAGATCACTGTAAGTGTATTGAAAGGCTACTAATTTTTGTCTGTTGATTTTGTATCCTGCAGCTTTACTGAATTTGTTTATTAGTTCTAACAGCTTTTTGGTGGCATCTTTAGGGGTTTTCTATGTATAAGATCATACCATTTGCAAACAGAGACAATTAAACACTTCTTTTCCTATTTTAATGACTTTTATTTTTTTCTCTTCCCTAATTGCTCTAGCTAGGACTTCTAATACAATGTTGAATAGAAGTGGCAAGAATGGACATCCTTATCTTGTTCCAGATATTAGAGGAAAAGCTTTCAACTTTTCTCTGTTGAGTGTAATGTTAGCCGTGAGTTTCATATATGGTCTTTACTATGTTCAGATGCATGTTTTCTATACATAATTTGTTGAGAGTTTTTAATATAAAAGGATGTTAAATTTTGTCAAATGCCTTTTCTACACCTATTGAAATTGTCATACGATTTTTGTCCTTTATTCTGTTCATGTAATGTATTACATTTATTGATTTGTGTATATTGAACCATCCTTGCATCCTTGGGAAAAGTCCCACTTGATTATGATGAATGATCTTTCTAATGTGCTGCTGAATTTGGTTTGCTACTATTTTGTTGATGATTTTTGCATCTATGTTGAACAGGGATATTAGTCTGGAGTATTATTTTTATGTACTGTGCTTGTCTGGCTTCGGTATTAGGGTAATGCTAGCCTCATAAAATGAGTTTGGAAGCATTCCTGTTTTGGAAGAGTTTGAGAAGAATTGGTATAGTTCTTTAAATGTTTGGTAGAATTCAGCAATGAAGCCATCAGGTCCCGGGCTTTTCTTTGCTGGGAAACTTTTTATTACTGATTCAATCTCCTTGTTATTGGTCTGTTCAGGTTTTCTATTTCTTCATAATTAAATCTTAGTAAGTTGTATGTGCCCAGGAACGTATCCATTTCTTTTAGGTTGTCACATTTGTTGGCATATAGTAGTTCATAATAGTTTCTTATGATCTTTTGTATTTCTGTTGGGTCTGTTGTAATGTCTTCTTTTTCATTTCTGATTTTATTTCTCTGAGTTTTCTCTCTGTTTTTCTTAGTCTAACTAAAGGTTGTCAATTTTGATTATTTTTTCAAAAACTCAACCTTAGTTTTGTTAATCTTAATTTTTTTTATTTTTTTCTAATCATTATTTCATTTATTTATGCTTTGATTTTTTTTTTTTTTGAGACAGAGTCTGGCTGTATTACCCAGGCCAGAGTGCCGTGGCATGATCTCAGCTCACTGCAACCTCTGCCTCTTGGGTTCAAGTGATTCTCATGCCTCAGCCTCCTGAGGAGCTGGGATTACAGGAGTGTGTCATGACACTAGTTTCTGTATTTTAGCAGAGTCAGGGGTTTCACCATGTTGGGCAGGCTGGTCTGGAACTCCTGGTCTGAAGTGATCTGCCTGCCTCAGCCTCCCAAAATGCTAGGATTACAGACATGAGCCACTGTGCCCAGCCTATGCTGATCTTTATTGTTTCCTTCCTTCTACTAACTCTGGGCTTAGTTTATTATTGGTTTTCTAGTTCCTTGAGGTGAAACATTAGGTCATTTATTTGATATTTTTCTTTTTTGTTGTAGGCATTTATTAATATAAACTTCCCTCTTACAGTTGCTTTTGCCATATCTCATAACTTTTGGTATGTTGTGCTTCCATTTTCATTTCTCTTAAGAAATTTTAAAATTTCTTTATTCATGCATTGCTTGTTCAAGTGCACATTGTTTAATTTCCATGTATTTGTGAAATTTCCAAAATTTTTCTCATTATTGATTCTAGTTTTACATCATTATGGTCAGAAAAGATATTTGATGCTATTTCAGTCTTCTTAAATATTCTAAGACTTGTTTTGTGGTCTAACATATAATCTATCCCGGAGAATCTTCCATGTGCAGTTGTGAAGAATGTTTATTCTGCTGTGGTTGACAAGGATGTTTATTCTGCTGCAATTGTGTAGAATGTTCTGTATATGTCCGTTAGATCCATTTGATCTATGGAATAGTTTACGTCTGTTGTTTCCTTGTTGCTTTGCTTTCTGAATGATCTGTTTATTGCTGAAAGTTGAGTGTTGAAGTTCCCTATTATTACTGTATTGCAGTACATCTCTCCCTTTAGAACTATTAATATTTGTTTTATGTATTTAGGTACATTGATGTTAGATGCATACATATTTACAGTTGTTATAATCTTTTGCTAAATTAAACACTTTAGCATTATATAATTACCTTTTTTGTCTCTTTTATAGTTTCTGACTGAAAGTCTGCTTTATATAAGTATAGCTACCCCTGCCTTGTTATGGTTTTCTTTTCTTTGGGGTATCTTTTTCCATCCCTTAACTTGCAGGCTATGTCTGTCCTTACAGGTGAAGTAAGACTCTTGTAGACTGAATATAGTTGGCTCTCGTTTTATAATCCATTCAGCCACTCTGTGTTTTTTGATTTAAGAGTTTAATTCATTTATATTCAAGCTAATTATTAATAGGTAATGACTTACTATGGTCATTTTGTTAATTGTTTTCTAGCTGTTTTGTAGATTCTTTGTTCTTTTCCTTCTTTCTTGCTATTTTTTTCTAGTTAAGTAATTGCAATTTTCTCTAGTAGCATATGTGGGTTTTGTTTTTGTTTTTTCTTAGATACAAGGTCTAACTATGTTACCCAGGCTGGAGTGTACTGGCTATTCACAGGTGTGATTATAGCCCATTAAAGCCTCAGACTCCTAAGCTCAAGCAATCCTCCTGCCTCAGCCCCCTAGGTGGCTAGGGCTACAGGCACACACCACCATGCTTGGCTTCTAGTAGTACGTTTTGATGTCCTAACTTTATTTTTTGTGTATCTACTGTAGGATTTTGTTTTGTGGTTTTATGATACTTCAAAAAAACTGAGTTATAATAGGATATTTTAAGCTGAAAACAACTTAACTTTGGTTGCAAAAAGAACCCCACTAAACTTTTATTCCACTCTCTCTGCACATTTTGAATTGTTAATATCAAAATTTACATTTTTGTGTTGTATGTCTCTTAGCTAATAATTGTAGTTATTTTTAATTGATTGTCTTTTAACATTTATACTAAAGATAAAAATGACGTACATCATCATTACAGTATTAGGTTATTCTGAACTTGATCACGTATTTATTTTATCAGTGAGTTTTATACTTTCAGATGTTTTTATGTTACTCATTAGTATTCTTGAGGAACTACCTTTAGTATTCCTTGTAAGACAGGTCTGGTTGTGATGAACTCTCTAGCTTTTGTTTATCTGGGAAAGTCTTTGTTTCTCCTTCATTTCTGAAGGACAGCTTTGCTCAGGAGTGCAGTTTTCTCAGTTGTGAGTTTTTGTCTTCAGAACTTTGAATATATAATCTCACTATCTCCTGTCCTACAATGTTTCTTCTGAGAAACGTGCTGCTACCTGTATTGGAACTCCCTTATATGTTGTTTTGTTTTTTAACATTGCTGCTTTCAGGATCCTCTCTTTGCCTTGATTTTGACAGATTGATTAAAGTATCTTTTTAGGTAGGTTTGTTTGGATTTGGTCTGATTGGAGACCTTAACCTTCCTGTACGTGGATATTTACATCTTTCTCCATGTTTGGAAAATTTAATACTACTATGTCTTTAATTAAGCTTTTAAGGCTTATTTAATAACCCCTTTATCTTTTTCTTCTTCTTCTTCAACTCCTACGACTCAAACATTTACACTTTTGATGTTGTTTCATAACTTCTGAAAGCTTTTCTATTTTATTCATCTTTTTTTCCTCCTCAGTATTTAAAAATTGCCTGTCTTTGAATTCACAGACTCTTTTGCTTGATCAATTTCACTGTTGATGCTCTCTAGTATAGTTTTCATTTTATTCATTGTATTTTTCAGCTCCTGGATCTGTTTAATTTTTTTTTAATTTTCAATCTCTCTATTAAATTTCTCATACTGATCATTAATTGTTTTTCTCATTTTGTTGACTGGTTTATTTTATTGTCTTGAAGGTCACTGAATTTCCTTGAAAACAGTTCTTTTAGATTTTTTGTCAGGCAGTTCATACATCTCCAATTCTTTAGGGTTAGTTCCTGGCATTTTATTTTGTCCCTTTGGTGATGTAATGTTTCACTGATTGCTCTTGACCCTTGTGGCCATGCACCAATGTATGCATATTTGAAGAAGTAGGTACTTATTCCAATCTTCTCAGATTGGCTTTGTCTGAGAAAGTCTTTCAACTGTCAGCTTGTCCAGAGATTCTGGTCAGGGTGCCTGGCATGGTTCCAAAACCTGGAGCTGCTAAGGCTTGTGCAGTGTTGGGGTGTACTTGAAGCCTGGAAGCACTGGGGCTGACAGTGCTGGAGCATACCTGAAGCCCAGGTTCACTGCGGGCAACATGGCACTGTGGTGGACTGGAAGCCTGGGGCTGCTGAGACCTGTCTGCCTCTAGGGCTGCCCAGAACCCAGGGTCATTGAAGTCAGCCTGGTGGTGGTGCAAACTGAAGATTGGTTCTCCTGCACTGGCCTGAAACCTAGGCCTTTGTGTTCACCACTGAGCCATGGTGGTTTGGAGGCTCAGTAGAAAGGTACCAGCCTGGGGTCTGCAGCCATGGAGCCCTTCTTGGTGCTGGCGTTGGGGTCCAAGATAAAGCCCTGTGCTCACTTCCCTGTCTTTCTCCAAAGTGGACAATATATCTGTCCATACTGCTGCCTGAGACTGGGTGAGGGGGTGATACAGACAATATAAAACTGTTCTTCCTACCCTCTTCAATGTATTTTTTCTTATGATTGTGCTACAACTGGGTACTGTAATCTCTCACCTGGTTTTCTTAGTTCTTGTGAAAGTATTTTCCATGTTTGAATAGTTCAAATTGATGTTTCTGTGGATGAATGATTGCTGGAGAGTCTTATTTCACCACTTGTTCTGTCCTTCTCTTGTAATTTACTAAGGGCAAAAAATAGTTGAAGAATTATGGCAGAATATTAACTGTTGTTAAATCTAGGTGTTTTTCTCTAATTTTCTGTATGTATAAACATTTTCATAATAAAAATTTAAATATGATTTTCCCCATTTTAAAAATAAGTGGTCTAGGCCTCATATTAGTTCCTTTGAATGGAGATGGCTTTATAATTACTAACCATTAGTACTATTGTTATTATAAAAATAATGTGTGCACACTCTCAAGTGTTGGTGAGTATGGGAGCAACTGGATCTCTGATACTCTGTTGACAGGAGTATAATTTTTTACAACCGCTTTGGAAATCTGTCAATATATATTAAAGCTACTATGTGATACCATTTACATAAAGTTCAAAAGGAAGCAAAAGTAGTGTATGGTATTGAGGGTCAGGGTAGTTGTTACTCTTGGGACAAAGCATTAGTGACTGGAAGCATGAGCTTCTTGGGATACTGATAGCATCGTGTATTTAAGCCTGAGTGCTAGTTACACAGGTAGATTAGCTTTGCAAAATTCATTGAGTCGTATATTTATAATTTGTCCACTTTCCTGTAGGTATGTTGTGTGTCAATAAAAAGTTTATACTACAAAAAAGTAAATACCACAAATAATGTAAATACTATGTGCATTATAAAAATTCAAATTCAAGTAATATATTACTTTCCTTTGGGGATGAATCTTATGTCAAGAAATGGTAAATGATGGCCTCTTGTAACTAATTACAGAGTCTACTTCCTAACCCCTCTTTTAAAATAAAAAGTTATGGTTTACCTAAAATAATCTTCCCATCTAATAGATCCATGAATTTAAGACTTCTGCTCAAAAAAGCCATTGTCTAATACCACTATTTGAACATAGAGTAGGATGGTATTTTAAGGCAACGATGGCTCTTCATATTATATTTCCAATGTAATACATTAAAAAATGGAAATTTTAGCATTGAATGTTCACCTTATATGAATTTAGGTTAGAGCTCTAACAACCAAATTGCAAAGAGATATTTCAGTCTTTTGAGAAATGTCATACCCAAGTGAGAATAAGCCATTATGAATTTTGACATTTTCTGAACTATTACTTTATTTTGTATGTTAGAGCCTTATATTCAGATATAATTTAAATGTCAACCAAAACAACTGTTTTCTGCTATCAATATTAAAATATTTTGATGTGCTTGGAGCATTTGTTTTCAGTTAGGCTTCTAACCTCACCAGGGTACCATAACAGTTCTGTCTTCTCCATGGTCTATTGCAAAAGTTACCAGATCATAACCTAATCATGGGGAGCCGGAGGGGAGTGATATGGTTAGAATTTGTGTCCCCACCCAAATCTCATCTTGAATTGTGATCCCCAGGTGTTGAGGGACAGACCTGGTGTGAGGTGATTGGATCATGGGGACGGATCCCCACCATGCTGTTCTCATGACAGTGAGTGAATTCTCACGAGTTCTGATGGTTTTATAAGTGTTTAACATTTCCTCCTATACACACTCTCTCTCACCTGCCATGTAAGATATGCCTGCTTTCCCTTCCACCACGATTCTAAGTTTCCTGAGGCCTCCCCAGATACGTGGAACTGTGAGTCAATTAAACTTCTTTTCTTTATTAATTACCCAACCTTGGGCAGTTCTTTATAGCAGTGTGAAAAAGGACTGATAGAGGAAGATGAAGTAATTACTCAATATGTTCATCAGTACAATGAGCAAGCACTGATTAAGACTGTGCTGTATGAAGGACACTATATAGGTGCCTAATATTACCCTTGACTAAGCTTTTTTGTACTTATTTTCCAGCAGGAATAATGGATTCTGAATTCCCTATGGATAACAGCAAAGCAGAACTCTGTGTAACTACTGCTTGTCTCTGTCTCCTACTACTTCAATATAACATATTATAGAGACTTATATAAGCAAGATAGGTAAAATAACATTTTTGTGATTAATAATAGCTATATTTTATTAAGCATCTGCTGTATGACAGGTAGTAGCTGAAACATATATTAGTTTTACTTGAATGTGGCCTATTGTATTGGTTAAGGTAATACTGGATGCTGTAAGAGTAAATCCTGGCTGGTGCAGTGGCTCACACCTGTAATCCTAGCACTTTGGGAGGCCAAGGCGTGGACCACTTGAGGTCAGGAGTTCAAGACCAGCCTGGTCAACATGTTGAAACTCGGTCTCTACTAAAAATACAAAAATTAGCCAGGCATGGTGGTACCCTCCCAGCTACTTGGAAGGCTGAGGCAGGAGAATTGCTTGAACTTGGGAGGCAGAGGCTGCAGTGAGCCAAGATTGCACCACTGCACTCTAGTCTGGGAAACAGAGTGAGACTCTGTCAAAAAAAAAAAAAAGTAATTCCTAAAATCTTGATGGTTTAACATGATAAACAATTATTTGCTTCTTACATGATGTCTGATTTGTGGTAGAAAAATATCTCTGCTCTGAATAGTCATTCAGGGATCCAGGATGATGGGTGATCTGCCGTTTTCAATACATGGGGCCCTAGATGGCCCTGGGATCAAAATCCAGATAGCACATGGGGAGAGAAAGTAGAGGACCATGCCAAAAGCATTTATGGATCATCACTGCATTATTTCCCCCCACATTCCATTGGCTAGAACTTAGTCATATAACCTCACCTGGCTAGAAGGGAGGTTGGAAAATGCAGTCAAGCTATGATCCCAAGAGAATAGATTTGGTGAGCAGCCAGTTTGTCTTTGTCATGTGGGTCTTTTAGGGAAAGAATGATGTATATACACATGATTTGGGGAAACCTAAGGTGGCGGAGAAAGAATTGGTTTTTCTAAACAATCAACCAATAATCATGTTATGGTTTCCAGGCACTAAAAATACAAAAGAATCATCTCTGAGTTATGAACACACGCAAGCTATACAACAAATGTGTAGAGCAGGGACCAGTGAACATATATGTTCAGCAACTGGTGTCATCACTAGTTTACCACAGGTCAAATTTGTGCCTTAGTATTTATGACCAACTTCATTTATCACCTTCCCAACAGTTTTATGTGCATTGATCATTAGATTTGTATTTTGAGGGTAAAATTGAGAAGCAGTACTGGGGATACAGGAGAAAAGAAAATAGGATGATGGACTTCCTAGACTCCTGAAAAACCTAGGTTTTTCTGTAGTCTACCTTCTTTATCTCTATTCCTACTAGGCAGAAGTAATAAACATTTTTCCTTTCAGATATTTGGTCGCATTGATTGGACTTGCTAATGCTTTTGTCAGTCATCAGCCAGTATGTCAGCTTTAGTGTACACATTATAGATCATCAAGCACTTTTGCATTGTTCTAACCTTTTAATCAATTAAGTAAAGGAACACAACATACATCCATTTAGTTTATAAAAGGTTATTAATTTATTTATGAAAGCCTATATAAGGCATTTGTTTTGAAAAATGGGTTTTTACTACTTCAATATACTCTTAGCAGTAGTAATAGTCAGAAACAGAGTAAAAAACAAGAGTTGGGAGGCTGAGGTAGGAGGATCCCTTGAGCCCAGGAGTTCAAGGATATAGTGAGCTGTGATTGTGCCACTGCACTCCAGCCTGGGCCAGAAAGCAAGACACCATCTCTAAAAACGAAGCCAGCTAGCAAGAAAGAAAGAATAAAGTCAAATAATACAACAAAGCAACATTTTCACTTGCCAGCCTAAAATCAGATTAAAACAACTTTAATCTCTTTCTTTTAAATGCTTACACACACACACACACACAGACACACAATATGCTAGCAATCAGAAATGCATTAGGAAGAAGGCATGTGATCTGTGGCCTTTCCTCTTGACAACTCCACATAGAAATTTTTTATTTCCTAGTTAGCATATGTTAATGTGTACATATATTATAATAACTGAAAGGAAATCCTAAATTAGTAATATTTTCACTGGCCTATATTGAGGACATTTTCTGACCTTACTTAAGGCTTCAGGAATTTTGGAAATATTAGACCAGCCAGTTGTACCATATTACCAAAGAGTACCTGATCTTAGACACTGAGAAATAGGAAGGATAAAGCCACCAGTCTATGCAATGGCTAAACTGGCAAAATAGCTCCATTTGGTTTGCCTAATGTTTCAAATAAATGCACAGTTCAAGTCATATTCTCTATTGAACACTTTCTATAGTGTTCTTTAAAAAATCTCTAATAAAAAGCTGTGTGCATTTACTTTCTACCTCAATTTGATGCTCACTGTTGCATGAAAGCTGAATAGGATGCCACTTGAGATCAGAATAACATCATTTTCAGAAACACAATTTTTAAAGTAAAAGGGCAATTATTACTATCAAAAAAACTTTAATCTCTTTCTTTAAATGCTAGAAGTACATCATTATACTATTTCATGCCATAAGATTATCAATAAATAGTGATTTACTGCAGGAAAAAAACCAGAGAATAAGAATTTTAAAGTGACCTATTAGAAGAGTTAGAGCCATATACCACTTTGGCAGAAATTTGAAATAAATATATATTTTAAACAACTATCTGCTAAATTATCTCAACTATTTTTCTTATTTATTTATTTATTTTTATACTTTAGGTTTTAGGGTACATGTGCGCAATGTGCAGGTTAGTTACATATGTATACATGTGCCATGCTGGTGCACTGCACCCACTAACTCGTCATCTAGCATTAGGTATATCTCCCAATGCTATCCCTCCCCCCCTCCCCACCCCACAACAGTCCCCAGAGTGTGATGTTCCCCTTCCTGTGTCCATGTGTTCTCATTGTTCAGTTCCCACGTATGAGTGAGAATATGTGGTGTTTGGTTTTTTGTTCTTGCAATAGTTTACTGAGAATGATGATTTCCAATTTCATCCATGTCCCTACAAAGGACATGAACTCATCATTTTTTATGGCTGCATAGTATTCCATGGTGTATATGTGCCACATTTTCTTAATCCAGTCTATCATTGTTGGACATTTGGGTTGGTTCTAAGTCTTTGCTATTGTGAATAGTGCCGCAATAAACATACATGTTCATGTGTCTTTATAGCAGCATGATTTATAGTCCTCTGGGTATATATCCAGTAATGGGATGGCTGGGTCAAATGGTATTTCTAGTTCTAGATCCCTGAGGAATCGCCACACTGACTTCCACAATGGTTGAACTAGTTTACAGTCCCACCAACAGTGTAGAAGTGTTCCTATTTCTCCACATCCTCTCTAGCACCTGTTGTTTCCTGACTTTTTAATGATTGCCATTCTAACTGGTGTGAGATGGTATCTCATTGTGGTTTTGATTTGCATTTCTCTGATGGCCAGTGATGGTGAGCATTTTTTCCTGTGTTTTTTGGCTGCATAAATGTCTTCTTTTGAGAAGTGTCTGTTCATGTCCTTTGCCCACTTTTTGATGGGGTTGTTTGTTTTTTTCTTGTAAATTTGTTGGAGTTCATTGTAGATTCTGGATATTAGCCCTTTGTCAGATGAGTAGGTTGCGAAAATTTTCTCCCATTTTGTAGGTTGCCTGTTCACTCTGATGGTAGTTTCTTTTGCTCTGCAGAAGCTCTTTAGTTTAATGAGATCCCATTTGTCAATTTTGGCTTTTGTTGCCATTGCTTTTGGTGTTTAGACATGAAGTCCTTGCCCATGCCTATGTCCTGAATGGTAATGCCTAGGTTTTCTTCTAGGGTTTTTACGGTTTTAGGTCTAACGTTTAAGTCTTTAATCCATCTTGAATTGATTTTTGTATAAGGTGTAAGGAAGGGATCCAGTTTCAGCTTTCTACATATGGCTAGCCAGTTTTCCCAGCACCATTTATTAAATAGGGAATCCTTTCCCCATTGCTTGTTTTTCTCAGGTTTGTCAAAGATCAGATAGTTGTAGATATGCGGCGTTCTCAACTATTTTTCATCCTACATGAGTAAATTAAATGTCTTAAATATCATACAGTTTGAAGGTGATAAAAGTCTAGGATGTTTTACAGGAATATTTAGAACAAATGTAAATATCCTATATACAAAAATATAAATGCGAACAAAATCAGCATGGCTTCTCTGAAAAGATTTTAGTCCCACAGTCTTTAGTATTCAGCCTTTATAAGTTCTTTATGAGATGGAAAAAGAAAGATCAGACCTTAATATTTAATTTAGAAATTGCCTGTTTACTGTTGTTGGGCCAAGACAACTTTAGGCCCAAGGGCATATGTGGGAATGAGAGGAATTCAAGTTGTGACACAAGAATAAAAAAATAAAAATATGAATAAATGGACTCACTGAAATTCTTTTCTTTTAATTGTACATTTAAGTACAATTAAAATGTCAGTTCCAGAGCCTTATGTCAGATATGCACACACACAACACCACACTATCCACATGCAGACCCCACATTCTCACATGTCACATGTACCAGGCAGACACACACCATAGACAAACACATCACAACCACACAAATGCATATATCACACACACAACAGACATGTGCATACACAAACTACATGGTTATACACACATAGCCACACACACATACTATACACTCACACCCCCTCAACACACACATTTCTGTACACATTCACTTGCCAGGCTAAAATGAATAGGTGGAAAAGATAAAGCAGAACATTCCATTATTTGATTACTTTTTCTCCACCGTATTCATTAACAAAAATTTGGTCTTGAAATTTCCAGGTCGGGTGTGATGGCTCACACCTGTAATCCTAGTACTTTGGGAGGCTGAGACAGGCGGATCACAAGGTCAGGAGATCGAGACCATCCTGGCTAACAAGGTGAAACCCCGCCTCTACTAAAGATATGAAAAATTAGCCGAGTGTGGTGGCACACGCCTGTAGTCCCAGCTACTTGGGAGGCTGAGGCAGGAGAATGGTGTGAACCCGGGAGGCAGAGCTTGCAGTGAGCGGAGATTGCGCCACTGCACTCCAGCCTGGGTGACAGAGCGAGACTCCATCTCAAAAAAAAAAAAAAAAAAGAAACTTCCAAAGTCTCCACCTATATGCATAAGCCATGGTGAAGAGTAAGGCCTTAGATTTGCACTGCATTTTACTACACAAGAAAAACTGTGCAGACATATTGTTCTATCTTTATCTTAGCCATTCTGTTCATTGCTTAGGCATATACTATCTCTTATAATATTTCTAGAGTGATTTAGAATTTACACAGTGCTTTCACATAAACAGCCTTATGTAATCCTCACATCGAGGTACTGAGGTAAATATAACTACCCCATGCTGCAGGTAAGCAATCTAAGTCTCAGTGCCTTTAAGTTCTTTGCCAAAGGACTAGGAACTAGGAAGAAACAGAGCTACAATTCTAAACTAAGCCAAAGACATCTGCTCTTTCTGTGTGACTTTCCTCTCTGTACCTTCCCTACAAAGCGGTGCTATGGATCATTGGAGGCATTTCTGCACTTTGAACTGTTTGAACACTGGATCCTGTTTAACTTCTATTCTAGTTATTTCCACAAGACCTCACTGACACAAACTGTAAAAAGGCTAAAGTGCACAGACACAGTCATGACACCTACAGTTCCCAATTCCATAGCTGATTCATAGGCAGATTGCTCCATTTTACAGGATGGTTGGATATCTTTCCTGAGAAGCTGATCGTAGACAGGGACTTTGCCAGCCTTGGAAATGGTCAGTTTTCTACTCTATCAAAGCAACCAATACATTGAAGGAATGGAGATTTCAAAGATGAAAAATTTTCAGGTCATATACAATTTTTACACTGCCTTACACAGTACCTACCACATACTGGCACTTCAAATTATTTGTTGTATACATTATGTGTACGAAATTAGGTGGCACTGAAGAAATTAGAAAATTCATTTCATTCATTTTGCTACCAAGATTTCTTCATAATGGAAGTTGAGCCTTTCCTTCTTCCCTTAATTCATTTCCTTTCTTCCTTCTTTTTTTCCCTCCTTCCTTCTTTCTTTTGCATTGGCTAGTTTATTTATTTTACCTTTTAGCAATGAGTTATGTGTACATTTACCTTACGTAAGTGATTGATTCTAAAATTTACAAATATTGGGGCCAGACGCGGTGGCTCACACCTGTAATCCCAGCACTTTGGGAGGCTGAGATGGGCGGATCACGAGGTCAGGAGATCAAGACCATTCTGGCTAACACGGTGAAACCCAGTCTCTACTACTAAAAACACAAAAAATTAGCCAGGCGTGGTGGCAGGCGCCTGTAGTCCCAGCTACTCGGGAGGCTGAGGCAGGAGAATGGTGTGAACCTGGGAGGCAGAGCTCACAGTGAGTGGAGATCGCACCACTGCACTCCAACCTGGGCGACAGAGTGAGACTCCATCTCAAAATAATAATAATAATAATAATAATAATAAACATAATAAAGGTTACAAATGTCAATTTCCTCTATGTGTAAACCACACCATAAACAATTACAAAGATCAGACCACAACATAAGTTGTTCAGAAAAGTATTCCTTTCATGCAGAAAAGAATGACTATGCAGTAATTGAGAGAAGTTTCTGCTTAGAATTCACAAGCTTTCTTTCCACTAAGTCTTATCATTTATCAAAATGCCAGCATAGAAGTCTACTGTTCCTCTTATAAATAATAAGGAATTTACCACCTCACAATTCCAAATGAAGAAACCTATTATCTTGCGTTCATTTCCTGAATTTCTTTGCAAACAGCCTCTCTATTTTGGGAGGCTGGACTCCCTTTCCAAAGTGGCTTTATTTTTCTCACTGTAATGAAGTTATCTAAATTACAATCCTGTCAGCCAGTGAACATTCATATTTGTAGAGTATATTTAGATCAGAGAATTTCCTTGACTTCTAATTTCTATATATCCAAATATTTGTATGATGTTCAAATTTTTGACAATTCATTTAAGGCAGTCATGGTCAATAAATATAAATAATGTATAAATAAAAAATACCACCACGTCCTTTAAACTGTGCAAATTTTATTATTTGACTCACTTAAACCAGATGTTGTTTGGAATGTTAAATTCAAATGTCATTCTTATGCACCTTTTACCACTTACTAATTGAGTACATAGAGGTTAGATATGTTCTGGACAATTAGCTGTAGGGAAATGTCATAATAGCCATATTATACTTAAAATGCAGAAGAAGAGAAGATAGTGTGCAGTATTTTATTGAGAATCACTTTGAAAGGGGTTGGCTGAAGAGCGGCTGTCCAGGGTGCTGATATCCAGTAACTGTCAAGGGTGGAGCTAAGTGGAACATGATCAAATTACCACCTATTCTCAATTTGTGTGTTCTGCAGAGACACAAAGATTAGTAATAGACTCTAACTCTAGAGATCCTCATGCTGCTTCTCATTGAAGCTTTAATGCATATTAGTTCCAGTCTTTCAAAACAAAGACACAAAGAATGCGTAGAATTGATAGAGGCAAAAGATGTGTATCTCAGGTGCCAAAAGCCCACTGAAGACTTATGTGTATACAATTTAGTAATCATTTATTTCACTGTAAGTAATTGCGACTGAATACATAAGAGTTTCAGCTTTATTTTGCTGGTTAGTAACTACATGATCTCGGGAAATTCACCTATCTCTCTGAATATGAGTTCTTTCACCTTTAAAATGGAATAATAATGAGGATATTTCATTATTTCCTTTCATTATCTCTCTCTACTTACCTAAATTAAAGCTCTCTAAGGGCAGAGATTTTAAAATCTATTTGGTTCGTTAAACAATCTGTTTAGACTAGTTTCCCAGAACACAGTAGGTATTCAATAAATATTTGCTGAGTAAATGAATTAGAAAGAAGAAATTTTATTAGCTTGAAACTAAAAATGTCCTTGGGTATCACTAAATTCTAGGAGACATATGGAAAAAGGTAGTTAGATAAGTAAAAGTAGAAAAGTAAAACAGGGAAAGAAGAAAGTAAGAATTTAAGAGAAAGGTTATGATGAATAAGGCAAAATTGGATAAAACCAATTAGTATCCGAGTAGCCACTTTGGAGTATGTATTTCAGGGACTACAACTCTCCATCCTAGGTCACTAATTTTGATAATGTGCACCTGTTTAAAAACTGCAATAACTAACACTATACTCTGCATTACATTAGGTACTTTGACCATTTAGAATGTTTCTATGATTTTGTCAGAGAGTCATGCTTTGCCACCTGGGATAAATACTTATTGAAGACTTGTGTTTCAGAGAAAAAATATCCATCTATCACCGAAGTCTCACCTTTAATTTTCTATCCAAAAACCTTATCTTTGCAGACTGTCCAGTGTGACTCTGGCCTCTGTTTTTCACCCCGCCCAGGATAACTCTGGCTCATTCTTGCCTCTGTACTCTATTCATAATGTTTTTCCGTAGCAAGAAGAGTGGCTTTTTTCTTTCCACCTAACTAAATGCTACACATTTTTAAGGTACACTCAAATATCAGCAACTCTTATGATGATATTTCTCAACATCCCTTAATCTCTCCCATTAATAAGATTTCATATCATTTAATACTATACTATTCACTTTGTCATTTAAACATAAATCACTTGATATCATTTAGTTGTTTTCCTTTGCATAAGTGTTTTATTACTATTTGAAGGTAAAGATATTTCTTATATTTCTATTGTGTACTTTTAAATATCAAGTATATTTTTCTAATGCATAGATGGTACAAAATAAATGTAGATTTGAAATAAACTGATTGTTTGAATTTCTCTTCACATATACTCGTCTTGAAGAATGATGAACAATTACATCTTGTTCTACACATTAGTTATTTAACGTTCTTCTGGTCAATGGGAGGTTCACTGCAATTTGATATTTTGTTAATGACGTATTTGACATGTTGGTGAATTTTCGTTACATATATGGATGATGCTAAGATGAACTCATTCTTAAAAACCTGAGGGGAGATGAGAATTTGAAAGGCTCTAACTTAGAAATAAAGTCATTGAAATGGAGCTTAATAAATTAAACAATCAAAAATACGTTACAGCATATATTTTTTAAAAATTATATAGGAAGTTACTTACATTGAGACACTGAGATAACTAAAATGTCCCCTTTTGGTCCCCACACAGATTTTGACTCCTGTACCTGCCAGTCTGTTCACTCTTATCCCCATTCATCTATCCTGTTTCCCTACCTAGGACTTCCTCTCTATGTTCAGTCCAGTTTCTCTACCTTGGTTCAACACCTCCCTCACATGGCTCTGATTTCTCCTCCTTTTCTTCTATGGAAGGAAAATTATTCTTTTCTGGGACCTCTGAAGACTTTCCTGATGAGTCCAGGTCGCACTAAACACAATCTTTACCAAACTTTACAAAATATAGTTTCTGTTGAATATGATTTAACATCAGATTATTCCCAGTCTTATACTAATCTCTGCTTAAGCCTTGTCTCTGTAGATAGATGGCACACTGATCGAATGGATGGAGTGCCTAGCAGAAATTGAGTATGAAATAGGCGCACCAAAAAGAGTCTACATGGAAAAAAAAAATGTTCCTCTGCTTGGAATCACTCTCAGTACTGTCCAGCGGACAAGGTCAATAGCAATCTTGTAAAGAGCTAAACTTTTCTTGAGAAATAATAACTGCTCCCACCTATTGAGTTATACTGTAGACACCATTTTCTCAAGTCAATTTATTTAATCCTAACAACTTTATAAGGTAAATATTGTCTTAAACTCCATTTTACAAATGAAAAAACTGAAGTTAAATCCTGCTAAAATCTAATAGCTAGTAGGTGATGATAACACAATTTGAACTCAGGCAGACTGACTCCAGAGCCCTTCCTTCCTCTCGGGCGCTGATACCAGAGTCAAAAAGAGGAATAAGAGGAAATGAACTTCCTGCAATTGCTGTGCTTTCCAGACACACTATGTGGCCATTTTATCCACTATTCAGACATGAGGCACTCTTAAACTAAGATGCATATCTGATTGCAACACCAATAAAATTTCAAGAGTAGCCAACAACATAAAGATTAATGGTATTTACTGACTAGAAGAAAGGGAATTTTTCACGGGTTGACAAAACTGTTCAGAGCAAAACTGTACCATTCCAACAAAGAAAAGGATAGGAGAAAATGAAGCCAAAGAAAAGAGTGAGTGAGAAGGAAAAAAAGCAAGAAATTAAAAGGCAGAAAAGTGGAATTAGGAGAAAATATAATGAAGAATAAAGGCAGTGACCAAAAACAATGACAGTGAGGAATTGAGATGACCATGATAAAGAGAAAGGGAACAAAACACTGGGTAAAATAGCATAGCTCCTGGGGACTCTGGTTGTGTCAAGTTCTCTTGAAGACATAACAGGTAAAAATGGGACAAGTTCATTTCAACAGTAAAGCCGCAACAGTCCAGCAGCACAGTCTAATAGAATTTTGTGATAATAAAAATATTCGATATTGGCGCTTCCCAGTATGGTGGCCACTAGCCACATCTGGCTAATGAACCCTCGAAATGTTACTAGTGCAAACAAGGAATTAAGTTTTTAATGTTTTAAAGTTTAATTAATTTGAATGTAAATAGCCACATGTGGCTAGTGACTCCAGCAATGAACAGCAAAGGTCTATGGCTTCCAGTCGGCAAAGTGATACTAGGGACTTCTCTAAAAAAGTATGTTCCATAACCCCCTCACTCTCTATATGCTGACCACATAGAAAAACATATGAATATCTAACACTGAGATTCTGAGTGATCATGAAAAGGCTATATCATATTCTGTGTACTACATATGACGGGCTTAAATTGTGTCCTTCTGCACAATTCCTTTGTTGAAGCCCTAAACCCCCGTATCTCAGAATGGGACTGTATTTAGATATGGGGCCTTTAAAGAGGTGATTCAGTTAAAATGAGGCCATTAGGGTGGTCCCAAATCTCATCTGGCTGGTGTCCTCATAAAAAGAAGAAATTCAGCCACCCAAATTGACACCAGAAATGCGCATACACAAAGGAAAAACCATGTGAACATCCAGCAAGAGAGTGGCCATCTGCAAACCAAGAAGACAGGGCTCAGAAGAAACCAAACCTACTGGCATCTTGGCTTGGACTTCCAGTCTCCAAAACTGAAAGAAAACAAATTTCTGTAGCTTAAGCCACCCTAGTCTGTAGTTTTTTGTTATGGCAGCCATAGCAAATTATTACACTAAAGCAGTTAAAAACAAGTGCAATACAGTTCTAAAACTTCAATATAATTTAAGTCAAAGGTTTTAGGCTTAGCCTTGGTTTATTTATCAAACCATATTTCTTGACCCACTCTTCAAAACTGAGAATGCACAGAATCTTGTAGTAGAACATGCAAAGGAGGAAACAAATTATAAACTACAATTACCTGCAGCTAAGGATTATTTTATATGCTACTCAATTTAAATTCTAAAAGCTGTATTGATGACAGTTAAATGGTAGCTGCCTATGCAGAATGACAGGCTTTAAAATGTAACTCCTCCATGCAAGATTGAAGGGAAATTTCTGGTTGCTAGGCCCTGATTTGGTGCAGTGAAGGTCAGCATTATTAAGCAGGGAATTTGCATTAGTGTCTGGGTGTTACAAGAGCTGCATAAATTACCTATGCAATGGTCAGCTCTTTCAAAGATCCCTGCTGGCAGAGATGGTGAGTGTGGGGAGGAGAGACGGAGACTCGCTCTCTTTTGCTTGTCAACAAAATATGTTGTCATGTTTTATCTCGTATTTTTTCTTAAAATGAATGTTGTTTTCATACATATTTTGTTTTCTGTGATATGCTCTCATTCATCACATGATTGCTAGGCATGACCGGACCTGTAATAGTACTTAGCATCTTGCAGATATCAGTGCATTATGACAAGACTCACTGTTTTGCTGAAATGTGAGGAGCTTCATAGGCTTGCCTATAGCTACACATTTCAATAGGAGTTTTCTATAAATTAGAACAATTGCTACATATTTGGCAGCAGCTGATAAATAGGCAAATCTTACCTAGTAGACTGAAAATGTATAAATGTATTTACAGAGACTCAGGGTTCTTAACAGAAATTTGTTTTCCCCTTATACCATGTTACTGATATACATCTCTAATTATGGGGATTTTTCTCAAGAAAAACCTCATTTGGAATCAGAAAGGAATGATAGAAACTCTTGTATTTTCCTGGTAACCTTGACAGACATACGGCAAGGGCAAGAAGAGGTATAAGGTCTCTTCAGAACAAAGGATAGCCTAGTTTTCCATGCTCAAGCTCACACAGTCTTCCTGTTGACTCCTCTTTTGGAATCACTGTTAAAATGGTCTCCTCTCCAGAGTGAAATCCTAAGTTGGCAAAATCAGTTTTTCATGCTCCCCACCACTCTTTTGTGTTACTGTTCACAGTGTGAAGTCAGTTTGTTTGGTCAGTCCCCAGTGTCTGCCTAGGCCTTTAGTGTCTCTTTCTTGAGTTCCAATTTGACAATCAGGTATTCTATTGCCTCTATGATCACAAAATTCTAGCTAATAAATAACTCTTGCTAATATACTAAAGGATTATAATGGATTTTTTAAACTTTCTAGGCATCATCTTTGTCATTAGACTCTTCTGGTGACAATGTTGCAGCTTAAATGAGTAATTTTAATGAATGTAAGTAATTTGACTGCATGGTAAATTGTGTGTGTGTGTGAGAGAGAGAGAGAGACAGAGAGAGAGAGAGAGAGAGAGAGACAGAGAGAGACACAGAGAGACAGAGAGACAGAGAGAAAGAGAGAGGAATTCTCTTTCAGATAGAGCTTTTGTTTCCTGTGAAATCCTACTTCCTATGAAGCTGTCTGAAGTCTCCCTACCTTTGTGAAGGCTTTGTTTCAATCAGGGGATAGTTCATTTGGGGGACTGGTCATGGGACATGAAGGGTCCTATTTGTGAGTAAAAAAGGTAGCTTACACCCACAGTGGAAAATGCCCTTTTCAGGCACCATTTTGTAGGTCAGGTACATAGTCTGTTTATCAGAACTAATACAAATACTCGAACCAGATAGACCCAACTTTCATTTTTAGAAAGGGGATTTAAAATGTAGTTGAGCTATTCAAGACACCTGTATCAGTCAAGATGGGCTAGGGAATGCTTCTGTAATAAGCAACCCCAAATTCTTAGTGGCTTGTTGTAATAAAGTTTATTTCTCTCTTGTGCTATATATCCATCACGATGGGCTAGGAGCTCTGCTCCAAATCTCCTCTCCTCCCAGGATCTAGACTGAGAAAGCAGCCATTGTATCAAATGTCAACTGTCACGCCACAGGAAAAAGAGAGCTCTAGAAGGTCTCACATCAGCAATTCAATGCTGAGCTCAGAAATGACATATGTTAGCTCTGCTCATAATTCATTGTCTGGAGCTAGTCACAGGGCTCACCCAGCCACAGGGGTCTCAGAAATGCCACTTCCATTTTCTTGTGTCTGAAAGAGAGAAAAGCTGGACAGATTTGGTCAACAGTATGAATGACAACCACAATACTCAAGTGACTCTTTTACTTTGGAATTTTATAAGAGCAAGCATTAGCTGAAATTAACTAGATATGCACAATGAGAGAACTGTATTCATATTACTAAACAGCTAAACAAATGCGTAGTAAATTATAAATAAATCCAACAAGAGTGGCCAGAGAAGTATCTTTCTCCTACACTACATTTAGGTTATTTTATTTTGTTGTTCTGTCATACACTCTCTGCTTTGGTATTCTGGGCTACTCTATGTCAAACTGTCAACTTTTATCAGAGCTAACGTATTACTTACAAAGAATTCCCAGTTTTTTATCTCCCAATGGTAAAACTTTAATTTTTAATGCATAGAAACTTTCTTTCTTAATTATATACACTTTAAGTGAATATATATTGCTCTGGTGATTTTTCTTGTTATGTTACACAATAAAAACATGTGATTATGGGAAGCTGTGCAATGTGTTCTGCCCATCGGTGAATGTCTTCCACAGAAGGAGTTATAAATATATATGATTAAGTCATATGAACTTGCCATTTTTGCAGGTCAAAGAGTTGAATATTGTCAATTTCATATTTCAATCTAATAAATACCTCCATGGCTTTAGATTTTCATAAACATCTTTTCAAGGATGAATATTGTCTTTCTCATTTAGTTATGATCCCTGGTAGGGGTCAATGTGGTGTCGGGGGATTACGAATTCAGATAATCCTTTACTTTCATCAAGGTTCTGCTTTTCTTAGTTACATGGTCTTATGTGGGCTCTATAGCCTTCAGTTTCCTTGTGGGCATAAAAGTAATACCAACCTGTTGGAGACATTGCATGGACAGGATGAGATTGGGGATGTAGCACACATAGCATGGTCTTTGGCATTTACTGAATGCCCCCAAATGGTAGCTTTATACATTTTCTTCTCCCTTGCAAATACTGTATACTGCCAAGCTACATTAAAAACTGCCTGCTTATAACCAAATTCTGCCTGGAGGTTTCCTGATCAACTGTGCCATGTCCTTTGTGTATATGCTGCAGGAGCACTTGCTCCTATAAAATGGCCCACTCCATTTAAGGACAATCAGTCTACAGACATGTTCTCACTGGGCCCCTTCACAGCCTCCACATCATGACAAGTGCCTCTGAGTTCATCTAAGAGGGAGAAATGATCTAGAATAAAGGCTAGAGAGGAATGATAGAAACTCTTGCATTTTCTTGGTAACCTTGACAGACACAGGGCAAGGGCAAGAAGAGGTGTAAGACCTCTTCAGAAAAAGGATAGTCTAGTTTTCCATACTCAAGCTCACACAGTCTTCCTGCTGATTCCTCTTTTGGAGTCACTGAGTCAGGAATGAGGTATGGTAATTTCTCAACTTCACTATTTCTCTTCCTTAAATAATAAATTGCATAGAATGAGTCAGTTAATGAGCAGATGAGAGGACCAGTGTGGGTTGCCAATCACCAGGAATAATTGATATCTGCATATCCCCTTTCTCTTCCCTACTATCATCAAATTCATGTTTGGTAAGAATTCAGTGTTCTGACAAGTAACATTCATTCCTATATAGATTGGCATTTACCAAACTGAGAAAGAACTCTAAGAGAGTTTTACATTCACATTAATGATAAGAAAACATTAGGACAATTCAATTTTCTTCTCTAATAGCTAACTTGAGACAACACACAGAGTTGGTGGAACATCCATTCTAATTTCTCCTGTCTGAATCATGATGGCTCAAAATTAAAGCTCATAGCCACATGATTTGAGATAAATAGGATGTAACCACAATGGCTATTTAAGACACTGTATTTCATATACTTAGAAATTTATAGCACACAGACGGGGTATTATTTTCAAATTCCTGAATGCATTAAGATATTTACAAATCCTAACATCAGTTATATTTTATGTAATTCCTTTCTTAAAAAAGTCATAAGTACTCTGTGAATAAAGTCTCAGTTTTTAAAACACCCTACTGAGATAGGAAGGGATTTGATGTATAATTTTATATGGTGTCTAAGTCACTTTTGAAATAGAAATAGGGTTACTTAAAAGTCCGTAATTTTACAGCTTCTATCACAAACACATTAGCATTTTTCAACACTTCATGAACATTGAGGGTTATGGAAAATTAACACAAATTCAACAGGCAAATGGAAATTGATCAATACTAGAGAAATTGATGATAAAGTTTCCTTTATGCATGAGAACCAGCTTGTCTCCCTCAGATACTCAGAGGCACCAAGATACCTCTCCACTACCTGGGCTGGGCTGCCTGGCCCTGTATGACAGGCAAGGCCCAGGGTCACTGCCCCAGGGTCTATAAATCCATGTGTAACCAACACTCCATTGTGTTGTGGTGGAGCCTATCCTCCACCAGGAACAAGCCAGACCATGGATATAGATACAGTTATGTATCTCTTAACACATGTTCTGAGAAATGTGTCGACAGGCAAGTTCATCATTGTGCAAACATCACAGAGTATACTTTCACAACCTCCAGGGTATAGCCTACTATACACCTAGGCAATATGTCAAAGTCTATTGCTCATAGGCTACAAACTTGTACAGTAGTTACTGTACTGAGTACTGTGGGCAATTATAACACAATGCTAAGTATTTGCATATCTAAACATATCTAAACATAGAAAAGTACAATAACAATACAGTATTTTAATCATATGGGATTGTGCAGTCCATCATTGACAGAAACATCCTTATACAATGCATGACAGTAACTGAATGCCATATCTGGAAGCAAGTCCTAGGCCATTAATGTTTCCAGCACAGCAAGTTTCATCAGAAGAAAGAGTCCATGACAAGCTATATCCTTTTTCAGGATTCCCCCACAGAAGCCTACTGATGGAATCAGATGAGTCACACGATTTTCTCTCTTGCTGGTTCAATAGGAGGCATTGTCTCTCTGCCAGTCTCCCTGTGGGAGTTCAATCAATATTAATTGAATGAATGAATGAACTGACATGAAGTATGTGGTAGATGATACTAAAAGACTTGCCTTGCAATGGTCATATGGACCTACTGGCACACAAATAATAGAATTTCTGGAAGTTATTACTTTCCCTAGCTGGTGGCCAAGACAATGGCTTTGCGATTGACAGTGCTCCTCTCTGTGAGAAAATGATGGTATGTTCTCTTCCAACATTTGTTCTCGTTTGGAATTAAATGGGGCTACAAAATGGGTTTATTCACATAGCATTTTGGGTAAAAATATGAGATAATAAGAGGCACACTCTGTCAATTAGTAATAAACTTTTAATAATCCCAGAATCTGGATTATTAAACCATGATTTGTTTAATGACTTGCCTTTATTATAATTTTCAAAAATGATGATTGTATTTACATTCATATTTATTTTTCATTGTTATCACATAGTATTTATTTAAATTATTTAATTATAATAATAAGCATGACTGGCATAAATACATTTGAGAAATAAACACAACTGACTTTCAGTCAACATCATCCACAAGAAAAACTTAACATACGAGAGCAGAAATGATTCATATTTGGTCCACAGAAAACACTTCAGTGTTTGTTGGTCCAGCAATATTGGAAGTTCAAGCTGCTCTCAATACAGCCACTTTTAGCCCTGTTGACACAGGTATATCTTAACTTTCTAGGCATCAGTCTTTGTGTCTTTCAATTCCCAACATATTTCAAAGTTCTGTCAGTCACCCCAGATAAGCTTCCCTTATGAAGCTTGAGCTGATGGAGCTAGAACCCACTCCCTATCTTAGGAAGCTCAAAGAGTGGTAACAGCTCTCTGAAAACAGTGTCATCACCAAGTTTTCTCCTTTATCATGCACTTTCTCTATTTCTATCTCAATCTCAATCTTCACAATTCCTTTGTAACTTCAGCAGATGCAGATTTTTCTCATATTCATTCTGGCTATATGTTCTATTGGCACTTAAGTCAGAACTGAGACTGGAAGAGTTCCTTCTAGCAACCTGTTAAATAATTTTTATACCAAGCTCCTGGTACAGACCTAAGCTGATTCCCACCTTTAAATAAATGATGAAAGTAAAGCAAAAGGTGCATAAAAGATACAGGACAAGTCAAGGCACATCTGGAATGTAAACAGTCTTCTAATCGTTGATTTTATTTGGTTCAAAGCCATCTTCCCACTGTAAAAAATTGCTAACCTTTGGGCAGGGCATGTGGGCTCACGCCTGTAATCCCAACAATTTGGGAGGCTGAGGCAGGTGGATCACTTGAGGTCAGGAGTTCAAGACCAGCCTAGCCAAGAGGGTGAAACCCTGTCTCTACTAAAAATACAAAAATTAGCCGGGTGTGGTGGCACATGCCTATAATCCCAGCTACTGAGGAAGCTGAGGCAGGAGAATTGCTTGAGCCTGGGAGGCGGAGGTTGCAGTGAGTCAAGATCACGCCATTGCACCCAGCCTCGGGGAAGAAGCGAGATTCCGTCTCAAAAAAAAAAAAAAAAAAAAAAAGCTAACCTTTGGAGAATTCCTTAATCTGATATATAAGAAGTAATAACTGTGGTAACAAATGAAAACTCTAGTTCCACAGAAAGCAGCACTAGAAGTTAGAAGCGACCCTTGGTCAGACAAGGCCTGTGCCCTCAAGGTCTGGGATTCCCTTTTAGATAGTTATACTCTTCTTGGCTTGATTCCTCACCCAGAGTCCTGAGAAAATCTCTCCATTAGAAAGCCCAATAGACTGACAACAATTTTCTCCTTCCCCTTTAGAATTACATACGTAAATTCACATATAAGTATACTGGTACAAAGTAAAAAGAGACAGTGTTATTAAGACAAAGGAAAACCAACGCATATCAAATATTAGACCACAGAAAGATCACTGCAGTCCCAATCCTACAATGCTCATAACAAAATTCCCTAAATGTTATTTTTAATTTCTGGATCAAGGACCTTTTCCTACTGGGACTTACTGTCACCTCTGCTGTGTTCTTTTGGCATGAGCTGCTGCCATGTGGTTGGTTATTTGCCTCCTGTTGGCAAAATTGGTCCCCCATGGTCCACCCCGCCCAATACACATGCTCTTCCCCTGCAAGGATGCTCTGGCTAGGCCCACTCACTTTCTTCTTCCGGAGCCTGATCACTTATGCTGAACTAATTCTTGGCCTGCTCCCCTGGATCCAGTGACCTTTATTGTGCACCTGTTCTGGGGAAAACACTGAAGTGGACAGGACTCTTCTGGTTGCAAATGATAGACAATTTGAACTAGCTAGGCAAAAGGAACAAATGTAAGGCCCAGAATCCAGGATGGAGTATAACTAATGCCATAAGACCCAGGGACCCACTCCACTAACACTCCGTCCCATAGCCCTTTACGGCTGTCTCTTTGGCTTTACTCGCTTCATTGACAAACTTTCTTCTTCCATGTCCTGGAAATATTTTCATGACCAGGATCACATCCACACAGATTTCTGAGAGAAAAAGGTCCTCATCTCTCCCAATTCTAGAGGTGAACAGAAAATTCTGAGAATGATTTTGGCCCATAAGGTATGGGCTCATTTCCTGAGCCAATCACTGGGACCAGGGAGACAGGATCACATCAGCTCTCATCGTGGGGAGGGGAGTGTGGTGCTTCCAGGAAGATGGAGGTTTGCGGGGCAATCCAAACAACAGATGTCCTCCAAAGGCATAGTGCCAATCCTGACAGTAATGGGAGGGAAAGCTAAAATTCTCCTGACTTAGGGAGTCATTACAGGCAACCTTGTTTAACAAATGTCTGCTTTTACACTGAGCTGCCAAGAGAAAGAACTTCTGATGAGGCCACCAGCTACCTGGATGATGGGGGGCCATAGCTAAGGGGAAAACCCTTATACGGTTCAAAGATCTTTATGTCTTGACTTGGAAACGGATTAGGAAAGTTAGGTAAAGGTATAGAGTGCAAGTCAGAGCATTTCTGAGATCTCAATATTCTGCTAATACTCGATTTTATTTGATTTGTCATATTTTCTCTCACTATAAATCTTGCTAACCTTTGAAGAGTTCTTGAAACTGGCAAAGAAGAAGAACCAATTGTTGACAGAAATTGAAGATACAGATCTTCAGGAGGGTATATTAAAGGTTAGAGGTGGCCCTGTGTCAGGGATTCTGTGGTACATTTGCTCTTCAATCTTCTTTGTGGGGAGTTTAGAGCCTGCTTCAGTTCTAGCTTCTGACCTTCCCCTCCTCGGGCATCAGGTCATGGGGCTTCCCCTAAAGGCCAGAGCCTGATTAATCAGAGAATACCAAGCTTCTGATTATTCCTGTTTATACCTTTATGGGCTTGTGACATATTATATATTATCACATGCCACAAAACGATGTTTCAGTCAACAATAGACCACACATACAGCAGTGGTCCTATAAGATTATAATGGAGCTGAAAAATTCCTATCACTTAGTGACGCTGTAGCTGTTGCAACACATTACTCATGTGTTTGTGGTGATGCTGATGTGAACAAACCCACAGCATGGCCAGTCATAGGAAACTATAGCATATATAATTTTGTACAGTACATAATACTTGATAATGATAATAAATGACTATATTACTGGCTTATGAACTTACTATACCATGCTTTTACCTTTATTTTAGAGTATACTCCTTCTACTTATTAAAAAAATGTTAACTGGAAAACAGTGTCAGGTAGGCCCTTCAGGAGGTATTCTTGAAGAAGGCACTGTTATCATAGGAGATGACAGCTCCATGATTGTTATCTCTGAAGCCCTTCCAGTGGGACAAGATATAGAGATGTAAGACAGTGATATCGGTGATCTTGACCCTGTGTAGGTCTAGGCTAATGTGTGTGTTTGAGTCTTCGTTTTTAAAAGAAAAAATTAAATAGAAAAAAGGCTTATAGAGTAATCATAGAGAGAAGATATTTTTGTACAGCTGTACAATTATTTATGCTTTAAGCTAAGTGTCACTACAAACAAGTCAAGAAGTTAAAACATTAGATGTTTATAAAGTAAAAAAGTTACAGTAAGCTAAGTTTAATTTATTATTGAAGAAAGGAAAGTTTTAATATAAATCTAGCTTAGCCTAAGTGGTCAGTGTTTATAAAGACAGTAGTGTACAGTAATGTCTAGGCCTTCACATGCACCCCACCACTCACTCCCTCACTCACCCAGAGCAACTTCCAGTTCTGCAAGCTCCATTCATGGTAAGTGCCCTGTACAGATGTGACACCTTCTATCTTTTATACCATATTTTTACTGTACCTTTCTATATTTAGATACACAAATACTTATCATTGTGTGACAATTGCCTATAATATTCAGTAGAGTAACATGCTGTACAAGTGTATGGCCTAGAAGCAATAGGCTATGCCTTATAGCCTAGGTGTGTTGTAGGCTATACCATCTAGGTTTGTATAAATGCACTCTATGATGTTCACATAACAATGAAATTTCCTAACAACGTATTTCTCAGAACGTATCCCTGTCATTAAATGATGCATGACTGTAATTGAAGGAAATAATTACAGAATTTCAATCTTATCTAATTTCATGTTTACAATAAAAAAGCCAAACACTACTTCCCTAGAAATAAACTTATTTTATTATCAGTTTTTAATTACGTAATTAATGCATCCAACTACTTCCTCCTGGAATTCATTTTCTTCTTCCTGGCATAGATTCTCTAGCAAAAAGGGTCTTTGAATAATAAGCTTTCTGAGGACTTGTATGGTTGAAGATGTTTTACTCTGCCCTCATATATGAATGAGAATTTAGTTGTATATAAAATTACAGACTTAAAGCTATTTCACCTCAACTCTTTGAAGTTGATGCTCCACTACCCCATTGTGTCCAATGACATTGCTATGAAGTAAGGTTGTCTATATGAGTCCAATTCCTTTAGAAGCAATCTGATTTTTTTCTCTCTTCTAGCTTTTAGAATTTTTCCATTTAGGCTTGACATAACCGTGAAATATCTGGAATAGGGTTTTGTTACTCCTGTTGCTATTTTTGTTATGTTTGTTCTTTGATGGATTCTTTAAATTTTAGGACATACATCTTTCTTTAGGTCTAGAACTTTTCTGGCTTCTACATCATCAACAAGTATGGTTCCCTCTGCATTCTCCATATTCTCTCAATTTGGGACCCCTAATGGATTGATGTTGACTCTCAAGCCTTGTTCTTCATGTTTTGTTTTAACTTTTCTTTTATGTTGTTCTTTTTATTTTTCCCTTTGTGTTACCTTCCGGGATAATTTCTTGTTACAGTCTTTTACATCACTAACTTGGTTTTCAATTATGCTTATTCTGCCATTCATCCATTTTTTAGCTGTATTCATTTTATTTTTATAGTATAGAATTGGTTATTTTTCATAATCACTCATTGTAGTTTTTTAATGTGATGTTTCCCTTGTTTCTCTGATGATATGTAATTACCTTATGTGGAAGTCCTGCGCTACTTCCACAAGTATAAGTGCTTTCAGTTATCCAGTTCCTCACTTTTTGAGAAAAGTCATCTTTAAATTTTTTAATTTAACTGTGTGGGTACATGAGCTATTTTGATACAGGCATGCAATGTGTAATAATCACATCAGGGTAAATGGGGTATCTATCAACTCAAACATGTACTATTTCTTTGTGTTACAAACAATCCAGGTATACTCTTTGAGTTATTTTTAAATGTACAATAAATTACTGTTGACTGTAGTCACCTTGTTGTGCAATCAAATACTAAGTCTTATTCATTCTTTCTGACTATATTTTTGTACTCATTAACTATCTTCACTCTCCCCACTTCACTACCCTTCCCATCTTCTGGTAACCATCCTCCTACTCTCTATCTCCGTGAGTTCACTTGTCTTAAGCTCCCACAAATAAGTGAGAACATGTGAAGTTTGTCTTTCTGTGCCTGGTTTATTTCATCTCACATAATGTCCTCCAGGTCCATCCATGTTGTTGCAAATGACAGAACCTCACTCTTTTTTATGGTTGAATAGTACTCCATTGTGTACATATACCACATTTCCTTTGTTCATTTTTCTGTTGATGGACACATAGGTTGCTTCCAAATCTTAGCTGTTGTGAATAGTACTGCAATAAATGTGAGAGTGCAGATATATCTTCAATATATTGATTTATTTTCTTTTAGAGATGTATCTAGCAGTGAGATTGCAAGATCATATGGTACTTCTGTTTTTAGTTTTTTGAGGAACCTCCATACTGTTCTCCATAATGGCTGTACAAATTTACATTCCACTAACAGTGTGCAAGGGTTCCCTTTTCTCCACATCCTCACAAGCATTAATTATTGCTTGTCTTTTGGATAAAAGTCATTTCAACCGGGGTGAGATGACATCTCATTGGAGTTTTGATTTGCATTTCTCTGATGGTCAATGATGATGAGCACCTATTCCTATAACTGTTTGCTATTTGTATGTCTTCTTTTGAGAAATGACTATTCAGATTTTTTGCTCATTTTTAATTGGATTATTGGAGTTTTTTCCCATTGAGTTGTTTGAGTTCCTTATGCATTCTGGTTATTAATCCCTTGTAAGATGGATAACTTGCAAATATTTTCTCCCATTCTGTGAGTTGTCTCTTCACTTTGTTGATGGTTTCTTTTGCTGTGCAGAAGCTTTTAACTTGATGTGATCCCATTTGATCATTTTTGCTTTGGTTGCCTGTGCTTGTAGGGTATTACTCAAGACATCTTTGCCCAGACAAATGTCCTGGAAAGTTTACCCAATATTTCCTTCTAGTAGTTTCATAGTTTGAGGTCATAGATTTAAGTCTTTAATCCATTTTGATTTGATTTTTGTATATGGTAAGAAGTAGGGGTCTAGTTTCATTCTTCTACATATGGATACCCAGTTTTCTCAGCACCATTTATTAAGAAACTGTCCTTTCCCTATTGTGTGTTCTCAGGAACTTTGTTGAAAAAGGGGTTTACTGCAGATGTATGGATTCACATCTGGGTACTCTATTCTGCTCCATTGGTTTATGTGTCTGTTTTTATGCCAGTACCATACTGTTTTGGTTACTATAGCTTTGTATCACAATTTGAAGTCAGGTAATGCAATTCCTCCAGTTTTGTTCTTTTTGCTCAGGATACCTTTGGCTATGTGGAGTCTTTTGTGGTTCCATATAAATTTTAAGATTATTTTTTCCATTTCTGCAAAGAATGTCATTGGTATTTTAATAGTGATTCCATTGAATCTGTAGATTGCTTTGCACAGTATGGACATTTTAACAGTATTGATTCTTCCAATCCATGAACATGAAATATCTTTCCATTTTTTGTGTTCTCTTCAATTTCTTTCACCAATGTTTTATAGTTTTCATTGTAGAGATCTTTCGCTTCTTTGACTAAATTTATTCCTAGGTATTTTATTTTATTTGTAGCTATTGTAAATGGGATTACATTATTGATTTCTTTTTCAGATTGTTTGTTGTTGGCATACAGAAATGTTAGTAATTTTTATATGTTTATTTTGTATCCTGCAACTCTACTGAATTTGTTTATCAGTTCCAATAGTTTTTTGGTGGAGTCATTAGGTTTTTCCAAATATAAGATTATGGTATCTCTCTGCAAACAAGGATAATTTGACTTTTTTCTTTCCAGTTTGTATGATTCCTCTAGCTAGGACTTTCAGTACTATGTTAAATAACAATGGTGAAAGTGGGCATCCTTGTCATGCTCCAGATCTTGGAGGAAAGGCTTTCAGTTTTTCCCCACTTGGCATGATACTAGCTATGGCTTTTATTGTGTTGAGGTATGTTCCTTCTATACAGTTTTTTGAGGGTTTTTATCATGAAGGGATGCTGAATTTTATTAAATGGTTTTTCAGCATCAGTTGAAATGATGATATGGTTTTTGTCCTTCATTCTGTTTATATGACGTAACAATTGATTGATTTGTGTATGTTGAACCACCCTTGCATTCCTGGGATAAATTCTACTTGGTCATTATGAATGACATTTTTAATATGTTGTTGAATTCCATTTGCTAATATTTTGTTGAGAATTTTTGCATAATGTTCATCAGGGATATTGGCCTGTAGTTGTTTTTGTTTGTTTGTTTGCTTTTCTAATGTGTCTTTGTCTGGTTTTCATACCAGGGTAATACTGGTCTCATAGAATGAATTTGGAGGTATTTCCTCCTCTTCTGTTTTTCAGAATAGTTTAAGTGCATATTTAAGTGCATAATATTAGTTATTTAAATGTTCAGTAAAATTCAGAAGTGAAGCCATCAGGTTTTGGACTTTTCTAGGATATTTTTTATTACAACTTCAGTTTTGTTATTTGTTATTATTCGGTTCAGGTTTTAGATTTCATCGTACTTCAATCTTGGTAGGCTGTATGTGACTAGGAATTTATTCATTTCTTCTAAGTTTTTCAGTTTATTGGCTTATAGTTGCTCATAGTAGCCTAATAATCATTTGAATTTCTGTAGTATGGGTTGTAAGGTCTCCTTTTTCATCTCTGATTTTATTTATTTGGGTCTTACCTCTTTTTTCCTTTGTCTGGCTAAAGGTTTGTTAATTTTGTTTATCTTTTCAAAAAGCCAATGCTTCATTTCACTGCTCTTTTGTATTTTTTATTTCAATTTTATTTATTTCTATTCTGATCTTTATTTCTTTCTACTAATTTTGAGTTTGGTTTGTTCTGTCTCTTCTAGTTCTTTAAGATGCATCATTAGGTTGTTTATTTGAAGTTTTTGTTTTTTTGTTTTTTTTTGATGTAGGCACTTATAGTTATATATTTCCCTTTTAGTACTGTTTTTGCTGTGTCCCATATGGTTTTGTATGTTGTGTTTTCATTTTAAGAATATTTTAATTTTCCTCTTAATTTCTTCCTTGACCCACTGGTCATTTGAGAGTGTATTGTTTAATTTCTATGTGTTTGTATAATTTCCAAAATTCCTCTTGTTATTGATTTCTGGTTTTATTCCATTGTGGTCAGAGAAGATACTTGATTTAATTGCAATTTTTTTTGAATTTTTTAAGACTTGTTTTGTGGCCTAACAGATAATCTATCCTTGAGAATGATCCATGTGCTGAGGAGAAGAATGTATATTCTGCAGCCATTGGATGAAAAGTTCTGCAAATATCTATTAGGTCCATTTGACCTATAGTGCAGATTAAGTCTGATGCTTCTTTGTGAATTTTCTGTCTGGATGATCTGTCCTGTGCTGAAAGTGGGATGTTGAACTCTCCAACTATTACTGTATTGGGTCTTTCTATCTCTTTAGCTCTAATAGTATTTGCTTTATATATCTGGGTGCTCCAATCCTAGATGCATATATATTTACACGTACATGTATACTATTGCAGTAAAATATATATATATATATATTTACTGCATATCTATTTGAGTGCGTATATATTTATATATTTAATTTTTATATCATCTTGCTGAATTGACCCATTTATCATTATATACTGACCTTCTTTATCTCTTTTTATAGTCTTTGTCTTAAGATCTATTTTTTCTGATATAAGTATAGCTATTTTGCTTTGTTTTGGTTTTCATTTGCATAGAATATATTTTTCCATCCCTTTATTTTCAGTCTATGTGTGTCTTTATAGGTGAAGTGTATTTCTTGTAGGCAACACATCATTGAGTCTTGTTTTTTCATCCATTCACCCACTCTATGTCTTTTGATTGGAGAGTTTAGTCCATTTACATTTAATGTTATTATTGATAAGTAAGAACTTAACTCCTGCCATTTTGTTTTTTGTTTTCTGGTTATTTTGTGCTCTTCTCTTCCTTCTTACCTTTCTTCCTGCCTTCCTTTTAGTGAAGGTGATTTCCTCTGATGGTATCTTTTAATTTCTTGCTTTTTATTTTTATTTTCATATCTGTTGTATGTTTTTTGTTGTTCTTGTTGTGTTTTGTTTTGTTGTTGTTGTTGAGATGGAGTCTCACTCTATCACCCAGGCTGGAGTGCAGTGGCATGATCTCGGCTCACTGCAACCTCTGCCTCCCGGGTTCAAGCAAGTCTCTTGCCTCAGCCTCCTGAATAACTGGGATTACAAGTATGCACCACCTGGCTAATTTTTGTATTTTTAGTAGAGACGGGGTTTCATCATGCTGGTCAGGCTGGTCTCAAACTCCTGACCTTGTGATCCACCTGCCCTGGCCTCCCAAAGTGCTGAGATTACAGGCATGAGCCACCGCGCCTGGCCTGTTTTATGTTTTTGATTTGAGGTTGCCATGAGGCTTGCAAATGATATCTTATAACCCATTATTTTAAACTGATGACAACTTAACAGTGATTGCATAAACAAACTAACAAACAAGTAAAGATAAAACTAATAAAAACTCCAACTTTAGCTTTATCCTTCTGCTTTTTAACTTTTTGATGTTTGCATTTATATCTTACTAGACTATACATGTCTTGAAAAGTTGTAGTTATTATTTTTGATAGGTTTCTCAACCTTTGAGAAAATATTCATCTTCTTAACAGATTTTGTTTAGTAACTGAACTTCTCTGTGAGATATTCTGTTAACTATCTTTGCACAGCCTGGTGGAGAGAGGCCAGCTGCCCTATTTTCAGAGAGGCAGCTGCCCTATTTCACTGAAAAGTAATCCTTGGCACACAATGAAATAGAGATGCTCCTGATTCCTCTGGGACATTGTGGACACCCAGGGCAATTGCCTTTTCGCTACATCCCAAGCTCCTATACTCACTGCTTATGGCCTGCTGTGTGTGTATGTGGTGGGGGTCAAGTGATTTTCCAATTAATTCTTAAACCATGTGCTTTGCAGTTTTCAAGCATTTATCAATTTCTCATCAAGTCAAAGGCCCCTTAATTTTTATTATGCATATATACTTTTAAAATACATATTTTAATTATTCATATAGTTGTTATGTGGGTGTAGTGTTTACTAGTTCTACCTCCTACCATTTTAAAATCACAGCTTTTTTTTTAAGGAAACATTTATTGAGCCAACTATGTGTCAAACACAGATAGGCATGGGGATTAAAAGAGTGCCCCAAAAGGTCCTTTACTTTTTTTCATAAAGCTTTTTTCCTGCATCTGTAGTGCAGAATTCAGCTTGGCAGGCCAAAAAAAGAAACCATTGGGTTTAGAGAACACTCAGTAATCAGTTCAAAAGGCCAGATGAATTACATCAAGCCAAGTAAGGTGTCAAAAAAACCAACAAGAGATATAGGCAAGAAAAATTTCTCTGGTCCTCCAGTGTCTTCATAATCCTCTCTGTATAGAGTGACCATATGTCCCTATTTGCCTTAGACAGTTCTGGTTTATGCCTATTGTCTTGGTGTGAGTATTAATGACAACTTTTCTCTCTAAAAAGTTATCTAAACTGTAAATTATATGATTACTCTATTAAGACACTATGTAAAGAAAATTCGATGAATGAATATCTCTGGTCAGTGATAATACTTGGAGCACTTCAGAACATAGAGAACAGAAATAGCAAGTCATCGTTTATTTATTTATTCATTCATTCATTCATTCAATAAAGTTTGCTGAAGCTCTACCATGTGCCAGGCTCTGTGCAAAGCTTTGAATGTACAGTGATGAGCAGCCCAGACACACTCATGGACATTTCCCTGAGAAAAGATTAGCAAACTAACAAGTCTATTTCTAATGTAAACCAGAGACAAACTGTATAATCTCTCAACATTTTTTCCTAGTTCAAGGACTTGATAAAACATTGTAAACTCTCTGCCTACTCAATCATACACTGTCAGGTAAGTATTAAGTTAGCATATCAAAACCACACCATCGTTTGAAAGAGATGTTAAATACTTGTCTACCAAACAAGAACAAAGCAGGGCGCTGTGCAGGTAATAATGGATTTGAAGTCACTAGATAGCCTGTTTGGATAATTAAGCTAACAAAGCAAAGCACTGAAAAAATTATCAAAGTTGATGATTAGCATGGTTTGGAATTCAAAGGATAATTTCACTACCCTCATCTTCACTTAGGCACTGAGATAATGTATATAACGGATCGATCACATGCAATTTTCTACTCATTATGCATAAACCTGCTTCATCAAATTCCCCATTCAGCATGCACATTGCCAAAAAAAATCAAAAGCCAAAAGCAAGTTGCAACCTGCAGCCCCATTATTCTTTTACTTTTTAAAATATGCAATTCTTTTGAAGAGTTTGAATACCAAGTGTTCTTTTTGTTATTTAGACAAAACTTTGCAAAGAATTTTCCTCATTTTCTAGAGCTCAGTATTCCTAGAAAGTTAAATCCCAGGGGAACTTCGAAAATGTCAGGAGCTTCTTAAGTGGTGTGAAACCCACTTACAGCTTATTTGTTATAACCTTTGACATGGAAATAGCAGAGTGAATATATAAAGAAAAAAATCCAGTAACAATAGGAACACATCGTTTGTAATATTGTCCATAGTCAATTCCTGGTCAGAGGATACTGCTGAAGATTCAAAAGACCGGGGTTCCATCCCACATGGGTAATTTTTTTCCTCTATGGATTATGACCTTCACATTGGTCCCAGATTTTGCATAGATATGACTTTAAAAAGGGAAGAACAGGTGAATGTAGAAGAATCAAGGCAAATCTGTCTGCATTACTAGAAAAATAATTCAAAATCAATAGTTGCCAAGGACTATCCAAGTAAATGTAAATGTCTTGATAATATCTGTCAAGATATTAAAGCACGTGTTTTCTAGTGTTTGCACACATATTATGAATCTTAAGCTTCTTTCTTTCTGCCTCTAAACTCACTCTGCTTCTCCTATCATCTGTCTTAGTTAATGGCATCCTGAACTACCTTAAGTCATTTAATCAGAAAACTAGAATCAACATCCACACTTCCTTTGCCTTCCATATCCAGTCATCTTCAAATCTTTCCATTCTAATCCCTACAGGTCCCAAAATCTATCTTTCCCTTTCCTGTTCTCCTGCCACTGCCTTACCTGGCACCTTCATGTCTTTTTCAGGACACTGTGACAGTTTTTCTTACATCTCCTGGCTTCACTTTCTGCCTCTTCTACTACAGGGATATTACTAAGACTACACTGATTATGCTTCTCTCTTTGCTCGGAAATCTTCAGTGGTAGTCCTAGCATAATAAGCAATAATCTAGACCCAAACTCCCTTCCTAGCCTCACACCTAGTCTCTGGGCCTGCCCACACCCAGGGCATCCTGAAGCATTTGTACCTTGGACACATTAATTTCCTTGAAGTTTCCATGACTTTGTACACTTTTTCAAAAATCCAGAAAACCCTTCCGCAACTTCCCTACCTAGCAAACTTTTATGCATCCTTCATAGCCCTGCTCAGCCAACCTTATTCTATGAATCCATCACTGAGTTTCTACGACAGAGTTAAAAACTTGTTTTTCTGCACCCGTAACCTTTGTAATTAATTAATTCCATTATGGCATACATTACACACTGTCATAATTATTTATGTCTTTCAGAAGACTGTGGAAATCATATTATTCTTTACTATGCCAGCTTCTTGCAGTGTTTGGCAAATGATGTGCTCCTTAAATATTCACCGAATCAATTATTTAGCATTTTTTGGCTAAATAATACAATTGATAAAAGTTAATAAAACTCTTGTCTATGAACTATTGCAGTGATATTTCTCTTCTGTTCATTTCTACATGCTGGAATGTATGTATATGTGTGCAGAAGATTTGTGTTAAGGTGTCCCACAGCTTCGTGGCATTGAATCAAAGAAAAATCAGAACACTCTGAGGGCCAGGTTCTCTAGCAATAGCACTAGAGCGCTAGAGCAGACAAGAGTCCCTCACCAGGGCCTGCCCTGAACTATTGCAAGGACAGGTTGTGCTAGCAGGGGCAGCACTATTCCCAGTGACCTGCACATGTTTGATTAACTTATACAGAGGGAATCTCAGCAGTGGCCTGTCTAGTCATGTCTGGAAAGGATACCTCTGGAAAGAGCTGCCCCCTGCTGAAAGAGATGTCAAGAAGCCAGAAATTTCCTGGAGAGGACTATGAATCTCCAAAGGAGATTCCATGATCTACATGTGGTAGGCTACCCTGGCTGTCCCCATCCTAACCACACCCCTGGCCAGCACCACCAGCATCCTTGTAACCCAAGTCCATCCTGTGTAGCCACTGGCTAGAGTCTGGTCTCATGGACTTTCAAGGGTTCTTTGCCCCACTCCTGAGTTTACACCACTCTTGGCTAATCTATAAGTCTCAGCAAACAGAGTTGGAGAAACTGCTTTCTCTTGGTTTGACTTTGAATGCTTTGAAAGTAGTTAGAGATATATTTGCCAAACAAATTGCCTCTTGGCAAATAGCATAGTGTCATGCCACAGTTCTCAAAGTTCACTGAGCTCCAATTACTTTCTTCAAGTGAAAGTTGAAGCATACATCCAAAATACAAAACAAAAAGGGCAGTAACACTGGTAGTTAAAGTGGGAGTAGGTTCCCAGAGCCCCACTTGCTCAGCCTCCCTCTGCGTGGGTCCCAGGATCCATAAGTAGTCCTCAGAAAACACTGCTGGCCAGGATGTGATTAAATCCCACCCCAACTCTAGAATCACCCCCGGGCCCCTCTCTGCCCCACCCCTCATTTGCTCTTGGCCCTGGCAATCTGCACCCTCTCCAGCTGTCTCCTGTATCATTCTCACCGCAATCACAGCCACACTCCAGCACCTCTTGTTCTCTAACTACCTCTCCTTGACTCCAGATTCCTGCCCCATTTCTCTGTTCCCCTTCATAGAAAACTCTACATACTGCATTGACTTTCTCACCTCCTGTTGTTTCTCAAATATACTGGACCCTGTCTACTTCCTTCTCTTTCTATTGCTGACATTAGGGTCTAAGTCCATATCGTTTCTTGCCCCGACAACTGCAGTGACCTCTTATTTAGTCTTCCTGTCTCCACTCTTGCTGCCTAATACCCATTCTCCACAGAGCAGCTAGACAAGTAACTTTAAAGAGTAAATTACATCATAACACCGGATGATTAAAATATTTCAGATGCTGGCCGAGTGTGGTGGCTCATGCCTGTAATCCCGCACTTTGGGAGGCCAAGGCGGGCAGATCACGAGGTCAGGAGATCAAGACCATCCTGGCTAACACAGTGAAACCCCATCTGTACTAAAAATACCAAAAAATTAGCCAGGCGTGGTGGCATGAGCCTGTAGTCTCAGCTACTCAGGAGGCTGAGGCAGGAGAATTGCTTGAACTCGGGAGGTGGAGGTTGCAGTGAGCCAAGGTCTTGCCACTGCACTCCAGCCTGGGCAACAGAATGAGACTCTGTCTCAAAAAAAAAAAAAAAAAAAAAAAAAAAAAAAAAAAAATCAGATGCATCTGAATGCATTTAAGATAGAATCCAAACTCCTTCCCACAATGTATAAAGCCCAGCAGGATCTACCTTCTTTCTATTTCTCCAACTTCAATTCAGGTCATTCTGCACCCACCCCTCAGGCCTCAGCTCCAGCCATTCCCTGAGCCTAGTGTACTCTTGCCTGGTCTTTTTCTACCTGATGTCTCTTCAATATTTTTTGTTCTCACTTAAATGTTATTGCCTCAGAGAAGCTATCCCTCGCTCTTGACGTAAGGGTTCACTTTGTCCTTATTCTTCTTTTTCTCATTCATACTGTTTATTTCTTCTTGGTACCTACCACAGCCTGTAATTATCTTGTTTCTGCACTTCTGAACTTAAATATCTATCTCTCCCATTGGGATTCAATCGGCACAAGAGTTGGACATATCTTTCCTGTTCACCCACGTGGTCCAGCACCTGGCTCAGATCCTGGCACAGCATCTAACACATAGGTTAAATGTTTAGTTTTTATAACTGCAAAAACAAAGTCCATCTGGGATCATGAAAATAGTCTAAAATTCAGGTGTGGTAATACATGCACAGCTCTGCAAATATACTAAAACCATTGAATTGTACCATTTAAATGGGTGAATTTTATGGTGTGTGAATTAGGTTTGGAGTCTTAGTTTCCATATTTGCAAAACTGAATAATAATCCCTGAGAGAGAGAAAAGAATTAATTGCAACTTTCATAAGTTTCTGTTCACCTGACCATAAACACTTGAGACATCCCTCAGCTGTTACAATTCTCATTTAGGAACCCCTGGAAATCACCTTGACCCTCAAATATCAGAACAGATACCACGCTGACTTTGCTCAGTGGTGATAGGTTGCTGCTGCCCTACTGAAATAGAACTTACAGGGAAAAAGAAAGAGAGAGGGAGAGACAGAATGAGAAGAAGGAAAGGAAAAAGAAAAAAGAAAGGTACACACCAGATCACAGAGTTACAGCAAATCACTAGAACCATACCACTGTTTGCAAAGACAAATTTATCTGCTTCTTTTGGTATTTCTTTCCTTCAAATTTGTGTGTGTTTGCTTCTTGTACTAGATTGGTGTCTTAGTCAGTTCAGGCTGCTATAATAGAATACCATACACTGGGTGGCTTAGGCAACAAACATTTATTTCTCACAGTTCTGAAGACAGGGAAGTCCAAGATCAAGGTGCTAGCAGATTTGGTGTCTATTGGGGGCCCACTTCCTGGTTTCTAGAGGGCCACCTTCTTGTTTTATTCTCAGAGGGTAGAGAGGGAGTGAGAGAGCTCTCTGGGGCCTCTTTTATAAAGGCACGAACCCCATTCATGAGGGCTCATCTCATGACCTAATCACCTCCAAAGGCCCCATCTCCTAATAGCACCACATTGGGATTAGGATTTCAACATATGAATTTTGGGGGAACATAAACATCCAGTTCACAACACTTGAATTCTTCCAGAAGTGAAGCCTGAGGCAAGAATTCGAGTGCACATTGTTTATTTGGGAGGTGCTCTCAGAGAGCATGGGCTGGGCAGTGGGCAAGTGAGACTGGGAAGGAAGAGATCGCAGTGGAGCGAGAGGGGACTACTGCGGGGCTGTGGGGCTCAATCCTGCAGGGGTAGAACATACCCTAGCAACATCCCAGAGAGACACAGTTGCCCACCAGCTTCCCTGCTGTCATTGTGTGAGAGCTGCTCCCCCAGGGCTTACTCCCCAGCACCTTCAGCTTGCTCTGCATGGGCCAAGTCGGCTCCTGTGGCTGAGGCTTGGTCTTTGCAGGAAGACTCCATGGAATGGTGGTCAGGCACCAGTGGGGTCTTCTACATGCCAGCCACAGACTTCAGACACACACCAGCCCCCAGGCACCATTCAGGAGCAGCCCATGGGAGGGTAGGTGTGGGTGAGTGGGCCTTGCCGAGTTTCCTCAACTTCAGACCTTCTTATTCCTCTTCACAAATCCCTTCTGAAAGCTGAGGCAAGATAGAATCCCACGGGTGTTCTTAGTAGCCAAGACAAGCTCTGGATTCCATGGCGAAAGTTGCCACTCAGTACAGAACGTGTGTGGAAATCTGAGAACTCTGGCCTAATCAACTACGAGACACATCCTTTCCTCCTTCAATTTTTGCTACAACCCCAGTTTAATTCTAAGTTTCCTTACTCTGTGAAACCCGCACCTCTCAGCATCTTTTATTTCTGATCCATGCATGTGACACCAAGTTACAGGTGTCTCAGGAACATTGTAAAAACTGTAATAACTTTTAAAAAAACATCAGAAAAGGCAAGTGACTTACTATAGCACATAAACATGTACCTAACTTTCAGAGACTCTCTTTTTGCACTTGCTTCTTTAAAATCTAAAGTTAAAGCTATGTTAGTCACAGCCGTTAAAATGACCCGGTGATATATTATTGCCTTGAAGAGTCCCCTCATAAAATTAATGTTGCAGTCTTGCCTCTCTGCACACTCAGAATTTCACGTTTGCTTTGTTCCATTTTGATCTTTGTAAGTTATTTTAAAGATTACATATACCTGTCCTTTGCTGTATTAAGTGTCCTTAGAATGATTTTGGTCAAAGGTAATAAAATTCTACTCTGCTGCAGCTTACTTGTCTTACCTCTCGTATCCATCTCAAATTTCCCATCCCACTCTACAGAAGGTGCCACAGTGGCAATCCATGCCCGATAGCATGATCTTTACTTATTTGGGAAGTGCCCTTGAACCTCAGCAGGAGCCCACATGGGAGTGGAAGGGCAGCACTCCAACACCTCTGAGCCCACCCACACCTCAGGGTAGGGGGAGCTGGCCCCACCTTCCCTGGCAATGACAGTGACCTCACAGCTGGTCCCCATCCCAGGTAGGCAGGGTGCCTTCCACTTTTTAGTTTTATATAGTCTTTGTTAATTCATTAGCCCTGCTTATCTCACTGATGCCAATGTACAGAGTGGGAACTCTTTCATGTCACAAACACAGGAGGCCATCACATGACTGTATCCCCAATCTTCCTGATGGGCCTTTGTTCATGCCTGGTTCTGCCTGGAATGCCCTACTCTGCTTGCTTTACCCAATATTAAATTTTCTTTATTCATTTAACAAGGGTTAACCGATATTTGTTATAGGGTAGGCATGTTGCTAGGCCCTAAAGACACAGTGGTATGTGAAATGGACATGTGACCTCTACAGCGCTTAAGTCTAGTGAGAGGACGGAAACAATGAAAGTGTAAGGTACACACAAGTAAATAAATGTGTAATTACAAACTGAGAAGATTCTTATAAATTATTTTACTGGTGTTATTGGGAAGGTATATCTGTGAAGGAGTAACAGGGGAGTGTGGGGATATAACCCAGAACAGAGTAGCAGGTTACCTAAGCATGCAGGGCCACAGCTAGCATGGGACCGAATTCTGCAGTTACCACTCTACGTGTGTGTGATCTTGAGTAAGTTGCTTGACCTCTCTAATCCTTAATTTTCTCATCTATAAAGTGAAGATAATACCATCTACCTCTAAAGGTATTGGGAAGATTGGATTAATTTTTATAAAACACCTGGTACAAAGAATGTGTTCAGTAAATATTAGCTACTAATTATCACTATTATTAAGCTGAGATTTGAAGACCACACAGAGGGCAACCATGCTAAGAGTTTGGGGGAAAAAGCATTCCAAGAAGAGGGAACAGTATGTTCAAAGGCAATATAGCCCAGTTTGTTGTATTATCTATCCAAAGACCAGTGTTACTGGAATTGCATGAGTTAGGGAAAGTCTGCTATGGGATGGGGTGGGAGGTAGCTTTATGGTGGCTGTGTAATTTCTCCAACAATGCTTAGCTGCATTAGTGCCAGCCTAGAGAAGGCAAATGTTGGGTACATACAGAATTGGATTTTCCTCTAGAGAATGTGAAAGAGGAAGAGAGGAAAGGATGTGGAAAATATTTATAACAGAATGGTTCTGATGAAAGACCATAAAATCTGAGCTAGATAGGAGAGAATAAAAGATAACAGTACCTAATTAACAGAGATAAAATAGGAGAATGACTTGATGGTATCAACTAGAAAGGAAAATTGTTTCAAAAGCACACTTGAGTAAAGTGAGCTAGAAACAAGGGAAGTTAAGGTAGGAAAGTAAGGTCTCCAGATTCATTGTTTAGGATATAGTCTAATATCCGGGCGTGACAAAATCCAAGAAGTGACTCTGGGATCATATGGCTGAAGGGGGGTAGTGGTCAAGGTAATAGGTGTGGAGGTCAAAGGACAAAGGGGTCAGAACATTGAATGAATTATCCATATGCAGCCCTGCTACCAGCCAATATGGAGACTTTATGCAAATTAGAAAATGGCACCCCCTTCCTCAAAATGTTTTATCATCATCTGCAAGAATCTGTCAAAAATCTCTATGCAAATCATTGATGGTGACACAGATGGAGCAGCCTCCTGGACTTATATAGCTGTAAGCAGCAGCCCTGTTTATGTATGTCTTGAATCCAGCAAGAATCATAGGTGGTCATAGTGAAAAGGAAGATGTTCCAGGAACCCCGTTGGGCAGTGACAGAAGGGGAATGATCAGAAGCTGTTGGCCATCAGCAACAAGAAGTGGGAGAGGGTAGAAAGTTCAGTGGCATGAACCTCAGAGGAACAGAGCTTTTACAAGATAGAGAAGGAGTAGTGGTGTAGAAACAAAGGTGCAAGGAGAGGACAACACCCTCATCTCCTCAAACTCAGGTATTTGAGATTTGTGAAACAAGCAGGCTCTGCACAGAAAGGCTGTGGCAGATGGTAGAGTCCCTCAATTTCCTAAGATTTAGCTCAAATGTTTTCTCCTCTGTGAAATATTTCCTGATTTTCCCAGCTGGAAAGAATTTTTTTCTTCCCTGAAATCTCTAGCAACTAATTTGTGCCTCTTTTATCTCCAGATCTTTTTCTATTTTAACTATGTCATTTCAGTAGGTTCTTACCTACTCTAGCAGAAGGTGTGGTCTTTGGGAGTGGGTCTCTGTCTGATGCATCTTTGTTCTACTATAATACTGTTTCTTCATTTATTTAGTCATGGTAGAGGCATAATAAATATTGAGTGAATGAATGAATATTACTATTTCATTTTACTGCCAAATCTTAGTAGAATTAATTATGTTTTTGAACTAGCTTTATCTATATTGCACCTAGAATCAATGTAAATGGAATTTGCAGTTTTGCAATCTGGGTACAAGGTACCATATGAATTGTGTTTAATGATAATGTCTGTCTTTTTCTTTCTTTACTACAACAGACTCTTCCCTTCTTTTGTAGTTTTTGAGTAGCAGGAAGAATTTCTAGTATTAATGATAACTATATTTGATATAATTATCTTTTATAGCTTGTATTTTTATTAAACAACCAAAATCCCATTTTGTTATTTAAAATGATGATTATAAACAACAATCAATTGTGAACTGACAGTTTGTCTTTAGTTCATATAATATTTTTGTTTTGTGAATTTAGAGATCTCGTGTGACTGTTTCTTCAGTGAATTCAGCTATATATTTTATATTCATAATAATATGCTTCTTCCCAGTATAACAATTGAAAAAATGAAATTCCTCACTCTTTTGAAGACCATAGAATACATAAATAAGTATTTTTGGCTTCCTGCAATAGAGGTTATTAATTGCTTTATGTCTAATATTGGTAAATGAATTCCTTATTTGATTATGGTAGAGTGTATTTTTATCCTGGAAGAGTAAATGAAAGACAGTTTAAAAATTTCTCCTTTTATTTCTTAAGACATATACTCTCATTTCTAAAAGCTTTTAAAACTCCTCTTGTCTTATCAACAAATGATGCTAGAATAACCGGACATCCACAAGCAATAAATAAATAAATCTAGACAAAGTCTTTATACCCTTTACAAAAACTAACTGAAAATGAATCGTAGACCCTAATGTAAAAGGTAAAACTATAATATAAACCTCCTAGAATATAACATGGGAGAAAACCTAGATAATAACCTGAGTTTGAAGATGACATTTTAGATACAACACCAAAGGCATGATGTGTGAAAGAAATCATTGATAAGCTGGACTTTGTTAAAATTAAAAACTTCTGCTCTGTGAAAAACACTGTCAAGAGAATGAGAAGACAAGCTACAGACTGAGAGAAAAAAAAATTGCAAAAGAGAAAGCTGATAAAAAGACTGTAATCCAAAATATTCAAAGAACTCTTAAAACTCAACAATAAGAAAATAAACAACCAGATTAAAATGTGGGCAAAAGACTGAATAGACACCTCACTGAAGAAGATATACAGATGACAAATAAGCATATGGAGAGATACTCAACATCATATATATTAGGGAATTGCTAATTAAAACAACAATGAGATGCCACTATATACCTATTAAAGTGGCCAAAATCCAGAACACTGACAACACCAATTGCCAGTGAGAATGTGGAGCAGCAGGAACTCCCACTCATTGCTGGTGGGAATAAGAGATAGTAGTCTCTTTGAAAGAGAGTTTGGCAGTTTCTTACAAAACTAAGCATACTCTTACCACAGGATCTAGCAATTGTGCTTTTTGATATCACCCAAATGAGTTTAAAACGTGTCCACAAAAAATCTGCACATAAATTTTTATAGCAGTTTTATTTATAATTGCCAATATTTGGAAGCAACCAATATGTTCTCTTGAGCAAGTGAGTGGATAAACTATGGTACATCCAGTCAATGGAATATTATTCTGCACTGAAGAGAAATGAACTGTCCAGCCGTGAAAAAGACATGAAGAAAACTTAAATGCATGTTACTAGTAAAAGAAGCCAATCTGTAAAGCCTACATACTATATGATTCCAATTGTCTGACATTCCAGAAAAGGCAGAAACTTTGGAGTCAGTAAAAGAATCCGTGGCTGCCAGGGGTTAATGAGGAGGGAGATATGACTAGGCAGAGCACAGAGGACTTTTCAGGGCAGTGAAACTATTCTGTGTGATACTATAATGGTGGATCCATGTCATTACAGATTAGTCCAAACCCACAGTATGCATAACACCGAGAGCGAACCCTAATGTAAACTACGAACTTTGGGTGATTATAATATGTCAACGTGGGTTCATTGATTGTCACCAATGTACTACTCTGGTGCAGGATGTTGATAGTCGGGGAGGCTGTACATATGTAGGGGTAGAGAATAGAAGAAAAATGTCTGTACCTTCAATTTTGTTGTGAACCAGAAACTGTTCTTTAAAAAAAGTAATGTTAAAATGACAGTAACAACAAAATGCTCCTAGCCTTCCACATAAAGAGTATTTTCCTAGCATGGTATGCCTGGCCCTTTTGGACCTGACCTTCAGGTATCTCTTATTTTATCTCCCACCACATCCCTCAATAACATCATTTGTCCATCTATCTATCTATGAAATATTCATTTATATTCCTTATGTGCCAGATATTGCAAGATGCTAAGGCAAAACAGTTAAGAGACAGACACTATTATAATATTTATAAAAGTAAGTTGTAAACATTGATTTTTTATTTTAAGATTTTGAATTCTTTGAGGATAGAAATTTTATCTTGCTTACCAAAAAGATAAGTACTCAGATAAAGCTTGTGGTTCAATATATAACTATATACATACATAAATAAAATTTTTCTTCATGACATTTTGAAATTTTGAGTTCAGTTTGCATATTTATATTTCCCTTTGAAAATTTTCCTCAAGTGGGCATTTATTGAAGTGTACATGCACCACTAAATTGTTATCCTTACTGTTCAGTAGATCTGAGTTATAAGCCAGGAGGAAACAGCATGCTCTGTGTCACAGCAGAGCTGGCTGTTGCAGCCCAGTTTGTCTCCCTTTGGAATAGCGATAAAGTGCGTATTTTCTCTAACTGCTAGAGTTAACAGAGAAGTCTTGGAAGAAGAAATGGAGCTTCAGAAAGAGAGCTTAGTTTTGATTTGTTTACCAATTAAAAGAACTAAGATATCTGAGTCAGTTCTATTTGAGATCATAATTGGTCTTTTTAAAAAACAAATAAGGATAGGTAAGGGAAGATATTAAAACAATCGTTAAGAAAAATCTTCAAAATATTTGTTAAACATTTAATTATAAAATTTAATTATAAAAATTTGAAACCCTTACTAGAGTTGAGAAAGTAAAATAGTGAATCTTCATGGACAAGCGCCCAGCTCTAATGATCTTCAACTCATAGCCAAATTTGTTTCATCTATAGTCTTACCCACATCTCCTCTTTCTGTTAACCACCTAGATTGTTTCGAAGCAAACTCTGTAATTATTTCGGTATAAAACTTTAAATGTAAATATTTCAATGAAAAATATTTCAGTATAAAACTGTAATATTTCAGTATAAAACTTTAAGATAACTCTTTTTTTGCCGAGCACGGTGGCTCATGCCTGTAATCCCAGCACTTTGGGAGGCCAAGGTGGGTGGATCACGAGGTCGGAGTTCAAGACCTGCCTGGCCAACATGGTAAAACCTCGTCTCTACTAAAAATACAAAAATTAGCCAGACATGGTGGGGGGCGCCTGTAATCTCAGCTACTCAGGAAGCTGAGGCAGGAGAATTGCTTCAACCCGGGAGGTGGAGATTGCAGTGAGCCGAGATCGCACCACTGTACTCCAGCCTGGGCAACAGAGCAAGACTCTGTTTTGGGAAAAAATAAAATAAAATAAAATAAAATAACTTTAAAAATGTAAGTACAACATTATTATTACACCTACCCAAATTAATGATAATTGCTTGCTATCATCAAATATCCTGTTGGTGTTGAAATTTCTCCTTTTACCCATCATTTCTAAATGACTTAAATGTTTGAATCAGTATCAAATCAAGTTCATGTATTGCAATTGGTTGGTGTGTCTCAAATCTCATTTATTTCATAGGGATATCTCCCTTTGTCTATTCCCCTTGCAATTCATTTGCTGAAAATACCTTGGTTTGTGGTTTGTTTGTCTTGTAAAGTTTCTAGACTGTGCTGGTTCCATGCCAGTGGAATAGTTTAACATGTTCCTCCATCCTATGTATCTCCTATAATTTGGTAGCTGGCTGCAGAGGCTGATTGGATCAGGTTCAATTTTTGGCAGGAAGATTTTATGGACAGTGGTGTGTACTTCCATCAGGAGGCACATAATATATGATTGTCTCTCTTTTTGTGATGCTAGTAGCTCACGATAATCATTCCCTAGATCCATTATTTCATTCAAGATTCCAAAGTGGTAACATTCTAAGTATATTATTCCTTCTATAACCATTCGTTAAAATTCTGTAAAAAGAAAGTTCCCCTCTTCAAACATTTGGTTATCCTGTGGTACAGTTCATTTTGGAAAACCAGAATGCTTGATTCTTTCCCTTTATTTAACAGTATCAAAATAATGAATTGATTCCCTGGCATTCTCCAAAGTTGACGAATGAGTATTTTTTTTTTCCAATGAGCTTTTGCCCCCCAACGTCATTATGAACTTAAGAACTTAAGTGTATTCGATATGCTTCAGTTTGAGCATCACATATATTTCATAATCCACTGATTTCATCTTTGGGTGGGTGGATGCCTCCCCAAGTTGGCTCCTGAGTTTTTTTGACATGACTTCAATTGGCTTTAATAGCTTCCCAGCTTTCACATATGATATGCAAGGCTCGTCTTGCCCTTGGCCTGAAATCGGCCATTTCTCCAACAAGCCCTATTTTGTTCTAGTGGGAAATGGTTGCTTAGAGACCACTATCTGGCTGGTAGAGGAGTTTATTGGTATTGGATCAGTCACTTTCTAGGCTTTTTCAGTAGATAGAGCTAATATATAAAATACATTTGTTTAAAAAATGGAAACAAATATGATGGTAAATGCCCTTCACCTATTTTTACTTAAGCTATTTAATTTATAGGACACAAATACTGTTGGAGTGACATTATTAAAGACTTCTGAACTTCAAACTACAATAGTAGGAGATCATACTTGAGAAGAGTTCCCCCTGGGAAATTGTTCTTCTGATATGAAGTCCCTTCTTTAAACAAAATGCTCCATTAAAATTTTACAAATGAATCTGTGAAGTGTAGGACTGTCCACAATATCAAATTATTTCAAAATCATCTTTAATATAAAAACAAGTATAAAATTATATTTTCTAAAAAAAAAAGTAAAATATAGAAAATGCATATAGCATAAAATGATTTTGGCTAAGTATAATGCCACAGAAAATAAATATACTTAAAACACTCTTGAATACTTAATTCAATATCCTTTGTAAGAAATATAAAATTCAGGGAGTATGTTAAGGCTTTTGTTCTAAAAGTTTTAACACATGAAAAAATAGATATATATATAAAATTCTAGTATGAATTTTCCTCTTAAAAAATTTGAATACTCATTTTGAAAAACAGTATTTCCAGAAAGGAAAAAGCTTTCTTTGCTATATTATACACCGTATCCTTAGCCTAACTAGTTTTGCTTCTAGAATAATAGGTGAATTAATTTATAATCTTATCAAATGTCCTGGTTATATCAGATTTCTATCAAGAAAAATATTTTTAGATGTTCTTGTTCATGTCTTTAAGATTCTGTTACATCATGTACATTAGGATTTCTGGGTCCATAATTTTTCAGCATTTTCATTTGCACTAAATGGATGAGAGCAGAGAAGAGCAGAAATAGCTTTACCCCAGAGTCAATTTCCCATACATTCTAATTCAGGAATGTGGAGGAGAGGCAAATTATGACGTCCCTATTTTTGTCACAGTCTCTTGCTCCCCACCATTACCTTCTCGCCTCTGAAAGCTTTTTATCCTATCATTAAAAAGACTGCCAGCAATGTGTGCCTATATTCTGGCATTAAACTTATAACTACTGAGAACATGCACATATTTCCCCTCCAGCTAGATGATGAATAAATCCTTAAATGACATAAAAGGAGCCCAGTCACCAAGTTCAGTGCCAACCATTTCCATTTCTATGTGCCTCTGAAGCTACCTGCCTCCTGAGAACGCTGCTCAGCACTGCAATGGAACTAACCTTACACAAAGAGCAGCTGCCAGATGCCTGGACTGCAAGCCGCCTGCAAACCCAACCTGACATGGACAGCAAATGCCACACTGATAATGACACCTTGCTCCGGTGTGGTACCCAGGTTTTGTCACTCCACATTAAGTAGCATGGGGACAGACAGAGAGAGGGCCCAAACATATACATCATACGGAATATGAATCTTGTGAGTAAAGATGAAAGTCATGTGGGTAATACAGTCTGGTAGGAAAAGGCAGGTTTTTGTTGATGCCACATATGGGCTGGGGCCTGAAGGTGGGAGGAACAAGAGGGAAGATATCCTATGAAAAATAGATTGAAAGTCTAGTCCTTTGAGTTCTGGACTTTTATTTCTTCTCAGAAGACTTTCCTTCATTCCACTTAACCCGTTAGTTTAACACAGATTCACTTCAATGCACAATTAAATTTTGCTGTAGTGTGAAGGAGTTTAGAGATAAATGACATATAGTTGAGGGAGAAAACATTACAACTATAAGCGTAGGTTAATCAATTCTCTTGGCATGTCTAAAACAATAAATTCTTTCAAGTGGCCCCTGTTGACACTTCACTTTCAGATGTTAAGAACTCCATAAATGGGAAGTTTCATTTCTAATTCAGTGGCTTTTTGTTAGTTTCTTTGGCGAAGGGAGAAGGGGAAAAGAGGATAGAGTTATTGACCCCTTTGAGAATCTGATGCTTGCTAAAGATCTGATCTTCTCCCCAGAGAGACAGAGACACAGAGACACATGCATTTTTACACACAATTTCAGAGGCGCATGGACCTCGCCTGTTTTACTTCATTTCTGCTTTCCAGTCCAAGGACAATTTCTTGCCTTTGAGCCCCTTTCTGCTCTGAAAGAATAAAGTCCAGATTGAACCCAGCAACAGAATGATTTATTTTGGCTTCCAAAAAAAAATTGTAATCTGTTCAGACCTGTCCTCACCCACCCCAACAGTGGCTGTGGCCTCTGCGTCTACCCAGGACTTTCTCTCTAACCTGACCTTCTGTATTAGGCTGTCCTAGCACTGCTAAAAAGAAATACCTGAGGCTGGATAATTTATAAGAAATGAGGTTTCCTTGGCTCACAGTTCTGCAGGCTAAACAGGAAACACATCACTGGCATCTGCTTCTGGGGGCTTACGAAGCTTAAAATCATGGCAGAAGGTGAAGTGGGAGCAGGCACATCACATGGCAAAAGCAGGAGCAAGAGAGAGAGTGGGGCAAGGGGGAGCCGCACACTTTTAAATGACCGAGTCTTACAAGAACTCACTATCTGGAGGCCGGCACCAAGGAAATGCTGCTAAACCATTCATAAGAAATCCACTCCCTTGATGCAAACACCTCCCACCAGGCTCCACCTGCAACATTGGGAATTGCATTTCAGCATGAGACTTGAGTGGGGACAAATATCCAAACTATTAATATATCACCTTCTAAAATGCTTTCCTGTGTTTGCTTCCTCACTTGCCATCTCTGGAATACCAGGCTCTTCTCTTAACTGCCTCAATGCTACAGGAAGTGTCCCTGGCACTTAGAAGTTCAATTCAACCCTCCTTCCCCTTTACAATTGCTCCTGTGGGGAGCCGCAGTAATGACAGGATAATGACAATTCCACAGTCTTTCCTAGCAAGCTTTAAAGCACTCAAGGCCACTCCATTTACATTTTAACAGGAGAATCATTAGTCCCTTGATGGAGAGAGTTTAGCTCTTCAATTCACTGCAGCTTTTTTTAAACAGTAGGGAACATTTTATCACAAACCCAGATAAAGAAGATAAAGTGTGACTTAATAGCTCCCTTCATGCATACATTTCATTAGAGACTACTCTGTTTTCATAGCTACCAAGAATCACATTATTTTCATAACTTGAAAATAAGTTAAATCAGCATATTTCTTATCCAACCATTTTCTTTTTCCCACAAAAGTGACAGGATGTGAGAGTTAAGATTCTGCATATTAAAGTCCAAAGCACTCTTGGATTTTTCTTATTTTTATTGATAAATAATATAGAAAGCTGATTAAAATTACATTGCATAAATATACCTTTATACATGACATGCATAGAATACTTAATTACACATTTAACTATAAATATAAAAATCTTATTTTTCCAGAGGAAAAGTAACTTTGAACAATTCTAATTATTAATGATCTCATTTTAGGCTATATGTACCTTATTATCAAGCACATTTTGTGTTTATTTCCCTTTTTTGTACTGCTTTTTTTCTTTGTATGTCCCTTAAAGAATTATTAAGGATAATGATTACTGAAATGTGTGTCATGTTAAAAAAATTCTTCTCACACTTTTGTTAAGAACAGTAAGGCAGACTTTACTCAGGATTCCTTCAATGGGGTTTTGCAGTAGAGGAGAGAAATTGGGCTTGTTCCAAATACAGCCAGGAAAAGTGGGAATTTACAGCCAAGGAGCAGAGTTGGGGGGTTCCATGGATGGAACCTCACTAAAAGGGTCGGTATATTAATCTGTTTTCACACTGCTATGAAGAACTGCCCAGGACTGGGTAATTTACAAAGCAAAAAGGTTTAATTGGCTCACAGTTCCACATGGAAGCCTCAGAAAACATAATCATGGTGGGAGGGAAAGCAGGCACGTCTTATATGGTGGCAAAAAAAAGAGCACATGAAGGAGGAACTGTCAAACACTTATAAAACCACTGGATCTTGTGAGAACTCACTATCAGGAGAACAGCATGGGGGTACCATCCCCATGATCAAATCACCTCCCTCCAAGCCCCTCCCTTGACACATGAGAATTATGGGGATTACAATCTGAGATGAGATTTGGGTGGGGACACAGGGCCAAACCACATCAGTAGGGTAATTCTTCACTAAACTGACCTAACAAGATTCTTCTGAAGGCAGGCCAGGGTGATTAGATGTCACCTGGGACATGGTGGGGGATGGGCACAGGTAATTTGATTAGACATGCAGGGTGGAAGATTCTGGCTAAATCGACTTGACTGGATTCTTGCCCAAACTGGACTCTACTGCAAGGATGGAGACAGAAGCCTAAGGTGGGTCTAGTTAAGCAGAGGGCTCAGGGGAGACTTATTAAAGTTTCGTCAAGGAGAAAATCTTTGTTAGTCAATACAAGATATGCCTTTTAATGTAGAACTATTGAAGAACTCCCTGTGCTTTCTTCATTTGAATAAACAAATTTAAAAAGAGGTTTTTGACAAGATATTTCCTCAGTAATTTCATCCAAATTTCTGGGAAACTGAACAGTTAGCTGCACTATTTCTCTTACCATGATAAAGCGCAGAAATGAAAGGAAATGAAAAAGTGGAGACAGAGTTAGTATTGCCAACTGGCTGACAGATCTTTGAGAATATGATTCTGATGGGGCTGAGGATATGCTATCCCCAAATATGGCACCTTGGTGTTTGAGAAAACTGCAGAAGCAGGAAGGTCTCTCTCTGACCTTCTCCCACCCTTCTCCCCTGAAGCAGGCTATTAGTTCTAGAAAAGGAGTTTCTGACCTTCACCTGAATAGGCCATAAGACCTTCATGTGAGCTCTGAAGACCTGGAGAACAAACAGGCTTTGCTAAGTTCCTCCTGGTTTACCATCATTAGACCATACTTCTTTTACCCAGTCATACTTTTCCACAACTATCCATTTCCTCTTCAAACTCAGGAATGAAAATACACAGGTTTCTCTGACTCTTTCGATCTTCGTTTCTGAAGGCTACTGTGTCATGCAAGACTTACATTAAATAAGTTTGTATGCTTTTCTCCTGTTAATCTGTATCTGTCTTTTGTTATAGAAGCCTCAGCTATGAACCTAGCAATGGATAAGAAATCTTTTCTCCTCTACAGTTCTCATTGACAAGGATGATACAGGCATTAATATTAAGTTTATTAGTGACACTTGGAATATCCCCAAACATAACAGCAAAGTTCTGAGGAGGAAAGGAGATGATCCAGGGATCAAGTGCAGCACACCAAATCAAAGCTCTTTTCAGCAGGCAAGTGGGGAGATAGGATGCATCATAGCAACCATACTTCCCTATGGTGCTTTGAACACAGTTCTCATCAAGGGCTTATTTAATTCTCTAAGTCTCTACCTGCTTCCCTCTGGGACTGCCCAGTCAAAAGCATGGGTCTGAATACATTTTACTTGTTTTTGTGTCCCAGTGCCAGCTCCTTAATGGACATATATACTTCCTAAATGTATATATGACATCAGTTCCCTGTGAACATTTCTTAAGACTTTTAGTCGTTAGGTTATTTTAATTAACTCTCGTATCATGGTTGCTCAATACCTACTGGGTGCCAACCTGATGGTACATGGTACGTATTACTGATCCCTCTTCCTGGATTTCTCCTGAGGTGCTGTGCCTGATTAACATCTACTCACCCTTCAGTCTCAACTAAGGCCCCACTTCCTTCCAAGCTCTCCCTAATCATGCTGAACCAGGTTCTTCCCTTCCAAGGTATACCTGTAGCACCCTGTGCTTCTACTTTCATAACCATGTGAAGAAACCAACAGCCCATCAAACTGGTATGGAGACACTTTAAAGTAAAGACATCTGAGCTGCAGAAGATTCAGAAAGAAATCTTTGAATTTCCTTCATCTGACAGGGCTTTATGAGAGTCAGCTGCCCCTGAAGCCCCTTTGGGGAGGTGTCCATTCAAGAAGGCAGTGGCCTTGCACAACAGGACAATCCAAAAAAATGGTGTGAATGAGCCCCATCAGAACCTTTCAACCTTTGAAAGTCTAACTTCTGCCCTTCTTATTAGATACTAATAGACTGTCTTATTAGACTAATAGACAAATAGTCTAAGAGACTCTAACTGTTCTAGGAGCTACTCTCTATATAAGGTACTCCTGCATGCCTAATATATTTTTCTCCTATTAATCTGTTTATTGTCACTTAATTCACAGGCCCCCAACCAGTAAGACCTGAGTTGGGAGAGGAGAAGTTTTTCCTCCCAGCACATGACACTGTTCATTACAAATTAATTATAACATGAATATAAGCTCAGAGAGCAGAGACTGAGTTTGTCTTACACTCATTGAATCCTCTAGAAGGTTCCCTAAGCCCTTGCTTATCCCTGACAATTTTTTTACTTCATTCACACATGAACAACAAATTAATGTACTACAGTATTTTTGAATATGGAATCCATGTACTATAGTATTTTTTTTCCAAAGCTAACTGAGTATTTCTCAATTGAACTAGTTATTTGATCCTTGATAAATATACTCCTTATTCTCCTTATTCAAGTCCCCACCCCGCCCTCCAAATCCATTCAATGTTTCTCTACCCTGCTGTGACCACTAGAAGGCTCACAGCTGTTTTCTGCCTCTGTTGGCCCCCTCGCCTGCTGGCTACGGGCTGGGTTCAGGCAATAGAAAGTACCAGCAGGTGATCAGAGGGCAGGAGGGGAGAGAGAGGTCAGAACTTACCTTTTCCCCATTTCCCCTAGCCCAGTGCAGAATCTCTTACAGCAGCTGTGTCCCTTTGTGATTTTAGAACACATACAGGGCCCCTGCTCTGCTAACTTTACTTCTTCTTCTTGTTTCTTTAGCCCAAGAGACATCAACAGGTTGTTGCTAGTCTCTGGGTGCCTCACCTTCCTGTTTGCTCTTTTAATCCTTTCGGTAAGTAGTGCCTTTATTAAAGTCTCTTCATGAAACCATCAGAGGTGGTTGCTGTTTCCTGCAGGAATCCCAACAGACACAGTAGATAACTTGGTGGGTTGTTGTTGGTTTTATTTTGTGTGTGTTGTGGTCGGCGGCGGCAAGAGTAGGGGGGCAGGGTGGTGAAAATGTCTAGGATTTTTACGTTCTCTTAATGGTTGAGCATTGTCATTGTTTTGTTATGATAAAACAATGTGAATGGGAATGTTATTCACACTTTCAATGTCTAGATGTTTAGACTGAGTTTCTCTGGATCTTTTCTTACCTTAACACTTTGATCTTTGTTTCTGGCCCAACAATTCAGTTGTCTCTTTTGGGAATTCTATATTCCTTGATTGAATCTCCATGATCTTTTCTCCATATTTTTAAATCTCACTCATCATCTCAATCTTTTACCCATTTCTTCTGTGTTCTGGGAGAGTTTTGCAAATTCTTTTGTACTTCACTAACTGATTTTCTTCTATTGGCTGCTTCCATCTCTGTTTTAAATTTGGCAGTCATGATTTTCAAATTCAGGCAATCCTTAATTATTTTAGATGTTTATTCAAGTTATATAAATGCAATTCTCTCTTGAATCTTAATAAGAAGACAAATCAGTTATTTTTTCAAAACAGTCTACTGAAAATGGCTGTTCTCTGAGTTGGATCATCACCCTCATCCCCCACATTTTTTTGGTTTAAAAATACATTTGTAGGCAACATGATTTTTCTGTTTACCTATTGTTCAAAGAATGCTATATGCTTGCCAGTTTTACCTATAGTTAAGTAAAACTTGAGATGGTTCCATCAAAAAGATTGATATATTTGTACAAATCCTTTCAGAGGGGCATAAGGGGAAAAGCCTTCAGAAGATAGTCAGTTCTTGGATCCAGCATGGAGGCAATCAGAAATGACCTGGAGCTTGAGTTGCTGCCAGAAACCATGTTTTATTCCTTTTTGTATTTCTAGCACAATATCTGATAATGAAGGTTTGATGGATAAACAAATGAATGAGTTCAAAGTTCAAGAGTTTTAAAAGTAGTCACTGGAATAAATTTTCCATATTAAGAAAAAAAATTAAACCTTTAAATATTCATCATTTTAGCACACTGTCAACTCAACAAAATTGTGGGTTTAAAGAAAAGATTAATTTAATGTTTTTAAGGTCCAAATTGTCATTTTTATTAAAATGCCATTGTTTTCTAAGTTCTGAACCAGTATTCTTCTTCTCTGTACTTAGACAGAACAAATATGCAGGTGAGTCATCCAACTTGCAAAGAGGCCATGGGAGGCACGACGAGGTCAAGAAAAGAGCAAACTGACGTAGTGAGAGATACCAAAGTTCCACTGCCATCTTCCAGCTGTATGACTTGCATATGCCGTTTAAATGAAGTCTGGGTTTTTTTTAATCTGAAAAATTTGCCTTATCTACCTCAAAAGAAGGGGATGAAAATGCATCTTAAGCATGAAGTGCTATGCAAATCTTAGTTGTGGTTATTACTGTAATTTCATGTATTGATTTTAAACAAAATGTACTTTGAGTTGGAAGGTAAAAAATATGAAAGACTCTAAGAATGGGGGCGGGGGGAACCAAATGATCTGTGGCCGCACTGAAGGTAGAAAAAAAGGAAGTGAATTTGAACTAAAGAAGCAGAAGTTGAGAAAGTACCAAAGTCTTTGACTTTCAGAGTGACCAAACACCAGCATAGTTCACCAGAGAAGATCAGGAATGCTGTCTCTTCTGAAAGGGTACCAAAAAGAGAGTAAACAGATCATTCTATATTGATCAAGGAGTTGCAAACTGACATCTGCAGACAAATCTGATCCCCAGATGAGCTCTATTTGTTCAACAAAGATGTTGTTGTCGTTGTTACTTTTTTTATTGAATTTGAGTGCTTTGGCGCACCTAGTCTTTCTGCCACTGTAGGTCCCACAACTTTCTGTTGCCTTATACTCAGCCCTTTAATTATTCAAGATACCTGCAGAGCCCTAGAGGCCTTTGAGGTTATCACTTCTACTGAAGGCCAATGCCCAAGGTTGCTGCCCTGCTATCTCTCCTCGTAAGTTTTCCTAAATGTGTTCTAATGGTCATTATGCCTGCAGCCTGTCTTCTCTCCACTCCATCTAGCATATGGTAAGGTAAGTCCTTAAGTCTAAACTTCTCAGCCCAATATATAATATCCTTTAAGAAAAGTTTTCAAACTTCCACTTTCAGTCTCATCTCCTGACTTATTTCCACACTTTTCCCTTTAAGTGCTCTAAACTTTCCATTTGCTAGAGACGTCATCCTTATTTCTACTCTCAGCCTTACATTTGGTGTTTTCTATGACTTGAATGCTTTTTATTATTCAGAGCCAAGGTCAAATCTCATTCCTATGAGGCTTTTCCTAATTTTCTTTCACTACCCAAACACTCACTTTAGGAAGAATTAGTTACTCTTTTTTCTGTGTTTCCACATGAATCTATCCAATTCAAGGACTTCTTTGCACGTAAATCTCTATATCCATATTTCCCTACCACACTGAAAAATCTTCAAGGCCAAGTACTGCATCATATTTATTTTTGCATCTATCTCAGGTCCTAATACAATGGTTATACTATGATTGTAACTGAGTAAGAGTTATGGTGGATACACAATTTTCAGCAGATGTCCACAAAGGTAGATAAATGAAGAAACATAGGAAGAGCGCCTGCTATTTTCTGTTTCTTTTAGGATCAGTTAGTACTTTTATATTGGCCTTTGATTGGGCAGTGATATTTTGTGGGATACATTGCCTACCACAAAAATGGAGAACCAGTCTTTTTTTTTTTTTTTTTTTTTTTGAGATGAAGTCTTGCTCTGTAGCCCAGTCTGGAGTACAGTGGCATGATCTTGGCTCACCGCAATGTCCGCCTCCCGGATTCAAGCAATTCTCCTGCCTCAGCCTCCAGAGTAGCTGGGATTACAGGCACGTGCCATTGCACTCAGCTAATTTTTCATATTTTTAGTAGAGACATAGTTTCACCATGTTGGCCAGGCTGGTCTTAAACTCCCGACCTCAGGTAATCCGCCCTCCTCGGCCTCCCAAAGTGCTAGGATTACAGGCGTGAGCCACCGCGCCCGGCCAGACAACCAGTCTTTCAAACATGTGCCTTTGATGACACAGAGCAGGCTGGGAACAATGCTAAGTCATTGCCCCCTTCTTTTGAGGTAGATAAGGTGGATTTTTCAGATTGCTACTTGCAATCTTCTTCCACACCTAAAACTGCAAAAACTACCAGTTATAGCACAGATTGAAGGAAAATTGCCTGGCACACTCCAGGGCACACCAACTTTCAGCACATATATGCTCAAAGCTTGATACCTATACCCCCAGAACACTGCAATTCTATCTTAACAATGTCAATAAGCAGGACACTTGATTTTTCACATTGCTTTAAAAGAGAAACAAGCGTGGTAGATTTGATTTGCAGAAGAAACACTGAAAAGGAAAACAAACAAAACACAGTTTCAAGAATGAAATGCCCTAAGAGGGATTTCATGATTTCTAGATGATACTCATTATATGTAAGTCTGTGCGATATTCTTATGTTACAGTGATCCAGCACGATACTGGTTCTTCATGACACTGGAGTAAATTAGGAGATTAGGGTTAAACAAGGTTGTACAAAAAAGTTTGACTTTTGACGTTTGGAAGCACAGTTGCATGGGGAAATAAGAGGAATATTTGTCACAGCTCTGTAACTTAAAAAAAAATGGAAAGGATTCTTTACATAATGTCTGAATTTATTAATTCAATCAATATCATTGAGAAGAGATTAGGTACTGTTCTACATGCTGGGACTAGAATGATGAACAAAACATGCAGAACCCTACACTCATAGAACTTGCATTCTGGATGAGGCTGACATTTTAGTGATGGATTCAGATTTCTTCTTTTTAAAATTTCAGAGTCTTGTAATTCCATAGGAAGTCACTATTTTGGAGAAAGGATTTTCACATTATGTAAAACAAAGGTCAAAAAACAGTAATAAATCATTTTAGGAGAATAAGAGGGAGACTAAGAAATATCCTGAAATGCAACTAAATAATCTCTTACACTTGCACTTTCTCCTTCCATACCTACAACTGCAAAAAGCACTAGTTAGCATCGGCAGGGAGCGAGTATCTTCTTGTTTTCACTCCTCTCAGGCGTGCTTCATGGTCACTAGGTTGGTCAACTTGCTTTCTCCTAGGAACTGAGAGGAACTCTTCTGCCAACAAGTTGCCTGTTCCTTTGGAGTGCACAAGGCAGAATGGACCTGTCTTGGTCATGTTCTCTGAGACTGTGGTATAAGCTTGGAGTAACTCTTAACCTGTGGGTTCTGGGGCATGGAGAAGGAGGTGAACACCTCAGGAGCCAACTAAGCGGAATCAGAGAACCAGAGACCACATGAGCCAGCAGAGCACATCTGAACCAGGAAATGTGACTGCTCTCTGGAGCAGTGGGTTTCAACCTTGTCAGACGCAGGGTTGTTGTTTTTTTTGTTTTTTTTTTTGAGATGGAGTTTTGCTCTTGTTGCCCAGGCTGGAGTGCAATGGCATGATCTCAGCTCACTGCAACCTCCACCCCGCCAGGTTCAAGGGATTCTCCTGTCTCAGCCTCCCGAGTAGCTGGGATTATAGGCACATGCCAGCACATGTGGCTAATTTTTGTATTTTTAGAAGAGAAGGGGTTTCGCCCACTTTGGCCAGACTGGTCTCAAACTCCTGACCTCAGGCGATCCACCCACCTCAGCCTCCCAAAGTGCTGGGATTACAGGTGTGAGCCACTCTGCCCGGCCCGACACAGCTCCTTTTATAACAGATATTTTCTAGTGTACCTTAAGTGAAATAAATAATATAATTTACTCCACACATGTTTTTTTAAAAGTCAGTATAATGCTCTAAATATGTAAGTTTAGGCATAGAGATTATACATAGAATCCCTGCAAATGCCCTAGTGGTGAATATAGATTTATAAAGATATGCTGGTCTATGGCTTAAATGCCACAGTAAGGTAATTTTCCATAATGTTTTAACTCTCAATTTACATGGTGGTTATATTCCTAAAAACTTCAATGTATATTAAAACCATGAACAACAACAACAGCAAAAACCAACTTTGAATTTATATGTAAAATGTAGTTAGGCTCTGGGCCCAGAACAATAAGCACGTTCTTCACCAATATGAATGCCCACCAAAATATTTGTAAATTGTGTGGGACACAGGACAACGTTTAATTGTGTGGAACCTCCCTGTGCACTGCATCAAGCCTAATCTCCCAATCCCTTACTTTAACCTCCCAGTCATGGCGACAACAGAATACCTCTCCTCCTACAAATTTCCAAAGCCCTTGGGGTGTGGAGTGCTACTGTCCCCTGGTCTACCATACTTGAGCTAGCCCAATGCTGTCCTAGAGATGGGGCCAGATGGGGTTCTCACTTGCATCCGGCCATGTGCTTAAATGAGTTGATCAAATCCATTTAAAGGGCTTGGTAAGCAATTGGCATTTTCTTTCAACATCTGAAATGCACAAAACTTGATTGGAAAATTCTACTTCTAGGGATTTGTCCTTTAACTCATCCAACCAATTATATATACAAACAATGGCTAAAAGGCTATACATCACACTTAACAGCAAATTTCTCTGGGTAAGGAATTGAGAGATGGGAGTATGGGGTGCAGACTTTCACTTAAACTTTCTATTACTTAGTCTTTCTTTATAATGAGTATGTCTCAGCATTTATTAAAACAGTATTTTTAAATGCTATTTTTACTCAAAAATAATGAAGGGCTAAAAATTAGATGATGAACTTGAGTATGGAACCCACGACTTGACTCAGTGACCCAATCAATTGAGTACATTAGTCCCAACATATTACGGTCATATCACCTAACGATGTCATCTTGACATTGTAGTATCTTTAAATCATTTTTTTCAACAAAATAAAAATAAATATCCACTCTGTTGCAATGTGCTCTTTCAGAGATATTCTAGACCAGTCTTCTTCTCTGAGGTCTTTTAGAACAGAAATAAATTAGTCACGTGTCTGCCCTGGCAGAACATGTGAGGAATTCTCTAACGTCAGACTCTTGGGGCTGCCGTGGGAAAGCTGAGCACCATTACCACTTCACATTAGGCGAAGTGTCAGGGTACAAATGTCACATACCATCTCGAGTTTCTAATTTTTAGTATTTAAGGGACTCTAAGATATATAAATATTTCTGAAAAATCTTTCTTATTTTCTCTTTTCCTGTTGTTTCTTTATTCCTTCAGTTCATTTTTCCTTTCCTTATCCCCACCCTGCCCCCACAGGTTCCTTATTAAAACAAAGACAGCTATTAAAGGAAGAAAGAACTGCAGAAGGGGAAAGAAAGGCTTCCTCTAGAAGGTGACAAAGGAGGGAAGATGTCAGAGGACTGGACGTGGCCTTGACAATAGGATGTTCCTCAAAACAGATCATGATATAAAGCTCAGAACTAAAGATTTTTTTTAAAACATTAACCAATGGTTCATCATCCCCCTATATGCTCTTTGATAACTTTAACACTAGAGTTGTGCTGAGTTGATACATGAGATCATATCTGAGAAATTATTAATAGCTCCTAAATTAACTTCTCGCATGGGATTTCTGCACTTACAGTTGTTCTTCTGATGCCTGCGAACCACACACAATACAGAGATAAAGTTATAATTATTTTACTCAATGACTACTATAGGGAGAATATGCAGCCTGAAAATTCAGCAACGCCAGTTTTGAGAAAAAGGATATTTTTAGAGGGTAATAAATTGTATGTTTTATAGATTTTTATGTATAAGGAAGCTATGTTCTCTTAAGTTGAAAAAGTAACCCCCAGCAGGCAACAGTTTGCAGCCTATAGTAGCAATAATCACAGGTAGATCAAAGTCTTCATCCACTTGGGCTACTATAGCAAAAACCTGTAGAATTACTTGGTAATTTGGAAATAATAGAAATTTATTTCTCACAGTTCTGGAGGCTGGGAGGTTCAAGACAAAGCTGTGATGGAAGAGATGAATGCTGTGTCTTCTCATGGTGAAAGAGGCAAGGTAGCTCCCTTCAACCTATTTTATAAGGGCACTAATCCCATTCATGAGAGTGGAGCCCTCATGACCTAATCCCCTCCCAAAGCTTCCCACCTCAGTACTATCACGTTGGGGGTTAAGTTTCAACATATGAATTTTGGAAGGATGCCAACATTTAGACCACAGCAATCAGTCAATTCACAGCTTAAAAATCATCGTGCCATGAACTAAAATTGCTTTCAATACTTATAATCATCCTTTACATTCATCTAGTATTCTGGCTTAAGAGTCTTTAACTTGGTTATTGACACATTACATCCTCTTTTATGGGCCTTCAATACAAAAATCAGTGCTGTCGAAGCTCTAAGATTCACAATTTATTTATTGTTCTTTCTTGAAATAAGAAGAATAATTAAAATATTCTATGTAATTTGATACAACTAAGAAATTAGTGGACCATTAAATCAAATAAATTATTGATCATAATTGTTTGAATTTTTCTTGAAGCTCTACCAATATATTTCTACCTTTATTATCTTATTAGATATTCACAAAGACTGTATAAAGGAAGTTACAGATATTAGTGTTATTCCCATTTCACAGAATAGAAAAATGAGGCCTAGAAGTGGTACATGATAGCCTGGGCCATCAGCACCAGAGCTGGGGGTAAAATCTATATCCCCAAATGTTCCCAAATCTCCACTACAGCCTGTCTAAATTAATGGTTCTTTAAACAAAAAAAATTCAAAAACAATCTGATCCTTTCAATTCTTCAATAAGGCCTAAGCTGTACCTGTTTCTTTAACAATGTTTTAGGTACAACAAGCCAGACACGGAATCCAAAGATAAACCACACACCCCATTGGCTTTTGCCAATTCTCCTTTTTACTGGCAGCTGCATTTCAAGGAAAAGCTGGTGAACTGCAGGGAGTAGATAATGGGGGCTTCTCAAGGTATCAGTACATCCAGACCACTGTACAAAGCAGATAATCTACGGCATCTGTTTAGAATGGGAGAGACAGCAAAGAAGTCACAGCTGAGCCCCAAGAAACCCTCAAAATGTGAGCACTTTGTTTATGAATCAGCTGCCTGCTCTATGGCTTGAGAATTAAAGAGCCTCAGCCAGGCTGTGGTCCTCTCCATACACTTAACACAGATGCAGCAACAGTGTAGCAGAAGTTGTGGGAGAAATAAAAACAGCAATCACTGATTGACAGTCTAACTTCCAGGTACCAGGCTGGTTGTTTTATGTATATTCTTTCATTTAATCCTCGTAGACCAAGATAGATGGTCATTTCTTTTTCTTTTTCCAAGTTTCTACCTGAAGTTGAAATAAACCATGAAGAACACCAAGAAGAGAGTTTACTCAGAAGGCCAAGTTATTAAGTACATATCTTTTAGTAGTATGTTTCCATTCTTTGCCATATTTTAGCATTATAATACTGCTGCTTGCCCTAATTTTCTAAAGTGAAATATTTAGACATATAATATTTATAGCCTTTTAATTGGAAAGTTGTGATGACTTGTTTGTAAGAGTTTAATCAAAGGGGAACAAAAGCTTTATTAACCTGCCTCCTCACCCCCCTTCTTTGTACGATGTGCTTGTTTATTATCTGTTGGAACATACTCCTCATATGGTTTGAAATGAAAGGATGATCCATCTCCTCATTACCAATCCTCTGCTTGGTGATGAAAAACAAAACAAAACATATGAACAAAGGAAAATGCCTTCCTGTCATTTCTCAGCCTTCCCTGTGCTGCTCAGCTGGGATGTTAAAGATCTGGATTTAATGAAAGAAGGTGAGAAGGTGAACAACAACAGAAAAAGCCCTAATGAGCGTATATTTAGTTATACGGAAGATCACTGAGAAGTGGCAGTAATTTTCTTTGTACCTAATACAATGCAGTATCTCCCAAGGTCAAAGAAGCCCATGGCCCTTCCTTCCTTACCCATTCATTGCCTACCCTGGCAACCCACTTCTCCACCTAGAGCAGGTCTCACAAAGTTTAATTTCTGACGGTTGAGTGAAAAAGAATCTCTTTTCCAACACCAACTTGTAGTTCTTGAGAAGCACGCAGAAGTGGTGCAGGAGTTTCTTTCAGTTGCTTGCATCGCTGGTGGAGCATCTCACGAGCAGGCATTTCAGACCTTACTCTGTGGATGGCAGAGCCCCAGCCCAGTCTGCAGGCTTACTGACACTTACCCTTTAGACTGGGAGTGAAGAAGCAGATTCCCATCTAGCGATGCAGAGCCACTGAAAAACAAAATGCTTCAAAGGAGAGCCAATAACAGCTGTCGAAATTCTAAAGCAATGCTCTGAATTAGAATGAAATCGTGTAGTCATAATATCATTCCTAAAATGTCCTTAATCAGTGAGCGTTCCAGCCCTGTAGTGTGAGCATCGCACTGAAAATACCAAAGAAAACGTGAGGACCAAACTTGGACCGAACCCCCAAAACTCTAAAAGAGAGTGATGTCGCTTTCCAAACCAGGAAATCATGACTCATCATCCCCAACAGACCACCCATTTGGGGAGTGGGAGAGAAGCACGACAAACCATGGCAAGTTAAAAAAAATAAAATAAAACCAAAAACATCTTGAAGTAGAGCTCCTTTTGGATCCACAGCTATCTCACCAAAGCAGACATGTTTTCTTGATGCTCTATGGCCAGTAGAACTCTTAACACTTTGGCAGGCATAAATTGAGATCTTTCTTTGAAGTTGAAATATGCAGCCTTAACTGTGCTCTCATCCTCTACATTTCACTGAGTGAATAACCCAAATTACACAGAACGGCAGTAAATTGGCTCATCATAGCCCTGTTCTAATTTTAAAAGGATAAGGATCTGAAAAACCAGAGAGCCTAGCACTGAAGGGACTACTGAAGCCTGTTCACGGGCTGCCGGGGCCTTTCCTCAGGTCATGGATTCAAATTCAACCTGGGTTTGTGATGACCAAGAGCCATTCAGCACTTCATGTTAAATTTATGTGTGCTCTCAACATAATGTTCCTAATAGGGAGGCTGACAGCTTGCATTTGTCATTCTTGCTGACTGTCTCAGGAGTACAGTGGATGGCCAACCACATGTGGAAACTAAATCATTTCCTCCCACATAAAGGTGATCCTTGCAAAATGTGAACTCCAAGGTACTGAAGATCATCTTTCCCTCGCACCGTCTACTGTCTGATCTCTGCCCCTCTTCCAGTTGCCCCAATCCAAGGGAAAAGTACAGCAGCTCTCCTGACTGTCAGTCTAATACCTTGACGAAAATTTAAAGATGCACATGAATGCCCACAAGAACAGTATTTGCCAAGGAACATAACTCTCTTGGTTTTGACACAGCATTCACTTGTGGTGATAGAATGCCAGGTCATAAGTCAAATTTTGACTCCATTACTGATTATTATCCTTGAGCTCTAAATGGAAAGTCAGTACAATTCAGCTGTCAGGTTCCAGTTTTCCCCCAACCCTGAACAACAATAGAATAACAAACTAAACAGTTATCTCGGCTGGAGTCACTACTAGATGAGATTCTGAGTGATTGGCTCTGGCCACAGGTCACACTGGCCCATCAACGATCTTAGGTTTCTGCTTGGAATTTCATAGAATTCAGTGAAGAAACCCAACATCAATCAGAAGATATTTGGGATGACTTAGAGACACAATAATCAGATTGTTCCTCTTTATGAAAAAGCAAAAGCTGGTGTGGCTGAGTTGAGATACAAGATTTCCATGGAATACCTTTCACAGGTTGATGCTGACCACCACGAAGGTATAGATCAACATGTGGGAGAGTGCTCCTTATAGAAGGGGCACCACCAGGGTGTGTCAGTGTTGTTTAGCTGAGTGATGTTCAACAGCTCTGCCACTCCAACAGCTCATGCCCTCCAGCTACAGGGGAGGGTGGCAGCACCCAGGTGAAATCCTGTGGCCTGAAAGCATTCTAGGAGTCCAGTTCCCCCAGGTTTCTTGTGACTAAAGATGTCCTTATCACAGTCAGAGGAAGCGCTGCCTTGATCCTTTCTTTTAATTACTAGCAATCATTTGAACCTGAGCTGCCAGGTGGAGGAGAGACTTTGAAGTTATTGTCATCTGGCCTCTTGGGAAATCAGAGTCTGGGAGGTCATAAGGAGAGAAAATTTTTGCAAATATTTCCTACTGCCAGGGGTGTGAGGTGAAGGGAAAATCTAACAACCACGACCCCTAAAGGAAAAAAGCTACAGATGTTGAAGCCTCCTCCCCCTCCCTTTGAATCTTGCGCTGCAGCTGTCTCTGCCACGGAGGTGGGCTAAAAATGCCTGTGAGTAGAGCCTGCCCCAAGCAGCAGGGTTAAGGCTCAGCACTAATCCCACATCCACTATCTATCTCCCAGTCATTCTTCCGTCTATCGATGGGTCCATCAGACCTTTATCGATAACCTTTTCTAACCACCTACCTAGTAGGACTTAATCATTTCAGCGGTGGACTTTCTCTCTCAATGGAGTCAAATGGTCATTTGCTTGACGGAAATACTTCTAGTCTAAAGCAGTCTGGGGGATTTTCAAAAACTGCACTAGTGCTCTGCGGGAAGCCTTTGTACGATTTGGGCTGACGTTTCCAAAACGGATTTACAGCCTTCCCTCCTCCAGGACCTTGAACTCAACAATCTGCCTTCTTTCCCTGAGAGGCTCGCTTTCACGGATTCTCACCACGTAGTTCAAATATAGGGTCCAGATATATTACGGTTGCTGTTGGGGTCTGATCAGGGGCGGGAAGACCCTGGAGGTCGGTAAAACGGAGCGGTGCGGGATGATGTCTGGGAACACCAGCAAGGTGTCATAAAATGAACGCCAAGGCGGCCACAAGAGGAGGGCCGGGAACCGAACCCAGCGCCCAGAGCGGGGCCCTTGTGGCCGACGTGACGTGGCTCCGTCAGGTGGAAACCGTGCGATCCTCTCCCGACCCAACTCACAAGAGATAAAGATGTCTAAATAACCACGACCGTCGCCGCACACCCTGCCGGGCCCCGGGGGCGGAGGGGAGGGGAGCGCCTCCTCGGCAGAAGCGGCGGCCCAGGCTTGTTTGGAGGTTCGCAATTCACCATGATAAATGTAAAGACCAATTAAGGTTTGATCCTTGCACACAGGAGGCAGACGGCGGCTGATGGTGGAAACAATTAACGAGCATGTCCCCTAATTCCTGCCGCGGCTGCTGAGCACACCGCGGCTCCCCAGGCGCCCGCCGCGGCCGCCCCCGAGTCCCAGAGCCCCCAGTCCGGCCCTGGAGTGGGGCGTCCTCCTCCAGGGAAAAGGTGCGAGGAGCGGGACCCCGGGTGGCCGGGGAGGGGGCGCGCCGGGCCGGGAGGCGCGGAGCCAGCCGCCTACGGAACCCAACTGTTTGCATCGGTGACCGGCGGGCGAGGCGCGCCCGAGTGGTCTCGCCGGGAAGGGGCGGCGGGCGCTGGAGAAGGCGCCTAGCGCGAAGCTGGGCGGCGCCCCGAGGGCGGAGGACAGGTGGCCGCGCGGCCGCAGCCAGGTAGCGAATGGCTCGGGGGCTGCGCAGCGCGGTCCCAAAGCTCAGCCCGGCCCCGGGCCCGGCTCGCTGCCGCCTGCCATGGGAGCGGCCTTGGGCGGAGGGAGGGGGCGCGAGACCGCACCCCCGGGCCCGGCGCGCCTCGGCCGCTGGGCTCCGGCTCCCCTTCCCCTTCCGGCTCAGCCCGCTGCCCCAGACGTGACCCCCGCGCAAGGTGTTGGCGATGCGCGCTACCCGGGAGCGTGTGATTAATGGCCCCGAGGTCGTGGGCGGCGCAGGCACGAGCCCCTTCTTGGCCTGGCCAGGGTGTGAGGGTATCCGGGAGCACAGCGAGGTCATGGCAGCGGGGGCCTCCGGGAGCGCGGCGGCGGCGGAGGAGGAGGAATTGGAGAAGTAGGTGACGCGGGCCGAAGAGGCTTGTCCCCTCTGGCCCCAGGGCTGGCGCCGCGGCGGGTCCCCCGCCCCAAGCAAAGTTTGGAGCTACGGGCGCTGCGCGCAGGTCCCTCCCCGCGCAGTTCCCTCGGCGGGGTCTGTGCTGCCGCCGCTGCCAGGGCAGGACAAAGGCTCATTAACACGTGATGGGACCGCGCTTCATAAATGGGACTGGAGCGAGAGGGAGCCAAAGACAGCGCGAGCGGAGGGAGAGGCAGGGACCGCGCGAGCGGGACGAGGCGACGGGCGCCCGGGCTGGCGGAGACGGGCGGCCCCACACCGGGCCAGGCGGGGCTCGCGGGAGGACCCAGTGAAGAGCCGGGGAAGGGGCGAGGCTCGCCGGCGGTCGGAGCAGCGGGGCGCCAGTCCCGGTCGCTGTCGCGGGCGGGCGCTGGAGACCGGGACGCCGGCGCTCGGACGGACTGACTTGCTGACCGCCCGCCGGAGGCACACCCCACTCCACCCCACCCCGCCTCGCCTCGCCAGCAGCCCGGCGCCGGCGCCGCCTCCCGCACGCTACTCCCTCTGCCACCCCTTCCTTCTCCACTTCTTTTCCGCCTCCGCCTCTTCTTGTCTCCCGCGGTGCCAGCGCCTTCCCTTGGCCCGGGCGGGGGCCTCCGCTCCCTGCAGAGCTCTCCGTAGTCAGTGGGGGACATTTCGTTCTAGCGGACAACCAGCCCCTGAGCTGGGCGAGAGGTGCCAAGGGAGCTTCTGTCCCGAGGACCAGGGGATGCGAAGGGTAAGACCTGGCAGAGTTGCGTTTGGAAATACTTTTTCCGCCTCCCGCCCCCTCGGGTACGACCAGTGTGGTCCCCAAGTGTCCTTCGTGGAGTTCTTATTCCGTGTGAGCGAATCGTGCGTCGGTGTTTACTTAGCTGTGTGGCCCCAGCCTGTTAACTGTGATCTGTGCTACTTCTGGAGATTTCTACCATTTACTATTTATTGAATGTGTGTGCACCTGGCTCTGTATGCACTGATGTCTGTTTGTAGAAAATGTGTAATCGTGCATGTTTGAAAAACGGGCGCTTGAGTTGGTGCTGAATGCCTATAAACCATATTAGCAGCTAAGTCTTCCCAGGGAAATACATCGATCTCTGCTGCAAACCTAGAAACTGACTAATGTAAAATAGTAAATGTCATATAAACAGATGTATGTCAAATAATAAACTTTTGATAAAGAAAAAGCTACAGGAACCACTTCTCTTTGAGGAAAAACAAATGTCCATGTAACTAATACCTAAAATTGAATGTTGATGGAACCATTTAACTCAGAACTAGCCGTTAGATGACTAAAGTTAATGTTGCATTTTTAAAAGACATTTCTTGTTAAGGCTTACAAATCATAAACGGATCACCTCTCAAATAAAAATATATTTGCTGTAATAGACATGAGAAACTGTCATTTGGTCATTTGGAAGTTTAAAAGTAACATGCATGTTTCTGATTCTAATAGATTGTCTCTCAGATATTTAAAATTGAACAGATGAGAAAAACAAAAGAAATGTTTAGTAACGTATTAATCATTTTGCCTCCCGTCTTTTTTTATTTTCCTCCAAATAAGTGCTATTCTTGCCTTTGTTGTTGATTTCTTGATATATTAAGCCTCCTCAGGCATGTAATCCAATAAGATATTAGAACAGATTTACTGGTTTTAAAGGTGTTGAAAGATATCTCTGTGTGTCCCATAACTTCTCCTCATTTTTATTACCAAGTTAATATCTTTTGAACAATGGGGGAAATGCAGTTTCTTAGAGGAAGCTTAGTGGACACTGAGTATTAGTGGGGTCGCCATTGACATCAATCTATTTTGCAGAATATTGAGAAGCTCAGAGCAACCAACCTTTAAGGTTCCCATAGGACTTTATGTGATTTAAAGTGTTGCTTTTCTAATCCTACCCTACTGACAGTTTGCAAGGGAAAATACACTGATTGATTTTTCTCTGCCCCTTTTTTCCCTGGTACTCCTCCCCCTCCCCCACTCTCTAACTCAGTTAAGAACAATTTTATAAAAATAAAAGGCCATTTATAGTTTCTTAAGTGAGACAAATTACTTTCAGATTATATCCATACATGAGCAGAAGACATGCACCTCCAGAATTTTAAACATTGCATACTACAGGCACTTATTTGTAGGCACAATGGCAATTACCATACTGGGGCAAGAGACTTGATGTTGGACATGGTTTTAAAAAACTAACCCATTTTAGCTTATGAGGAGAACTTACTGTAAACCGACTCTTTTTGTTTCAAAGATGTCTCCCACTCCAGGCGAGGAGCGCTCTTGGCTGAGGTATGTATCAAGTGTCTGATGGGGAGAGGTCTCATTGTGTTTCGAAGTGTCCATGGGGGCAAAATGATGCCACAAGGTGGAAATACTCAATTCTGGCCTTTCACAAATAAAATTACTGTGCTTGCATACTCGTTGTTAGGAAAGCAAATTAGATATTCATGCCCCTGAATTTTAATAACATTAATATATGTATGTAAGAAGAATGTTATGACTAGAACCTTAAATAAGCCATAAGTGATTATTATTTAGTGTGTAAAGTTTTAAATTCTGATGAAAACCAGGTCTCACATTGAAGTAGTGCTTGGCTTTGTTTGTTATCCACTGTTTTCTGTCTTTTTCTGTTACCCATTTCCCAGTGGACCATGTTCCTCTCTGTCTTGCCTGTGAGATTGCTCTTCTCTAATAAGCCTAGCTGCAGGATCAGTGTGTTCTTTTTGGCATTTCAAAATGGTAAAATAGTGAAATTGTTAAATGTTACCAAGATGAAACTGCTGGGAATGAAATTCTCGAAAAGAACCACTGTATTTGTGGCATATTTCAGCCTCTTCCAAAAGAAAACTCTTTGATTCGGTTTACCTATTTTCCCAAGAAGGAAGCAGCCCCATTGATTGTGTTGATAAGTGTTTAGTATGCAGTGTCAGCTTATTAATTACTAAGGCAAAGCCTGAGAAACTGTTTCAAAACAGTCATATAACACTGTTCTTTGCTTTGACTCAACATTAACCACGGGGAAATTTAGACAGGCTCCTTGGTTGTCTTGCATATTAATGTTTGGAATTAGAATTCAAATACTTTGCTATGTAAGAATAAACTATTATGAGATGGAACTTTCTAATAGCAGTTTATAGTTGACCACGCTTACCAAATGTTTCTTACCAGAAAACAGTTGGCCTAATAAGGGATTATTTCCCATAACTAGCTATGCAGGAACGCTGCAAAAACAAGAGTAACAAATTGAATTTGAAAATACCTAATGACACATAATTAGCAAAATGAAAGATTTGGTTATAGCTTCTTGAATTTATAAGAATTCTGGGTGACAGTTATTGTTTCTTTTATTCCAGGAAATATTTTGGAGAAATCTGAATTGATCTATGTTATAAAGTTAATCCAGTCTAATCTAAGAATATACAGTGAATTAAATGCTAATTAAAGCAATTAAAGGATGATAACAGGCAGTAACCTAAAGGACAGACTCCATCTTACTTACCAAATTCCATGTTAGCTCAGTTGCATAAAGAACATAGATGAGAGCTTTCATTCCCTGCTGAAAAGGATGCCATGCCTCCACCAGTGTAAGTCTGTTTCTTCTATTTTTGTATTTATCATTTTCTAATTGAACTGACAAATAGAGTGAAACCAGGCTTTGGGTTTAAATTACTTATAATTCTGCTATTGACTCTAAAACAATCTGGACCCAACATTGTTTGAAACACTGTGCTAGGGCCAGGTTTACATACTGCATATCTGTATTTTGAGAGGCAGCCTGCTTTGCTGATTTTTCTCTTACATACTGAAGACTGGTAGAGAAGTCAAAGAATAAGAGGAAATCAAAATCAGTTTATACACCTTGTGTTGCCAAAATTTTAACTTCATGTTTTCTTCCCTGAATCTCCAGTTCTTTCCTAATCCTATTCTCAGAGAAATGGTAAGTTTATATTATGGCTGCATGAATGCTGCTTTTGGGGACTTGGGGGATTCAACTTTTTGCCACTGAATTGCTATTTAATACTTTGATAAGCATTTAATTCTCTGTATATTCTTAGATTAGATTGGATTGACTTTATAAATTCAGATTTCTCCAAAATGTTTCCTGGATTAAAAGAAATAGTAACTTCACCCAGAATATATGTATAATATCAAAGTATATATTGCATAATTTTGGACAACTGGACATATAAACTCACTTTTATTTACATGTATAAACATTTTTATGGATGTAAATCATGACTGAAATAAAAATTTAAATATGTTGCCTTTATACATTTGAACATATAATTCTGATTTTAAATAAATACTACAAATTTGGGGAAGTGTCCGCATTCAAAGCAGCTGGTGCAGATGGACACTGAAGAGTTAAAGCAAATATCCACCTTGAATGGAAACAAGGCCATTCTTGTTTTCCAGGATAGGTGGAAATCTGTGCCAGTCCCATGCGTTCTAAGAATCTTGCAAATATGCCAGGATGAGCGTCACCACATTTGATTATAATTTTATCATAAACACTGATGGGTTTAAGACAGTTTCTTTTTAGCCAGTCCTTTTAGTTGTTTATTATTTTTTGGAAATTAGGGCTATACAAGTTGGAGGAAAATACAGAAGGTTATTACCATATCTCAGAATGCATATTAAGATAGTTATATTTTTTATATACAACACATTACAACATTACCACAAGTGAGTTAAAACTATAGGAAATTTGTTAGGGGGGCAGGTTTGTAAGGTGGGTGATTTTTAGTAGACCCTGTCACCCCTCTTGCTGCTTTCGAAATTGTTTGATGTTAGAGCAAACAACTTCCATCTCAAACTTGCTCACATGGATAAGGGGTATGTTTAATACATATTGCTAATAAGAGGTCAAAGTCATGACATAAAGTAGTGTAATTATCTTTAGTTCTTATCAAAGTATTTACTAAAAGCTTTCCTGGGTTATATTTCTTGACTAAACAAGGCCCCCTAATGAAACAAAGTATATTTTTTATAATAGTTTAGAGGACAGTCAGTTGCATGTATATATTCTTGATCTAGTTTCCATTTATATTTTCCATATATTTGAAGTATTTTCCATATAGAAGAATTAATAATGGGCAGCCTCTAATTTAAGTTTCACTTGGACAGGTTAAGCTAATAACTTAATCACCATGGAATTCTCGAGGTTCATAGTTTGTATGGGTTTTTGAGGGAAGAATTGTTTACTCCCAAAACCTGAGCAAATGGGCATGGCAGAGTCATTGCAGTTGTTCTGGGAATACTATGAATTCTATTTTAGCCCCAGCTGGAGAAATGTTCACACCTGCACTTTAGGAAAGCTCTCAAAGTTTTGCTGTCTTTGCTTTGTTTTCTTTTGTTTTTGAATATGTAGAGACTGGTTAGATGGAAATCATTGTTTTTGAGCAAATTCTTTTTTAACCCATTGTGCTATTGCATAATATTCTATATTTTTGAATGTTTTCAAAAGTACATTTTGCATTTTTTTGAATGCAAGAATTTAATTTGCCTTTTCTGTCAACACAAATGGCAAATAATTTTTCCCTAAAATACAATATTTTACTACTTAATGTCTTATTTTTCCACTCTTATTTGGATTCTTAATTAATTAGGAAATTATGTTTTTCAAAATTTATGTTTAAATGAGAGGGTCCCCCTCTTTCCTTCACCATTTCTTTATTCATTCTTTTAGATCATAACTTTAGAGAAGAAAATTGGAATCAATGTGAGTCCTGAAAATTGAGTGAAGTTTTAAGGAGTATTACATTCAAGTTGGCGATAAATTCTAATATGCTTTTGAAAAAACAAATTCTAGTCCAGGCGCGGTAGCTCACGCCTGCAATCCCAGCACTTTGGGAGGCCAAGGCAGGTGGATCACTTGAGGTCAGGAGTTCGAGACCGGCCTGGCCAATGTGGTGAAACCCTGTCTCTACTAAAAACACAAAAATTAGCCGGGCATGGTGGCACGTGCCTGTAATCCCAGCTACTCGGGAGGCTGAAGTGGGAGAATTGCTTGAACCCAGGAGACAGAGGTTGCAGTGAGCCAACATCAAGCCACAGCACTCCAGCCTGAGTGACAGAGTGAGACTCTGCCTCAAAAAAAAAAAAAAGAAAAAAAAAATTTTTAAGTTTGTTTTAAATAAATTTCTACTTATGTGGACATTTGTACTAGGTAATTCATAACATTGATTTCTTCAGGTCAAAAAGCTAAAAATGATGTTTTTATTTATTTATTTTTAATTTATTTATTTTGAAATAGAGTCTCACTCTTGACCCAGGCTGGAGTGCAGTGGCACAATCTCGGCTCACTGCAGCTTCCGCTTCCTGGGTTCAAGCGATTCTCATGCTACCATGCCCGGCTAATTTTTGTATTTTTTGTAGAGACAGGGTTTCACCATATTGGCCACGCTGGTCTTGAACTCCTGATCTCAAGTGATCCGCCTGCCTCAGCCTCCCAAAGTGCTGGGATTACAGGCATGTGCTACCGTGCCTGGCCTAAAAATGATGTTTTTAATATAGCAAGTTAATCAATATAATTGTTGGTCTTTAAAAAAAAAGATCATTCAGGTACTAGACCTTTGTCACTTGTGTTTGCTTTTAACTCAGCTATATTTAAAAATTAATCAAATTTATTTATTCTTTATATGAGTGACGTAATGCCACTATGATCTGAGTGTTTTGGTTTATTCCATGGTGTTTGGCTAAATGGATCCAATTTTCAGCTCATTGAAATGCATTGCTACCAGAATTTGCTAAATGTTTTCTTTAGCTTTTGTACAAGTTGTGGTGAGCAGGCAGTATGCATGTGAAAAACAAAAGCTAGACAATTTAACATATAACTAAAACAAGTGCAAGATTGGCCAAAGAATTTTGTGTCTCTGCATATGTGGGAATTTGACTTTGGAAGATACACAGCTGCTTTTGGAAATGACATCTAATGTCTTATAAACAAAAAAGGAGAAATCTTTGAATTATTTTAGTCCTCAGCTAAAGTAACTAATTGTGAGTAATCTGTGATCCATTTTTATTGATGAAATAATTAGAGGGAGAACAGTTTGCCCAGAGTCATATATTTAAGTGCCTTGGGATATATTTCTAAATATTTATAACTTTTAGGTATTTTTGAAATATGTCCACTATAAAAAGTGTAAATTGCATAATTACCAGAGTAATTCTGTAAAATAATTTGCAGTAGATCTATATTACTTGGGCCTACAGCAAAATTTTCAGTTTAGTTTGTTCTTTCCTGGGTTTGTCTCTTAAGATGTAGTATTTTATGGTTTGGGGGAAAAGAAGAACAGAAACAAGTATTTCCAGCTTGAAAGAAATAAGCTGACATGTTAATTACTTTTAGTTTTTTCTTGTTATGCTCAATAATCATGGGTTCCTTCACAGTGGTGGTGAAGGAAATGTCTTAGCAACCCTATAAAGCTTTGCATAGCCTTTGTAAATAGAATTAGGAGAAAATGGTGTGCAGTTCTTAATATATATCTGTGTATTGTATCAGTACACATTACATTTTGAAGCCACTTTCCGTTGCTGGACAAAATACGTAAAAAAGTTTCCTGAAAAAGTCCAGAGAAGCCCTGGATTGTAGACTAAAAAAACTGGAGAGGTTCTCCACTCTTTATTCTTATTTTCTGGCTAAATGACATTATCCTGTTCCAAATAGGAATACCTCGGTTATAAAGATCTTCTGTGGGAGGTTATTTTATCTTGAGCTGGCTCCCGTAGCAATCTGTTTCAATGATCTAAAAACCTATACTTACAGAATATTCTTTCTTCTTATCTAACCTTAGTTCTTCTTAAAGGTTAAATCTACTTCCCCTTCTCATTTAGTCCTTTCATATGTCTCCATAATCTTTCACAGTGGTTCTTAAACGTCAGAATGTGCTAGAATCTCCTAAAGGCCTTGCTAAGAATGGAGATGCACCCCAACCCTAGAGTTTTTGTTTCCATAGATCTGATCTGGATCCTGAGAATTTGTTTCTCATAAGTTCCCAGATGCTGCTGATGCTTCTGGTTGGGAGACCACCCTTTGAGAGCCACTGACCTATAGACTAACCCTGCATGCACTTACAAACCGTTGTGTAACTTCTCAGACTGGTGTTTCAGATGTACATTGTAATTTTCAGCCCATTGGTACCTGTCTTATTTACTAATTCAGTATGTTCACATCACTTTTTCTGAACACTTTTCAGTTCCTGGAATCTCTTAATTCTTAATTGTATCACACAAACCCTAAGAAGGGCTTGATCCGGAATGAATACAATAGAACACCCTCATGGTTTCAATGGCATAAAAATTCTGCACTTGCATCCAATTTGCATACGTACTTCTTAATCACAACTACATTTCCAGAGCATATTTTGCATTGCTACTGAAACCTCGTTCTTCCAGTTCTGTTTGTATGTAATTATTTACATCTTGAAAGCATATTTTTCTGTTTATGTCTTGCATTGTTAGCACACACTGAAAATTTCCTAAACATTTTGACTAAAGTAGGTGATACATAAGTTCCTAGTTTTTAAAATAATGTCTGAAGGAAACCCCGGATTTACGCAATAATAAAAACTTATTTAAAATTATTTTAGTGAGAGAATGATAGGAAGGAATTGAATTATTTAGAAAGTCACTATGTCCTCAATTTGTATGAATATTTGAACCAAGATTCGTTTCTCTTGTTAAATATTCCATTTTAGTCCCTACAATAATAGAGATTAATTTTCCATTCTTTTTCATCACAGAATTAGGACCAGTAGTGATGATTGCATATTTGGAAATTAGAAAGCTGAATATTTTATAAAATAGAATGAGTTGGTTATTAATATTGATTGTGGGTTCCTGAGACCACCCCTCTTACTTTTAACATCTCTTGGTTTAAACATATTTGTTTTAAGTAGAACTGCTTTCCTTTTCTCACTCTTAATTACTTTCTTGAGGCAGAATTCCCGATATTCAAAATTAATTTTTATCAATATATTAAATTTTCTCAATGCCCTTTTGCCTCAGAAAAGTAATTAGAAATTTAGTTTTCGTAGGCAGTAGTAATAACCCATTTTAACTCTCCATAACATATTTTCCTATTTGTATTTTAATTAATTCAGTTGTAAAATACATAAAATGTTGTAGTAGGAGGAGAAGTTGCTCAACCAAAGCAAGAACTATGTCCACCAAATAGAATAACAAATTGATTCCTGAGGGCTTATAAAAGCCACTCCGTCTAGTGGTTGAATTTTCACGACTTCTCTTGAGAAGTTGTTTTGGAAACACACTTGCAAATGGAGAAACCCATTTGGGAAACATCAATGCACAATAATGTGCATTTGGGGGAAGAAAAAAAGTCCATTATAATAGTAATTTCATATATTGTCTTTAAAGGTCTATCAACAGCATATAATTAAGATTCATTTAAGGTTGTGCATGTCACAAAAGACTCTTGATACTTGATACGTCATTGCTAAGTAGCTGAACTTTGCAGTTCATAATATGTACTCAGGCCGAACAAGGATTGGAATAAAAAGTAAATACCTGATCTTTGCCCATAACTTCCACTTGCCATCAATATAATTTCTATGTGATACTGAAATAAGACATCCTGGGGTAAATAATTGATGGATTCAATATAATTTTCCCATTTGGACACTTTTTCAGATGGATGTTTGTATGAGACCAAGATTCAGGTTTAATGCCCTCATGATCAGCTGGCTTTATGCCAGAATAAACTGTCCATGGTTAAAAGCTGTTCTGTTATGTTGGATCTTCCATGTTGCTGATGCATACCAACATTTACTTAGTAAGCAGGTATTGAATACCTACTCTGTGCCAGGCACTGTGCCAGGCAGAGGACCTATAAGATAGTTCCCAGCTCTCAAGGTGTTCATGGTCTGAAGGGTTTAGACACAATAAAGACAACTACAGGATGGCTCAGCAATGCCCATCACCTCTCCTGGGAGAAAATCTCAAAGCATGCAGAGAAAGAGAATTTACACAGCCCAGTACTATCTGATGATTAAATCTATTCCCTTTATATGTTTTTATAAGCTATTCTACTCTTTCAACTAGGGAAAGGAAGACAGAAGGGTGGGCTGTATTCGAGGTGGAGGGGTGGAGGGGAGAACCATTTCCCTTGCTTTCTTGACCTGACCCATGTCCCTTACATGGGTGTGAAGCATGGATATATTTTGGGTGTCATCTATCACAGAAAAATGTTATATCTTGGAATATAATGTCCACAATCCTAGGCACAGACTGTATGCCCAATAAAAATGTGTTAAACCAAGCGTTTGAAGGCCTATAACTTTATATCTATTAGCCACATTGCTGTAGTAATGCAGTTTTACATCCATTGGGCACCAGGAGATGGTAACGGTCACTCATTTGTTGGAACAACAAATGATGCAAGGTTTATATAATTGGTCTACCTTGATTCCAGCCAGGAACTTAGGAATGGGCCACAGAAAGTCTTCTTCTCCCTGGTCTAAGAAAACCTCATGGCTCATGGTGGGAAGTTGAGTGATTTTGAGTGTTTGAATTTTTCCATGTAGGGAATGGATGTTTGAAGCTTTCATTTACTAATAAGCATGTCTCATTCAGACCTAAAGAAGGTGCCCTATTCATGTCTCACTGGTGTTGTGGAAAGTGTCATTACCATCTATATTCCTGACAATTGACTATTGAAGCAAAAAAACACCTCCCCTTACAAAATAGTGGCAAAAATGACTTAGGTTTTATTTGCCTGTTACTGCCATTAGCACCAGTGACTACAAACAAGGTGCTAATGCAGAGTTAGGATTTATACCTTATAGTTAATTGGCATACTTTGTTCCTGAAGACCATGGAGCAAGGATGACTTGCAAGTGCTTTGGGCAGCCCTTTTGCTGTCAACAGATCATTCCTTCAGATTTCAGTTGTTTACTGTGTAAAATTATCATGTACACATTAGATAATGTGTACCTTCTCCCAAACCAACTCTTCTTCCCTGTAAATCAATGAAAGGGTGTCTTATTAAATGGTTCTTGGAACTCTGTGTTGAGAGCAAGGGCTTTGAATTATGCAGACCTGGATTGAAGTTCCAGCTCTGCCCTGTCTAGTTAGAGACCTTGGGTAAAGCATTTTTCTCTCTGAGTGTGTGGAATAGAGATTGTAATAGCACCCACTTCATGTAAATATTAAGGAAAAATAATATATTTTTTCCATGACTGGCATATAATAAAAGTTTAAATGTTTCTTAAATGAAAATATTTGGAAATTAGGGTTTTCTCTATTGTGCATTTACCCAAATTCTCTCAGATTTGAATCTGGAGAAATAAGACCTGGCTTTTAGTTGGACTTAATTTGTATGCTTATGGACTCAAAGAGAAAATATGCCTTCACTGATAGATGAAGAGAGAAGAAACTGTGAAAGGTGTGCTGCACAATTGGATATCATGTAGCATACTTTTCACTGTTGCTATGGACTCCTTGATAATGAACTGCAAAAGTAAGAGCCTGTTTACTAGTTTCTACACATTTTGTGGACTGGAATAATATATCACCTTCCACTTTTAATGACCAAATTTCATATGCAAGATAAAGACAATTTTATAGAGTATTTTGAATATGGCCATGGCTTTTACTTAATTGAAAACTTTGTATGTTCTCTGTTAGTGGAAGGCTGCTTTAATAATTGCTCTCCGGGTGGGTGCAGTGGCTCACGCCTGTAATCCCAGCACTTGTGGGAGGCCGAGGTGGGCGGATCACTTGAGGTCAGGAGTTCAAGGCCAGCCCGGCAAACATTGTGAAACACTGTCTCTACTAAAAATATACAAATTAACTAGGCGTGGTGGCATGCGCCTGTAATCCCAGCTTCTTGGGAGGCTGAGGCAGGAGAATCACTTGAATTCGGGAGGTGGAGGTTGCAGTGAGCTGAGATCACACCACTGCACTCCAGCCTGGGTGACACAGCAAGACTCCATCTCAAAAAATAAAAAAATAAAATAAAATTGCTTTCTTTACCCAGTATGTAGAAAAGATCTCTCTCTCAAGAAAAATGCCAAGGCACTCTTAATTGGAGGAAACAGCTAAACAGAAGAGCAAAATTAAATAGTAAATGGAATTTGTTATACAGATCAACAAATGAGTTTATTTGTATCATTAATTCAAGAGGCTTTGTTTTTTTAGCATCATCACCACGTAGTTCCTAACCCAATGAAGTTGCAAGACATCATTTTCTTGAGCCCTGAAATTGTTTTAACTAGTCTCTAAATGTGAAATCTTTGGCATATTTCACATTAAATTTGAACAGAAATACAGTCTAATACAGTCTTACAAGTCTCTTAATGTCCTAAGTTCATATCAATTGATATATTTTTATGAAAAATATAACACTCACATATAGTGTTAGTAAAGAATAGACTAGAGAAAATGGTGCATTAAATAACTTCTATTTTGTGTTACAAAATACATGAAGAACTGAAGGTATGAGAGCCAATTGAGCGTTACCAATATAATGGAATTTTCTTTCATATGTAGGAAAAGGAGCTGACATTAATATAAGGAAGAAAGATTATGTATTTTTGCCTGAATTATCAGGATAATTAAGTCAATCAATTATTTCACTTTGCTGTAGAAGATGAGGGAAAAGTGACCAAGCTTCTTTAATAATTCCAAAACTCTAATGATTAGGTAAGAGTTAGAAAAGACTCATTGCCCATTCAACTGGAGTGGAAACATCGTTCATCAAGTTATGATGTTGGCCTATGGCATCTGCCGTGTATATTGACAGCATGACTTAGACGTAATGCAGTTATAAGAGTCAACTAAAATTTTCCCTACTAACTTTAGAGAAACACATTAGCACAGTATTTTCTTGATCAGATTAGTAGAAAACAGACTTGTTCCCAGAAATGAATGGAAAGTAACCAACAAATATATCCACTGGAACCTGCATTCTCTTGAACTCTTCACAAGGTTCTTTTATGAGGCCAGCCAAGCGAACAACAGAACCAACAAAGTGGGAAAAACAACAAGTTAAGCAAGGGCCTGGAACTTCTGCATTTGACATCCTGGACTCCTGTCAATGTAGACACTGTGCCAGGCATTTTCTCTTTAAAGCACTTAGAAACTTAGAATATCAGAGAAGGAGTATGATGGGTTAAAGCAGTCTATAATATATCAGGGAGCACCAGTCCTTCCAATACTTCTACAGTGTTTTCAGCCTAGAACACATGGACATTTTAAACACTTTGTGGTTATACGAATAAAAATAAAGACTCTGGATAAACATTAAAAAAAAAAAACTTTATGCAGCAGCCATACCCACAAAATTCCTTTGATGATACCATAGCTTGCTAGCTGATAGATATGGTTTTCTTGGAAGGAGGTAGTGGAGAGGCAGGTTTGCATGTAGAGAAATAGACAAAAAGAATAGATGATATTAGTCTAAAAATTGAAGTGATTTTTTAAAAACAATGGATTTAATACTTTAAAATATTTTTATCTTTACTATGAAGTCATGATTTATATAGCTTACACTGTTAGAATATGTTGGCTATATTTTTTAAAGCAGAATTCTAGGAAAATTCCCTTATATGTCATTCAATCATTCTTTTACTATAACTGTAATAAAAACCAACTGCTTCTTTAATAGGTGCATCTACACATCTTGCTAGAAATTTCCAATTATGATTTTCCCAGTAGCAAAGAAAAACAAAATTAATGGCAGCTACGTCCCCCAAAGCCTAAGCCATATTAGTAATGAACTCTCAAAGAAAGCTGTTGATGCAAAAAATAATAAGGTGGAAATTACTGTAATAATCCAAATGTAGAAATAAAGGAAAGAATTATCAAAATGCAGAGAGCAGTTTTCCTGCCATGATCCCATTAACTGTTAAAATAGCCTGTGCACAATAGTATTTCAACATTACTGAGATCTTTGAACTACATAAAATTCATATATTTTTAACTGTATTCTTTAATTAAATTGGCTTATATTGGACAGAAATTACTCTATTATCATATAACCACACCCATGCCCTAGCTTACATTTTAACAAGCTAGTTTGTTTTAATGAAAGTGCTTGGTTGTGTTAAAATGGGAAATTGTGATCACACTGGTGGTGATCTTAATCTAAAGTAAGTCACAGAAACATGTTTTTTGTGCATTACTGGAATAAGATATGTGATCCTTTGTCTTCACTGAAGAAGCTTTATAGCTCTTCCAAATAGTGACTAAATTTTAATCTTTAGGGCCATGCAAGTAGGCAGACTTACCTAGATGAGCTTTGATAGGAAATAGGGATTTAGTAGCAGGTAGTATTAATTACTATTGGCAAAATGCCTTAATTTACATTTCTAAGAATCCAGAAGACTTAAATATAAGATGCAAAATGGCTTTAACCTAGTTACTGTTAATTCTGAAATCGTCACATAAAATCTAAAACCAGACTGTGGAGTCTGAGAAACTTTGATTCATCTGGAAATCCATCATATTCTAGGCAACTTACTTAACATCCAATGGCCTCCATTTCCTCCTCTGTGAAATGGGGATTATAAATAAGCACCTGATAGGGTTGCCTTGACAATTTAATGATAGAATATATGTAAAGTTTCTCAAATGGCTGGATATAAGAGACATTCAATAAAGGTTCCCCATCCCTCACCCATGTCTCTATATATCTACTATTTGCTTCATGTTTTAAGTGCTGAGGCAAAAATAAGATTGAAAAATTAAGGCAATGAGCATTCTTGAGATATAATTAGTATGTATTATATTATTATAATATATTCTTACAATATAATTAGTATATAGTATATAGCAAAGAGCCATAATACTAAGTAATGATAATAATAATACCCATTGAAGACTTACTTTTGTGTCAGGCACTATGTTTTACATGCATTTAATTTCATTTAATTTCAGATCAGTTCTTGCGATTTAGGCATTATTTTCATCATCCTCATCCCCATTTTACAGATGAAATACTGAGGCTTCAAAAGACTGATTGCCCAAGTACCATCTAACACCAATCTTGGTCTGCTAACTCCTAATTCCATTGACTAGGTGCTTTGACTGGTTGGAATCAGTGAAGAAAACAAGGAAGATGGTAATATCCCTGTCTTAGCTTAGAGAGACAGTGTATCAGAAAAAGTTACAAGCAAGGGCCCTAGACCTGCACTATCCAGTATGGTAGCTACTAACCACATGGAGCTATTAAGGGCTTGAAATGTGGCTCTCATCTGGGTGCAGTGCTTGCTCTACTACTTACTAGCTTTGCCTATAGCAACTTACTTACCCTCTATGCCTTTCGTCTGAAAATGGAGATAATAGCACCTACTTCATAGGGCCATTGTGAAATAAGGGAATTGATATATATATAATAGGCTCAGTGTCACCAGTCCATAAGAAGCTCTCTCTATATGCTTAAAAGAGGAAAACCAGCAAGACTTAGTGGTCTACCTGATTGTAGAGGTCAAGAAAGAGGAGGTGTCATAGTTAAGTCCAAGTTAGGAACTTAGGTGACTAGAAAGACTACTCACAATGCCATAACAAATGTGAAAAGGTTCTCATGAGTCAACTCTTGCTCTTTGCAAACTTATGTTTGCTAAACAACTCCATTTACATATGAAAGTTTTCATCCATAATCAAAGGGACACAGAAGGCAGCCACAATATATGAGAGAGCTGTTCCCTACATGGTCCTGGCACATCCACAAACCTAGCTTTTGCCTTTCGACTCCCACTCATACTTAAAACACCAGGCTTACTGGCCCTGAGTGACTTGCTGAGTGATCTGTGGTTGGAGTCAATTTATTGCAGCATCATTTCTAATAGCGAAAGATGATAACCTAAACCTCCATCAGTAGGAGGCTGGTCACACTCATCTAACAGATCCTTAAGGCAGCTGAATGAAGAGAGAGGTTTTATATACGAATATGGAACTGTTCACAATGTGTACTTCTAAGAAGAAAAGAAAGGTATGTATAATAATGTTAGTCACTATTTGCTAAAAAGAAAACAAAGAGGGGGTAAATACATATATTTGTGTGAATATGCATGGAGTATCTCTGGAAGGGGTAACAAGAAACTTATTCCTTGCCTTTGAGAAAAAAAACTAGGTGGCTGGGATGTAGGGATGAGAGGGATTGACTTTTCTCTGTATGTCTTTCTGTACCTTTTGAATCTTGAATCTTGTGAATCTAATGCATAAAGATAATCAAAATTTCTGATAAACTAGCTTCCAGTTGGAAAGTGTAAAGGGGGAGTTAGTTAATTGAGGGAAGATGGCATAAGGAATGGGAAGATGACTGGAATGGCTCACAGGAGCTACTTGGAGATGGAGGCTCAAACTCTGGTTTTCAGGCTAAATGTCTATTGCATTAATTATTTTTTCTGTCCTCTAATTTTAAGAAAAAGGCAAATGCAAATCACTGTTTTAAGGTACCACCTAATAAAAATTCAACTGCCATTTTATTAGGTTCAGGTGAACATTTCTGTGGGAACTCAGCTCTCTGCTCTCCTGCTATCATGCTATCAGGCTGGTAAACCACTTAAGAAAAAAAGATGCCATTCTGTGTTTGGAAATCTCATTCTAGTTATGGAAATAAATATATGAACTCCTCATTATATGACGTGATGAGGCCTGTAATAGAAGGATGCGCTGGGGAACTAGTTATACCTAGTGGGAGGGGCTGGTCAGGAAGGTCTCAGACATGGAAGTAGCATTGGCACAGACCTGGAAACATAAGTTTAGTAGGCAGAGAGCTTCTATCCAGATAAAAGAAGGGACAAGGTGAAGGAGGAAGGTGTGCAGGTATGGTGGTGTATTCAAAGAGCAGCAAGTCACTCAGGGCCAGTAAGCCTGGTGTTTAAGTATGGGTGGGAGTCGAAAGGCAAAAGTTAGGTTTGTGGATGTGCCAGGACCATGTAAGGAACAGCTCTCATACACTGTGGCTGTCTTCTGTGTCCCTTTGATTATGGATGAAAACTTTTCATATGTAAATGGAGTTGTTGAGCAAATGTAAGTTTGCAAAGAGCAAGAGTTGACTCCTGAGAAATAGCCAAATGGTGGGACATATAGAGCATGTTCTAGAAGAGGTGAGGATATGAGAAAAGATATGACAGACAGACAGATGAACAGGGAACCTAAGGATACTCGAGAGTTAACATTGGAGCCAGGCTGAGGTTAGGAACTCAGGAAATATTTTAGATAAAGGAGCCCGGAAGCACTGGGCAACTGGCTTGGCTGTTGGTCTTTGGTCTTTTATTTCTGCATCCTTTATTTCTATAGCCACTAGCCTTTGCCCCTGAGACACTACCTTGACTTGATTGGCGTTAGCAGACTGTACCAGCACACTGGGTGCCTCTGTGTGGCTTGTACCCTAGAGCTCCTGCCTCTGGTCCAGTAGGTGGTGGCTCCCATCTGCTTTATTCTATGACAGTTACAGGAGAGGTATGCAGAACTGGTTCAGAAGCCCAGACTAAAAAAACCCTCAATTTTCTTAGTGATGATAGAAGTTACCCATGGGAGGTTCGGGGCCCTCAGTTTGGCAGTGCCTCCTACTGCCATCACAGGCTACAGTGATCTTGTAAAAGGGTTACACAACCATGGAGGAGCTAAGGGAGCCTTCTGGCTTACCTGTCACATTAGTGCTGAGGGCTCTTTCTCTGTTCACCATTTGGTATGGCATTGCCAATATTCTTGTTTACCTCTCTGTAGCCAAAGTTGCTTATTGCATATAGCTCATTCCGTGAGAGTTTAGACTAGATAATTATATAGGCAGCTTCATTTAAAATGCTAATAACCTTACCTAAATAGAGCATATTTCTAGCTCAATTGGATTGGGCAGCTCTCCAGGCTAGATACCTTGATTCAAGTTACGTGATCATTTTTTTTTTATCAACATTGGGAGAATCCTTCCCCTTCCTTGGGTAGAAAAGAGCTTCTTGTTTTTGTTCTATTTTGAAATAGATATATTCAATCAACCAGCTTATTTGGAGCCTTCTTCTGTGTGTTAGGCATTCTACTAAATGCTGAGTAGATACAAAGATAAAGTCCCCTGTAAGATCTTCAGTGAACTTACTGTCTAGTGGGTGGGAAGAAGTAGTGGAACAGATGCAAACACAAAGAAGTATTAGAAAATCTGGTCAGTACCATGATAGAACTCTGTTTGGGTATTCTGGGAGCCCAGAAAAGGGTGTTCATCGCCATGGGAAGCAGGGAGCTGTGGCAAGAAGTGACATCAAAGTGATGGGGAGGAGTTGACCAAGCAGGAGTGTAAGGGGCAATGGGAGCAACAGCACTGAGGTGAAGAGCAGTCAATTTGCTGTGTTTATGGAACTAAAATTCATCTGGTGTAGCCCAAGTGGCAAGGCCAGGGCTGGCAAGAAGAAGACTGGAGAGGTGAGCAGGAGCTACATCACAGGAAACTTTTTACTGGACTTCATCCTGCAGGTGGGAGATAGAAAGCCGTCCTGTTTAGGGAGACAGGTTGTGGAGAGTATTAAGGACAAGAGCCTGAGGGTCAGAATTGGAAAGGAGCTCAGCTGGACGGAAACATAGAAGGCAGGCGAGAGTTGCATACGTGTCTGGAGGGCCTGGGCCTGAAAGGGAAACTGCGTGAAAGTTTATATTTGGTTTTTAGGGCAAAGACATTGAAAGAGGGGAGTCCCATAATCAGCATACATTTATGAAGATCACCCCCACAGCTGTGTGGCAAGTGATCAAAAAGGAACAGGACTAGAGAAGGGCAGGAAAACTGGTCAGAAAGCAGGCGCCCTAACTCTGGTGAGCGGTGATGAGATCCTGGAAGTGGAGGTGGCAGAATGTGGGAAGGTGGGCCACATTTAGCACTTTATGCCTGTTCCAAATTACTTTTCTTAGGAGTCATGACACTAGGGTATTAAATAAAATTATTTTAATTGACTCTGTGTCCTGTCCCCACCTACACTGATGCTACCTATTCTTAGCATAAATACCTTTTCCTTGGGGAAGCCTCCTTCAGCCCTCTAGACTGGGTGTCCCCAGGGCATCCTGTGCGTCCCCAGTTGTAGCTCTCCCCATGCTTTCTTTTAATTTCTGAGTCAGCTGCCTGCCTCCTCTGCTAGACCATATCCTTCATGCGGGCAAGGACTCTTTTTTTCACAAGAGTGTTGCTCTGTTGCCAGACTGGAGTGCAGTGGCATAACCTCGCCTCACTGCAACCTCTGCCTCCCTGGTTCAAGCGATTCTCCTGCCTCAGCCTCCTGAGTAGCTGGGATTACAGGCGCGCCACCATGCCCAGCTAATTTTTTTTAAATTTTTAAAAATTTCTTTTTATTTTTAGTAGAGACGGGGTTTCACCATGTTGGCCAGGATGGTCTCAATCTCTTGACCTCATGATCTGCCCGCCTCAGCCTCCCAAAGTGCTGGGATTCCAGGCATGAACCACTGTGCCCGGCCAAGGGCAGGGACTCTTTCTTGATGCTGTCAACACTAGTGTCTAGTATAGTAGCTAGACATAATACAAGTGCATAGTGGATGCTCCATAATTTGTTAATACATGAATAAATGAATTATTCAGATATGTAGGGTCTCTGAATTAATAACTCATTTATTGTTAGTTCAACATTTTAAAAATTTTTTCTGAAATAGTGATTTTCTCTCCCCCAACCCCATACAGTGTGATATGTTTCAGGAACAACAAATGCCAATTAACAAGTAATACATTGTTTTAATTATTATTTTAATTGTCATAGATCTCACTCTATACTTCTAATTTTGAAAAAGAAACTAAAGAAATGAATAGCCCACATTTTAAACAAACATTTATAAATAGTAAGATCAGTTCTCTGGCTGTTTATTTTGAAACAAAACCAAATTGCTTAGCTTAGAATCGAAGAGCCTTAAAGTTTGGGCCTTTCCTCTTAGCTGTTCACATGGAAATCCTTGGACACTGTCCCGCCTGTCTCCTGTCACCAGGCACACTTGTGTCACCAACCTACTCATGAGGGGGGCTGTCAGGAGGCCTCCTCCATATCCTCCTCCCCGCTGTGAAAAAGCTCAGTCTTGGCCGGGCACAATGGCTCACGCCTGTAATCCCAGCACTTTGGGAGGCCGAGGCAGGTGGATCACCTGAGGTCAAGAGTTTGAGACCAGCCTGACCAATATGATGAAACCCTGTCTCTACTAAAAATACAAAAATTAGCCGGGCATGGTGGTGCGCACCTGTAGTTCCAGCTACTCAAGAGGCTGAGGCAGTAGAATCACTTGAACTGGGGAGGCGGAGGCTGCAGTGAGCCCAGATCGTGCCACTGCACTCCAGCCTGGTGGCAGAGCAAGACTCTGCATCAAAAAAAAAAAGAAAAAAAGAAAGAAAGAAAAAAAAACCTCAGTCTTCCTATACGCCTCATTGCAAGTTTGGTCTTTGTGACATTTTTCTTGGTTGATGTGGACATCCTAGAAGTCATGTCAGCCATGGCTCAGTCCAGACCTCTCCTTTTCTGGGTGAAGAAACTTGTCTTGAGGAGCATCTCTCCCCACATGGCCTCAAGCTTCCTCAGTTCTCACTAGCTCCCTCCTCCCCCGCTACAAGTAACACACAGACCACACAACTCACCACTTGATTCTACACTGTCTTATTCTTTGGTTGTCTTTTACATTTAGTCTCATTTGTCTGACAAGGTGAGGTCTCCAAGAGTCGGGGTCCTGTGACACATCAGTGCTCTCACCAGCCCCCACCAGCACTGGGATACCATGTGTATGTGATAGGAGAAGCCAGGTGCTAAACACTTCCTAACGTGACTATGAAATGGACATTGTCCCCAAGAAACATTTCATTTAGTTCAGTCTTCTTGGCCCTGGAGGTCCTTCCTGGATTCACACACTGACTTCAATAGAGAGGGTTTAAATAATGAAAAGGTCGTATGTTTCTGGTGTGTGTCACGCCATCCCCGAACTTTGGAGAGCTTTTCTCTGAGTAACTTACTCATTTTGTTGATTGAATCTGATGAGAATTTGACCTCCTACTGTTCAGAGACAGGAATGAGTTGCCATGACAGTACATTTGCCACATTTACAGTGTCTCTTTGTTTTTATTCTTCCTGTTTCTCACCATTCAGCTTATTTGTTTTCCCTCCTCTTAGGATTGCCCCCTGCGGGTCACTTTCTCAGTCATTTTGAGCTCAGCCTAAGCAAAGACTGAGGTTATGAAGTCGATCCTAGATGGCCTTGCAGATACCACCTTCCGCACCATCACCACTGACCTCCTGTACGTGGGCTCAAATGACATTCAGTACGAAGACATCAAAGGTGACATGGCATCCAAACTAGGGTACTTCCCACAGAAATTCCCTTTAACTTCCTTTAGGGGAAGTCCCTTCCAAGAGAAGATGACTGCGGGAGACAACCCCCAGCTAGTCCCAGCAGACCAGGTGAACATTACAGAATTTTACAACAAGTCTCTCTCGTCCTTCAAGGAGAATGAGGAGAACATCCAATGTGGGGAGAACTTCATGGACATAGAGTGCTTCATGGTCCTGAACCCCAGCCAGCAGCTGGCCATTGCAGTCCTGTCCCTCACGCTGGGCACCTTCACGGTCCTGGAGAACCTCCTGGTGCTGTGCGTCATCCTCCACTCCCGCAGCCTCCGCTGCAGGCCTTCCTACCACTTCATCGGCAGCCTGGCGGTGGCAGACCTCCTGGGGAGCGTCATTTTTGTCTACAGCTTCATTGACTTCCACGTGTTCCACCGCAAAGATAGCCGCAACGTGTTTCTGTTCAAACTGGGTGGGGTCACGGCCTCCTTCACTGCCTCCGTGGGCAGCCTGTTCCTCACGGCCATCGACAGGTACATATCCATTCACAGGCCCCTGGCCTATAAGAGGATTGTCACCAGGCCCAAGGCCGTGGTGGCGTTTTGCCTGATGTGGACCATAGCCATTGTGATAGCCGTGCTGCCTCTCCTGGGCTGGAACTGCGAGAAACTGCAATCCGTTTGCTCAGACATTTTCCCACACATTGATGAAACCTACCTGATGTTCTGGATCGGGGTCACCAGCGTACTGCTTCTGTTCATCGTGTATGCATACATGTACATTCTCTGGAAGGCTCACAGCCATGCCGTCCGCATGATTCAGCGTGGCACCCAGAAGAGCATCATCATCCACACGTCTGAGGATGGGAAGGTACAGGTGACCCGGCCAGACCAAGCCCGCATGGACATTAGGTTAGCCAAGACCCTGGTCCTGATCCTGGTGGTGTTGATCATCTGCTGGGGCCCTCTGCTTGCAATCATGGTGTATGATGTCTTTGGGAAGATGAACAAGCTCATTAAGACGGTGTTTGCATTCTGCAGTATGCTCTGCCTGCTGAACTCCACCGTGAACCCCATCATCTATGCTCTGAGGAGTAAGGACCTGCGACACGCTTTCCGGAGCATGTTTCCCTCTTGTGAAGGCACCGCGCAGCCTCTGGATAACAGCATGGGGGACTCGGACTGCCTGCACAAACACGCAAACAACGCAGCCAGTGTTCACAGGGCCGCAGAAAGCTGCATCAAGAGCACGGTCAAGATTGCCAAGGTAACCATGTCTGTGTCCACAGACACGTCTGCCGAGGCTCTGTGAGCCTGATGCCTCCCTGGCAGCACAGGAAAATTTTTTTTTTTTTTTTTTTTTTAAGCTCAAAATCTAGAAGAGTCTGTTGTCTCCTCGGTTATATTTTTTTAAGTTTACCATGCTCAGTGAAAAGGTGATTGTCACCATGATCACTTATCAGTTTGCTAATGTTTCCATAGTTTAGGTACCCAAACTCCATTCTCCAGGGGTTTACAGTGGAGAAAGCCTGTTGCTTAAGTGACTGAACGATCCTTCAAAGTCTCAATGAAATAGGAGGGAAACCTTTGGCTACACAACTGGAAGTCTAAGAACCCATCGAAAAATGCCATCAAATGAATAATGCCTTTGTAACCACAACTTTCACTATAATGTGAAATGTAACTGTCCGTAGTATCAGAGATGTCCATTTTTACAAGTTATAGTACTAGAGATATTTTATAAAATGTATTATGTCCTGTGAGATGTGTATCAGTGTTTATGTGCTATTAATATTTGTTTAGTTCAGCAAACTGAAAGGTAGACTTTTATGAGAACAATGGGCAAGCAGTGGATACATGTCAATGAGTGCACTTTTTTTCTATATTATTGCCCATGATATAACTTTAGAAATAAACCTTAGTATTTCTTCAAATATCTCTATTTAATTTTGACACTGAAAAAACCATAAAGGTTTATTTTTCTGTTACCTCAACAAGAAGAATTTGAAGACTTCAAAATATTGGGCAGAATTCATTCACACTTAAAAATTTATTAGCCCTGCATTTTCATAGGAAGACACATTGTCTTCTGGACTATAGCTGTTCTAATGGATTGTAATCAGAATGAAAGAGAGAAAGCATATTGACTTTTTTTGAGCGACATCTCTGACTTTCTTTAGTCTTTAGCTATTACTGGATCTCTTAAGACAGCATGTGTTAATCTTAATGTATATTGTTATCACTGTGCAGTTGCTGTTTACTTGAATAGTATTGTGTTCCTGTATTCCAGGTTTAAGTAGATTTCATGCCTGGGTGGCCAGACAACAGTCTTCATTTTTTTTAATTGAAAAGAAGTAGTGTCTGGATCAGTAAAATTATACTGTGTGTGAGTGTGAATATAAATGTGTGTATGTGTGTTTCTGTCCTGTAACTGTTACAGTAATGTCATAAAGTGAGAAAACTGTGACCAAGTGTAAACTATTACTACTTGCTGCACTCTTCCACATGGATTCAGTTTCTAAAATTGAGTTCTTCCTGTAATCTTGTTGATAAAAAATACTGACTCCAACCATTCAAAAATTTCACCCCATCCCTCCTTAAGAGATTGGATCAAGTATTACTAAATTGACCTTTAGGTATTACATAAGACCAGTGTTTAGCAAGAAATAATGACAGACATCCAAGTAAGGGATGTATTTATAGTGTCATTGCCGGGAAAGGAGAGTACTTTGGTTTCTGAGCACCGAATATTGATCAAGATGTCAGTCACTAAAAGGAAGACAGTTCTACAGGAAAACAAATGATAACATTTTTCAATAGCGTGTGTAGGTAGTATGCACTATATACATCACATTAAAGTAGGACTATCACACCCAGCCCATGTGGCTAAAAAAGCTGAATCAGACAGTGGATGAGACACAAAACGGCAGTGAAGAGCCGACACACTTGGCATTGACGTCTAGATATGCTGCATCTGTGCTTTGCCCACATGCCCTTGGTGACAGCTGAGCACCCAGCTCTGTCTTGGTAGGTTTGGGCTAAGGAACAGACCTCTCCTTTGCTCATGGTTAGCAAGATACACTCAAGCATGAAGATAAACACAGCTGCTTTCTTCTTACACCCCGGTCTCATACTCCTTAATGGCACCGTGGGTGCTCATTGTTGGGCCTTTTTCCAGTAAGGAATGATATTGATGAAGAATCTACTTAACCCTGACAAATTTTAATTATAATCTCTTCTTATACAGATAAAACATGACTCCTACAAGGCCCCAAGGTCTACATAGTCTGAAGTGAAGTAGAGAGCTGGCATCTATCTGGTGATTTCTAGCTCTCGAGATACCCAAGCAGCCTGATGGGGCAGTTCCCCTTCTTACAGTTCAAGCTCTAAGGCAGGATGTGGCTTGTGAGATACTTTGCATTGTCTGTCTGCACACCTTGAATCTGCCTGCTGGTTCCCTTACTTTACCTCTCTGTCATGTGCAGATGAAGGCTCAGGGTGCTAGAGGATTAATAAGATCTCTTTCTAAAGAAAGGAGAGATTATTGACAAGAAGAACTCACCAGGGCAGGGTCTAGTTTCCATTTAAGAATTGCCAGTCTTTTGTCCTGCATCATCTTGAATATTAATCCACATATTTCAGAGATCACCAGGCAGTACCAATGCTCTTTTCACAGCTATGAAGAGCTAGTAGAGACGAAATTCTTGTTATGGTAGAAAAATTTCACGATTCATTTTTGAAACTGCATTTGTGCGTATGCAATGTAGATTTTATAGTGTGTTGTGCTTTCAAGATCTAAATCACATATAATAAATTAAGGGACAATGGGGCTGACAGCACTAAACTTGGTGCTTATTGATATTCTAAGAAATATCTGTGAAATATCATCACGTATATTATACAACCTTCATTTAAAAAGGTTTAAAACTAGTTAGATTCACTTTGACACTTTTCATATCATTTCTTAACCCAAGTGACGAAAACGTTGTCCCCAATGAATACACTCATTAGAATTACCACTTGGTAATATCACTCATTAATTAGCCCCATAATTAGATCCATTAATTTAAATATGAGTTAAATTTAAGTAAGTTTTATAAGGTCTGACATCAGAGGTATCTTACTTTCCTCTGAGGATGATGTACTTGCCCTGACCATGCGTTTTACCATCACACATGTCTTCAGAAAGGGCCGAATTCCCAACCTGCTCATTTTTTTAAATCAGAGTCATGATGAGTCAGTCCTAGAATGTTTCATTTGGACAAGTAGGGCTGCCTCCAAGAGGAACCTCTGATCTATTTTGTATGAAATATATGTGAAAGGATATGAATCTGAGAGATGCTGTAGACATCTGTCCTACACTTGAGATGATTTCCAGGCCTCTCTGGCACTTTTGAGTTAAGTCTATCTGGTATTAAATGCCAAGGACCTTTTGCTGCCTAAATCCACTCTGCAGGAAATAGGCCCAACCACCAGATAAGAATTAGGCCCTGGATGAGTAGCGCTCTAGTTACTGTCCTGTTGATTAATTTCTGCCATTTCATGTCCATAAAAGAGACCACCCATATCATGCACACAATTAGATTTCTCACACTCTAACTGTATATTTGTATTATATTTTAAAATCTCCTAAATGCTGGGCAATGGCTATTAACAATTAATTGTCTTGCACTGGCCTTCTGATGAAATGTTAACAATGCCTATTGTAATATAGAAAAAAACATTCTATCTACTGATTTGGGCTGAATGTATGTAAATAGGTTTCTAAAAAGTCAGATGTTTGAGCAGTGGCCTAGAAATCAGTAATTTTCAGATGGGAGGGTTTCTTTACATTGCCGTGGCATCTTAAATGCTATCTTCATGTAAATTGACTGTACTAGGCCTACTGGGGATCAGAGTTCCCAAGAAAGGAAACCTTTTCTTGTATCTGGATTCAAATTTATTTCCAATGTTTCAAGTGGAAAACATGACTCTTTAATGTCTGTAAATCTAACATTATTACTTTTCCTCTTAGAAGAATATTGTATTGTTAGATGTTTGTTGAGCTGGTAACATCGTTGCAACCACTGCAATATCTTCGTTAGTAATCTGTATAATACTTTGTATACAAGTACTGGTAAGATTGTTATTAAATGTAGCTTCAGTCATTAAATTACTATAGCAAAGTAGTACTTCTTCTGTAATATTTACAATGTATTAAGCCCATAGTATATTTTATTTCAATGGTGTAATTAAACTGTTACTTATTCAAAGAGAAAACATCTCATCATGTCTATTGTCCAAAGTTACCTGGAATCAAATAAAAATTCTAGATTACCATGAAGAACATAAAATGCCTTTGAACTCTGCCTTATTTCACAGTCTGATGGCAAAATACTAAGGATTTAATTTCTAAAAGATTGCCGAACTAATTTATTCCTCAAAAAGCACTTATGACTTTACTTGAAAAGTGGGGACATATTGGATTAATCTATTTATTTTTAACATAGGAAAAACACACAAGAAGCTATTTTATACACAATAAAGCAGAAAAGGCCACCACACCTTTAAAAAGCATTATTTCATTAAAGATTTTAACTGATTTTGCAGTAAATTAAAACAAACATACCATTCATAATGTGTAAATTGAGACTTAACAGACATAGTACAATATAAATTGAAAGAATTTATGAGCATTGTACATTTTGAACCACAGAAAAGAGATAAGTGCTTTTCAACACAGTTTGTAAAAACTCATAATTTCAGTTTGAACAATAAGAGAAAATACCTTTAAATTTTATAATGAAGAAAGCATTACAATGAATTTTAAATATTACTGTCTGAAATAAAGTATGTTTGCAGTCAATTTTGAAAGATTTTAATTTTTTCAAGTAAATATTTGAAAACAGATTATATTGAAATATTGAGAGTAGATTATCTTTGCTTTTTAATGACTAGTCAAAAATCGATCGTTCTGCCTCTTTTAGTAAACTCTGGTTAGGTGCATAAGCTGAATGCTTCTTAACAAAAAACAAATGATAGGTATTCTTAGCTCTTGAATTTCATACTGAGACTTGATGAGAGAAAGATACTTATTTCAGTATCTTCATAGAGTATCTTAAGACTCAAAAATTAATCCACAATCAATATATGTTACTATCTATATTGGAATATACATTTGGGATAATGTAGAAACAAAATCAATTAAGACATGCAGAAACTCCAGTTTGCCTCAAGGATGGTTCCAACTGGAAAATTTCTGTACTCATCTCTAGAATATTCTGTAAGTTTTTCCTGGATTGAAGGTGATACATGTAAAGTTCTTGGCTCCATATTGGATTTTAGAAAATGAACAGTACACATCATCATTGTTCCTTTACTCCCTGCCCCTGGAATGCTGATAGGAGAAATTTGGAGGGTGTATATCTAGTTAGCTTAGGAGGTGAAATATGTAATGGGTTGGTCTCCGAACACCTCAGAAATGCTGGTCATTAAGTACTGTCTTAACCACTTCAAAAGTTTCTGGGTAACAGTAAATAACAAATACCTGGGCTTATAGACTACATAGTTCCCTGTGACATATCCAGAAAAAGGGGAAATGTCCAAAAGAAATTGACAAATGGGAAGAGTGATTAAAATATTACAGTTGCAATCTTAGCTTAAGAGAAAAATCAGACACTGGGACTCCCAAGTATTAACTGCAGCACCTCCTTCATTACTTTGAACATGCTCAAATATTTGTAGAGCAAACAAATAATTGTTCTCTTAACACTAAGAAATAGATGACTAATGCAGCACTTCACGTGTTTATTTTAATAACAATAGAATACAACTTTGGGTAAGCCTGATCTGTTTGAAAATGTTCATATGTTCCTTACTGAGTACACAATCTTTTTGGCTAATATCAGAATCATGACAAATGTCAAAGATACCCGGTTTTGACCCAGGCAGCCACTGTGTTGGAAAGAACACTGGAGGAGGAATTACCAGCTGTGTCGATGCAGACCCACTTGTAGCGGAAATGTAGAAGTGTGTGCTCACTTTCTAGCTGTTTAGACTCAAACAAGCCACAACCCCTGATTCGATTTTCTCATCTGTAAAAATGCCAGCTCTGAAAATAGCAGTAACATCAGATGGTATAAAGTGTTTTGAAGAGCTTTGAAACCTGCAAAAGGCTACAACAATGTAAAGTATTAGAATTAATCTGTGTTGGAATACTTCATTTTGGCTTATTCAGTTAATAATGTCTATACCAGTTCTTTAGCTAGTGATCAGGACAAAGACACTATATTTTATTGTGCCTACTGAGTGTCAGGCATTGTGCCAGCACCTTATATATATTATTTAACCCTCACAGCATCCTTGTGATGTCTCTCTTATTAACTTCATGTTATAAGCAAAAGGAAAACTCTGTGAGGTAAAGACAAGGTAACTATGGTTAGAACCCAGGACGTCCTGATTCCAAAGCCCAAATTATTTTTATTAAACAGTGCCTCCTTTTATTCACTTTTCTTTCAGTTAAAGCCATAGATTCCACAAGTATTTACTGAAAATTTCCCATGTGCTAACAAATTTAAAGATGAAAACCACCACCTCTACCTACCAGAATGCCTAGTAAAAATAATGTTTAAAATTCTAACGTCTAATTCTACGTATGTAGGCTCAAAGAGGCCAAGTATCTTGCCCAAGCTCACATGGGTAGTTAGTAAGTTGCTCTTGAATGCAAACCCAGGTCTTTTGTCTCTAAACTCTGGATCTTTCCATCACACCACATTGCAAGGGAGCATGGGTGTGATGAGGTACATGTTTCTATTTCCTTTCCTTCCCTTTCCAGACAGCAGCAATTCAAAAACTTTGTCAAATTTATTCTGAATGTCAAAATAAATTAAATTTGTGTTCTTTGTTACTTGGCCTCATATGAATCATCACACACCTTGGATAGCTGAAAGAGTGGCTGAGGGGAAGTTAGATTTATTTCATCTCCAGAGGCGGGCACTAAAATAATTCCTGGTCCCACCTAGAGTAGCGAGTTTTCCAGCCCTTTGGCCACTTTCTTGTTTTGATTTTAACTCACTTATAAAAAAAAAAAAACTAACTTGCCTTTTATTTTTAACTCGTACATAGAATATGTCATTGAGGAAATAATACTCTGATAGCCAGTGAAGTGTAAATTGTGAAAATTGTAAAATACAATTTAGCAAGTATTTAGTGAGAACCTACCTCGTACTTGGCATTAATAACAATAATTGGTATTTATCTCATTTAGTATGAAATGAATCATCTCATTTAATCTTCTCAGCCATTCTGTGAGGTATTAATTTTCCAGTTTGACAGACGGTAGCCTGCTGAAGATCACACAACTAGTAAGTGGTATAGCTCAGATTCACTCTTAGCTATTAGGTTACTGAGTTGAGACCCATAAGCCAATTTCTATATAAGTGAACTGTGCTGTGCATATATCCTGTTCAACTCAAGCAACATTTATTATCTACCATGGTGAATCATCAAATTACTGAAGATCTAATGAAAGTCGGTGAGCTCTTAAAAAGATAATTGCAACACAATGCAATCAATGCTAAAATGGAGGAGGCTATGGGAAACTAGAAAGGGCACAAATACCTGATTTAGGAGGAAGAGGTGATGCTTGAATAGAGCACTGAAGACAAAGTAGGAGCTACCTATGAAAAGAATAAAGGGAAAAATTGGGATAAAGGAAGCTCCAAGGAGATAAATTATGGTGAGCTGGGGGTAAGAGGGGAGAGATGTAAGACAGTGTGGTATGTCCAGTGAATGACACATAGTCTCATGTGTCTGGGACATGGTACCTGAAGGAGAGTAATGAGGATGAGGGCGGAGGGCCAGATAACCAAGGGTCATAGATGCTAAGGTGATTAATTGTTCTTAATGCACCTGCATTGTGGTTTACAGAGGTCTGAGAAGATTCATAATATTAGTCAAAAAGGTCAAAGTTTAGATAGCTTTTTTCCTAGTTCTGCTAGTTCAGAGATTTTTTACAAAGCATTATATGTATCTGTAAAAGTATCACTTCCTGCTTGCCCAGAAGAGAGTCTGGGGTGGGGGTGGGGACTCTACATCTTGTTTCCACATTAGCTGGCTGCATATTTTCCCACTTGATGACATTACCATCATTGCTAGAAAGTGGATTATTCACTTGGAACAGAGGGACATCAATTAACTCCCCACATATAGCAGAGTCATCAGTCACAAAGTGTTCTTGGTCATTATTCACCTGGGCTGGGGCAAACCCTCTGATCTCAAGATGACAGGGACCGTATTGAACACTAGCCCTTGGGATTTCCAACCCTCTGCCCTCCTGCCCCCTTTGTAAATAAGATTATTGCTGCTGCTACTGCCTGGTTTGCCTGAAGGGATACAGAAATCCTTCAGGGAACAAACAGATAAGGGCTAAGAGGAGAATCTTTTTAAACTGTCCAAAGCAACCCAACCCTACAGCTGACCCAAGTGTACTTATTTCATTCATATTGAGTAACACAGACTGCTTTTCAGTTAAGAGTTTGAGTTTATAAAGGAAGGAAAAAACTGAAGACATCTTTGGATTACACTGCAAGGCGGGGGGAGTAAAGCTTTAAAATATTCTGGCATTGACCCTTTTCCAAATCAACTGCACATTTCACAGCTTTTATAAAGATTTTACCATACACATTTCACACAATTTTTTTGTGTAAATTTTGTGTCTTTTTAAGGGAGAAGAGCTTTGCCATATATTTTTGGACACATTGTATTACCAGCACTTACAAGCCTAATAACAATTTTTCTGGTTTGTGCTTCATTAACAATCTCTGATTATTCTACAAAGGGACACAGACCCTTTAACCATTCAATTCGGCCTCTGATTGCTTGTCATGTTAAATCCCAATCTTTCTAACCTGGGTGGCTATGAGCAATTTGTCTTACCCAGTAATCCAGTGTGAATACTTTCAAGTGTTTTTACCCTCCCACTGATTGAAGAACGCCTTAGAAAACATCCTCCAGTTCTTAAGAGAGGGAAAAATCCCTACGTACTTCATCATTATTTACCTAAATTAGATAGATCCATATATTCCTTGGTATGACCCAGAATAGGCCACACTCACTGCAAAATGCCACTATCTCCCAGGGGGCCTCTCGAGAGATATGAGTGTGATGGACACGTCATCGTTGCAGCAAACATGGTTCAACAAAAATCTTGGTGCAGTTGCCCCTCCCAGAGAGCCCTCCAAGAAGATGGGGTTCCATGTGAATTGACTTCCTCCAGAGCCTCATTTCTCACAGCGATTACGATGTGCAAGTGGAGGGAAAACAACAGAGTTCCTACATGAAGGTAGGACTGTTGGTAGTATTTTCTTTAGTGATGATTCTGATCAGTCCCAAAGCATGAGAACTCTTTGTTCTAATCACATTATGTCCAAGTGGAGGAAAATAGGAAAAGAAATACTGATTCTTAGAAATTGATTATGAAAGTAAATTCTTTAACAAGGTGGCCTAAGGAGATGCCTGAAGTAAAGAAGCTTCTTGAAGCTTTGTGTGCATGCTAGTAGACTTCCCTTGGTGCTTAGGAACCAGAAACAAACAATGCTATGGTTAAAACGTGGTGTCCACCAATGCAGTCAGCTTCCATGACTCTCCATTTCTAATTTTTCCTGCCCTGTCTTGTGGGATAGGTTACTAACTGATCACTTGCCTATAGAATTTTCATTTAGACCAGAAGAATCAGAATACACTCATTTTTGTTTATAAATGAACATATGCCTAAACAACCAAAAGAGCCTCCAGGTCTGCCTCTAAGGATGATTAGGCATGTGTGAGGGAAGTTGTCATTAACCAAAATAGGACTTCTCATCTCAGATGCAAAGATGAGAATGAATACCAAAGCCAAGGAAGAGCCGTAAACCAAAAGACTTGGCAACAAGGCTCAATGCCATTGTTCTGGTTACTATCATCTCTGACTTTAAATAGTACAAAGCAATCTTAAAAGCAAATTCTTTCCTTCGTGTCCAGGGCTAGAATATTCCAAGTGTACCTAATAGATGTCAGACAGTGAGCCAAGAGAAAGTCAAACAGTAGGCAAAAGCAGATTTACTATGTTTTAAACATTTTTTTTAAAAAATCTGGCTTATTTTTTATGGCACTATATGTTTGTGCAGCAACTCTGAAGCCGTCTGCACAAATGACAGCAAAGACAGAGCAATCATCTGGAAAATGGGAGCTAAAAACACAAGCTTTTGTCTGGGAGTAGAAGAGAAAAGATGAGGCATAAACAGCAGAAAAAGATGAAATTTATAAATGAAAATGAGCTTATTCTGATTCTTTGGGTCTAAATGAAAATTCTGTAGGCAAGTGATTAAAGTATTTGCAAAGATACAAGATTTAGAAACTTAAAATAAAAACAAATACATAGGCCTTTCTTACCCAAATATATGTAAATACAGTAACAAATAGATTTAACATTAAACAAAGCAAAAGCTTCTAAACCTGACTATATGAACTGCTCTCCTTGCTTTTCTCCCAAATGCGGAGAGTGAGTGTTCAAGAAGCGTAGAAACCTAATTAGGTGTGGCCCATTGAAAACTTTATGTTCAATTTACAATAAGCATTTCTCAGCTTTGAAAGTGGAAACAGCCAGGCTGTTTATAATATTTTCCTGGGAGAATGAGTCCCTTCATCTACCAGATATTCAATGAAAAGCATCTTGGCAGATTTAGCTATACAGGTGTTTTAAGACAACTTGATATATTAAAATTCAAATTCATAAAAAAGATAAATGGGGAGGGAATTATTTCTTCACATAAATACTTTGCACCTGCAAAAGAGCTCATTGCACAGTGAGCCTTGAGTTGTCAACTCCTCTGGTCGATTAAAATGTAACTAAATGTTCATAAATCCATTTTACAAGAACTTTTTCTGAAACAGCTCTATTGTTCAAAGTGAGATGTTCCTACACTTTAAAACATTTTCACTTATCTTACCCTGTAATCCTACACAAGTGCTTCTTGCATATTTTTGTATTCTGCAACCCAGAATTCTTGGATAGGCATGGCAACCTGAACATGCTCAGCACTTCAGGACATAGGAGCCCCTCTGCAGATTTGAAATTGTGTTAGGGATATAGGCAAAACCTCAGCTGTTCACAATAACAGTGGATGGAAATTAAGTGCTTAATGAAATCCATAAATAATCCCTAGATCCCCGAATCCTTGATAGCCAAGTATGAAACATTCTGTCCTCATCAAAGATTTTGTCACTGATATTAACAAGTGGGAGAGAAGTTTGATTAAAGTCTGATGGCTTCTCTCGCTGACCTCTGTCTACAGACAAATAACAGGCAGGCAAGTGGTCAGAGAGCAGCACAAGGCCTGGCAACAGAGACACTCTGCAGACTGTGTAATTAGTTCCTAAATAACAAGAAGATCATAAACAAGGCAAAGAACGCTGAGCAGATTTTACTGCCATTCAGCAATGGTTTTGTCCATGTCTGTTGCATGCCCAGAAGACTAAGCACCTCAGCCTCCTATAGTGTGTTGCATCCTCTCCCAAGGCTCTCCAAAATGGCCATCATCACCAGCTACTTCCTCAGGCAATGGCTCCCTAAAGCTGCAGAGACTCAGTGAAGCTACCGTGCTGAAGCAGAAAGGATGCTAAGCCTAAGTTGAAAGCCTGACTTAGTAGCTCAGTTTGAGGTTGGCTGTACTTCTTCCCTAACCCATGTATGAGGCCCCATTAAATCTTTCTCCTGGTTGCTTCAAAGGGAAAATAGGCTGGCATCGTGAGTAGACGGGATCACTTCTTTGGCCACACCTTAAGTCTGTAAGGTACAGTATTAATGAAAGTTTGTTTTGAGATGGAATCTCGCTCTGTCACCCAGGCTGGAGTGCAGTGGCACGATCTCAGCTCACTGCAACCTCCTTCTCCCAAGTTCAAGTGATTCTCCTGCCTCAGCCTCTGAGTAGCTGGGATTACAGGTGTGCGCCACCATGCTCGGCTAATTTTTATATTTTTAGTAGAGACGGGGTTTCACCATGTTGGTCAGCCTGGTCTTGAACTCCTGACCTGGTGATCCACCCATTCGGCCTCCTAAAGTGCTGGGATTACAGGCATGAGCCACCGCACCCGGCCTAATGAAAGGTTTTAATGGCAGTATATGGACAATGAGATAGCAGTGGAAGTAACGTTAGATGGGCTGTTTCTTCCCAGGAGCCCCCAGTAGGGCCCAACTCTATTATTGGATTTCACCCAAGCAGTTTGTTTGCATTCCTCCTTACCTTCCTCCAAGAGCACTGACAGCCAGAAGGGTTTGAGAGGAAAAGTGACAAACCTTTGCTATGTAGCTGAATTGCTGGGAGAATTCTTTTAAAAATATGATTCTGTCTTCTATGATCAAATTCAGTGCCACTTTGCTCTCTCCAAACCCTCCTGGAGACTCAGTAGCAGTCAATCTATGTGCATAGAATTCATACATAATGTCAAACCCTGCAATATATATTTTTTCCCAAAGGTTACATATATGCAAAGAATTAAAGGCACTGAAAGTTAAAAAAAAAAAAAAGTTGATTCCTAGTGGATTTAGAAATATACTTGAAATCTCTCCATGTTACTGATAGGTCTATTTCAGTCCTGATTTGAGATCTAATTTTGGGAATCAGTGCAACCTAGATTGAAAAATCTAACTTGTATATTTGACTAATCAAGTTAATAGGATTGTACAATAATTCTCAACTCTCAGATATTGTGTTATGATATTTTGGTAAAATTGCTTATTGCTACATTGTCTTTCACACGCTAAAGCACTGAGCCAAGACCAGATTGCTTTACTCTATTCTTTGAAGATATTTGGCATTAATTGACCGGAATTTGTTTATTGATTTATATCTATAATTCCTTGATTTTAAATGTCCATTATGGTTCTTGCCAACATTCACTTCTTGCTCCAATGATGATTATTTTTACGAAATCCTATGGGATATGAAATCACTTGTAAGGGTGTTAGGATACAGAAGTGTAGGATAGAGAAGTGTTTTATAGTTTCTACTATAAAACAACATTGATCTGTGCATTTTCTGCCTTATAGGACTAGTTTGCAAGGCATAAAATGCACAGGTTGCAAGGGTTCATCACACAAGTTGTGATTTATCCAATTAGAAATTAATTCAGATTAACAAGAACCTTTATTAGTCAGCTAACACCCTCATGGTACATTGAACATATTAGTCATTTATACTTTAGTGTAAATTCTTTTAAATAATAGCTTCAATTATATGTATTTTTTGACAAGCACTTTAACTTCACTCACCATGTGCTGGACACTGTTCCAAATGCTTCCTAAATTAGTATGAGCTAATCTTGTAATATTAATCAGAGTGCCTACCTGCTATACTCAGGACAGGTCTTCCAAGTTTAAAGTTCTTCCCTAACTTAAAAAAAAAAGCAAAATCACAGCATGCATAGAATATATTATTTCCATATTACAGGAGAGTAAACTGCCAAAGCTGCATATGGCTAGAAACCACTGGCCTCAGGCCCTATGTAGTCACTCTAAGGACTGAGGAAAATAACTCAACCCTCCCAAAGCTGTTTTTTCACACACTGGTTTAGAATGTCTGACTTAGGAAACTGAGATTTAATTTGGCACTTATATAGAATAGGGAATATTGGAGCATGCACCATGTCTTGAGGGGAGTTGGAAAGCATTGAACAATGTGGAGCAAGAAGCCCATGGATTCTTCTAACCTGTCTGAACATGAAACAAGAGGATTTTTCTTCATCAGTTCTTAGGGTGCCATTAGGCAGATTTAAAGTTGATATGGTTCTGGTATTTAGGGAATAGATACTGTAATCCATGTTGCTATATACATCTTCTGTGTTTAAATAATATCTGCTGTGTAGATCCTGATCTATTGTCAACCTTTCCTTCAGATCTGACAGGCTCTTCTGGTAATTCTCCTGTGCGCATCTTGATCTCATTTCTGAGAAGGTCTGTGGGCTGCTTTCACCACCTCAATCTAATGTCTTTTAAGTTTCCAGTTCTGTCAATCAATGAAATAAGTGCTTCTTCAGCTTTTTTTTTTTCCATTTTTCTTTTTTTTTTTCCAGACAGACTCACACTCTGTCACCCAGGCTGGATTGCCGGCACCATCTCGGCTCACTGCAACCTCCACCTCCCAGGATCAAGAGATTCTCGTGCCTCAGCCTCCTGAGTAGTTGGGATTACAGGTGTGCACCACCATACCTGGCTAATTTTTGTATTTTTGTTAAAGATGAGGTTTTACCATGTTGAGCAGGCTGGTCTTGAACTCCCAACTTCAGGTGATCTGCCTGCCTCAGCCTTCCAAAGTGCTGAGATTACAGGCGTGAGCCACTGTGCCCAGACTTTTTTTTTTTTTTTTTTTTTTTTGAGACAGGATTTGGCTCTGTCACCCAAGCTGGCATGCAGTGACGTGATCTCAGTTTACTGCAACCTCCACCCCTAGACTCAAGTGATCCTCCCACCTCAGCCTCCTATGTAGCTGAGACTTAAGGCATGTGCCACCACACAGCTAATTTTTGTATTTTTTTGTAGAGACAGGGTTTTGCCATGTTGTCCAGGCTGGTCTCAAACTCCTGGGCTCAAGTAATCCATCCACCTCAGCCTCTCGAAGTGCTGGGATTATAGACATCAGCCATAAGCCTAGCCAGGAATTTTAGTCTCTAAATAAAATATTATAGTAAGTCATTTTTCCAAACAAAAATGGTTAAAGGTGATTTTGATGGGCTGCAATGGGAGAAGTTCTATATTCTTTTAAAATTAGTAAGAAAAAATTTAGGCCATCCATGGTGGCTCATACCTAAAATCCCAGCATCTTGAAAGGCCGAGGCGGGAGGACTGCATAAACCCAGGAGTTTGAGACCAGCCTGGGCAACATGGTGAGACCCTGTCTCTACAAGACAATTAAAAATTAACTGGGCATGGTGATGCCCACCTGTAGTCCCAGCTACTTGGGAGGATCATGTGAGCCCAGGAGTTCGAGGCTGCAGTGAGCCATGATCACACCACTGCACTCCAGCCTGGGCCAGAGAGCAAAACCCTGTCTCAAAAAAATAAAATAAATTTTTAAATCCAGCCTAAAAAATAAAAATTAAAAAAATAAAATTAGTAAGAATATTGTTGTTCATATACCTGTCATTTTTTTCTTTTTTTTTTTTTTTTATTTATTTTTTTTTTCTTTTATTATTATTATTATTATTATTATTATACTTTAGGTTTTATGGTACATGTGCACAATGTGCAGGTAAGTTACATATGTATACATGTGCCATGCTGGTGCGCTGCACCCACCAACTCGTCATCTAGCATTAGGTATATCTCCCAATGCTATCCCTCCCCCCTCCCCCCACCCCACAACAGTCCCCAGAGTGTGATGTTCCCCTTCCTGTGTCCATGTGTTCTCATTGTTCAATTCCCACCTATGAGTGAGAATATGCGGTGTTTGGTTTTTTGTTCTTGCGATAGTTTACTGAGAATGATGATTTCCAATTTCATCCATGTCCCTACAAAGGATGTGAACTCATCATTTTTTATGGCTGCATAGTATTCCATGGTGTATATGTGCCACATTTTCTTAATCCAGTCTATCATTGTTGGACATTTGGGTTGGTTCCAAGTCTTTGCTATTGTGAATAATGCCGCAATAAACATACGTGTGCATGTGTCTTTATAGCAGCATGATTTATAGTCCTTTGGGTATATACCCAGTAATGGGATGGCTGGGTCAAATGGAATTTCTAGTTCTAGATCCCTGAGGAATCGCCACACTGACTTCCACAAGGGTTGAACTAGTTTACAGTCCCACCAACAGTGTAAAAGTGTTCCTATTTCTCCACATCCTCTCCAGCACCTGTTGTTTCCTGACTTTTTAATGATTGCCATTCTAACTGGTGTGAGATGGTATCTCATTGTGGTTTTGATTTGCATTTCTCTGATAGCCAGTGATGGTGAGCATTTTTTCATGTGTTTTTTGGCTGCATAAATGTCTTCTTTTGAGAAGTGTCTGTTCATGTCCTTTGCCCACTTTTTGATGGGGTTGTTTGTTTTTTTCTTGTAAATTTGTTGGAGTTCATTGTAGATTCTGGATATTAGCCCTTTGTCAGATGAGTAGGTTGCGAAAATTTTCTCCCATTTTGTAGGTTGCCTGTTCACTCTGATGGTAGTTTCTTTTGCTGTGCAGAAGCTCTTGAGTTTAATTAGATCCCATTTGTCAATTTTGGCTTTTGTTGCCATTGCTTTTGGTGTTTTAGACATGAAGTCCTTGCCCATGCCTATGTCCTGAATGGTAATGCCTAGGTTTTCTTCTAGGGTTTTTATGGTTTTAGGTCTAACATTTAAGTCTTTAATCCATCTTGAATTGATTTTTGTATAAGGTGTAAGGAAGGGATCCAGTTTCAGCTTTCTACATATGGCTAGCCAGTTTTCCCAGCACCATTTATTAAATAGGGAATCCTTTCCCCATTTCTTGTTTTTGTCAGGTTTGTCAAAGATCAGATACTTGTAGATATGTGGCATTATTTCTGAGGGCTCTGTTCTGTTCCATTGATCTATATCTCTGTTTTGGTACCAGTACCATGCTGTTTTGGTTACTGTAGCCTTGTAGTATAGTTTGAAGTCAGGTAGTGTGATGCCTCCAGCTTTGTTCTTTTGGCTTAGGATTGACTTGGCGATGCGGGCTCTTTTTTGGTTCCATATGAACTTTAAAGTAGTTTTTTCCAATTCTGTGAAGAAAGTCATTGGTAGCTTGATGGGGATGGCATTGAATCTGTAAATTACCTTGGGAAGGATGGCCATTTTCATGATATTGATTCTTCCTACCCATGAGCATGGAATGTTCTTCCATTTGTTTGTATCCTCTTTTATTTCCTTGAGCAGTGGTTTGTAGTTCTCCTTGAAGAGGTCTTTCACATCCCTTGTAAGTTGGATTCCTAGGTATTTTATTCTCTTTGAAGCAATTGTGAATGGGAGTTCACTCATGATTTGGCTCTCTGTTTGTCTGTTATTGATGTATAAGAATGCTTGTGATTTTTGCACATTGATTTTGTATCCTGAGACTTTGCTGAAGTTGCTTATCAGCTTAAGGAGATTTTGGGCTGAGACAATGGGGTTTTCTAGATATACTATCATGTCATCTGCAAACAGGGACAATTTGACTTCCTCTTTTCCTAATTGAATACCCTTGATTTCCTTCTCCTGCCTAATTGCCCTGGCCAGAACTTCCAACACTATGTTGAATAGAAGTGGTGAGAGAGGGCATCCCTGTCTTGTGCCAGTTTTCAAAGGGAATGCTTCCAGTTTTTGCCCATTCAGTATGATATTGGCTGTGGGTTTGTCATAAATAGCTCTGATTATTTTGAGATACGTCCCATCAGTTCCTAATTTATTGAGAGTTTTTAGCATGAAGGGTTGTTGAATTTTGTCAAAGGCCTTTTCTGCATCTATTGAGATAATCATGTGGTTTTTGTCTTTCGTTCTGTTTATATGCTGGATTACATTTATTGATTTGCGTATATTGAACCAGCCTTGCATCCCAGGGATGAAGCCCACTTGATCATGGTGGATAAGCTTTTTGATGTGCTGCTGGATTCGATTTGCCAGTATTTTATTGAGGATTTTTGCATCAATGTTCATCAAGGATATTGGTCTAAAATTCTCTTTTTTTGTTGTGTCTCTGCCAGGCTTTGGTATCAGGATGATGCTGGCCTCATAAAATGAGTTAGGGAGGATTCCCTCTTTTTCTGTTGATTGGAATAGTTTCAGAAGGAATGGTACCAGCTCCTCCTTGTACCTCTGGTAGAATTCGGCTGTGAATCCATCTGGACCTGGACTTTTTTTGGTTGGTAAGCTATTGATTATTGCCACAATTTCAGCTCCTGTTATTGGTCTATTCAGAGATTCAACTTCTTCCTGGTTTAGTCTTGGGAGGGTGTATGTGTTGAGGAATTTATCCATTTCTTCTAGATTTTCTAGTTTATTTGCATAGAGGTGTTTGTAATATTCTCTGATGGTAGTTTGTATTTCTGTGGGATCGGTGGTGATATCCCCTTTATCATTTTTTATTGCATCTATTTGATTCTTCTCTCTTTTTTTCTTTATTAATCTTGCTAGCGGTCTATCAATTTTGTTGATCCTTTCAAAAAACCAGCTCCTGGATTCATTTATTTTTTGAAGGGTTTTTTGTGTCTCTATTTCCTTCAGTTCTGCTCTGATTTTAGTTATTTCTTGCCTTCTGCTAGCTTTTGAATGTGTTTGCTCTTGCTTTTCTAGTTCTTTTAATTGTGATGTTAGGGTGTCAATTTTGGATCTTTCCTGCTTTCTCTTGTGCGCATTTAGTGCTATAAATTTCCCTCTACACACTGCTTTGAATGCATCCCAGAGATTCTGGTATGTTGTGTCTTGGTTCTCGTTGGTTTCAAAGAACATCTTTATTTCTGCCTTCATTTCGTTATGTACCCAGTAGTCATTCAGGAGCAGGTTGTTCAGTTTCCATGTAGTTGAGCGGTTTTGAGTGAGATTCTTAATCCTGAGTTCTAGCTTGATTGCACTGTGATCTGAGAGACAGTTTGTTACAATTTCTGTTCTTTTACATTTATTGAGGAGAGCTTTACTTCCAAGTATATGGTCAATTTTGGAATAGGTGTGGTGTGGTGCTGAAAAAAATGTATATTCTGTTGATTTGGGGTGGAGAGTTCTGTAGATGTCTATTAGGTCTGCTTGGTGCAGAGCTGAGTTCAATTCCTGGGTATCCTTGTTGACTTTCTGTCTCGTTGATCTGTCTAATGTTGATAGTGGGGTGTTAAAGTCTCCCATTATTAATGTGTGGGAGTCTAAGTCTCTTTGTAGGTCACTCAGGACTTGCTTTATGAATCTGGGTGCTCCTGTATTGGGTGCATATATATTTAGGATAGTTAGCTCTTCTTGTTGAATTAATCCCTTTACCATTATGTAATGGCCTTCTTTGTCTCTTTTGATCTTTGTTGGTTTAAAGTCTGTTTTATCAGAGACTAGGATTGCAACCCCTGCCTTTTTTTGTTTTCCATTTGCTTGGTAGATCTTCCTCCATCCTTTTATTTTGAGCCTATGTGTGTCTCTGCACGTGAGATGGGTTTCCTGAATACAGCACACTGATGGGTCTTGAGTCTTTATCCAGTTTGCCAGTCTGTGTCTTTTAATTGGAGCATTTAGTCCATTTACATTTAAAGTTAATATTGTTATGTGTGAATTTGATCCTGTCATTATGATGTTAGCTGGATATTTTGCTCGTTAGTTGATGCAGTCTCTTCCTAGTCTCAATGTTCTTTACATTTCGGTATGATTTTGCAGTGGCTGGTACCGGTTGTGCCTTTCCATGTTTAGTGCTTCCTTCAGGAGCTCTTTTAGGGCAGGCCTGGTGGTGACAAAATCTCTCAGCATTTGCTTGTCTGTAAAGTATTTTATTTCTCCTTCACTTATGAAGCTTAGTTTGGCAGGATATGAAATTCTGGGTTGAAAATTCTTTTCTTTAAGAATGTTGAATATTGGCCCCCACTCTCTTCTGGCTTGTAGGGTTTCTGCCGAGAGATCCGCTGTTAGTCTGATGGGCTTCCCTTTGATGGTAACCCGACCTTTCTCTCTGGCTGCCCTTAACATTTTTTCCTTCATTTCAACTTTGGTGAATCTGACAATTATGTGTCTTGGAGTTGCTCTTCTCGAGGAGTATCTTTGTGGCGTTCTCTGTATTTCCTGAATCTGAATGTTGGCCTGCCTTGCTAGATTGGGGAAGTTCTCCTGGATAATATCCTGCAGAGTGTTTTCCAACTTGGTTCCATTCTCCCCGTCACTTTCAGGTACACCAATCAGACGTAGATTTGGTCTTTTCACATAGTCCCACATTTCTTGGAGGCTTTGCTCGTTTCTTTTTATTCTTTTTTCTCTAAACTTCCCTTCTCGCTTCATTTCATTCATTTCATCTTCCAGGGCTGATACCCTTTCTTCCATTTGATCGCATCGGCTCCTGAGGCTTCTGCATTCTTCACGTAGTTCTCGAGCCTTGGTTTTCAGCTCCATCAGCTCCTTTAAGCACTTCTCTGTATTGGTTATTCTAGTTATACATTCTTCTAAATTTTTTTCAAAGTTTTCAACTTCTTTGCCTTTGGTTTGAATATCCTCCCGTAGCTCGGAGTAATTTGATCGTCTGAAGCCTTCTTCTCTCAGCTCGTCAAAGTCATTCTCCGTCCAGCTTTGTTCCGTTGCTGGTGAGGAACTGCGTTCCTTTGGAGGAGGAGAGGTACTCTGGTTTTTAGAGTTTCCAGTTTTTCTGCTCTGTTTTTTCCCCATCTTTGTGGTTTTATCTACTTTTGGTCTTTGATGATGGTGATGTACAGATGGGTTTTTGGTGTGGATGTCCTTTCTGTTAGTTTTCCTTCTAACAGACAGAACCCTCAGCTGCAGGTCTGTTGGAGTACCTGTCCGGCCGTGTGAGGTGTCAGTCTGCCCCTGCTGGGGGGTGCCTCCCAGTTAGGCTGCTCGGGGGTCAGGGGTCAGGGACCCACTTGAGGAGGCAGTCAGCCCGTTCTCAGATCTCCAGCTGCGTGCTGGGAGAACCACTGCTCTCCTCACAGCTGTCAGACAGGGACATTTAAGTCTGCAGAGGTTACTGCTGTCTTTTTGTTTGTCTGTGCCCTGCCCCCAGAGGTGGAGCCTACAGAGGCAGGCAGGCCTCCTTGAGCTGTGGTGGGCTCCACCCAGTTCAAGCTTCCAGGCTGCTTTGTTTACCTAAGCGAGCCTGGGCAATGGCGGGCGCCCCTCCCCCAGCCTCGCTGCCGACTTGCTGTTTGATCTCAGACTGCTGTGCTAGCAATCAGCGAGACTCCGTGGGCGTAGGACCCTCTGAGCCAGGTGCGGGCTATACTCTCCTGGGGCACCGTTTCCTAAGCCCGTCGGAAAAGCACAGTATTTGGGTGGGAGTGGCCCGATTTTCCAGGTGCCGTCTGTCACCCCTGGAAGGGGAACTCCCTGACCCCTTGCGCTTCCCGAGTGAGGCAATGCCTCGCCCCTGCTTCGGCTGGCGCACGGTGCGCTCACCCACTGACCTGCGCCCACTGTCTGGCACTCCCTAGTGAGATGAACACGGTACCTCAGATGGAAATGCAGAAATCACCCGTCTTCTGCGTCGCTCGCGCTGGGAGCTGTAGACCGGAGCTGTTCCTATTCGGCCATCTTGGCTCCTCCCACCTGTCATTTTTTTCTACTTGAAAAGTGTTTTCCAATAATTTGTTACTTTCACTCAATTGAGTGTATTTGTTCTCCGATCTCCATGGTTCTTCTGTTTCCTAATCATAACTGGTATCATGTCAGAACCTTTCACGTCTGATTTAATTGATGTAATTCTTTGACCCTAGAAACCAAACGTCATTTACAAAGAAATTACTTTGTAAAAACCCATCAGGCAATAGCCATTACCTGCTATTTACAGCCTAGATACTGCCATTTACAAATGTAGATACTAGAATCACCTGAGAATTCCTTAGCTTTAAGGTCATATACAAACACACAGCAAATCTGGGAATTAAAACATTTTTGCCACTGTAATATCCTCCAAAGGCAATGCAGTGATGATGGGTTTGGAAAGCAACTGGAGACCAATGGGGAGGGAAATAACAGTGGAAAATGCCCAAATTATTAAGTCAATGCATTGAAAATTTCCTCAGTCTCTCTGCATAACATCTGAATTTGCAGAATAAGTGAGGTTAAGTGCAGTTTAGAAAACAGAGGTTCTTCCACCTGTAGGAGGTTAGACTACAAAAAGCTGCTGCATTCTTTTGTCCATAAATCCAGAGAGACTAAGAGGCAGTTAAGTTTACAGGCGTTTAGCTGATTAAAAGCATAAGCTCTGGAGCCTGAGTGCCTGGGTTCAAAACCTGGTTCCACCACTTTGTGACCTTGAGCAAGTTATTGAGCTTCTCTACCTCCAGTTTTCTCTGTTTGTACCTATCTCATAGCATAGTTTTGAGAGTTCATAAGAAATACATGCAAATAGCAATGTAAGTCAACCATTTGAAGAATAAAAACTGGCCAGGCATGGTGGCTCATGACTGTAATCCCAGCACTTTGGGAGGCTGAGGTGGGCGGATCACAAGGTCAAGAGATGGAGACCATCCGGGCCAACATGGTGAAACCCCATCTCTACTAAAAATACAACAATTAGCCGGGCATGGTGGCATGCACCTGTAGTCCCAGCTACTCGGGAGGCTGAGGCAGGAGAAACACTTGAACCCAGGAGGCGGAGGTTGCAGTGAGCCAAGATCATGCCACTGCACTCCAGCCTGGTGACAGAGCGAGACTCCATCTCAAAAAAATAAAAAAGTAAATAAAATAAAAACTAATTATTCTGATCTTTTCTTATTATCATGAACATCTGTTCTCCAAATAACCCATTTTCTAGAGTGAAAAATATGTTGAGGTAGGTGCCTTCCACTTTGATAATTTCTACCTGTATCATCAGGTATTCCTCGGCTCTGTGGCAACCCATCCCTATCCTTGTTGCCTGCACACATGGTCTGCCTTGGGCAGATACAAAGGTTGGGGTATTGGACCTATTGAATTTTTCCTCATTATGGCAAAGTTGCATCAGGAGCACTTTCATTGTGGTTTGGTTCTAAAAAAAACTCCAGGAATGCTTCTGAATTTACATTATAATATTTGGCATCTCATACTGGTTCCAATATTTTGGCCACACACACAAAATGTTTTCATTTGTCAATCACTTCCTTGTTTAACTAAAGAACTATTAGGAATCTACTTTAGGACCACATTCTAATGCTGCCAAACAGCCCACCCCTGGGCTGTAAAATAACCTGCAATCCAACCCACCCCTCCACCTCCACCCACAAATCAAAATGCCTGCAGTCTCCAGTGCAGAACACTAAGAGGGGCCTTCTTATATTTGATATCAAGCATTTTCTTTCACTACACACGTATAGAAGTCTAAAAGAGCACTACACCCTTATTAAAGGAATCCATCTTCCTTTTTCTTTCACCCTTCTCCCAGTACAATGCTGTGTCACCAAATGCTGCTTCTGTTAACCCTGCCATTAAGGGAAAGAGATGTATTTATTATTATTATTATTATTATTATTATACTTTAAGTTTTAGGGTACATGTGCACAACATGCAGGTTAGTTACATATGTATACATGTGCCATGTTGGTGTGCTGCATGTTCTCATTCATAGGTGGGAATTGAACAATGAGAACACACGGACACAGGAAGGGGAACAACACACACCGAGATGTATTCTTTTTATGTTTGTTTGTTTGTTGTTTTTGAGATGGAGTCTCCCTGCAACACCCAGGCTGGAGTGCAAAGGCATGATCTTGGCTCACTGCAACCTCCACTTCCTGGGTTCAGCCTCCCGAGTAGCTGGGACTACAGGCACGTGCCACCACACCCGGCTAATTTTTGTATTTTTAGTAGACACAGGGTTTCACCATATTGGCCAGGCTGGGCTCGAACTCCTGACCTCAAGTGATCTGCCCGCCTCGGCCTCCCAAAGTACTGGGATTACAGGCACTAGCCACTGTACCCGGCCAAGAGAAGTATTCTTTGCATCCAAATGCATTCCTCCTTTTCCTTTATAGATACCGATTATGTCTAGTTAAAAGCACTATTAATACTATTCTGCAGGCAGAGTGTGGGTTGATCTGGTTGTCTAAGAACCATGAATAAAAAGATGTCTATAGGAAAACCTCCTCCAAACAATAACTTCCTCCTTACAAACAAGCTTTGGGAATGAAAGTTACCTCTACACTAGCTTCAGCCTCAAGGATGCTGCCTTTACCTGTAACAGCTGTTAAACTTTAGTGAGGTCAGCTGCTTTCCTCTTGTTTGAGAAGGGCCATCTCGGAGAGTGAAGAACACAGCAACAGGCTATCTATCTCTCAACATGCTGTGACATACAGCTGTCGTTTGCACTGGCCTGAACTGGACCTGTGGCAGCTCTGGGCAGGTTAATCATCTGGCATCCCTTGGAATGGATTTTCATGAATGATTTTTTCAAGATACATTTAAGATAAAAGTTGAGTATTACTCTGAAGGAGACTCAAAGAGAAAAACCACCGGTGGTATTGTCGGAGGCGTTTAAACCAGAACGACTCCATCTTGAGCTGGGGCTGGGTAAAATGAGGCTGAGACCTGATGGGCTGTATTTCCAGGAGATTAGGCATTCTTAGTCACAGGATGAGATAGGAAGTCAGCACAAGATACAGGTCACAATGACCCTGCTGATAAAACAGGACAAACAAAACCCACAAAAATACAAGATGGCAATGAAAGTGACTTCTGGCCATTCTCATTGTTCATTATACTATAATTATAATGCATTTACATACAAAAAGACAGTCCTACCAGCACCATGACACTTTGCAAATGCCATGGCAGCAACCTGAAGTTATCCTACATCCCTACATTGTCTAAAAAGGGGAGGAACCCTCAGTTCCAGGAAATCCCTGTTCCTTTCCTAGAAAACTCATGAATACGCCATCCCTTGTTTAGCACATAATCAAGAAATAACCATACATATACTCAGTTGAGCAGCCAGTGCCACTGCTCTGACTATGGACTAGCCAGTCTCTTGTTTCTTTACTTCTCTAATAAACTTGCTTTTATTTTACTGTATGGACTCGCCCTGTTAAATATAGTGAACTCCATGTTGCTCTTCAAAGAATCAGTTTGTTAGTATGTTCAGCTCTCTTATTCTTTGTTCTCCATTATAAAGTTTAACTTCCTGGTTCTCTTCACCTCCTTACTTCTTGTTTCAGTAAACAACTTTCCCACCAGTTCTAATCAGTAGTTCACATCTGTTCCCTAGTCACTTGGTCTGTCCTGACTCATCCCAGTCACCTGCTCTGACCTGAATCATCCTGAGTCACCTGTTCTGTAACCGTCCTTCCCGCCAAACTACTCACCCCACCACTCCAGCTCGTGCCCCTGATCCCTTTAAAATAACCAATCAGAATTAGCTTAGACTGTGCGGTCCAACCCTAGCCAATAGGGCAACGACAGAGCAGTAGAGGCTACCTGCATCAGGAATAAGAACGTCTTCCCCTCCCTTGTTCAGGTGTGGTCTTGCCATTACTCCATCTGTGAGTCACACACTTCTATAGAAGTAAAAATTGCCTTGCTGAAAAAATTAAATTTATGTTTGAGTGCTATTTCTTTTGCAGCACCAAAAATTTATTTATAACAGCCCCGAATTCTTTCTTGTGTAAGATCCAAGAACCTTCTCTTGGAATCTGGATGGGGACCCTTTTCTAGTAATAGTATTGTCCCAATTTGTATGCCCCATCACAAATTAAAAGCCCTGCAGTTAACTGGACCTACTTTTTTTTTTTTAGATGGAGTCTCACTCTGTTGCCAGGCTGGTGTGCAGTGGCATGATCTCGGCTCACTGCAATCTCCACCTCCTGGGTTCAAGCCATTTTCCTGCCTCAGCCTCTGGAGTAGCTTGGATTACAGGCACACACCACCATACACAGCTAATTTTTGTATTTTGAATATAGACAGGGTTTCACCATGTTGGCCAGGATGATCTTTATCTCTTGACCTCATGATCCACCCACCTTGGCCTCCCAAAGTGCTGGGATTACAGGCGTGAGCCACCAAACCTGGCCTGGACCTACTTTCTTTAAAAGGTACTCTGTGATCTACCACTGAGCTACAATCCATTGGCTGTATTCTTGGTAATGTTAGCCTGGGTGTACAGCTGACCCTCACTTCCACTCCTGGTTAGAAAGCCTCATTTAGCAGTTGGGTGGCTGTGGAGCCCCGTGCTAGAGACAGCAGGCCTATATTCAATTTCCACAGGGGGTAATGAAGAGGGGAAACCAAACAGACTATAATTAGCTATTGGTTTCTTTCTGAAGATTTTTATCAAGATTCGGTTTAAGAAACAGTCTTTTTAAACCTAAATTAGTCCTCAGAGAGACCCATGAAAATCTGAAGGCACAATAAGAATACCTGGAGCCTAGTAATTCTCGGCAGTTCCATTCCAGGTTCTGTTAGGGTGTTTTAAACTACAGTGAAGAGCTCTTTCCATTAAATTGAACAGTAAAAGCTTCACACAGTGCTTCTTAAGCATTCACTTGCATTGGAATCATCTTGAGTGTTTGTTAAAACACAGATTGTGAATCCCCAAACCCAGAGTTTTCAATTCAGTAGCTCTGGAATAGGAACTGATAATTAGCGTTTGTAACAAAGTTTCTAGGTGCTGCTGATCAAGATAATGTATTTCTCTACCATTTTAGCTAGCATCCGTCAGAACTGTAAGATGATAATTAGTGGTTTAATATTTGTCTTCTCCTTCAGAATGTTAAGTTTCTTGAGGGCAGGAGTTGAATCCATCTTGTTCACTACAATAACCCCAGTTACTTCTATGGTGTCTCAAATATTTATTTGTTAAATGAATAAATGTTGTAATATTTATTACTCTGCTGTCTGCTTCCATCTTTCTTAAAATCATATTTTTCTTAATAAGAACGGCAGTTATAATAACAAGAACTAATGATCATTAAGCACTTAAAACATACTAGAAATTAGGCAAGTTTTGACAGCCATAGTCTCATTTAGTATCACAACAATCTTCTGAAGATTTGTAGCATTGTTCCCTGTTTCACAATTGAAGAAACTGAGATCCAGGGAAATGAAGTAACTTGAGACAGGTCCCATTACTGGCAGGTTACAGATCCAAGATTTAACCCAGGCAGTCTGACTCCAGGTTCTTAAGTACTGTATCACTGTGCTTCCTGTATACATCCTAGTAAAAATTACTATATGTTGTCCATGATCTGCCCCTGTTTACTTCTCAACTCTCCTTCACGCTTACACCCAGTGGCCCAGCCATACCATGGTGCTGTACCATGCGTTTTTTACTTTTAATGTTTTTTCCCTCATTTTTGGTCTAGAAAACATCTACTTATCTTTCAAGACTCAAGCATCTTGTAACTGCCTAACAGGTTCTCCTTGCCCACTGCCTAGACAGAGCTGATTTCTCAAGACAGGGCAATTGCAATAGAGAAAGAGTTTAATTCACACACAGCCAGCTGTATGGGAGACTGAAGTTTTATCATTACTCAAATCAGTCTCCTTGAAAATTCAGGCATTGAGGTTTTTAAGGATAATTTGGTGGGTAGCAGGTCAGGAATAGGGGAGTGCTGATTGGTTGGGTCAGAGATGAAATCATAGGGAGTTGAAGCTTTCCTTTTGTGCTAAGTCAGTTCCTGGGTGGGGCCACTGGACTAGATGAGCCAGTTTATCAATCTGGGCGGTGCCAGATGATTCATCAAGTGCAGGGTCTGAAAAATATCTTGAGCATCAATCTTAGGTTTTACAATAACGACATTATCCATAGGAGCAATTGTGGAGGTTCACAACCTTGTGGTTTCAGGCTGCCTGACTCCTAAACCATAATTTCTAATCTTGTGGATAATTTGTTACTCCTGCAAGGCAGTCTAGTCCCTAGCCAAGAAGGGAGTTTGTTTTGGAAAAGGGCTGTTATCATCTTTGTTTCAAAGTTTAACTATAAACTAAGTTTAACTACAAACAAAGTTAGTTTGGCCTATGCCAAGGAATGAACAAAGACAGGTTGGAGGTTAGAAGCAAGATGGAGTTGGTTATGTCAGATCTCTTTCACAGTCATAATTTTCTGTTATAATTTTTGCAAAGGCAGTTTCAACCTTAAACTCTATAAAGCTTTTTCTGACTGCCTTCTGCCTGACCCCATTAGATAGGCTTGATCACTTCCCTGTCTATACCCTCCCTGTGCCCTATTCATCTACAACATTTTATTGCTTTTTATTGCACTATTGTTGGTCTGTTCTAGACCTTGCTCCACAAAGTCAGGGACTGGATAGGTCTTAATTGATTTTTGTATCTTCAGAACTTAATACAGATCTTCCTAGTGGGCATTAATAAATATTGCATACAATTCCCTTATTCTCATAATATTTATAATCTTTATATAAAATAAAAACATGCTTCTTTCTGATATGTAACCTCTTATCACACTAAAACTTACCCCTTTTAGCATTTTAAATTTTAATCTCTCTTGTTCTTATGTCTAGAGGTTCTATTTAGTTTTTTCAAAATCTACATGGTCTTAAATTTATTATGTTCAGATTTGGGTAGCTAATTTTGACTTATTTGTATGTCTTGATTCTTCTTCATGGTGATTCATTTCCTTGTGCAGTTTGTAATTTTTTAATTTGTGAACTCATCGTCTGCAGGGCTTATGTTTCACTAGAGATCTTGATTGCTTTGGATGTGGGAGAGGAAAAAAACACTTTTGAGTCCTTTCAGATTTGTTTCCACTGGGGATGTCAAGTCGTTGAATAGTGTAAAACCAGTGGAGGAGACATTCAGACCATAGCAACAGGTGAAAGATCAAATATCTACTAAAGAATTCTATGCCCATAATAGAAATTGAGCATCTTTTCTTTATTGATCCATATTTTTATACTCTAAGTTTTCCATGGGGTAAAACCATGTCCAAATGCAGCATGCTGTGAGATATCTGGGTGCCACGTAACAATAACAAAGCCCCTGTATGAAAAGAAGTTATGTTGTCCACATGGAATGGGCCCCTCAACATATCCAGTCCAGGGACCATGGGTATTCTAAAAGAGCAAGAGTGAGAATCAAATCCCAAATAAGAAAATTCACATAGCTCACCTTCTTTCCACTGCTTGAAATCTTTTCTCTTATTGAATCCCTTTGGTTCTTGCAATGTTTGGTTTTGTGTATTGGCTTGTTTTAAATTTAGGCTTTTTAAAAAAATTAATATATTGTCTCCAACTGTTTTGCTTAATTCTGACTATAATCCATTTGGGCACAGGTTCTGGAAATTTTTCATCACCTTGAAACCCTCAAGTGAGAATAAGCAGCATTCTGTTAGCTAGACCCCAATGGGCCCCATCCCCAGTCTTCCTTATATGAAGGGAGATCAAACCCTTTAAATCCTTTAACATCAATGAAATACTGACAGAATGGATACTGTGAAGGTATATACAATTTCTACACTAAATATTTTATCTTCACACTAGATACAGGGAAATTCTACTCGCCACTCCCTGCCCCTACCAGGCAAAAAAAACAAAAACTAAAGCCATTCAAAAGTGTGACTAGCTTCAGATTTCATTACAGTTGGGGGAAAATGAAAATATTTACAAATGGAAATCAGAAGCATAAGCACTCCTGAGTATTAGCTTCAAAACATCTTGCTAATTAGGCAGCCTTTGTCATCTCCTTACCTTAAGTCAGTGTATGCAAGAGCAATCTATGTAGAAGCACTTGTTTTTATGGGATTTTTTGTTGGTAGTAAAACATGTTTGTGTCAAAATGCAGTATTTAAGGTTATCTTCTCATTAAATATGACACATGTCACAGCATGATTTCCAGCAACAAGGGAGAGTTAATGCAAATAGTTTAATATTACCATGTCTGTGATGTGTTCCATTAGTGTCACAGTGTGTTGGGTTAAATATACTACTAGCCTGTTATATCTCCATTGTCCCTTTATCCTCATGGGCTACTGCACCCAAATGAATGAAAGTGTCACCAGCTGTGATGTGAGTAAATGTAGGGATTGGAAACCATTCTTTTAACCTGTTATTATTTTTTTGACCAGTAAAAAGCACTCAAAAAGCTTAGATTAAGCAATTGGCAATTCAACTGTTGACAATGCACCGTGTTCAGGGAGCAGAGGTGGGTTAGAGGATTCTACCGTACTGTCATAATCTTCCTGATGTTCTCACATGGCCCTGTTTGACGGAAGCTGCTAAAGACATCAGTTTGGGACATAAAGGTCGTTTGTCTTTCGTTTTGCCTCCTATCCAGGCGCCTATCCTTCTGATAATTTGGCTTCTTCTTTGGGGGCTCTCCGACTTTGGTCAGTAAGTGCAGTCTGAGAATCTGAAACATGTGTGGGGAGAGAAGTGGAAGGTCAGAGACCATGACAATCTCATCCAGCAGGAGTTCACTTCAGTGCAACTACTGGGGGCAGTGAAGGACGTTGATGAATGTTAGCATGGCTGCTCCCGAAACCAAATGCTTTCATTGGGATATAATATTGCTTTTTTTCCATGACTCTGCAGGGTTTCTGTGGCACGGGGCTTTGTTTGAAAATTCAAAGAATTCTCCAATGGAAAGCTTGGCTGTTCTAAAAAATAATCAATTAAAAACCCAAGTGCTTTAGACACTATGAAAGCAAGTCACAAATATTCCTAGTTTGCATTAGAAAAAAAGGGAGAGAGCGTGAATGTTTTTTAGTACCAAGGACAGCGACAGCTGTCACCTAATGGGGTGAATTCTTCTCACAAAGAAACTCTGAGCAGTGGAAAATGCCAAGGTCTATCATTGTGTTAGCAGGTTAAACCAAAATATAATATGTTCTAAATATTTTATCGTATGATTGGTTTGATTTGATTGCTTTGTAGGGGCTGCAGAGATGTGGAGAGAAAGGTGACTGCCTTTCTTTAGGTGCTGTAGTCTTATCAGTTATGTTAGAATTTCCACCATTTGATCCTACCGACTTCCGAGAAAGGTTTTCCCAAAGTGTAATATGTTTTGTTTTTACTTATGCATTGGGTATATCATCCTCATCTAGCTGTCTCATTCGTCACTGCACCAACTTTATCAACACCTGGAAATAACATTATGCACACTGTAGTCTTCTCTGTAGTCTTCTGTAGTCTTCTGTAGTCTTCTCTAGACGTGAATGGTGAGAAACATTCTTTCTGACAAATCTCTTCAGAAAATAAGCATGGAATATATCACCTTTGCCTGGAAGGTGAAAGAGGTTGGGAAGAGGGCCCTGAGCTGTATGTTCTAGTCAAGCTTTGCTCCTGCCATGGGAGGTGAGGATGCTGCAGAACCCTGGGAAAAAAAATGGCCCTTGCCTTGAGCAGAAAATGTGGCTCTAGCCCCAGAAAGCAGTCCCTCACCACACACTGCACCAGCTCTGCTTTCTCACAAGGCAGACAGGGAAGTCAACAATAATCATAATAGCTGACATTTATTGAGTATTTAGGATGTGCCAGGCACTCTAGTGTTTTGAGCATACTAACCCATTTAATCCTCACAACAACCTTTCTACAGATAGAGCAACTGAGGCATATAGAAGTTCAGACATGCATCCAGGCTTACAGAGCTGGTAACAGCAAAATGGCCATTTGAATCCAAGCAGTCTGCTCCAAGCTGTTACTCTTCAAATCTTACTGCATCTGCATTGAATGTCATCATCAATGTGGAACATAGAGGTGCCAAAAAGAAAGGTCATGAATTAATCTAGTATTTTGAAAATACACATCAAGTACTAGATATATTAACAAATAATAGCACCTAAGAAAAACAATAAAGACCCTTGACCAACAGAATGAGCCAGGTAAAACAATATTGTCATTGCTGTTGTGTGTGTATATGTATGTTTAAAAGAGAAAGATGTGGTTCAGTTCTTGTCACATTTGTTTTCCAGTATAGTCTCAACTTTCCTTTACAATGGACCCTTAAGTAAGAGATGACAGCTGACATTCAATCAGTTTTATACTCATTGGGAGACCTTTCCCCTTTCCTTTCACTTCATTTTGCATATTTATTTGCATATATCTTCATAAGCAATGAATATGTGTCTTTTCCTTAGACCCAGTTATTTTCTTTTTTGTGAGACAGGTATTGCTCTGTTGCCCAGACTGGAGCACATTGACACAATCATGGCTCGCTGCAGCCTTGACCTTCAGAGCTCAAGCTATCTTCCCACCTCAGCCTCCTAAGTAGCTGCAAGTACAGGCACACACCACCATGCACGGCTAATTTTTTTTTTTTTTAGAGACAGAGTTTTGCCACATTGCCCAGGCTGGTCTCAAACTCCTGAGCCAAAGAAATCCGCCTGCCATGGCTTCCCAAAGTGCTGGGATTACAAGTGTCAATCACTGCGCCCAACCAATGACCCAGTATTATTTTTATCTCTGTTTATTCTCTATCATTGAATCGCTTTCTTTTAAAGGGCTGATTCTTTATTTCTCCCACAGCTCACCTCTTGGTGGTTGCTTCTTCTAGGCATCATTTTAGTCACTGTCAGAAGATTTCTTTTTGGCTGTGTTGAACATTTGAACTCAGGCTTCAGGGCCAAAGGTTTTTGGATATTAATTTTAGCGTCTCTACCATTGAATTATTGGGTTGTGCCACCCCTCCAATCATCTGAGGATAAATTACTTGAGATAGAAGAGGGAGAGACAAAGTTCAGATTAGGAATGCTGAGAGAAGAAAAATAGAGGTCTAAGACCGGGGAGAAAAATGTGTTGGAGTGGAGGTCACCAAATGACCTAAGAGACTCAAAGGAGATTCAGTGGAGGTGAACAGGGTGGTGGAAAGTTTCTGCTGATGAGAGAAGCCTATTGCACCCTCCACCTCGATAATACACATCAAGGAGCCAGTCCAATCCCTTTGACTACATGGGGTTCCAGGACCTACAAATATCAGTACTGTATTTGGTTTGGAAGGAAGAAGCAAACATCACCAGGGAAGCAAGACTGACTACATAACTTGTGGGTCCTGGTGCAAAACGAAAACGCAGAGATTCCTGTTTAAAAAATTATTAAGAATTTCAAGATCACAACAACAGAGCATTACATCAAGCTTGGGGCCCTTCTAAGCACAGGCCCTGTGAGACTGCACAGGTTGCAGGACCGTGACGATGGGCTTGCTGGGAAGTTCCTATGCAAACAGAGCAATCTGTCTCTGCTGAAAAGTCTTTTATTTCACAATTAATAATTGGGTTTTGCCTGTGAGTCCAATAAGGGAGAATACACGTGATGATGATAGAAACTCTGTTGAAAAACTTGAGGTAAAATATGAATTTTACAAGCAACTGTCAGAACACACAAAAAAATCATGTGATAAAGTTGTACAAGCAGTTAATAATCTTCCTAGCAGCAGAAATCTACCATCTCTGTCTGTGTGTGTATGTTTGGAGATAACTCCAAATTGAAAGATATCTCCCTTGAGGACACTGAGTTAAATTCCAGGGTAGAAAGAAAGAAAAAAAAGGCAAGCATAATTTTGAGAGATTAGATGAAAAAGAGGAGTTGCTAGAGAAATGGCCAAGAAAGGGTGTGTATGTCCTGGTATCATGTGCATGTGAGTTATGTGAAAGAGGGAAAAAAGAGAATTATAAAAAATGCAGCTATGTAAGCCAACGTAAAATTAGTATAGCTTAAGGAATCAAAACAAATATTTAACTGCAAATGAGATTCTTAGGAAGAAAAATGTTTGATCTGTTGAGTATGTAGAAGCAGAGGTTGTGGGAAGGATGGGCTGGAAAGGCTCTGATTAATCAGCTTGGAAATCCTCAAATTAGTAACTAATGAAAAACAAATTTGCTTTTTTCTCTCCTCATTAATTTGTATTATGTGAAGGAAATTACTTTGACAATAAACAGTTAAGAACTGAACATTTTGTTAAAACAGAGGATACAACTGTATTATTAAATAAGTACACAGCAGTTCCTCTCAATTAGTTACTGTTTATAAAATGCAGTGAGACTCCTGGATGCAGAGTGCTCTGTAACTGTATATTATTATAGTTCTGATGGTGGTTAAAATACACATGCTACACAGGAATATGTGTATGGGAAAGCCACCGTGTACATTTAAAAAGGTGACAAAGATGATTGTTTCCTGGCTGAAAGGAAAGCCTCCCCTGAGAGAATGACATATGAACATGCTAGTTCTGCACAATGCATCTCTATGGGCTGTGCTCTGGGGTCAGTTAGGGCCAACAGAGGTCAGAGAGAACTGGTTAACAGCTATTCTTTACAGTGTTACCTCGTGCTCAGCACCTGAATGAAACTGACAGGGATTCTGATAAATGCACCAGGAGGACAGGAAATCTGGTTAGTGTCACTGGGCTGCTGGTCACCTGGGGAGGCCAGAAAGGGAAACTACTGTAGACTCCTAGAATCTAGGCTTTGAAAAGCCCTGAAAAGAATCTGGAGTCCCCCCCGGAAGGGCTCTAAGTATATCTCTAATAATAAAACACCAAGAGGATCAGGATGAATGGGGTACAGAAAAAAGATGCAGGCAGATGGGAGAGTCTGCAGGAGCAAGTGGACACAAAGGTAATTTTGCCTTCGAAGAAAGGTGTACTTTTGGAATTGTGCTCTCTCACTCTCTCGCGTGCGCTCTCTCACTCTCTCTCTCTCGGTCTCTCTGTCTCTTGCTCTCTCTCTGTGTGTATGTGTGTGTATTGTGTGCGTAGTATGAACTGTAGGTTTTGGCAAGAACTTGCCTTCTTTGGAAACTAGGCCTAAAGACAACATGAGGAGATTTGGCCTGTTGGTTTCATGGGGATAAAAGGAAACAAACAAATGAAAGCATAAAGTTGAACATAGGCAGAAGTAAGCTCGAGGCATTTGTAGAGAAAGGAGTTCAGCAGTTGTCAGCAGTCAAGCTAAGGAACCGATAATCAGGACTTTTAAAAGGCCAAACAATTTTATGCCAATAGCTGCAGGATTACAAGGCAACATAAAATTATTGACTCACATGGTTGTCACCCAAACCCTTTTCCTTTGCATTTGGGTAAAAGGACTCCTTTTGAGCTGGCCTGAGCCCATGCTGTTTTGCATTAGGAAACATGGTTGCACGATCAAGGATGGTTTCATTTTGGATTAACACTGGCAGGGCTCTGAGCACAGCAGTTGACACTGATGGGGCTTTTATCCACAACAGGTAGCTGAGTGAGCAGGCTGACCACTCGCAGGTGGCCATTCCCCAGGGATCTGCAACTCCTTGTGGGCCAGCCTTGGGGTGTTCTCTAGTCAAAACAAGAAACATAAATGTATCCCTGCTGCAATCTAATGCTCAAGGTGAAAATGTAAAGGAGGAGGCTATGAATAATGAAGTTGAGATTGGGAAGTCAGGTAACAAAGTGATGGAAAGAAAACTAAAAGATTGATATGGGCTGTACAACCAGTTACTCTCTAGATCTCTTCTACTCTGAGGTTTCATCATTCCATAATTTCCTGAGGTATATAGAGAAAAATATGCAAGTGTTTAAAAAGCAAAAAAAAAAAATAAGAAAAGTCAGAAATCTCTTTACTGATAACCCCACTGAAACAGGCTGTCTGGCTTCCTGTTGTGATCTGGTCTAGAGGAGAAGAACAAAAGCCCCTTACTGAAGCTCTAGCTTACCTAACTTTCAGCCAATCAGCAACAAAAGACCCTAGGAACTGTAAAACACAAGTTCCTGTTTCAGCAGGGTAGGGACTTTCCTGAAGCCCCGCATGCATAGTTAGGACTCAAACTCAATCTATAAAGACATTTTCAAGATAGGGAGGATTTGTACACGTAAAAGGAAGAAAATGGAGCTAGGAAGAGAAAGGGTGGTGGGTCACTCAAGTAGAAGGCAGTCAGCCAGAACATGAAGGAATATACGGAGCTTTGAAAATAAGGGTCTGAATCCTCTGGGTCAACAGAATATGGAAAGAGCATGAGTGGAGAGATAGTGGACTGAATGTTTGTGTTCCCCCCAAGTTTACATGTTGAAACCCTGATGTCCAATGTAATGATATTTAGAGATGGTGCATTTGGGAGGTAATTAGGTCATGAAGGTGGAACCCTTATGATGGGATTAGTGCTGTTATAATAAGAGACACTAGAGAAAGTGCTTGCTCTCTTTCTCTTTCCACCATGTGAGCACACAATGAGAAGATGGCCATCTGTATTCCGGAAAGAAGACCTTCACCAGAACCTGACCATTCTGGACCCCTGATCTTAGACTTCCCAGCCTCCAGAACTATGACAAATAATTTCCTCTTGTTTAAGCCATCCAGTCTTTGGCATTTTTGTTACAGCAGCCTGAGCAAACTAAGACAGATAGGTACTGCAGATCTGGCCTGTTTAGCCAATTATAACTGGACTTACACAAATTACACACTCTGGGAAAGAGGACTTCTGCTACAGACATACATACGTTAATTCATTAATTCATTCTCTCTCTCTCTCTCACACACACACACACACACCCCACCCCCATATACATATACCACACAAAAAGACCTGCTCCCACCAAAACTTTTATTTTTTATTTTGTTATTTTTTATTTTATTTATTTATTTATTTATTTTTGAGACAGAGTCTCACTCTGTTGCCCAGGCTGGAGTGCAGTGGCGCAATCTCAGCTTACTGCAAACTCCGCCTCCTGGGTTCATGCCATTCTCCTGCCTCAGCCTCGCAAGTAGCTGGGACTACAGGCGCCCACCACCATGCCCGGCTAATTTTCTGGATTTTTAGTAGAGACGGGGTTTCATCTTGTTAGCCAGGATGGTCTCGATCTCCTGACCTCATGATCCACCTGCCTCAGCCTCCCAAAGTGCTGGGATTACAGACTTGAGCCACCGCGCCCAGCCTAAAACTTTTAAAATAAAAGCTGTGCTTTGTCAGGCCAGGTGTGGTGGCTCACACCTGTAATCCCAGCACTTTGGGAGGCCGAGGCGGGTGGATCACAAAGTCAGGAGATCAAGACCAACATGGTGAAACCCTGTCTCTTCTAAAAATACAAAAATTAGCTGGGTGTGGCGGCACATGCCTGTAGTCCCAGTTCGTCCGGAGGCTGAGGAAGAAGAATTGCTTGAACCTGGGAGGCAGAGGCTGCAGTGAGCCAAGATTGTGCCACTGCACTCCGGCCTCAAAACAAACAAACAGCCTCTCAAAACAAAAAACAAAAAAACAAACAAACAGAAAGTTGTGCTTTGTCAACCTGTAGAAGATAGAAAATTAGATTTCTGGCTCTCTGGGTTTCCTTCATCTAAAGACATCGGTGTCAAAACCTCCCACTGGTATAAATGCCCCCCCACCCCTTCGCTCTTGTCCTTCAACACAATTAAAGTCCTAAGACACTGCCTTAGGAAATAAAGGAAGACTTGTCTTTCTCCTGCACCCCAGGGAGTGCAAAGCTAGTTTTGACCTGACATAAAGGAGAGGATCCAGTTCTTGAGATCTGACTAAGCTAGGTGCCCTCTCTCTAGTAAACACTATCTATGTGGCCACATCAAGATATACTAGAATTTTCACTAGAGGGGAGTTTATTGCTGTTGCAACTGTAAGGCTGTTTAAGTATTTTTTCCACTCACAAATATGGCTGAGATAGGCTAGAAGACTCTTTGGCAGATTTGAGTCTAGAGATCTAGAAAAAACAAATGGAGGCAGCCTATGGATATATGATAAAGGATATTCTGAGAATAAGGTGCCATTTGGCAGAAAAGGCCAGGCAGGGAACGGAAAGGAGCTGTGAAGCAGATCTAGATTAGAATTCTGCTCTTTCAACTTGGTATTTGTGTTGCCTTGGGCCAATAACTTGCTTCCTTTATGCTTCAGTTTCCTCATTGATATCAAAAGATTAATAATTCCTAAAGAGTTGCCTGAGTCTTGGAAGGAAGAACATCTGGCACATAGTAGGTGCTCAATAACTATTGTGCAGAAAGTGGAGCAGCCAATAAAAGGTGAAGGAACCACAGTGAGGGAAAGGTGTCTTCAGTGAAATTCTGCTGGCTGAATCATGAAAACCAGAGGAAAGAAAGATAATGTCCACACAATTTAGGTTGGGTAAACATGAATTTGATGTAGACGATAATAGAAAAAAGTCAGTGAAGTGCCCAGAGGAGTGGAAAAACATGCCCACACATTGGCATAGCAGCAAGTACTAATGTATGATTGGAGGTTCTGAGAACTCTGGCTACATTGGTTTTAAATAATTTGTACGTTGTTAAATTATTTGCAAATGGCTGAGACAACAGAAGTGTTTTGGTGCTTGCATTCATGTGCCTTTGGCAATCTTTCCAAAACTTCCTGAAGAAGGACAGATGCAGTCAGGGAGGGCTAAAGAGGAAAGGAGCAGTTACCAGATGTGTGGCTCCTAAGACACAAAAAGACAATGTAGCCATGAGCCATGGCAAGACAGGGAATAGAGTCACATTGACTTGCATTGAAGAATCAATCTTGGCTGTGAGCCTTAAAGACCTTGGGAGACAATTAGTCACCACATACTATTTAATAATGCACAGAAAACTTGGAACAAAATCAATTCAGCAGTGGAAACTGGCCAGTTACCTGGAGAATCATGAAGTGAGGCATGCTTCTTATTCAAAAAGCAGCTGATGTTATTCTCCAAAAGCCAGGCACAGGCAAGGAGAGGCAATTAAATTTTTCTATGCCCTCTGGAGACTGTTGCAAACTCTTTGGCTAACTTATTCCTGTAATTTGCTGAAAGCATTGCTAATATATTTCATTTATAACTGACTCTATACATCATAGCTCCAACAGTGGGCATTGCTTAAAACTCACACAGATACACAGGCACACAAACACATACCAGGTTGCATACACACATGTATACCCTAGGTATGCTAGAAATACATTTTGGAAAGATAGGGAAGGGATTTAGAATACACAGAGGAGAAGAAACAAGGAACTTTCTTTTTTTTTCTTACCTCATATCTCTTCTTTCCCATTTAAGTGGACTTCCCATCCTTCCCCTCATGTAACTTAGTGGAGCATCTTGGTGAAGTGTGGAGATGTCTAGAGGATCTTCCTCCTTGAATTATTGCCAGGCGTAGGGCTTGTGCCTGATTCTGGCGACCAGCCTACTCACACCAATGTAGAAATTCTTCCAGCGAGAGAAATTCAGTCAACATCTGCCACCACTGCCAGAAGCCATCACTTCTCAGACCCACCCTGACCACTTTTATGTTTATTGTTTTTCTCCCTAGCTAGAAGATAAATAAACTCCATTATGACAGGAATCTTTGCGTTATTTACTGATGTATTCAAATACCTAGATAGTCCCTGGCACATAGTAGGTGCTTAATAAATATTAGTTGAATAAATGAAAGTGCCTAATTAGTGCCAGGCACAGTTCAAAGAGCATTGTTATTTATTTAAGCCTCACTATAACTTGTACTGGTATTATTCTGATTTTACAGACAAAGAAACTGAGGCATAGAAAGCCTAACTAACTAGCCCAAGGTTACTCAACTCCTGAGTAATTGACCCAGAATTCAAACCCATGCAATGTGATTCTACAGCCCACAATGAGCTACCTCTCAGGTGGCCCACTTAGGAGCCCGTGCCTAAAGGGAAAATGTTCTCTTCAAAAGAAGGGAGTATATTTTCTGGCTTGCTCCATAATAAAATGATCTTAGACATTCACAGAGATTCTGTTACTGCAAAGGGATTTTAATAATGCTTTCAGTGTCTTGTAGCTAGGATGAAGATTGAATATGCTAATAACTTTAAATAGCAATTCCATTTACTAAGCATATTAGTCAGTCTCTAAATTCAACAGGTATTAAAATATGCTAATATGGTTACTGAAGAAATTGTTGACCCCAAAGGATTCAATTTGGAGCAGCAAACCAATTATCTCAACCAAAAGTTACCTGCAATTGCCCTGGTTGCTTTTTGATATGTTGATAACTTAAAATGTGAACCATCCATTTATTAATTTCTGCTTGTTAAACTTGAAAAACCTGTGCCATACTTTTTTATTTGCATCAATTAAAATGAGAGGCACTTACAAATCATGGATGTCATTGTATGCTTGTAATTAATCAGATACTGAGAAAAAAGGCCACTAAGATATTAACATTATAAAGCACATCAGTAAATAAGCGAATATCGTGGATTTTAAGGCTAATATTGTAAAACAATAAATATATTCACAAACATGATCACTTAACAATTCAGATCACGTTTAAGGGGAAGAAAACCCAAATTAGCTCTTTCTTATTTTTTCCTATTATAGTATAAGTTATTTCATTTTTCACTTATTAAATAGTTTATACTCTGGGTTGCATTTTATTGCCCCAGTAATGATAGAGCACCAACACTGCAATACAAGGAATCCAAATGTATACTTTTGAGTCTGACTTCTTTTGCTCAACATAATTGCAAGATTCATCTGCATTGTTATGCTGTTATTTATGTTTATGTTATTACGTTGTTATGTTCATTTTACTCACCCATTTTGAGGTATAGCATTCCATTGTGTGACTATACCACCATCTATTTATCATTTTATGTTTGATGTTCATTTCTGTTATTTCTATCTTGGAGCATTATGAATATACTCCTATAGATATTTTTGTACACATTATTTAGCATACATTTGTATATATTTCCATTGTAAATGTACTCAGCAGAGGAATTTCTGGGTCACAGGTTATTCATATGATTTGCTATAGTTGATGCTGCCTATGCTCAAGAAGCAGTCCCAAGACAAAGATTTGAATGTCAATAGTTTGTTTAGGCAGTGATTCCAGGATGCACTGGAAGTCAAAATGGAGACATAGAAAATGAAAGAAAGCCCTTAAATGATGTATTATCCAGCAAGTTACCACTGTGAGTAACTGGAGCTGAATAGAACATGTCTCAGTTATTGCAGCTGAGAGGTGAAGAAACTAAGGTATTCCCCTACCAAATTCCCGTCAATCAATGTCTGGGAAACACACTAGGATGGTGAGAGGGTATATTCTTCAGCATTTCTAGCTTGCCTGCAGGATGATGTGCTCCACAGCCAACACAAACCTCTCAGGCAGAAAGCCAGAGGTGAAGGTTATAGGTAGCCTTTAGCAGGTAGAGCTAGTACTGCAAAGTCAGGGGCTGACAGCATCTACTATAGTAGTTGAGCTCAAAAAAAGAAAGGAAAATCCCCTGGGGCAAAAATGAAGAAAGAAATTTAAGACAGAGCAGTAATCAGTAGATGATACCACGACTCAAATGAGCTTCAGATCAGATGTGGGCACTGAAGGCCAGGGGCTGGGAACAAAAGACATGAGCTTGGGCTTGTGTGAGGTTGGAAATGAATTCCTTGTGTGAAACCTTGAGCCTGAAGAACTGCCCTGTTCATAAAATGGGGGTGAAAAAACTTTGTCCATCAGAAACAAACAGAAGCTTGCTGTTTGTCCAAGGCTTTAGCTGAGGAGGGAGGCCAGTTGTCTACGAGAAATTAAAGTCTCCATGCCTGCACCACATATGGATATGGGTCCTGAACTAATACCATCTTTATGGCATAGGAATATTAAGCCAAAAATTAGCATGAGAAATTGATGAAACTCCTTGGACCTCTGGCAGAAGTGAGTCTGAAATCACTCTATCATTATCAGACAGATTCCTGTTGCAGGCAACTGAGACTCAACCCCACTAGGAAACTCTGGGAGGCAGTACATAACATACCTCAGTGTAGTCCCAACTGAAGGGTGAGGGGCTAGGATATTTACCTATTAACATCCACCAGTCACTGATTGAGGCCATCTCCTAGGGGATATTAACTCCCCACCTCTTTTGGTCTGCCCCATGTGCCGGACAAGCTAGTACTGGCACCTAAAGGAAGTCCTCAAACAAAGTCACTAATATTTTTTCTTTTGGAAACTGTTGGGCTAGAGTGCGTGAAAGTGGTGAATGCTGAGAAGATACAGGCAGGGCACCAACAATGTCTCCTATACTGCCAAACAGTCTACATTTTCACCAACTAGGTAAAAATTCCATGGCTTCATAATTTTGTCAAAAATTGACATTGCTCCCTTTAAAACTTTTAAAAAATATTCTCAGCCGGGTGTGGTGGCTCATGCCTGTAATCCCAGCACTTTGGGAGGCCAAGGCAGGTGGATCATGAGGTCAGGAGTTCAAGACCAGCCTGGCCAAGATGGTGAAACCCTGTTTCTACTAAAAAAAGTACAAAAAATTGCCTGGGCATGGTGGCGGGTGCCTGTAATCCCAGCTACTTGGGAGGCCGAGGCAAGAATTGCTTGAACCTGGGAGGCAGAGGTTGCAGACCACGCCACTACACTCCAGGCTGCAACCATCTATATATATATAACTGCCTATATATATATTTTATACATATATATTATATATATATATATATAGTATATTCTGGTGAGTGGTCGTTGCTGTATTATTGAGTCCCTATTTTGTATTTCCCTAATGATGACCAATGTTTCCATAGGAGGATGGGCCATTGGATATCCATGATTGTGAAATTGCAATTGAATATACTAAGTCATTTTTCTTTGGGGTCATTCCTATTGACTTGACAGAATTTTTTATATTTTCAGGATATGAGTTCCTTTCAGTCATACTAATTGCAAATATCTCCACCTACTTCGTGGTTTATCCTCTCACTCTCTTAATGGTACCTTTGATGAATGGAAGTTCTTAATTTTAATTTATGCAGTAAATCAATTGTTTCCTTTACAGTGCATTCTGTATTCTGTTTAAGAAAGATGTGTTTACTTAAAGTCATGAAAATATTTCCCCTTGACATTTAGATCTGTAACCCACCTGGAAGTGATTTTTTTATATATGGTATGCAGGGAGGGGTCAAAATTTACTCTTTTCATTGTAGGTATCCAGTTGGCCCAGCATCATTTATGATGTCATTCTCCTTCCACTGTACTCACCTATAGCTTAAGGAATTCTGATTGGCAGTTATTTTCTTTCAGCACATTACCAATATTTTTCCATTGTCTCCTGGATTTTATCTCTCCTATTGGAAAGTCAGTGGTAAGTCTTATAGTTGTACTTTTCAAGGTAATGTGTCTTTTTTTATTGCAGCTGTTTTTAAGATTTTTCTCTGTCCTTGGTTTTCAGTAATCTTATTATGATGTACCTAAATGTAGTTTTCTTTGTATTTACTTTGTATTGATGCTGCAAATCTAAATGATATCTACATCTGAAAAGGATTTTCTTTAGCATCTGGTAGGCAATTAGAGAGGAGACAATCACCTTAATCCAATCATGGACTGAGCTAATTCATAAGGTCTGGTCTATTTCCAATTTGACCATACTCATAAGTCATACTCATAAGTCACTGACCTTCAGGGTCAGTGAAAGTCTGGGTGTTTTCTAGGGCTTCTTTACTTAGCTGGCCTTGAATTCTAATTGCTATCTTCTCAGTCCTGTTAAACTGCTGAAAGTTCTACTTGTATTCTCTGGTCCTTAACAGCTTCTTTCTTTCTTTCTCTCTTTTTTTTTTTAGCCAGAGTCTTGCTCTGTTCCCTAGGCTGGAGTGCAGTGACAACATGATCTCAGCTCACTGCAAATTCCTCCTTCCAGTTCAAGCAATTCTGGTGCCTCAGCCTCCTGAGTAGCACAGGCTTGTGCCACCACACACAGCTAATTTTTGTATTTTTTTGTAGAGACGGGGTTTCACCATGTTGGCCAGGCTGGTCTTGAACTCCTGACCTCAAGTGATCCACCCGTCTTGACCTCTCAAAGTGCTGGAATTACAGGCATGAGCCACCGCGCCCAGCCTTAACAGCTCTTTTCCACTTGTCTTTTCATTCCCTTCACTAATGCCATTTATGAATCAGCAAATCTCTCAAGGAGAAAAAAATGCAGAACACTGAATTCACTTTGTGCTTCCCTTTTCTTCATAATCTGTAACCCTAAGTCCTGACTACCTTAGAAACTTTCTGGTGGCCTTCAGTGTGTGTGTGTGTGTGTGTGTATTTTATCCAGCTTTTCTACTTGTTCTTGGTGGAAGAATTGATCTGCTGCAAGCTAGTTCCTTACGGCCAGAAGCAAAACTCTCACTGGAATTTCATGCAGTAAACTTTGTTAAGAGATATTTTTAACCAGCACTGCCATGCAATTTCAATATAATAGCTGATGTTCCTAATACCAACCTTATGACATTCTGATCCTAATGTGTCTTCTGAATCATCAAAGGTTAAATTAAAATCAGAATAATTTTAGTGTTTGAAACATGTAATGAGTTTTAATCCATTTCACAGGTAATCTATAAATAGTGTATATGAGAATTTGCCTTCAAAATATCTCTGTCAAAGTCATCTCTCATCTGTCTTATGTGGCACAACCCTGAAGAATCAATTCTGCCATATGAGCATTTCAGTGAGTTCAAAGCTACTTCTTAAAAGATGTCTTGGTCCTTTTCTCTGCACTCCAGAACTTTTATGTACAAGAGGGATATTTTCCATCTGGTTAAGCAAAAACTCATGGCAGGCTATTTAGTTTTTATACAAAAATATCATCTTTGCTAGCAAGATGCTTGGAATCTGAAGTGTATGACTCACCTAGTCATGAATTGTTTGCTTTAGAGCTCTTGTTCAAAACCCAGCTGAGACAACTGATATTCAGGAGGAATTGTCTAGGGACACGCCAATCGTTTATTTCTAGCTGTGTGATAGAATTACTTGAAGAATACACACACACATACACACATGTGTATATGTACATACACACACATATATGTACATACACACATATCTGGGACCCTCCCCAGACTAACTGAATTAGCACAGCTTGGAATTTTTCAGAAGCATTTGCAGTGATTCTAATGGGAAGTCAGGTATTTTAAAATACTTTTTAGATCTCCCTAGAAAACTGCATATCTAAATTATATTAGTTTTGCTCCTGGGAGAAATATCTTTACACAGCTACGATTTAATGTTCTACTGCCATCTGTTATTGAAGGTGAATTTAAGAATATAAATGTGACCAACAGTTTAAATCACCTGTAAAGCACTTTTGGCAATATTATCCACCATGTATTTCAGTATTCCTTATACGAAGGACAGTTTGGACTCACCCAGAATCACTCACATGGCTTCAGATGCCCCTTAAATGTGTATCTTGGCTCAGGCCTCACTCCTGAGCCTATGGCACACTTCTACATGGTTGTGCCACAGGCACTGCATGCCTGACAGGTACAAATGGAGATCACTGTTAATCAGTGTTAAAGATCCCACTCCCATCAGGATCTGTTGTCCCTTTTGATTAATTCAGTGAATGGCATCTCCAACTACCTGGGAAGCATTAACACTGTCCACACTCTCACCCCCACAACCAATCTGGTCTCTAAGTTTTGCCTCCTTGATGTCTCTCACATCCACCCCTTTCTCTAAACCCTTCTATCTTCTGAGTTTGAGCTCATTATTTCTTACCTAGATCCGTGCAAAAGACTTCTAACTGGATTTTTATGGTCATACTCTTTTTAATCCATTTCTAAAACCGGCTTTCTAAAGCAAAAACCTGATTATGTCATTCCCTTATGACCTTCCAATGGCTCCTCCCATGTTTTCAGGGTAAAATTTAAGCTTTTCAGGTTACATGAAAAGCTCTTTATAATCTGCTTCCTGCCTGCTTCCTCATCCTCATCTCACGTCTTGCTTTTGCCACACTCTAGAATAAGCCACATGCTTAAATCCAGGCCTTCCCACCTAAGCTTTTCTACTTTGAAAGCTTGTTCCTTCATGCTTTGCCTGGAAAATGTAGTTGGTCATTTATAATTCAACTCAGGAATCACCTGTTCCTGAAACCTTCCCCGATTGCTATAGGATGGCCGATGGCCTCCTCTTCCATGTTCCCAGAACAGCAATGCTTGCCTGATCACACTATATCCATATTGTCTGTTTACAAAGCTATCTTTCGCTTAATCTGTAAGTTCTTGGAAAGCAGGACACTTGGTCTTGTTATTTATATCCCCACTACCCCTCAAAATAATAGGCATGGTACATGCTCACATAAAAAGCGTTTGAATAAACGAAATTTTTAGTATGCTTTTTTTTTCAAAGAAATAGAGCTACTCTTCAAAAAAAATTATGATTCTTTTTTTTTTTTTTAGACGGAGTTTCACTCTTGTCACCCACGCTGGAGTGCAGTGGCACGATCTCAGCTCACCGCAACCTCCGCCTCCTGGGTTCAAGCGATTCTCCTGCATCAGCCTCCTGAGTAGCTGGGATTACAGGTGCCTGCACCACGCCCAGCTAATTTTTTGTATTTTTAGTAGAGACAGGGTTTCACCATGTTGGGCAGGCTAGTCTCGAACTCCTGACCTCAGGTGATCCGCCTGCCTTGGCCTCCCAAAGTGCTGGGATTATAGGCGTGAGCCAACACGCCCGGCCGTGATTCCTTTTTGACTTCATTGCCAGGAAGTTTAGAATTAAAGTTTGTTTTCATTGCAGTACCTAGACTTGGACCATAGTTTTTTGCTGTTTTTGTTTTTCATTTCTTCTTTTTTTTGAGACAGAGTCTCATTCTGCCGCCCAGGCTGGAGGGCAGTGGCACAATCTCGGCTCACTGCAACCTGTGTCTCCTGGGTTCAAGAAATTCTTCTGCCTCAGACTCCTAAGTAGTGTGCCACCATGCCCGGCTAATATTTGTATTTTTAGTAGAAGCAGGGTTTTGCCATGTTGACCAGGCTGATCTTGAACTCCTGACCTCAGGTGATATGCCCACTTTGGCCTCCCAAACTGTTAGGATTACAGGTGTGAGCCACTGTGCCCGGCTGGACTACAGTTTTTAACCACATATCCCATCCTACCCCCAACATTTTCATCACTAGCCTCCTGTTCTTCGACCCTGGCAGAACTCACTTGTAGCTTGCTATTTTATACATTTCTCTGTGGCAATTGAAAGCAGCATAGTATGGACTTTGCAATCAAACAGACTTCGGATTTGAGTTCTGGCCCTATTGTTTATTAGCTGTGTGATGTTACACAAGTTATTAAACATCTCTCAGCCTCAGTTACCTCATTTGAAAAGTGGAGAAAATAATAGCACTTACTTTATGGGGGAGGTGTCATGATTAAATAATACATAGTGCTTACCTCAATGCCACAATAAAAGTTTAGTAAATATCAATTATAATTATTGTTATCAACATTACTAACACAAGGGTCAAGATAACACTGTTTTGGAGCAGCTAGGACAAAGCTTATGCAATTGGAGCAGAGGAAGCCCCTGGAGATGTGGGTGGGGAAGCAGGATGGTAGAAATAAAGCAGAGGCACAGAGAGAAATTGAGTCAAAATTCTTTGTGGCCTCAAAGAGAGAGAAGGGAAGAGAGTAACCTAATTTTTATCTTTGCAGCCCCCAATTGCAATCTCTTGCTTGAATGAGTTTCCAAACTGCAATCTAGTAATTCCGGTATTCCCTCATGAAGGGAAATATTTTAATATAAAAGGGAAAGGGTCAGACATTAAACTTTTTACTTTTTATATTTCTACTGACTGTTATCATTTGTATCTATTAGGCTTTAATCTGTGGACCAATTTTATTTTAACTGACCTCAAACATAGTGACTATATATCCTTCTACAATACCTTCCAGCACACATCCAATGGTTGATGTGAGGCTATTTAAAAAAATAATGAATAATAAACAGAAAAATGAGTTAAGTTTATTTTTGCCGTAACACGAACATTACTGCAGTACATTTTAACATATTAATCATAAGGCAGGATTTGATTATTTAGTACTTCCCAGAAGCAACCCAAAGCATTTATTATTTCATTTTTCAAACTCTCTTTTTTCATTCTATTGAGATTTTTGTTGATATTTTAAAGAAGTCAGAATTACATACATAAATGTTTTTATAAATGATGCATAATTTTGGTGGGGATGTGATTTCCACATATTCTGTTTTGTTTTGTTTTGTTCAAGATGGAGTCTCGCTCTCTCTTCCTGGCTGGATTGTAGTGGCACGGTCTCTGCTGACTGCAACCTCTCCCTCCTGGGCTCAAGTGATTCTCTTGCCTCAGCCTCCCGAGTAGCTGGGATTACCGGCGCCCACCAGTACCCCCAGCTAATTTTTGTATTTTTAATAGAGATGGGGTTTCACCATCTTGGCCAGGCTGCTTTTGAACTCCTGACCTCAAATGATCCGCCTGCCTTGGCCTCCCAAAGTCCTGGGATTACAGGCATGAGCCACTGCGCCTAGCCTGATTTCCATGTATTCTTAACCATATATTTTATTTATGTGTAGCCGTTTACAATGTTCACAATTATAGAGAAGAAAATGATACATGTATCACAGATACATATTCAAATGGATAATGAACAATCCCTTTGAAAAGAATTCCTAAAAATGATGCATAGGTCATAAACAAAAGTCATTATGCATTATAAAGAGATAATTAAAGAAAAATACATAAGACAAATTAGTGACAATATTTTTAATGACTCTGTATCAGATATTTGAACATAATTTAGTTTCATTGTATGCCTTTCATGGCTTCCAATACCATGAATACTACAGAAAGTATATCATCTCTTTCCTCATAGTATTTATTGTATTGTTAGAGAAACAAGGTTAACACATAAGAAATAATTGAGGAAAATGTAGCACTGCATTCTTGTGCTATTAGGTCTGGGAATCTACACAAGATTTGATGGTTTCCAGAGAAAGAGTAAAAGAAAATAAGACATAAAAATAGTAATTCCCTTATGGCGTGAACCTGAGAAGTGGAGCTTGCAGTGAGAGGAGATTGCGCCACTGCACTCCAGCCTGGGTGACAGAGCGAGACTACATCTTAAAAAATAATAATAATTATTATTATCTCATAAGAAAATTAGCAAACCCTGAGAACTCTTCCAGTATACCTTAAATCTTGTGTTTCAGACTTGCGTTGTGTCTTAACAACCAGCTGGATTATTGTCTGAGTCAAATGTGCATCCTATCTCCATCTCCTCTTCAATATTTGAACAACAAACATAAAATAAAAGAACAACAATAACATTAAAAAAAGAAATTTACTTAAGACATTGCTATTATGGATCTAAGTTTAATTAACAAAGTTTTATTCATTAGTATTAAGTTTATCTACATGAAGCAGGGACTGAAAATGACAGTGGTTTTAACCCACTTCAATTTAAAATTGACATTAGTGTCACCCTAAACCAAAAGTCTGAAGATTTGAGGGTATATGAATCTGCTTCATAAGATTTTCAGAGACCCAAGCTGTCTCCAGTTTTGTAGTCCATCACCTCCATGGGGACCCTATCCCCATGGTCCAAGCAGTTACAAGTCTAGCCCAGTTTCAAAGAGTTTGAGAACAAGGTCCCACCTCTTGGTGAGTAGATTGACAAAGAATTTATAGCCATCTTTACTCTACCATAAGTGTAAAGAAGACTAAACACAGGAACAAGTTGTCTTACAGTATTGTTTATGAAAACCAAGAAGACTTTTTAAAGTTGTTCTTGGACCAAGAAGATGAAGTAAGACATTATTTCGCTAATGTGGATTAGTGGCATGAATAACAGAAAGAAAATAAAATGTCTCAACGCCTATTTTGCTCTCGTATTCTCTGTAAAGAAGATATGCCAATCCAATGGGAAAGGGCAAAATTAACATTGATACTGAGGCAGGAGAATAGGGTGTTGGGGCAGGGAACCTAAGGATGTGATAGAACTAAATCAAATGGAAACACCCTAACTTTCTAAGACCAAGCAAATAATTTTGTAACTCTACTTCAGCTATGACAGGAAACATCCTCTTCATTTGGATAGGGTGTACACCAAGTAAATAACTTTGTAATCTCACTTCGTCCTCTTCATTTACATAGGGCATACATCAAGTAACCAATGTGAAACCTTTGGAGAATACTTCCCCAGAATATTCTGTAACCGGACCCTTGAGCTGCTTGCTCTGGCCCGTTCTCACCCTGTGGAGTGTGCTTTCATTTTCAATACATCTCTGCTCTTGTTGCTTCATTCTTTCCTTGCCTTGTTTATGCGTTTTGTCCAATTCTTTGTTCAAAACACTAAGAACCTAGACACGCTCCACAGACAACAATATGAAGTTATTGCAGCCCAAAATAAGCAAACAGACACAAAGAAGGGAAGAATTTAAGTGCTGTAAGTGATATTTTCCCGTCACAAATGACTCAACTTTTGGGGTTTGTATACAAACACCTAACATTTATTGAGCACATAATGTATGTCTGGTACATTCATAGATACTATAGATTTATTAAAAAGAGAGAGATAGGGAGCACCATCCCTGACCTCTGCAATATTATGGGTTAATAGATACTAAGAGAACATGCCAATTTGCTGAGCTGTCAGTGTATTTGATGTCTGAGGGCTTACAAATAATAGGAACCAACCTTAGCTAGTGTGCTAGGAGATTAAGTTGGTCTTAACAGACAGAGAAATTATGGAGTCTATTGAAGAGGATGAAATTCAATAGGAATAAATTAACTTCAAAGGCACAAGTATAGGATATAAGAGAAATACTAAAAAACTAAATGTGTGAGAAAGGGCAAACGGTTTTAGCTTATTTTAATTGTGATGTGATTCATGATATGACAAGATAGCTTTAGAAAGGAGTAATGAAATCTTAAATTACATTTATACATAACTAGAATCTGGAATATGGAGGAAGACAATCCTACTCTGCTTGGATATCAGAACAGACCTATAGCATTGAGTTCAGTGTCAAGGCTTTACTTTAAGTTTACTGCCAATAACCTGAAGCGATCCCCAGGGGAGTATCTAGAAAAAAATGAGGAGTTTAGGAAAACGGACACAAGGAGAGGATAATTTTTTTTTTTTTTTTTTGAGACGGAGTCTTGCTCTGTCACCGAGGCTGGAGTGCAGTGACGCGATCTTGGCTCACAGCAAGCTCCGCCTCCCGGGTTTAGGCCATTCTCCAGCCTCAGCCTCCCGAATAGCTGGGACTACAGGTGCCCGCCACCACGACCAGCTAATTTTTTTTTTATTTTTAGTAGATACGGGGTTTCATCGTGTTAGCCAGGATGCTCTTGATTTCCCGACCTCGTGATCCACCCGCCTCGGCCTCCCAAAGTGCTGGGATTACAGGCATGAGCCACCGCACCAGGCCAAGGAAAGGATAATCTTTTAGCCTCAGAAAAAGAAAGCTGTTGATCGGCTATGATAATTTTCTTCAAACTTTTAAAAGGTTTTCATGTGACTCTGATAATAGGAAGAACTTTGTAATACTTAGAGATAATAGATGAATAAATGTATTTATTTATTTAGAAATTCTATAGGTTTTTAAAGTCTTATGATTTGGATGTTTGGTAGTGTTGATAAAAAAAGTCAAAGTCTGTAAAATATTTGAAGTGATTTATTCTGAGCCAAATATGAATGACCATGGCCCATGACACAGCCCCAGATATATTGAGAACATGGGCCCAAGGTGGTCAGGGTGCAGTTTGGTTTTATATATTTTAGGGAGACATGAGACGTCAATCAAATACAGTTAAGAAATACATTGGTTGGCTCCAGAAAGGCAGAACGACTGGAAGATGTATGGTCTTCCAGGTTACAGGCAGATTTAAAAATGTCCTAGTTGACAGTTGGTTGAGTTTATCTAAAGACCTGGGATCAATAGAAAGAAAATGTCTGGTTTAGATAAAGGATTGTGGAAACCAAGGTTCTTATTGTGCAGATGAAGCCTTTGGGTAGCAGGCTTCACAGAGACTAGACTGTAAATGTTTCTTATCAGACTTCAGGTCTGCGTTGATGTTAATGCCAGAGAGGTATACTGAGGCATGTCTGACCTCCACTTCCCATCATGGTCCCAACCAGTCTTTCAGGTTCAGTTCAAGAGCTCCCTGGCTGAGGAGGAAGTCCATTCATATGGTTGAGGGGTGCTTAGAATTCTATTTTTGGTTTCCAGTAGGTTTTTATGCAAATAATAAATTTGATGGGTGGAGAAATGGAAGATTTTTTAAAAACCCAAATGGAAATTGTAGAGATGAAAAATATAGTCTCAGAAAATACACTTGATAGGATAAATGCTACAGATTAGACACTGCTGAAGACTCGATCAGTGACATATATGCACATATATATATGAATATTACATCTATAACAATAGAAATTATCTGACATAAAGCACACAGAAAAAATATAAATTTTTAAAAATATGAACAATGTATCAGTGACCCTTATAAGGCAAAATCAAGTGGTAAAATAACATGCAATTGGAGTTGCAAAAAAGGCAAGAGCCAGATACAGGGGTAGAAAAAATATTTGAAGCAATAATGGTTGAAAAGTTTTCAAATGTCTTGAAAACAGTAAACCATAAGATTGAAAAGCCAATAAATCTCAAAAAGAAGAAATGTATAGAAAACCACACTAAGGTGCACATAATCAAATTAGTACTAAAGAGAAAGACTTAAACCCTGACCCAGAAACAAGGCACACTCTGTACAGAAGAACAAAGTTAAGAAAAACAATAGATGCCTTATCAGAAGCTACTTAAATTAGAAGAAAATGTAGCAACATCTTTAAAGTATTAAAACAAAAACCCTGTCAACTGACAATTTTATATCCAATGAATATATCTTTCAAAAATGAAAGTAAAATAAAGACTTTTTCAGACAAAATCTGAGAGAATTCATTGGAACTAAATATGTATTATAAAAAATGATAAAGGAACTTATTCAGTCAGAAGAAAAATGACACAAGGTAGAAATCTGAATCTATACAAAGGAATAGTAAATAAATGGGTAAATATGAGACTTTAAAAAAATACATGCAGCTCACAGAGGCCGAGAGTGGTGGCTCAAGCCTGTAATCCCAGCACTTTGGGAGGCTGAGGTGGGCAGATCACCTGAAGTCAGGAGATCGAGACCAGCCTGGCCAACATGGTGAAACCCTGCCACTACTAAAAATACAAAAATTAGCCAGGTGTGGTGGCAGGCACCTGTAATCCCAGCTACTTGGGAGGCTGAGGCAGGAGAATCACTTGAACCCAGGAGGCAGAGGTTGCAGTGAGCTGACATCGTGCCATTGCATTCCAGCCTGGGCAACAAGAGTGAAACTCCATCTGAAAAAAAAAAAAAAAAAGCAACTCTTGATTGTTTAAAGTATAAAAGTTAACAATGTGTTGTAAAGTTTATAACATATATATAAGTAAAATATGACAAAAAAAAAAGCACAAAGGATGGGAGGAGAACTGGAAGTATATGTATGGTTGTAAGGCTCTTTATTGTTTGTTTTTTTTGAGACAGAGTCTCACTCTGTCACCTGGGCTGGAGTGCAATGGCATGGTCTCGGCTCACTGCAGCCTCCACCTCCTGGGTTCAAGTGGTTCTCCTGCCTCAGCCTCCCAAGTAGCTGGGACTACAGGTGTGTGCCACCACACCCAGCTAATATTTGTATTTTTAGTAGAGATGGGGTTTCACTATATTGCCCAGGCTGGTCTCGAACTCCTAACCTTGTGATCCGCCCACCTTGGCCTCCCAAAGTGCTGGGATTACAGGCATGAGCCACCACGTCTGGCCGGTTGTAAGACTCTTTCACTATATGCTAAATGATAATATATTATTTGAATAAAAATTACATTAAGTTAAATATGTATATTGTAAAGCCTAAGGTGACAATGAAAAACTTGAAACAAGAGTTATGAATAATAGGCAATAAAGGAGAAAACATAATCATAAGAAAGTTCACTTAATCCAAGAAAAGACAGGAAATTTAAAAACGTATGAGGCAAATAAAAAACAAATACTAAGATGATTGATTCAAACTCAATCATAAAATAATTACATTAGATGTAAATGGTATAAATATTCTGTTTAAAAACCAGAGATTGTAATGTTAGATAAAAAATTAAGACCCAACTATAAGCTATCAGCTTAACTTATAAATAGATAAAATTAATGTAAGAAAATAGAAAAAGATATATTGTGAAAACACTAACCAAAAAAAAGTAGGAGTGACTATATCGACATATAAATTAGATTTCAAAAAAGAAATATAAGAGTGATTTTTAAAAACTCACAATGATAAAGGTGTCAATTCATCAAGAGAACATAAAAATCCTAACTGTATACACCTAATAACAAGATTTCAAAGTACATGAACTAAAAAACTTGTAGAACGGAAAGGAAAGATAGAAAAGTCTACAAATAAAGTTGGATATTTCAATACTTCTGTCTCAGTAATTGATAGAATAGCTAGACAGAAAATTATTCAAAATGTAGAAGACTTTAGCAACATTATCAACCAACCTGACCTAGTGATTGGCTTTTGAATGTTAAACCTACCTTACATTCCTGGAATAAACCCTACTTTCTTGAGATGTAGTATCCTACTTACATATCATTGGATTTGATTTGCTAGTATTTTCTTAACGATTTCTACTGTACCCAACAACAGAATGATACACATTCTTTCCAACAGGATATGGAACACACCAGTGTTCTGTTGCGTAACAGAATGATACACATTATGTCCCCCACCCTGTACCCATAAAAACTCCAATAGTACGCCCCCATTCTGTACCCATAAAAGCTCCAATAGACCCGGTATTTTCTTGCCTCCTGTCTATCGCTTCTATTTATGCTGGGTTTAATTTGTTTTTCTTATTCTAGTTTAGGTTGAAATTTATATAATCAGTTTAGCGTTTCTTATTTTTTAATATAAGCATTTAAAGCTATAAATTTTTTTTCTAAGCACTACTTTAGCTACATGCAACACATTTTGTTATGTTGTGTTTTTATGCTCATTCAGTTAAAAAGTATTTCTTAATTTTCCTTGGCATTTCTTCTTTGACCTAAGAATTATTTAGAAGTTTGTTGTTTCATTTCCAAAGATTTGGGGTGTTTTTAAGGTATTTTCTGTTACTGTTTTCTAGTTTAATTCCTTTATGGTGGAACACATACTGCCTAATTGTGGAGGAAAAGTTAAATATTAAATATGAACTAAATTGAATGTGGACACAAACGATGGTCACTAAGTCCTGGAACAGGTTGCATGAACCTCAAGTCCCGGAACAGCTTGCATGAGCCCCAAGTCCCAGAACAGGTTGCATGAGCCCCTTGAGGCATTCATTCAGCACTGTTTTGGAAAAATCTCTGTTTCAATCTATTCCTATACATTAGCTATTAAAAAACAACAGACAATTGCAAAAACAAGTTGACCTTTTTGTGTTCCTTGAGCCCAGTCACAAGGTGCCCTCATGACTGAGTCTCATGCCAAACAATTCATTATAAAAAGAGCTAGGGTCCCAGACGGCGCTGAAGCTTCATGAGCTCTCTCCTGTGCACTGACGAGTGGCCGACTCTGGAGCCCAGGCTGTTGCTTCCCAGTCTGGTGATGAATCCTCCATAGTCTGGTGAGTGTAAATATATATATATATATATATATATATATATATATATATATGTTTTCCCTTCTCCCCTTCCCATTGCAATTTGCTTATTATATCAATTTGCTTATTATATAATTTGCTTATATTAATTTGCTTATTATATCTGCATTGGCATTTATGTGGGGTAAAGGTTGTTTACACTTAAAGGTATTGTGTGTGTGTCTTTTCTTCTCCCCTTGCACATCTCCCACACAGAACACAAATCTACTATCATTTCAATACTTTTAAATTTATTGAGACTTGCTTTATTCCCTAGAACACACTTTGTACCGTTAAAATGTGGGTACACAATTTCCACCCCTGGAATCAAAAGATGGATCTTTGAAAAGATCAATAAAATTGCTAACTTCTAATCAGAATTATTAACACACACACACATAAGAAAGAGAGAAAAGGCATGAATTCCAAGATCAGGAATAAAAGAGGGACCATCACTAAAGTTTATACAGACATTAAAAAATAATAAGAAAATGTTATGAACAACCTTATCCTTGTAAATTCAATATCTTATGTGAAATGAACAAATTATTTGAAAGACACAAACTAGCCAAGCTAATTTAAGAGAAAATAGATAACCTCAATAGCTCTATATCTATTAAATAACTGAATTCACAGTTTAAAACCTTTTGGGGGGAAAAGAAACCTCTAGACAAATTAAATTTAACAAAGTTTAATTGAGCAAAAAAGTTTGTGAATCAAGCAGCCCTCAGAACCCGAATAGGTACAGAGAGACTCCAGGGCTGCCACATGGTCTGATAATATTTATAATACTTATGGACTAAAAAAGGCAAGTGATGTATAGGAAACAAAAGTGAGATACAGAAACAGCTGGGTTGGTTACATCTGGATGTCTGCCTTATTTGAACCTGCTTTGGACAGTTGGCTGCATATGGTTAGCTATGATTCCATTACTCTTGTTACAGGAGTAGGTTATAGCTGAGTGCAGTGGCTCACACCTGTAATCCCAGCACTTTGGGAGGCCGAGGTGGGTGGATTACCTCAGGTCAGGAGTTTGAGACCAGCCTGGCCAATGTGGTGAAACCCCTTTTCTGCTAAAAATGCAAAAAACTAGCTGGGTGTGATGGTGTGTGCCTGTAATCCCAGCTACTAAGGAGGCTGAGGCAGGAGAATCACTTGAACCCGGGAGGCAGAGGTTGCAGTGAGCAGAGATCATGCCATTGCACTCCAGCCTGGGCAACAAGAGCAAAACTCCATCTCAAAAAAAAAACAAAAAAAAAAAAGAGTAGGTTACAATTTGTTTACTCATTATTAGGTTATAGTGCAACATGTATAGAGAAACCTTTAGGCAAAACTAAAAATATGTTCAGAGGCAGCTTTAGGCCAAACTTAATTTAACACCTTCCTACAAAGAAAACTTCTGGCTCAGAGGGCTTCATAGGCCCATTCTATGGAAAGTGTATCAGTGGTTGCTAGGAGCAGGGAGAGATTCTAGGGAACTAACTATAATACAAAGTGAAACAGGAGAATTTCCTGACCCTGCCTCGCAGGATGTGTGACAGGAGTGTGGCTCATTTATTTGGCTACCATACATGCTCAAATCCCTTATGGGATGGGGAGCACGCAGACAGACAGGTGCAGGAGCCACGGCGAGTGCCCCTGGGCTCCGGCTCCATGGCAGCATCCAGAGGTGAGAGCCTGTGACTTCTGAAGCCCAAGAGGGCACATGTTACAGTGCACTCTTTTAGCCTTGCTGTTCATGGATGGCTTAAGTGTTAAACAGCCCAGTGCCCTCTTGGTACCCAGGTCCTTGTCCAGCATCCAGGAAGAATCAGGTCACACACAGACTTGAAGGATGAATGCCAGTGTTTTATTGACTGGTGCAGGTGGTTATCAGTGGGATGGATGGGAAGCTGGAAGAAGGAAGTAGCAGGAAGATGACCTTCCCCTGGAGTTTGGCCATCCAGCAGCTGATCTCCTCTCTGACTTTCCCCAGCTGAACTCCTCTCGGCATACGGACTCTCCTTCTTGTCTCTCTGCCACGCCATTCTGCTGTTCTGCTCTTCTGTTTTTCTTGTCTCCTCGTGGAGCCTGGGGTTTGGAGTTTATATGGGTACAGGACAGGGGGCGTGGTGGGCCAAAAGGCAACTTTTGCCTTTTTTCATTTAGAGCCATTTTCACTTAGGGCCCTTTTTCATTTAGGGCTGTGGATTTCCAGGCTTGGGGGGAGCTTTTGCCAGGGAACTGCCCTCTTCTACCCAATATTTCCCTGTCTCCTGTCTGTATTGTCTGTATCAAAAGGAGCAGAGAGAATTGGGGGAATTATAAAAACATCCTCTGTCACAATTTTTATGGTGGGCATGTGACTGCATTTGTTTGTCAAAACTCATCAAATAGTATATTTAAAATTAGCAACTTTTATTATATAAAGATTACACATCAATAAAGTAACTTTAAACACCCATTGCATATTATGTCCTCCTCCCATGAGAACCAGAGTTTATTTCAGGCCCCTTTACTCAGTGAAATAGCTTAAAATCCATTAGATGCCATATTTTTGCTAAAATATTTCTAAGCAAAATTATCACATACATATTATTTGGGTTTTGTTTTTATTTTTGATGCAGTTTTTTTAGTTTGGATAATGTAACATATTGACGTTTTTTAAAAAGCCAGTACAATATCAACCACAAAAGAATAAAAGATCATTTATCAGGGATGTTATAGAAGAAATTCACGCACAAGGGAGAAGATTGAGCTAGATCAGCTCTTCTCCATCCTGACTGTACTTTAGAGTCATCTAGGCAGCTCCTTACAAACACCAAAACCTAGACCCCACCTCCAGAGGCTCCAATAGTTTGATTCTATTGGACTAAACCAGAAGAATTCAAAGGTGACTTCTAATATAAACATTGAAATTTCATTGCCTTTGGTTTTCTTTTTTAAAGTTTAAATGGAGCTAATTTGGCAGCATGATTGTTCCCAACCTCATCCAGCCACCTGGTTGCCTTGCCAAGTGTATTTTCAAAACCATTAAGCAATATGCTGAATAGTTCAGCAATTATAACTTTAAGATGTAAGTTACAGAGAAACAGAAACACTTTAGACTACAGTTGAGACACAGTATCTCAAGAACATATGTGAGATTCCCGATGTCCTAATCCCCCAAGGAACCATATGTAGACATATACTTATAAAACACCAGAAAGCTCTGAAAATTAATCAGTTTTCACAAAAAGAGACAGAGACAGAGAGAGAGAGAGAGAGAGCGAGAGAGACTGTGCATGTGTTTGTGTGTATATCACTGTGTATCTAATGAGTTTTTATTATTCAATATACTTCTTTAAAATCTTATTTTCTATGCCTTAATGATGGTCTGGAGACCAAAATATTTTACAGATTGTCTTATTAGACTCACCATGTGACTTTGAGGAACTAAATCTTTCTCCTAATATAAGTGGGAAGTTGAGGAACTGTTTTCTCTAAAGTTATATGTCAAAAAGACTCTGAATTTTAAAGTCAAAGAATATGTAAACAGGAAAGTTAAAAGATACTTCAGTGGGTTGGTCTTTCTTGATTTACCTTTTCTAATGTAAATATCTTCTCTTAGTTCTTGTTTCTCCAGTCCCTCCTCAAATTCTTTTCTTTTTCTTCATTAATCACAGAGTTTCAATGATATATAACCTATAGAAAATCCACTCTGAGGTCTGACACTATTGAGCCAGATTTTTGGTATTGCAGCCAGATGAGTCTTTGTGTTTTTCTACTTGATTCATTGTTTGTGTCTTAGCTACTTAAGTATATTTTATGTTTCTTATATTCTCACATCATTTGATGCAATGCAGGGCACTGAATTAATAACATAGGTTTTGGATTCTAAAAAACATTTTTTTTTACATTTTAACATTTCTGAAATAAGAATATACCTTATGCTTCATTTTTTCATTTAATGTAATATTCTTAACATTTTCTAAGAAAATGAATTAAATGGAATATCTTAGAATTAAGGAAAGATGACATTTTTTGACTGATTATTTGTATCCTATGCAGAATATGTAGACTTTATCCTTGTATCAGGTCAACAACTTTACATCTATGTTCTTTACTAAAAAGACCTAAGTAGAAATAGTATATAGAACTAGTAGCAGTAAGGAATATGTACATTCTCATTATGTTAGGCAACTTTTCTTCTCCCTTCCTACCTGTCCAGCTCCATCTTCCCTTTCATACCCAAAGTCACAAAATGACATAACCAGGTTTTGCCTAATTTTCCTATGGAGCTGAACAACTCTAGATGCTTGCCAGTCCAATCACCAACTTCACGTGATGAAAACATGGACAAACTGAGGAGTTACTTAACAAATCAAAATATTTGAAATCTACCCTAAATAATAAGTAAAAACAGATCTAGAGCCCACATTTTCAATATTCCCGATATGCTTCTGTCTACCACAGTATGCCATGAATATATCCTGCCAGTGACACTAATGTGGGCTAATAGTATTGCTTCAGAACTAGAAGGATCTTATTCAAAACTGAATATGCAGATGAATCTCATGTTTATAAAGCCAGAGTATTTGCAAAACTGTCATGCACAACGCAATAACTTAAGGACAGCAGATTTTCAGCCCATCAAACTGTTTTTCTGTGTGTTTAATTATAGTTTTACATGTTATCACTGTGGAAAACTTTATATGAGAGAGAAGAAAATCATAAGAATGGCTGGGGGAAATGTTGTTTAGTATTAGAAAAGAAATCAGGCTTGTCTAATCATCTGTCTTACTGCCAGAATCATACCGTGCAACTATATACTTAAAAATTAGATATTTATTTCTTTCCCTTCTTCTCAGTTCTTTTTACACTTCAGTTTTAATATCCAAGGTGATCTCCATTGAAATCAGTATGTTAAACCACAGTAGTGTCAACTGAAGAAAGAGGAAGTTCATAAATTTGGAAAGGTGTTTTATTTCCCATAAAAGGTTGCAGCCTGCAGGGTGGCTGTTCTGACAGGCTGGGAAGCATAGCTTCCAGCCAGAAGCTGGAAACAGACATTTCAAGGGAGGGTCAAACGGAACAGAAATTTATGCTGCACAGGGTGGCCAAATACACATATTCAGTAAGCTATAGGAGAAGTCATGACTATTTATGAAAGGAGAAGCGTGTGCATGCACAACTGAGCTTCATGTTCCTTCATGGGTCCCTTGTACAAAAATTGGTGGTGTTAGCATGATCCAAGGGTGGAGTTTTCTGCACTCTGGCATCAAAAGGTAAAGCACAGGACATGAAAACCCTCCCTGCACATTCTCCTTAGTCTGGCCAGAACCACTCTGTGGTCAGTGGTCTTCTATGAGGCACAAAAGAAAGGGCAGTGTCAGGCTGTTCGTTGGTATCAGTGGTGGAGTCTTTTGGAAGGGCTGCTCTCTGTTTAGCTCTGAAAGACGAAATCCTCCTAGCGGTTAGTGGGGGAGGGGGTATTCAAAGTGTGTCTGACCTCCCATCCAGTCACGGCCAAGACTCAGTTTTCGAGGTTACTCTGGGGTCTACTTGGCCAGGAGAGGGTTCATTCAGTCAGTTAGGGGACTTAGAATTTTATTTTTATTTCTCAGTAGCTCCTCACCATTGCCATGATTCAAAGAGCAAATATGCATTTTGGTTTTTGTTTTTTCCTCTAGTATCTATATTTTGCTTTTCAGACCAAGTTACAGTGACATTTTTGAGCATTACTACATGGATGCCTCTTTGCTGCTATTTGCATTCACATTGGGCAAAAGTCATCAAGATGCAATCCATAAAAAACACCAGAGTAGAGCAAAAAGTTGGCAATATCCAATTTGAAGGTGACCTTCAATCTGCCTTTTATGTCACTAGGACTTGTTACTCCTCTTGTTTCACCTCAAGTTCCTTGCTTTGGCTGAGTTTGATACAGGAAGAGGACAGAGGGCTGTCTTCTGGGTATTCAATTAAATAGATGCTACATTTTCAAGATACTCCCGTTTTCTTTTATTTAACGTAAATATAAAAGCCAATTTAAGGAAATAAACATTTGCATACATTTTTAGTTTGGAATTTTTTCAAATTTCAGATGTTACAGATGTCACAGGAAACTGGAAGAAAAATAAGCTATGCATCATTATTGAAATAATAAATGCCTTACAGGGGTTTCCTACTTGGGGTAATTTTGAAAACAACTCATTTAAATATTAATGGATATTGAGGAAAGGAAAGACAGAGAGAGAAAAAAAGAGATTTCCAGGTTCCATCTGGTGTAAATGAGGATGGCTTGCTTGCCCTTTGATGAAAAACCCAGCAGCTGTCTGGGAAAGGGGATCTTCCAAAACACAGGGGGGATTCGAGTGGTGGTAGGGAGAGACTCTGACACACAGGCAGAGGAAAGATGGAAACGGCATCTTTCAGGGAACCATCCTTATCACTTCCATCAGAAGCTGCAGTGGAAACAATCACCTTCTCTGGCAGCAGCTCTGATGGAGGCACTCCTCCAGAATCAGAAACAGGCAGACTAGGAGTTTGAGAGCATCCTCTGGAGACAAGAACTGGAAAAGGAAAATAGAGGGATGAGGAGGCTGAGAGTTCCTGTCATTGGTGGTGACGAGGAATGAAAGTTCCCTGAAAGGAAAGTGACATTCCTGGCGGGACAGTCCCTTGCTTTAAGGCTACTTCTTTTGACATTGTCTTGGCCAGGAAAGTTATTAAGAAAAATAAAACAGTTTTCTCCGTTTTTCAGAAAAGTATTTGGCATTTTCATAAGGTTATTGTGATTAGAAGCATTTGTGCCCAATCTTGTATCATTACTAGAAATGAGGCTTGCCCTTTCCTTCCCTGCCTCTATTTTTCCATAAGGCTGCATGTGACACTGCATACCTGAAAGAAAAAAGATGTCCTGTAGATCTAAGCCCCATTTTCTCCCTGCTGCAGGTTCTCCTGGCAAAGATTCAGCTGGTAGTGATGAGGTGGTAGTAGACAAATCGGGGTGGTAAAAGGGCTGTGGGCAGTTTATCTGGGGCTTTATAAGGACAGTGGGAAACACTTGGACCCTGAGGTCCACCTGCTTTTGGTTTTCTTAAGACTCAGGTTGAGTTCCTGCGAGAAAACAATGACACAGGGACAGACTGAGTGTTATTAGGCTGGACAGCAAGTAGGTACTAGTCATTAGAGAACTGGGCTAGGAAAACACTAGCATGGACTCTGTAGGTCCAGCCAGACCCAGTCTTGCTTCCCTTCCCTTTATTTGTCCCAACTTTCCAGAGTAGAGCCCACTGAGCTCTTCATCTCCCCTTTTCTCCCTTCTCCTACAATTCCCACCCAATTCAGCACCTGCTGCTGAATTTAAGACAAGAAGAATTTTGCAGCCTAAGCCTCATTCCCCACAGGCTATGGGTTCATCCAGGGATGCTTCTGTGTAAAGCCACTCTATCAAATCACTTGCTCCCACACAGTTTCCCAAATTAGGTCTCTTCTTCCTTTGGCCTCAAGTCACAGAACTGGATCCAAATTTTGTTCCACTCAACTTGCTTAAGCTCCCACCACCTTCATTTAAATAATCCAATATTTAGCTTTTACCCAAAAACTGATCGAGAGAATGATTTTGTAAGGAAAATAATGTGAGGGATATCATTTGCTCTATTAACAGGCTAATTAAGTTAGGTCCTGGGGAGGCCATCCACTTGGACCTAATTCCTATACTCATTTACATAAATATCTTCTCTAAGTATCATTCTAATGTAACACTTTGGTCTTGTCTTTGTTTATGCCCTACCTATTTCTAGAAATAAATTGAGTTCATTCACAAAAATGATTACTGCAAAATATTAACAACATGAAAATAAAAGTAGAGAACCATAGGTTATGAGGAGCAAAACAGCTATGAAAGCCTCTACCATTACTGAGAAAGAATATAAAGCCTAGTCTTAAGTTTCTTGACAGCGAAAACTAAGAAGGCAATATAATATTTGGAAGAAGCAGGCATACAAATTCTTCATGAGAGGTAAGGTTTATTCTCCTATCTAATTCAGGGAGATTTTGTTCACAGTCATTGTCTAGGAGGCAGGGAATGCTTCAATGGATAATGTCCTTAGCCAAAGCTTTACAGAACATGAAAGGCTGGATGCCGTGAATTCAACATTAGCTGGAGTGTAATTTGCCCAGGTAGAAACAAAAAATAGGGATCTCCCTGAAGTAAAAGCATAAAGTTCTGAATGTCAATCTTGTGTTCAAGGAAGCATCAAAAGTCTGACAGTGTTGGGCAAGGACAAGGACGTAAGGAGCACAAGAAGATAGGGTAGTATAGGACCAGGGTAGACATCTAGGGTTCCCTGCCTTTGGTAAACACTCTCCAAGTTTGCATGAACCATGAACTGTGGCGTCCGTGGCTTTTACAGCTCCATAGATTCTTCTTTTACTATTCCTAAGCCTTTGCTCAAATCTAAAGTCAGATCCATGGTGCTTCACACACATAGCAGATGTGAGCATCTTTCTGTGTGCAGTCAGTCTAGCTGGTGGGATAGAGGTGCTCTTTGGTTTGTATTCCATAGGCTTTCAGACAAACTTAAAAGTTTTCTTACTGGTCTCTACATCAAATGGTTGATGAGAAATGGGGAAGAGGACATCTGTTAGTGAAATTAGGTTCCCTGGGGCCACAGGTAGTCAAAATTTAGTCACTCAGCATAACAGAGATTCCCAGAGACAGCCTGAAGGTGCTGAAGGTGCTGAAGGTGAAATAAATTGTCCCGGGGCAATGAACCTCTTGAGCTGCAACTAGGAAGTTGGGGAGCCCCTGATTTGAAAGTCAGGCAAATGTGTTCTGTGTGGATCCTAATTAGGAGACTACCTTCATCAATGACCTCTTGAGACCTAATAACAGGATGGAAACAGCTCTGTGTCAGAACACCTCATGGTAGGAAAGGGTCTACACTTAGTGGCAACTCCTGTGTGGTTTTGTTATTGGAGTTGGTTCTGCACATGCCCAGAATTATTAAGCATTTGAAAATCACATCTTAGTAGAAGAGACTGGAAAATATGACAGCAGAGTGAGGCATTAATTCCGAGAAGCAAAGCTGCCTCTCCTCTTGTCCCTAATTTCACAGGAGTGAGAAATGATGCAAGATTTTGGGCTCAGCCACAAAGAAGGCAAATTCAGCACTCCAATGAAAGCATTCTTGGGCTATCCTGAGCTCTGATTCTACATTCCTTTTGTGAGTTTTCATTTTCAGTAGAAAAATCTGGGGCTAGGATTGAAAATTCTGTAACAGCATATAATCATCATCTAAAACGGCTTGGCATTGTGACTTGTGAGTGATGGCTCTAACTACTTCTCCAGGGTGAAATTCCTGCAAATCACTTATTGATGAATCGATGCCCCAAATGCCAGTCACCATTACAAGATGTTACCAAGAGATATGCTAATTCCTCTCCAGAACACTATTGCTTTATGTCCATTGCTAATCGTGGGAGGAAAAGCTGTGCAAGTTCTAAGATAAAAATAATCCACAAGCTAGATATATAATAATCTTTGCCCTGTAAATTCCATTCTAACAGTCACTTATGTTCATGATAATAGAGTTTGAAGACCTATTCTAACCTGCCAAAGATAATTCCAAACCACATGGATAAATATGAACTAAATATTATGAGCTTTTTCCTAAATTTGTCAGTCACCTTTTGAAGCAGGATTAACACTTTTAGATCCCTGATGTTTGAACACAACATTGCAACCTTAATTTAATGACTAGAACTGGAGTGACCCTAAGAAATGAATATATCCTCCAAATTTATGTAAGAGTAAAGTTCTGCAATAGGAATGTTAAGTTGATAACATCTGTCAATATAAGCAGTAACTCAAACCACTATTATTTCCATTTGTTAAAAACAAATGCAAATGTCTTTGTCTAGTTTTACTTGGACAGGGAAATGGCTCTCTGCATCATATTACTTGAGGGTTGTTTTCTTCAAATTTTTTTCTTTACTCTCCATCATTGCTGAGAATTAAAACATGGTATCCAAGAAGTTCTTACAAATAAAGATATCCTTGAGAGAGTGAACACAGTAAAGCATCAACACGATAGCTTAAATTTGCAGGCAATACAACAGTTACCATTTTCATCTTTGGGTTCCTTTTGGGTTCCTAACTATGCCATTGTCTTTGTTATCATCTAAATGGTTGTATTTTTGTGTGTCTGTGTCTGCAGAGGCTAGGAGTGCCTCAGGGTCTGGGAATCTCCTTATTCATCCCCATGTCCTCTTGTCCTTTCTTCCCCTCAGCTCGCTAGTATCTGGCAAAGTGCCAGGCAAATAGTGCTCAATAGATAGCTATTGAACAAAAGAATTTATAATTAAATTTAACAATACAGCTAGGTGATTAAAAAATTCCGGGGTGAAACTGCAAGAAAGTTATCTTCTTTGTATTATGGAAAAAATAAACTTTATTTTAAATTAAATTATTTTATTTAAAGCAAAATTAACTCTCAATAAATGTTAGCTGTAATGGAAGGGAATGAATTGGAAAGACCAAGCTGTAAAGACTCTATTTTAGCCACATGTGGTCCATCCTATCACTCTTCAACCATTTAACAATTCCCAAATATCGCTATCATACACCTTCACTTCCATTGAACATTTTCAGAAGGAAGACAAGCACTACATTCAGTATGTTGTTTTGTACTTTATCATGAAGGTCCTGAGTCAGACATATTATTTTTCTTAGGCAGAATAATCACAGCTATCACTAAAAATCACAGAAGTAGAGCCAATGAGGTCTTTGATCTATGATTATTTTGCTTATAATTGTCACAAGAAAAAAACATAAAAATTTCACTGGGACATTTCAGTGCACATAACCTAATCCAAGGCATTCAAGATAAGCTTGGCACTTGTTACCGCTATGGTCACACGAACTGCTTTGACGTATTTCTAAGTGAACTTACTATTGAGGTGGAGCACCAGTAACACAATGCATGCCCAGTGGAAGCAGAACAAGAACTATATTGCTGTATTTTTTTTTTTTAGCTAGGACAGCTTTAACTCAACATGTTTCAACAATAAGAAAATGTGTTGGCATTGGCTAGATCTGCTGGAAGTCCAGAGGAAGGGCAGCTTGAAGGTTAGCATCACTTTGTGAACACAATTCTTTGCCCTCTGGTTCCTTATCTCTGGTTACGCCATATGTTTGTCTCATCCTTAAGATGAAGTCAAGATGGCCTACAATTCTTCTAGACCGCACATCTATATAAGACATTAACAGAGGAACAAAAAAGCTATTCTTTCCTGTGCTCTCTTGTAAGATGGAGAAAATATTTCTCAGAAGTTTTGCAAACTTTATCTTGTAACTCACATGCTCACTCCTGAACCAAGCTCGTACTTAGGGATATGCCAGGCCCAGAAACCGAGATTATTCCTCTAATCACATGACTTCTACACAAAGTGGGGACATGAAGTGGGAGTCAAGGAGACAACAACCATTCCCAAACACACCATCACTGTACCAGGACTATATAGTACACTTTTAAAAACAACTCTGACACTTTTAGCTAGAGATGAAACTTCTTTCTTTTGAAACCTGCCCAAAATAACAAAAAGGTTATAATGAAGAAGGGAGTAAGAATCCTAAATCACAATATTAGAAAATATCTGTCAAACATTATGAAATTTGGGTCAACATAAAAAAGAGCATTGAAAGATAGCATGTGCTTTGTCAGACCTCAGACAAAATATAGATGAGCTAAAATAAATGTCCCTGTCCAAAAAGGCACATGCAAGGATGTTGCAATTAGAAGAGCAATAGTTGACTGTATGGAAGACAGCAGGGGTGGCTATAGGAAAAGCAGGTAATGTGATTTGACAGAGGTTGATAGATGTAAGACCAGATCCAACAGGATCTCTGAATAGAATTTCTGAAGAATAGAACAGAAAACATGAAAAAGAGAAAAGTATTCAGCAATACAGTAAAAGAAAACTCTTCTGGAATAATCGACAGAATTGAACCTACAAGTTGAAAGAACTCAACTTTATCCCAGAAAAAAAAGATACAGAATAATCAACACCAAGCAATGTCCTGAAAAAAATTATAGATCTTCAAGAACAAAGAAAAAAGTGAATCTTAAGTCCACTCACACATAGAAAAATAAGTTTCCTAAAAAGCAGAAATAATCAGGTCTACCTCAGAGACTTCTTTTCCATAACAATGCCATAAATAGTGGATCAGTGTCTACATATTTCTAAAGGAAAAAGAGTATATTCAAGAATCTGGGGAGGTTTTAAGGAAGTGGGACTTTTCTTTGGATTGAATGCTATTAGGAAGTAGCAATAGTTTTGTGACTGGGTACACTAGTAATTCCTGTCTAAAAGGTGAGAAGAATGAAGCACAACCAAAGTTGCGATTGGTAGAGAATCAGCATTTATGCATATTATGCATAATATGGGAATGTTTGATCATTTTCTGTGGTTTGGACAAGGTTTTTTTTTATCTGAAAATGGTTTTCTATTAAATTATTTATGTTCAACAGGAGGACACCACGGTCTACCTGCAAATGCTAGGTCTGCTCCTGGCCATCAGGGACTGCCATCCTCTTACTCAATTTTCTGTAGTAGAAAGTTACTGTATTAGTCTGTTTTCATACTGCTGTTAAAGACATACCTGAGACTGGGCAATTTATAAAGAAAAAGAGGTTTAATGGACTCACAGTTCCACGTGGCTAGGGAGGCCTCACAATGATGGTGGAAGGTGAAAGGCACATCTTGCATGGCAGCAGACAAGACAGAATGAGAGACAACTGAAAGGAGAAACCCTGTGTAAAACCATCAGATCTTGTGAGACTTATTCACTACCACAAGAACAGTATGGAGGAAACTGCCCCCATGATTCATTTATCTCCCACCGGGTCCCTCCCACAACACGTGGGAATTATGGGAACTACAATTCAAGATGAGATTTGGGTGGGGACACAGCCAAACTATATTTGTATGTCTTGGGAATTTTGGTATTCTTCAGGAAATCTTGAACTTTGCAAACTAAATTGATACTTAAAAGCTGCTATAATGGGCAAATTTAGTTCCAAGCCTTCATTATGTTATGTTTCTGCTGTTCTAATTTTTTGAGTGTGAAGGGCTTGTGCTGCAACAGTTAAAAAACTATTTCAATAGTCATAATAATAACAATGGCCATTTATTGTGTCTAATATGTACCAGAGAGCATTTCAGGTGCTCTATATTTAGATTCTTTGTTACCTCTCCCGAAACCCAATGAGGTAGATATGATTACAGAAGATGAAAGAGAAGCCCTGAGACTGTACACAACTTCCTCACAGTCACACACAAAATAGGTGGCAGAGACACAATACATTTTTATATCTCTCTAACCTCAAATCCCACATCATTTCTATTGATAATTGTTAATCAGTTTTCAGAAACCTGTTATTTTCTATTATCAAAATAAAATAGGAAATGCTAAAAAGCAGCGGCAGTAGCAACAATAAAATAGAAAGTAAGTTTTTATTAAAAAACTTTTGAGATTGCCTCCTTACCCGATGTAAGGGTTTTTTTTTTAACCTTAAATGTAGTGGATTATCTGATATTTGCATAATATTCTTCCTGTCATACTCTTGTTCCTTCAGCTGATCCCAACTAACTGGTTAAAAATGAGCTTCTGCTTGCTGCTTTCTAAAGAAGAATGGCTTAGAATGGATTCCTTTCTGTGCTTTGGAGAAACTTGTTACTGGTAGGTAAAACTTAGGTAACAAATTTCTCCACAGCACAGTGAGGAACCTATCTATGATTATATAAACCACAGATTATCTTAGAGAACAAAGTCCTGACCTGGATAGCATCAGAAAGTCCCCCTCTTAAGGTCCCTTCTGGTACATGGGCTGATAAGCTGGAGAGGCCAATGAAATATAGTGACATTTTTGGCTGACAGTTATTTTACATTTTCCTTTCTTGAGTTGCCCTTGAACTAGAATATTGCATGAAAGATGCCACCTAGCCAATAAAATTTCCCAAGAATCAGCTCACCAAGAAGGCTTTATCTTTTACAAAGTTTACCCCAGATTCCCAAAAAGGGCCATGACTACTAAAAGAGGTGTTGAGTCTTTAAAGTTATAACACTTTCCCATGCTTCCTTCTCTGAGCTATAAATCTCTGATTACCCTCCAGAATGTTGAAGAAATGGCAAAGGTGACATATTTGATTAGGGGTAGGGGTAAAGAGGTAACCTTGCTTCAGAGGTCTCAACCTTCCAAGTGTCTGTTCAACCAAAGGTGAAGATGCTCCAGGCTACAGATGGTAGTCTGACTCCAGCCAATGCCTGATTAGTCCCTTGGTTTGGACACAGCAGAATAAGGAAAAGGGATAGGAGAGGAGCTATCTCAAGACTTTGTGTGAACTACTCAGCAAGAGCAAATAATTATTAATATTTATTTACTTGACCACTGGACCTGATATTGATGTGTAAAAATTTGTACAGAGGGGCAAAAGTTTTGGGATTTTTTTTTGTCGAGTTATTAACACAGTTGTTACTTACCCCTCTGCGTTTCAATGAACCTAGGAGGAATGCTTGCAAGTTCCACACTTCTGTCTGGCTGTACTCTGTCACTTTCTGGCCCTTTGATGACCCCTGTGCCTCCTCACACTGTTTGATGACCCCTGTCCCTTCCTCTCACCCTTTTCCCCAAGTGTGGGCACAGATCTGTCTCCCAATTCTCCAAAACACAGCTAAGACCAGACAACTGCATTAAACCAAATCTTACTCTTGGCTTAAGAATTGCAAAAGGGAATTAAAGTATAGAAAACTTTTAAAATTGGTAGAAAGCTAAAATGTGCTCAAGGTCCGCATGCCTAGCAGGGTCCCATGTTGGTGTCTCCCTCCTTAGGTCATAGCCTTCCTCCCAGGGGCCATTGCCAGCCTGGCCTTGTCTCCACTCCCCAGCCCAAGCCCTCAACTCCTCAAAGGCTTCCTCTCACTCCCAGGCTCAGAGCAGCTTCTGCTGGGATATGATTCCTCTCACAAGGAGACAAACTTGTGACTGAGCTGTAGAGCCCATCACCCCTACCACTTAAAAAAATTATTTTTTGCTTCATCTTTGCTTAACCAGACAGCTAAAATAGGTGTTTTCCCAATATACAAAAAAAGACAATTTTATCTTAAAGTAGAATTCATATCATATCTCTACCTCTAATAGAAGTTTCAGACCCTTACCCCAATTCTATCAAAAAATACAGAAAGTCTAATCTTGGGCAAAGCACCCTGTTAAATGAGACATAGATAATATATTGTTGACATTGTCATAGGTGTTATCATCTCTATTGACAAAGCAAAAACCAGTTGTTCCTGTCTCTCATATTTAACAAAATAATTGTGGCTGTATTTCTTTCAAGATCCTCCTTGCTGGAAAGAAAATTTCTGTGGAGGTCTCTTGGACCAGAATAATATCAAATTTCTAACATTATTATGGAATTAATTAATAAGGTAATATGTAATTTAATAGCATAAAGGCACTTACTTTTTTTTCCTAGTGAAAACACTGACAGACTTTAACCTATCCTTAGTCATGCAGTGGGAGGCTTTGTATACTCCCATTGACACAGTGGGGACCCAGTGATGTTTCCTCAGTGACGTTAGAAACACCTAAAGCCATGGTCCTTTAAAATTTCCACCTAAAACACTTTTGTAACCCAGCCCCGTCTGACACCTCCATTTTGCCAGAAGCCTGTACGTTATTAAGCAATTATCTCTGTAACTCATGTTTCTTCACGAAATGAGCTTCTTTATGTAATGAGCTTGGAGCTGGGTTCTGCCAATTTCATTCAATGTGGCTGTGTTTAATAGTGATGTAAGTAACTTCTTGGCCATCTGTATTAAGTTATTTTCTCATGTTCCTTGTTTCTATTTCCCTTGTTGAGAAGGTCATTTCCTTGTATTTACATGACTTCTTTCACAAACTCCCTAGCCTTTCTCTGTAGGGTTTTGCACCCTGATTCAGTCTTTTACACAAGGTCACAGCTCCCTGACTATTCCCATGGATTCTGTTCTTTCTTTTTCTTCTGATATTGTCCCACCTTCACCCCACTCCCCTGGCTACTTCACACTGCTCATGATAGCTTTTCTAATAGCTGACAGAGTCATCATATTGGTCTGAAGTTTATCTATAGCAATATAGCATCTAGAGTTATGACCCTCAGGCTTCTGGAGTAACCAGGAGATACTACTCCATTTGCATTAAGATGCTACAGCATGGCTTCTGTTAGGTCTCCCCCAATTTTCAACCTAGGAGTACAGTTGGCTCTATGATTTCATTAAGATCCATAGGTTTGCCTATTAAATTCTGCCTTCCCTTTTTCTATCTATCTATGTTCAGAATTTCTGGTTACTTTATTGCCATCTTATGCGTATCATGCTCATAAATTGGTGGTATGTGGGAAGGGCACTGGACTTTTAGGTCAGAAAAGCGGGTGTTAACTATCACTCAGCACTCACACAATACTGTGATGGTGAGTTTTTCAACTTCCTCTAAGCCTCAGTTTCCTCATGTTTGAAAGGAGGCTAACATTGACCTCATACAGATGTAAAGATTCAATGAGATCATGAGCCCAGCACAAAAACTTCTCAGCTCTGTTGATTATAATTATACTCAAGATCATCTCACATGGCATTAGGAAGGGTAGCTGAATGCCATCAAAGCACTTTTAAGTAAAAGGTATAATACGTGTACCACAGCAACAGCATATGCTTTTTTTTTTTTTTTTTTGAGACAGAGTCTCGCTGTCAGCCTGGCTGGAGTGCAGTGGCACGATCTGCCTCCTGGGTTCAAGTGATTCTCGTGCCTCAGCCTCCCGAGTACCTGGGATTACAGGCATGCACCACCACATCTGACTAATTTTTGTAGTTTCAGTAAAGATGGAGTTTCACCATGGTGGCCAGGCTAGTCTTGAACTCCTGCCCTCAAGTGATCTGCCCACCTTGGCCTGCCAAAGTGCTAGAATTACAGGCGTGAGCTACCACGCCCAGCCTATGCACTCTTGAGCCCTATAGTTGGTAACTGTTATAACTAACATGTCTTAGTGTACTGTTCAGAGTAGGTTCTTCTCTCCCAGCTTGTGTCACAAATTCCAATTATGTTTGATTCCAAAATTCATCATCATCATTATAATTTGTGAAAATGATAATTTTTTTTTTTGAGATGGAGTCTCATTCTGTTGCCCAGGCTGGAGTGCTGTGGCACAATCTTAGCTCACTGCAGGCTCCACCTCCCAGGTTCACACCATTCTCCTGCCTCAGCCTCCTGAGTAGCTGGGACTACAGGTGCCCGCCACCACGCCCGGCTAATTTTGTTTTTGTATTTTTGGTAGAGATGGGGTTTCACCGTGTTAGCCAGGCTGGTCTCCATCTCCTGACCTCGTGATCCACCCACCTCGGTCTCCCAACGTGCTGTTGGGATAATTTTTACACACCCACTATGTACCAGGTGCTGTGCTAGGTGCTCAAAGATTTTATCATACAGTTGGAGTCCTCAAGGAGCTTATATTTTAGGTAGAGAGGTAATAAAAATGTAAAAGAAGAAATAAAGCAAAGGAATGTAAATTTAATGGAAGCAGCTAAGTACAGAAAATTACAGGAAATAGAGATCCTTGTGGGGTTTTGTGATTGTGGCACAGGGTGCTAGATAATTCCCTCTCCCCTCTCCTTAACACTCTCCCTGCCTTCCACACAGAGCATTTCTCCTTCTTCCTTTTAGTAATAAAACTCTGAATTGTAGCTAGGCTCAGACTCCCAGATACAGACTACATTTTCCAGCCTCCTTTGCAGCTAGGTGTGGTCATATGACTAAGTACTGCCCCATGAGATGCAAGTGGTAAGTGATGTGTGCAACTTCCGTTATACCCTTCAAAGGAAGCTGCTTTGTTCTCAATTTTCTCTTTTGCCTTACTGCAGGCTGAAATGTGGACCTGTGCCTTTGCCCTTACTGAAGCTCTCAACATGTAAATAAGTAGGTCTACTAGAAGATCTCGGAATAATCTCATAGATAAGAGTGGGCTACCCATCCCCAACTGCCTGCTTACCTCTAGTCACTATTTGGATGGGGTAAGGTTTTGAGTGTGGATAACTAGAGAAAGTGATACCACAGAGGAGGTACTATAAAACTATATACAAAGAAAACCAGTTCTATGTATGAGGTGATAGCAGTGCATCTATTAGGAAATATCCATCCAGCAGAAATGCAAAATTAAAGCTCCGGGGAGCTTCAGGTTTGAGATATATATAGATATATATATATATATGGCATCTGAAAGACAGGTTGAAAACCTGGGGAAAAGGATAACAGAGAGGTAAATGGAAAACAGGAAAACAGTGCTGTTGAAGGTCAAGGGAAGAGTTTTGACAAAATAGGGTTCACTCAACATGGGAGTAGATGAGAGTAAAGGTAACTATAAAAAAAGATTAAACTTGGTTCCTAAGTTCATGTTCTCTTTATCTGTATGTCCTCATTTCTAGCTTTACTTAAAATATTTTTCCCTAAAATCTGATCTTTTTGATTTCTCTATGCTGCCAAGACACTCATCACATCCTGCCTTGATTTACACAAACTCCTTCTCACTGGCCTCTTTCTCATCAATTTCCTACTCCAGTCTTTGCCAAATGTTATTGCCAAGTCCATTTTCCTTTCCTGCTGTTCAGACTATGCTTCTCCCACTCTACTTTGGCTTCTCTTCACCTTCCAGCCTCCCCACAACTCTGCACCTGCTTACAACTTTTCCTCATCCTTCCTACAGCCCCATCCCACACCCCACCTCCACTCCTTCCTCTGGCCCTTTCATCTCCTCTGGCATCTTTAACCACCAAATTCAGGCACTCATAACTTCAGGCCAACACCCTACATTATCCTCCTCAGCAGATCCTATTCCTGCTGCAAAGAAACCCAGTGTATCCACTTCCTGTATGAAGCTTGCTAGCGCTAATAACGGTATGCTGTGTGCTGCATTCACCCAGAGTATACAAAAGAGTATTGCTTGGACTGTACTCTTTCCTGTCCCTATTACCTCTAGGGCCTTGTATTGTTTGTTCTGGAAGAACATGATTTCATTACTGTCAGACAATTTCTGTTTTTTGTAAAGTACTTATTGGTGTTACCTTGGGGTACTACATAAATAATACGAATCTCACAATGCCTCTCTGATGAGAGGGCCTAAACCCAACCAGTTTGTCCAAAAGTACCTTGAGTTTTTTTCTCAGTAGTGCCTGGGAAAAAAAGCATATCTGTCAAGAAAAGAGAGAAAATTAATATACAGAAAGAAAGGTATGATGTTTCTATTGTCCTCAACAAACAACGCTCATGGAAAAAAAAACATATTTGAGTGAATCAGAAATTCAATGAGCATTATAGGTAGGTCAGCAAAAACTCCTTTCTAGCTATGGAACATTCCTCAAGGACATATCTTACCGTTATCACAGAAAGCAATAATTTGCCTTGCCACCTCTGAACCTTTGCTCATGCCAGTTTCACTTAGCATATATACTAATGTACTTCATTTTAGTGGAAATACTCACTATGAAACCTAAAGAACTAAGATGTATATTTATAAGCACATAGGCAAGTATGGAGAATAAACTTGTATATATGTCTTCTAGGAGCATGATTTAAATAATTGTTGCTTAATGCTAGGTTTTCTTCTCAACAAGAAAAAAAACTTGAATATTTATCATTAATTTAAATGCACTTGATATTTTCACAAAATGTAGAAACTGAATAATAAAGAAAGGTTTGGTTTTTTGCATTTATTTTACATGATGAAAAAAGCCCTTGAAATTCAGCATAGAGGTTTCATTTTCAATAAGAATCAGAAAACTGTCAAAGACAAACTGTTTTCCATCAGACAAATGACTTGATCACAGATAATAAAATTGCACAAACCTCAAAGCCTAAATAACCATGTAAATGGGTTCTATGATTTTTGAGACAGATGGTGAATCACAACAGTGATGGGTTATGAATTCCAAAAAGATTGTCCTTCAGAATATAACAAAAAATGACTGAGGAAGCAGATTTAAAATATAGTTAAAGTAAAACCAAAATAGAAAAATCACATCAATTTTTAAAAGATCAAGAAGACAGAAACAGAGAACATATAGATTATATTAGAACCACTCTACAAAGAAAATCATTTTAAATTGAAACATTATGCTTATGTTAACAGAAGGAAATTGGAATGTATTTCAACAAGATGAGTAATGTTATCTGCTTCGTTCCATGTCGTGTCCAAGATTGTAGAAATTGCAGCCTACTATGTCTATCAACCTGCTTATCAGTTGCTGCTGGCCTAGACGTATGCCCAGCAACCATGGTCACTGTCAGGAACTCTTAATCTCCTTATCTAGTTCTTAGCTGCATAACATGAGAGTGAATTAGGAGCCATTATGGAAGATAATTAAATTCTCATTAATAAGATCTTGTATTCCCAGTACCACTCAAAGGGACCCAGGTGAGATTAAATCACAGACAACCCTATCTAGGTAAGGATTGATAGTCATAGTTTGTCAATTTTGGCCAACAATAAGTGAACCCTAGGAAGGCATAAGCAAATACAGTGGAGAAAAATAATCAAGAGTGCTAACCTCAGCCCTGACTCCTGGATATGTATTCTTGGGCCATTTAGGCATATTATTTTGTATATTTATATTAACTAATAATATATATGATAAAATACATAGCATGTATAATTAAATATCTATAATATCACTTGCCTCTGTTTACATTCCTTGACTCATCTCTCGACATTCTTTTCTACCTTCTCTATTCTTTTCTCTTTTCTCTATTCTTCAGCTCTGCTGCCATTCTCTCAGGATGCATCATGCTTCTTCCTGACTCAGCCTTTATATCTGTTCTTCCCTCTGCCTAGGCCTTTCTCCCCTTTAGCCAAGGTAGTTCCTATTTAGGCTTTAAGTCCCCTTTAAATGTCATTTTCCCTACCACTGCTTCACAGAAACTTGTAGGTTTTCTTCAATGTATTCACCCTAGTTCTGGTTAATTGTAATGTCTGCCTTGAGTAAATGATAAACTCCAAAACAAGAGAGCGTCTACCTTTCCTTTTTTTTTACCTCCACAAACTGTATTTCCAGTGCTTAGTGAATAAGCTCAGGAATAGCTCTGTCAGTGTTTGTTGAATGAACGATGAATGAAGGATTCTGTTGGTGAGTAGTGTGTTACTCGGAACATTTCATAAAATCTTGCTGTTGCACAGGCAGAGACAAATGACTTGGTGCCCAAAAAGAAGGCCTCTTTTTGATACATTATGGCTTGGCTTTATTTACCTCCTGGATCCAGATGAAAACTTCAAAATTTTCCCTAAGAACATTTTGGTGACCAAGAAAATTGACCAGGAAAAATTCTAGCCTGGAACTTAGGAGAAAATAGGAGCTAGAAGATTCCTCTTATCTAATCTTCCTGGAGAGGGAAGAGACTGGCCCCACTGACATTCAGTGGTATGCAATGGAGACTCAAAGACTGTGTGTGGCAAAGAGGGATCCCCCCTGCCCCACCCCACAGACTCTAATCAAATGGCAAATGACAGCAGGCTTTAATGAGACTGGAGTGATTTCATGAACACCTGGAGCATATTATATTATAATCTACTTTACAAATAAGGCTGGTTGATTAATTTGGTGTGGTCATAGTACTTATGAGAGGAGCCCTTAGTTTTGGAAGCAATTGGTTTCAGAAAAGCCGTCGAGGTGGGTCTGCAACAGTAGAAGATCTAAGTGATACCCAGAGATGGAAATGTTACTGTTGTCAAGGTGTATTGCTGATTTGCTGTGTGTTATACATTAAGAAATATAAGCTCACTGAACCCTAGCTCCTCATGGACAAACCCATCAGGGACAGTCCTCAAAAGTTTATTTCTGAGTTGGTACAGTATTCATATTCATTTATGATTTCATTTTTGTTTCATAGACCACCAATAAATTTGGGAAATAATGCATCTACATATCCCTTCTTGGACAGTCACAATGTATATGGCACATTGATGACTTTGAGAAGTCCTGCACTAAAGGTTATTCACCTCATTTGACCACTAATACTTCTTATTCATAAAAAACTTAATTGTCAATAAAGATAGTCTCAGCAAAGCTGATGTATTAAAAAACTTCTAAGCCTCAGTGGCTTAAAATAGCAAGGTTTATTTATCGCTCATGCTATATATCCATTGTTGGTTGACTGGAAATCTTACGCCACAGTCTTTACTCTGAGATCCAAAGTGTCAGAGCCACCATCATCTGAGCATTTCTTGTTGCTCTGGAAGAGAGAAGGTGAGCTCTGGGTGTTTAACAACCAAACATTGCAGCTTGAAAGTGACTCATAACTGTGGAATTTTGGCTCAGAACTCATTGGTCAGAAGTAGTCCCATGGGCCCACTCAACCATGAGGGGCTGAGAAAGTACTATCCTACCATGTGTCTAAAATGTAGACAGCCAGAAATATTCAGTGGACAGCACTAATGACAACTAACCCAGTTAACCTGGCTAAACACTAATGTTCATTAAAGTATAGCTGGAACCCACTGCTGTTTGTGGTTTTAAAAACAAGGATTGGGGACTTCCAGTTTTAAAATGACAGCATAGAAGCAAACTGGCTTCACACCCTCCCACTCCCTCCCTCCCCCAAAACAAATATACAGCACCGAGATTTTCACCAGCAACAACCCATAACTCAAATATGAGGATGAAATAGTTCCCAAGGCCACAGGGAAGTGTAAAAACTCTGAGCAGATGGTAAGAGAAGCAGACTTCCACATCTGTGACGCCTCTCCCTCCCTATTCATTTTGGCAACAAGTACATGGAAAATCTTCCCCATGTAGAAACTCATGGTATCTACATTGGAAAAAATGAAATTGAGGTGGTAAACTAACTTTCCTACTATCTTGGGTTCCCTGGAAGGAAACTTTCTTGCCTTAACCCACAGGAACTATTGTGACTGCCTGAAGAAGGAAATATCCCTGAAGAAAGACAGAGACAAAGGAGGTAGGTGGAATCACCATCCCCAGCCCTGGAAACTGCCTGTAAGTTGGTCAAAGGAGATGTCAAATCAGAGTGGCTACTCAGCAGCACTATGCTATAGGAAGTATGTTCCATAGGTCTCCTGGGCACAAACTCCTAGCCAGTCTTCCCACACCTCCAGGATAATGTCTTTGGGACCCCTCCCATTTGGGACAGACAGCACTCCCATCATTTACTAGAGCAAGGCAAACCTGGGCTTAAAATGGCATCTGGAGCCAAAAAGGAGGCAGCAACTTAGTGGTAAGGATTTGCTAAGCAAATATATATATATATATATATATATATATATATATATATATATATATATTTAAAGCCAGGAAGAGAAAATGGAAATACCTAATCCTTCAATGCAAAGACATAGGTATATACCTACTAGAAACAGGAGCAAATAGGGAACCATGATCTCCACAGAAGGACAAAGCAAAAATCCAGTGACTGAGCCTAACAAGATGATGATTTGTGAGCTCTCCAACCAAGAATTCAAAACAGCAATTTTAAAGAAACTCAGTGATCTCCAAGATAACATAGAAGAGCAATTCAGAAATTTATCAGAGAAATTTAACAAAGAGATTGAAGTGATTTAAAAAATTAAACAGAAATCTTGGAATTGGAGAAATACATTTACTGAATTAAAGAACTAATTAAAGGCTCTCAACAGCAGAAGGGACCAAGCAGAGGAAAGAATCAGTGAGCTCAAAGACCAAGTATTTGAAAACACACAGTCAGCAAAAACCTATGAGATACAGAAAATTACCTTAAAGGACCAAATCTAAGAATTAGTGGTGTCCAAGGGGGAGCTAAGGAAGAGCAAGAGGTAGAAAGGTTATTCAAAGGAATAGCTGAAAACTTTCCAAAACATGAGAAAGATATAAGTATCCAGGTACAGGAAAGTTTGAGAACACCAAATAGATTCAACCCAAATAAGACTACCCCAAGGTATATTGTAATCAAACTCTCAAAGGTCAGGGACAAAGAGAAAATTCCAAAAGCAGTAAGATAAAGCAAATAAGATACAAGAGAGCTCCAATTCATCTGGCAACCAACTTCTCAATGGAAACAAAATAGGCCAGGAGGAAGTGGAATGACATTTTCAAAGTACTTAAGGAAAAAAAAAAATACCATCCAGAATACTACATCCAGAAAAATTATCCTTCAAATATGAAGGAGAAAGTCTTTCTCAAACAAAAGCTGAGAGAATTCAGCACCACAAGAACCATTTTTCATGAAGTACTAAAGAGAGTTCTTTAATCTGAAAGAAAAGAACCACTAATGTACAAAAGGAAAACTTTTCAAGCTATAAAACCTGCTGGTAAAATTAAATACATAGACAAACCCAGAATGCTCTATTGCTTTAACTGTGGTGTACAACCAATTCAAAACTTTAGTATGAAGCCCAAAATACAAATCTATCAAAAACAATGATAGCTACAGCAACCTGTTAAGAGATAAGTAATATAAAAATATGTAAATTGAGACAACTAGAAGTCCAAATGTCAGGGGAGGGGAGTTAAAATGTAAATATTTTGTGTGTTCCTTTTTTGCCTTTGTTTCTAGTCTTTAATTTGTGATGTCATCATCTCTTTTAAAGTAACTTGTTATATCTATAAAATGTTTTTTGTAATACTCATGGTAACCACACTGCAAAAATCTATAATAGATTCACTAAAAATAAAAACAACTAATCAAAGCATACTATCAGAGAAAATCACTTAACCACAAACGAAGATAGTAAGAAAGGAGAAAATGAAGAGAGAGGTCTCATAACAACCAGAAAACAGGTAACAAATTGGCATTAGTAAGTTCTTAATTATCAATAATAAAACAGAATGTAAATGGTCTCAATTCTCCAAGTAAAAGGCATACAGTGGCTGAATGGATAAAGAAACAAGACTCAACTATATGCTGCCTTCAAGAAACCCACTTCACCTATGAAGACAGACTGAAAGTGAGGGGTGGAAAAAATATTCCATGCAACTGGAAACCAAAATAGAACAGGAGTAGCTATACTTATATCACATAAAATAGACTACAAATTTAAGATTATAAAAAGAAACAAAGGACACTATATAAGGATAAAGGAGTCTATTAAGCAAAAGGATACAACAATTACAAATATCTATGCACCCAACACTGGAGCTCCCAAATATTTAATGCAAACATTAATAGATATAAAGAGAGATATCTACTGAAATATAATAATAGCAGGGGACTTTAACAACCTGCTCTCAACAGTGGACAGTTCATCCAGACAGAAAATCAACAGAAAAACGAGGAGTTAAACTACATACTAGATATAACAGGCCTAGCTGACATTTACAGAACATTTTACCCAACTGCAGCAGAATACACATGCTTTAGCGTATGAACATTCTCCAGAAGAGACCATATCTTATGCCACAAAACTCATCTAAACAAAATTTAAAAATCCAGAAATCATATCAATTATCTTTTCTCACCACAATGGAATAAAACTAGAAATCAATAACAAGAGGCAACTCAGGTAATACACAAACACATGCAAATGAAACAACATCCTCCTGAACAACCAATGGTCAATGAAGAAATTAACAAGAAAATTTAAAAATTTCTTGAAACAAATGAAAATGGAAATATAATATACCATAATTTATGGGATAAAGCAAAAGCAGTACTAAGAGGGAAGTTTATAGCAATAAATGTCTATATCAAAAAAGGAGAAAGACTTCAAATAACCTAATGATGCACCTCAAAGAACTAAAAAGGCAAGAACTAAACCCATTAGTAGAAGGAAAGACATAATAAATATCAGAGCAGAAATAAATGAAATTGAGATTTAAAAAATTACAGAAGATCAACAAAACAAAAAGTTGTTTTCTTGAAAAGGTAAACAAAATTGACAAACCTTTAACTAGACTAACAAAAAGAGGGGAGAATCAAATAAATAAAATCAGAAATCAAAAAGAAGACACAACAACTGAGATCTCAGAAATATAAAGTATCATTAGAGACTATTATGAACAATAATAAACCAACAAATTGGAAAATTTAGAAGAAATAAATTCCTTGATACACACAATCTACCAAGATTAATCACCATGAAGAAATAGAAAACTTCAACAAACCAATAATGAGTAGCAAGATCAAAGCCATAATAAAAAGTCTCCCATCAAAGAAAGGCTCAGGGGGAGAAAAGCCCAAGATAAGACCCACTGGCTTGGAATTCCAGCCAGCTACCACAAACGGCATCGCACCTCCCTAAGAAGGAGCTCCCAGGGGGGAGGGGCAGGCCATATCTTTGCTGTTTGGGTGCCGTAGCCATTCTAGCCTTCAGGCTTTGGAGAGTCTGAATTGACCCGTGGTGGAAGGGATCCCCCAGCACAGCACAGCTGCTCTACCAAAATGTGGCCAACTGCTGCTTCAAGCGGATGCCTGATCACATTCCTCCTCACTGAGCAGAACCTCCCAACTGAGACCTCCAGCCACCTCTGTCCAAGCTCTCCAGCCAACAGAGATCTGAATTCCCCCTGGGATGGCTCTCCCAGAGGGAGGGGGCAGGCTGCCATCTTTGCTGTTACGGTGACTTAGCTGTTCCAGCCTTCGGGCTTTGGAGAGTGGAAGCCAACCCAGGGCGGAAGGGATCCTCCAGCACAGCATAGCTGCCCTACCAAAATGTGGCCAGACTGCTGCTTTAAGCGGGTACCTGATTCTGTTCCTCCTCACCGGGCAGGACCTCCCAACCAGGGGCTCCAGCAACCCGTGCCCATGTCCTCCAACCGACAGAGATGTGAATTTCCTCTGGGACAGAGCTCCCATGTGGAGGGGGAGGCTGCCATCTTTGCTGTTCGGGTGACTTAGCTGTTCCAGCCTTTGGGTTTCGGAGTGTCTCAGGTGACTGGAGGCAGAAGTGTACCCCCAGCGCAGCACAGCTGCTCTACCAAAACATGGCCAGACTGCTTTTTTCCTGATCCCATTCCTTCTCATGGGGCGGGCGGGACTTCCTAACTGGGGTCTCTAATCATTTCCTACAGATGCCTTTGGGTGGGCAACAAGTCCATGTTTCCTTGAGACAAAGCTCCTAGAGAGAGGGGCAGGATGCCATTTTTGCTGTTTCATAGACTTCACTGGGGACACCTCCAGTTCTGGAAAATCTGAGGTGACAAGGGACTGGAGCGGGCCCCAAGCAAACCACAGCAGCCCTACAGAAAAGTGGCCAGATTGTTATGTGGGTGCCTGTTCCCATATCTCCTCACTGGACAGGTCCTCCAGGCCTGGGCTTCAAGCCATCGCCCCCCACCCCCACCACCCCCGCCATCCCCACCATCCCCCACCACCCCTGCCACTGCCACCCCTGCCAGAGCTACTGAGCCAGTACCAACTGAGCAACTCCCCAGACAGAACCTCCGGGGGCAACAAAAAATAATTCTTTTGGAAAATTTTATGAAAACAATTTTTTTCACTTAAAGTCCTCAGTGGATTTCCTACAATAGATAACAAAATCATTTTCCAGCCAATTCCTCACTGCTTTTCTCAAATACAAATGTTATGTAACAGAAAACGTGAATAATTCTACAACACAGCCTATTTCTTGGGTACTAGAGGGAGGTGCACAATCAATGCCCATTTACAATGTCTTCTGCACAGGTGTGCAAAGAGTTAATGGTATCAGATAAATCCCATAATAATAGAAATAAAGTTGGCATAGAATTCATATAAACATTAAAAAGTATGTATTTTGTGCTACCATGATAACCTCTGAAAATTCATTTCTGATGAAGTCTACTGAATCAAATTAATGTCTCGGTACCTTGTTTGATAGTTGGCCATAACAGTATCACATAATTACACAGAACAAAAAGGCAGTGATAATGTTCAAAAATAAGTACCTTGGTTCTGAGATGTTACCTGTATACCAAGAACAATGAAGGTACTTATCAGTGGTAATTCAAAAGTCCTTAACTTACTGCTTCTCTGAGAAATACAGGACGTCTTAAATTCATGTCATTTCCTCAGGCACCTCCAAGTTCCTCTCCAGTTCTTCCTTACATATTTCCTATATACAATCATATTTAAGTCACCTAATATATGGAAAATAGGTTGAGCAACGCTTGGCACATAGTAGTCACTAAGTATTTATTGTTATCATTATCATTATTACTTCATGTCTTACAAACTTTGTACGTCACATTCCCTGCAGAGATTCTAAAGTATGATTTGCTTTAGCAAGTTCAACCCAGTGCTTCTAGGGGAGAGAAAGTCTAATATGTAAAGCATTTCTATATTACGTTGTTCTTATTTAAGACAAAACAGGCAAATCACCTAAGAAGTTATCAAAGTGATCAAAAATGCACTTAGAAGATTTGTTGGGGGTACCTTTAGATAAATATCCCCAAGCTATTACCTGAAATAAGTGTTGAGAACAAATTAAAAGTAATATTTGATAACTGTACTGGAAAAATGCCCTGATAAAACAGTCCGATATCCACATTGCATGTCCTTCACACTGTGGCAATCCATTGCAAAATTATTAAAGTATTTCAATGTGTATTTTATTTTTATAATAATGAATCTAATATTCTGTAATATCCTTTGGTTTGTTATATATCATTCAAACATCATTCATTCCATTCACTTAAAGCATCGTCTTCACCAGGCATTTCTGTTGGCAATTGGTCAAGAGAAGTTGAATCTTTGTATCTTGCAGAACTCTGCTCAGATTGTACCTCAGGTGTAGAGGCTTTTGCCCCCCAGAAAGCCTTGACTGCTGCCCTGGAAGAAAAAACAAAAACCAAAACCACCATATGAAGTGAAAACTAAAACTGAATAGATTTCTATATTTTCTATGTATAGAAATATATATATATGTGTGTGTGTGTGTGTGTATTACCTGTATGTATATATTATATATGGTACAAATATATATAACCTGTACATATACAAATATATATAACCTGTATATATATTTGTACCTGTATATATATTACAGGTACATTACATTACAGCTATATTACAGATATATTATAAACGAAAGAAAAAGAATATAAATGTATTTATGACTACTGAACTGTATACTTTAAAATGGTAAAAATCATAAATTTTATATTCAAATTTTATCTCAATAAAGAATAAAATTTTAAAAAATTATAATGATAAAAATTACTAGTCAAAAATGTTCAGCATCTACACTAAAGTTACATGACTATACCTACTCAGGAAAAAAAATTGGAAGGCTGATTTTTAAAAACACTTTTACAGGGGTGGGGGGTCTGGGACGTACTCAAAAAAATAATTCTTTTGGAAAATTTTATGAAAACAATTGTTTTTGCTTAAAGTCCTCAGTGGATTTCCTACAATACATAACAAAATCATTTTCCAGCCAATTCATTGTGATGATGCATCCAGCTGATGCATCATAAACTAAAAATGAATAATGAATAAAAAGGCACTTCTTAAAGAAGATGTAATATATACTATATATGTATATATAGTATATATATGTGTACATATAGTATATATATTATATGTGTACATATAGTATATATATTATATGTGTACATATAGTATATATGTATATATGGTATATATATTATATATGTAAATATAGTATATATTTACTATATACATACTGTATACATACTGTATACAGGTCATATGTATGTACTATATGTATATATAATACATATGTGTATATAATATATATGTTATGTATGTATTATATATACATGCATGTAAATATAATATATATTACCTCTTCTCTAATAAGTGTTTTTTATTCATTATTTTTAGTCTGTGATACATATATATTACATATGTGTGTCTATATATGTATACACATACATACATATATGTATATGTATGTATATACATAATACACATGTTTGTATACATATACAGTTCAAATATATAGTGTATACATGGTACAAATATACATATGTAATATATATGATGATATTTATAATAGTTACATGAGTATTACACCCTGGTAAGCCTGAGGACTCATATACATACATACCACATATATATGTGATGTATACACAATCATATGTAATATATATGCATCAGAAACAAAATAATAAAAAGGCACTTCTTAGATATGAGGTAATATATATGTTATACATACATATATCTACATATATATTATATAACCCATATATTATATACTCATGTATATTATATATTATATATAAATAATAGATACTATAAACATATTTGGTACACATATATGACCTATATATGATATATGTATATTGTATATACATTATATGTACATAGAAGATATATGTATATTGTATATACATTATATGTACATATAATGTATATATATGTACTTATATATAAAACATATATATTACCTCTTCTCTAAGAAGTGCCTTTGTATTCGTTATTCATTTTTAGTTTGTGATGCATCAGCTACAAATCGATAGTATATGAGCCCTCAAGACTTACCAGCGTGTACTACTCATGTAGGTATTATAAATATTGTCATACAAATGAACTAGTAGTTTACAATAACCAAGTTTTAGAGTTGAGAGAACCACAACTGGACAACACAAATATTCATTAAATAAAACTTTTTAAAGCAATTACCATGTAAAATTGTAAAAATTGCATTTAAAAGCTCTCTCACAGTTGGAGAAGCAAGTCATGAGATTGTTTTAAAAAGCATCTACATAAAGAGACAGCGTAGTCTGAACTAGGGCAGTCACAGGAGTAATGAAAGGAGATGGACAGTTTCAAGGCAACATGTAGGAGACATCACGGACAGGGCTTTGCAATTCACTGGATGAGGAGGGGGAAGAAGAGGAGGATGTCAATCAAGGGTGATGATGCATTCCACCATTCACCTACCAATTTATGATTATGAAGATCAATAAGAAGATTATAAATACACAGATAATGACTCCTATGGTCAGCACAAAAATTAGGGCTACATCAGTGACTGGTAGGCTTGATCTTCTCATCTGCAATTCTAGAGAAAACACACAAACCTAATGAGTATTACTACTGAGGAAAAGGAAATGAATATCTAACTTAAAAGTTAATATTTGAAAAACAACTCTAGAAACATAAAGAAATAGTGCAGAGAAAATTATTAATGATCTTGCTCTGCATGTTTGAAATGTCCTTTTCAAACATGCAAAAAAGTTAAAAGAATTTGACAACGAACATCCTGTATTACCACCATCTAAATACTACCATTAATATTTTAAAATTCATCTATCCATTTCTCTATCAATTCATTAATCCATCTTATTTTTTATGCATTTCAATATAATTTGCAAATATCAGTACACTTCCCCAAAAATTTTTCAGCAAGCATATCGTTAACTGGAGTTCAATATTAGTTTTTTCTTTGAAATAAAATTTTCCCACGAAGAATTGCACAAAGATCTTAAATGTACGTTTGCTTAGTTTTGACAAAGGCACTCATATATGTAACTAAATGCTAGCCAAGATATAGAATATTACTATACCCCAGAAAGTTCCCTTGAGCCTCTTCCTAATTAACTCCTTCCTCATCCTCCAGAGGCAACAAGTATCCTGATTTTCTTTTCCACCATAGATTAGCTCTGACTATTCTAGAACTACATATAAATGGAAACACACACTAGGTAATCTCTTGTGTAAAGATTTGTTTACTTAGAATAATGTTTTAGAAATTCACCCATACTGTTAAATGCAACTATCATTTTTTTTATTACTAGGTATACGCCACAATTTGTTTACTCATCCTCCTACTGATGGATATCTAGGCTGTTCCAGTTGTGAGATACTATAAATAAAGCTGCCATGAACATTCTTATACAAGTCATTTTGTGAATATATATCTTAATTTTTGGCTAAATGTCTAATAATAGAATTGCTGGGTCGTAGGGTAGACAGATGTGTGTTTAGCTGTCTAAGAAACCATGAGAACTTTCTCAAACTGATTGTACTGACTGTACATGTTTTATAAATGTTTTCTACCAGATTTTGGCTTGCCTATTCATTATCCCAATGATTTTTGGTAATGAACTGATGTTTTTAATTTTGATGCAGTCTGATTTATTCAATGTTTCCTTTTATGGTGATTGTTTTCTGAATTATGTCTAAGAAACCTTTGCCTACTCCTGAATCATGCAAATATTCTCCTATATTTCTTTCCTAAAACTTTATGGGTTTAGCTTTTACACTTAAGACTATGATACGTCTCTAATTTTTATATTTGCTATAAGAAAGGAATTGAAGCTCATTGTTTTCTATACACATATCCACATACCCCGACCCCTCTCTCTTTAGGAAATGGGGTCTTGCTATATTGCCCAGGCTGGCCTTGAACTCCTGGGCTCAACTGATCCTCCCACCTCAGCCTCCCAAGTAGCTAGTATTATAGGCACACACCACTGTACCCACCTCATGCACCACTCTTACCTCAAGCATTCTCTCCCATATCTCTCTGCTCTTTCAGCAAATAAGGTTATTAAAGAGACAAAGCCAATCTACCATATGTATTATAGTATTGCTACATTGTAAACTGGTAAAAAGCCAATTAACACAGAATATTACTTACTTTGTGAATTATATAGCTTTATTGTAGCTCTTTTATGACCCCAAATTCTGGAATCATAAAAGATTCATGGAAGAAAGAACTACAGAGATCATCTGATCCAACTACTGCATTATACAGATAAGTAAACCAAGGTCCAGGGAGGTTTAATTTGTACAAGGTATATTTTGACTATTTAAATATTTTGATTTTGATAAGTACTACTCTGTCAGAAGTAGTCTTCTATATGAGCAATCTCAACTGCTTATTTTTCTGGATTTGTTTCCCTATCTGTTACACATCATGGAGTATAAGTTTCCATTTTGCCTAGTAATTCTAGAGCTATAAACTCAAGTTAGGGATCTTGCTAAATAGTTCCAAGTATGCTAGAGAAAGTACATCGATATTTACGTTCCAACATTGTTGGATTTTTAAAAATCTTTTTATTTCAAAATAACTTTAGATTTACACAAGTGTGGCATTTTGGAAACTTAAATAAAAGACACCTTTCAGAACTGAAACCTGACAAGGAGAAATGCAAATTTCATTTATCCATTACTCTGCAATGTTAGCTGAGACAGGGTGGAGAGTGAGGGGCATGAAGATTTTATTTATTACAACAGTAGTCTTGCAAGGGTCACCTAGACTATTTTTACAGGTAATGAAAAAAATAGGCTCAATTTCCTATTGAAATATTTAATGAAAAATAGGCTAAATTTGACACTCTCACCTTTTAGATAAACTAAGCTTATGTACTTATTAGTTTCCTAGGACCACCATAACAAAGTACCACAAACTGGGTGACTTGAAAACAACAGAAATGTATTGTCTCGCAGTTTTGGAGGCTAAAAGTCTGAAAACAATGTGTTGGCCGAGCCATGCTCCCACTGAAGGTTCTTGGGGAGGATCCTTCCTTGTCTCTTACAGCTTCTGAGCTTCTGGTAGGCTCAGACATTCCTTGGATTCTGGTAGCATAACTCCAATTTTTGTCTGCATTTTCACATGGCTGTCTTCTCCCTATGTCTGTCTCTCTGTGTCTTCACCTGGCATTCCCCGCCCCACTTTCCATCTGTGTTTGTGTGTGTGTGTGTGTGTGTGTGCACAAGCATGCCCAAATATTCCTCTTCTTATGAGGGCACCAGTTATATTGGATTAAAGGCCCACTCTGCTCTAGTACAACCTCATCTTAACTAATTACATCTGCAAAAAGTCCTATTTCCAAATATAGTCACATTCTGAGTACTTCAAAGTATCTTTTTTAACAATGCCTAATTATGAAAGACTACTGTGGGAGTGAAAAATCTGATATTTAAGTGAATGGATGAGAATTTTTCACTAGGGAAACCATATTTACCCTAAAAATATCTCAATTACATATTTATTTCATGCTAGTACCATACTATGTAGACATTTCTAGCCAAAACATTTGTTTGATTTCTAATCAGCCAAAGGGGTCTGTTGCAGTGGTGTACCCAATTGTCATGTTTAAAGAAATTAATAGATACTGGAGTGTTCTAAAAATATTTTGTCATTCAATCAGCGCATGTACTGAGATGGCAGAGCTATCCCACCATTCCTGGACTGCTGCTATGAGAGAGAGAAGTTACCTTTGTCTCAATAAAGGCCTGACATTTTAGGGTCTGTGCTCCAGCCTTTAACATATACATTACCAAATGCATGCTCCCTTCTAATTATGAGAGGAGCTAACCACACTGAATTGTCCTAACAGGGACGAGATAGTAGGGACAAAGACTGAGAATGGCTCCACACACCTTTAATATCATGAACGAGGGATAGTTGAGATATTTTTTAGTTTAATGATGTTTTTATTCTCTTGCCTTTTTTAGAGCTTTATTGAAAATTATCCTTTTAACGACACCTGATATCCCAATAGAGGAATAAGATTATTAGCTTTCACCATGAAGATGTTTCTAAACTCATTAAACAGCATATCAAAAAAAGTTTAAATAGTAGTTTATTTTTTAAAATCACCCTAAAATATTTTAATCTGTTTTCATTTCAATAAAATGGTTATGTTGTGCGGTATCTCTAAATTACAGCAGAAGCTCTTTGTGTTCAGAAATAGCTTCAAGAAGTCCAAAAACGCCTTTAAAGTTACATGTAACTTTTGGCATCTTTGTGTATGTGGACATTTTTCTGGAAAAAGGATCCCGAGCCTTGATAGGATTCTCAAAAGAACTTGTGACCAAGTCCCCACATCCCTAAGAACAAAGTTGATAACAACAATTAAAACAGTTAAGAGCAGCTGAACAAAAGGAAATAATTACCTGGATATGTAAGCCATCATAGATTAAATTGAATATAGGCAAATGGATCTATCTCACAAGGAAAATATGGTTTCTAATATGTAAAATGACATTCAGGACAACATTCGCATTTTGTGATATGTATATTTTTGAGAACTGTATTAGTGCTTCATCAAAAAACATTTGCTTCAAATATGTAATTTTTAAAGAGACATACTTTGACATCATATTTCTTAATTTTATTTATTTTACTGAATGAAAATTTTCATAAGCATCCATGAGAATTCCATTTATCCATTTTCACTTTTATAATGAAAGTAAAAGCAAGAATATAATTCAAGTTTGAGGACTGTTCTCTGAAGATACTTAAGAAATACACCAGTTTCCCAAAGTGAGGACTTTGTGACTACTTTGTGAAAAAGAAATTAAGTAGTATCTTGTAGAAAAGTCTAAATGATGTAAACCAGTGGTTCTCAAAGTGTGGTCTCTGGACCAGCAGCAACAGGGAAACTTGTTAGAAATGGAAATTCTTGTTCCAGTCCCATCCCAGATCTAATGAATCAGAAACTCTGGGGGTAGGGCTAGAGATTGGTGTTTTAACAAGCCTCTAAGTGGTTTCAATGCTCTTTAAAGTTTGGCATATAAGCAAAGCAAGACATTGCTGGACACTTACCACTGCTCGTATAGACTGTGAATTTAATAGTTGCTACTATTTCATTATTATCCAGTGTATCACACTCGAAAGCCAAGGGGTGACTTTCCCTGCGTACTTCTAGGATTGCTGAATCATTTACAAGTACAATGGATTGCTATTTAAAAAGAAAAAAATAACAAAGTATCAACATTCTTCATGTACACTTACCAGGAAACAATTTATTTCCCTTAAGGAAAGGAGGGTTACTGCTCTCTTAGCCTAGTTTAGTAATTAATGATCTACATGGATTTTCAGTCACACAATCCAGACTTCAAATCCCAACCCTACCACTTCCTGCCTGTGTGACTGTGGACAAGTTAGTTACTTACCTGTAAAAATGGGTATAATGGTAGTGATTACCTCACAGAATTGTTATATGGATTAAAAAAGGCTCTAGCACTCAGTGTCATGTCTGGCACTTAATAAACCCTTAATTAATGTTAGCCACTGCTATCATTATGCAACTCCTATATAAGTCAATGAAAACCTTGCTTCCGAAATGGAATACTTTGTATAAAATGGACGTTTTAAAATTCTGATTATAGCTGGCCCTTAGACGTATGTAAAGTTTACTCCTAGTAAATAATGAAAATTTTAAAATTCCAAAATAATAAAGTTGTATAATTCTTAACTTCATTTTGGCAAACTGCTTTTAAAAAGAAAGTTTTCTGAAAGCCATCAGAAATGAGAAACAAATTTTATTACTCACTAGAAAGCACCAGGTTATATCCATTCATTACTCACTTGGTCTGGCCTTAGAAGTTTCCACATATATTTGAAACGATTTAAAGGAGATGTGTGAATACATGCCAGTCTAACACTTTCAAGACTTTCCGAAATTGGTTTACCCCCTGAAAAAAAATTAAGCACATAAATACCATTGGGCATTATAAATTGCTTTATATATGACACTACTTTTTTTTTTTTTTTTTTTCCTGAGACAGGATCTGGTTCTGTCGCCCAGGCTGGAGTGCAGTGGCATGATCTTGGCTCACTGCAACCTCTGCCTCCTGGGTTCAAGCCATCCTCCCACCTCAGCCTCTCAAGTGGCTGGGACTACATGCAGATGCCACTGTGCCTGGCTAATTAAAAAAAAAATTTGTAGAGATGGAGGTTTCACCATGCTGCCCAGGCTGGTCTCAAACTCCTGAGTTCAAGTGATTCTCCTGCCTCGGCCTCCCAAAGTGCTAAGATTACAGGTGTCACAATACTACTTTAAAAAGCAACCTCCAGTTTTAAAAATCAACTATATGCTGGAAATTATCAAACATAATTGGGAGTTTGAGTGTAGAGGAACAGAAGACTGATAGGTGCAAAGATAAAGTCACCAAAAGAAGCAGGTGAGGAGACACCATGGCTCTCTGCTCCTTATGCAGAATAAGTTGTAATTGACCTAGTGATCTGTTAGACTAAACTATGAGATCTATTAGTGGCTTCCAGTGTACTGGTTAGGGACTCCCATTAGAGATACTGAAATTTCAGAACAGCATAATGTGATATGGAATAGCTGTCAAAGTTCTCAATTTAAAGTTTACCAATCTACTGACAAAATGCCATGACTAAAGCATCAAAAGCATTTCGCCACAGGACAGCCTCAACTATAGACCCTATATACAGTAAGCCTCCAGTGTATTATAGAGAATATATGTTCAATTTTAGATGTCTCTGAAAAAATGTGAAGCAAAATCAGAAAGTTGCTCAGAACTATAACTGTTTAAAGAAGTGGAATTTAAAATTTTATGATTTTCTTTCAGTATGTCAGCTAGTTGCCTCCTTCTACTCAGTGGCAACCTGAGGTGAAAAATATTTCCCCAGAGTAAACTCTTGCCCACAGTCTCCCTCCAATACATAATTCAACTCACAGCCACAATCTATTGGTCCACGGCATTCTTCTACCCGTACAACACACTTGGATTCACCACCAGGGCATCCATTTGTTAATATAACTTCTCTAACACCGATACCTTTGGTTTAAAATAAAAAAAAGGCAAATGTTAAGAAAAAAACTGATTCCAGAGTGTCTTCACTTTCCCACCAAGGTCTTTTCTTAAGACTTTTCTTCTAATTTTAGAAATTAAGTTCCCAAATTCAGAACGATAACACTTAAAATTTTTTTGGCTCTTCATTTTGAATCATTTCCTAAAACAGTATTTTCTGGAGTGAGTTATGTGAAACACTAGTTCCTCTGGTTACCATAAGAAAAAGGATTCCATGATCATACACATTTGAAAATGGTACATCAAATGAAATTAAAGGGACCGCTTTACTATGGAATTTTGAGGGAACTTTTAATATGCTAGTAAATTAACATGCTATTGTGTACATTCTCATTGATCTAAGATGTGAAATTTTTACATTTTAACATCTTTAAAATAAGAATACATTTACAATTGATAACATGTCATAAATTAATTGGCAGTATTTTTCCTTTTTAGAGTACATAAAATATACTTCTTACAGTCCATAAATTCGTGGATTTGATGGAATATAGTGGTATACAATATTTCCCAAATTTATTTGACCATGGAACTTTTTGGGGAAGCATGGGGAAAGTTTCTGAAGGAAAATAAAAAATCACATTTTAGCATAAATGATGCCTTTAAATATTTAGATTCATAAAATGTCTGTATTAAATATAGAGAGGAGAACCTATTACTGACCAAATCTCCATTTCCAACAAGATGCTCTCTTTAGATTGTCACACTTTTTGTAACAAGAACTTAACTTTCCTAACTGATCTCAGAATTCCAGAGTTTGCCTCACATCACCACAACTGAGAGAAATAACAAAACGTGGGATTAGCTACATGTTGAACTGTGTCCCATGTTAAGACAGGCTAAGAAAGAGTCCATTTTTATTTCCTTAACTACCAGATTTCCTCTTCCAGCCCCTCTACGATGTTATTTTAGAGGGCAAAGGAAAGTTGATGACTAGAGGTGTCTTATAACTGCTTCTCAAACTTGACAGTGCATGCAAGTCACCTGGAGATCTTACTAAAATGCAAATTTTGATTTAGCTGTTCTTGAATGGGTTTGAGATTTTGCATTTCTAACAAGCTCCCAGGTGATACTGATGCAGTCTGTGGACCACACTTTGAATAGTAAGGGAGAAGGCTACACATGAAACAAGAAAATGGAAGGATGGAAGGAAGAAGGTCTTTGGTTAAGAGAGATGATGGCTGAGAATGGCTGAAGTACAGCTCCACTTGAGTTTATGAAAGTTTTTTTTTTTTTTTTTTTTGAGACGTTGTCTTGCTCTGTCGCAGATGCTAGAGTGCAGTGGTGCAATCTCAGCTCACTGCAACCTCCGCCTCCCGGGTTCAAGCAATTCTCCTGCCTCAGCCTCCTGAATAGCTGGGATTACAGGTGCGTGCCACCATGCCCAGCTAATTTTTGTATTTTTAGCAGAGACAGGGTTTCACTATGTTGGTCAGGCTGGTCTCGAACTCCTGACCTGGTGATCCGCCAGCCTCAGCCTCCCAAAGTGTTGGGATTACAGGCGTGAGCCACCACGGCCAACCTGAAAGCGTCTTTGGAAGCACAGCCTTAATTCCGTAGTAATTAACATGCTATTGTTAATATTTTTAAAGCAGTTTTTTTGTTGTTGTTTGTTTTGTTTTGTTTTTGAGATGGAGTCTCGCTTTGTCGCCAGGCTGGAGTGCAGTGGTGCCATCTCAGTTCACGCAACCTCTGCTTCCTGGCTTCAAGCAATTCTCCTGCCTTAGCCTCCCAAGTAGCTGGGACTACAGGTATGTGCCACCGTGCCCAGCTAATTTTTCTGTATTTTTAGTAGAGATGGGGTTTCACCATGTTGGCCACGATGGCCTCGATCTCTGGACCTCATGATCCACCTGCCTCGGCCTCCCAAAGTGCTGGGATTACAGGCGTGAGCCACCGTGCCCGGCCTAAAGCAGCTATTTTATGTATTTATTTATTTAACTAAATACAGTTCACTGAGATGCATGTAGGTGTGGGATTTTCTGTAATACCAAGTAACACCTAAAAATCTGCCTGGATATAAAAGAAAACTTTTTGACTGCTAAAATATTGTTTCAGAAGTTCAACAGAATTTTCATCAAGGCATTTTTCTCTTCTAGTTCTAAATTGAAAGGTTTTTAACATTTTTGGCACAAAATATTGCTTTTTCTAGTTTATTTTTTTCGTATAACTTATTACCATCTGATACATTACATGTTTTACATATTATGTGTCTGCTCTTACTAAACTATACATTGCTTGGGGGCAGAGAGTTTTGTCTGCTTTGTCTGCTCATACCCCTAGCATCTATAACAATGCCTGGCACATAGTAGGCAAATAATTTTTAAAAAATAATCATTTGAGTGAATACAATTTCTAAACTTGTCTTTAAATAATAGAAAACAATGGCAATTACTTGAACTGTCATAAAAATAATTCTCTACCTGTGAAAATTTCCGAAGTTAGCAGCTAAACAAAGATGTAAACCACAAATAAGTAATTGCAGGCTTACTACATGGATTTCTCTCATTTTATGACTCTGACTTACTAAGAAATTAAGGTAAAAAAAAACAGGTTAAAACAATTTTAAGAGATAGAAAGAATAGTGGTTGCCAGGAGCTGGGAGGAGGGGGAAACAGGAAGTTAGTGTTTAATGGGCATTTTAGTTTGACATAATAAAAAAGTTCTTGAGATGGGTGGTTGTGATGGTTGCACAAGGATGTGAATATGCTTAAGTCCACGGACTTGTATGTTTAAAAATGGCTAAAATGGCAAGTTTTATGTTGGGTATACTGTACCACAATTTTAAAAAGCTTCTCCAAATAAAAACAATTCAGGTGTAATTTTTGACACCGCCACCCCTGTGAAATTCATTCTGATCTAGATCTGAATGGATTTTGTCTTCTTATCCTCTGATAATTGTCCCCTTTTCCCTCTCATCACTATTTTCTTTCCAAGGCAGATTCTATTTAGAAGAAATTTAATTTGATTGTGAATTACCTATGGTCTTCTCAGTACCCTGGTCTACAGCATTGTTTCTCAAAGGGTAGTCCTCTAACTAGCAGCATCAACTTCATTGTAAACTTGTTAGAGAAATTTTATGTCCAATTTCTATCCATGGAATGATCAGACTAAGTCATATTCTTTGAATATTATTCTCCCCACAAAGCCAATACATCTTTTCTCCAAAACATGACACGCAAATTGGAGAAATGTAGAATTTAGAATGGACTATTACAAATAAGCAAATTCTTGATAAATTTGCCAACACAATATGTGGGAAGACATCTGTGAGATGCATTGGAAAATCTTTCATCTTCGAAACATCTGTGAGATAGAGAAAATTTTACTTTGGTGAAGGCAGTTTATGTGCCAAAAGAAAAAAAAAAAATAGGGAGCTGGCTTAAAATGAGATTTAGAGATTATAAACTGAAAATATCTTACAGTTTAAAGCAATCACCCTGAGTTTTGTGTATACATTATAGTTATTAGAAATAAAAATCCATGAGAGATGCATGAAAGTACACAAGTTACAAATACAAAGTTGCACACTATCTGCTTTTACCTTTCCTCCCCCGCAAATTACAACGTGGTTTATTCATCTGCTCCAAGCTACTTACCACATGTAACGGTGCACATTCCGAATTCTACTTCTTTGACAACATTCCTATTTGAAACTAAACATAAAGGGTAAAGACACATTATTTAATTATATGAAAACTTTTCTAAATGAAACACCTCTTACTTGGAGATGAAAGACATGTGTATCATATGGGCAGCAGACATTTTTTAAGTTTTCCATTTAAATCAGAAAACAATGCCATTCTGAGTACTGTTATTGTCTAATTCAAAAGGGTCTCAAACCTCTAAAGAAGTCCATTAAATTAGGAAATAACCTAATAGGAAGGTTTATATTTAAACTTTGTATATACCTTAAAAATGTTTTTCATCAGTTGATATATAGTGAGTCAAAACTTGATAGATGGTCTCAGAAAAACACACAAAGCCCTATCTGTTGTAAAAACCAATATTTTCTATTCTCTATTTTCCAAAATTGAGTGTATAATTTCCATTCAAAAAGAAGCCCTTAACCAGTGTTTATGAAAATGATAAAAGTTATAGATTAGTTCTACTCATTTCCCAGGTTAAGATGGTAAATTTAAATATTTCTAAGAATTTATTTCAACACTTTACCAGGTTAGTATAGGAATATATCACTATTTAAGAAATTAGGTGTTGTTGGTTCTAAATCATATGTTTCTCTTTTTCTAATCATTTGAAGTTTGGCATAGAATTCCACTAGCTATAGTATATAAGCAATTCTTCAGCTCAAATTAGGACGAAAATCTCAATAGAAAAAATATAAAGTGAGATGTTAGAAGATGACTTTTAAAAGGCATTGTACCCTAGGACAACAAATCACATGGAAAACACGTCGAACTGGAGTCCAAAGAGCTGCTTCTATCACTAATTAGCTGTTTGCATTTGAGCAAATTTAATTAAATGTTGTCAGGCTTAGTTAACCCTTCTGCAAAATTTGGAAAGGAAAATCCATCTCATTTGATTGCTGTAAGAATTAAATAAGGATAATGTGTGTGAAAGCATTCTATAAATTGTTTAGTACTACAAACATACTTAAGATATAATTACCCAATTTAAACCCATTTTGTACTTATTAATTTAATATAATGCTGGTTTTTTTCCTATTTTGATAACTGTAAAATCTCAAAATAGTTTCATAAACACTACTATTCTGTACTTACGAGCACCAAATATAGTTTTTTGTTTTTGTTTTTCTGAGAGAGTCTTGCTCTGTTGCGCAGGCTGGAGTGCAGTGGCATGATCCCGGCTCACTGCAACCTCCGCCTCCCAGGCACAAGTGATTCTTCTGCTTCAGCCTCCTGAGTAGCTGGGACTACAGGCACATGCCACTACGCCCAGCTAATTTTTATATTTTCAGTAGAGACGGGGTTTCATCATGTTGGCCAGGCTGGTCTCAAACTCCTGACCTCAAGTGATCCACCAGTCTCAGTCTCCCAAAGTGCTGGGATTACAGGAATAAGCCACCATGCCCAGCCCCAGTACAGTATCTTGAATACTCAGTAAGCACCCAATGCACATAAGTAAATCAATATTGACTTTAAGTCATTTCTTTAACGAAAATAAATGATTTAGACTATCATGATGATCCATTTTGAACTGTGAAATGCTTAGATACCTTCTACAGGCACATTAAGAGACACAAATTAAAAGCCAAATCCTGAACATAGAAAACACGGCTAAGAGAATGAGTGCTGCACTACTTTTAAATATAAGCATTTTTCAAAAATCATTAGTCAATCACTACACATTCTACTTTGGGAGAGTTGTTCAATTTCTTCCAACTTGTTTCCTTAAAGAAAAAAAAATGAGACTAAATAAGAAAGTCTCTAAAGTCCCTTTCAGCTTTAATATTCTATGATGTATTGAGTGTCCATTAGGTTACTCAGTAACTTTTTTTAAAAATGGGAATCCTACAATGGTGGGTCAGTGGAATTCTATGTAACTTGACTTCAGTGTGGCATTTGTCAAAATTTCTTGTTATAAACCTATGAGTGGTAAAAAAAAAAAAAAATATATATATATATATATGGTCTGAATGTCAGTAGTTTTATGTGAAACTGTTTAAACTCTAAGACCACAGTTGTTAATTAACCAGTTGGTATCAACATGGTAGGAGTGATGTGTCACAGGGCTCTGTCCTGTTCAACATTTTTATTAATGACCTGGAAAAAGATGCTGTTATCATGCTGACTGAATCCAGAATTCTGCAAAGCTAGAAAGGATAGCAAATATATTTGATGATACATCCGGATCTAAAAAAATGACGGGGCAAAATAATGGGCAAATCTAACAAAATGAAACCTTGTAGGAATAAAAAGTCCTTCACATACAGCTGAAAAGCCAGCTGTCCAAAACTATTTTATGGGTTGTCTTAATTTGATAGGACAGTTAAAAATGAATGGAGAGTTCAATAGTGAATTCAGTAGGAGTCAAAAATGTGCAGAGGCTTCCCTAAAAATCTACTGGGTCTTAGACTACACTAACAAAAGCCTGGCATCCACAGTGATGAGGATAATGATCTTGCTCCTTTAGTTGTGGCCAGATCCTGAAATGTTCTCTTTAGTTCAGGACAGCACATGGTAACTTTAGGTATATATCATCAGGGTGCAATTTTAGTTTTTCAGTTTCTGACAGTTGATTTGAAAGGCTGATATTTTATGACTTCTATTCTTCCTTAGAAGTATTCCAAAGACAAAAATAACATAGATATATTTGTATAGGATAAAACCCATTGTATAGACTACAACTTTCTATTTTGCAATTACTATGTAGGTCTATTGGCCCCTTTTTATAAATCCAAGGGTATACCTGTATAAAAGATATAATATATTTAAAAGATATATTAAAGGGTATACAAGGTATAACAAAAGTATAAGGATATAAATCTAATAGTTTTTTTTTTTTTTTTTTAAGACAGAGTCTTGCTCTGTTGCCCAGGCTGGAGTGCAGTGGCATAATCTCAGCTCACTGCAAGCTCCACCTCCTGGGTTCATGCCATTCTCCTGCCTCAGCCTCCCGAGTAGCTGGAACTACAGGCACCCTCCACCACGCCCGGCTAATTTTTTGTATTTTTAGTAGAGATGGGGTTTCACCATGTTAGCCAGGATGCTCTCGATCTCCACCTTGTGATCTGCCTGCCTCAGCCTCCCGAAGCACTGGGATTACAGGCGTGAGCCACCGCGCCTGGCCATAAATTTAGTATCTTAATGATTTTTCTTTATCTTGAAACATTGTGATATTTCATCATCCGTAATGATGGTATTGCTCATTATTTTCAACTACATTTTTAAATGACTAAAATTTAAAAATGAAAGAATGATTGTAATTGCCTAGAAAAATAATGTAATGGTGAAAGAATTACACTAACACAAGCTATTTTACAACATCTCAAGTTTTCATATTGCTTTGCCCAAGGTATTGCATCATCTTTCAAGAAGATACAAAAGAAGTCTAGAGGTATCCTCCTTGTAGTCTATTTTTGGCTTTTATTGAACACAGTTGAGATTTCACAATTTTTCGTTTTTTGCCCATAATGGCCGAGAGAAGAAAACTGACAGAGAAAAACATTTCACAATTATTGAACGAATCAAAAGATGAAAAGAGACAGATAACAGCACTTTAGATGCTAATGATGATGATGAAATTGATTGTATAAGCAAAATCTCAATAAGAGATGATGATTATCTTGGATGAATATACTAGATGAATTTTCTCTAACTTAAGAATTGATGAGTAAACATTATATTTCTGGGGATGAAAAGAATATATGGTATTATCATGTAGTTAGCCTGACAACAGGAAAGATTTGATCCTGAAATATACTGTGACAATAACTTGTGCCATACTGTTTTGCTAAAAGGATGTGGACAGTATTCTTTCCTTTTTTATAACATTTATGCACCAACATTTATTTGCCAAGGTTTGTAAGTGAACATATTGCAATGAAAGATATGTATATAAAGGTGACTGAAAGAAAAGATTATGTAGAAATCAGTAAAATTCATTGGACCAATCATTCTAATTGGTGTTTATAAATCTAAAGATGAAAATATTTTCCAATTATGAAGAAAAGAAGATGGCTTTCTCTTCAACAAAATATATGCCTTTCTAGTTTTCAAAAGTGTTGGGTTTTTTGACAATACAAGTGCAAAAAGAACCAAGATTAATGATAAGCTAGAATTTATTAAAGATGTACTCAAAATCTGGACTCAGTATTAACACGAGGAATGCATTCCAGGTTCATGCTTAACAGTTGAGCACTTAGTTGCATTCAAAGTACTTTGCCCAGTTAGGGTACATACACCTTCAAAACTAGGATATATGGAATAAAAATTTGGATTTTTCCATGTTTAAATTCTTCTTGAAATTTCTAACAAAATTGTTTTCACTATCCCTTTATTCTTATTTGTAAATTATTTTTAAATGACTAAAAAAAAATTAAAGGTCCCCTGGATAGTAAATGGGGATAACTGTTTCTACTGATCCACTGAAGGTTAAGGGGACAGTGCAAATTTCAATAATCGTTCTGGAAATTTTCAGACCTCTAACACCTCAGATTGTTTAAAGTTTTGGATTCTCTCGCTCCCCAAGAAAAAGCACTTACGCATGAAATAGTTATGTATTAAAATCCCAGAAAGTACATGGATTCCTTGAAGTCCGTAGATGAGGAAACTGAGACTCAGAGAATAAGTAACTAACCTACATTTTAATTTGAATGTAAGACATTATAACTTTATTGCCTGAGTTTAGCCTAAATAATATTTAGCATTTTATAGCTAGAAGTATTTCTTGGCCAGTTTAATATTAAAATTGTTAATTCAATTACTTTAAAGAAGAGAATGAAGCAATAGCTACTGTGCTTTACAACGTGTTCTCTTCTTTCCTAGTCATCTTTCTTTTTCACATTTCCGAAGTCAAGGATCTTTTTAAGCTCTCTGTAGTATAATGTTACCAGGCCGTGCAAACCTCGATCCCACTGTTAACCTCAGACAGTTCATTTCTTTCTGTTGGTGCTGAGGATCACTATCAGGAAATAAAAGGCTGGTAGACACAGCAGTCACTCGATATGTATAGACTGAAGAGATATGAGAATGCAAACGATATTAAAAGAATCGCAGCTGGGTCATTTAGAAGGGAAAGGAATAATCTTTCTTGAGAAGGTAGCAAACCTGCTGCTGACCTTCTACCTGCTAGAATGTGAGTTACTAATCAATATGACATGTACAACAGCCTGTCAAGTTTTATTGCTTAATGAGCCGGCAGAAAAAAAGCAAACGTATGTACCAAGCGGGGGCTCATTGTTCCTTGGTTAATATGTAGCATCTAACAAAGCCACTAGCTGGATCCCTTGACAGGTGTTTTCTACTGCTCCATTCCTTTGTCCGAGGCTGCACATACCAATCAAACACCACAATGCAGAGATGCTCAAGGCTAGGAGCTGCAGGAAGCTGCCATGGGGCTTCTGGGCAGTTTTGTCGGCATACTGGTCTATCTAGATGTATCGTCGTAAAGGGGGATTCTGAATTCCATTGCAACCCCAAGTGCAAATGTGGAAATCAAGCAACTTGGAACTTGAAAAAAAAAAATCTACTATGAGAAGGGAAAATGACTGCAAGAGGAGTCAAAATGATTCCTCTTGGTGGAAGGCTACCTCCCACCCTTAAAAAAATCTTTTTCCTTGTCCAAAGCAATATTTAGAAGTGTTTCTATAGCAGTTTCTATATACGTGCTTATCTGTGTATCTTGCTGTGGCCTGGGAGAATGGGCACATTCTTCTTCAAAGCCACAGGATGCAAGAAAGGGACAAACTCGGGGCTGAGGTATGCGAGAGAGCTCTCTAGACGTTAACACACATAATTATGGTTCTCAGGCAAAGAGCAGGCCTTTGCTCCGTCAACAGGGGCCTCCGCGTGCTCCCCAAGGGAGCTCCCGTCCTCACCATCCTCGGTTTCAGCGGGGGCGTAGTTCTCTGCGGTCTCGCTGTCGTTGTTTTCGGTCTCCTCCTCGACCTCGCCTTCGTGGGCCAGGCCGGCATCCTGGACGGCAGCGGTGACGTTGGTCCCGCGCGCGGACTGGAGGCCCGCCAGGAGCAGCCAGCCGACAGTCAGCAGCAGCCCGGCGGAGCAGCCCGTGCCCCTGGGGCTCATGGTTCTCGGCCCCGACGGCCGTCCGAGGCGCAGTCGCCGCCGCGGCTCCTGAGGACTGGTAGTCGAAGAGAGCTGCGACACCCCGCCCGTAGCCGCCCGGCTCCGAATCCCGTGACGAACCGTGACGCCTCAATGGTTGCCGGGGCGCTGCTCCGGGGCTGAGCGCCTGGAACTCGCGCGGAGCTGAGCTGCGAGGCGTGCAAGACGGAACGCGATGACAAGCCGCGTGCGACAAGTCCGTAGGAGAGGACGCCGCCCTTCCCCGCAACCGGAAGTTCCCTGCCCAGGGCGCCTCCTTGAGCCTTCCGGGTGCGGTAGGCGTTGCTGTCGGGTGCTCCTTCTACCTCGGTTTATAGAGCGACCCTTCCGCCTCCTCGCCCACCCTGCCTGCTTTCTTCTAAGACATTTCTTTTTCGTACATAATGTTTACCCTTCCCCAAACTAGACTTCTTAGCCCTCACATACTCTTTGTGTGACTTGGTTTCAAAATTTCTTATCCAGAATATCCAATTTGGGATGTATTGAGAAGGATTCGATTTCTTCTTTGGGATCAGAATAATAGACTTTGAGTAAGAAGAAATTTAGAAATCATCTGATACTCCAAGTCCCTCATTTTTAAGTGAAGAGATTAAGAATCAGAGAGATGAAATGACTCGCCCAAAAACATCCAGAAATTATTTACAAAGCTGGATCTCACAGTCACATCTCCCGAACACTTACTCGATGATAAGTGATTCTTATGATAAGTGATCTTATGATTCCAGGTTAACAATGAAGAAGCTTTTAGTGGGGGTGATTGGGAGTTCAAGCGCTGAAAAGTTAGGGTTGACTTTTTTTGATTCTGTTATTACAAATTTTACCTCATCTAGTAGTCACAATGTGGTTGTTGTTGTTTTTGAAAAGACATATAAGGGTGCCATACTTTGAGGCTTAATGTTTAAATTCCTATGACAAGTGAGATGAAAGTGAACTTTCATACACTCTGGCTTTTGGAATATTTGAATATCTAGTCTCAGCAGACTAACAGATAAGCAGGTAACAGAAAAGTATTAAGAGGTTCTTCAGAGACACTTATTTGTAACAAAATAGGTTGTTTGAAGCAGAAGTTGAAATTTTGTGTTTGAATATTTTCTCCCGCAAAGGCTTCTAGTTTTGAAAACACAAGGACTGCTAAACATCTTCAGTATTAAAGTTCGAATTGGTATTGGTGAGAAGTCTCTGGGAACATTTATGTCAATTAAAATACCTTAAAATATAGCGCTTGACAAGATTATGAGGGACGTTAACATGGGAAACTTAGATATGATCTTGAGAAGTAAAGGCTTTTGTTTCATGGCTAAATGAGTCAAAATTTTTCTTTTTTGAATCCTGAGAGAAATAAGTCAAAAATTATGCCGTCAAACACAAACTTTAAAAAGATGATATGTAGTATTGTTGCTGGCAAATTGTTGAGTGTTTCAAAGTCAATTTTAGGATTCATTGCTTCCTGAAGATAGTATCCTTTTTTAGCAGAGAAAGTCCCATAAACTCTAAAATATGTAATTTGATTCAAGGAAACATTAATAATCTAATAAATAAACATCTCCAAAGGGAGCCAGATGGGTCTCAAAGAGGACCTGAAAGATTTAACTCTGAAATAAAGACTATTAATACCTCTAATAACAGCATTATAAATCACCTATAAAATACTGTGTTACTCATGTAAGTTATAAGAAAAAGTAAAATATCTGGCTTCAACAAACTTTTACTGTCTCTCTAGTACTCTCTCTAGCCACAAATAAATGAAAGATAAGTGTTTAGCCAGAAGGGCAGGGCACAGAATCTAGAGGGACTGACCCTACTCTGACCTGCAGATACTAAGGAGCAGGAATTCCACCCTCAATCCCTGATATGCTCCTCTGACCCACCTCATCCTGCCTGGAACTAAGCATCTCCACCCCCATCTCCAATTTCCAAGAGGTGGGGATTAGAGCCTAAACTCCCCTGCCCCACTCTGCCCAAACATAGCTCACCTATCTTGGTCTGACCTTACCTTGCTTGGCCTCATTTGGCATGCGGGAAAATCATTCCTCTATCCAGTCTCTGCACTACCTACACTTGAAGACCAATTTGTATTCTGAAAAGGAAGACCAATTTGTGTATGTGTGATATAAGCACAAGATAGATAATCAAGGCCTAAATAAAGGATTACCATAAAAATGAAAAGAGAAATGAATGTGAGAGAAATAACAAAGGAAGGATTAACAAAATGGAATGACTGGCTGCCTAAGCAGGATAAGGGAGTGAGGGAGGGAGCAAATAAAGGGAATTAGGAAAGTCAGTAGACATTTTGTTTAAAGGTTAAGTTGGAGGTATCAACAGAAGTCAAGTGAAAATATTCATTGGGCAGTTTGAGATGACCACATACCAAAAAAGAAGATGAAAATCACTGATACACACCACAAGCATGAAAAAATACACACACACACACACACATATTCAGTTAATACAATGTTCTAAGTACTGCTATAACATTAGAAACTTTACAGTGGTATTTGTGAAAATAATTATCTGGGAGATAAAATTGATTTTGGCTTTAATATGCTTGATTTGGTAAAAAGCATTCTCCATAGTGATCCCCCAGAGAGAACGTTCTCAAACCACTCTTGTGATATTTCTAACCTTTAGGGGAGAAGAGATTTCTCTTTTGGAGCAAGATCTCAGAGGCAGGATTTCTCCCCTGGCTTTTTTGTTTCACACCCTTACCTCTGTTGTGTCCTTATTCTGTGTCCATCACTTAAAACTGTATTGCTACACAATGTGGGAATTTTGTGGTAGAAACTGTAGGAAACCTACTGCAGGAAAAATATAGGCATAAAAAATTAAAAAGCTGTAGGAACCCCCCTGGATTTTTGAACACAGAAATAGCAGTTTCAAATGGTTGGACTATATCCTCTCAATAAAATGTAGCTGCCTATAAAGGCCCTACCTCACTGAAGGTCTTCTTAAGCCAATAAGAATTTCCATGTGTTAAAGGAAGAGTGGTACCCATAAGATGTTCTATTTTAATAAGAATTTTAAAAGCCATTGAAAATTAAATAATATTCTAGAGCAATGTGGTTGGCATTTGTGACAGGAATAAATATCACATTGTGAATAAGTCTTGATAGAAAGCATATGGTACTTTCATATTCCTCTATTTGCAGGGCTGTGTAAACCACATTTTCTAAGACTGAATAAGGTCTCCTATCTGTAGTTATTCAGGTTATAGATGCACAGCCTCACTCAGCTACATGTGCCCAGATTAATACATGAAACAGAATTTTAAAATTTACCTATATCATTGAGTTTGCCCCATAGCTTTTGTGATCATATCTTTTGTTTTTTTTTTTACTTTTGAGTCCATGGTAAGAACAAGTTCTCTCATTTCCCTTGGTTACTGAGGAACAAGGTCTATCCCAGTGTCCCATTTCACTACTTCTCTACTGATGCCCACTCCAAACTCAACTTAACTGCTTTCCTATTTTGTCTCCCTAATACTGCTAAAATAGGTGTGCCCCTTACCCTGCTTTCTAAACATGGATTCCGTGGTGACAAGCCTGAATTGTCCTAATTTCCGAACTCAAAGGTTCCCCCAGAGTCTCAAATTTACAGTTTCTCCATCTAACTCTACTCTGTACCACCACCACAGCACAAACTGTACAGTGTGTTACAGCTCCCATGGTTTCAGGATATTTATTAACAAGCTATATAAAAGTCTACTACCTTTTGACATATACAGCACAATTATACCAGAGCTTTTACACTTTTCACACGTGTAGATTAAAGAGAATCATAGAACTGGATATCTTTAGAGTCTTTAGGAATTCTTGCATGGAACCACTAAACATCAGATGCACCTAAATTATCTTAGGATTTTAATTTTACTTTCAACCGTCTAATAACACAGGACAGGCATTCTGGGAAAGAGTGCTTTGGAAGCAGGTAAAAATATAAGTTGTACTTCCCAAAACTCATAGGTACTCACCTTAAAAATTCTCTAGTTACTTTGAGGGGTAAGTAAAGATTTTGTTCCAAAATAAGATTTTTTAAAATAGCATTATTGAAACATAGGCCATACAATAAGCTGCACACATCTAAAGTAAAGAAGTGCAACTTGAAATCACAATGAGATACTACTTTACCTCAGCCAGAATGACCATTATTTAAAAATCAAAAAACAATAGATATTGGCATGGATGCAGTGTAAAGGGAACACTTACACACTGTTGGTGGGAATGTAAATTAGTACAACCTTTATGGAAAATGGTAGGGAAATTCTTCGATAGTAGATCTATCATTTGTTTCCGCAATCCCAGTACTGGGTATCTACCCAAAGGAAAAGAAGTCATTACATAAAGAAGACACAGGCACATGCATGTTTATTGCAGCACAATTCACAATTGCAAAGATGTAGAATTAACCTAAGTGTCCATCAACCAATGAGTGAATAAAGAAAAGGTGATAAATATATTCACACATACCATGAAATATACCATCGAATAGCCAAAACAAAGAACAAAATAATGTCTTTTGCTGCAACTTGGATGGAACTGGAGGTTATAATTCTAAATGAAGTGACTCAGGAATGGAAAACCAAATACTGCCATGTTCTCACTTATAAGTAGGAGCTAAGTTATGGGTAGACGAATGCATATGGAGTGGTATGATGGACACTGAAGACTCAGAAAGGGGAAGGGAGTTTTAAAAATTACCTGTTGGGTACAATGTACACTATTTGGGTTATGGGTACAGTTAAAGCCCAGACTTCACCACTATACAATTCATCCATGTAGACAAAACACACTTGTGCCCCTAGAGCTATTGAAATAAATTTTCTTAAAAAAAGAAAACATAAAAAATAACAAAGTATAAAACCATCACCACAATCAAGATAGTGAAAATATCTGTCAGACCAATAAGTTTCCTCATCCCCTTCTCCTCCTTATCCCTCCATCCTTGTCCCTAGGCAACTACTGATCTGCAGGAGAACATTTTATGGAGAGAACACTACTCTTCCATTAATACTTGTAAATTTTTACTGCCTTAAGAAGACCTTCAGAGAGGTAGGGCCTTTGTACGCAGCTACATTAGAGTTTTATGTAAATGGAATCATACAGTGTATATTCTTTTGTGTCTGGCTTCCTTCAGTCAGCAACACTGAGATTCATGTATGTTGTCGTGTGTGTTAACAGGTCATCCCTTTATATTGCTGTGTAGTGTTTCATTGTGTGGATAATATCACAATTTGTTTTTCCATTCACCTTTTGTTTTACTTTTGGGAGATGTTTCCCATATGGGGCTTGCAATATTTAGAATGTTTACATCTAACCAAGAATATTGATTGGTTTCTACAAACTAAGAATATTGGTTGATAATTTTCTTGTAATATCTTTGTCTAGTTTTGGTATCACTGCAATGCTGGCCTCATAGAATGAGTCATGGAATATTCTCTCCTCTGCAATTTTTTGGACAAGTTTGTGTGGAATTGGCCTTATGCTTCTTTAAATGTTTGGTATAATTCACCTAAGAATTATTGTCACAGATTTTTCTTTATGGGAAGATTTTTACCTACAAATTCCATTTCTTTAATATACCTAAGGCTGTTCAGGTTATCTGTTTCTTCTAGAGTGAGCTTTGGTAGTTTGTGCCTTCCACAGAATTTGTCCATTTCATCTAAATTACAAAATTTATAGTGATAACAGTATTCATAATATTTTCTTATTATCCACTTAATATTTGTAGAAACTATAGTGATGTTATCTCCCTCAGTTTTGATGTTGGTAACCCATGCTTTCTCTCTTAGCCTGGCTAAAGGTTTACGAAGTTTATTGATATACTCTCAAAGAATTGACTTTTGGTTTCAATTACTTTATTGTTTTTGTGTTTTCTAGCTTATTGATTTCTGCTTTAATTTTTATTCCCTTTTCTCTTCTTACTTTAGTTTTAGTTTGCTCTTCTTTCTCTAATTCCTTACAATGGAAGACGAGGTTGTTGACTTGAGATTTTTCTTATTTTTTAAATATAGGCATTAAGTGTTATACATTTCTTCCTGAGTGCTATTTTAACATTAGCCCACAGCTTCTGATATGCTATGATTTCATTTTCATTCAATTGGAAATACTTTTTAATTTTCATTTTGATTTTTCTGACCCGTAGTTTATTTAGAAATGTGGCATTTAGTTTCCAAATATTTTTTAATTTTCCAGATAATTAAATGTCTGCTTTAATTGTGTTATGGTCAGAAAATATACTTTGTAAGACTTGAATCCTTTTAAATTTGTTGAGATTAGTATTATGGCCTAGAATATAATCTATATTGGTAAATGTTCCATGTGTACTTGAAAAGAATGTGTATTCTGTTCTTTTTGTGGAGTGTTCTATAAATGCCAGTTAGGTCAAGTTAATTGATAGTGTTGCCAAGTCAACTATACCGTTGCTGATTTTATGTCTACTAGTTCTATCAATTGTTAAAAGAGAGGTATTAAAATCTCTAACTATAATTGTGAATTTTTTTATTGTTTTTTGCAGCTCTATCCATTTTTGCCTCATACATTTTGAAGCTCTATTATTAGGGGCTTACATATTTAAGATCTTATGTTCTCATGATTAATGATCTCTTTATCTTATGAAATAATCTTTTTATCCATGGTGATATTCTTTTCTTTGAAATACATGTTTTTATATTAAAATAAGCAATCCAGCTTTGTTTTTTTAAACTAATGTTAGTATAGTATATATTTTCTTTCCATTTACTTTTTTTTTTTTTTGAGATGGAGTCTTGCTCTGTTGCCCAGGCTGGAGTACAGTGGCGCGATCTCAGCTCACTGCAACCTCCGTCTCCTGGGGTCAAGTGATTCTCCTGCCTCAGCCTCCCAAGAAACTGGGGTTACAGGCACCCACCACCACACCCAGCTAATTTTTATATTTTTAGTAGAGACAGGGTTTCACTATGTTGGCCAGGCTGGTCTTGAACTCCTGACCTCAGGCAATCTGCCCACCTCAGCCCCTCAAAGTGCTGGGATTACAGGTGTGAGCCACAGTGCCCAGCCCCCATTTATTTTTAACCTATTGTGGCTTTATATTTAAGTTGTATTTTTGGTAGGCAACATATAGCTACTATGTATTAAATTAAACTTTTTATTTTGAGACAATTGTAGATTTACACACAGTTATATGAAGTAATACAGAGAAGTCCTTTGTGTGCTTTATCTAATTTTCCCAATAGTAACGTCTTGTAAAACTACAGTAAAATATCATCCAGGATATTAACATTGATATAGTCAAGACAAAACATTTGGTTCACCTCAAGGCTCTTCATGTTGCCCTTTTATAGCCACACTCGCTCTTCTGCTGCTCTAACACCCTCTTTAGCCACTGGCAACTACCAATCTATTGCCCATTTCTATAATTTTGTCAGTTCAAGAATGTTATATAAATGGAATCATAGAGTATACAGGCTTTTGAGATTACTGTTTTTTTATTCCATATAATTCTCAGTCTAATGTGTGTAGCAATAGTTTGTTCCTTTTTATTGCCAAGTAGTATTCTATGATATGAATGTAGCACAGTTTGTTTAACCATTCACCTATTAGTGGACATCTGGATTGTTTCTGGTTTTTGGCTATTACAAAGTTGCTATAAACAGTCATATACAGATTTTGTATGAATATAAATTTTCACTTCTCTGTGATAAATGCTAGGAGCACAGTTGCTAGGTTGTATGAAAAGTATATGTTTACCTTTTAAAGAAACTGCTACATTGTTTTGCAAAGTAGCTGAACCGTTTTACATTCTGCAAGCAATGTATGAGTGATCCAGTTTCTCCACATCTTTAACAACTATTTTTTAAATTTTAGCTGTATTGATAAGTATATGATATATATTCCAAATGTTGTACTAGTCCTCTGTCAGACACGTGGTTTGCAAATATTTTCTCCCTGTCCATTGCTAGTTTTTCATCCTCTTAATAGAGTCTTTCACAGGCAAAAAAAAATTAATTTTGATAAAATCCAATTTATCATCTTTTACTTTGTATGTTTACTTTTGTACTTTTATTTTTGTATGTTTATCTTGTTTCCTATGAACTTGCTAAATTCACTTATTAGGTCTAGGTGTTTTTATGCAGATTCCTTGGGATTTTCTACACAATCATGTCATATGCAAATAGGGACAGTTTTAATTCTTCCTTTTCAATCTGTATGCATTTGATTTCCTTTTCTTGCCTGACAGCACTGGCTAGAACTTTCAGTACTAGGCTGAATAAGAGTGTTTTGTTCCTGACCTTGGGAGGAAAGCATTTAGTCTTTCACTATGACGTATAATATTAGCTGTGGGTTTTTTGTAGATGCTCAAGATGAGGCAGTTCCCCCATTCCTATTTTTCTGGGAGTTTTTAAAAATTAATCATTAATGGGTATTGAATTTTGTCAAATGCTGTTTCTACATCAATTGAAATGATCATATAATTTTTTACTTTTAGACTTAATATGATGAATTACATTGATTGATTTTTGAATATTGAACCAGTTTTGCATCCCTGTTAAACTCCACTTGATTATATTGTATAATTCTTTTTTTTACATATTGCTGAATTTGCTAATATATTCTCAAGGATTATAAAATCTTTACTCATGAGAGATATTGGTCTGTAGTTTTGTTTTGTTTTCATTTTTTTGGTTTGTTTTGTACTGTCTGTGTCTTTTTTCAGCATAAAGCTAGCTTCATAGAATGAGTTGAGATGTACAGTTTTCCTTAAGTTTCAGGAGGCATTGGTTCCAGGACACATTTTCTCTCTCTCTGTCTCTCTCTCTCTCTCTCTGCCTCTCTCTCTGCCTCTCTCTCTCTCTCTCATGAATTCCAAAATCTGAAGATGTTCAAATCCCTTACATAAAATGTCATAGCATTTGCATATAACCTATGCCATATCCTTTTGTATACTTTAAATCATCTCCAGATTACATATAATACGTAATACAATGTAAATGCTATGTAAATAGTTCTTATGCTGTATTTTTATCTTTTTTTTATTTTTTTAATTTGTTTCTAATATTTTTGATTTGTGATTGGTTTAATCTGCAAATGCATAACCTGCAGATAGGGAGGACCAACTGTATTCCCCCAGTAGAATTTTCCAGTGAAACTATCTGGGCCTGGATATGTCTTTTGGGGGAATTTTTAAATTACAAAATCAATTTCCTAAATGGCTATAGGGTTATTCAAATTATCTATACCATCTTGGTGAGTTATAGTAGTTTGTCCTTTTTGAGAGATTAGTCCATTTTGTCTAAGTTGCCAATTTTATGGGTGTAGAGTTCTTTGTAGTGTTCCCTTATTATCTTTTTGATGTCTACAGCATCTGTAGTGATAGCCTCTGTTTCACTGTTAATATTGATAACTTGTGTTTTCTTTTTTTCTTTGTCATTCTTGCTAGAGATTTGTCAGTTTATCTTTTCAAAGAGTGAGGTTTTTGTTTTACTAATTTTCTTTATTTTCTGTTTTGAGTTTTACCCTTATCTTTATTATTTCTTTCCTTCTGCTTGCTTTGAGCTTACTGTTCTCTTCTTTTTCCAGTTCCTTAAGGTGGGAGCTTAGGTTATTCGTTTGAGACTGTTTTATTTTCTAATACAAGCATTGAGTGCTATAAATATCCCTCTCAGCACTATGTAAGGTGTGTTTATCAAATTCTGATATATTTTCATTTTTATTTAGTTCAAAGTATTTTTTAATTCCTTTGAGACTTCATTTTTGACCCACGGATTATTTATCAGAATGTTATTTAGTTTCTATATGTTTGGAGATTTTCCTGTTGTCTCTCTGTTATTGAGTTCTAGTTTGATTCCATTGTGGTCAGAAAACACATTCTGTATGATTTCAATTATTTTAAATGTGTTGAGGTTTGTTTTATGGCCAAGATATGTTCTATCTTAGTATATGTTCCATTGACTCTTGGGAAGAGTCTGTATTCTTCTGTTGTTGAGTGGCATGTTCTATGTCAATTAGATGCTGCTGGTTGATGGTGCTATTAAGTTCTTCTATGTCCTTGCTCATTTTTTGGTCTAGTTGGTCTATCTATTGCTTAGAGAGCAGTGTTGAAGTTTCCAGGTATAATTTTAGATTTGCTATTTCTCCTTTCAGTTATAACAGTTTTTGCTTCACATATTTTGCAACTTAGTTGTTTGGTGCATACACATTTAAGATTGCTATATCTTCTTGGTAGATTAACTTATTTATCATCAGGTAATGTCAGCTCCATGCCTTCAACTCAGAGAGTGTGCCAGGTTCTTCCTGGCTTCACCCTCCCTGCACCACAGCCTGCAAACTCTCTCAAGGCAATATTCTGGGGCAACTGTAAGCCTACCTCATTGTTTCCCATCTCTAAGGGATCACTATACTACATTGCCTGATGGCCAGTGTCTTGCAAACTGTTGTTTCATACTTTTTTCTGCTTGCGGGTAGGGCAGACAAAAGAGTGAGTTGCTAGACATAGCAGGGTAAAACCAATTATTCTTATTCCATCTTTGGCATTAGCCAAAATCTCAATGTATGTTCTAATGGTCTTGGATGTGGTGGCTTTCTTCCCTGTCCCCCTATATCATGAATAAAAATCTAGGAAATTCAGATATTCAGAAAGCTCCAGCTGAATATCATGAAAAAGGAGTCAGTCCAACTTTATATTACAGTTCAATGGTGAAGTTAGATCTCTCAAATAAGGCTCTGAAATTTTCTTTTGGGGGCCACATTTTCCAGCTTCTCTGAGCCCCATCATTTCCTACATATCAAATATCACTTTTGATTAGTGACTAGAATTGATTAGTGACTAGAATTCTTCTCTGAATGTTTATCATTAACAGACTAGTACTAGTGGGGAGAGTAGTTTCCTTACCCAAGGATTTAGGGAAGTGGCCAGAAGACATCATTATTAGCTATCATTATTATACATCATTTCTAGGCATTAGATGACTTTTCCAACCTTCTGGTGGCTTTTTCCCTAGTAGATCTGGGGACAGGCCTTTATGTAGGTACTAAGTGATAATTAATTCTAAGTATCTTTAAAATAAATGAATCATGTATATTTATAACCTGAACTTTACATTAGTATTCAATTTAATAAAAATGCCACTGTAAGGAGAGTATCACAATGGCATTAGTCCCTACCCCTCTGTGAAACTTGTATGAGTGCTGTATAACATGATAGGGACATTATCCATTTTCATCAAGGGTTTCTAAGATATTGTTCATACCAAACTTGAGACCAGTTGACTCAAATTGTGAGACAATTCCTCTTTTTCTTTTTTAGCCATAGAATATAGTAGATGGAATTGTAAATACTAAATACTGTTTTCAGGTTGTACATAAAAGCTCATCTTTTTTTGGTCTTTAAAGTCTTACATTAATCTTAAACAATTGCTCTTGACAGGTAGAAAATATTTATGTCCAAGAAGATCTAACAATCCTAAACATATATGCACCTAACAATAGGGTTTCAAAGTATGAGGAAGAAATTGATATAACTCAATGGATAAATAAATCCACTATTATAGTTGGACACTTCAGCATCCCTCTCGTCAAGTAATTGAGAGATGAAACAAGCAGAAAATAAGTAAAGATAGAATTGGCTTGAACAGCATTATCAGTCAACTGGACCTAATTGACATTTATACACAACAGAATACACATTGTTCTCAAGCTAACCTGGAACATTTATCAAGATAGAATACATTCTGAGCCATAAGACACCTCATCACAGATATTAAAAAATGGAAATCATGCAAAGCATATTTTCAGACCACAATAGAATTCAACTTGAAATCAATAAAAGAATGATAGGTGGAAACTTACTCACATATTTGAATGTTAAACAACATACCTCCAAATAACACGTGGGTCAAATAAGAAGTCTCAAGGAAAATTTAGAAATATTTTGAAAATACAGCTTATCAAAATTTGTGAGATACAGAAAAAACAGTGCTTAGAGGAAAATTTAAAGGATTGAATGTATATATGAAAGAAAAGAAAGATATAGCATCAATATCCTAAGCTTCCAACTTCAGAAATTAGAAAAAGAAGAACAAATTAAGCCCAAAGTAAGCAGAAGAGAAGAAATAGGCTGGGTGCAGTGGCTGACGCCTGTAATCCCAGCACTTTGGGAGGCCAAGGTGGGCGGATCACAAGGTCAGGAGATTGAGACCATCCTGGCTAACATGGTGAAACCCCGTCTCTACTGCAAATACAAAAAATTAGCTGGGCGTGATGGTGGGCACCTGTAGTCCCAGCTACTCGGGAGGCTGAGGCAGGAGAATGGTGTGAACCCGGGAGGCGGAGCTTGCAGTGAGTGGAGATCACACCACTGCACTCCAACCTGGGTGACAGAGTGAGACTCTGTCTCAAAAAAAAAAAAAAAGGAAGAAAAGAAATAATAAAAATTAGAGCAGAAATCAATGAACTTGATAAGAGGAAATCAATAAAATCAACAAGACTAACACCTGGTTCTTTGAAATTATCGATCAAATCAATAAACCCCTAGCCAGGCTAACTAAGAAAAAAAGAGAATACATAAATTATTAATATAAGAAATAAAAGATGGGTCATCACTGCTGATTCCATGGACATTAAAAGGTTAATAAATGAATCTTCTGAACAACTCTATGCCCACATATATAACCCAGATAAATGAACCAACTCCTTGAAAGATACAATCTACCAAAATCCACACAAGGAGAAATACACAGTTGGAATAGGCCTATATCTATTAAAGAAATTAAATCAATAATTAGTAGCCTGCCAAAACAGAAAGCACCAGGCCCAGATGGGTTCACTGATAAATTCCACTGAAAATTTAAGAAAGAAATTGTACTAATTATCTATAATCTCTTAGAGAAAATAGAAGCAGAAAGAATACTCTAACATTTTATGAGACCAGAATTCCACCAATAGTGAAATCAAAGACACTGCAAAAAAGGAAAACTGCAGACCATTATCTCTAACCATCTCTCATGAACACAGATGTAAAAATCCACAACAAATTATTAGCAAATAACACCCAATGGTGTATAAAAAGAGTTATACATCATGAACCAGTGGGATTTATTCCATGTGCGGTTTCAAAAATCAGTTAATTCATCACATCAACAGGCTAAATAAGAAAAAACGTATGATTTTATCAATAGATGCAGAAAAAACATTTGAGAAAACCCAAAACCCATATGGTGAGAAGCAAGATCTACCCCTAAGATCAGGTAGGAACAAGGCAAGAATGTCTGTTCTTACCACTCCTATTTAACATCCTACTGGGAAGTCCTAGCTGATACAATAAGATAGGGAAATAACATAAAAGGTATACAGATTGGAAAGGAAGAAATAAAAATGTATTTGTTCATAGATGACGTGACCGTCAATGTAGAAAATCCCAAAGAATCAACATCAGAAAACCCTGAAGCTAATAAGCAATTTTAACAAGGTTGCAGGATACAAGGTTAATATATACATTGCTTTCTTATATACCAGCAGTGAAAAATTGAAATTTGAAATGAAAACATAATGTCATTTACATTCACACTAAAAAGAAAAAAGAAATCTGTAAAAATAAGCAGAAAATTTATATGAGGAAAATTGTAAGACTGTGATGAAAGAAATCAAGGAAGATAACACATGGTGGGACAGTTCATGTACATGGATAGGAAGACTCAATTTTTTTATTTTTATTTTATTTTTATTTTTACAAACATCACCAGGCATTACACCTTTCACCCTGCAGGGAGACATTGGCATCTCTCCCTTGGACTCTAAGCTTTCTCCCACCACTGGATCTTTGTACTGGCTATTCTCCCCTGCATGGAAAGCTCTTCCCCTTACCTCCATTTGCCTGCTTTCTTCTTTTCATTCAAATGTCTCTCTCCTTCTCACAGAGATTTCCCCTGATCATTCCCTCCCAGTCTCCTTCCCTGTTACTTTCTACCAGACTATTCTATCAGCTTTCTAGCCAGTAGCACAAATGGCTCAAAACCTTGAACTTGAAGACAGCTCCTCACAAGGAACCACATTATCTGTCTTCCTGTCATTACATTTTCATCTTCACTCACTCCCTGAAGCCACAACAGCTTCTGTTGCTCCTCCTAAGTGCCAGGCATCCCCAGCAGGGCCTGCACATTGGCTGTTCTTTAGCCTGAGCACTGTTCTGAGACAACCTTTGTGAACTTCAGTGTTTGCTCAGGTGTCACCTTCTTAATAAAGGTTCCTCTAACTCCTCCTCCCCTGTGCTCTATACCTTGCTAATCTATTTTTTTCTACAGCATGAATCACTTAATTATCAACATCATTCCTTGCTTGTCCCCTACCTGGCCACCCCCTTCAGGCCTTTAGAATGTGAGCTACTCCAGGGCAGGAATTTTTGTTATCTTTTCTGGTGTCTCCTAAGTGCTTAGAAAAGAGTTTTGCACACAGAAGCTGCTCAATAAACACTTGAGTTACTTTGAAATTACCCGATATATTGATTTACCTGTGTTATTTATCATTCCAGATTGTGAGCCCCAATGCAGGGTCTGGTTCAGGGTGCTATCTACTCACTGACTGCACCCCACTCTGGTTGCCCCCAAATCCCAGAATGCCAAAGGGCAGGAGTAAACTTTTCCTATAAATGCCTTTTTGAATTGCTATTAAAAGGCCAGACCACAGGCTACTCCAGACCCTGCCAGTCGACACCTATCACCCAAAATGTTTTAACATGTCAATTCTTCCCAACTTGATCTGTAGATTCAATGCAACCCAATCAAGGTCCCAGCAAGTTACTTTGTGGACATTGACAAACATTCCAAAGTCTACACAGAAAGACAAAAGACCCAGAACAACCAAGACAGTATTTAAAGGAGAAGAACAGTCAGAGCACTGACACTATCTGACTTCAAGACTTACTCGCAAGCTACAGTAATCAAGACAGTGTTGTATTGGTGGGAAAAAAAAAGACAAATATTTCAACAGAACAGTAAAGAGAACCCAGAAATAGACCCAAACAAATATAGTCAACTGATCTTTCACAAAGGAGAGAAGACAATCCAACAGAGAAAGGGTGGTGATTCCATGATCACACTTCTATTGAAATGATAGATCTTGCAAATGATATAAATCAGTACTTAAAAATTCCTTCTTTCTGTCAATACCTGGTGAAAATCTACTAAGTAATGAATTTTTAATAAAAGAATAAACTCTTTTATTTTAGTTTCCTAAAAATAATTTATCTTTTAAATGGCAAGTTAGACAATTAAAATAAACTAGACTTCTTATGAAGTCCATTGATTCCAGGTCTTTAGAGAAACTCAACCAATTTCCAATCAGAAAATCTTTACATCCACCTATGACCTGGAAGCCCCCCCACACCTACACCTGCCACTTCATACTTCAAGTTGTCTTGCCTTTCTGGACCAAACCAATGTATATCCTACATGCACTGATTGATGTCTTATGTCTCCCTAAAATGCAAAAAAACCGAGCTGTAGCCCAACCACCTTGGGCATATGTTCTCAGGATCTCCTGGGGCTGTGTCACAGGCTTTAACACTCCTGTTTGGCTCAGAATAAATCTCTTCAAGTATTTTACAGAGTTTGACTCTTTTCATCAATAGACTTTATTAAAATTTAAAAAACTTCTCTGTGAAAGATGCTATTAAGAACATGAAAAGACAAGCCACAGACTGGAAGAAAATATTTGCAAAACACATAAGGACTGATAGCCAAAGAGTTCAACAAAGAACTCTTATAACTTAACAATAAGAAAACAAACAACCCAATTGAAAAATAGGCAGAAGTTCTGAATGGACATCTCATCAAAGAAGATATACAAATGGCAAATAAGCATAGAGAAAGATCCTCAACACAACATGTCATTAAGATATTGCAAATCAAAACAACAATGATAAACCACCGCACAACTAAAACTCAAAAACACTAAAACACCAAATGCTGGTGAGGTTGTGGAGCAAGAGGAACTCCTCTCATGCATTGCTGATGGAAATGCAAAATGATATGGCCACTTTGGGAGACAGATTGGCAATATTCACAAAACTAAACATACTCTGACCATATGATACAGCAGTTTTGCTCCTTGGTATTTACTCCAATGAATTGAAAACATGTTTATACAAAGCCCCACATACAAATGTTTATGGCAGTTTCATTTTGGTTTTTTTTGTTTTGTTGTGGGAATGAGGGGGACTAGAGAGACTACAGGGTGAAATAGTAGGATGTTTATTGAGTGCACTTAGACTTAGCAGATTAACATCCAAAAACTAGGCCTAGAACAAAGACAGCACTTGACTTTTATACACACTTCTAAAAGGGGGGCTAGCTTGAAATAAGCTTATAGTAATGCATAGTGGTGTGAAAGCAAGAAGACAGAGGCAGAACAAAGGCAGTTAATCAAATTGTGACAAGTTCATAACTCAGGATTACATGCGACTCTTGCTATGCAGTCTAGATAGCTGTTATCCAGGCTTGCTCTAGTGCCTTGCACGGGTTTATCTCATAACCTTCGCTATGGCACCTAGATTACTGCAGCCCAGGCCTGCTCAGGCATGTCTTATAACTTTCACTGTGCTGCTTAGATAAAACAGAATACTTGAAGTTACTAGTTGCAGAAAACAGGAATCTATAAATTCATAAGTTTACTCATATCACAGGGGAAAGGAAAATTTGTTTTCTTCTTATTTTGAGGGAGTGCTGGGAGAGTCTCTAGAGCACATTCCTCTGAGCCCTGGCTTCTTTGATAATGTTATTGAGACTTCGTCTGGGTCCAGGCTTTGCCTGTTACTGCCTTTGGGATGAGTCAGCCTAATACAGAAATCTTGTTTGTCTCTTTTTAATTCTATTTTTTCTTTTTTTCTTTAATTTCCTGCCTCAGTTTTTTTTAAATTATGTTGTATTGTTTTTTTTTCTTTCCAGCTTTTTTTTTAGGTTCAAGGGGTACATGTGCAAATTCATTGCATGGATAAATTGCATGTCCCAAGGGTTTGGTATACAGATACTTTTGTCACCCAGGTAATCAGGATAATACCTGATACGTAGTTTTTCAATCTTAACCCTCCTCTCACCCACCACCCTCAAATAGGCCCCAATGTCTATTGATCCTTTTTTGTGTTCATGTATACTCAATGTTTAGCTCCCACTTATAAGTCAGAACATGCAGTATTTGGTTTTCTGTTTCTGCATTACTTTGCTTAGGATAATGCCTTCAGCTCCATCCATGTTGCTGCAAAGGCCAGGATCTCATTTTTTTTTTAGTAGCTGTGCAGTATTCCATGGTGTATATGTACCACATTTTCTTCCTCCAGTCTGCTGTTCATGGCATCTAGGTTGATTCGATGTCTTTTGTTTATAGCAGTTTATACATAATTGCTAAAACTTGAAAGCAACCAATATAGGTAAATAGATAAACGGTGGTACATCCATACAATGAAATTTTATTCAGTGATAAAAAGAAATGAACTATCACACTGTGTGGAGACATGGAGGAAACTTGCTAAGTAAAAAAAGCCAATCTGAAAAGGCTATATACTGTAAGATTACAACTATATGACAGTCTGGAAGAGGCAAAACTGTGGAGACAATAAAAAGTTCAGTGATTGCTAGGGGTTCCAAGGAAAGAGGTGAAGAAAGGATGAATAAGTGGAGCACAGGTAATTTTCAGAACAGTGAAACTATTCTATATGATACTGTAGTGGTAGATGCATGTGATAGGGTTTTTGTCAAAACTCATAGAAGTGTATAATACAAAGAGTGAACCTTAATGTAAACTATGGACTTTAATATTAATGTATCAAGATTGGCTCATCATTTGTAACAAGTGCACCACACTAATGCATGATGTTAATAATAAGGGAAATGAGGAGGTGTGTTTGGGTTGAGTGAGTATTTAGGAACTCTCTGTGCCTTCTGTTCAATTGTCTTGTAAACCCAAACTTATCAAAAAATAAAGTATATTATTTTTTAAAGACTTTATATTGTTTAGAGCAGTTTTAGATTCACAGCAAAATTGAGTGAAAGATACAGAGATTCCCCATCTATTCTCTACCCCAACACATGCGTAACCTCCCCAACTGTCAACATCAAGCGCCATAGTGGTATATTTGTTACAATCAATGAACCCACACTGGCTCATCATCATAACCTAAAGTTCATAGTTTATATTAGGGCTCACCTTTGGTGGTGTACATTCTATGGTTTGGACAGATGTATAATGCCACGTACTGTATTCAGCCTTATAGTATTGATATAGTTTCAATATATGTTCCCACCAAATCTCATGTTGAATTTTAATCCCATTTAATTTAATCAACATTGGGGAATGTTGCAGGGGGTGCCTGGTGGGAGGTGTTTTTGTCATGGGGGCAGATCCCTTCTGCTCGTTACTGTCCTTACAATAGTAAGTGAGTTCTCTCAAGATTTGGTTAAGTGTGTGACACCCCCTCCTACTCCTTCTTGCTCCTGCTTTCTCCATGTAACATGCAAGCTTCCTGCTTCACCTTCTAACATAAATAAAAGCTTCCTGAGCCCTCCCAAGAGCAGACGCTGATGCTGTACTTCCTGTAAAGCCTGCAGAACCATGAACTAATTAAATCTCTTTCTTATAAATTACCCAGTCTCAGGTATTTCTTTATAGCAATGCAAGAATGGCCTAACACAGAAAATTGGTACCAGGAGTATGACATTGCTATAAGGATACCTGAAAATGTGAAAGCAACTTTGGAATTGGGTAACAGGCAGATGTTGGAAGAGTTTGGAGGGCTCAGAAGAAGACAGGAAGAGGAAGGAAAGTTTGGAACTTCTTAGAGTGGCTAAATGATTGTGACCAAAATGCTGACAGTGATATGGACAGGGAAGTCCAGGCTGCTGAGGTCTTAGAGGCAAATGAGGAACTTACTAAAAACTGGAGCAAAGGTCATCTTTGTTGTGTCCTAGCAAAAAACTTGGCTGCATTGTACCCATGGGATCTTTGGAAATTTCAGCTTGAGAGTGATGAGCTAGGGTGTCTGGCAGAAGAAATTTCTAAGCAGCAAAATGTTCAAGGTGTGGTCTGGCTGCTTCTAACAGAATACACTCAGAGGTAGGAGCAAATAAATTTTTTTAAATTGGAAATTATATTTAAAAGGGAAGCAGAACATGAAAGTTTGGAAAATTTGTAGCCTAGATATGCAGCAGAGTAAGAAAAAGCTTTTTGGGGAGAGAAATTCAAGCAGGTTGCAGAGCAACCACTTGCTAGAGAGATTTGCATAACTTAAAAGGAGACAAGTGCTAATAGCCAAGACAATGGGAAAAAGGTCTCAAAGGTATTTCTAAGACCTTCACAGCAGCCCCTCCAATCATAGGCTCAGAGGCCTAGGAGGACTGAATGGTTTCATGAACCAGGCCTAGGGTCCTGCTGCCCTGTGCAGTCTCGGGACACTGCTTCCTACATCTCCTCTGCTCCATCATAAGCTGTGGATCAAAGGGACCACAGTACATCTCTGGCTGCCACACCAGATGGCAAAAGCCATGAACTTTGGAGGCATTCATGTGGTGTTAAGCCTGCAGGCCCACACAGTGCAAGAGTAAAGGAGTCTTAGTAGCCTTTGCCTAGATTTCAGAGGATGTATGGGAAAGCCTGGGTGCCCAAGCAGAAGCCTGCCACAGAGGCAGAACCCTCACAGAGAGCCTCTACTAGGGCAGTGCCAAGAGGCAATGTGCGGTTGGAATCCCCACACATAGTCCCCAATGAGGCACTGCCTAGTGGAGCTGTGAGAAGGGGGCCACCATCCTCCAGACTCCAGAATGCTAGGTCCACTGGTAGCTTGCCCCCTGCACCTGGAAAAGCCCCAGGCACACAACAACCTGTGAAAGCAGCCATGGGGGCTGAACCCTGCAAAGCCAAAGAAGTAGAGCTGCCCAAGGCCTTGGGAGCCCACCCCTTACACCAGCATGCTCTGGATGTGGGACATGGAGTCAAAGGAGATTATTTTGGAGCTATAAGATTTAAGGACTTCCCTGCTGGATTTTGATCTTGCATGGAGCCTATAGCCCCCTTTTTTTGGGCCAATTTTTCCCTTTTGGAATGGAAGTGTTTATCCAATGCCTATACCCCCACTGGGTCTTGGAAGTAAATGGCTTGTTTTGATTTTACAGTCTCGTAGGTAGAAGGAACTCATCATCTGATGAGACTTTGGACTTGGACTTGGGACTTGGGACTTTTGAGTTGATGCTAGAATGAGTTACGTCTGGGGGACTATTGGGAAGGCAATATTGTATTTTGCAATGTGAGGACATGAGATGTGGGGGCTGGGGTGGAACAATATAGTTTGAATATATGTCCTCACCAAATCTCATGTTGAATTATAATTCCCAATGTTGGAGGTGGGGCCTGGTGGGAGGTGCTTTTGTCATGGGGGTAGATCCCTCATGCCTTGGTGTTGTCCTTGTGATAGTGAGTGAGCTCACTCGAGATTTGGTTGTTTAAGTGTGTACCACCCCACCCCCTGTCCCTGTTGCTTCTGCTTTTGTCATGTGGCATGCAAGCTCCCTGCTTTGCCTTCCACCATGAGTAAAACTTTTCTGAGGCCTCTGAGAAGCATATTCTGGTGCTATGCTTCCTGTACAGCCTGCAGAACTGTGAGCCAATTAAACCTCTCTTTTAATAAATTATACAGTTTCAGGTATTTCTTTATAGCAATGCAAGAACAGCCTAACGCAAGTATCATACAGAGTATTTTCTCTGCCCTGCAAATGTTACTTTTAAAAACTGTTTCCGTAGAAAAAAAAAAGAAAGAACTGAAGTAGAGGAAACAGTGATTCTAAGTCTGCCCAAACTTTTCCCACACTGTTCTTGGTGGGGAGTGACCATCCAGACAGAGGCTTCAGTTATCTCCAGTGTTACTCAGAAGATCATGGAGCACAATATCCCAATACACCTGTTGCCCATTTATGGTTTGGATCACAGAAGATACATTGGGAAATTTTGCTCTAAGAAAGCAAGATAGAGAAAGTTAATTTTAACTATAGTTTCAATTATTTTTCATTGTGGAAAAATAATGCTGTATGCTGATTAATAAATTTGGAAATAATTATTTCTATTGCTAGCAAGATGCATTGAAACTGGAATGCTCTAACAATGCAGGATTCAAAATAAATTGTTATAGGCTTTTTCTAAAACAACTTTATCCATAAGTGTGTATATATTATAGGTGTGCTTTGTAAAATATTATATATATTTACATTCAATAATTTGATTATTGGTAATTGATGCTATGAAATGAATTTGACGGCTCAAACTATACAAACTGCACAAAGATGTTTATTACTGCATTATTTATAATGACAAAACATAGAAACTATCTGAATATGTATCTAATAGCAGAATGATTAAATAATGTTTTTGCAGCAATTCAGTAAGATGTGTTACAGTCATTACAAATCGTGATTAGGACATTTGATTATAGCCAGAATTATTGTTACTGATTATCATTACAATTAGCTCAACATAGCACTATACAAAAAAGAATGAATACAAAATCTTCAAACATTACATTCTTTCCATCTAACCTCCATAGCTCTGTCCATGTTCATCCTATTGCTTGGAGTAAATGAATGATTATACAAATAGAAGTATGTAAACATCATGTGTGAATATGCAGAGACTGGCAGCTCATTGAAATTGAAAGGCCACATGATGAGAGTTAGGATTTTCTTTTCAATTTTTAAGTTTCTATTGTTTGCATAATAAATAATTTATCTTTAAATAATGAGCGATACTTTGCCTCTCCTAATTCACTAGGGATTTAAGGACTCGAAAGCTTATCCTTGAGCAGGCATCATGGCATGACCACACAGGCAACAAATCTGAGAAGGGAAGTACTTATCCATATAGTTCGACATCCTGACCATTCTCCCTTCTACCTCTCAGATAATCACTTTTTAAAAACTATATAGAGAATTGAAAAAGATTTCTTCCTTTAGATAATTGTCTCAACTCTCAGCTCACTTGGCTGGTTAAAATCTGTTACAGAAATTCTTCTCAAGCTTTAATTGCACATGAATCACCTGGGGATCTTGTTAAAAGGCAGACTTTGATTTGGTAGATTTGGGGTGGGGCCTGAGATTCTTCATTTCTATCAAGCTCCCAGATGATGCTGATGCTGCTAGCCCTGGACCATACTTATGTAATAAATAATATAGCATTTGAGTAATCTACTTATCTAATGAATCCAGATAATTCATATACTTATATGTGTGTGCATATGTATGCATATATATGAGTCATATACTTAAAAGTTTGCATATATATCACATATGTACACACATATATCCATTTTATGTATACATTTGTACATATACACTTTATATATGTACATATACAAATATACGTATCTATACATACAGGCTATATATACATCTATATATATATATACTATATATATATACACACACATACATAAAGTATTCCATCAGGTTTGACCATCAACATGAAGCCAATTATGGCAAATGGCCAGTTTACACTGTAATTTATACTATACAGACTGATTAGTTTCCTTAGTTTTCTCATCTTTGAAACAAAGATGATAAAACAGTTGGTAAGTTACCTACTATTTCTAGATTCTGTGGAGGAAAAAAAGAAAGAAATGAAGTGTTGAGTTTGATCATGCTTGGCAGAGGCATGACTTGTTTAATGATAAAAGCAAAACCTGGTCGTAAATGTTCAAAAAGCATCAATAAGCTCTAGTAACTCTTGCTGATGGAATTGACATCTAGCACTCTTCTTACTCATAGACTATGCTCGAAAAATATTTGTTCAGTAAATGCCACATGAACAAATTTATGAACACCTACAGCCATATCTTTGTACCGTACACTATGCTACTATCTTCAGCTACTGGCTGAAAATATTATTTTTTTCATGGTGTTCTCAAGTGATAAACCTGATTGACTTCAAATATGATGAAAGTATTCATTTTTGTGGAAAATCTTAAATCATCAAGATGCGATTTTCTGTGACATAGTATTTGAATTGATGACATCTTCCAGAGTCAGTCAGTAACTCTCAACAAATCTTATTTTCCAGACACTGTCCTCAGCAAAAATAATACTGAGAGGTCAGGGCACATCAATCTGCAGGGAGTAAAAAGGCGGCATCTGAAATACTCTTTTCTCACTTCTTTCTTTGCATAGATAATGCATTGCTTTCCCCCACTGAATAGGGATTGTTGCCATAGTAATGTTTTAAGAACACTCCTAGATCAATATTAGAACTGCAGAAAGTGTCTGAGATATTCCATGCCATTTGTGAGTCTAAAGCTATGTCCCCACTCTTGTTTATTTTCTCAACTGTAGACTAAAGATTTGAGCAACTCTCACAACTGGTCAGTTCTGTGATGTGAAGAATTAGTCAGTCAACCAACAAGTGTCCTGTGAATGCTTCCCAAGCAGAGGATTATGCTAAGCATTAAACAATAACCAGTAATGTCAAATGCAGAGGCTGTGTATCTGTCAATATGGAAAAATAAATGCAGTGTTTACTGCACCAGAGGGCCAGGATCCCAGCTGTCCCTTAAAATGCACACTTTGATTTTTTTTCCATATTGTATTTCAAAGTTTCCCTAAGAAAAGGTTAAATATGTTTCTCTTTTTATTGTCCTATTCATCTTTAGCTTCCCATCACAATTCCCAACTTGCCCACATAAATAATATCTCAGTACCACATACTGCACAAAATATGGGAAACGAGTTGCAATTCCTTACATTACAGAATGTTTAGAAACATTCAGATGGTTTAGAATCAACAGTTAGAAGGAAATAAATATATATGCCAAGTATGTGTCTGCTTCTTTCTGTAACAAAGCTACACATACACAGGCAGTGCTTTTTATGCCACAAGGTAGACATGTATTCCAAAGACCCCATTAACTTCAAGTGCTGTTACATAAATCTCCTCAAGTTATCCCAATAATGAGTGTCCTTCTGAGGAGCTGGGTAAGAAGATGCCTGAGCTCCAGCTGCAGCCCTGCTTCCAGCCATGTGACCCTGAGCAAGTCATTTCACCTTGCTTGAGCCTGGTTTTCCATGTGTAAAAGAGACAGAACTGTACTTCCCAATCTGAGTCTCCATCTGACTATAAAACCTGTAGCACCATGAAACAGAGTCAAATAAGGGGTCCCTTCATCCTTCTTTGGTCTTTTGCTCCACTTTCATATCCCTTGCTGATATAGCAAAGTATTCAGTATCTGTTCTTATGGAAGTTTGGCGGCAAACACACACCATCTGTCAAAAAGATTGGTGGTGGTTCACACCTGTAACCCTAACAATTTGGGAGGCCAAGGCAGGTGGATCACTTGAGGTCAGGAGTTCAAGACCAGCCTGGACAACATGGTGAAACCTCGTCTCTACTAAAAATACAAAAATTAGCCAGAAATTGCTTGAACCCAGGAAGCAGAGGTTGCAGTGAACTGAGATTGCGCCACTGCACTCCAGCCTGGGCAAGAGAGAAAGAGACTCCGTCTCAAAATAAATAAATAAATAAATAACTCAGTGTTTTCCCAGTCATGCATATTATAGGAATGAATTCAAGGATTCAGTCTGGAAGAATGAGGACACTTGTTATTTCAAATTAAGAATATATAATTTATGGGAGGCCGAGGCAGGTGGATCATGAGGTCAGGAGATTGAGACCATCCTGGCTAACACGGTGAAACCCCGTCTCTACTAAAAAATACAAAAAATTAGCCAGGTGTGGTGGCAGGCACCTGTAGTCCCAGCTACTTGGGAGGCTGAGGCAGGAGAATGGCGTGAACCCGGGAGGCGGAGCTTGCAGTGAGCTGAGATCGTGCCACTGCACTCCAGCCTGGGCAACAGAGTGAGACTCCATCTCAAAAAAAAAAAAAAAAGAATATATAATTTATATATACACATATGAATTTAGGAAAAAATATATAGGTTAGGTAACTGAAAGATGAGCATTACCAAGTAATTGGTCAAGCTGTCTTAATTTTTTATACAACTATATTTAGAAATAAAATAATGCCCTGATATAAATGGCTTCTAACTACCTGTCCTATATTATTCCTCCATTGTAACCATGAGTGAAATTGCATAAAGTTAATCCATTGACCTGTAAAGTCAGATTTGCCGTCTAAAATGCAAGCTATTCTCAATATAAACAATCCTTTGTTTAACTATTTGTTAACAGTCATTTTAGCTATATGAAAAGTGCTTGAAGTGTACTCTTAGAATGCCAAATTATAATTTAAATTTAAAAATTATTTGGCATAGGGTTGACTGCCACTCAGTGAATTCCTGGTTATCTGCATTGTGGCAAAATGCTCATCTGCCCAGGTAAGTGAAAATTGACTATATTTTTATTACTGTGAAATTTCCCTTGGCCTGCTCATTGTCTCCCACACATCTCTGGGAATTTAACCTTTCCTCATTGGGATCTATTTCTTTAGTTGGAAAAACTCCAGAAAAATCTTATGTGGGAACCCTAGATATCCAGATGTTAGAGAGAAGTAGTGTTATTACATAAGAGGTGTACTTGGGATCTTTCTATTTACACAGATTAAATGGAATGAATAGTTCTGACAACTTCCATCATTGAACACCAGTATACTGTTCTGGGACCATCAGGAAACATAGCAGAATGAGCTGACATAAGCAGGTTCCCTCCCTGCATCACCATCTTACACCCAGCTCCCAAAACATAGAAATGCTGGATAAAATAGGACAACACCACAATACAATTTTACTACAAGCCAAGCACAAAAGAATGGTAAAAATGCAGGAAGCAAAAACAAAGGCAGACGCCAAAGTCAGAGCAGCACACAGTAGCAGGGTGATGAAGCCACAGCCCATAGGGATTGAATGGAATGGAGGCCCTTGGGACTGCTGATTCAAGGGCAAGAGTTCGGCCTAGGCTCTATATGAGGCTGGGAGCCTACCTGGGCCTTGGGCATGAAGGTCAGAGCTGTGAAGCACTGCTTTCTCCAGGGAAAAGGAGCCGGGAAAACTCTCCACAAGTCCAGGAAAGCCTTGAAGAAAGTTGCTGTCCTTCTGGGGCCTTGGGTTAGAAAATAGTCACCAGAAATCAAAATCCCAGTTCTGTGACATATTTGGGTGTATAACTTGAATTTACATCATTTGCATGGTAGGGAACCTCCGGGCCAAGAAACAAGCCCAAAAAGTGGCCCAGGATCACTGGAACCCTAGAACCCAGAGAAACAAACTGCAACTGAGGGCATCTGGGAGGTTTCTAGGAAATGTGGACGTGGAAGGATAAACAGAATTTCAATAGACAGAATTAGGGGAAAGGTGTTTCAGGTGGACATCTACCTGTGCAAAAGCATATGAGGGAATATGTGGCCTAAGGTAAGAAATTTGTGAAGGGGTAGAGTGAGAAAAAAAGCTGGATAAGGGGGGCAGATTAGAGGAATAAGATGATCAATTTTTTATTGTGAAAATAGCTGGTATTGTGCTCAAGCTGATTGCAAATGTCACAATGTGTAAAGCTAATGCTAGGTTTATCCCTTTCCACTCGATAATGAGCAATATGAATAATGAATGGTATGAATGAGTGAAAGGGTTGCTTAATACTGGCTAACCTCCCCTGAGTTCTCTTGGCCAAATAATTCCCCACAATCAGATAAATAAATCCTTGGTGCTACTTCCCTAGAGAGTAGCACTTCCTACAGAGAAGGCCAAATGAGAAGTAGTTCAGTTTTCACATAATTTGGTGCATTGGTCCTTGTTACTTCCAAGTTGGGGCCATTTGCAACCATTGTCTGGGATGTCTCACTCAATCATAAAGTCTCTCACTGAATCTCGGTTTCAGCTGCTTCACTAATTGTCTTTTGAGACCTTCCCTGGGCTCTCCCTAAAGAATATTTCATATAGTCTACATGGTTTATACTTAAAGTCAAACTATACAAAAAGAATTTCTAAATTGGGAAGACATGAAGCTTGCTGTTTTGCATGATGTGGTGTCACATAAAACCAATTTTTTAATAGAAATCATGGTTAGCCAAACTTTTCAATAAAGATCCAGATAGTGAATCTTTTAGGCTTTGTGGGCTATATACAGTCTCTATCACATATTCTTCGTAGTTATTTTCATTTGCTTTTATAACACTTAAAAAGCCTAAAAACCAGTCTTAGCTCACAGGCCACACAAAAACAAGCTAGGGCCAGATTTGGCCCACCGGCTGTAGTTTGCTGAGCCCTGATATAGATTAATCCAAGGAATACAGCATTTTTGGCATTTAATTACAAAGAAGTCCGGAGCTAGCATGAGTGAATGACTGAGACCCTGAGGGATGGCTGTTGGAGTGCTGAGACCAGCTGAAGAGAATGTTAAAAACACAAGACCATGCTCGCCTGAACAACCAGAGCATCCATCGAAAGGAAATCATTTTCAAAGTGAAATCATGCTTGCATGACGAACAGAAGACTATCAATCCAAACAGATGTGTAGGAGGCAATAGAAAGTCAGAACCACGGAACAGTAGATTATTTAAAGCAAATGAAGTCAAGTGCCAGAGAAGATGTATAAAGGAACCCAGAATGGGATTTTAAGGAAGATCCTACCTCATAACAAAACTACTCTGCTACACCACCCTTCAGTTTCAAGTCATTTAAGACTAGGTAACTTCCTGTAGTATAACTCCTATTATAAATTAACACATAAAATATAAAGCTATTATTCTGGAGAAAGAGAAGAGAGATAAGGAAGTAGGGGAGATAGAAGAAAGGCAAAAAGAGGAAAGGTAGGAGGGTGTGATGGTAAATTTTATATGTCAACTTAACTGGGCTATGGGGATGTCCAGATAGCTGAAAGAACATTTCTGGGTGTGTCTGTAGGGGTGTTTCCAGAAGAGATCAGCATTTGAACTGGTAAACTGAGTAAAGCAGATGGCCTTTCTCAATGTGGGTGAGCATTATTTAATACACTGGGGACCCTGAATAGAACAAAAAAATGGGGGAAGTGGGAATTATCTCTTTGCTTAAGCTGGGCATCTAACTTCTCCTACCCTCAGACATTGGTGCTTCCAGTTTTCAGCCTCTGGACTTGGACTGGGTCTCCTGGGTCTCAGGCCTTCCAGCTTAGACCAGCATAACATTATTGACCTTCCTGGGCCTTCAGTTAGCTGATGGCAGATTGTAGGACTCCTCAGCCTTCATAATCCTGTAAGCCGATCCCTCATAATGAATTTCTGTATATCTATAAATATCCTACTTGTTCTGTTTCTGGAGATCCCTAATACAAACGGGAAAAGAAAGGAGGGGAGAGAAAGAAAAGCCAAGGGAAAAGGGGAAGAACAATAACATAACATTTAATAAATCTTTTTTTTTTTTTTTTTTTTTTGAGACGGAGTCTTGCTCTGTCATCCAGGCTGGAGTGCAGTGGCGTGATTTCGGCTCACTGCAACCTCCGCCTCCCAGGTTCAAGTAATTCTCTGCCTCAGCCTCCTAAGCAGCTGGGATTACAGGCACCCACCACCACGCCCAGCTAATTTTTGCATTTTTAGTAGAGACGGGGTTTCACCATTTTGACCAGACTGGTCTTGAGCTCCTGACCTTGTGATCCAACCCCCTCAGCCTCCCAAAGTGCTGAGATTTCAGGCATGAGCCACCATGCCTAGGCAACATTTAATAAATCTTTAAGTGTAAAGTAACACGTGGCATTTGTCTTAAGCCTAAAAACTCTGACTACAAAAAAAAAAAGTACTATCTTTTTTCTTTTTCTTCATGTATTTCCCACAAGAAGTTGACAACTTGTTGTCCAGGATTAACCACATGGCCACACCCAGCTGTGAGGAGGGTGGGAAGTGTATTTCAGCTAAGCACACTGCCTCCTCTGATTAAATCAGTAGAAAAGGGATAATGATGTTGGGGTAGGCTATGGCAGTTCTTGCTGTATGGAGCTAATGTGACTTTCACCTTATTGTGGTGATTGGAATATTTTTCAGCCAAGTCAGGGATCTGAAAACACAGAAAATTTAAGGAGCATTCAGAGCCACAGGTATGTAATTGGCCAAAGCATTTTGGAGGATGGACATTGGTAAATACCAGTACACTAAATGAGCAATAGAAATAAATGTGTGTAAAATACACTACCCTTTTAAGCTATCCAGAAGCATATGATATAAACCTTGAAAGAACAGCAATGGCCTTCAACTAAGCAAAACATAATTTATTAGAGGTGAGCTCTTTTGAAATGAAAACTATTTAGAAAGTTAATATTGTTAGACTGGGAAAAAACATTCCAAAACACACACCTGACAAAAAATTTGTATCTAGATTATCTAAAGAACTCTTAGAACTCAGTAATTAAAGGCAAACAACCTAATTTTAAAATGGGCAAAAGATTTTAATAGACTAAAAAAGAGATGCACAAATGGCCAATAGTTACATTAAAACATACTCAATATCATTGGTTACCAGAGAAATGCAAATTAAAACCGCAATTAGATACCACTACATCCTCACAGAATGGCTATTAGTAAAAAAGCTGACAATACCAAGTGTTGTCAAGGAAGTAGAGAAACATGGAACTCTTCATGCTGCTGGGAATGTAAAAATAGTACAGCCACTTTGGGGAACAATTTGGCAGCTTCTTATGAGGTTAACCTGCAACCCAGCAATTCTACTCTTATGTATTTACCCAAAAGAAATGAAAATACATGTCCAAAAAAAGACATGAACATACCTAGCAGTTTTATTCAACATTTCAAAACATCAGGAAACAATCCAAATGTCCATCAACAGGTGAATGAATAATGAAATTTATCTCACAATTACAATCCAACAGCACTAATGTTCTTTTAAAATCAATGTATCATGGTATATTCCCATAATGAAATTCTCCCAGCAAGAAAAAAGAAGACGACTGCATTCAATGACACAGATGAACCTTGAAAACATTACGCTTTGTGAAAGAAGTCAGGCACCTAAATACATACTGATAATTCCATTTATACAATTCTAGAATAGTTAAAGCTAATCTACAGTGACAAAAAGCAGAGCAGTGGTTGTCTAGGCCAGGAGTGGTGGTGGGCAAATTGACTGCAAAGGAGGCCAATGGAATTTTTGGAGATGTTGGAAAAGTTCTGTATCTTTATTTTGATAATATTTATGGGTGTATAAATTTGCCAAAACTCATTTACAAAACATAGGGTTTTTTTTGTTTTTGTTTTGCTTTGTTTTGTTTTTGGTTGAGATGGAGTCTCACACTGTTGCTCAGGCTCCCAGGCTGCAGTGCAGTGGCACGATCTTGGCTCACTGCAACCTCTGCCTCCCAGGTTCAAGTGATTTTCCTGCTTCAGCCTCCCGAGTAGCTGGGACTACAGGCGTGCACCATCACGCCTGGCTAATTTTTGCATTTTTGGTAGAGACGGGGTTTCACCATGTTGGCCAGGCTAGTCTTGAACTCCTGACCTCTGGTGTTTCACCTGCCTCAGCCTCCCAAAATGCTGGCATTACAGGCATAAGCCACCACACCCAGCCTACATAGTTAAAATTAGATTATTTTATTGTAAGTAATATCCCAATAAATTGATTTTAAAAGACCATTAGTGCTGTTGCATTGTAACTGAGATAAAAGCAGTGTTTGTATGATAAAAAATCGCATTCTTGGAATATGATTCATGAAGTAATTGATTCATCAAATGAATAATCCTTGGGTCAGAACCAAACATGTTCACCAAACACCTGCTGTGTGGTAAAAGTCATCCTAGTGCTGAGGATTAATGGATACATGACATAGTTCCTACCATCAATGAGCTCAGTCTCACGAAGGATGTTGGCCTATAGACAAGTAATGTCCACACAGGGTAATGGGGGCTATAATAAAAGTGAGTACACAGTGCAGTGAGTGTTCAAAGGAAGAAACCACCACTTCTGCATGAGGTAATTAAAGAAAGCTTCACCAAGAAAGTGTTTGAGTTGAGCCTTGAAAGATGAGTGTGAACTTCTCAGGAAGCCCAGGGGTGGAAGAATGCGGAAAGGATATTCTGCCCATACCCAGAAAGAAGCATACCGAAAGCATACAGTTGAGAAATAGCTCCATGCAATAAAGTTTTGGAGTGGATCTTAGGCTTTGTGCAAGTGATGGGGGGTGGCCCCATCAAAGATGACCTTGTGTGCCATGTTAAACAGTCTAAACTTTGTCCTACATGAATTGAGAAACCAATGAAAAGTTTTAGGAGGAGAGGGAGGTGGTTAGATTTGCATTTCTGACAAGCAAGATGAATGGATTGGAGGGGAGCAAGTCTGAAATGGGGTTCAGTATTGTTAATTTCTTAAAGAACTGGACTCAGTTGTTAGTCAAGACAGCAAGAACAACTTACTTTATCAGAGCCCACAGTGCTCCACATGGCCTGGCCACTGCCCTCCTTTCCAGTCTCCTTTCCCCCCACTGGCCTTCTTACTCGCTGTCCTGTAGTTACACAGGTCTCCCTGCCTTTCCTCAGACATTCTAGGTTCATTCCTGCCTTGGGACTTTGCATTAATGTTTGTTTCTGTCTTGCTCTCTGCTTCCTTCTCATGAGCCTGCTCTGCATTTAAATGTCACCTCTCTCAGAAAACCTTTCCCTGATTTCCTGGTCTAATGCTTCCTTCTTTGCCATTCACTATTTATTACTTCCCTATTGGATCTTTTTCCCAGTGTCAAGAACTGTGAAGAGTCTGAGATATTACCCTACTTGCAAGTTAAGAACTTGGCTTGCCACATTATCTCATGTATGCCAAGACAAGACACAAGACTCTTGGGTCAGAAACAAAGGGCCTTATTACTCATAACAAAACAAGTAATCATGAGCTTCATGTTTGTATCAGTACTTCTTGCTATCTAAGTTCCAGGGGTAAACAGTGTGACCCAGAGAGATACTGCACACTCAGTGGGTCACAGCTGAGGAACCTAGTACTTAGGGAAGTTTAATCTTTTATATTGGATGGTAAACAAACATACCCAAGCATATTAACAATTATTTATTACACTGGACAGTAATCAAGCCTACCCTCTGCTCCAGAGAGTTGCTAGCTTTATCTTCCAAGGCTGTTTGCCATACAGACATCCTTAAAAATATAGCTTAGAACAAAAGGGCAGTTTGTGCCCTTTTGCTTATAAGACATGCAGAAACTTGAGAACCTTGGAGTATTATCTCCCAATCATATCCAACCCTCATTTCTACACTGTTTTTTTGGGCTTCTGGTGACCCAAGAGTATAGTGCTCCATCAGCTACTGTGTACAATTTGAGCAAGAACAGCTGGGATCAAATCCATTAAATTTGTCTTATACAGTATTTACTTAGGTTACTATCAATAGAACTCCAAGAAAAAGGATAAGACCAACTGGTGGCATAAATCTCAACCATGTCCTACTATTGTCCCAGACCTAAGCTGCTGAAAAATCATATAAGTCATCAGGGTCTACATTAGAAATCTAAATGGTTTTAAGTTTTCATATTGACATTTGTACTTAGCCTGAAGCATCAACCCAAGTATATCAGAATGTATTGGCAATAGCACAGATTTCACCATGGCCCATAGGGAAGAAGTTTAGGGTAATTCTCAGCAACCATTCTCAGCCCAGTGAATTAAGGCTGACCTTAATGCCTTCCAGGGCCAAAGTAGTATTTCCTTAAATACTTGAAGGTCTCTTATGACTATCCGTAAGGTGCAAGTCACTGTATTTTCAGGAGAGAGGCACATTAATGCTGGCTTCCTCCATCAGTGAGGAGCACAGGTTGACAGTGGCCTCCAATGTGGCCTTATAGCCAACTGGCAGGCTGTGGGGTGCCCAATTTAATTGGAATAATTTATGTTACTCTTAATTTTTGGAAAGACTGGCTGAGAGCAATCAGTCCACCTGTTCTAGTTTTCCAAACCATCAGTCACATGGCATTCATCAGCCCCATGGAATGACCCAGAGGTAGAAAAGACATCTAGAGGTGACAGGTGACACTTTTGCAGGGGAAGTGCAGGAGCTAGGGCAATCCCCTACTGTTTCTGGTAGACTTCTCAGAAAGTTTGAATGGAATGATGATCAAATAGGAGTTGGAATCATCTAAAGCAGAAATGTTTGCAACAGTTTAGGAGAGATATACTAGGTGTTTTCCTTCATAAGGAAGGCTCATGGGGTGAATCTAAAACACAAACATTATTAGTGCCCCTTTCCTCTGCACCCTCGGGTCTAAAGTATTTGTATTAGTCTGTTCTCACGCTGCTATGAAGAAATACCTGAGACTGGGTAATTTATTAAGGAAAGAGGTTTAATTGACTTACAGTTCCACATGGCTGGGGAAGCCTCAGGAAACTTACAATTATGGCAGAAGGGGAAGCAAACCATTTTCACATGGTGGCAGGAGAGAGACTGAGTGCCCAGCAAAGGGGGAAGCCCCTTATAAAACCAGCAGATCTTGTGAGAAATCATTCACTATCATAAGAACAGGATGGGGGAAACTGCCCCCATGATTGAATTACCTCCTACCAGGTCCCTCCCACAACACATGGGGATTATGGGAACTACAATTCAAGATAAGATTTGGGTGGGGACACAGCCAAACCATATCAGTATTCCTTCCCCAGGTGCTGGATTCTTGTTCTGCCTCCACAGTCTCAAAAATCAGTGTGTCCCACTACAATAGCTACAACATCCTCTTTTTTCTAATCATCCCAGATCTTTCATCTGATAGGGATCATGTATAAGAAGAAAAAGGACACTTTTTAAAACTTATAGAGATCTACAATGTTCCCTACTTTGGCCTGTGAGCCACCTGCCCCCACAAAAGGGAGATTTAGCATGCAGCATATTCAACTAAATTGTCATTACCTTACGATCTAGGCCCACATCAAACCAGTGAGAGAATCCAGGTGACTGTAACAGAATTAAGCTTGAATTTCCTAGGCCACCTTTTGGCCAGGCTGCTAACCAAAGAGTGTACCAACCAGATTGGCCTGTGGTTGCCATTAGGGGAACAAAAAAGTATCAGGCCCAGGAATGGTGAGGACAGAATCCAAAATTTTAAAATAGAGCTATATACTTCCCATTCCTTTCATCATTGACTGTTACCCAAGAAGTTGTCAAAAGTAGAAGATTCCTGTCTGGGGACAGCTGCATTAGTGACCAACTGCCTTACTGAGGAGTGTGGACCAGAAACAGTTAAGGGAGGTTGTATTAGCTTCTTAGGGCTGCCCTAATGAATTATCACAAACTAGGTGGCTTAAAACAACAGAAATTTCTTCTCTCACAGTTTTGGAGGCCAAAGTCAAGGTGTTATCAGGGATGTACTTCCTCTGAAGGGCCTAGGGAAGGATCATTCTTTACCTCTTTCAGCTTCTGGTAGCTCCAGGCATTCCTCGGCTGGTGGCTGCATAACTCTATTCTCTATCTCCATCTTCACATAGTCTTCTTCCCTGTCTGTGTTTCTTCTCTTCTCTGTTATAAGGAGATTTGTCAATAAATTTAGGACCTACCTGGGTAATTCAAAACATCTCATCTCAAGATGCTGAATTTAATTACATCTGCCAAGACCCTTTTTCCAAATAAGGTAACTTTCACAGGGTCTGGGTATTAGGACATGCACACATTTTTTGGGGGGATTAAACCTGACACAGAGGTATAGTCAGAAATCTTTTTGAGTCCATTTTTGAGGAGGCCATTCCAATACTCAACAATACCACATGCCTGTGAATGGTACAGCATGTGGAAGGACCACTGGATAACTTAACTATTATTAGCTCATTCTTGAGTGCCTGTTGTGATAATAAATATATCACTATCAGACTGCAAATAGTATGGAAAGCCAAACACATTATGCATATTAGTTTCAAGGGCCACAACAGTGTGGCTGGAGTCTGTTGACCAGACTGCAACAGTAACACTGTAACCTGAAAGAATATCTACAGCAGTGAAGCACCACTGATAACCCCAACAGAGGAGTCAAAGATCCAAAGTTGAATGTATATCAATCACCAGTGCATGGAAAGCAGTGTGGCAGCCTACAGCATGAGACAAATGGATCAGCTTATGGCAGGATTCACAGGTCTGGCATGCAGTGGCAGCCTCAGAAACACTGAATCCTTTACTTTGTTCCCAGTCTATGATGGTGGATGTATTGCCATGTATGGTATGGGATGGATTCCAGCAGCAATGGTAGCAATCCAAGCTGTGCAGGCTTGATCAGCAGTTTGATTTCAGTTGATTTCATCAAAGAATAGGTTCTTATGATGAATATTTACTTGAATGAGCCTGACTGTTTAGTTGACACAGTTCATGATCCCAAAGAGGGATATCTCTAAATCTGCCAGTTTTTGGTTTTCCAGGTGGCAGACCAAGTAGCTAGGCCATTGGCAACACCCCAAGAGTCAGTAAAAATATAACAAAGTCTGTCAAGGGGAATATTAGGCAGAGCTGTGAGAAGACCTTGAGTTCTGCCCCACCGATAGGATCAAATGCATCCATTTTGCCTCTGCATAGCTGAATAGCTATAGCAGCTCACTGGACAGTATTGGATTTCAGCTTTGCCAAACCATCAGTGACTCAGGCCCAGGCATCTGCAGCAGGAATCAACAAACTTTTTCTTAAAGGCCCAGAGAGTAAATATTTTAGGCTTATGGGATATGTGATCTCTTTTGCAACTACTCAACTCTCCCACAGTAACACAAAAGTAGACAATACATTATGTTCTATCCACATAAAGAAAAAAATAAAAATAGACAATATAGGAATGAATGGGTGTAATTGTGTTTTAATGAAACTTTATTTGGGAATACAAAATTAATGTACAAAAAGCCGTAGCATTCCTACACACTAACAGCACCCAAGCTGATAGCCAAATCAGGAATGCGGTCCCATGCACAATTGCCACAAAAAAAAAAAAAAAAAAACCTAGTAATACAGCTAATCAGGGAGGTGAAAGATCTCTACAATGAGAGTTACAAAACACTGCTCAAAGAAATCAGAGATGACACAAACAAATGGAAGAGCATTCCATGCTCATAGATAGGAAGAATCAATATCGTTAAAATGGCCATACTGCCCAAAGCAACTTACAGATTCAATGCTCCTCCTATCAAACTACCAATTACATTCTTCACAGAGTTAGAAAAAGCTATTCTAAAATTCATATGGAACCAAAAAAGTGCCCAAATAGCTAAGACAATCCTAAACAAAACGAACAAAGCTGGAGAAATCACACTGCCTGACTTCAAACTGTACTATGAGGCTATAGTAACCAAAACAACATGGTACTGATACAAAAACAGACACATAGACCAATGGAACAGAATGGAGAGCCCAGAAATAAAGCCACACACTTACAACCATCTGATCTTTGACAAATCTGACAAAAACAAGCAATAAGGAAAGGACTCCCTATTCAATAAATGGTGCTGGGATAACTGGCTAGCTATTATATAATACATGCAGAAGATTGAAATTGGACCCCTTCCTTATACCACATACAAAAATTAACCCAAGATGAATTAAAGACCTAAATATAAACCCTAAAACTATAAAAACTCTGGAAGATAACCTAAGGAATATCATTTTGGGCATTAAAAACTGGCAAAGATTTCATGACAAAAATGCCAAAAGCAATTGCAACGGGAGCAAAAATTGACAAATAGGACCTAATTAAACTAAAGAACTTCTGTACAGCAAAAGAAACTATCAAGAGTAAATAGGTGATCTACAGAATAGAAGAAAATATTTGCAAGCTATACATCTGACAAAGGTCTAATATCCAGAATCTACAAGGAATTTAAACAAACATACAAGCAAAAAACAATTAATCCAATTGAAAAGTAGGCACAAGGGGGCAAAGGACATGAACAGACACTTCAAAAGAAGACATACATGTGGCCAACATGCATATGAATAAATGCTCAGTATCACTAATCATTAGAGAAATGCAAATCAAAACCACAATGAGATATCATCTCACACCAGTCAGAATGGCTATTATTAAGAAGTCAAAAAATAACAGATGCTGGCAAGGTTGCAGAGACAAAGGGAAAGCTTATACACTGTTGGTGGTAGTGTAAATTCGTTCAGCCATTGTGTAAAGCAGTGTGGTGATTCCTCAAATAACTAAAAACAGAACTACCATTTGACCCAGCAATCCCACTACTGGGTATATACCCAAAGGAATATAAATGGTTCTACCATAAAGATACATTCACACATATGTTCACTGCAGCACTATTCACAATAACAAAGAGGTGGAATCAACCGAAATGCCCATCAATGGTGGACTGGATAAAGAATACATATACACTATGGAATACTATGCAGCCATAAAAAAGTACCAGATGATGTCCTTTGCGGAAACATGGATGGAACTGGAGGCCATTATCCTTAGCAGACTAATGTGGGCACAGAAAACCAAATACTGCATGTATTCAATGCAACTGAAACTAAATAATGAGAACACATGGATACATACAGGGGAACAACACACACTGGAGCCTATCAGATGGTGGGGTATGGGAGGAGGGAGAGATTCAGGGAAAGAAAAAATACTATCAGGTTCTATGCTTGGTACCCAGGTGACAAAATAATCTGTACATAAAACCTCCAAGTCATGAGTTTACCTATATAACAAACCTGCACATGTATCCCTGAAAGTAAAATAAAACTTAAAATTTTTTTAAAAAGAATATTTTTAAATGCATGTTCCCTCATATGCTTCTTTGCACTGTTTATTTTTATCATGAAAAACATAGTTTTGTTTTATTTATTTAAAAAAAAAATGAGCAGCCAGCCTGCAGGCTATAGTTTGATTGAGGGGAGAATTCTGTGAACAAAAGCCCTATTGAGCCAGTGACTTTGTTTCAAGTGGTAGAATAGAGGAGATAGTTTCTCCCAGAGAAAGCTGCCAGTTTTTCATGTGAAGCTGAGATGCCACTGGGGCCAGGGTGGCTGCATTCTTGAATATACCCTTTCTATTTGAAAACAAGGGTTATTGGGCTCTTCACAGCTTGTTACCAGTCGAGTCCAAGTTGACCTACCCCACAATGAGAACTTCAGACTGGAAGTCCAAAAGTCTCCATGAATTAGGCATTCGATGTTGACAAGACCCAGATAGCAAGTTGTTAATAGCTGCTTTTCAAAAGAAATGTACCTGGTAGCTATGTCAGTAAGGTAACAAGACCAAAATCCCAAGGAGCACCTCTAGATAAAGGCTGCCTCTCTTTACCAGAAGTTCCCATCAGCAAAATCATCAGTCATGGAGATTTGTAGCTCATAGGGGTAAAAATAGACTTCTTGGTGGTGGTGGTGATCATTGTTGTTGTTGTTTTTTTGAGTCCCACTTACAGGGTGCTGATTTTCAAGTTACCCCGTGTACAGGACCAGGAAAAATGACCAAGTGAGGCACATACTGTATCTAATAACCAAAAAAAGTACAATAAGGTGCTGGGTCTTCTTTTTGGTGGTGGTTGACAACAGGCAGTAGTTTTTTCTTGACTGATTGAGGGATTGAACATTGTGAACCCATACATGGTCCCAAAAACCTTCACTCAGTAAGCAGGCCTCTGAATTGTGTTAGGATTTTCAGCCACCCCTGCTGGCAGACGTGGGATAATACCACAGTCAGGATCTTCTCAGGCTTCTGACTTGCTAACCAGGAGGATATCATCTGAATAGTGAAAACTTTGGGCATCTGAGGATGGAGACATTCATGCTAAATCCCAAATCACCCGCTGGGTGCAAATATCAAGATGGTTTATCCCACTAACACTTCTATACATTAGCCTCTCTTTGATCAGGAGAATCCCTTCTGGCAACTTCTGGGACAGGGAAGTATGGGAACATAAAACATCAATTCATACTAGAGATTCATCCTATCCACAAGGTCGTGTTAACTTCCCTTCCCTACTGTATATCCAACCCACCCCCTGTCACTTGGGACTTTGGGGTAGGTTGTCTATGCCAATAGAACTTAAAAGTTTGAAGTCCTTCCCTCCCCAAGCTTTCCCAACATACTCAGATAAGTGTATATGGCCTCCAATTGCCCTTGGGGACAGGGAGACCTTGGCCCGGCCCCAATCATCCTTCTCTTTGAAGCAGCTGAGGTCAAGGTCGAGAGAGGGAGAGATGACAGAGGTGCAGAGGAAGAGAGTGATTCTGCAACGGAAATCAAGGCTTTGTATTTACTTTCAGTTTTAAGCAGTCACAGTGCAGTGCAACCAAATGAACTTCTAATGACTTTAGCCTGTCTAAATCTCTGCATCTTCATTGCTGACATCGTTTATTTCAGCATCACTGCCTCAGTAGCTATAGCCATATTGTCTTTTGGCTCTGGCCACAGGACTTGCTGCCTCATCGTTACTATAACATTTCTTCTTCTTCCCACCTGAGGCAAGCGAGCAATGTCAAAAACACTGTTCTGATTGCTTGTTTTATTCCTACGCCCTTTACTTGGCCTTAAAACATATATTAACAGGCAGGACCATGGAGACCCTTACTAATCCCCCTACAATCCTTGTTCACCAATTGGATAAGAGCATTACCACTGGATTCTAGAAAATCCTTTCATATTCCTGAACCTGGCCCATATGGTACTTATCCTTTCTTTTTCAGAAAGCAATTTCTGTGTCAGCATCTTATATTCTCACCAAAAACTGCTGAGAACTACAAAGGGTCTGAGGTTTTACCTGTTTGCAAACTAAGTAGCCAGCCATGGTTTCATGGATGAGGGCAGAAAACACTAGACTCCTGGCTTAAAGATAAAGCACCTTATTACTCACAACACAGCAGATGGCATGAGCTTCATATTTATGCTGCTTCCTTTTGCCCCTCAAATTCAGGAGTGATCTGGAGAGGGCCTCCGTGAATGCTGCACACACACTGGCGGAGGAACCATGAGCTCAGGTGTCCCAAATCTTTCATACTAGACAGTAAGCAAACCTACCTACCACCTGCTCCCGAGGGGGACACTATTATCTTCCAAGGCTGTTTGCTATACAAACATCCTTGAAAAGACAGTTCCAAACAAAGGGACAGTTAGAGCCCCTTCTCATGAAACATGCAGAAATGCAAGGCACCCAGGTAGAATTGTCTTTGAGCATCCAATCGTCTCCACTTGATATTCCCTCACTTGTTTACTTTTTTATTTGTCTTTTGCTTTATGGGATCAGAACATAGCTTTATGGGATCAGGGACCTTCTGTGTGTTGGTCTCTCCTCTTCCCCTACCATCTAAAACAAGACTTGGCATATAGTAGAAGCTCAGTAGGTATTTGTTGAACAAATAAATTTCTCAAAATCTTACTTGTTTCTGAATACCCAGCTTAGATGACCTGTCTTCAGAGGAGCCATACCAGATCCTGTCATTGAGATTTATTAGTCAGGCATTTGGGCTTTCATAATGCTTGTACTTTTGGCATGGCACTTGTAATTGGACTTGTGTTATGGTTCCTTTTTTTTGAGACAGAGTCTCACTCTGTTGCCAGGCAGGAGTACAGTGGCACAGTCGCAGCTGACTGCAACCTCTGCCTCCCGGGCTCAAGTGATTCTCTTGCCTCAGACTCCCGAGTAGCTGGGACTACAGGCGCGCGCCAACATGCCCAGCTAGATTTTTTGTATTTTTAGTTGAGACGGGGTTTCACCATGTTGGCCAGGATGGTCTCGATCTCTTGACCTCATGATCTGCCCACCTCGGCCTCTCAAAGTGCTGGGATTACAGGTGTGAGCCACTGCGCCTGGCCAGTTCTTTTTTATTCATGTTTGTCTGGCTAGATTGAAAAACCCTTGAAGGTGGGGATGGAGTCTTATTCATAAGGCTGACACTAGGGTGAAGCAACTAAAGAACCTCAGCGCAAAATTTAAGGAGGTACCCTCAAGCACATGCAAATGTGCCCTACACACTTTGCCTGCCTGACCCTAGTCTAGTCCTGCTTACTTGTCTTCACATCTTCAGAGCTCACTAAAGTGGCTCTCATCTAATAGATGTTCCACCAGTGTTTATTCAGTTAAAATGAATAGGATCACTAACTGACAGTGTTCGACAACCATTTGCTTAGTACGTGATATTTGCCCTTTGACCCTTTAGAGGCATGTTCACCATTCTCCGCCCTGCTTTGTGCCACAGAAGGCTGACCTGTGTGAACTGTATCAAAAGGCACTCTTGCCTGTAGCTTCTAGTTGGATATGGTCAGTGGGAACTCCCAGTAGAAATTGGAAGGGCAGAAGGAGGATGAGTTCAGGGCCCCAGCTCCCTTGCTGCAAGGTCACCTTGGATTGGCTATTTCCTCCAACAAAGACACAGCTCCTGTCAGTCAGACCTCTCTTACAGGTACAGTCACTCTCTTCAGGTTACAACAGTTACTCCCGCCTCTTGCTCCTTCATGCCTAAGACAGGTGATGCCTCCCCATTGTGGCTGCCTCTGGAATGTATTCCTACACCTTTTTGTTTCCCTCAATTCTGACTGCATCTTTTTTACATAGTTCATTTATTAAAACTCTTTCAGGCCAGGCACAGTGGCTCATGCCTGTAATCCCAGCACTTTGGGAGGCTGAGGCAGGCAGATCACTTGAGCCCATGAGTTTGAGATCAGCCTGGGCAACATGGCAAAACACTGTCCCTACAAAAAATACAAAAAAAAAAAAAAATTAGCGGGGTGTGGCAGTGTAAACCTGTAGTCCCAGCTACTTGGGAGGCTGAGGTGGGAGGATCACTTGAGCCCAGGAGCTTGAGCCAGGGAGGTTCAGGCTGCAGTGAGCTGTGTTCATGCCACTACACTCCTTCCTGGATGACAGAGAGAGACCCTGTCTCAAACAAACACACACTTTCAATTACTTCATTTGAGTATGCTATATATTTTTTTCCTATTAAGACACTTAAAGATGATGATATTGGACCTCAACAGATATTTTATAATAAATATGGGCGAAAGCAATGATAAAATATATCACTTAATTTTTTAAATATAAAAGATATCATTTTAAAAGAAAACTTGACAGCAACTATACGGTATTTTATTGGTTTCAACCAAATGAATTTAATTTCAATGGATCATGATACCTAAAATTGATAAAGTAATAAAATTAAGCCAAAGGGAAACTAGTTTGAAGCCTGGGAAGACTGATGATGTATTATGAATAATGAATGCTAGAGGGTGGGGTATTTTTATAATTCACCTTTTTGTCATTAGTAAGTTAATCACAGATCTATGCATCAAAATGAAAACGCTCAATCAAAGGAATACATAAAGCCTTAGATGACTCCAAGAATTACTAGGGCATAAAGACTTAAAAGAGTCTGAAAACTAAAGGATGCCTAGGTAAAATAATTTCAATTATCTTAATGATTTGACAGCATAAGTATGAACATTTCTTGATAACAAAATGGCATCAATGTTCTGGCTGGCAAAAGAAAAGCTTTAATTTACTAGAAAAGGGTTAAAGTTGATATACTGTTTCATCTGGGAAACTCAATTACTGAAAAGCAGAAGAGCAAATTGATTAATAGGAGGTTTTAACAATGGTTTCATGCTTTGGTCACTACAAATAGAGGGAGGAGTGATGGAAATCCTACTAAATTCATAACATCTTAATAAACCCAGAGGATTTTGGATTCTAATAGCAAGTTTATTTTGATATGGGGCTGACATTTACATTAGATTTCATCTCTTCTAATAGTGCCTTTAAAAAAAAAATCTTTGAACAAAATGGGATGGCAATTCCTTAACCCTTTCATCCCTGGAACTAATTACCTAAAGAAAGAATATGATTGTGTGTTAAATTCTAAGCTTATTTAGAAGATGCAGCACAGAATTGAGTAATTATATAGATAATTGAATCCCCAAGCCTTTCTCTTTATGCAGAGTCTAAATAATTGACGCAAGGATGAATTATCCAGATTCATTATCTCATTTCTGGACTTCGTTTTAGTAATTACAAATTAAAATTCAGCCAACATTTATTGAACAGCAGCTGATTCCAAGATTTTCCATATGCTGTTCCAGTTAATCTTCCTAGCACCTTTGTAGTGTAGGTGTCATTAATTCCATTTTACAGATAAGGAAGCTCAGATTCAGAGAGGTTTATAACTTGCATGGAATTGGATTTGAAACTGCATCCCCTTACTTTAAGTCTGACAAAGTTTCCTTTAAACCACGTGGATAAATAGATGAGAAATGAAATTTGATCATGGTGTGAAAGCCACACATTCTGGGTAAACAATACTAGCCAGGGGATGAGTTTGCTGCTCTGAAGTTCTAACTGAACATGCCTTGAACATTTCTGAGGATCCTGTCATCAACCACACTGGGAGCAGAACAGGACTAAGTTTACACCCAAATTGATTTGTTTTCTTCATCAGTTACCTCTCACTTTCTCTGGAAATGATTTATCTTTCCTACCTGATTTTTGAGTAGAGGAAACATTATGACATTAATTGGTCACCAGTTAAACAGTGACTCATGATTTATGTAAGGAATATAGAGCTTTTCCGGAAGACTACATTTCCCTTTGCCAGTGTTACAGAAAAACATTTCGTCTCACATATAGAAGATCAAAACTCGGAAAGGGAACAAACAAGCATTTAAAAATCCAGTGCCTGATGGGAGGAAAATGTATCCAAAGAGATAATCCCTCAGGCACTTACTGTCTCTTATTCACCAAGAAAAGAATGCACACGATTGAAAATATATGAGAAAACTGAAAGAAGCAGGAGCTGGAGAAAGCCAGAATAGAATAGCTGTTGTCTAGAAAAGAGCAGTTGGTTCTTGGTTGGTAAGAATACCAACCGCATTCCAGTGGTGTGTGACTTAGTAGAACCAAAATAAGTGACATACTGGTCCAGGGAGAAAACCGCCCCAGGTCTAAGGTGTTCGGAGAAATGAAGAGCTACAGAATGTATTCAATGAAACACGACTTTCATTTGCATTTTCCCCTTGATTTGACTTTGTACTTCACACTTCCAGCCTTCTACACATTAAACAATGAAATGAACTTATTTCTAGACCCTCACTTAGCAATCCACACAAAATCTATCTCAGGCAGTGCCCAGCAGAAACTAACCTGTATAAAAGCCCAAAAAACCCCAGCAAGATTTTTCCCATTTTTTATCCCACATCCCTCCTCGCCTTTCTCAGTCCATACATTGTTATAGCCTCATCAATAATAGTCCTGAGTAAAACCTACACTTTCATTTTTTTCTCCAAGAAACCACTAGAGCAAAACTCATATAAAGAAGAATCAAGCAGTCTTTTCAGATAAACGTATTAGAAAAAGGCAGTTTCTATGTTCACTCATTCATTCCACATTGTTTTAGCAGTACCTACTCATTTCCAGCCCCTGTGCCAGGTGCTGGGGATTTAGAGGAACGATGTGATCTGGCTTTCAACCTAGATGAAGAGACAGGACACACAGTACGTCGTAGTTAGGGTACACCAATCTAGGATTACACCAATTAGGGTACACCAATCTAGGATAGCACAAACATAGAAGTTTTAAAACTTTATTATCTAGAATATGCTGTTGCATGATTTGTTGATGGTGTTTCTCGCAAATAAACGGGTTACAAATGCAAAACTGTGGGCTTTGGCCAGTGCTGCAACCCTCCCCCTGTCTATAATTCTGAGGTTACTTATGGACAAACTGTAAGTAGTCTTTGTTGTCTGGGGTGGCTTAAAGGGACCTAAGGGATGCTCCTTTACAGTAAAGAGATGTTCTCTTTACTTGAGCAGTTTCCAGGTGAGCAAACCTTTGACTCAATTTTCAAAGCCTCTTACTAAGCCCCTCTAAATATAATGAGCTTTTTTTTTTTTTTTTTTCTGACAGAGTCTCACTCTGTCACCCAGGCTGGACTGCAGTGGCGCGATCTCGGCTCACTGCAAGCTCCGCCTCCCAGGTTCCCGCCATTCTCCTGCCTCAGCCTCCCGAGTAGCTGGGACTACAAGCGCCCGCCACCACACCCGGCTAATTTTTTATATTTTTAGTAGAGATGGGGTTTCACCTGTGTTAGCTAGGATGATCTCGATCTCCTGACCTCGTGATCCGCCTGCCTCGGCCTCCCAGAGTGCTGGGATTACAGGCGTGAGCCACCATGCCCGGCCAATGATCTCCTTTTTTTTTTTTTAAAAAAAAAAAAAAAAAAAAAGCTGTTTGGTGGGGGAACTCTCAAATCAAATCGAATAAGAAAAAAATGCACACGAATATTTAACATTAAATGTATTCTCATTTGTATCATATGCCAAAGGGGGTATCACAGGAGATGAGCAAGACGCCAAGTTTTCCCTTTCGTTAAACTTGCAAGAGTCCTGTAAAATGGCAACTCTTGAGCACAGAGGAGAGAGTTTTCTCTTCATTTCCTGAATAGTTTTTCCTTCTGTTAGGCTTTCAAAGTGGAGAACGTAATCGCTACCAGTGCTACCCCCCATTTCCCAAGCGTTGGCTCCTTCGCCCCTGGAGGGAGGAGAAGCCTGGCGGGAGAGGAGGGGAAGCAGCGGAAGGGTCTCATTCAGCTTCTCCTCCGGGAACCTTCCTCGTGCTGCCGGGATGGCAGCCGTGGCAAATAGGGGTATTCTCCTGCCTCTTCACCACCTTTTCATTCTACTCTCCCTGCCTTGCAAAAAGTCACAGAAGGTCACCAAGCACATAATCCATCATGGCGTTTTGACAGAATACCCGCAGCCCTGCTGAGGGAAGACATGAGGTCATTAAGGGCTTTCAACGCAGACGAAGAGGAACCAGATTATATATGAGCCAGATTACTTATCTCTTGGCCATGAGGGATATTAACGTTGAAATGAATTTCCTAAAGGCTATTGCAGAATTGTCCTGTCTGGGCACCTTGAGAAGAGAAGGGGTAGCGCCTGTCTAATGCTAGATGGCGGGAGAAGAGCTTGGGAGGAAATGGCATAGCCCCCACGTTTTCTTCCAGCCTTAGACTTCTATTAAACTTCTGTTAGATACTGGCTACAAAGTGCTTTTTGGAAAGTATTAGATTTGAAGTGAAACAAATTGCTGGTCATTTACTTACACTTTGATCGCCTTTGGGTATACACCAATTGTTGATGAGAAATAACAAAATTAATGGAAGTCGTCACTGAAGAGAAATCTCTACCTACCTTTCCACTCCCTGTAGACTTCCATAACTGAGAGAATCAGTTACCAGATTCTGCTGGGGAAAATAAAGTTAAGGCATAAAACCAAAAAGAAATGATGTTGTAAGTCAGTGACCCTGTTTTATCTCCTAAACAACCACAACCACACTCAATATTTCAATCGACTTAAGTGGAAACGTGAATTGGGCCCCTAGTTCTCATTGATTAATCGCACTGGGAGACAAATCAGCCAAGAAACCAATTGAATTAAAAGGCTGAACAAGATAAATAAAACCTGGGAACAATCCTTTAACATAGACAGCTATGATTCAGTTATGAACGCTCAGCACAAAATGATCCTGAGGAGAGAGAAATGACAGTTATCATTATTATCGTTAACATTATTAGTTGCTATTATTACCACATTTTATTAAAAGCTCATAAAAAATAGATGTGCCATTGTAAAAATTATGTCAAGAACTTAAAACGTAGCTAGAGAAAAAAGAAACATTCAGGTTTTCATGATTGTGCTTAAATTAATGTTTAATACATCCTGCTAACTTAATTTTTTTTTTTGCTTGTGACTCATCTAAAAGACTAAAAGGATTTTTACATTTTCAGAACAGGAAGATAAAGAAATCAGGATGCTGCAGCAAAATAAGCAACATTCTAGTTGATAATTATCTATCACACAGTATAGTAACTTTTAATTAATTTGGTCACAGTTTAATTGAAGCTTAAGTTTTATTTGATCAGATCTCCAGGAAGCTAGTGATTCGCATTTGCATTGTGCTTAGAATGTACGTTTTCTTCACCTCCTGTTATCACCAGGTAATTCAGTAATGATTGCTTGCGACTAAGCTAGGCCTCCATATCGGTCACAAAATTTATCACCTCACTATAGAGTGACCTCTGCTTGAATCTCCTTAGGTTTCTCTAACTTGTTTTATTCATGAGGCACCCTTGTTCCAGGAGGCCAAATACAGTTATCAGCGGCAAAGGTCAGCACCTGTCTTTAGATAGTCTCATAAGTCAGTGGCTCTACAAGGGGTTATCCCACAGCATTATACATTCTGGACTGAATGTACAGGAAAAACAAGGAAACAAGGAAAAGCAAGGCATTTCCCTTTCCCTTAAAAAGGCTGTGATCTGGTTTAGGAAATCATGTTCATCTCTTATCCCCTCACAAGGGCCTCCAGCCAGTCTTGCTGTCCTATAGCCCCTACTGCCTACCACAGATCTCCCCAGCACCCTTCAATCTGATTAACATCTTTCTACAACCACTTTGATTCTGTCACTCTCCTCAGGAAAGCCGAGTCCAAATTCCTCAATCACCAGGTTGCACAACATTGTGGCTGCATTACATAAATCTCTTCTGCAGCCTCACCCCTAATGCCTCACAATGAAGCTGGCTCTGGCCATCGTCCCCACCTGAGCCACCACCTCCCCTCTCTGTTTAGTCACATTCAACCTGTACTTCAAGCTCCAGTTCACCTCCACAAACTTGCCAGAATATCCTAGCCCTTAGCTCTCTCTCCCTTTCCTATTCATGGGACTTTCTGCATCGGCAAAGACTTCATTTAGCAATCAATCTTCCAAATTAAATCATTGGCTTCCTGAGCAGAGGCCAGGATTTACACTTTCTTGGTTATCCCCAGGCCCTACCCCAGCATTATTTTTCCTCAACAATTGTTAGTAAGTCATGATGGACAGTGATAAAAGTGGTAAAGAATTGATGGTGTAATACCTTAAAACATTTTTAATATGTCAACATGCACAATCATTATATATTAAAATTACTTACATCTGGCCTCTCCCTACTATACTATATTTTCCCCAAGAGTCTAGATCAGGTTGTCTACTTTTTTGCTTTATTCCAAATGCCTAGCATATCACTGCACACATTGTAGAGATTTATTAAATAGTTGCTGGTTTAATTTAATTAATTTGATATAGCTGACACAAATATCTACAAAACCAAATATAAATATCTGTGCCACCACTAAATACTATAAGTTAATTGCTATTCTTCAGCAATTTTAGTAGACTGTCCTTGTACTGACACTTCACTTCTCAGTCTAATGGGTTATTTATTTAATTAATAGCTATTGCCCATTAGGATCCATTAACATATCGAATTGTTTTTTCTGAGTCTTGCCAAAAAATAAATTGTACATGTGTTACTCTATGACTCTTGATTGTATTATTTTAACATCTCTTTGATGATCTACGAGTCCCTAATTAAGATAACAAATTAAATATACAAAACATTAAGTTTATAACTCCTTTGTGAAGGCAAACCTAAATATGAATTTGCTGATATTTTAAATTTTTTTCTAAAGTAAATCAAGATAAAGTAAATCAATTTGATTTTGTAGGACTTTGTCGTGCATAAACAACAAATACACAAATGCACAGACACACTTGGGCTAATTCAAGTTGTGTTTCCAGGAGTTTCTGTGATTTAGTTTCAGGTTGTTTATTTGCCCCTTAGAATTCTTCTTGGTTGTTGCTTCTGGCACATCAGAAGATGGCTTTGGGTAATGTGTCCTTCTTAGCTGTAATAAAGTACTGTGTTGGAATCAAATCGGCTTCTACTTCCTACAAACTGTCCATGCTCCATTGAGATGGGAACCTGCTAAGAAAACAGAAAGCTAAATAGCAGCAGGCAAAATAAATCAATGTTCAAGCTTACCTAGTAAGCAAATGAACCAAGCCATTGCCTTGAATGTGGGCAGACTGAACTTAAAATGGCTGCTATGAGACACTTGGAAGAATCTGATGTCGTTTGCCCTATTTCTTAGAATTCACACACTGAAAGACTTCCTTTTATCTTGAAGCAAACAAAATAGATAAACATGAACAAAAGTAGACCATGGTCTTATTTTTATATGAGACTTAAATGCAGTCCATGGTCAGGTATCTTTCCATCTGTTTTACTTAGGACCAGATCGTTTAATGAAATTATTGAATTATTAAAGAAGCACTTCTCACCAGCCCATCCGTCATTGTTTGGGGATTTATATTTCACAAACAAAATCAATAGTCTCGTCAGGACATTGCTGCTTATATTGCAGAGCAGCACCATCTGTCAACACTGAAACTTGGGAATTTTTTCTATGACTTGCTATGGAAGCATCTTATATGCAGAGACCTTTAAAAAAAAACTTTCTACGAGTGCCTCTTAACTACACCAAATTTGATATGTTTAATACTCCAAAAAAAGGGCATAAATAATGAAACTCACTGTAACATTCTCAGCAGTCAAAGCCAGAAAGGATGCATAGTATTCTTACCATCTGGACCAGCCACAGGTAGGAATTGTCCACTGCAGAAAACTGCAGAATCTCATTCTTCAAAGGACCAACCCACATGCCTCTACCCACACCCACACACATACATGCATGTGCACGTTCTATGTGCAGAATCAAGACTATAGATGAAAGGTCCAAGGATACATAATCACATTACACATCACCAGTTTATTTTCTTACTCCAATGCCAAAAACCATAAGGAGATGTATATCCCTCAGTAGGTGCAGAGAAGGTGACTTGGGAGACAGAATTTTTGCTGAAGAAGTGACGTGCAAGGTCGGAGGCAGTTCTGGTTGTAAAAATTCTCAAAATGGCAGATGCTCTCCACAGAGGTTTTTGTCAAAGACCACTTGATGACAAGTTCTTTAAATTCTACTGCGTCATTCAAGATAAGAGTGTCAGATGTTTTGGGCATTAGGTTTGCACAACTCATCCCTATGAAAACATTTTCTACTTTTTCAACCAAGGAAGTAGGTTAAAGAGATTCTCAGGAAAGAATTCTTGGAAAAGAATTTCTTTGCTCCATTGATAATTTGTGGAAATCACTTTAGCTATTAGAGCACTGCCGCTTCAGATGGGTTTTAACACATATTCCGAAATCTCTTCATTTTGTTTTTTTTGTTTTGTTTTGTTTGAGATGGAGTCTTGCTCTGTCACCAGGCTGGAGTGCAGTGGCGCCATCTCGGCTCACTGCAACCTCTGCCTCCCAGGCTCAAGCGATTCTCATGCCTCAGCCTCCTGAGTAGCTGAGATTACAGGCACGCGCCATTACACCCAGCTAATTTTTGTATATTTAGTAGAGATGGGGTTTCATCATGTTGGCCAGGATGGTCTCGATCTCCCAACCTCGTGATCCGCCTGCCTCTGACCTCCCAAAGTGCTGGGATTACAGGCATGAGCCACTGCGCCAGGCCCTTGTTTTTTTGTTTTTTTGTTTTTAATATTAATAGATGCAGGGTCTCACTATGTTGCCCAGGCCGGTCTTGAAACAAAATCTCTTCTAACAAAATACAAGTGTATAGGGTAAGATGGTGTCCATCCTTTAAACTTAGTCATTATACTTCTGTCTTTAAAGAATAAAAAGACTTAACCTTCTCAAACTACTTAGACCTAGTCAGTACACTGTACCAATGTTAGTTAGCTATAAATTATTCATTCTTTTTTTTTTTTTTTTGAGACGGAGTTTTGCTCTTGTCGCCCAGGCTAGAGTGCAGTGGTGGCGTGATCTTGGCTCACTGCAACCTCCGCCTCCTGGGTTCAAGCGATTCTCCTGCCTCAGCCTCCCAAGTAGCTGGGACTATAGGCACGTGCCACCATGCCCGGCTAATTTTGTATTTTCAGTAGAGACAGGGATTCACCATGTTGGCCAGGCTGGTCTCCAACTCCCGACCTCAGGTGATCCGCCTGCCTCGGCCTTGCAAAGTGCTGGGATTACAGGCATGAGCCACTGCGCCTGGCCAGATTATTCATTCCTAATGGATGTCTACACTGTGTCAAGGCACTATTCCAGATCTGATAACACAGTAATAAGCAAAACAGACACAATACATGCCTTTGCGGAGCTTCATTCTGGTTGGGGAAATGGACAACAAGTACATGAATAAATAAATAAAAGACTATCTGACATTGACAAATACTACAAATACAATGAAATAGGCTAATGAGGCAATGGCATTCTGAATTCAGATAACACAAACAGACAATAAAATTTCTTTGAGAAAAAAATCCATGTCCTATTTATCCTTCTTAAGACCCCTGGTATCTAATGCAATGCTTGATATTTGGTAGATGTGCACTTTTTTTTGCAGTTGAATTAATTCTAAATGCAAAAATAAATAAATAAATAAGACATCACCGAAGCAAGAACTTTGAAATAAAGGATTAGAAATTCACCAATAATGCTTAAACTTTTTTGCAGTCAAATTTCTAATACAAATGGCAACCTGCACAGGAAAAGCACTCAGAGCTGCTCTCTGCCGAAGGATGGAGCTTCCATCCTTCTGATCAGGGCACTGCACAAAATGCTCCTAGTCTGTCTAAACTCTGATCTACTCTGCTCCCTGGAAGGAAGGGGGTACTGGCTTCACTTTGATTCAGATTTATTATGGCAGGACATACAATTGCTTCATTACTGCTGGACTTGAGGGAGATTCAGAATGAAACCTAGGTGTTAAAAGCCATTTGATGCTGAACTCTCAGCCATACCTCCTGAGGGGTCAACTGAGACACCAAGCGGAGAAAGAAGTTATTCTCTCATGGATAGCAGGCTGCTGAAACAGTGTCCCTTCCGACTGGCCAATCAATAGCACATTACAAGAACAGGCAAAGAGAGGTCACATGTTCCAACAGGAGATGTTAGGTTATTTATTTATTTCTTTAATTTGTTGGTTTAGTTCCTCCAGACATGTCTATTAGAGAAAAAAGGGTAGGATTGGTTTTTGTAGTTTGTATTTGTGATAAAATTCTGTGTTTGAGTCACACTGGTCTCTGCCTATTTATAATTATTTTTCTTTAATGCAGTGTCCATACAGCAGAAATAAAATTTTGTAAAATGTAAGTACATTGTACAGTACTTACATTACTGTACAATGTAAGTACAGTAGTATTTACATTGTACTGTTAGTAGAAATTGTTTATTTACAACTTAGGTTTTCTATTTATTAGGATCATTAATAGGAAACAACATTCTCACTTCTACAGGGCAACTTGATGTCACAGACGGAGCACTGGGATCTGAATTTCTATCTGAGCTCACTCATGCACTGGCTCTGGGACTTCTGGCTTTGTGGTCACATCTGAATTTTGGCTTTTTCCTCTCTTAGCGGAATGAGCTTGGCAAGTTACCTATCTTCCCCGAGCTTCCACCCCCACCTGAATAAAATGAGGATGACAATATGTACTTCAAAGTTTTTATGATGAATATTAGCATCATAAATGTCATCATTTCTGTATCATCATGTCATCATATGATGCCAATATGTATTAGTTTGCTAGGGCTGCCACAACAAGATGCCCCAAAGTGGGTGGCTTAAACAACAGAAATGTATTTTCTGACAGTTTTGGAGGCTGGAAGTCCAAGATCAAGGTCCTAGCAGGAGTGGATTCCTCTAAGGCCACTCGGCTTGCAGATGGCCATCCTCTTGCTGCTTTTTCATATGGTTGTCCCTTGTATACTTGTGTCCCTGGTGTCTCTTCCTCTTCTTATAAGGAAGAGGTCATATTGGATTGGGGCCCCACCCTAATGGCCCCCTTTTAAATTCTTTCAAGGACTTGTCTCTAAATATAGTTAAATTCTGGGGGGTGGGACTGCAACATATGAATTTTGGGAGGACACAATTCAGTTCATAACATAATGTTTATAAGGTGTATAATAAATTAGATTCCTTTCCTTTTCCCTTAATTTTACAAATTGGCCTAAATCAGCAGGTTTCAAAGTGTGGCCACAGATCCTTGAAGGTCAACAAGATCCTTTCAGGGGATTTGTGAGATCAGAACTATTTTCACACTAATATCAAGATGTTATTTGCCTGTCAGGGTTGACTTTTGCACTGATAGTGCTAAAGCAATGGTGAATAAAACCACTGGCCCCTTAATATGCATCAAGACAGTGGCATCAAACTTTGCTTATAGTCATTGTATTCTTCAATATCATACACTCGTAGCAAAAAAAAAAAAAAGAAAGAAAAAAAGAAAAAAAAGCACCAATTTAACTGAGTGTCTTTGATGAAGCAGTTATTGATTTTATTAAATTTCAACCCTTGAATACACGTGTTTTAAATATTTCGTGTGATGAAATGTGGTGCACACATGAAGTACTGCTTCATACCAAAGTACAATGGTTGTCTCAAGGAAAACCACCTGTGTGGCTGAGTTGCAGCTGACCTAGCCACCTTTGTCATAAAGCACCAACCAGTTTTCTGTTAAGACTTTCAGACTTACAAACTTTGATTTGAGGAAGTTTAACTTGCAGACAAACTATGATTATTGAGACTTTGGTATGTAATGACATTTTTTTGAAAATGAACTAAGTGGACCTCTCAACTGAAGGGAAAAAAAGAACCTGTGTTTTTCAGTATTTGCCCTCAATAATAAAGTGGGAGCTTTCAGGTAAAAATTAGAATTTTGGAAACTTGTATCTGCCACCATGAGATTAACAGATTTCCAAAGTTTAAATACTTTTCTTACATGGCTGGTAGTGATATTAAAAAATATGATTTTTTGCCAAAATTTGGAAGCTCTGCATAGCCCAGCGAAACAATGTTTTCCAAATAACCAATGCATCCTTTTACAAAATCAGGCATGGGTAAAGAAATTCATTCAAAGTGCAAGGTAGACCAATAGATTTTAAAGTAAAAGTTCATTGATTTCGTTTCATAATCTATATTATTGAGCTTTGTTGCAGAACCAAAGAAGAATATCTACAGTTTTCTAAGATGATGAAAATATACTTCTTTTCCAACTACCTATCTGTGTGAGGCCAAATAGAATGGTTACTGAGTTTCCTCCCCCTAACTCTAAAAAATATTGATAACTGCTAGCCTAGACCAACGTCTCCCAAGGCACAGTATACACACTGTTGGTCATGCATAAGATGGTTCTAATAAAAGCACACATAAACTTTTTAAGGTTTTTATAATTGCAAATTTAATTGATTTTGGCAAATTATACTGGTTTTCCATGTTATAGTTTTACAAAGCTTTCTTTTTTCATACATTTACTTATATTAAAAAGTGAATTTAATGGAAACATGCAGATATGGTAAAAATGGTGGCAGTTGTATGAGAATGACTGACGTATGGGAAGCTCTGGTCCCAGGATATATTTTCAAAAGCATGTATTGCACTGGGTTATTTTTTTCTAACTTGGGCCTTCTCACCCAACATTTTTACATATTAACGATTATCATGAATGTGAAAAAACATTTTAAATGGTCCATTTTCAAGGCATGATAAATCTAAGTACTGGCGGCCAGCCTGTGGATGTAACAAACCGCACATCTCATGCACCTAGAAGGTCACGATAAGTGAACAGAATGTAGAGGAGGGATCAGCCCATAAAAGGGAAGAAAGTTTCATTATTGGGAAATCGAAACTTAAGCAGGGAAGGCGGTGGGGTATAACCTTATAAGGGGGATCATGAAACTTAGGCGACATCCGGGAAGATTGTAACCCCACAGTACTCAACCAATGAGGAACTAAGGGAGGCACTTGCGTGCTAGGAGATAAATTACCTTATGTAACTGCCCTGGATGTGCCTGCCTACCAAACACCCCATCTTGCAAGACCACCATTAAAAGTCTTGCTTTCACTGTTCTTCGTGTCTCTGAGTCCATTCTTTGGGTTTGGACAGGTGAATGTGTGTTTCTCACAATGAAGAAACAGAATTTACTTACAGTACAAATTATTCTCCATCTCATTCAGACCACAAAGTTCTATTTGAGGCCCAGATAATTAGTTTGATTTAGCTATCTGCAGTAACAATTTGAAGTCTCCAATTCGTTCTGGATTTTGTAGACATAGTTCTCATTACACAGCTGGTAATATTACTTGGTGAAATAGAAAATATCACTTACCAGTTCTTTTACTTTAATCTCATCTTCTGTCTACAAGCTATGTCAAGCCCTAGGCTTCCTTTAAATTAGAAAACCCCCCAAATTCATGCTGTATGGACAATGACTGATACCTCCATTCACTTTCTAACTCCGTGGAAAGTGGTTCAGGAGCCAGTCTTGAGAAATAGGGTAGTTCAGGGAACAGAGTGCTGAAGGCAGCATCTGGAGATTTGGGTTCTTCCCATGACACTGACCCAATTTTGCACTGATGCTTTGGGCAAAACTCAATCTCTCCGGACCTGGCTTTCGGTATCTGCAAAACAAGGAGTTGAACTAAATAATTTTTCAGTTCAAACAGCCTGACTCAGAAGAGGGCTAGAAAGAGCTCGTCAGGGAGCCATTTCTCTAGGGGACTGCAGAGGAAAGGGAGCATTCAGCCCCTCAAGAGGCACCACTCAGGACACTGAATGCCAGGCTCTGCCTTTGCGGACATGGACTCCATTTCCATTTAAATGGTGTTATTTTATCTTAATCTGTTACTCTGCAGTGGCACCGAAACTTAATATAATTAAAAGAAGGGGGTGGACATATTGAATGGGTGGCAAGGCGTGGCTGCCTGAGCCCCAGGAACTGTGAATTCTAATCTTGGCTCTGCTGCTGTCTCAGGACACATCATGTACCGTTTCTAAAACCTAGACAGCTTCTGGACAACATCGTTAGCCTATCTCACAGGACTGTTGTGGGAAATAATTTGCAAAAATAGCAGTGTAAAACAGTTTGCAAAATGAAGTGCTAAACTGAAACTTGGGCAACATGCTGAGTATTCCTATTCTGTCCAGCTACCTAATAAATATAAATTTGCTATTAGTTGAAAAGTCCTTAAGAATATAACTACTTAATCAATACAACACCAGCAGCCTGACAAATTAGTATGAAGCCACAAGCCTGAGACCTGCAAGAAATTAAATTGGTGCTTAACAGAAATTGGACTGTGAGCAAGATAATTTCTGGAAATTTAAATTTCAACCCACAAAACCTGAACCACATTATACACTTTTAGGTGTAGGTGCACGTAATGGCTAGGTCCACATTGCTGTTACACATATTACAAGCAAATGTGAGAAGACAAACAAAAATGTTTTGGGGAACCCAGAAATTTTTTAAATCTATCTGCAAAATTGACATGCAAAATATGCTTTTATAATGAATTTTAAAAGAGACTTTACAAATTTTTTAAAGTTGCTATTATTACTCTAAGTAAATTTGTCTTTTAAAATTGTTTCATTTAAACTAGGCAATTTAAGAGTTAAGAACTGGAGAGAAAGAGAAAGAAAGAAGTTTATTTTGATGCTCATTTCTCTTTCCTCTAAGTCCCATACAAGCAATTGAACAAGAGACTTGCAAAACTGAGGTTGACAAAGGTGTGTGTGTGTGTGTGTGTACATGTATGTACACACACAGAAGTCAGGAAAACAGCTGGAATAGTTGAGTTGTGCTAGACCTCTCCTGAGCATTGTGATTGGTCATTCCTCTGGTGGGTCTGTTTTTCTGTTTACCTTTTCTTGGTCATAAAAGCTAGCCATATCTTTAGGGCAGCCTCCTTAAAGGAAGTGCTTCGATTCTGGCATAATGAAAGGTCTGAATAAATGAATGCTAAGAGTTTTTGTCACCTCTGTGTTCCTGGGGACTCCCCGTCTGCCAGCCTAACACGTCTTGCAAACTTACCAACAGTCTGTCCCCCGAGGGCCAGCAGAAGGTTTCCTTGATTGCCCTGTGTTCTTTTGCTGGATGCAAAGGTTTAATCATGGTCAGATTCCCTCGCCTCATTTCCATGGAGTTAAACTAAATGACAATCTGGCACTCCATCTTGTCTCGCAGTCAGCAGGAAATGGCAGCTCCACGGAGACTGATCTGAAGGGAAAATAAACTTTTTTTGCTAGAAGCAGCCAACCCAGACATTTCTTATTCCACAGGTAGTCGATAAAGTATTAATGACTGCAGAGATTTGAAAGGCCCCAGACGAAGAGGCTATTCTAGGCTTTCCCTTCCTGGTTTGCCCTTTAAATCACTTTGTATCTATAGGCAAATGTAACTCAAGAAACAAACTCCAGAATGAGGTATCCCAAATGACACAAAGAGAATAGACTTCCTGTTTCCCATTATTTCACTGTAGGGAGCTGAAAAACAGCAATTCTTTGCAACTTGCAAGGCCATGGCAAAAGAAAAGAAAACTCAGGGCAAGAGGAGAATGAGAAAGAGAGAAAGGAGAATTAAACTTCCCTGATTATCAAGTGGAAATAAGTCAAACAATGATACACATGCCAGGTATACTCACAAAGCTCTCTGTGGAAATCTTCATTCCTTTATGGCTGTTAAACAGGATCATTTTAACAGCTGTTTCTTTGACATTACTTGTTGGCATCTAAAAATATGCCAGAAGCTGTAATGCAGGCCAGAGATGAAACTTCCATTTTTTCCTAGTGTTTTCCCTTCTCTTTTGAAACCTAGTAACCAACAAATGACACATTAATTCCTTGAGCAATGAAATTAAACAAAGTAGGATTAATGTCCACTTCGCTAAAATGAATCAAATGAAATAAATATGTGATTGAAACTTGTCAGAATTAGAGAAAATAACCTGCTTATATGCGATTTTTGAAATGAGCACCTCAGGCACATTTAGTGAATTTTGCTGGAAGAATGTGAAAAATGAATAGTTCTCCATGGAATTTCTGTTAGATGGTCTCTAAAACAGCACCCTGATCAAACCGTTCCTCTCCCATTAAAAAAAAAAAAAGTCAAAGCCAAAGGAAGAATTCCTAAAAGTTAGGAAATTGAATGTTTATTTTTGCTATTGTTTTCATACTAAATAGGAACATGAAAGAAATCTTTCACTCCGCAGCTGCATCTAATTTAAAATGAAGCTCCCCAAAGAGGAGTGAAGAGGATGTGATGAGGAGCAGTTAAACATGGATGCTAATATTTTGTGAGGCATCTGGTACTGTTCCACCACCTAGAATTCTAAGAATCAAATTAGTAGATTCAATTCTGCCAAAGTTATCAAATTATTTGTCCAAAGGATTGTGCAAAGCAGGCCCCTCCTTACCAACATCTGCTCTACCCATCCAGTGAGGACCAAAGATGACCATCTATTTGATTTGTGGAGACGGTACGTTTCACCCGTTGCTGGTCTGGCTGAACACTGTACCTTTCATCATCAAAGTCCTCAGTTATTGCATGAATCTGCAGAGAACAGTAATAAACTACTTCATCTTTAGGTCCATATAGAGATAATTCAAATATTTGATTTGAATTGTCAAATACTTACATATTTCACAAATACGTTAAAAATGTTTTAGCACCTGTGTCACCATTTTAAGTGAACACCCAAGAACCTCACCAGCAAATAAATGAATGTAGTACTTTTTTGGAGCGTGGGGGAGAACACAAAAGGAAAAGTAGTAGGGGTTTTCTTACTACTTGTTACATTCAGAGCCTTTTAATTTGTTTGAGAAATATTATTTAAAGCTAGAAAACGTGGTAATCCTATCAAGTCTGACTGTCCATCCTTGATGCATGTTGGAATCAGATGACAGACAATGGGCAAAATCTGTTAGGCTAAAAAGCTGAAATGAAAAGTTGCCAGGGATTTTATTTGCCAATGTCTCACAAGAGGTAAGGAATGAATGACTATTTATCAGTCTGGGATATGTGCAATTTGGCTTTTGCACATAGGAATTTCTCTTCCCTCCTACAAAAATGAAAACTGGAGTTTGAGGGTGCATTAACCATACTGGATTCAAAGACAACTGACTGGAACCTGACCAGCGAGGATGTGGCTGTGTAGCTCAAATTTATGACGGTGCATCTGCTGTGAGTGGTGTCTTGAATGGAGGCCAGGCCCTCTTCCGTCAGCCGCATCCATATGCTACGCATGTGTTCACTGTACGCACACTTTTTAAATTTAGCTCTTGTGGGTACATGTTCTACACTTTCCCCCTGTACATGATTTTTTTTAAATATGCTTTAGAAAATATACACAATCTTTTCAAAGTCTTTGCTGACTCACTGGGGGTTCTTTTGAATGTTTTCCTTTTGAAAGCCTTCAATTTAGGTAGTCAAAAGTGTGTGACAAAAGCTACCCTTAGTCTACTAAGATTAAAATCTACTGCTCATTTTAAAATAGCTGTTTTGTGATGGCCTGTCAAAAAACTTCTTTTTTTCTATCCAGAAGCAGACCACAGCTCTTTTTGATAGACTACAACACGGTGAGAAAAGATAGGAAAACAATCATCGTGACCAGTTTGGGCCAGTTTGTGTGTTAGTCTTCCAAACATCTTGCATTTTACAGTTTAGTGACAGGACAACACAGGTTTCAGTACTAAAACTGTCAGTATGACTGCCTCCGAAGTGTCTCTCTTAGGAAGATGGAGATTCAGACATTTCTGATGTAAAAATTCAAACAACTATGTTGTCCATTAGATTAATTTCCATAGCTCCTTTTTCTAATGGCTGAGTTGTGAATCAAAGTTACTACCTGGGTCAGGCACTCCTGGAACAAGATTGTGAAATTGGTTGGCTGCAACTTTCCTGGAGGCTTGTGTTTTCATCTGACTTTCGTGATTATATTTTATCATCTTCTTTGCACCTTAGAAAACAAAAAGGCATTATTATTGTGGGTGTTTATAAATATGTTCCTATTTAGCACTTTTTTTTTAAGATGGAGCCTCCCTCTGTTGCCCAGGCTGGAGTGCAGTGGCACGATCTTGGCTCACTGCAACCTCCACCTCCCGGGTTCATCCGATTCTCTTGCCACAGCCACCTGAGTAGCTGGGATTACAAGTGCCTGCCACCACGCCTGTCTAATTTTAATTTTTTTATTTTATTATTATTATTTTTAGTAGAGACAGGGTTCCACTATGTTGGCCAGGATGGTCTCGAATTCCTGTCCTCAAGTGATCTGCCCACCTCGGCCTCACAAAGTGCTGGGATTACAGGTGTGAGCCACCGCGCCCAGCCCCTATTTAGCATTTAAATGCATACTTTCAAAATGTTCAATTTGTACTTCCCTTGATCCTGAAATCACAGTTCTATTTTTCTTTTTCTATAGACAGATAAGATAGACAACTATGCTTTCATTTTATTATAATTCCTGGAAGGCCAGGACAATGCTTTCTTTCATTTTGATTTTTTTCTTTCTTCTCTTTTATCTTACTCTCTTCATGACATCTACAGTCTTATGCACACAGAAAGCATTCTTTTTTTTTTTTGTGAGACAGAGTTTCACTCTGTCCACCAGGCTGGAGTACAGTGGTGTGATCTCGGCTCACTGCAACCTCTGCCCCCTGGGTTGAAGCGATTCTCCTGCCTCAGCCTCCCAAGTAGCTGAGATTACAGGCGCCTGCCACCGCACCCAGCTAATTTTTGTATTTTTAGTAGAGACGGGGTTTCACCATCTTGGCCAGGCTGGTCTTGAACTCCTGACCTGGTGATCCACTCGCCTCGGCCTCCCAAAGTGCCAGCATTTCAGATATGACACACCATGCCTGGCTAGAAAGCATTCTTAATTGGCTGAGTTTCCCTCTTCTCTTATTACCAAGCCTAAGATTTGGGAAACAATAGCTTCCGAAGTAGTTTTCATATAATCTCTTAAATCATTAGAAAAATGCACCCAATAATACAATGTGAAATACAGGATTTACATTTTTAATATATATTTGGATACTTATCTCCTCTGAAACACCCTTTAAAATACAAACGACATCAAACTTTTTGAAGTAATTCTTAGCGTTATTGGAAATGTTTACACTTTTGGAATGGTTGACAGGAAAATAATTGGATGACAGTCACATAATTGATTAATTCAGTAAATTCAGCCTGTAAAATAAACCAGTTTGGGTATCATATGAAATGAAACATCTAAATACTTCACATTCAGCCAGTTAGTTTACCATCAAATAGCCAGCCATGAATTAAAGGAGAAAATAAATTATCCCTGAGAAATGGCTTTGTACGGTGTATTTGCACCTGTCTTCCTTGAGGAAGGGTAATCCTCTAATTCAATCTAGCTTACAGCTCTAGGTCACTGCAGTTGATCAAATGATAAAGAAAAAAAACCATTAAGGGATTTTACCCAAGGCTGGGAATAATTTAGAACTAACACTCTGAGACTAGAGTTTAACACAACACTCGCTTCATGAATCTTTCTTAAGGCTACTATATAAATTCAATCATTTTCAAAGAAGCATTCAGGGTTCCATGAAACATCACATGCCTGAGAATTTGTGAGTTCCTGTAGGGTCTAGTGACTCCTCTCACATTCTTCCTACTTCATACACAAATTCATGGTGCTTACATAAAAAGCCCTGGCCCTCCTCTAGTCTTGAAAGCAGCCGTCCTGCTGTGTATTCTCTTTTGGTAGAGGGTTGGACACAGTTACACTTCACTTGAAAATCTTACTCAGCTAGAAGGCAGTCATTCAATTTCTTCAAACACCCTCTAACCTGTGGTCTTATCTCACATCTGGTTCAAAGTTAAATTTCTTTCTCCTGCTAAAGGAAGAAGATTATCACTTCATGCAAGCCTTGTCCCTGTAATGGCTCCATCTCCAACCTCATCCATTCACTGAATCCTGACGACTCTCACTCCTAAATTTCTCTCATCCACCCTCTTCTCTCCTCCAGGCCTTCTGCTGTGGTCTGATTTCAGACCTTCCTCACCCCGGATTACCACAATATCCCCCTCCAGCCTACTTCTCTACTTCATCCTCCACACTGCTGCCAAAAGGATATTTTTAACTTTCAATTTTGAAATAATTTTAGACTTACAGAGAAGTTGCAGAATCAGTACAGAGTTCCCATAAACCATTCATCAAGCTTTTCCTAATGTTAATAGGAAATGTTTATAATCTCTTATATGACTATAATACAATCACTGAAAGATTTTTAAAAATGAATATTTTTCTTTGAAAATTCATAATTTTATACATTTGTGAGGCATAATGTGATGTTTTCATATATGTATACGAACTGGAATAATTACATCCAGCTAATTAACATATCCATCACCTCACTTATCATTTTTTGTGGTGAGTCATTTTTTAATTTACTCTTAGTTACTTTGAAATATACAATACATTATTATTGACTCTAGTCTCCCTGCTGTGCAATAGATCTTAAAACTTATTCCTACTTACTGAAACTTTGTACCCTTTGACTAACTAACAACTTCCCATTTTCTCTCCCATCCCCACAGCCTTTGGTGACCTTCGTTCTACGCTACATCCAGGAGTTAGACTTTTTTAAGTTTCCACATATAAGTAAGATCATCTGTCTTTCTGTGCCTGGCTTATTTCACTTCGCATAATGTCCTCCAAGTTCATCCATATTGTCACAAATAAGAGAATTTCCTTTTTTGAAAGGCTGAATAATATTTCATTGTATATTCATACCACACTTTCTTCATCTGTGGATCCATTCATGGGTACTTAGGTTGATTCCATATCTTGGCTATTGTAAATAATGCTGCAATTAACATGGGAGTGCAGATATCCCTTCAACATATTGATTTCATTTCCTTTCGATATATACTCAAGTATGAGATTGCTGGATCATATAGTTCTATTTTTGGTTTTTGTAAGGAACCTCCATACTGTTTTCTATAATAGCTGTACTATTACATACCCAACAACAATGTACAAGGGTTCCCTTTGCTCTGCAGACTCACCAATACTTGTTATCTTTCATCTTTTTGATAACAGCCATTCTAACATGTGTAAGGCGATATCTCATTGCGATTTTAATATGCATTTCCCTGATGATTAGTGATACCGAGCATTTTTTCATGTACCTATTTGTATGTCTTCTTTTGAGAAATGTCTGTTCAGGTCCTTTACCCACTTTTTTTTCCCTTTGAAAAAGAAATTAACTTTTAAGTTCAGGTGTACATGTGCAGGTTTATTACACTGGTAAACTTGTGTCATGGGGGTTTGTTATACAGATTATTTCATCACCCAGGTATTAAGCCTAGTACCCATTAGTTACTTTTCATGATCCTCGTCCCTCCAAGCCTCCACCCTCTGATAGGCCCCAGTGTGTGTTGTTCCCCTCTATGTGTCCATATGTTCTCATCATTTAGCTCCTACTTACAAATGAGAACATGCGGTATTTGGTTTTCTGTTCCTGAATTAATTTGCTAAAGATAATGGTTTCCAGCTTCATCCACGTCCCTGCAAAGGACATGATCTCATTTTTTCATATGGCTGCCTAGTATTCCATGGTATATATGTATCACATTTTCTTTATCCAGTCTGCCATTGATGGGCATTTAGGTTGATTCCATTCTTTGCTATTGCAAATAGTGCTGCATGAACATACACATGCATGTGTTTTTATAAAAGAATGATTTATGTTACTTTGGGTATATACCCAGCAATGGGATTCTTGGGTCAAATGGTATTTCTATCTTTAGGTCTTTGAGGAATCGTCACATTGTCTTCCACAATAATTGAACTAATTTACACTCCCACCAACAGTATATAAGCGTTCCTTTTTCTCCACAACCTTGCCAACATCTGTTATTTTTTGACTTTTTAATCATAGCCATTCTGACTGGTGTGAGATGGTATCTCACTGTGGTTTTGATTTGCGTTTCTCTAATGATCAGTGATGCTGAGCTTTTTTTTTATATGATTGGTGGCCCCACATGTATGTCTTCTTTTAAGGAGTGTCTGTTCATGTCCATGGCCCACTTTTTTATGGGTTTTTTTTCATGTGAATTTGCTTAAGTACCTTAGAGGTGCTGGATATTAGACCTTTGTCAGATGCATAGTTTGCAGAAATTTTCTCCCATTCTGTAAGTTGTCTGTTTACTCTGTTGATAGATTATTTTGCTGTTCAGAAGCTCTTGTCTAATTACATCCATTTGTCAATTTTTGCTTTTGTTGCAATTGATTTGGAGTCTTCATCATGAAATCTTTGTCCGTGCCTATGTCCTAAATGGTATGGTCTAGGTTGTCTTCCAGGGTTTTTATAGCTTTAGGTTTTATATTTAAGCCTTTAATCAATTTTGAGTTAAGTTTTGTATATAGTTTAAGAAAGGGGCCCAGTTTCAACCTTCTGCATATGGCTAGCCAGTTATCCCAGCACCATTTATTAAATAGGGAACCCTTTCCTCATTGCTTGTTTTTGTCATGGTTGTCGAAAATCAGATAGTTGTAAGTGTGCAGCCTTATTTCTGGGTTCTCTATTCTGTTCCACTAGTCTATGTGCCTGTTTTTGTACCAAAACCATGCTGTTTTGGTTACTGTAGCCCTGTAGTATAGTTTGAAGTTGGGTAGTATGATGCCTCCAGCTTTGTTCTTTTTGCTTAGGATTGCCTTGGCTATTCAGGCATTTTTTCAATTCTATATGAATTTTAAAATAGTTTTTTTCTAGTTCTGTGAAGAATCTTCATGGTTGTTTAATAGGAATAGCACTGAATCTGTAAACTGCTTTGGGCAACATGGCCATTTTAATGATATTGATTCTTCCTATCCATGAGCATGGAATGTTTTTCCTTTTGTTTGTGTCATCTCTGATTTCTTTGAGAAGTGTTTTGTAGTTCTCCTTGTAGTGATCTTTCACCTCCCTGGTAAGCTGTATTACTAGGTATTTTATTCTTTTTGTGGCAACTGTGAATGGGAGTACGTTCCTGATTTGGATCGCAGCTTGACTGTTGTTCAGGTATAGGAATATTTGCCCACTTTTTCATCAGGTTATTTGTTTTCTTGCTACTGAGTTGTTTGAGTTTCTTATATATTTTGGATATTAACTCTTTATCAGATGTATGGTTTGCAAATATTTTCTCCCACTCTGTGTGTTTTCTCTTCATTTTGCTAGTTGTTTCCTTTGCTGTGCAGAAGCTTTTTAGTTTAATATAGTCCCATTTGTCTATTTTTGCTTTTATTTCCTGTGCTTTCAGAATCATATATAAAAAATTATTGCTCAGATCAATGTTGTAGAGCTTTCCCCCTATGATTTCTTCTAGTAGCTTTACAGCTTCAGGTCTTATATTTAGGTCTTTAATTCATTGTGAGTTGATTTTCATATATGATGTGAAATAAGGATCCAATTTCATTCTTCTGGATGTGGATATCCAGTTGTCCTAGCACCATTTATAGAAGAAGCTGTCCTTTCCCCATTATGTGTTCTTAGCACCTTTGTGGAAGATCAATTGACTGTAAATATGTGGACTTATTTCCAGGCTTCGTATACTGTTCTATTGGTTGATACCTGGTATTATTCCAGCTGTTTGGTTAAAATAGCCTTATAATATATTTTGAAATCAGGGAGTGTGACGTGCCCAGTTTTGTTCTTTTTACTCAAGATTGTTTTAGATATTTAGGAACTTTTGTAGCTCCATAAGAATTTAATGACTGTCTCTTTCTATTTTTGTGAAAAATGATATTGGAGTTTTGATAGGGGTTGCATTAAACTTGTAGATTGCTTTGGGTAATATAGACATTTTAACAGTATTAATTCTTTCAGTCTATGAACACAGGATGTCTTTCCATTTATTTGTGTTTTATTCAATTTCTTTCAGTAGCGTTTTATAGTTTACAGTATACAGATCTTTTTTTTTTTTGAGATGGAGTCTCGCTTGGTCGCCCAGGCTGGAGTGCAGTGGCGCTTGACTCACTGCAAGCTCCACCTCCCAGGTTCATGCCATTCTCCTGCCTAGGCCTCCTGAGTAGCTGGAACTACAGGCGCCCGCCACCACGTCTGGCTAATTTTTTGTATTTTTAGTAGAGATGGGGTTTCACCGTGTTAGCCAGGATGGTCTCCATCTCCTGACCTCGTGATCCGCCCGCCTTGGCCTCCCAAAGTGCTGGGATTACAGGCATGAGCCACCACGCCTGGCCAGTATATAGATCTTTTACCTCCTTGCTTAAATTTTCTACCCCTAAGTATTTTTGTTGCTGTTTTTGCTATGTAAATGGGATTAATTTCCTTTTCAGTGGTTTGTTATTAATGTATAGAAATGCTACTTATTTTTGTATAATGATTTAGTATTCTGCAGTTTTGCTGAATTCCTTTATCAGTTCTAACAGTTTTTTAGTGGAGCTTTTAGGGTTTTCCTTACATAAGATCATGTCATCAGCAAACAGAGATAAAATTTTGCTTATTCTCTTTCTATTAGAATGTCTTTTATTTCTTTCTCTTGCCTAGTTGCTCTGGCTAGGATATCCAGTACTACACTGAAAAGAAATTATGAGAGTGGGCATCCTTGTCTTCCCTGATCTTAGAGGAAAAGCTTTCAACCTATCACTGTTGAGTATGATGTTAGCTATAGATTTGTCACATATGGCCTTTATTTTTGTTGAGGTACATTCCCTCTGTACCTAATCCATTATTTTTTTAAATCATGAAAGGATGCTGAATTTTTTCAAATGCTTTTTCTGCATCTATTGAAATAATCACATGATTTTTATTCTTCATTTTGTTAATGTGATGCGTCACACTGATTGATTTACATATGTTAAGTCATCCTCACATCCAAAGGATAAATCCCACTTGATCATGGTGAATGATTCTTTTAACATGTTGTTGAATTCAGTTTGCTAATATTCTGTTGAGTATTTTTGCATTTATGTTCATCGGGGATATTGGCCTGTAATTTTTCTTTCTTGTAGTGTCCCTGTCTGGCATTGATATCAGGGTAATACTAGCCTTGTAAAATGAGAAGTATTCCATTCACTTCAATTTTGCAAAAGAGTTTGAGAAGGATTGGTATTTGTTCTTCTTTAAATGTTTGACAAAATTCAGCCATCTGGTCCTGGGCTTTTCTTTGATGGAAATTTTTTATTATTGATTCAATCTTCTCACTCATTATTGTTCTGTCAAACAACAGACTCATTATTGGTCTGTTCAGGTTCTCTATTTTTTCATGATTCAGTCTTGGTACATTGTATGTGTCTAGGAATGTATTCATTTATTCTAGGTTATGCAATTTGTTGGCATAGTAATTTCTTATAATGCTTTGTATTTCCATGGAACCTGTAATAATGTCTCTTCTTTCATTTCTGATTTTATTTGTTTGAGTGTTCTCTTTATCTCCTAGTTAGTCTAGCTAAGGGGTTTGTCAATTTTATTTATCTTTTCAAAACATGAACTCTTGGCCAGGTGCAGTGTCTCATGTCTGTAATCCCAGCACTTTGGGAGGCCAAGACGGGCGGAATACCTGAGGTCGGGAGTTTGAAACCAGCTTGACCAACATGGAGAAACCCCATGTCTACTAAAAATACAAAATTAGTCAGGCATGGTGGTGCATGTTTGTAATCCCAGCTACTCGGGAGCCTGAGGCAGGAGAATCACTTGAACCTGGGTGGTGGAGGTTGCAGTGAGCCAAGATTGCGCCATTGCACTCCAGCAACAAGAGTAAAACTCCATCTAAGAAAAAAAAAAAAACCAACTTGTTTTTCTAGTCTCTATTTTATTCATTTCTGCTCTGATCTTTGTTATTTATTTCCTTCAGCTAATTTTGTGCTTAGTTTGTTCTTCTTTTTCTAATTCCTTGAGGCATAACATTAGATCATTTATTTGTGATCTTTCTTCTTTTTTTGATATTGGTGTTTATTGCTATAAATTTCCCTCTTAGGACTTCTTTTGCTGCATCCTATAAGTTTTGCTGTATTTATTTCCATTTTTATTTGTCTTTAGGTATTTTTAAAATTTTCTTTTAGATTTCTTACGTGACAAATTAGTTGTTTAGGAGAATGTTGTTTAATTTTCACATATTTGTGAATTTTCCAAGATTTTTCCTGTTATTTATTTCTGGTTTCATGCCATTGGGATAGAAAAAAGTTCTTGATATGATTTCCATCTTCTTACATTTGGTAAGACTCATTTTATAGCCTAACACAAGGTCTGTCCTGGAGAATGATCCATGTTTGCTTGAGAAAAATATGTATTCTGTTGCTGTTGGATGAAATGTTCTGTACAGGTCTGTTAGATTCATTTAGTCTACAGTCTAATTCAAGTCCAGTGTTTTCTTATTGATTTTCTGTCTAGATGATCTGTCCACTATTGAAAGTGGGGTATTAAGTTCCCTACTATTATGGTATTGCATTCTGTCTCTCCCTTCAGATAATATAGTAATTGCTTTATATATTTTGGTGCTCTGATATTGGGTGCACACATATTTACAATTGTTATGTCCTCTTGATGAATTGACCCCTTTATCATTATATAATGACTTTTGTTGTCTCTTTTTACAGTTTTTGACTTATATAAATATAGCTTCCTCTGCTCTCTTTTGATTTCTATTTGTGTGAAATATCTTTCCCATCCCTTCACTTTCAGTCTATGTGTGTTCTTACTAGTAAAGTGAGTCTCTTCGTTGGAAGCATGTAGTTTTTTTTTTTTTTTAATCTATTCAGTCATGCTATGTCTTTTGATTGGAGAATTTAACCCATTTACATTCAGGGTAACTACTGATGAATAAGGACTTGCTACTACTGTCTTGTAATTTGTTTTCTGGTTGTTTGTAGATTCTTTGTTTCTTCCTCACTTGCTGTTTTCCTTTGTGGTTTAATGGTTTTCTGAGATAATATGCTTTGAATTCTTTCTTTTGATATTTTTGCAGCTACTATGCATGTTTTGTTTGTAATTACCGTGAGGCTTACATAAAACATCTTATAACAGGCTATTTTAAGCTGATGACAACTTACCTTTCATTGTATGTAAGAACTCTACATTTTTATTCCTTCCCCTCCACCTTTTATAATATTGATGTCAAAATTTATGTCTTTATGTTATTTGTGCCTTAACAATTTATTTTAGCTACAGTTTTTTTAAAAATAGTTTTGTCTTTAACTCTTACAGTAGAAATTAAATTGGTCTATACTCTACCCTTACAGTATTAGGATAGTCTGGATGATTATATATTACTTATACCATTGAGTTTTTTTACTTTTACCTGTTTTATTTTATTAGCAGTCTTTTTTTTCAACTTAAAGAATTATCCATAGCAACTCCTATAAGGCAGTCCTAGTGGTGATTAACTCTCTTAGCTTTTGTTTATCAGGAGAGTTTGTATTTCTCCATCATTTCTGAAGGATAGCTTTTCCAGGTAAAGCATTCTTGCTTGGTAGTTTTTTTTTTTAACTTTACCACTTTGAATATGTCATCCCACTCTGTCCTGGCTCACAAGGTTTCTGCTGAGAAATCTGCTAACAGCCATACGGGGACTGTCTTCAATATTATATGTTTCTTATTTCTTTCTGTTTTCAGAATTTTTTTATGGTGTTTGATTTTTGATAGTTTGAGTATGATGTGTCTTGGTGAACTCTTTTTTGGATTGAAATTTATTGGAGACTTCTGAGCTTCCTGTGCCCGGATTTTGTCATCTGTCCTTAGATTTGGGAATTTTCAGCCATTATTTTATAAAATATTATTTTGGGGCCTTTTCTCTATCTTTTCATTCTAGAATTCGTATTAGGCAAAGTTTCATTCTCTTCAACAAATCACTAGGATTTCTATTTGTTTTTTGTTTGTTTTTACTGTTTTTGTTTTTTGGGGGAGAGGATCAAACTTCTCATTTTGCTCATGAATGTTTTCAAAATTTCATTGCATTTCTATTTGTATTTTCTTATGGTTTCCCAAAGAATTCAGAAGATTATACTGAATTATTTGTCAGCCATTTCATAGATCTCCATTTCTTCGAGATTTATTATTGGAGCTTTATGAGTTTCTTTTGATGGTGTAATATTTCCCTGGTTCTTCAACATCCTTGTGCCCTTGCATTGGTATCCGCACATTTGAGGACATGGCCACCTCTTCCAGCCTCCAGGTGTCTTCAGTGGTGATAGACCTTCACTATTTATTCTAGCCTGGGATTGGATGCAACTCTAGGCAGGCAGACCTTGCTGTTGGGTTCTCTAGTTGGGCTGAACCACTGTCTGTGTTCTGAAATTGAGCAGAACTATTGGATGTGCTCTACAGTCTGGTGAGACCAATGGCTGGATTCTGATAAGGCAGGGCTGCTGACTGGACTCTGCAATTGCCTCTGATCAGCCTGGGCTGCAGGCTGTCATCCCTGGCTGGATGACATCACTGTTTGTAATCTGTAGTTGGACAAGGCCGCATCGTAAGTTCCAAGGTTGGGCAAGGTCTCTGGGGTTGCTGTAGAACCACTCAGGATGAGCAGAGCCAGAGGCTATGCTCCACAGATATTCATGGATATACACTTGCCTTGTAGCTACTTGGCCACTGGGGTTGAGCAGGACCAGAAGTTTCTGCTTGCAGACCTGCACTTGCCTCCCAGCTAAAGGATATTTTTAACTGAAATCTGGTAATGTTATTTCTTAGCTTATAATCCACCCATGGGCCTCCAACACCTTCCAGATATATGCAAACTCCTTGGTATGGCTATGGAGCCCTCCACAGTCTGATCCTCTCACCTCTTCAGCTTTGTCTTCCAATGATTTTCTATTTGTGATGGTTAATTTACAAGTCAGTTTGATTGGGTCAAGGGATGCTCAGATATTTGGTTAAACATTATTTCTAGCCATATCTATGAGGGTATTTTTGGATGAAATTAGCATTAAATCAGTAGACTGAGTAAAGATTACCCTCTGCATTGCGAGTGGGCATTGGACATCATTTAATCTGTTGAGAGATTGAATAGAACAAAAGGGTGGAGGAAGGGAGAAATTACTCTCTCTTCCTGGCTGCTGAGCTGGGACACTGGTCTTCTCCTGCCCTCAGACTGGTACTTACACCACTGGTGCCCTTGGTTGTAAGCCTTCAGACTTGGACTGGAACTACACCACTGGCTTATCTAGATCTCCAATTTCCAGACGACAGATCATGGGACTTCCCAGCCTCCATAATTGCATGAGCCAATTCCTTATAATACATCTTTAGATAGATATAGAGATAGAGATATACTAACAGTAATATATATTATATATATGTATATTATATATATATATGTAAAATTTCCTATTACTTTGGTTTCTGTAGAGAACCCTAATCAACACTACCTGATCTCTAGTCACGGGTAGGATACTAGGTATAGGTTGTGGAATTTGTTCTTATTCTTTTGGGCCTTGGCACATGCTTGCTATTTTCTCTTTCTTGGATGTCCTGCATGCCACTCTATGCCCCTACATTCCAAACCTTCCTAGTTTCATTTGGCTAACATCTACTTGACCTTCAAGACCTGACTCTTTCCTGTTCTCTGATACCCTTAGCACCTGGGCATCTGTTTATCATAATATTTGTCACACTCTCTTATCATTTCTGCTCACCAGATTCTTTTCTGTACTAGATTCTATGCTCTAGTATCTAGGACAGTAGCTAACACATAACGAGTTTTCATTATGCCTAAAGCAGGGGCCAGCAAACTATGGCCCACGTGCAAAATCTGACCCTCTGCCTGTTTGGTAAATAAAGTTTTATTGGACCACAGCCATGCTCATTGATTTTTGTATTGCCTGTGGCTGCTTTTGCACTGCAGCAGCTGAGTTGGGTAGTTGAAACAGAAACCATATGGTCCACAAAGTATAAAATATTTATTATCTGGTCCTTTCCAGAAAAAAGTCTGTCAACCACTGGTCCAGTGGATAAACCAGGAGTCAATTATATTTAATATTTTATATTTGATTATCAATGGCAATGTGTGTTAGAAATCAATAGATTTGTTAAAAAGAGACCTTTTTCAGGGCATTAATAACAATCATCATAAATTTAAAAGTGGAAATTGGCAAAGATGTTTTCAAATAACAATTTCCTGTAAGGGTCCAGGGAAACAGTCACTCACACACTGCTGGTGTGAGTGTAAATTACTACATTATTTCTGGAGGGAAATTTGACAATATATTTCTAAAGCATTAAAGTCATGCATAAAATTTGTTCCAGAAATTCCACTTTTAGAAATTTGCCCTAAGGAATAATCAGAGATGTACGCAAAGATTTATGTCCCGTGTTCATTGGAGCATTATTTACAATACTGGAGAAAATACACCAGCTAAATACCACCTAAATAGCTAGCAGAAGAAAAATGGTTAAATAAATTGTACTGTATCCAGAGCCTGGGAAATAAATGTAGCCATTACAAATCATGCATAGAATACTTATCGATATATGTAAATGCTCATGAAGTATTGTTAACTGGGAAAAGCAAGTTTTAAAACTGTCAGTATGACATAATGCTATGTTATTATTAAAATATACATAATACATGCATAGAAACAAGCAAAAAAGATGAAAAGAAACATGCCAGAAGGCTAACAGGAGTATCTCTACTATGTCTGATATTTTTTGTTGTTGTTCACTTCTGAATTTTCTATAATAGAGTTTATTGCTTTGGCAATTATAATCTTTTAGAAAGAAAAATGGGCAGTTTCCCCATTCCCTATGATTTGTATGGGTTTTCACACTTTACGTTACAGAATTTCGAGAAAACAAGGCAAAACTAAAAATGCTGTGGTTGAACCGAGGTCAGGAGCTCAGAAATGCCTTTTTCTCCCCAATCACTCCCACTCTCAGGGAATCAACCAGGAAAAGGGAAAACATCCCCTTAGATTGTCAATATTAGGGTAATTTATTGCCTGACGTTAATATAATGAAGTTTAAACAAAAATCAGTGGCAAAAAAAGGTTGAAATGTATAAACTTTTGGGGATACAAGGAGTAAAATGAATTGTCCACATAATTTCAAGTAACCAGCTTTATTGATTTTTTTCTCCCCTATTTTAAGCTGGATATTCAATATCATGTAGACATGATCATTAATAACAGCCTCACCCATAGGTGACCCTTTGAGGGACAGGGAAAATTAGAACCTAATATGCCAAACAACTGCAATGAATGGTGTGTGGGTGTGTGTGTGTGTGTGTGTGTGGGTGTGTGTGTGTGTGTGTGTGTGTGTTGGCAGGTTTCGGTGGGGGGAATGGGGAAGTAATATGGATACAGATGAAACTTTTTAATTAATAAATTTGTGGACTCGAGTTTCATGTCTGTGGGTGATTTGCATAGCTTTTATAAAAAGACATTGGTGGAATAATTTGTCACTATTTTCCAGGACCCTCAAGTATTTCCTGATTTGCCCTAAGTTTACTCTCCACTGCTCTAGCCAGGCTCCTCACATTGTCTCCTATGCCTTGTTTCTTGCTATACCCTCCCTACTTCTCCACTTCTTTACTTAAAAAAAATTGTTTGGGGCTGTGACCTGCTCATGGTCAAGGGCAAGAGTTCACCTGAAAACTTGTGAACAGAGGATTTTAAGGGCAGTGAAACTATATCGTATGATACTATGCTGGTGTATACACATACATTTATCCAAGCCCATAGAATGTAGAACATCAAGAATGAATTCTAATGTAAACTATGGACTTCAGATGATAATGATATGTCAATGTAGGTTCATCAGTTGTAACAAAGGTACAATGGGTGATGTTGATAACGGAAGGGGCTATGTATGTGTTTGGGCAGGCAGTCTCCATAGCTTCTTATCAATTGTTGTGAACTTAAAACTGCTCTAAAAAAATAAAGATGATTTTTAAAAAAGAAAGAAAAGCAGATCCCTAAACCCCACTCCACAAATACCAAATCAGAATCTCTGAGGCCAAACCCAAGCATCTTTATCACCACCCAGCTCCCCAGGTAATTCTCCTGCATATTAAAGTTTGAGAACCCCTAGCTCAATGAGTGTTAACATTTCCAGGTAGATCCATTTTTGATGAGGCTTTGGAGAGATAAAATAACTCAACTTAAAAACATAAACGTAAAGGCTAAAATTTCAAGGACTGGTAAGGAATATTTTTTTTAGGGAGGAGGTTGGTATCTTTTAGCTTATCCTCCTACCTGTCCCCTAAAAGTCACATTTCCTCTGCCTTAAGATGATCTGCAGAAGTGATCATTCTCTTATTATGATCATTTATGGGGGAGAATAATATTGGTCCAAGGGGGATTAAATATTAAAGCCATAATAATTGTTAATGTCTTTAATAATTTTGCACCCTTGAAGTACTTGAACATTTCAATTTTTTTCTTGTTTTTAGTTCTAAAACATCATTTACAAGTCTCACAGGGATTTTTTAAACTATCCTACTTCTTTATATTTCTGAACTTATTTTTTAATCAACACTTTTCAAAAAATCTTTTGATTGAAATACTGCCTTGGCTGTGACTGCTGATTGGAGTTTTATTTTTGAAACTTAATTCAAATGAATGTGTTACTAGCTGGAATAGGGTATGACATTAAGTTTAAAGAAACTATCCTTGTTTCTTTAGTCTGATATGTAGTGATGGGCAAAAATGGTTCTCTTCTGAGGGAAAAACGTCTCTCATTTTCCTTTCATATGCATGCATATCCACATCAATTTCAAGTGCAGTAATTACGACTGAAATATCTCTTCAGCCTCAGTCTACATTTCTGAGGGGGAAAAAGTTGAACATATAATGCGATATTATTTTAAATTGCCAGCAGAATCTATTAAATATTCAACTGCTGCACAATAACCTTTATCTAGCCACCATCTTACTTATTCTCAAAGGTTTCAAAGGTGATCTATCGCTCTTCATGAATATAATGGTTGACAAGGTACAGACTGCTGAGTTTGATCTTAACAGAAGTTGAAAGATATTCGTCAGACTTGAGCCTCTCTAAGGTTCCACAGTAGATAACAGAATTGTGAAATGCTACATTTGAAAGAACAAAGATTGACAAGCTCACAGCTATTCCCATTTTCTTGGTTCAGAGGACATTTTGGTATTGCTGTGATGGAAACATCCCTGCAAATGAGGGTCTTGTAAAAGCTCTGCCTAATAAACTGTAATGCTTCCAGACCCCCAGATCAGATTGAAGCACTACAGTTTCTGTTGCCATATAAATGTGATGAGTTGTGATGGGAATTATAAACTCATCCTTGCTGAAGATACTACATTAAGTGGGTTCTGCGTGTGTGTGTTTGCGTGTGTGTGTGTTTGTGTGTGTGTGTGTAGGGGGTGTGATCATTAGAAGGATGATATTAAAAAGGAATGAAGGGACTCAAACACTATTTAAATCAAATTTTATAACAAATAGGAACTTTAAAACATTATAGACCTCTATGTGTCAAATATTTGATGAAAGTGTGTGTGTGTGTGTGTGTGTGTGTGTGTTTGCGTGTGTGTGAATTGTTTAAAAAATTAACAAATACCTTTCTGGTCTTCCATTAGGAACAAGAAAGACAATTTTCTGATTGGTTTGTCCCTAGATATGTATATACTGTGGGCGTTTTTTTTTTCTTTCAAGCCCTTTACATAGAGCCATCAACTCTTAGAAAATTCTGGTGAAGTGGGAGCAGTTAGTCCTCTAATGTGTATACTCAATCCAAAATAAAATTAAATTGGGAGTTTCTATGCCTTTCTAAAATTGAACAAAGTCAGGAGGTGAGGAGGAGGTGAGGTGGGGGTGGTAATGGGGGGGAATTTAGAACTCTGACTCTTCTTTGAATGCATTACAGTCTAATGTGTGCCTGCCAGCAACAGCCCCAGAGCTTGAAGGAATAACATAAATAACTCTCGAATACAAACTCAAAGTAAACTTGACAGACGGGATGCTGGGCCAAGACCAACAAGATTAAATTTCATAGGATATAAAATCCTACATTTGGTTTAAAAAAAATCAATTAAGTAACTATAGACTGCAAGAGAGTTGACTAGGCTGCAGCTCAATGGAAGAATATCTGGGACTTATACTTGACCACACTTTAACATAAACTAATATTAATGTTGAGATGGCAACAACTTACAATTTTATAGTAGTCTACAGTTGGCAAAGCACTTTTGTATGCATGATCTCATTTGATAATCCCAAAGATATTATGGGATAAATATTTTAATACCCAAACACAAAGATTCAGAAAACTAAACTTAGGGAAGATAAAGAGCCTGATCCTGAATAACACACCTGAAAACCCTGTCTAGAAGGCAGGATAGGCCACTAGAATGTATTGAGCACCTAATATGTGCTGAGTCCTTTATAGATGCTATCTCATTTAAAACTCAAAACAATACTGTAATGTGGTAATTGTTGGTTCCAATTTATAGATGAAAAAAATCAAGGCACATACACTTCCTTACCTCATAATAATAATAAGAGGTTGAAATGGACTGAATGATGTCCACCAAAGATATCACGTTCTAATCCTAGAACCTGTGAATATTTTCTTATTTAGAAAAAGATTATCAGAAGATGTGATCAAGGCCAGGCATGGTGGCTCATGCCTGTAATCCGAGAAGTTTGAGAGTCCGAGGCAGGTGGATCACTGAGGTCAGGAGTTTGAGACCAGCCTGGCTAACGTGGTGAAACCCCATCTCTACTAAAAATACAAAAATTAGTCAGGTATGGTGGCACACACTTGTAGTCCCAGCTACTTGGGAGGCTGAGGCAGGAGAATTGTTTGAACCCAGGAGGCAGAGGTTGCAATGGGCTAAGATTGTGCCACTGCACTCCAGCCTGGGCAACACAGCGTGACTCTGTCAAAAAAAAAAAAAAAAAGAAGAAGAAGATGTGGTCAAGTTAGGAATCTGGAGATTAGGAGATAATCCTAGTTTATCAGGGTGGGCCCCCAATGTGGAACAATCACAATTGTCCATGTATGGAAGAGAGAGGCAGAAGGAAACTGGACACCACACATGCAGAGGAGAAGGTAACATGAAGGCAGAACAGTGAGAGACACAGTCACAGCCAAGGAATGCCAACAGCCCTCAGAAGGTGGAAGAGGCAAGGAAGGTACTGTATCCCCTCCCAAAGCCTCTGAGAGAGGAGAGCCCTGCCCATACCTTAATTTCCAACTTCTGACCTCCAAAACTGTGAGAGAACAAATTTCTGTTGTTTGAAGCCACCCACTTTGTGGTTATTTGTTACACAGCCCAAGGAAACTAATTCAGAGGTAGAGGCCGAGTTAAAACTCATGTCTGCTAAATCTAAAATTCATGTTCTTTGCATTCTGTAGATGCCAGGGAAAGAAGATTGTTAGGAGGGGGAGAAGGCTGAGGAAAAGGGAAGAGGCTAAAAACTCTCTCCAAGGAAGATATCCAGGGCAGAAATACGGAAAATAGGAGTGCTTTACACCTCTTTCTAGCAATCAGTCCCCCACATTTACAACTAAAAGAAGGAGAAACAGGACCCAGAAGATGAGCCTCAAAGACAAAAGGAAAATCTCAAATTAAATATGAGTTCAATAAATACATGTAATTTTACAACCATAGGAGAAGAGCAAATGAACAATAACTAAGAGAAGAAATCCAACAACAAACAAGTGAAAACTCACAGTCAAGGGTAAACTAGCATACTCATGGTCTCAAAAGAGACCTAAGGAGAAATGGCAACTGTAAAAGAACGAGGGGGTGTACCAAAAGGTGCCAGGAATGCTGGGACCACTATAGAGGAAGGAAAACATCACCTATAAGAAGAACCACTGCAGAAAAATAAAGAACTAATAATGCATTCACGGCATCAGCACAGACACTCCTAATAAGAACAAAATTACACAGACAGATGTCAACACAAGAAAATATGACGGACTTAAAGAATTATTTTCATGTAGAAAGAGATTCAAGCCAAGACAAATTATTCAACTTGTTCTGTTTACTTCCAGAGGTCTCAACCAGACTAACAGGAGAGAAGTTACAATAAAGCCATTTTGGCTCAATAAAAGGAAAAAATTTTAAATAACCAGAACTTTCAACAATGAAGTGAGTCTTCTTGTGTGATGGTGATCTCATTATAAGAAATATGACAGCAGAGGCTGGGAGACCATCTGTCAGGGATGCTATGGACAAGATTTCAGCAACTCCACATCTTAAGTTCTCTTCCAACTCTAGGAATCTATGGCTTGAAAAAATATACATAAATTATAAAAATAATTCATAAAAATGATTAGAGGACAACTGATTTTGATGATGTTTAACATTTCTCTAAAGAGAATTAAATATAACTTAAATCTAAATGTTTAGATTACCTTATAAAACACAATGGTGGCTAATCAAAGTTCTCCAATAGATACATAGTTAACATATTTCAATGAAATTTAACATGCAGATAGAGATTAAACAGCTATTCAACTACACTAATGGAATCTACATTTTGCAGAAGCATTAGAAGTCAAAGTACAAGTCTTTCTTGGCTAGCAGCACCTGAGAATACAGTGAGGAGGTGGAATCAGGTGGGGATTTGGAGAAAGAGGTTGGAATTAAAAGCCAGAGGCACCACTTCCTAGCTTTGGTTCATGGCAAGGCATTAAGCCCCACTGAACTTCAATATCTTTGATGTTAAATAGAGATAATAATAGACATCCTAACTCACCAGTGGTTGTAAGAATCTCATGAGAAAGTGAGTATGAAAGTGCTTTGTAGGACATAAACAGAGACTTTTCCAAAGAAGACATATATGCAGGGCCAACAATCATATGAAAAAAGCTCAACAACACTGATCATTAGAGAAATGCAAATCAAAACCACAGTGAGATGCCATCTCACACCAGTCAGAATGCCTATGATTAAAAAGCCAAAAAATAACAGATACTGGTGAGGTTGAAGAGAAAAAGGAGCACTTATACACTGTTGGTGGGAGTGTAAATTAGTTCAACCATTGTGGAAGACAGTGTGGCGATTCCTCAAAGACCTAAAGATACAAATACCATTGGACACAGCAATCCCATTACTGGGTATATACCCAAAGGAATATAAATCATTCTACCATAAAGACACATGCACGTATGTATTCATTGCAGCACTATTCACAATAGCAAAGACATGCATGGAATCAACTTAAATGCCCATCAAAGAGAGACTGGATAAAGAAAATGTGGTACATATATACCATGGCATACTATGCAGCCATAAAAAAGAACAAGAACATGTCCTTTGTAGGGACACAGATGGAGCTGGAGGCCATTATCCTTAGCAAACTAATGCAGGAACAGAAAACCAAATATCGCATGTTCTCACTTATAAGTGAGAACTAAATGATGAGAACACAGGGACACATAGAAGGGAAAAACCCACATTGGGGCCTATCCGAGGATGGAGGGTAAGAAGAGTGAGAGGATCAGGAAAAATAACTAATGGGTACTAGGCTTAATACCTGGGTGATGAAATAATCTGTACAACAAACCCACATGACACAAGTTTACCTATGTAATAAACCTGCACATGTACCCCTCAACTTAAAATAAAAGTTAAAAAAAAAAGTGCTTTGTAAATAGTGATATGTACTCATGATTATTATAGGGACTTCAAAGCCCCATTATCCTATGATACTCTTATAACCCTTATAATGGCCTTAGGTTGGGATGGCCCCAATGCAGACCCTAAGACAGGCATTTGGATGCGAATGTTTTTTTTGGATGGTAATCCCAGGCAGCACAATTAGAAGAGCTGGAAAGCGAGACAGGGAAGGAAAGAAGTCAATACACCATATGTGTTACCAAACAAACTACTTCCGCAGATGACTGAGGTGCAATCCTACTAAGGACTGCTGGGAGTGAGGCTGCATAGAAGAAGGGGCACAGTGAGAGAGCTGAGGTCCTGCACCACCAATTCCCGTTAGTGTTTCCTCGAGGTCTACTCCTGAGACACTAGCAGCCTAGGCTTCTAACCTCCCCAGCTCAGGCTGAGCATGCTCCAACAGTCAGAGAAAGTCCTCAGGCAAAAAGTCACAGCTGCCTACAGTAGAAGGCACCGAGTCTTTGAGCTCCCAATATAAGGAGCCCAGGGGAATATGCACAAGGCATCAACAGCATCCACTCCATACTCTTTTCTTCATTTTGAGAAAACTAAGGCACAAATACTTTCTAAGACTTGGCTATAAGTACATGATTGCAAATTAGAAAGATACATCCCAACCCAGTGAGCTAACTGGGACTGTCAGATTTCACCTTTCCAATTCATCAGAAGTCAGTGGTTTTCTTAAAGGCCATGTTCATAGGAGTTGACAGTATGACAATATTTTGGCATTTTTTAGATCAAAGGAGCATCATATTGATAAATATGGAGATAGGAGAAGTGTAAAAAGACTATTAAAATCAACACTGAATGGTAAAGAATAATGCAAATATTTATAAGAAAAGTAAGACGGCATCAATGTTCAGATTCAAGATGCTCATCAAGCAAGATTTCCTAAGCCTGTCTTTCTCCACCCCTACCCAGATTCCTATCTCACTAACTGTCTTTGGAAATCCACAGAGGTGATTTCACATATGCCAGGTTCCACTCTTCCTTTTCCAGGCACATCTTACATCACATTGTCCTGCAGAACATAGTTTTCTCTCTTTTCAGGGCCAGCCCTGACCTGCCAGAGACAGCACGCTAATCCTCACTTATCTTGGTTGTAAAGTCTAATCTGTTGCAGCACTGGCCTGTCAGTCAGACTTCTTAGCAGTACATGGAGTGAGATTCGGTTCAGCAATCTACAGTGAGGTATGGGACCTGGGGATTCCTTCCTTCTGAACGTTTTATGCCATTGACTTCCAGTGTGGCCTTTGAGCAAGTCATTTAACCTCCTTGGCTCAGTTAACCATATGGAAAATGAACATGATAATATCTCACAAGGGTATTGTGAGATTACTCAATGTTTATAAAGTGCTTGGGAAATGAAAGGCCCTGAATGGGCCTAGCAGTATCATTAATCATGTGGCCAGTTGAATTCAAGTAGGTGGAATGTTATAGAACTCTTTACTTTCTGGATAATTTCATTGCAATACCTCACAAATTATGACGCTTAACTCTATGAAAATTTAGACAATGAATTTCATGCCATAGTGGAGGACTTAGAATTTTTCTAAACACTTGCTTTTGAATTGCCTTTTCATAGACGTTGTTTCTTCCTCTCTCAAGAGCAGAAAATTGCTCAAACACTCATTGCTTTATTTCAGGAGCTCTACTTCTTTCTCAAGCACAGTGGGCCTTTCCTTGTCTTCATTTCTCTATCACTTTGTTTGTTTACTCATTTCACAAATGATCATTAAGCCCTAGCTACATTCCAGGTACCCTGCTAAAGGCTGGAAAAACACAACTAAGACATGTTTTCACATTGGAGGAGCTCCCAGTCCGGAAGGAGAGAAAGACATACAAACAAATAATTACGAAGGAATATGAACTCCAAAAAGCTATGGAAATTCAAACAAGTTTTTATACTACCTGTCAGGTAGTCAATGAACTGAAATTCCCCTCCAGGAATGATTTCCTCCTCAAAACTCACATTTGACTTCCATGAGATTGCACTAGCTATCCTGGTTCTATCACTATCATTGTTCTCCCTTATCGGTTTGTTTTTTCTCTTTAAGAAAAATAGGTATTATCTAAGGTTTTATACTTGGTTTCTCCTCTGTCTGTCTTCGTTTTTTCAGTATAACATCTATTCCCTGATGTCAGTTATTGTCAGTATGAAGCTCTAACTCTGACCTCTCTCCTAAGTTTCCAATCTACTTGAAGATCCTTAAACTCGACATCGCCCACACCAAATTTACAATATTCCTAACACTCTGACTTCCTCTGCTTGATTTCTTGAATTCTCTGAATGGTTCCATGATTTCCCTTATCCATGCTTTAAACCCAAGCATCACATGAGACTCTTAATTCTTACTCATCCTCACATCAAAATGAGCACATGTCCTCTCTGTTTTGCAAAGGGTAGAAGATGAAGTGAGCCTCAGAAAATTCCAGATCTCTCAGATACTATCCTCCACTGCTAGTACCTCCCATCTACAATCTTGCAATCTCTTCTCTCCTATCCCTATTGTGAAGTTCTCCTTTTCCCCGGCAATCCCTATAGGCTAACAATCCAAAATTTCTTTAGCATCTTCTATTTATATCACTCTTCTGCTCAAAAGTATTGATTGCTCCTCAATGCCTGCTAACTTAAGTCAAATTTCCTCATTCTGGGACTAAGTACATTTTGCAAAATAGCCACAAACTTGTTTTTCAGCCTCTTCTCCCACTACTTCCCCATACTAGACATAAGATGGAGCCTGGTGGATGGTTGATGGTTTCCAAGTGGATATCCTGTTAGTCATCCCTAGATCTTTACACACACTGTCCCTTCTGCCTGGAATATCCTTCTTGCCCATCTCTGCCTAGCCCATCAAGGTCAATCTCAAACATTGCCACTTCCACACAGCACCTCTTCCTAATCCCCAGTTACATTTGGCTGATTCTCCCTTCAAACCTCCAGAACTCTTTTTTGTTCACCTCTAATGGCATGAATTTTGCCCTCTTTCTACTCTGTTTGCCTTATCCCCTTCCAGATTGAAAGCTCCTTGAGGAAACAGAATGTATCTTATTCCATCTTCATTATTACCCCCAGCACTTAGAACACTTGTTGAATCAGACAAAATTAATCCTAGAAACACCAGACTTCTTGCTGTTGCTTCAACTACTCTTCATTTATATAAATGGGCATTGTTCTCCAAAATATTTTAAATACAAGAGCTGACCTCATTATTGTAAGAAAAAAAAAAAGCAACAAAAATCTCTGCAGTGTCTGCCTTAATAATATTAACATTTACTCCCTATTTCAATTAAACCATGAAACAATTTTTTGTGTCACTGAGTCTGTGCTGTTTGTTCAGTGCTGGAATACAGAAATCAATAAGACCTAGTTCATCACCTCAAAGAACTCAGAGTCAAATGGGAAAGACAAACTAATAAACAAATGCATTGCAACACCAGGTAATATGTACAAGACTAAAAATATGGGCAAAGCATGGAGGATGGAGGCAATACCTTAATCAAGGGGATCACGAGTGTTAGGGAAAACACACGTAGATGGAGCCAGAGTTGTCCCAGAAAGTAAAGAGGGGGAGACAGAGTTTCATGCATTTGCATTTGCAAAGGCCCAGGGGCATGAAATAATACAGTGTCGTAGCAGGACTGCGGCCAATTCATTCCTGCTGCCACATAAAATACATATGGCAGTGTCTCATGGGAAGAAGATAAAGAAGTAGTTGGTAGCCACACTGCAAATAGCCCTTTATACCTTACTAAGGTGTCTCTATTTTTCCTATAGATGATAGGGAACTGGTAAAGAGTTTTAGGAAAGGCTAAGGTTCTGAAACTTAAATTGGATTTTCTTAAAATTGACTCAATTCTGATTTTTTAAAAAATACTAGCACTGGCTAGAAAAAGGAGGTCAAGCCAAGATCTGGAGAAAACAACTGCATTTTCTGAGGAATATGTGTGCTTACATTTATATTCGAATCAGCATGTTGAGGGCCCATTTCCCGGTAAACCTACCTTCTACAAGAGCTGCAGCAGCAACAGTACGGAGAGCTGATACGCACGAGGTAGTTATTCCAAACATTTTTATACATTATCTCATTTAATACACCCAATAGTCATAGGAGGTGCACTGCTCAGAGGGAGAAACTGAAACCCAGAGGAGTCCAGCAGCCGTCCAGGATTCCCCACCTAGTGAGGGAGATCGGGGAGGAGGGGGCCCCCTAGGTAGCCTGCGTGTCGCAGCTCCATGCAGTGCTGCGAAAACTGCGGAACATATCTGCGCCTTGTTTGTTTTCCTCTTCTTTTTAATGTGAGAACAATTATGTTTACTATGTACTTCAGAAACCGGTCCTGCAGCCCAGTGTTGATAAAGAAGGGCTCTGAGACAGGCGCTGTTAGCACCGCAAAAGCCTTCCGGCTGGGAGGGGCTCCTTGCTACTCAGCAGAGCGCCTCGCGCTGTGGAAAAGAACGCGATTGTTATTCAAAACAAAAATATTCTTACCAGCACTGAAAACTACATTTACAAGTTAAGCACACGTTTTCTAAAAGTAGAGAAGATTCCAGGAGGGAGGGAGCATCTCCTGCAGCCTGGAGGGAGGAGACATCTAATTGCCTATTCATGAGGGAGCCGGTCTCTCAGGGACTGTAACATTTCCAAACAGGCTGTGCAGAGAATGGCAGCGACTGTGAAAACAGCAGGTCCCTGAATTCAAAACCTTGATGTAAACATATACAACACAAATCTCAATGCTCGCTTTTCATCAACTGCAGAATCTGTAATGTTAGCACTTTGGATCTTATATTGTGAGCTTTTGTGTATGGGTGCATGTACACTTACAGGCGTGGAATTCACGTATGTACAGTCCAAGATATTAATGTAATAAGAAAGGTTCCAAAAACCACGTCCGAAAATCTGCTACATTACTTTGGCGTCACAAGTCACACACATGTGTGCATGTTCATGCATGCGTGTGCACACCTACACACACACACACACACAGAGATAATACACATCTCTGGCTTTCTGTATTTTGGGGTGTGGAGGTGTAGAGTAAATCTCCCCTCTCTTCCTTGTATTTTCCCTCAAATTGACCAAATTTTTGTACCTTTGAAAAAGCTCTGGGTCTCTCTCTGTGTTATCTTTGTACCTTTAAAAAGGAAAGAATGTGTCAGAAATTAATTGAAGCAAACCTGCTGCAGAAAATGGACCTGTGCCTTGCACGACAAGATTCTTGCCTCCTTCTCAAATTTGAAATTTTGACTGCCTAAAGTTGTTGTGTAATGGAACAAGAATTCTAGTGAGACTAAAATATCTGCATAGCCACTTCAGTTTCATCCTGTTCTGCCTGAATGTAGAAAAAGCTAGCACTCCTCTACGTAAAGTTTCCCCAAACCCACTGCCTTCCATTCCAGGCTCGTTATAATGAGGGTCAAAGTGAGCTCAAGAACGGCGCCATGTGTGAAAGGTACAGCTCCTCACTCCTGAATATGGTTTTGCAGGGCGAGGACAGGCATAGGGACTGCCAAGTTTTGATGGTGGGTAGGTTTCTAGGACGCTTATGCAGGGGGCATGGAAGTGGGGTTCTAGGGAGAGCCCAAGCTGCTAACTGGAAAGCTTTGAGGTTATAAGAAGTGAGAATGATGAAAATGATACTCTCTAGATTTGGAGATGACAAATGAAGGTAGGATGGTGCCTTGGGCGCAGACATAAGGAGCTTGAGACCACACCATGCTTCAAAAGTGAGAAATGGCTAAATTCCATTAAGGATCATGGAACTACACCATGATTTGCTAAAAGAAAAAAACACTCAACTGGCTACATATTTTAAGAAACCAAAAGTTGCTGCATGGGACTAGCCCAAAAAGAGAAGTCAGGAGGTGAAGAGGGAGAAGGCAATGATCAGTTCAGGAAACAGTGGAGTGTCAGAAGAAAAGCATCCTTTGGAGACCTGAAAGCAGGGTCAGCTTTTCAAGGATGATCTAAGCTGATACTGGAAAAAGTTAGTTTGAATGCCATTAAACATAATCCAGTGGCTAGGATGTAAGTGGGCTCCTGATGCGAAGAAGAAAGAAGTCAGTCTATGAAAGTAAGCAGCTTAAGGGGCCCCAACCAAGAGCAAAAGATGCCCTTGATCAATAGCTAACATATGTGCCTTCAAATCAGCTCAGTGTCTCCATCATGTTTTCAACGTATTAGCCACCACTGACAAGCCAGGTATCAGTGTGGACACTTCACACACTGGCATGAATACCAAAAGATTTGTCTACACTTGAATTTGATGGGGTAAATTCCAGTTGATCTAGTGACTGCCTGTGCAATGGGGCTCAGAAACCTCAGGGGGCATGGGAAGAGATTGTGTGAGACAGTCAGCCCACTTTGACTCAGAGTCAAACCCTCTCCACACGCAATGTCTGCGTTCAAAACCAACCATAGCAAGCAGGAGGGCAAAGGTCTGTTGTGTACCTCAGTACTAAAATGTCTTGCCTAATCCTCAAGGGACACACCAGTGTGATAGTGTATGGATTTCTCACCACCCAGAATCAATTCTTGGTCATTTACTAAGGACTGGGAAATATATAGCTCAGACAAATTAGATCCAGAGTTAATCTCAAACCTCTTATAAGCCAGCAGTTACAAATACTTGCTGACAAAATCCTTCACCAGAACTGTTTGGACAAAGGCAAGTTTCCTCTGATCCCCTCTTTATTTCATTCCCTCTGAGAAGATTTACTAATGAACTGAGCAAAACCTTAGCAAAGGGTAGAAGCTGAAGTGAGCCTCTAAAAATTCAAGTGCTGGGCCTCACTGGAAATAAAACTCTGTTACAACTTCCCTCCAGAACCTGAAAATTAATTATGGTCATTTTTAAGGAGGGTCAATGTATTAGTTCATTTTCACACTGTTATAAAATAAAGAACTGCTATAAATAAAGAACTACCTGAGACTGGGTAATTTATAAAGAAAAGAGGTTTAATTGGCTCACAGTTCCACATGGCTGGGGAGACCACAAGTAACGTACAATCATGGCAGAAGGCAAAGGGGAAGCAAGACATGTCTTACATGGCGGCAGCAGATAGAGAGAGAGAGAGAGAGAGAGCAAGACTGAATGGGGAAGTGCCACTTTTAAGCCATCAGATCTCATGAAAACTCACTCACTATCACAAGAACAGCATGGGAGAAACCACCTCCATATCCAAGCCCCTCCCACCAGGTCCCTCCATTGACATGTGGGGATTACATTTCAAGATGATATTTGGGTGGGACACAGAGCCAAACTATATCAGTCAATTAGTTAAGAACAGAGTTAATCAATAAGAATGTACTGTGGCCAGGTGCAGTGGCTCGCACCTGTAAGTAATCCCAGCACTTTGGGAGGCCAAGGTGAGTGGATCACCTGAGCTCAGGTGTTCAAGACCAGTCTGGCCAACATGGTGAAATCCATCTCTACTAAAAATACAAAAATTAACCAGGTGTAGTGACAGGTGCCAGTAATCCCAGCTACTTAGGAGGCTGAGGCAGGAAAATCACTTGAACCCAGGAAGTGGAGGTTGCAGCTAGCCGAGATTGCGCCATTGCACTCCAGCCTGGGTGACAAGAGCGAAACTCCATCTCAAACAAACAAACAAACAAACAAACAAAGATTGCACTGAGCCCCAGAGGGTGCCAGACACTTCTGAAACAGGGCAGGTGTTGCATCCAGGACCTCTCTCGCACCTGAGTCAAGTCAACAGGTATACAAGATGATTTTCCAATGCTCAGCCATAGCCCATCTCAGTAAAACAGTAGACACAGCAAAGTGAGTCTTTGGCCTCTCCCCTCCTCCCCTCAACTCCTCCTACATTCTTGCTCTTGACTGAATGTCAACAAATCTTTCCAATGTTTCCTCTTAACTAAGGTAATTAGAATTCAAGGTGTGATACCTCCTGGGAAGGGGGAAAATGTGAAATCAAAAAAGCTATCAGGACCAAAATAAAGGCTAAAACAGTGGGCTGACAAGCAATGGAGTTGATATTTTGAAGTAGAGGTCATCAATTTTACCAGGTAGACAAGGTTGACATGAACCCAGCAGCTAGGATGGAAGAGAGAGAACTCTGCAAGAATAGGCATTTTGTAAGAAGCTCACTCATCACTCCCCTCCACATCATGGGTGTTTTGGAGGGGAGCTTAGCAGGTAGTAGGCTGGCAGTGTCCTCATCCAACTCAGCACAGTGGGAAAGGTGTCTCCCATCCCCTGGTGAGATCTTTGTGAGATCATTCCTAACACTTAGTCTCAAAGCATATACATATTAAAGTCAATGTTAAAATCATTTCAGATTGATTAAGGACACACTCAATTGACAATGCTCTCTGTAAAAGCTTTGTGCCACTGGGTGTCAGAACATATTTCCTGCTTATTTCAACACCAAACCCCAGGTGTAGCTGCCATGACTTCCACCGAATTCCAATTATTTCATTTTGAAAGATGCCACCCATGGACAGTACATTGGGAACCTCACTTTGAAGTTAAGACTTTTCTAAACCATGCTGGTTTAAAATCCCAGGGAATTCCTTTCTCCAGCAAAGCTCCTAGGGTGTTTTTATACAAGGAAATGAAAAACTAAAATTACAGTATAAGGTAGTCAACTGATTTCCCTGGGGGATTTTGGCTGGGAAGAAACATACTATTGTGAAAATTTTATCTATCAGAGGCTCGTAAGATTCCTCTCTTTCACTCCTAAACCCACGTAGGCTGTTCAAAAACCTCAGATTTGGGGCATTTTTGCTTGCTATTTATTATTCAGAAATAATATATTTTATTAAATTATCTATGTTTTAACTTATTTGTTTTAGATGTGCTCATAAGCTTTTTTGCTTTGGTATGAGTTTTAATTCATTTTTTTATAAATAATCATGTCCTTGGTACAAAATTCAAAAAGCACAAAATGAGACATAGGAAAAAGTAAGTCTCATTACATCTCTGTGCCCCAGCAGCAGAGGCAACGACTGCCACTATGTTTTAGTGTAACTTCTAGATATATTCCAAGCATTTCCAAATATAGACATATATGTAAAAGTGGATTTTTTTTTTTTTTTTGAGATGGAGTCTCGCTGTCACCCAGGCTGGAGTGCAGTGGCGCGATCTCAGCTCACTGCAAACTCCATCTCCCGGGTTCACGCCATTCTCCTGCCTCAGCCTCCTGAGTAGCTGGGACTACAGGCGCCCGCCCCCACACCGGGCTAATTTTTTGTATTCTTAGTAGAGATGGGGTTTCACCGTGTTAGCCAGGATGGTCTCGACCTCCTGACCTCATGATCCGCCCGCCTCGGCCTCCCAAAGTGCTGGAATTACAGGCTTGAGCCACTGCGCCCGGCCAAAAGTGGATTTTTTTTAACATAAATGATAGTATATTATACAAGGTGCTCCCAATCTTGATTTTTTCACTTAGTAATATACTTCCGAGCACATCCCATATCAATATATTATTTTTAACTGCTGCAGAACACTCCATTGTATTACTATACCAAATTTCATTCAATTAGTCCTTTCTGGATAAAAATTTAGGTTGTTTCCAATCTTGTGATATTACAAACAATACTGCAATAATAAGTCATTTAACAGAAGGTGAGCATATCCGTAAATGAGCATATCTAAATATAGAAGTATAACTGCTGGGTCAAATGGTACGTTTGTTTTTTAATTTTAATAAATATTGTAAATTGCCTTTCATAGAGGTTACTACAACAATGAGTGCCTGTTATTGTGTATTTTCAAAGTATATTATCAATTTTTTAAAAAGTTTTGCCAGTGTGATAAGTGAAAAATAATATGTCATTGTAGTTTTATTTTGACTTCTTTTTGTTTAAATGAGGTTGAGCTCCTTTTCATATGTTGTAGAGCCATTTGTATTTCCTTTCCTGTGAACTGTCTTCATATCCTTTACCTAGTGTTCTAATGGACGTAGAATCTTTCTCTTACTGATTTATTAGCTCTTTACATGTTAAGAAAATAAAGCTTTCGCTGAGATAGGCTTTTAAAATGTTTTACCAGCTTTTCATCTGCCTTTTTATTTCTGTAAACCAACTTATGTTGTTTTTTGCCACACATAAATGTTTGATGTTTTTCAACATAATTTTAGAAGTATCTTAAATGCTTGAAAAATTACTTACCAAATAATTTTTAAATATCATAGGCTTGATATCTATCTTCTTAGACCAAGACTAAAAGTTCTACATTACACCTGTATTCATTTTCTGTATTGCTTAACAAATTACCATAAACTTAGCAGCTTTAAACAATTCCCATTTATTATCTCAAATTTTGTTTGCATCAGGAGTCTGAACATGTCTTACCTGGGTCCTCTGCATAGGGTCTCACAAGCTGCAACTAAGATGTTGGTCAGGGCTGGGGTCTCAGCTGGGGCCTCAACTAGAAAAGGATTTACCTCCAAGCTCATCAGGTGTTTGGAGAAGTCACTTCCTTAGGGGTGTAAGATTCACGGCAGCTCCATCTTCAAAGTCAGCAATGGAAAGGGAGACTCTAGAGCCAGCATGCTGGCAAAATGGAGTCGTATATAATGTAACATAATCATGGGAGTGACATCCTACTACCTTTGCCATTTTCCTTGGTAGAAGCAAGTCACAGTCCCACCCCCACTCAAGGGGGGGTGGATTATATGAGGGCATGAATACCAGAAGTCAAAAATCACTGGAGTCACCTTAAGATCTGCCTGTCATAGGCATAATATGAAGTTCTGTGGAAAAGTATAGAAATAAAACAATTGGGCAATATTCCCTCAGGAACTTAAAAGTCTAGTAGAAAAGATAAAAATAATTTTAATACAAGCCATAATATGGTATCTTTTACCAAAAGTGGTACAAAATAAAACATTATGCAAGTTTAGAAGAGGAAGAGGGACTTTGAGAGATTTTGAGAAGTCTTCTCAGAGAAGGTGGCATTTGAGTTGAGCTTTTAAAAATTTTTTTTTAATTTTTAATTTTGTGTAGAGATGAGGGTCTCACTACGTTGCCCAGGCTGGTCTCAAACCCCTGGCATTAACCGACCCTCTCACCTCAGCCTCCCAAAGTGCTTTGGAATTACAGGTGTGAGCCACTGCACCTGAACAGGTTGAGCTTTCTAATGGTGGTGGTTGTTGCTATTGCTATCCTTATTACTTAACAGTTAGCATTTACTAAATCTATGCCGGGCAGGATGCCGTGCAGATGAGAGTCCTCACCTTCTTTCCAGCCAGAACAGCTCCATTTTCATCTGTTTTACATATTTCACTACAAGACTTTTATTTTATCAAAGGCTTTTTATGGTTGAAAAACAGATGTGAAACCATTGATTGGATTGGGTAGGGGCTTTGGAGAAGATCAATTCAATGTCAGACCAAAGATTCCAAACTGAGTTCAAAATCAACAAAACCTGAGGCCCAGCAGACAAGACCAGAGGTCCATGCAGTGACCATTACATCATAGGGAGACTGTGCCTGGAGAGCAGAAAATCTCACCCTCATCTGGTCCTGGCCTAGGCTTGGTCACAGGACAAATGAGTTGTCCAGGTTAGTGAGATGAGGAGCAGAACTGAATCAATGCTAAGCCCTAATTTAAGTGCTTGGGGCAAAGAGCACAGACTGTCCCTAGAGTCTAACATTGGGCCTAGTGTTAAGTGACAGGTTAGAGGGGAATGGAAAAAGAGTACAGGGCGTCACTTGTGAAAATTAGGAGACTGCCATGGCAGGAGAGCAATATGGCAGGGTGAGTTTGACTTTCCTGGATGGTCATCTTGAAAGCGTTCTGACTAGGGTAATAATAGAGAATAACTCATTTATTTCTTGATATCACTCCTTATATCCTACTTCTGATTCAGAAAAGTCTTTGATAATTGTCATGTACTGTTTGAGAGGGCTATGGATGACCTGCCTGAGAATGTTGTATCTTTTAAAATCTATTTTTTAAAATAATATCTTTAACTTGCTATCATCTCAAGAAACGGTTTTCTAACTATACTCTTGTGTGGAGCCTCAAGGCCATCTCAGGAATTCAAGGTATGGGAGCAGGGACCCAGGCTCCAGACACCCCCTTAACTAAAGCAGCTCTGCTTTTATTGGTTTCGTTTGCTTAAAATTCCGTAGGTTTGTTGACTCAAGAAAGAGTTTCTTAGATTTAAAATATTCAAAAATGATTTTTAAAGTATCTATTAGTTTCCTTATCTTTACCAAGAAAAATCAGTCTAATTTCTTTTTAGTCAAATTTCGTTTTTGACCATAGATGGTATTACCCAGGGTGGCTCCCCTCTTTATTCATTAGACTTAACTCAAAATCATTCTGGTGCCAGAGTGCTACCAAAAAAAAAAAAAAAAAGAACTCATATCTTTGCTCAAAGAATAAAGATTAGTCATTAATGTGAAGATTTAACAGAATGTGCCATCATCTCTGAAGAAAATTCCAGCAGAGGAATTCTGCAAAAGTTTCCAGCAGGTGTATCATCTTTGCAATAAGAGTACAATTCCTCAAGTACTTTAAAAGATAAAGTATTGAATAGTAAACATAATGAAGATCCTCATTATTCAACGTTCACATTTATAATTTACATTCTTTTTTTTAGATGGATTTTTGCTCTTGTCACCAAGGCTAGAGTGCAACGGTGCGATCTCTGCTCATTGCAACCTCCACCTCCTGAGTTCAAGCAATTCTTGTGCCTCAGCCTCCCGAGTAGCTGAGATTACAGGCATGTGCCACCACATCCAGCTAATTATTTTGTACTTTTGGTAGAGATGAGGTTTCACCATGCTGGTCAGGATGGTCTCGAACTCCTGACCTGAGGCTAGGGACAGAGCCAGCAAAATATGCATGGCAAACAATCCCCATAGGTGACATAGGACAGGAATAATACCTGTTCCCACCAGCTGGAGGGGAAAGCCTCATAATTCATGGCACACAGAGTACTCAGAAAGGATTTGCCTCTGTAGTGGGGAAAAATTAGCCATATTACTTAGGCAGCTTTAGTCCCACCTAAAAAAAAAGCATAAAAGCAACACTCAAAAGCATAAAGCTGTTTCTGTAACTCAATTACACCCTAGAACAGAATTAAGTAATATTTACAGAAATAAAAACACATCCCACATCTAATAGGGTAATATTGGCAATGTCTGGTATCCAATCAAAAACTATCAGGCATGCAAATAAACACAAAAATATAACCCATAATGAGAAAAATTAGCACAACTCAGTAATAAAACAGATGATAGAATTAATAGATAAGGATATTAAACATTATTATAATGGAATTCCATATGTTTAAGGAGCTAGAAGAAAGATTAAACATGTTAAGTAGAGACATAGAAGATATTTTTAAAAGATAAAATAAACTTCTAGAGATGAAACCTATACTGTTTGAGGTTAAAAATACACTGGATGAAATTAAAAGATTAGTCACGGCAGACAAAAAGCTTAGTAAACTTGAAGATTAAGTAATAAAACCTATCCAGATATGGAAGAGAGAGAGAGGAAAAAGACTGAAAAAAAAAAAAAAAGAAACAAATATCAGTGACTCATGGGAAAAGTTCAAGCATCCCAGTATACTTGAAGTTGGAATCCTCAAAGAAAAGGAGAGAACAGCAGGGGTAGAAGAAGTATTTTATGAAATAATTGGCAAAAATTGTCCAACTTTGATGAAAACTATAAACCCACATATCTGAGAAGCTCAACAAATCCAAGTTCAAGAAATTCAAAGAAAACTATGCCAAGGTATATTATGACTAAGTTTCTTAATACTTGTAATAAAGAAAATATCTTAAAAGCAGCCAAAGGAAAATAACACATTATGTACACAGAAACAAAAATAAGGATGACAGCAGATTTCTCTTTAGAAACATACAAGCCAGAAACAGTGAAGCAATATTTTTAAATACTAAAAGGTAAAACAAAATAAAACTCAAATATTGTCAACAAAGAATTTTTTACCCTGTTAAAATATCTTTCAAAAACAAAGTGAAATAAAGACTTTTTCAGAAGAACAAAAGCTAAAAAAAAATGTCAAAAGCAGACCTACACTTGTGATGGAAATATTAAAGTCCTTCAGGCAGAAGGAAAATAATAACAAACAAAAATCTGAATCTAAACAAAAGAATATGTAGAAATATTAGTAAATAGAAAACTATGTGAGCATATACAAAGGACTTTTTACTTACTATTTAAATATCTTTAAAGGATAATTAATCAATTAAAATGAATATAATAATTTACTGTGAAGTTTATAATGTGTAGAAGTAAAATACATGACAATAGCACAAAGGCTGTGAGGGGGGAAATGGAAGTATATTGTCATAACATTCTTATGCAGTATGTAAGTGGTATTCTGTCACCTAAAGATAGATTGAGGTAAATTGTTGTATGTACTACAAACTCTAAAGCAACCACTAAAACAACACAAAAAGCTATTAGTAATAGCTAATAAACCAACAGAAGAGATCGAAAGGAATCGTAAAATATAGTCGATCAAAAAGAAGGCAGAAAAGGAGGGAAAGGGAACAAAGAACAGATGGGACAAATGGAAAACAAAAGCAAGATCATACAGATTTAAATACAAATGTATCAATAATCATATAAAATGTACATATTCTAAATATCACAATTAAAAAGCAGAGATTCTCATAGTGGATAAAAAACAAGTCCAAGTCTTTGCTGCCTAATGATATCCACTTTACAAACATATTTAAATAGGTTAAAAATTAGAAGGGTGGAAAAAATATACCATGTTAACATTAGTCAAAAGAAGGCCAATGTGGCTATTTTAATATCAAATAAAGTAAATTTCAGGGCAAAGAATATTACCAAGGATAAAAGGAGTCAAATTTATCAAGGGAATATGACAATCCTAAATGTTTATATACCTAATAATAGACCTTGAAGATACATGAAGAAAAATGATAGAACTATCAGGAGAAACACACAAATCCACTATTATAGATGGAGACTTCAATACTACCCTCTTACTAGTTGATAAAACAATTAGACAGAAAATCAGTAATGATATAGAAGACTTAAACAACACTATCAACCAATTAGACCTAAGTGTCATTTACAGAACACTCTACCCAAAAGCAGCAGAATGCATATTTTTTTATTCAAGTGCACCAGGGACATTTACAAAGATGGACTCTATCCTGAACCATAAAACAAGTATCAATACATTTAAAATTATTCAAACCACACAAAGAATGTTCTCTGATCATAATAGAAAAATAAAAAGATATCTGGAAACTTCCAAAATATTACAGAAACTAAATAACACATTTCTTAATAGCCCATTGGTCAAAGAAGAATTCCAAAGGGAAATTAGAAAGTATATTTTGAATAAAAATGAAGACACACATATTAAACTTTAAAGGATGCAGGTAAGCAGTACTTATGGGGGGAAATATATACCACTTATCACCTATATTAGAAAAGGTCTCAAATCAATAATCTGTTTTTACCTTAAGACACAAGAAGGAAAGAGCAAATTAAACCCAAAGTAACAGAAGAAAGCATATAATAAATACAGTAGAAGCCCATAAAATAGAAAAACAATAGAGAAAAGTAAATCACAAGCATGCTCTTTGAGAATATCAATAATATTGATAAATCTCTAGCCAAATTGATCAGAAAGAAAAGAAAGAAAATACAAGTTACCAATATTAAGAATGAAAAAGGTGATATCACTAGATTCTACAGGTATTAGAAAGATATTAAGATATTAAGAGAAATATTAGTAATTTAACGTGAATCACTGTTTATACTTTTATTCCTATACATTGCATCAGTGATTCCAGACAGTGCAATACCTCAAGAAAAAGGAAAAAATCATTCAGTTGGAAAGAAAATATAAAATTGTCTTCACTCACAAATCACATGATTGTCTATGTAGAAATCTAATAAATGAGCTTAAGAAAGTTGCAGGATACAAGATCAATATACAACAATTAATTGTATTTAATATTTCCACAGAGTAACAATGAACCTTAGAAATTGAAATTTTTTAAATGCCATTTATAAAAGCATTGAAATATGAAACGCTGTGGGATAAATTTGACAAAATATGTGATGTTCTATACACTAAAAACTATAAAACATTGCTCAGTAATAGTAAAGAACTATCCCTTCAAAATGAAATACATTCACTTGGTTTATCAGTCAGAAGGTTCATATTAAGATGTCTACTCTTCTTAAATTTTAGATTCAATGCAATCCCAATTAAAAAAACCCAGCAAACTTTCTTTAGGAATTGGCAAGCTGACTCTAAAACTCATTTGGAAACAAAAAGGACCCAGAACAACAACAATAACAACAAAACCTTTAAAAAAGAAGAAACTTGGAGGGCTTACAGCACCTGATTTCAAGACCTAATTAACTATAATAATCAAAGCAATGTGATATTGCAGTATTGGTATAAATATAGACAAATACAATCATCTCCCTTTATCCACAGTTTCACTTTTCCATAGTTTTAGTTACCTTGAGTCAACAACGGTCTGAAAATATTAAATGGAAAATTCCAGAAATAAATTCATAAGTTTTAAATTACATGCCATTCTGAGTTATGTGATGAAGTCTTGTGCCATCTCACTTCGTCCTGCATGGGACATGAATCATCCTTTGTCCAGCATATCTATGCTGTAGACGTTACCTGTTAGTCATTTAGTAGCCATCTGGGTAATCAGATCAAAAAAACATTGTATACATAGGATTTGGTACTATCTATGGTTTCAGGCATTCACTGGGGTTCTTAGAACATACCCCTCACAGAAAAGGGGAGACTACTATAGATCCATGAAACAGAAGAGACTCACCACATAGGGACAACTAATTTTTGACAAAGGCAATTCAGTGGAGAAAGGGTAGTCTTTTCAACAAGTGGTAATGGAACAATTGGCTATCCATAGGCAAATAAATATACCTTTCACTACATTCAAAAATTAACTCAAAATAGGTCATATACCTAAATGTAAAGACTAAAATTATTAAACTTGTAGAAGAAAACATAGGAGAAAATCTCTGTGGCCTTGGGTTAGGCAATACTGAAAGCACTATCCATAAAAGAAAGAATTGATATATGGGATTTCATTAGAATTAAGAACTTCTGCTCTTCAAAAGACACTTTTAAGGGAATGAAAAAACAAGTCACAGATAGGGAGAAAATATTTGCTAATCACATAGATAATAAAGGACTTGGACCCAGGATATTTTTAAAAGTCTCAATATTTAATTTTAAAAATCTTTAATGAGCAAAAGATTTGAACAGACACTTCATCAAAAAAGACATACAGATGGCAAATAAATACATGAAAGATGCTCACAACCATTAATCATTAGGAGAGTGCAAAATAAACCCATAATTAAATACCACGACACACCTATTATAATATCTGCAATTAAGACCAACCATACCAAGTGTCAGCAAGGATGTGGAATGATTAGAATGCTCATACAGTCTTAGGTGGGAATGTAAAATTGTGAAAATTCTTTGGAAAACAGTTTGGCAGATGCTTCAAAAATTAAACATGCACCTACTACGTGACTCAGTTCACTACTAGGTATTTACCCAGTAGAAATTAAAGCATGTGTCCATACAAAGACTTGTACACAAATGTTCACAGAAGCTTTGTTATAGCCAAAATCTGGAAACAATCCAAATGTTCATCAATAGGTAAATGGAGAAACAAACCAGGTTGTAGTCATATAGTGAAATACTACTCAGCAATAAAAAGAAATAAACTATTAATACAATAACCTGGATGAATCTCAAAACACTTATGCTGAGGGAAAAAAGCCAGACAAAGAATAAATACTGTATTATTCCATATATATATAATTCTAGAAAGCATGCAGGCTAATATATAGTGATAGAGAGCAGATTAGGGGTTGTCTAGGAATACAAGGCATGGTGAGAGGGAGGAAGGAGGAATTATAAAAGCATAGAGTAATTTTTGATCATGTTTATTATGCTAATTGTGATGATGGTTTCATGAGTGTTTACATATGTTCAAACTCATAATATTGCACATTTTCAATACATATTATTTACTTTATGTCAATAAAGCTGTTTTAAAATATCTTCACCCTTGAAACTCATATGGGTTCTGTTTTTCCCTCTCTTTTTTCTGTAGTAACTCTTCTCTAAAGCAATGGATGCCACCAACTGAAGGGCAAAGAATACAAGGACATGCACAAGGGAAATAAATCTAAGTTTGTATCTGAAAATACATTATGTTATACAAGCACCAGAGTCCAGTGGAGGGAACAGTGTACAAATGGTGGCTAATCTGGCTATGTGACATAGCTTCCATTTTGAAAGGGTTCTGTTGATATCATATGCATGTCCAACTTTGTTGTGAAAATGTTAGGGGTCAGGGAGCTTGCCCATAGCAAAATCGTGAGGTGAATAAATCTTGTCTTTAGCATTCCTCAATTCTTCTGGAATTTCTCCTCACCTATAACTTTCCATTATTACTCTTCCTCTTCTCCCATCCTTGCTTCTCCTCTAATCAAGACCCACTGCGTTTATGCTTCCACCAACCATCCCACTCCCTTGTATTCTGGCAGACACTGAAAAGTTATATGATAAATTTAGCCTGACAAAGATATTAGTAATTTAATGTGAATCACTATGCATGGCATAGGATTTCAAAGCATAGATGCTGGAGCCAGGGTACCTGCACCCAAATCCCAGCTGTCACTGACTAGCTGTGTGACCTTGGGCATGGTACTTAGCCACTCAGTATCTCAGTGTCTTCATCTGTAAAATACACATAATTTTACCTACCTCACAGGTTATGAGGATTAAATGAGTCAGTAATTATAAAGTACTCAAAACAGTATCTGGCCCATGGCAAGCACAATGTAAGTGTTTATGATACAAATTAATTAAATACCACTTCCCATGGACTATTGTTTTAAAATGAAAAAGAATGCTTACATCAAGGAAATGAACTCTTAATCTGTCAAGGGGTAAAAGCACCTTTCTGACCCATCTCATATCCCCCTACCTGGGTGCCCACCACTTCTGCCTCTGCATCAGCCCACCATGGGATTCTCAACGCCCTAATTAGACATCTATGGAGATGCTAATGTCACTCTTCCTGATTTGGGTCAATGGAACTCACTGCTGTCCTCAGAGCTACCATCCTAGTGCTCTGCTCTGCTCAAACATCTCAGAGCCCTAAGTCTAAAAGCCGCCAGCCCTTGGCTGAAAACGCAGGAAACCTGCAGCTGCAGATTCAGGCAGTAATAAGCACACATGCTAATGCAGTTCCACAACCTCCTGGGTGAAATATTAACTCTTTCAAGGATATATAAACCGAGACAGAAGCACTCATTAAAAATATTTCAGGGCTGGGCGTGCTGGCTCACACCTGTAATCCCAGCACTTTGGGAGGCCGAGGCAGGCAGATCACAAGGTCAATAGATGGAGACCATCCTGGCCAACATGGTGAAACCCTGTCTCTACTAAAAATACAAAAATTAGCTGGGCGTGGTGGCATGGGCCTGTAGTCCCAGCTACTCGGGAAGCTGAGGCAGGAGAATTGCTTGAACCTGGGAGGCAGAGCTTGCAGTGAGCTGAGATTGTGCCACTGCACTCCAGCCTGGCGACACAGTGAGACTCTATCTCAAAAAAAAAAAAAAAAAAAAAATCAGAGCTATTAATCACAGTAGCTTTTAAAAGACAGTGGAGCCGCAGCATCATTTGAAGGAAACACAAACTTTCTCAGTGTTATTTATTCCTCCATTGCCTAAGTCCTCTTGAGGAAGAAACTATATCCAGGAGGATTAGAAGATTTCTCTTGAAAATCTATTAACCCAGTAGAGGCAGGAGTGGGATATATACCCTGAGCTATTTTACTCTTTTTTAAGTTCATAATTAGGGTGGTTTTCAGGCTTCTGGCTCAGTGGTGTGTCATTATCCTCTAGGACAGCAACCCTAGCTTATAACATGGCCAATTTCCATCTGGATCCTGGAGTCCAAGACCACAGGGACCCTTTTACTCAAGATTTTTCTCACAATCCTCTCCTGAGCATCTGCTTTGGGCAAGACTCTTACAGCACAAGCCTCTTCCTTCCATAACACAGTAACTATTGGGGGAGGGGGATACCTGTCCTTCCCACAGACTAATTCTCAAACCTCCTGTTGGAGGGGAAAAAGCAACGTTTACATATGTGACATGCCCCCAGGAACTGCTGATTTAAGCAGGGTGGACATCCAAACCAAAACTAACCCATCTAATGGTCAACTGGTGCCTAATTATTCTCTCTTCTACAAGAATTAAAATTGACAGGGGCTAGCTGGGCTCAGTGGCTCATGCCTGTAATACCAGCACTTTGGGAGGCCAAGGCAGGTGGATCACTTGAGGCCAAGAGTTTGAGACCAGCCTGGGCAACATGGAGAAACACTGTCTCTACTAAAAATGTAAAAATTAACCGGGTGTGGTAGTGCATGCTGGTAATCCCAGCTAATCAGGAGGCTAAGGCATGAGAATCACTTGAATCCAGGAGGCAGAGGTTGCAGTGCAGTGAGCCAAGATCACACCACTGCACTCCAGACTGGGTGACAGAGTGAGACTCTGTCTCAAAAAAAAAAAAAAAAAAAAAAAAAAGAATCAACAGGGGCTGTATTTAGCTGGACCTATGGAAGACACATTGATCTGGGCTGCTGGTCATTTGGGGCCATGCAGGGAAACATGGGAAAGAGGGTTGAGAGAACAAGAGGGAGAAGGGTTGTAAAAGCAGAGAAAAGACCACACGGCCTGAAAGACAGAGTAACTTCTGTGCCCAGAGCTTGCCCAAATGTAGCTCCCATGGGTCTTAGTTGTCCTCAGTGCCTACATTATGAAGTCACCTGTTAGTTTGTGAGCTTAAGTGAGCTCCTGTTCCTATCAAAGAAGTTCTGAATAAAACTAATAAGTCTTATGACTGCTTTTTAGCCTACACTACGTCTGGGAATAAAAGACTCACAGATTGCCATCTTCTATATGTAGCAAGAGTTCCGTCTTAGGACTAAGCCTTGTTCAGCTAAACACTGAGATATGTGTGGTGGGGCCAATCTACTGTGTATCTATTTCTATAAGAAGCCTCATTGCCTCCTGGGAAAGAATTCATCCTAAAGAAAGAATTAAGGCATAAAATTCTGGTTCAAAAACAATGCTCAGTAGAGAGCAGATGCTGAACATTTTAGTGCGATAGTAAAGCATCTGTTGCAAAGCCCATTCTGAATCTTCTGAAGAGGGGATTGAAATAAAAGGCTTGTTTTCAAAAACTAAACAAAACAAAAAACCTCTTTGATTTCTAGGTACACGTGCAGCACTGTTCTGTATCCTAGTAACTGAGGAATTCCCACAATGGGGAGAAAGACTCTGCCCCTTTCTTCAGCACAAAACCCAGTGCAGCTTAGGAGGGTCTGGGCCACTTAGTAGCAGCAGTTACAGCCCTCCAGATGGAGATCTGTGGCCTCAGCCTAGGAGCTGGTGCCTGGTGCCCACATGGGCATGCATCCCACCTAGCTCAAGAGGCATCAGTAGCCCAATCACAGGCATGGGGGAAACAGAAAACACAAAGTAGTTGAAAGCACCTCATCCATAAATGTACATGAGACATCCCCAGAAAGGCTCAGAAATAGGAGATGAGTTGGAAAAAAAGAGCTTCAAAAAAGTTTTGAAAATTCTCTCTTAGGTGGTGGGTGCTTGAGGTAGAAGGATACTGTTCTTATTGCTATTGTGGCAATCCTTCCTCTTTCTCACTGTTTCAAAAGAAAATTTCTAGGTTGGAGGGGGCCACAAAGCAAAGGATATATGTGTGAATGAAAATTTCCTTTTAATTTTGCCTTTATCTTTGAGGAGTATTTATTGTAGTTCTTGTTGAACAAGGCCACCCAAACTCTTCATCATATTGCAAACTTTCCCACTTTCTCCACCCATCACACTTTCTCTTTGAGTACTGAAGTTTGCTGATGTATTTTCTTCATATTCAAAAAAATTTATTTTCATAATGGACAATGGTGATGACATATCTAATCAAAGCCCCCATAAAATTGGGGTTTCATTAGAATTCTCAAGGGCTCTACCTCCTGAAGGGAGAAAAGTGTCTAACACAGGACAGCAGCCTGGCAGAGAAAACCTTTGATTAGATTCAACACTTACATCTAAAGTAAATGATAAACTCAAGAGCATTTTCAGCACCTTCACTATGGATCTTTGCTACGACCGTGGCTCAGCAAAGCACTGAGGCCTCAGCTTTCAGCGGGTGGGGTTTTCCTTACTATGCTAAGCACATGTGGGAGCCAATGTGAAATCTGAATAATACTTTGAAGGAATGTAGTTCAGTCTAGGAAGATGAAAGCACTTCACAGATAGCATTATCTCTTTAATTCACATACATTCTCTATGCAAGCAGTAGATAGGAAGTGGGTATTTATTCCTGGATTCTGACTCCATTAGTGTTGAATGACTTGCATATTTATGGGAGCAGAAGAACCCCTGAAATTAACACAGTGAAGGGAGAAATGGATGGGAGTGAGGTTAGCCACCATCAAGGTGATGTGGTGGCCAGTGGATGACTCTGTTTTCCTGCCCCAGGGAAATGGCACTGAGATGGGAGGGCATGGGCTCATTCATGAAAAGCAAATTGTCTAGCTTGAAAGAAACTCTGGGTGTGTACAGAGAAGGAGTGCAACAGGGGGAATGGAAGGGATGAAAGGAACACAGGAGGGAGAAAATGTGGGCAAGGAAGGCAGAGAGGAGCCAGAATAGAAAGAGCTTTGAACACCATATAAGCAAAGAGTTTGAACTTAATTTAGTAAACCATCGGAAGTTGTTGAAGGTTTTAGAATAAGGGGTTGACATGTCAAAACTAACTTGGGAGAACTAACCTGGAAATAGTAAATAAAATGTTTGAAAAGGGAGAGAGACCAAAATAGCAAGATAGGCCCAGCCAAGAGCCAGGCTTTGACCTTGAGATCTTGGCTCCTGAGCACTGATGAACCAGCCTCCCCCAAGTACCTCAAGAGCCGCTGAAGGTATGAGCCTTCGGTGCTAGAGGCTCGAGGAAGGCCAGGGGTGGGGAAAGTGCCAGGACCAAGTCTATGGGCTTTATGGCCTCTACCACATTTTCCTCTCAGGTTGAGCTGCCTTAAGTGGTGACATCTGATCCTTAAATCTCTAAACATTTGGCTACTCTCTAGACAACCAATCCCATGAAGTCCTACAGCCTAATTGACCTCCCGGCTCTGTCCTACCCTCAAATTTCACAACATTGTTTTTCCTTGTCCCCTGCTTACCAGTTAATTAAGAGTCAATTTCCTATTATAGACACTACAGTCCCAATTACAATGCTCACTTTAGGAAATATTCATGAAGTTTGCCATGGAACAGGCACTGTGCCACAGACACTGGCTAAACCACAGGGAATGCCCTGCACTTGCTGACCCAAGGCCTTGTGAACTCACTATAAAGCACAGGCCTTCAGATGAAAGCTGTTTGACATTCTTATCACTAAAAAGCCTCCTTTCAGCAAACCTAAACAAACTGCACTCTTCATGGGCTTGCCTTTATGTTTTCCTTTGCTTTGCATTTCATAGGGAGGTGTCCTGTGCACTACAGGATATTTACCGGCATTCTTGGGCTCTACCCATCTATGGTAGTAGCACATCCCCTGCCCCAGTTGTGACAAACAAAAATGTCTCCAGACATTGCTAAATGTCCCCCTGGAGACAAAATTGCGTAGAGCTGAGAACCACCATTTTAGAGGAACCACGTACGTTTATATCTATAGATATAGGCTGCGTGGGCTCCCAGCCATCTGGGCAAGGCAGGCAGCATGGAACTCTACACACCACAGAAGATGCTGCTCCCCAGACTCTGGAAAATGAGGATCTGGGCAAGGAACAAGATCGTCAGAGGAAGGGCAGCACCTTTACTCTCTAGCCCAAATCAGGAATGGAAAACTTGGGGAGAGGTGCCTTGATTAGTCAGTGGTCATCCTCCCTTTCCTCCTGGCTTGATTGCAACAACCAGAGCTGTAACTGCTCTCACGGTTGCTCTCTGTGGGTGACGGTCTTCATTGGGAAGAAGGCCCTGACTTCCATCATCCACCCATGAGGGCAGGGAGGTGTGGAAGGGGAGGGTGTCAACCTCAGGACGCTTTTCTTGCATTGGAGATTTTGTTCCACCCGCAGGAACGCCAAAGGTTTCCAGCCACTTGGCTCCAAGGCAGAGGTGAAGTGGTAGGAATGAGGTGAGGATATCCACAAAAAAATTGCAATTTAAATCTGCATTTTAAGCTGTGCATGTTGAATTTAAAAGAGAAGAAATGTTAATGATGTTTTGGTTCCTCGAAGCCTCATAAAAGTATCAAGGTCTGTGATCTGTCCTCACCTTTACAGACTAAAAAAACACATTTGTCAGTGCTCCTAAAGTGAATGCACATCACATGGACCAACTTAAACTAATTAAACTCACCAGAGACAGATGCGTGAGCCCAGTCAGAATATTTACTTCTATTCACACGAAGTGAAGAATATGCCTCTCAGGCCTGGAAATATTTGTATCTGCTCTCTAGGCTACCCCTTTCTTCATATCAAAATTCTAAGGTTCTTCTTCTTTTTTTTTTTTTTTTTTGAGATGGAGTCTCGCTCTGTCATCCAGGCTGGAGTGCAGTGGCGCAATCTCCGTTCACTGCAAGCTCCGCCTCCCAGGTTCACGCCATTCTCCTGCCTCAGCCTCCAAGTAGCTGGGACCACAGGCGCCTGCCACCATGCCCAGCTAATTTTTTGTATTTTTAGTAGAGAGGAGTTTCACCGCATTAGCCAGGATGGTCTCGATCTCCTGACCTCGTGATCTGCCTGCCTCGGCCTCCCAAAGTGCTGGGATTACAGGCGTGAGCCACTGCGCCTGTCCTAAAGTTTCTAAGGTTCTTTAAATACACAAATTCTTTCAACAAATTTATTTAACAAATTTTTATTGAGTGCTTGCTATGTGCCAGGTTGTGTGCTAGCAAACAAGATAGGAGTGGTTTCTGTTCTCTTGGAAGTTTCAACCTAATTATATTAGTAACGATAAGCTTCCCTGCTGGCTAGTAAAGCAGAGAAAAGAATATGAAATGGGTTTAAGGAATGTATTCAGGGCTCAGAAAATCCGATAAGCTATTTTAAACCCACAACAGAAGAGAGACCTGGTATCTCTCATTGTACAGTGGTGCTTAAGTTAATTAATTCCAGCATCAACACTTCCTTGCTTAAGAATAAAGGCAAATTATCATGCCTCCATAAATGGTGCTTCTTCGTTTGTAAAATGAGGTAGAAACATATTTTTCTGTCCTCTGTAGCACAAGGTTGTTGTAAGGAAAACACACATGAAAGTCCTTTATGCTAATGGAGGGGCTGGTGGTAAGTGGTGGTGGTCAGAGTAGTTGCCTGTGTTCTGTTTAATTCCATTGAATACATAGGTTTAGGTGACTACTCTGTGTCCAGTCTGAGCTTCAGAGAAGGAAATGGAGCTAGTGTAAACATTTCCAGTACACATGGATTTTTGTGAGTCTGCTGATGGAAACAGTAGTAATGACTTATCATAACACTCTAAGGGATCATTTTTTCAAGAGGGGTACTTCGAGAACCTTGGTGTGCCAGATACAATGTGTCTGTTTACAGAATTAAAAGAGAAACACTGGGAATCATTTCTGTGAATCCAATAACAAGCCTGCCTCCTGCTACCTGGTTTCTGTAGATTAGTTGGTTATGGCTGATAAGTTGCTAAGTATGTGCCAAGTTCTGTAACATTATCCATTTGTCCTTCACTAAGAATAAAGGGAAGAAAAAAGGGGTGATGGGAGACTATCAGATTGCTCATCCACTAAAATAGCAGAGTAAAATTTTAAAACAAACAAAAATAAAAACTCTTTCTCCTCTCAAATCCCATTTCTAAACCATTTCAGAGGGCTATTATTAAACTTCAGAGAGTTTGAAATATTATCCTATATTAAATTTCAAAGATCCATTAAGTGCCATTTTGCTGCAGTGAAAGGCAAGAACCAATTCAAGAAGGAAAAAAAAATCTTGGAAGAGAAATTATTTTTAAAGGTCAGTTTTTCTTAAGAAACAGCTGAAAACCCCTCCATAGGGGCTAGGCTTTTAGCAAGTTCACTTTCTTCTGAATGTTCAGAGCCAGGGAAGACATCCTCGCGTATGGCAGGACATAGTTAAGTCACGATGATTTGAAGAAGTGTCACACTCTGTATTCTCGTAAACTACCATCTCACTTCTTTCTCACGTCTAAGTATCATGTTCTCATTGTAGCTTTACAACAAGCTCCTGTCAAGTAGGTCACTGGGAAAGGAAAGACATGAGACATAAAGAGGGGCTATAGGATGTGTATTATTTACTGTACTGCAGTGGTCCCAAACTGGGGGCAACTTTGCTCCCCAGGGGACATTTAGTAACGTCTGGAGTCATTTTTGATTTTCACAACTTGCAGAGAGAGTGCTATTGGCATCCAGTCAGTAGAGGCCAGGTATGCTGCTAAACACCCTACAATGCCAAAGACAGATCCCCCCAAAACCAAGAATTATCCAGCCCAAAATGTACACAGTGCTAAGACTAAGAAACCCTGCTGTAGTGCTGTTCTGTATTTTTTCACCCCAAGTTCTGCTTTCTTGATAATGAACTAATTAATGTTGCTGGTTGCATGATCCGTTGAACACAAGGTAGCCGTGTCAAACCCTCTCAATTAACAGACAATCCTAATTAATTTGTTATATTTTTCCCCCTCATTCATTCTTTATTCATCTTGGGTGGAAGCCCAAGTAGCAGCATATGGATGTCTTACAGCCACCAGCTCACATAAAGAAGGGTAAGCATGTTGCTGTAGTCACGCCGTCTGGGCTGCAATCCAATCAAGTTTCAGTATTTTGCATGGCATTCTCACTGCCTCACTTTGCCAGGCATTGTGGAGTTGAAAAACAAGTCCCAACAGAATTTGCTCAAATATATCTCATCGTGTGAAAGGAATCACAGAGAACTGGATGATGTAATATTGACTGCCTGTTAGTAAAGAGAATAAGCATGTCCGCCAAAGAATTAAGCCCAAGAGCCAGAGATGCAGAGGAAATGATGAGAGGGTTGAAATGGTAAATGAAGATGTCAAGTCATATGATGTGTGGACCCAGGCGCTGCGGCAGCACCTGGAACCTTTATAAGCACCTCTTCTAGAATGGTACAGATTTTCTCTCACAAAATTTACGTCTATATATCACACTCTTCTGTTTGATCATCTTTATTTTCGTATGTCTACATGCTACCATCAAGCAACATAGTTTGAGCCAGAACAAAGGCTGCTGCCTTCCTTCAGTTAACTGAGCAGGTTTTATTTCTCTGCCCTGAATCCTATGTAGTCAAATAAATACTTTCGTCACAGAATGTGTGTTGATGAAGAAAGGGATCTATACCAATGCTCAGTAGATTCTGTGCTGTTTGATTCAATGTATTTTATACACAGATATTTTTAAACTGCTTTACCTCTGAGAAGTACTGTTTAGAGGCGATTTTCAAGTGTACAAGTCTCTTTCCTCTTCAGCACATTTTTGCTGCATGGTTTGTTTCCATCCAATCCCTTGATGTTTTCAGGCAAAAGAGAAGGGCAGGGAGGGAATGAAGCTGAGCTGCTGCATCTCAGAGTTTATTTACAGCTGAGTAAGTAACTGAGCTCTAAGAGCCAGACGCCAATGCAGGAGTGAGTGTTGGAAGATCAGCCTACTTTGTTCTGACATCTTCCCTGCACCAACCCTGCTCACCACCAAATTGTCATCATTAAAACACCTAGTATTTATGGAGTGACTTAGAGCTTAACACTTTCCCATACTGATTCTCTCTGTAACTCAGTGAGAAAGCAGGTATTATTCTCAGAGCTGGTTGGAAGCCTGTGGGTGTGGTTTACCACGACCCATTACACCTATTGAGTTCGCTGCATGTTAACACTGTCAAGCTTTTTCATAGAGGTAGAACATCATATTTTCTTAAATATTGCCTCTCTTTTCACCCTGGAGTTCCAGCATTCTCCTGTGGTAACTGTATTCCAAATATGCCATGCTTAAAAACTCCAGGGTATATGAGGAAAACAGAAGAAAAAAACCTTTTCTGCAAAATTTGACCTGGAGGACCTGGAATTTAAACTCACCTCCTAGATCTCTCTTCTTTTACCTCTTACACGCTGCTTTATCTTCACCCTCTGGCCCTGGCCTGATGGTGGAGCCTCTGGCACGTCTTGACAGGCCTTCTCAGTGCTGAGAGCCATCAGCATGAGGTCAGTGCTGGTGGCATGCCGAGCTCTCTGTCTAGCTGTGACTTGCACTGAGGCAGTCACATTTTTAGTCCTTTTTTTCCCCCAAGATCATATCTCCAGCTCAACTGCAGCATAATAAATAGCCAGTGTAAACAGTCACCCCAGAGAGTCACCTCCCTCCTTCTGTCATCATTAGTTAATCACAAGATATCAATCAGCCACTTTTGTTTATAGTAAAGCAGGTTTCAAGGCATGTTGAGAGCTTGAGAGAGAGAGAAACTCAGCTCATATCCTAAAGGAAAGAGGCTTCAATCATAAATTGGATGAAAGGCTGGGCACAGTGGTTCACGCCTATAATCCTAGCACTCTGGGAGACCAAGGTGGGAGGATTGCTTAAGGCCAGGGGTTCAAGGTTACAGTGAGCTACAGTCATGCCACTGCATCCCAGCCTGGGTGACAGAATGAGACCTGTCTCTGAAAACAACAACAAATTGGATGAAGAGAAACATCGAAGTATGCACTGAATGTGTCCTGTACTCCAGGACCTGGGTTGGGTATCTTATGTGTTCAGGGTTATTCAGTTCAGGGCAGCCATGTAAAAGCTTACGTTATCCTTAATTTCAAGAGAAGGTGATAGACTTGTCCAATATCACCCAGCAATAAATGGCCTGCTCAGGACCAAACCAAGTTTTTCTGTTTCTATCCCTTCACACTGCTTCTCAAAATTAGTGCACTCTAGATGGGACCCACACCCCCCAATCCCAGGAAAATACGGCAAAAACAGCACCTTTGAGCCCTAGGTTAAGTTTTTACACACACATATCTTGACAGGATGACTGTCCATTCCTACTTCTGAAGACAAGAAATCTCAACTCAACTTCTTGTGTCACGCCAAAGGACAACATGTTAATTCTGGGCTACCCAATGGGCAAGTAGTAAACTTCCTTGCCTAGAGAGAAAAGCACTGGTCTGAAAGTTAAGAGATGTCCCAGGTTAGCCCTAATTAGATCCCAGCAATTCACCTCATCTTTGTGATCTTGGTTTCCTCATTGACCAAACTGAAATGAACTCAATAAATAGTTTTTTAGTGTCTCCTGTGTGCCAGGCACGGTTCTAGATGCTGGGAACCTAGCAGAGAACTAGACAAAGTCCCTTCCTTCATTGACCTTTCATTCTACAGGGGAACAGAGGCCATGGACCAATATATAAAGGCAATGATTCTGGAGAATGGTAAGGCCTTTGAAGACAATAAACAAGGTAAAATAATAGAGAAGCATGTGTTGGGGCAGGGGTAGATGAGGGTAGTGTTTCTTTAAAGTGGCCAGAGAAGGTTTCTTTGAGTAAGAGGAATTTCAGTTGATAGCTGTATGGTGGGGAGACAGTCATTTAAAGACCCAGGGGAAGAGTGTTCCACAGAGGGAACAACCAATGCAAAGGTCCTGGGGTAGGAACTACGGTGATGTGTTCAAGAAACAGAAAGGTCAGTGTGGATAGAACCTAGGAAGCAGAGAGGGCACACTGCAGTGTGGTATAAGATGGTAGGGGACCTTGTGCGCCACCATTAGGAATAATACTTGCCTTCCTGGCCTGACAGCATTATGGTAAGGCTCATATTTGATAGAACTTTAGATGGGAAAGTCCTTAAGGCAGTTACAGCCTAACCAAAGATTACGTGCTGCAGAAATAGGTGGTGTACGTTTGGTATATGTTTCCTAAGTGTGTTATATGTGTTATATGTTGCCAAATTCTTTACTAGTGCTGCTCATGTGCAATCTTTATTAAATCGCTCTTAGCCCTCGGATTGCTTTGAGGAGTGGGATTGTTCCATCTGGATGAAGCCAGGGATGTTTGGCCCTTTCTCTTCCTTCTAATACTGTTTCTGAATATGGAGGGCAGAGCAGGAACTGTAGGCTCAGGGAAGGGAAGTTACTCTCAGTCTCCAAATCCATTGTAAGCAAGTAGCAGGGCAAAAGCTGCACTGCTTGCTTTAGGCAAGAAACAAACACATACTCCTGTTTTATCTTATTTATGGATTTTTTTAACAAGATACTTGTAGCTGGTAATTTGTAGAAATAAAAACCTCCTGAGAGGAGATTACTTCTCATATCCTGTCTTCTTATGAAGTTAAAATGCATATGGAGACAAGAAAACAGGCAGGTTGCCCTGTGTACCCACGAAGGAACACAAAACAGAACCCAGGCTGCTGGGAATAGCAACAGAGCTCTGGGAATAGGGAGATTCATTAAAAATGTAAAATGAATGCAATGATTGCATGTGGTTGTCTTTGGGGGCATTTTGCTTTAGACCTCATATGTGTTCGAAAACACTACTACAAATGCCATAATTATTTTAAGATATAAAGTTATTTAAATTGGCTAATGAATGCAGCCCCTGACACCAGTCTGCATAAATCTGGATGTATTTGTGTGTTCTTGCAGAGTGGATGGGGTTTAGAAGCAGCTTTATTCATTAGCAGCATTCTCTTCACTTTCTTCTCCTCCTTAGCCCATTCAAAGACAGAATGTCCTAAACTGCATGACCATCTAGAGGCAAAATACACCTGCACATACATTAGCTCAATTACTTATCATAACTGATATATGTTGCTATTTTCTGTATTTTACCCACAAGAAAGCTAAACTCAGAGAGGTTAAGTGTCTTGCCTAAAATCACACAGCCAGAAATGGCATATTTACTTGAACCCAGGATTTCTGTCATCAAATCCTCCCTTCACTACTTTATGGCAATGGAAGAGTACCAGTTAGTAGATTGATCTAAAGTGATGACTCATGTTAGGAGGGAGAAATTTTTTTTCATTTGGGTGTCCAGTAGTTTCCAGGAATAAAAGACAATCTGTGTGGAAGAGCAGTTCGTATATCAAAGCCTTTGCTTATTCATCAGTGTGTCAGATTGTGTGGTTTGTTTGTTTGTTTGTTTTGCCATGGGCATTCTTTCTTCCTTCTTCAGCCAAACTGAGCTTGCCATGATTTTCAAGCTGATATCTGGCCATCATCTCCTTCAAAGGGCAGAAAGTCTTGCAGAGGTTGTGGAATTCTGTAGCAGCTGTCCTCACTCAGACCCTTTCAGTTTGAAGCTTCCTGAATGAGATGCTATCTCTGCCATCTCTTTGTTTTCTCTCTAGGAATCTTCGTATTATTTCCGTTTCTGTTTTCTAACAAGGGGTAGAGATTACATCTATTGAAGACAGTGCCAAAGAAACTTATTTTTCTCCATTTCATGATTATAAACATTATCAATCGACATTTATTAAATACCCGCTGATGCATGATACCAAACAGACTATGGATTCTGTTTTCTCCCAAGGATTATGGCTCTGACATTGATCTGGGTGAGAAGGATGTAAATGCTGTAAACCGAGGAGGAAGTCAAGATAACATGAATGCTGGGACCAGCATGAAGTTACAGCTCCAACTTACGGGCAAGGTCCCCCTGAGAGGAACTTGGCAGCCAAATATGGGTATGGCTAGCTCTAATCTATCTGTTGCCACCCAGCAAAATTCCAGAAGACTTCATCCTCTTTTTCATTTGGGATCAGTTTGAGGAAAGCTAGATTAATCCCATTGGTTGTTACACAGAATAGGGACTGGAAGAGATCAGAAAATTAAGTGATGCCCAGTTTCATACTAGAGGGGGCATCACAGCTTCTCTATCCCAATGAGCAGGGATCTCTGTCATTCCTGGTTGTTTCTCTAGCACTGCCTCTTTGAGGAGAAAAGATGTGATATTTATCACCTCCCCTGGAGGCTTGGGCAAGATGTTAGGCAGGACAGAAGGATGGGAAAGAGACCCAGACTTCCACAGAAGAATGAGCCTCCCTCATCCATGCAACTTGTGCAGGCAGATCAACCCCTGTACAATACCCATTTGTGGGATTGCAGGTGCTGCTGGATTCTCTCTCTCTCTCTCTCTTTTTTTTGAGGCAGAGTTTCGCACTTGTTGCCCAGGCTAGAGGGCAGTTGCATGACCTCGGCTCACTGCAACCTCTGCCTCCCTGGTTCAAGCAATTCTCCTGCCTCAGCCTCCAGAGCAGCTGGGATTACAGGCGCCCACCATCACGCCAGGCTAATTTTTTGTATTTTTAGTAAAGACAGGGTTTCACCATGTTGGCCAGGCTGGTCTCAAACTCCTGACCTCAGGTGATCCACCCAACTCAGCCTCCCAAAGTGCTGGGATTACAGGTGTGAGCTGCCATGTCCGGCCTTGGATTGTTAATAGTTATATTTCTCCCTCTTCATTTGAAAATCATTCCATTTTCTATTTCACCTGGGATTTATTTTTTAACCCCCAAGTTACATCTCATCTTCTTCCTAACACAACTGAAAACAACTGAATTTACTTGGAGAGTATGATCATGAATCTGGTGAATTTAAAGAGCACCAGAGGTATCATTGTCCATATTTCCAAATACTAAAACACCTGGTTTTAAAGGGCAAACTAGACAGCTCAATTCAGTTCAATAAATATATAATAAGTCTGTATTATGTCCTGAGTAGTAAATACCTATTTTATTCTTACTGTTTTCTGAGCACCGTGCTAGGCTAACGAAGATGAGTACCTTAAGTCCCTTGAGGAACTCCCACTCTAGTGGGAGGTTATACTTTGTATATAATAGACTTGGTTATGTAATTAATGAAGCAGAGCACCAGGAGGGAGAAGCTCTAACCCAGTCTTTGGGCCTGGGGAGGCTTCCTGAAGCTGAGCTGGGTCCTACAAAGCAAGTAGGAGAATGTCCGTGAATAAAGACAAAAAGGGGACTGTGGGCACAGGGAATAGCCTGAACAAAAGCAAGACGTGGGAGACAAGATGGGATGTGACAAGACAGCAATGCACAAAGTTGAGTGCCACTAAAGCATGGTGGAGTACACGGCAGAGGATGGAGCCCTTGTAAACCAAGCTAACCAGCTTGGATTTTATGCTATAGGTGATAAAGAGCCCCTGTAGTGTTTCTCTAGGAGAGTGAAGTAGGAACGATGAACTTAAGAGGGGCAAAACTGAAGACAAGTTGGTGTGGAGTGCCTCTCACTGAAGGTACATATTAGAATCCTCTGTGGAATACTTTAAACTAGAGATTTCCTCAACTCATCCCAGATTTTTAAAAACATATGTATTTTTGACCCACCACCAGAATTCTAAAATATTCCCTCAGCTGAGGACCACTCAGTTGGGAGATTATTACATTGTAATAGTCCAGTTAAAGGTGATGGGGGCCAGGACTATGAGAACGGGAAAGAGGATGAAAAGACATATTTGAGAACTATTTAGGAAGCAGAATCAGTGGAACCTATTTATTTACTCACTCACTCATTCAACAAGTATTAGGCCAAGTACTGTGCTGGGTGGCAGGAACTCAATGATGAAAAGAACTCAGTCCCTGCTATTAATGATTGCACAGTCTAGAGCAGAATTTCTCCAACACAACACTAATCTTTTTAGCAACAGGAAAAATAAGGGGAAAAAATACTCCTGAGACATTCTGGCCATGAACCATCTCTGAGATGATTTGCAGGTTGGGGAGTCAAGGGAACCTCCAAAATTTGGTATAGGCACCAGGCAGATCACTAACAACTTCTCCTTGGAGAAATACCTTTTAATCCCAGTCCTCAAAGAACCGCCACAGACAGTTTTTCAAGAACAATGAGCTAGACACAATTAAAATAATAAAGCAAAAAGAAATATAAAGAAAATATATTTACTTTATATTTATTACTCAGGACATGATACAGACTAATTGTATATTTAATGAACGGAATTTAACTGTCTAGGTTTGCCCTTTAAAACAAAAAATTTTAGTATTTGGAAATATGGGCAATGATACCTCTTGTGCTGTTTACATTTGCAAGATTTGTGCTCATATTCTCTAAAAAAAAAAGCAGACTGCAGAAACCAACCTGTAAAGACTAAAGATATTAGACATATCACATTGTTTAAATATTCAGTCTCTCACAGCTTTGGAATTTATGTTTAATACTTTTTTAAAATGCAATATCATCAGGGACAGGAAATTGTAAATAATAATAATAATGACCTGCCAGATTTATAAGGGTTCATTTAAAATAAAAAATGCAATAACCAATATGAAAAACTCAGTGGACAATGTTAACAGCGGAATAAAGACAGAAGAGAGAATTTATGAACTGGAAGATAAGAAATTGTCTACAAGAGGGAGCAAACTTTTTCTGTAAAGGATCAGATAGTGAGTATTTCAGGCTTGTAGGCCCTTTGGTCTCTGTTGTATCCACTAAACTCTGTCATTAGAATGTGAAAGCAGCCCCACACAAGACATAAACAAAGCAGTGTGACTGTGTTTCAGTGGAACTCTTATTTACAAAAGCAGGCAGTGGGATAGACTTGGCCCAGAGGCGGTAGCTTGCCAACCTCTGGTCTAAAATGAAGCACAGAAAAGAGAAACATGCAAAATGAGGAACAATATTAAGAAACAAGAAAGATAGGAGAAGGCGTGACATATGTTTAATCAGAGTTCCTAAAAGAAAGTGGAGAGAGAGGCAATATCTAAAGCAATATCTAAAGAGAGAAGGAATATCTAAAGATATGACTGACAATTTCCCAGAATTGATGAGAGATATTGATTTGCTAATGACAAAGCTCCATAATTCCCATGTAGAATAAATGAAAAGAAACACACCTCACACCTGTAATCCCAGCACTTTGGGAGGCCGAGGCGGGCGGATCACGAGGTCAGGAGATCGAGACCATCCTGGCTAACACGGTGAAACCCCGTCTCTACTAAAAATACAAAAAATTAGCCGGGCATGGTGGCAGGCACTTGTAGTCCCAGCTATTCAGGAGGCTGAGGCAGGAGAACGGTGTGAACCTGGGAGGCGGAGTTTGCAGTGAGTAGAGATCGTGCCACTGCACTCCAGCCTGGGCGACAGAGCGAGACTCCGTTTCAGAAAAAAAAGAAAAAAAAAAGAAAAAAAACACACCTACCCATCATGAAACTGAAAATCATTTAAAAAAAAATCTAAAATGCAAGCAACAAAAGCATGATGCATAGACATAGCACAAACTCTAGGGCTCCCAATTAAATAGACTAGAGGGGCCCCCTGGGGTTGTATAAGATGGACGCCCTGGTTAAGCCAATAGCTGATTTTTCAACAACAATACATCATGCCAGAAAATAGTGGGATAATAAAACCTGTTTTGAGGTATGAGAGTAGCAGGGAGAGTTGCTATATGGGTGACTGGGGGCAGATGCAGGATTTGGAGGCCATGAGGCCTGTATAGTTTGGGAGACCTTTTATGAAAAAAATGCAAAGAGAAAATTAAGTACAAGGCCTTGAAAGAGACCTGTTCAAATGAGAGGCTCTAAAATTTAAGCTTTATTAGCTTCATGGTAAATCTTCCTCTGACTTACAATGCACTCCTCCCCTGCTGCCTCCAGCATCCCTCTTCCCCAACACAGGCAGGAGAGTGCCATGCCGGTCCTGGAATGGCCTTGGAGAGTGCCCGCAGTGCTCCTGTCGTCTCACCCTTCGATAGGTTTTGGCTGTGTCCCCACCCAAATCTCAATTTCAATTGTATCTCCCAGAATTCCCACGTGTTGTGGGAGGGACCCACGGAGACGTAATTGAATCATGGAGGCCTGTCTTTCCTGTGCTATTCTCGTGACAGAGAGTAAGTCTCACGGGATCTGATGGGTTTATCGAGCTTTCCGCTTTTGCTCCCTCCTTATTTTTCTCTTGCCACGTCCATGTAAGAAGTGCCTTTCACCTCCTGCCATGATTCGGAGGCCTCCCCAGCCATGTGGAACTGTAAGTCCAATTAAACCTCTTTTTGTTCCCTGTCTCGGGTATGTCTTTATTAGCAGCGTGAAAACAGACTAATACACCTTTGTTCAGAGATCTTCTGAGTCAGCCCAGAGGGACCCTTGATCCTACATCTCCATCATATTCCATGGGCCTATTAACCAGTGGGGTTCGTAAGTTTTGAACAAACGTATAGAGTGTTAGTAGACAGCCACACATATCCTTACATTAGGTCTGCGCACACTTATGTACCTCATGTGATCTATTCTGTGACACTTTCCATAGAAAAAGACAGTAGCTGGAGTTCCAGGCCTCCTTCCCCATTCTTACTGCCTTCTGCCTCATCCAGGCCCTCTTCACTTTATCCATCTGGTGAGGCACCCCGATTTGCCTCACCACTCTCATTCTAGGTTAGACACTGCCACCAAAACTGCTTCTGTAAACTTATTCCCTTCAACAGTTTTTCTCAACCACCAGCGGAGGAATATGATCAGGGTAGAAAGCAATAAATCTCAGCCCCTGCGAATTTCTCCCTCGGGCTCAAAAGATGGGACAATACCTGGGGCAATCTCCTCAGTTTCTCCACAGCCTCCAGCTTCCCCGTTGCCAACACTGCACTGGGATCCCGGGAGAATATGCATGCTTCCCAGAGAACCCACACGTGCTCGTGCGGTCACTGCAACTGTCTCCACGCAAGCCATACTTTGGTGTAGGTCCCCAGCAGGAGCTGCAAGGAGTTGCAACTCTGCCCCCAGGAAGGCCGGGAGGCCTATCCTATGCTCTCTAGTTCAGAATCGCCTCCTGGGTGCACCCTGGTCACTCATTTACAAGCGGAAACCTGCCCTTTGCAGCCCTTTATTCTCTCCTGCACCCAGCATTTTTACTGCCCCCAGTTTCTCTCCTCCCCACGCACAGCTCTGGGGCGCTGCAGGCTCCAGGTGCCAGGTGGAGCGATTGCTCTGCTTCCTGTTTCCTCCTAAGTCCATTCTCCCAACTCCAGTCCTTTCATCTGAGAATCCAGTGCTTTCCTTTTTCTAGAGAGAGTGAGGACTTCTGCAAGATCATTCGGATATCCTGGACGCTTGAAAGAAAATGCTTCTCTGAATGGTTAATTCTGCACGTGAGTTATATAAGATCTTTATTCCAGAACCTGCAAGCAGTTATTTTAAAGAACAAGCTCCTGTGACTGACTTGAGAGGCCCCCCACCTACTTCGAATGCACCCTTCCCTTCCATGCCTACCTCCAGGAACCCCCACCAGTCGAAACTGGCCACTCACCAACCCCATTTTTCTCTCTCCTCAAGCCCCTGATTCCTTTCTAGACTTCCTCAGGTGGTTTCCCTCCCCCACTCTCCACTTAGCCAAACCTTTTCCATCCAATCCAAGGTCTCTATTTCTCAGAGGTACGCTGACCGTTGTAGCCTGATCTTGTCTTTACTCCTGGAACTTTTGAAGTTGCTATTGTGAATCGTGTTACTTTGCAACTGTGGTTCTCCACCCTGGCTGGGCTATTTTTTTTTTTTTTTTTAAATACACATGCCTGGGCCTCCAACTTTGAAGATCCTTTTTCTGGAAGCTTCTGGAGCTTTGGAAAGCTCCTTGGGTGATGCTGATATGCAGCCAAGGATGAGAAACACTGCTTTAGAAACATGCTATCTTGTGATTTTATGTAATGCCTTTTATGTCTAAGCCTTGTTTCCCCAAATAGACTGTAAATTTATTGAATACAGAAGCCACAGTGGCAGTTCTTCTGTATCCCCCACATCATCTTGCCTACCAGGCATATAGTAGGTGCTCAGTGACAACTTGAATGATGGATTGATTGATTGAGCATGATATTGAATAACAAAGCCCCTGGACGGGAAGGAGGAAACCTTGTATCTGTTCCTGACTCCGTAACTAGCAAGCAACTATCCTCCCTGGATTTCTGCTTCCTCATTTGTAAAACGAGGGTGATAATTAGGTTTCCAAACTCCTGGGAGCTCAAAGGAAATTGCAGAAGCTCATGAGTTATTTTCAACATTTCAAAAAGTCATTGAAAATTATATATTTCATATCAATTTTCAGATTAGTAATCTATCAAAATATGCATTAATGAATGGCAGTGGGCAGAAATAATATAAAGGAATCTTTAGTAGTGAAAAGGTTTAAAACTGCTTTTAAATTACAGGATTTCATGATTCCATTTGCTTGGTATTTATGATCCAGATCCCCTGGGAGAGGGAGTAAAACAAAGTAAAATCTTTGGAGTTAGGCTAACCTGGGTTCAAGCCCCAACTCCACAGCCTGCTAACTGTGGAGTTACCTTAGGCAAGTTACCTTAGGCAAGTTCTTAACATTTCTAAGCTCATCCCTTCATCTGTAAAATGGGCATATTGATAGTACCCATTCCATAGAGTTGCTTAAGCATAGATAAGTTGATACATGGAAAGCCTTTAATGCATTGCCTGGCACATAGCAAGTGTTCAATAAATGTTAGCTATAGTTACTAGGAGTATACTTGGGATGAGAAAGACACTCAGAGCTATGCAGAGGAGAGAAATGATAGTCAAAGTCACAAGAGGGTCAGGCATGGTGGCTCATGCCTGTAATCCTAGCACTTTGGGAGGTCAGAGCGAGAGGATCACCTGGGGCCGGGAGTTTGAGACCAGCTTGGGCAACAAAGCAAGACCCCTGTCTCTACAAAAAATTTAAAAATTAGCTTAGTGTGGTGGTGTGCAGTGAGTCATGATTGCACCACTGCACTCCAGTCTGGGCGACAGAGTGAGATTCTGTCTCAAAAAAAAAAAGCCACAAGAAATATTTCTTCTAAGCTGGGGAAGGGTTAAAACAGGCTCATGGTTGGGGAATCGTCCTTCCACTCTAGAAGATGTGATAAAGGTGTTCAACGGCAGTCACTGTGGTACAGCTTCCATTATAGAACACAGAACTGTAAGAGAACCACAGCTATTCCCCAAGGCCAGGTTTCTCCACTTCTGTGGACTTCCAGGTCACCTGGAGGACTTGGTAAAGTACTAGTTCCCAGGCCCAACTGCCAGATATTCTGACTGAGTCATTCAGGAAAACTGCATTTCTGCATTTTTAGTAAGCCCACAGAAATACAGCTCTAAGGAAATTATTGTAGAAGAAAAATCCAAAGCCCAGTAGAGAGGCAAAGGGTAGGCTGATTATGATGGTTACAAAGCTCCAATGTCTGCTGGAGCCAAAGTGTTGGGGTGGAAACCGATGTGTATGTGATCAGGCAGCTCATCTGCAAGAGGTAGAGAGACCAGGCATGGGTAGGGAGAGCCAGGAGGCCAGCTGGGGCATGGATATGGAAAAACAGAGGGCACAGGGGACAGAGAAAGGTTGACATTATATGACTGCCTTCGAAGCAGGCCAGCCCTCCACATCCTGGATGCCAGGGTGCCCAGGCACTGGTGCTGAAGCTGTGGGGCTCAGAAGATTCAGAAGGGTAAATCAGTTGGTCACAGCAATTCCCCAGCTTTGGTTTTCTTCCAGGTGGCTTTGTTTACTTCTGGACTAACATTTTTTTCTGTTACTGTCAGCCCAAGTAGAGGCAGTTACTGACACAACGTTGTCTGATGTTCAGGGAGTTGGGAGTGCTGATGATGACAGTGGGGGGCTCCTGGCCTGGCACCTGCTACAGTAGCATCTGGTATCTAGACCTGAAAAAGGGCAACATGACCCAGCAAGAGGAAGCTTCCATTATCATAAAGACACAGTTAGTTTCCCTGGGCTACTTTTCTCTATTTTTCTTTTCTTGTCAATCTATTGTTAGATTAAACTCTCCCCTGATGATTGAATGTCGTGATCACAGGCAAGAGAAATATTTGATGGTTTGGTTGATTGTGGTATACATGATACAAACCTTGTCTGTCTTTCCAAACTTATTTTGCAATTACTAACAGTCCAGGTGATACTGAGGGAGAATTCTTAGCCCAGTATTTTGCCCTCACTCCTCACCATTAGGGTTTCTATAGTTCCCATATTCACTTTGACATGCACTTTTCTGCGCCACGTTAGGGAAGGAAATGTCTTATATTGAAATACAAAGAGACCATTAGGACTTCTGAACCTATTCTCAACCTCAGTCCTTATCTAAAATGAGAAAGGATTTTACAGCTCAACAACAACAACAAAATCAGGAATAAGTGTTACAAATTCTCCTTCCAGAGTTCATGTTCATTTAAGGCTGCTAAAATGAAGCTATTCTTCGTTAATGTTCAGATTTAGTCAGATGGACAATGCTCTGGGTTGCATAAGTGGTAACAGAAACGTCAAGGAGGGCATTTGGTTGAAAGTACTTTCTTCCTATCTCCTTGTTTCCGCCTTGATTATACACACAGCACCCTGTTGCTTGGTCATTTACACAAGAGGAAGAGTTGCTAATCTGCTCTCCAGCCCTGACCTTCATCGGGTAAGGGCACAGCGTTGAACAGTGATAGGCAGCTGCAAGCACCTTGTCTTCTACTCGCTGTTGCTGACTGAGGAAGGACCAGCCTGCAAGGGCAAGCCTGTGTCTCCTTGTCCGCTTCTTGCTCTATGAACTCTTGTTTTTGTGTGGGAATCAGAACAGTCAGGACCTTCCCTGTTAGGAAGAAGCTCTTTGGCTCCCCTGTGACCTTCAGCCTAAGCCACATACTAGGTTTCAAATTAACCAGAGACACTTTTCACAGGGCAAGTGGGGTAGTATTGTTGTAATTGGAAGCTTGCTGAGATGTTAATAAATATGGTTAGTATTCTTCACTTGGCTGCTGATCTTTGCAGATACAATTTTTTTAGAAGGGAGCATGAGTCTTAGGATTTAGACCCCAATTTCTCTACCCTGACTATTTATTAGAATTCTCCTACAGTGGTTGAATATTTACTAAAAATCACTTTGTAGCCCTTAGATCCTGTGCAATTCTGTCCTCTGCACTCTGAGTAAAACCCATACTCTGCATTATAAAAAGTCTCAGGTATTTTCTACCACTTTAGCTTTAGGCTGGCAAAGACCAAAGGCAGGGGTGGTCCATTTCCACTTAGAACTTCACCTGTAGCTGGATGCGTTATTCCTAAATGATTTGTGGAAATTTGGGTTTTAGTCTGTGATGAGACTGTAAGAACCTAGTTCATTCCAAAGGCTTCATTTAGATGTTCACTGTCTTTGCCAACTTCCCCACCACTGGGAAGTTTCCAGAACATGAAGATCTTAGAGGTGATCTTGTCAACATCCCACCCAACTCAGCCAATAAGCACATATTGAAATTGTGACCAAAAATTTGCCCATTTACACAAGAGGAAGAGAACCTATTTTCCCCAAACTAACATTCCATAGTTTCTTATTACTTACCCCAAGAGACTCCCACAATCTTTAGAATCAAAATGGTGCTTCCTTCTAGGGTAGATCTCATGTTTTAGTTCTCTCTCTCTTTTATCTAACAGTTTCTGTCCAGTTGATAGGCCTTCATTTATTTGACAGTCAGTGATTAAGCCATTCTTTGTCTTTCTTTTCTCTAGAAAAGATACAGATTCTGTTCATCCTAAATATGTACAGGGCCTTTAAAAATCACTCTTGTGGGCCGGGCGCAGTGGCTCACACCTGTAATCCCAGCACTTTGGGAGGCCAAGGTGGGTGGATCACCTGAAGTCAGGAGTTCGAGACCAGCCTGGCCAACATGGTGAAACCCTGTCTGTACTGAAAATACAAAAAATTAGCTGGGTGTGGTGGTGCACGCCTGTAATCCCAACTGCTCAGGAGGTGGAGACAGGAGAATCGCTTGAACCCAGGAGGCGGAGGTTGCAGTGAGCCGAGATTGCACCATTGCAGTCCAGCCTGGGCGACAGAGTGAGACTTTGTCAAAAAAAAAAAAATAATAATACTCTTGTGTATCCCTTTTCCCTAAGAGAGTCATATCTAAACCAGTCCAGATCTAAAACAATGCCAACATTTTCTGGGGGTAACTCACCAGGAATGAACACTTCTCAGTGCTAAAAAGTCCTTTCTATTTTCTTGCTCTAGGTAAAGCTTTTTTCCTCTTCTACTCTGGAAACGGAGTAACTGAGCATTGTTCTGTGCAAAAATAACCCTTCATATATTATATATATTCTTTTTTCAAAGTGGCTAAATTACCCTCAAAGTATTGCTTTCTATAAAAGCCCCACAATAGATCCAGCTAAAAGAGGAAGATTAAACAGAATGTGTGCGCATAGTGATTATTTTAACAATTAGAAATTATTCTGATTTATAAATGCCCTTTCCTTATATATGGTTGCAAATGATCCTTTTTTCCTTCATCTTCCTGTCTTAGCTTCCCCACCATCAAAACCATCATCCCAAAACCTAACTATTCTGCCTAGAGTATTGGTTATCAAGTTAAATTGTTGGTTTTTCCATATAACCTATCTCTCATCCTCCTACAGACTTCACTAAAGTGGGTTGTTTGTTTTCCTGAAGACTGGGCCTTGTGCACCTTCGTGTACTTAAGCCGTGCAAAGGGAAGAGAACCTACTCCATATATATTCACTGATTGGAAACACAAATGAACAGATGAATGAATCAGAAACACCTGCATACAACCTCTAGATTGGTCAAAAATGCCTAAATAACACCACTGGATTGTGTTCAACCCAACCAGATAATAACTATTTTAACAGCTACCAATGTTAAGCTCCCCCACCAGGCTTGTTGCTTTACCTATGATATGTCCTTCAGCTTACAACCCTCCTGTGAGGTAAGGGGTTAAGGGAGAGGATTAGCAGAGGTTGAAAGACTGACTCTAATGTCCCCCAACCTTTAGTGTCACCCTGGTCTTTCCCTCCTCCCTGCCTCCCTGTCTTTAATCATTGAGGTCCTACAGTCCATGACGATTTCTGCAGTCCTCATGGGCAGCATTCAATCCGCCAACACTGAGGAAGTCAGCCAGCTGGCCTTGCACGAAATCCTTCCTCTCCCATCTCTTTGTCCTGGGCCACAGGAGTGTGTAGTCTGGTTCCCATGTGCCACCTGCTGGTCTCCTGAGTCACTGCTTCCGAAGTGCCTGAGTAGTGCCAAGTAGTGGCTGAAGAAAGGGAAGGAGTGGCCTTTTCACAGCATATGCATGAAGTGACCCAGATGCCTAGACTGGGGTGTGAATTAGTTCATTCTGACTGCACGTCATCAGTGGAGACTAGGAACCTGAGGCACTGGGGAAAGAGGTCTCTCCCCAAAGCCATAATCTGTGTTTAGGAATTCTTAGTCAAAGCATTCTTTAGCCATGCAATCTGCCAAACATCCAAAAACAAATGTTTAAAACAGAAAACAAAAGTCTCTGTGCTCATATCATAATAAATACATGTACAAGATGAATGGGTCAGATAAAACAAGAAAGGGTTATTCGGGTGTTTGGTAAACCTATGGCAGTCTCTCTGGAATAAAATAAAGAGAGGAGGGAGGAAGGAAGAGAAGGAAGGAAGGAGAGAAAAATATACACCTTCACCAGAAAAATATTGCTTAATATACATGTAATTATTCCTAAACACTCTCCAGCTGAAAATGTTAAGGATTTTTTTTTTTTACTTGAACTATCCTTTTGGAAATTTATACAAAATCATAAAAATCATTGATTACAAGCTTATTAAAAATTAGATGCAGTCACAGAGATATAAGGTGGATGCTTATAGAGATAGCAGTATTGATTCGCTAGCAACAACTCTTGGCTCATAGCTATGATCCAATGAGCTTCTCTGGCGGTTTCCCAAGGATGAATTATGGCCTCAGTCGGTTGGGTTTCTGGGCAAACATTTACATGAACGATTCTGTACAGAGGCTCTCATGTCTCCTCCCATATATTCTTCATCTAGATCACTAAATAACACTTCTGAATTTCCAGAGACATGCACCTTTGCCTTTTGCTTTAAGAAGTCTTTATTTCAGCCAGATGTGGTGGCTCATGTCTGTAATCCCAGCACTTTGGGAGGCTGAGGCAGGCGGATCACGAGGTCAGGAGATCGAGACAATCCTGGCCAACGTGGTGAAACCCTGTCTCTACTAAAAATACAAAAATTAGCTGGGCGTGGTGGCACATGCCTATAATCCCAGCTACTTGGGAGGCTGAGGCAGGAAAATCGCTTGAACCAGGGAGTCAGAGGTTACAGTTGAGCCCAGATCGTGCCACTGCACTCCAGCCTGGCGACAGAGCGAGACTCTGTCTCAAAAAAAAAAGTCTTTATTTCTCACACACATGTTACCTTTGTGTAAAATAATTTCCTTCCTAAATACCTTCCCCTGCTCTGTTTTCTTGAGCCTGAGGCTCAAAAATTTTTACACGGAAGCCATGTCAATGAATGATTACAGAATTCTTTTCATTTCTTCCTCAAAGGCCAGAAGAATACTGAGGAAGACAGTCCCTCCCCATCTCCTTTTGCCTAAGCTTCTGCTTAAATGCAGGTCTGAGCAAAGTTGAAAACCATGGGCCCTCAGGCAGAGACCTCATAAGTGCTGTATTTAAGGATCTGAACAGGAAATAAAGATTTTAACTTTTTTCTTGGCATTGTGCTTGGCCCTCTGGTTTCTCCTAAGGGCAAGCCCATTTCCTCTGTATCTCAGAGTCTGTTTTGTTTTGTTTTTTATATTATTTTTATTATTTTTTGAGACAGAGTCTTGCTCTGTTTCCCAGGCTGGAGTGCAGTGGTGCGATCTCAGCTCACTGCAACCTCCACCTCCTGGGTTCAAGGGGTTCTCATGCTTCAGCCTCCCAAGTAGCTGGAATTACAGGCTTGCACCACCATGCCCAGCTAATTTTTGTATTTTTAGTAGAGACGGGGTTTCACCATGATCACCAGGCTGGTCTCGAACTCCTGACCTCAGATGAGCCACTCGCCTCAGCCTTCCAAAGTGCTGGGATTACAGGCCACCGCACCCAACCGGATTACCTGTTTTTAAAATGGGGCCAGAAATTTTGGAATCAGAATGTTAATAATATTATACAATGATGGTTAATATGCACTGAGTGATGACTATGTGCTAGACACTGTGCTAAACATTAACAATGGGTTGTCTCATTTAGTGCTCATAAAACCCTATGAGATAGTTAAGAACTCTTATTATCCCCATGTTATGAGTAAGCATAGGTGAACTACAGTGGATTAAAGTACCTTGCTTATTGTCTCTTTAACATGAAATTCCTTCAACATAAGTAAACACCTATTATGTGCTAGCCAATAAACTGGATGCTGGAGCTCAGGACTAAACACAAACATAATCCTCACTTTTGAGGTTTGCATAGGCTGTAAGGAGCCCATGAAGGTAAACTTACAGGACTAGGAAAGCTTTGCAGAGATTTCAAAGAAGCGTACTTCCAGTGGGATGGGGGCTTCTGAAAGGGAGTGGAAAATCTCTGGGGGTAGAGAGTAGGGGGTTTCAGGGAAGTTCTTAAGATAAGCAGTGCCTTAGGGGAATCTTCGGCAAAAGGAAGAAATGAAGTTCGGACTCCTGGTGATCAGAAGGCCTTCAAGATTTTCCATTTTCAGAGGACTCTGAGACCCTGGGTTGGGAGTCCTAACCTGCCAGAGTGCACATGTTCCTATTAATGGCAGGATAAGGCCAGTGAGAGGGTCCCCACCATGTGGCCTCGAATCTCCCATTCATCCCCCAAAGTCCAGAAGGAGCAGTCAGGAAAAGGAACCAGCTAGCCTTACATTTGTGAAAAAGAAATGATTAACAAGTAGCCCTCTATGATTTCTATGTAAACTCAGATCGCAAAAGGCATTTAAATATTTAATGAAAGGATTTCCTCTATCTAGTTTTAGTCTTGCTTATTGATTGAATTCCCTTCTAATGACTGGGCTTTTCTATGTTTGAGCTAAGTTTTTTCTGGGAAGGGAGGTCATCTGAGTGCCTTAGGATGTCATGTCCTTCTTGGCAAGTACAAGAAACAGGTTTGAAGACACCTGGAGGACATTTACCAGTGATCTGGTCTGGGAAGTTGCAGTTAGGCCACAGCAGAAGGGGACCAATTACCACCATGTACCATCTGGGGGCCAGACACTCTTCTGGGTGCTTTATATTTGTGACCTCATCTCAGGTGGACAATGAGCTAGCCAAGGTGGCTCTCATAATCCTTCAGTCACAGCTCAGAGAATGGAGTGACTGCACAAAGGACCCAGTGGTGACTGGCAGAACCGGTACTGTGAATCAGCTCTCTTTGAGCCTGGGATTATATTCTTCTGGAAATGCCTCTCTTTACCCAGGCCAGGCAGTTCCCAAACAATTCCCCAAAAGATGCCAGATTTGTGAACAGATATTGGTTGACTAAAACATGTTCCCCCTACAGGAAAAACAACTCCAAGTGCATGCCTTAATTACAGTGCTTCTGCAGTGTCCCCACTGTACCTGGGGACAACATACTATCTACAGTGGATAGTATGTACTGAATACCTACTTTATGCAAGGCACTAAGCTGACAACTCTGTATACAAGAGCTCATTTAATCTTATCATTATCCCTGTTTTATACAAGGTTAAGTAACTTGCCCAAAGTCACAGCGAGAACCGGGACTTAAACCCAAATCACTCAACTCCAGAATCCATGTTTCATGACTATTTTCCTAACCACTGTTTTTCACTGCCTCTCCCTGAGGGAAATAAATCAGTGGGCCCTGGTATCTGAGAAATGCCACCATGAGACAGCCAACCTCAGTGCTTTGTGGATTTCTCTAATTCTAATTTCCAGTTCCTGTTTTTCTCACCTGTGTGAGTGGTAACGGCCTGAAGCACTGGTATTAGTAAGACAGGTCCCCCACCCCCTAAGCAATCTTGAGGGCTGTGACGAACTATAGATAAATGAGGGTACGTTGAGCACTTCGAATGGGAACACATGAAATTGGTTGGATTTGTAATCAGATGAGAGAAAGCGGAGGCTTTAGGAAAGCCCACTTTTCCCCGTAGTCCCTTCTCATGGCCTTGAGGCATCATCAACTCTTAATGGAAAGAGTATAAATGCTGGAGTTGGGCAGACCTCAGTTCAAGCCCTGGCTCCACTCCTGGCCAGCCAAGTGACTAGGGCCAGGTAACTTCATCTCCCTGAGCCTCAGTCTCCTCATATGTAAAGTATGTGCACCAGTAGCTAGCAGAGGGCTGGGAACATGGATGGAGATGATCCACAGGAAGCACCTGGCACTATGTCTGGCACGTGGGAAAGGATCAAGTACATATTAGTTAAAAATAAAACTGAGAGCATGGTTTCAGGGCCGTCGGGGATTCCCCAGTCACCAGACTGTCAACATCTGCCCCGATGCTGCATGTGGGATCCTCCAGATCCTACACTGGTGTTGCATCCCTGTGTCTGGCAGGACAGGTGGCTTTTCCTAGCCACCTCAGGAGAGGACATTTGTCACCACGGATGCAAACCCTGGAAGCCAGTGCAAGCTGATTGCTACAGCACTGGTGTGGCCAGGCCCCTGCTCTGCCAGAACTTGCTTCTAGTGAGAAACCTCGGTCAGGTGGACTGTGGTGGGAGGAAGAGGTTGGGAGCAGAAAAGGTGACAGCTCTGGTCTCAGGGCTGATGGCTTCAGATCCCGCAGGGGTTCAAATGCCTTCAGATTTATAGGCCCATAACAGCAGAAAGCTGCCTCCTGGCTAAGCCTGGCGCTGCTTTGGGGCCCAGGGGGCTCCTGGCTGATACTGTTTATGAACCTCTTTATCTCTCTAATGCCATGTCCTCTAAATCTTGGTATTAGAATGATGAGAAAGGGCGGAGGAGGGTGATTCATGCCCTGGTTACACTGACAACGAAATTCATTGAAATCAAATTTCTCCTAAGCATGCTAACAACATCCCGGCTGGTGCCTGCCTCGGCTGTAGGTCTGGGTTTGTTTGGTTTCTACAACAATTTTTCTTTTTAATGTCATTATTTTTATTATTTCGCCTAATGTTTTTATAATGTGCTTACTGTGGAGGTTGTTCCACAGAGTCCGCCAGCTCTCTGGGGATAGGGTGGGCCACGCTTGGTAACCCCAAAGGCTGCTGTTTTGCACAACCCTCCAATCACTGAAGGAAATAGAGTCTTCACCCTCCCCACATCCCTAGACCTGTCCTGACAAGGAATCAAACACTAACCATAGAATTACTAACCTGTTCAACCCCAGTCTGAGCAAAGCTCCAATATTAACTAATGAACCCAACCAACCCTCCCCTTCTTCCACCCACCATTTATTCTCCCAGTTAAGCATCTCTGGTTGCATCAGTCCTTCTTTCTATGTCAGGGCTTCTGGCTCCACTTCTGCCATCCAGACCTGGAACATCATCCCCTGCCCTATTTGCCCATATCCCTCTTAAATATGACATTGATTAAGGGATGAATAAATGATACCACATCCATATTTCTGGAACATTAAGCATTTTAAAATTAATTTTGGAGAGGTGTCAATGATGTATCCTTAAGTGAAGAAAGATGGAGAAAACGGGTTTGTCTACTTTATGAAAAACCAAAAATCCCAACAAAAATCTTATATACATGTGGGTTTGTTTTGATATGTTTGTCTCAGCATGAGTAACAGCACGGAAGGATACACACCAAGTTGTTAACATGGGTTATCTGTTTTGGGGGATGTTAGACGGAAGAATTTTTTTTAATATACCTATAATGTTTCATTAGCTGCAGTTAACTCTTGTTACTCTGATTTATTTATTTATTTGTTTATTTATTTATTTATTCATTTATTTATTTATTTTTTGAGACAGGGTCTCACTCTGTCACCCAGTCTGGAGTGCAGTGGCGCAACCTCAACTTACCAGAACCTCAGCCTCCTGAGGCCAAGCAATCTTCCTATCTTAGCCTCCCAGGTAGATGGGACTACAGGTGTGCCATCACACCTGGCTAAATTTTTTTGGTATTTTTTGTAGAGATGGGGTTTCACCATTGCTTAGGCTGGTCTCAAACCCCTGGGCTCAAGCAATCCACTCACCTCAGCCTCCCAAAGTGCTGGGATTACAAGTGTGAGCCACCACGCCTGGCCTCTGATAATTTTTAACGAGGAATTTAAAATTGTTTTCAGTCCATCAATCATCAATCAATCAATAACATGTTTTTATTTTTATCTTCAATGTGATAGACACTCGGAGTCCTGCAGATGTGGGGATCTGTGCAAGGCCTCTATTCATGCAGCCTAATTTGCATCACCTTCTTCGTTAACTCATGGTAGAGCCAACATCTACTAAAAGTCCTTAGTTGTTTTCCCTAGAACTGCTACAAAGAAAAGTCTCTCCTCCTATCCTGTATACTTTTGAAGCAGATTTTTATTTACCCAAATACAAGAACTTAAGTTTCTTATTAAATTTTTTTCTGTTGGTTTGGCTTTTTGTTCCAATTGTCAAGATCTTTTTAAAATCTGCTCTTCTTATCTAGCCTATTAGCCATCCTGCCCAGCTTTGTGCCAACTGCAAATTTGATCAGCAGGTCTCTTAAGTCTTGATCCAAGTCCCTAATGAAAATGTTCAACAGGACAGAGCCAAGGACACAGTCTTGCACTGCCCATTTTCAATAAATAAATACAAATATTTTTTGTTTGTCTTTCAGTGTGTTCCTTTCATTGTGTACAAGGCTCCTAATAAACAAAGAGGTCTGCATTGGGCAAATCAATAACCATCACCATTATCTGACCTAGTGATAATAGCAGTAAACACTAATCACAATCCAACTTGAGCCAACCTAGAAGCACAGCAGCATTAGTCAGAGCGATGGAACATATGGCTGTGTCCACATCTGCTCTGAGGCATCCAGATGGAAGAGGAGGTGGGCCAGGGGGTGGGGGTGAGTGAACAGTGGGGTAGGAAGGAGAGAGGAGGGAGCAGACAGGTGAAGGCTGACAGGGGAGCGGGGCAGGGACTAGGCTCCCAAATCAATCTCCACGATTGTGTGGTTAATGTGCAATCAGCACACAACAGCTGCTGGTGGCTCCCATCCGTGACAGTACAACTGTATGACAAATACTTCCTGTCACACTTAGAGAGCTGTGTCTTCTGCTTTTTGGTTAATGGACCTTTGACGCGCCTACTCAAATCACTTCTTCATACGCCTTACAAGTCTTTGTCACAAATATATGCTAATGTTTTTCTTCTCTGTGTGGCTGTTTCCTTTGAGCTATCACCAAGCATGGGTCCTGTGCTACCCTGGTCCTCCCCATCTCTCCTCCACAGCCCCCCAGAAGTTGGCACACTCCTGACTTATACATCTCCCTACATAAAAGAACACTCACCTAACTGAGAAAAGATGCAAATTCAAGCACAGTTCTTGCTTAAAGCAACATTTAACCCTCTCTGTGCCTTGGTTTCAGAACTGAAAAAGGAAAATCATGACTGCAGCTTTTTTGTAAGACTGAATAAGATAGCATGTGGCAAAGAAGTAGATGCTAACTAAGTATTAGCTGAATCTGAGTCCATACCTGCAGAAGACATGGGCTTGACTTACTCCAAACCTCTGGCTTTGATTGTTTATAAACATGGGCAGGGTTAGCAAATGGGTTTTGCAATCTTCAGTGTTTTGCCACTCACCCTTGTTGGCCTCCTGAGAACATGTTGAGGACCTTTTACAGTATTCTCACATTTGCACTGATTCTTTCATTCACTCAACATTTGCTGTCAACTCTGTGCCAACGCTGGGCTGAGCCCCCAGGCATACAAAGATGATTGAAGCAAGATCCTGGCACTAAAGTATCTCACGGTCTAGTGCCCATCACCCATAGTAACAACCACCCCCCCCCCCCGCAACACACACACACAGACACACACACCACCCAGCAGCAACACCAGCAGCAGCAAAAGTTCACATACCAGACCCTTACTATATGCAATATACTCTGATACTTTATGTTCTATTTTACTTTTTAAATTGACTTGGCCACCCACTAATGGGATGTTGACCCACAGTTTTAAAAGCTCCATTTTGGGGTTGGATATGTGTGCTAAGTTCTATTATCATTTACTAGATTGCTATGGGAATGCCAAAAAAAGAGCTCCCAGGCCTAAGAGAATCAGCAGACCTAACACTGAAGCTGGAAGGATAGTCAGGTGTGCACAGGGTATTTGGTGTTCCCAGAAGAGGAAACACCATGAACAGTGCATGGAGGAATCAAAGCATGGCTGTTCAGGGAATTTCTTTTTTTTTTTTTTTTTTTTTTCCTGAGATGGAGTTTTGCTCTTGTTGCCCAGGCTGGAGTGCAATGGCACAATCTCAGCTCACTGCAACCTCTCCCTCCCGGGTTCAAGGGATTCTCCTGTTTCGGCCTCCCAAGTAGCTGGAATTACAGGCACGTGCCACCACGCCTGGCTAATTTTTGTATTTTTAGTAGAGACAGGGTTTCATCATATTGATCAGACTGGTCTCGAACTCCTGACCTCAGGTGATCTACCCACCTCACCCTCCCAAAGTGCTGGGATTACAGGCATAAGCCACCACACCTGGCCAACTGTTCACAGAATTCTAAGAAGTTTTGAATGGTTAGAACACAGGCAACTTTAGGGGAAATGGGGGAAATATGAGGCTTTAGAGATAGAGATTTTTTGTTTAAAGTAAATATTAAAGAGCCAATGACTGAATACTCAGGGGAAAAGATTTTTACTGCCAAGCAGGAAACTCAATCCAGCACAGAGTCTAGGCTCTGGGAAAAGAGGTTTCAGGAGAAGAAGAAACAAGATAGGTTTTTTAAAGCCAAGAGACCACACCCTGTATTTAAAAAGCAAACTCTCTTGAGTGCTGATTGTTTGGAGGCATCTTGGTGTGTGGATTTGGTAAGCACTGGGCTGGGTGGAGAGCTCTGCTGTGTACCGGAGCACCCACCTCAGGATTGTGGCACCCAGAGGTTCTTTTAGCAGAAGTCATGTCTGCACCACTGACAGCTGATCCAGCAGCCCAGTTGCATCTGTCAGGAATCAGATCATGAAGAAATCTGTGGCCTGCTAGAGAGTTTGGGTGTTATCGGCCATGGAGGCCAGTGGAAGGTTTAAAGTAAGAGAGTACCTAAAAACTGGTAGAAGCATCAGTATCACAGCAGAGTAGCAGATAAGATTGGAAGGAAGAATTAACTGGAGGAATACAAACCAGAAAAGCAGCTAAGGTTAGTAGTTCAGGAGATGGTGATGGTGGTCTGAAAGAGAAAAGAGCTGATCAGGATGAAAAGGAAAGGCTGGATTAGGAAATGGAAAGTTGGAGAATCAATATGATCCAGGGGCTGATTCAATGTAACAGGTGAGACAGAGGGAAAATCCAGGATGATGCATCAGATTACTAACTTGGGTGATGAGAAGATTGTGGAGACCCCCAAAGAGAAAATTTGGGGTGTTTGGGGAGAGAACAGGAGGATCAGGTCAGCACAAAGGCACTGCTAGAGTACCCAGATTTGTCTCCCATGTGTTACCATGAGCAGAGAAATCTCCCATTTACAATGTTCATGAACCCAGGAATTATAGAGCTACCCTTCTCTCCCAGATGCCTAAGGAATCATCATTAGGATCAGGACCAGGAGGAAGGGGAAGTGTCTGCCTGCTGGTGTGCATGGCATGAAGGTCGTCTCTGCCATCCAGAAAGCAGACTTTCTCCCACAGACACCAGATACGGTGGGGACTCTTGGGGCTTCAGAGCAACTCCTACCTCTAGTTGGGCATTGAGCTGGATGAAGAGAGGTGGAAGGATGCATTTGTCAGCTCTGGCTCCAGAAACACTTGCCTGCCATCTCCATCTGGAAACCCAAGTATGCATTGCCCAGTCACTATTTCAGCTTCTCCTCAGACCTGAGGTTGGAAGAATGATATCTGTAGTGGGTTGAATTGTGTGTCCAAAAGGATATATCCAAGTTCTAATCTCTGGTACCTGTGAGTAAGACTTTATTTGAAAATAAGTTCTTTGCAAATATAATTAAGGTTAAGAGAGATGAGATCATCCTAGATTTAGTGGGAGTTCTACACCCAATGATTGATGTCTTTGAAAGAGAAAGCAGAGGGACATTTGAGACACAGAGACGTGGGGAGACGGTGGCCATGAGAAGATGGAGGCAGAGACTACAGTTACACAGGTGCAAGCCAAGGAACACCAGTGGTGGCCGGCACCCATCAGATGCTTGGAGAATGGCATGGAATGAATTCTCCCTCTGAGCCGCCAAAGAGAACCAACCCTGCTGACATCTTGAATTTGGACTCCTTGCCTCCAGAACTGTGAAAGAATAAGTTTCTGCTGTTTGAAACCCCCCGTTTGTGGTAATTTGTTATAGTAGCCCTAGGAAACTGAGATAATATCCCATTTAGTTGCTTTTATGGCACTTGGGTACAGGAAACCTAGTGACCATCTCAGAAGTAATCACTACTCTCTGGTGGCTTGCCACTTTTCCCCCGCCCATTCCCCTCAGATAGACACCTTCTCAACCAACTGTTTTCCATCTTTTCTGTATTCTTTTTCTAGAGCAGAAGCTGTTCTTCCCAGCTTAGATGCTATTCTGAACTCAGGGTAACAGCCAATTAAGCAGGTCTTTACTGAAGTCTTGCAGTACACCAGATGCTAAAGGTGCCCAGTAGATCCCAAGTGTGAGAAGGATCAGAAAAAGCACACTTTTCTTGGGCACTTAGTAAGAAAAGCCTTTCCTATTTTATGTTTTTTATTTCTACTATCCAGAGCAATATTACATTCCAGGGCAATAATTCTTACATTTCAGAAAACATCAAAAAAGAGCTTATCCTTAAAACAAGGTTGGAGAGCTCATCCTATTCTAAGGCTTGGCCTGAACCCATAGATCATAGAGGGTTCCATGATCTTAGGAAGTCACCCAGGACTTCTCATTTCCACTTGAACACCTAACACTATACCAAAGCAAGTATTTCCCCAGATTGCCCCAGTTCATGAACTGACCCTGTAGTGTGATGTTGAAGTTGCAAATTTTGGTGAGCCCTGGAATTAAAATGTGTCTTCCTTTCTGGAAATTTTAAAAAAATAAATGAAAGGACTAGCCATACCCACATATGGTTCTGGCCTAGTCATTTAACCTCTGTTTGGCCCAGTTTGCTTATTTATGCATTAAGTGGAGATTGTGAAAGGACATCTTATGAATTAATTAATTAACAATTGAAAGGGGCTTTAAAAGTGCTATGCAAATGATAAGCATTATTGTAAGGCCCATGGGAACCTGAGACAAAGCAAGGAGCCAAACTCCAAATTGAGGATTATAACCAAGAAGCAAATGTCAGCACTTTGGAATGTGAAAGAACGATTAATATTGGTTACGATGATGTCAGTTTTTTCTAATCCAGATAGAGAGGTGAGAAACTGTTAAAATGTGGATTCAGTTTGAAAACCCATATGAGCCCAGATGCTCTGTAAGTGGTTACACTTCAGCAAACGCCTGCACATTAAAACAGAATCAAAAGATCGAAGCAAACTGGAACTGGAGAAGAAGCAGGTGCATAAAACAAATGCTGTCAGCATATGTGTGAGCACAAACAATTCATTGTGCCCACATAAGTCATATGATTGGCATTTGCAGATGTCTACATATATTTAGTTCAAATATTACAAAAATAAAACCTCTTGAACCCACCTAATTTTAATATTACACTCGTTAGAGAGATAAAACCTCTCTCAAGCCATTAGCCCATGGAAGTTCTCCAGGCAAATCAGCTTAGTTTTCTGTTTTCTGTTTCTCAGCAAATGGACTCTTGGCTTTACAGGGGCCTGAAGCAGCCATTGGTCCTTCTAATTATAAACAAAATGTGGTAATTCATCCCTTTAAAAAAATTATTCAAATTAAGCTATTGAGATGTGGCTGTATTGTCTTCTAAAAGAATAAAAAGCTATCTTAATAATAACAACAAAAATGAAGAAACAGTTTAAATTTTTTTCCAGTTTAAGCAACTTCTGGCTTCAGTAATTATAGAAGAATAGTTTTGCAGATTGAAAAAGGAGCTGTTAGTGTCCAGGCCTGACTTAACTTTTATTTTCCTGCCTGAATGGCACTTTAAAGCTTCCAGCATCCTGTGGTCTTTGGCTTACCAGGCAAAAGCAGAGCTTTCTAGACTGGCAGCTTCTCATTTCCAAATCATCATGATCTATGGGTAAGCAATAGATCATAGAATTCAGGACTAGGTAATGAATTTAAAGACCAGGAAAAAAAAAAGACACTCCAGAAAATCTGTCTTCCAAAATATTTCCTCCGGAAATGAGAACAAATGTGTGATCTTTATATTTCTGTGCTGCCTTTGTTGCTGATCATTCTTGTCCAATTGACTAACCAATTATGGCAAAGAAGCATTCAAGGTTGTCTGGGCAAATAATAATGGTCCTACCGTAATACAAACTACTTGAGCTAACATGGTCCTTGACAAAGCCAAGCTGCTTTTTCCACATCTCTGCTATTGACTACATGATGAAAATGTTAAATGCTCAAAAATTTGGTGAGCCCCATTTATAGGCATTCATTTTGAAAAAGTATTATCATAATGACAGCCGACCTAGGTGGTCTTTGGGCACAGTGACTCAGCTGCATTTATTTGGCTTCCCCAGGACCTTCCTGGGTACCAAAGTTTAGTTTGTAGGATTCTGTTTCCTTGACCAAAAAAAAAAAAAAATTAGGTATGGCGGGTCTCTCTAAAATAAAACACCCTTTTATATTCTGCTCTAGTTCTTTTAAGTGCCTAAAAAGGCAAGAGAAGTGAGACTATCCGAATCTCCTGAAAGGTTAAAATAATTAAGGGAAGTGTCAATAGAAAGGAAAGAAGGTTTTTAAGCCTTGCACTAAATGTAAATTTTTTATATTCCAAAAGAAAAATACCCCAGAAGTTAAATCCTTCATAAAGGCCATCTCAGAAAATCTCAGATCCTAACTTTGGTCCCACATCTTCATGTCTTCAAGAGCAACCTCCTTCTAACCTACACTCCTCTCTGACTACCTTTTGAGAAACCCCTCTCTACTTATGGTATCTACCTCCTCTGCAGCAGCACAATTCCTAGGTCTGAGATGCTCAGTCTGGAATAAGAACCAGAGGCCTTGAGGATAATAGATCACAATGGCCTGGCACTCTGAAGCAGGAAATTTTCCCTGACCCCTTTGTGGGCCTTACTTAGCCTGCAGCTCTCAATCCCTTGTGGGAGGGAGAGCACGCAGGTAAGTGGGTGCAGGAGTCAGAGCGAGTGCTTTTGGGTGCTGGCAGGAGCAAAACTCCGTGTCGGCCCACAGCAGCATCTCGGGGGGAGTATCCACAACCCCCAAAGCCCCAGAGGGCGTGTGTTACAGTGCTCTTTTAGCTTTGCCATCTGCAGACAGCTTAAGTGTTAAACAGCTCAGTGGGCCTTCTGCCTTTTTGCATGAGGCAGTTGCTCTCCACCAGTGAGGGCAGAGCATCAGTGTGACAGCCTTTAGCGTCCGAACCTATGGAACTTAAGCTCTTGCTTGGCATCCAGGAAAAATGAGGTCGCACAAATGAACTGAAGGGTGGTAAATGCAGAGGATTTTGTTGCCAGTGAAAGTGGCTTTCAGCAGGAAGGGGAGCTGAAAGGGGGATACAGCAGGAAGGGGAGCTGAAAGGGGGATGGAGCAGGAAGGTGATCTTCCGAAGCAATGCTGTCAAGCCGTTCCTCTGAAGTCAAGCTGCTTTTCTCCACATTAAACCGCATTCTCTGACTTTCAGCTGCTTCTCCTCTCTCCCCTTCTCTGTTCTCTGCCAGTGGAGGCTGGGGTTTTTGTGGGTACAGGAGCAGGGCAGGGAGGGCCAGGGGTGGTTTTGGAAAAGGCAACATTTGAGTGAGAAAATGGGGAGTAAATTTCTCGCTTTGGGCCATGGTTCCAGGCTTAAGGGTGGGGCCCTCACCAGGGACCCCGCCCTTTCCTGCCCAGAATTTCTCTGCCTCTTGTCCCTATCAACTCCATGTCCCAAGGGGTGTGTTCTGGTTTTGACACTTAAGTCCTGCAGCGGAACACTAGATGGATGTAGGCTCTTGATTTAGTCATCTTTAAGAGGTAAGCTGAAGACACACCTATCCCTGTTGTCCAGCATTCTCAGAAAGTTGTAACGATCTAAACCAATGGTGAATAAGAGAAATATTTTCCTAACTCAGTCTTAACCCACAATAAAAGCGGAACCATATTATTGTTCAAAGCAGTCTAATTTCTTTCCTTTATCTGTCCTTCCCTAAGCCTTACCCCCGCTTATAAATTGTGTCCATTGAGCTTTCCTGGCATGAGAAATTGCCCCATTAAAAATCAGATATCTCTTTAAAATCCTTAGTCACACATAGACCCTGCTGAATGTTTCCTTTATTCATTCATTCAACAGATATTCATTCATTGCCTATAGGCACCTTGCTAGGCATTCAGAGTACAATGGTGAGTAAAACCCCACACAGCCCCTTGCCTTTAGTAGAGCATAACTTAGAGGGGCACAATCTATTTTTTTCAGCAAGGGGCATCCTCTTCCCCATCCTCTGGGCAGAAAAGATTGAAGATCTTTCTCCTAGTTACATTAGTTAGAAGCCCACAGAGAAAGCACTCCCTAAATGAGTTATCATTTTATCATTGATGTAGACCAGGTTGCCTTTATCCTGTGTGCTTTTGGTACAGAATTGCTATAACGCAAAGCAATGAAATAGCAAGTCCTAAGAGGGCCTTTCAAATTGTTCTGATTCTATAATGAAATAATCAGAGTGTGAAAGCTCAGAGCTTAGAGATTATCTACCCACCTCCCACCCTCCACACACACATATGCACCCATTTCGCAGATGAAATATCCCTCAAGGCTGAGGGAGAAAGGTGTGCCATGTCTTGTCTAAAGCTAAACAAGTTGTTAGCAGAAGAAGCAGAACAAGCTGGGTCAGCTGCCTGCTGGTTCTAGACTCTCTCCACCACATCCTGCCACCTTATAAGGAACATTTGGCTTCTAGAATCTGACTACTAGCTGTTCTGCTGCAGCTGCTAGTCACCACCAGCCAATGAGAGGGTAATTTGATATCCTCTGCATTGCCCTCTTTCTAATTCTACTCACATTCAGAAACAGAATCTAGTAAATATGGTACTCACAGTCTCACAATTCTCCCTATGATGGAAACCAGCATTCCTTTTCCAGAGGAAAATGCAAACATGTATACAAGCCGAATGACAGGAAGAAAAATCACTTACATGTCAGCATTGGAGAACGTGTACATGTTTCATACATTGAAAACCAGATTCCTTCCGAAATTACCTAAGAAAAAACTAAGAAGAATAGCAAAAAGACAATGTCAGCAAGTTCTCAGAAAATATAATATATTTTCTATATTTTTCTTTATTAGCAGGTGAGGATAGTGACAGATAAACTGTGCCTCTGCCCTGCTGTAAGATATATGTCATCCGAGGTTATAGAAGTTGACACTCTAATTTTTCTCCATGTAACTCTTAATTCATTAATTAAAATTAGAAAACATGGTTTGGTCATCAAATGTTCAAATGTTTACATTTTTGTACAGATTTATACAACTAGTCCCCACATTTTGAAATAGAGAAAGTGTAAGTCAGGTATAAACAATACAGTCAGCATGAGTGTTCACCATTTAGGAAACAATTTGGGGGGAAAAATAATGTTTAGAGTTTGAAAGTGTCCTCTAATTCCAATTTTGTAGCTCCAGTTTCATTTTTTCATCTCTGGTTCTTGAATCCTAGTCTTCAGGGGTTAGTGGAGGTTAAAGATTGCTCTACCTACCAGTCTTGGAACATGTGTGTTTTAACACATTTTAAAGTTTTTATTAGGTGCTCTTTTATTACCTTTACGCTGGAATCCCTGGTGGCCATACTTGATTTTTAATAAGGTAGAAATCCTGTAAAGTGATTGTTCAGTGGTTGCATTTAACTAGCAGGCCCATTGCTAAGCCAAAAGGTCAGCTGCTAAGCTCACGGAGGAAGCTGGAGAGAAAGCAAGCTGGCTCAGCCTCCCCATTTTAAATGAAGGCCCTTTCATTCTGCTGCTCATTCAGAATCAAAAAGGTTTCAAAGCTCATTCACCACCATGGGAGAAGGGGGCAAAAAGGAGAGGGTGCATTTTGCTACTCGATATCAGAAAAACAGAAGCCTGAGCTGAGCACTGGTATCCTTAGACAACACAGTCTTATAGTATACTATTATTCAGTGTTGTTGTTATACTTTTGCAATGAATATGAAGTTTTATTCATAAAAATAAACAGGTCACTCAGCCAGGAGGCCAAGAAAACCCAGTAATGTATTTCCTGCTGTAAAGGCACAGTGGGGGCCCCTCTCTGTCCCCACTCTTTATCTCTTTTACACATGGAACCATCTGGGTTGGGGGGCAGGCACAGAGTTCAAGAGGCCCTCACAGGGATTCTGAACAATCCTAGTTCTCAGTGTGCCTGCCATCAGAAAGGGAGAAAGGTAGAAATGTTTCCAGTAGAGGAAATAATTAGTGAGAGACACAAAACCACTAAGCTAGAGAGGCGCCAGCCATATTTTGAAGAATTAGGTGTGTGGAGGTGTTGTGGGGATGACCTTTGGGACAAAATGCCAGTTTTGAGATATAGCTATGTGCATGGGGGTGTATGCTGAAATGCATCCTTCACCTCTGAAAAGGATAGTAACTAACTTAGGGTCTATTTTCTTCCAGCACTATGCTGCTAACATGTCACTAACAACTGTTTCAGAGGAAAACCAGGGTGTGGAATATGTTGCAAATGTAGGCTTTGCCACAGGATAAGTGGGGGTACAACAATGCCTGAGATTGGCCAAGAGGATTTGGAGGGAGCTAAATAATATAGATGGATACAAACTCAGAAGCTTCTTTTTTTTTTTTTTTTTTTTTTGGCAGAGTATCACTTTGTCACCCAGGCTGGAATGCAGTGGCACAATCTCAGCTCACTGCAACCTCTGCCTCCCAGGTTCAAGCGATTCTCCTGCCTCACCCTCCTGAGTAGCTGGGATTATAGTTGTGCGCCACCACGCCTAGCTAATTTTTTGTATTTTTAGTAAAGATGGAGTTTCACTATGTTCGCCATGCTGGTCTCGAACTCCTGATCTCAGGAGATCTGCCCACCTCGCCCTCCCAAAGTGCTAGGATTACAGACATGAGCCACCACACCCGGCCAAACTCAGAAGCTTCTTAGCAGGTCTTGCACAAAGTGACAGGGTCCTCCTAAAATCCGTGTAGGCTTTAGGGTCTACAGTTCTGGTAACCTAGTTGAGAATCTCACCCCACTGCTGCTCTGTATAGCCATGGGGATGAAACCTCTCTATTACACACACATATAGAATGTACTGTTGCCCACCTAAACCATTACTACTTAAGATATAGGGCAATCTTAACTAAAATTGCACAACCATCTGGTTAACCCAATTGTTGGACTTATCCCATGCCAGGGGTTTAAGGTAGTGTTTGGGCTCCCAAACTTCTACTCACTCTCCTTCCTCTCCATTGCTGTGGCCAATAGAGCAGACATGCCCAAACAGACATCTGAACAAGAATCCAAATACTGGACTTATAACAGACTAAGCAACTATCTAAATACACCTCTGCCCAAGGTTTAGGCTTCCTGGGAACAGCTAGATTGGAGAATGTGGTTTGGCTACATATCTCCTACCTCAAATTGAGGACAGACAGACTGATGGGAAAGGGGACACCTGAGTAGCACCCTAGTTGTAGTTAGAAAAGCTAGAACAGAAAGTGAAAAATCCCTGTCTCCCCTCATCAGTATCATCAATATAAGAAGAGCCCGCTTTGTTGTAGAAAGCAAGGAGGAGGTGGCCCTTTTAACTGATAAATGAGACAGAGCCAGCTTTATTTATTTATTTATTTATTTTGTTTTTAGAGAGATAGACATATGTCCATTCTCTATTGAGGAACATACTCCCATCCTTTTATAATTTTCCAAAAGAAATATCAATCTTTGACCATTTGCATTAGCCATTTATTCACCAAAGGGGAGGAGCAAGGGGCAGATTAGAGAAAGTGTCAGGAAGGGTTGATTCCAATACACTTGTATTTGGGAAGATATTCCCCTTCCACAAATCACAGCTCAGTGACATCTGGGGAGGCCAGCAGAGAACAGAAGGATACTTTTAAGATTCCAACGCAACTGTAGATGCTGTGGGAGATGCCAAAGAAATAGAAAGAGTTCCTACCTTTGTAGATCAGGACACCAAACTTGCATAAGATTCAACAAGAAAAAAATAAAATAAAAACGCAAAATAATAATAAAGTTCAAACTGTATGATATTATCCACTTCCATCAGGTGAACTTCCAAAGATGAAGGGGGAAAAATTGGGAGGAAAAGGGAGGTCACAGAACAACAATCTTCCCTTCCAGGAAATTGCTCTCTGCTGGGGAAGCACCTGTGGTGCGAGGTGCCCAGTCTCAGCTCATGGACCAGCATTTGGGTACTCCTTGGGAGCACCCATTGAGCCCCAAGTTTTCTGAAGCAAAGTGATGACAGATAATCAAGCAGTCACTAGTTGGGCTGCTCCTGAGCTTTGGTTTTCTGCAACTCTGGTACCATTAGTGCCCTAGGCTGGCTTATCAAACACTCCTGCCATCATTCCACCACTCACATTTACTCTTTCCCTTCTAAAAGCCTTTTCCAACCAAACAAGTGCCTTTTCTGGCCTTGATCATCACCTGACATCTTTTTAACAACTTTGTTGAGGTATAGTTTGCATGCCATAAAATTCACCTGTTTTAAATGTAAAATGTACTGCCTTTTAGTAAATTTACTGAGTTGTGTAACCATCACCATAATCCATATTTAGAACATTTCTAGCACCCCAATAAGATCCCTCATGCCTGCTTTCACGTAACATCTTAATGATATTGTTTGGCAGGTAGCTAAGAGTAAGGCTAAGACACAAAGGGAAGCAGAGGGAGTAGTGAGCCTTAGGAGGTGAAAGAACACCAGAGAGGTGCAGGTGGGAAATGTAGACGAGATCAAAGGCTTCACATGGCTCAGAGCTCTACTGAAGGCTTCAATGATGGAATGCATGCCAGATATGTCAATCCTTCATCTCCACTCCTCAATGAAAAGCCATAAGAGTACATGGCCCCACTAAATGCAACATGACTGACAGCAAAGTGTAGACAACCTCTTTTTCAACATGCCCAATATCTAACAATGCCTTGTGCAGAGTTAATGTTTGTTGAATTGAACTGAAATGAGTTGGAGAGATGAAAAGTTGGAAAAGGAAAAATGTCTTCTCATGGACAATTGTTACCCAACATCCTTTCTCCCTTCCCAATGCCCCTCCAGTTTCATTTTGGATAATTACCTCTTTCCATCATGTGTGGTGTTAGAGGGATGATAATTCCTGGAGTGTAGTAAACCATAGAATCAGATTTTCCTTCTTCCCATCTCAACACATCCAGGGACAAAAAGTGTCATTTTGACACTATAAACCAATGATGCAAAGTCAGAAGGAATGATTAGACATCATCCATGGCCACAGTTTTCCTGGCCCCAGCCAGACTCAACCTGTGTGAAGCAGATGCTATGCTTCCTGCTTCCTGACCTTCCAGAGGTGCCCTGTTTCTACCTATTTGCAAGCCCAACTGTCCATCCTCCTGCTGATTCTGTGTCCTCCCAGTAATTCCATTTTATTACCTAGAATTGGTTTCTGTTGCTTGCAACTGAGGAATCCTAATCCCTTCATGCCCTTTAAAGGCCATGGCATTGATGAGGTGAGAGGTAACAAGAGTCATGGTGTCACTTCCATAAGAGGCATTTCAGGGGCAAAAATGGGGTGACTGAAGAAATTATTTCCTGGCAGGAAAGGAAGAGCAGTCAAAGTTGACCCTAAAGTTTTATATTTCAAATGTGTTTCTACCACACAGGGTTTTTGGTCATTCGAACTTTCACCCAGGTGAGCTAAGAAAACTGGTTGCACATTTCTCATAAATGGATCAACAGCGCAGGCTATTTTAAGACCTAACGTGTGAGGATGAGTAATTTTCACATGCTTTTCACTTCACTGAGAGAACAACCAACATGGCTTGTCGAGCAGTTGGTCTCACTGCTCAACCTCACGCACGTGCCGCCGGGGCCGGTGATTCAGTCCCCCCAAAACACTGCTTCCTTCTGAATTGGAGAGCCCAGGTTATGAGTCAGCCCTGCTCAGAGCCAAGACACTTCGATTCAGTGTTATTTTTTGCCTTACCACACAAGGTTCAAAATGTCCAATCTCTTTTCTTTAATGCCAATGCCCCAATAGTTAGGAATCACAGTCCAGAGCTGCTTTATTAAAAATGTTCATTTGCAGAAATCATTGATCCTGAAATCATTGCACTCTTCTGAAATAAAAAATAAATAGAAAGAAAGAAAAATCAATCAAGGAAATAGCAAAATGGTAAGCGGTACAATATGACATGTTAATGCTAAATGCCAGCTTCATGGTTCAACGCCCAATTTATTATGTTGAAAGCACTAGGCAGAAGACAGGCATCAAATGAAATGAGGACTGAATAAATGTGCTACTGCATAAAAACTATGAATTTCCATGCTGTTTGTCATTGAATAAAAGCTATAATCATTTGATAGATATACATTTTGTCAGTGCTACTTCAAACTGATACTTCATCAAATTGCTACAACCCTTTCAGGTGTGAGAATCACAGAGCTTCTTTGACGGAAATCGTGACTTAATGCATGAAAGCTGAAAGACCAGCAAAAATTACAGAGCAACAGCCCATTACTAAAGGGTCACAGTATGAGAGACACATAATGCATTTCACTTGGAAGGGATTTCTGAGTTCACCCCTAAGTCCAATCCCTCCACCCAGAGCTGAAGCCTGCCAGTTATAACACACTCCAGATAACATGCAATGGTATCATATCACATACTAATGCTATGGTAATTCTCCTAGTATTTCAAAGACTGGGAATCTGAACCAAGAACAGGAATAGATTAGTTGTTTATTCAGCTTATGCCTGCATCCTCTCATTGCCCTCTTTAGAATGGAAATGTGTCATCATAGTTCAGTTTCCTGAGGTCGCAAAGATAAGACAATATCTACTTTGATTTCAAACAGAATCATTTATAGATAAAAGAAGGCTCCTCTCTCAAATACAACAGCTTTTCAAATAGCCTCTCACCACAGTTAGTAATAATTTATGCTTGGTGAACAGGAAAATGTGCTGAATTTATTCATTTTACTGTGTGCTGCCTGTCAAAAGGGCAAGCTGATAAAGAAAGAAGTAGGGGTGGGCAATTTATTGGTATTTGCAAATCTGATATAAAAGGTTTTTGTAATTCCTCCTGATTTCAAAAGAAGAAGAAAATTAACGCTGAAAGTGGCAAAACAGAAAATTCCTGTTATTGTCAAAGCCATCGTATCTGACATTTTACCACGTGGATAATTCTAGAGGCGGGTTTTCCTTTTGTCCTCCAAAAATAAATTTTTGCTCCATTTTTGAACCCTAATCAAAAAATTATGCCACAAGAGACACTCTACTTAAGAACCTAGAGTCTAGCCCAGCTTCAAGGGCATAGCCCCACTGTGTCGCATTTTTCTAGACACCTCTAACAGCTGGACAGCTGTTCGTTCCCCTCCTCTTCCAACCCAGTCATTTGCTTTAACCAGGACATGTTTATTTTCAATCTTAATTATTTCTGAATTGAAACTTTATTTTCTTACATGATTTCAGGATGTTTTAGAGTGTTTTGGGTTTTGAAAATTCACTTTGAAATGGGATATGGTTTTTACGTCCTCTTCTTATGCTGTCTTTCCTCAGGAGTTGTTGAAACTCCTTACATTTAAATTCCTTAGGGGGCACTTGTAGTTTTGTGCCTCATGTAGCAGACAGGGTATCAGGTACAGCTGGCAGCTTGGGGAATTAACTTGACTTGAAGCTCAGATAACCAGAAGTCTTAACTCATTTTTTCCACCATAGCAGATAATAAAGTCTTTATCATAAATTAAAAGTATAGCATGAAGATTGGGGCATTTTGAAGACAAAAAAGTTGTTTGAAGTTCAGAATTTAGCAAATTCATTTTATAGACTTCACGTATGGGTTGTTTTTTTTTTAATAGCACATCACAAAATTCTAGCTGAAAGCCATGAGACGATATAGCTTAACGATACTAAGGTTCATTTATAAAAATTATAATTTAATCATAAAAATACATTTTAGATACAAAAGCTTCTTTCTGAGCTCACATCTCCCATTTATGTCTGAAAGAGCACAGGCAATGCCACCCACTGAGCATTCTTGGTGGTAACTGGTTCTAAACGTCAAATTTCAAAATAATCACACTCAGACACACCACAACCACATCCTGGATCATCAGAAGCCAAGAAAATTCAGTGATGAAAGTTTTTCTTAATCCCACAGGCATCTATGGTGTGGGGAAGAGGACTGTGTTGCTATAGCTACTGATCCCCCCGTTTTTGGCTTCTTTGACCTTTCCTCCCCTTGGGGGAGGAAATACTGCAGTAGCCTGTGGAGGCTGTGGGGAGAGCAGATCCACCTTCGAGTTCAAGAGAAAGACATTCTCCAGGAAGCCCTCCTCTCCTCACATTTGGCGACAGTTACAAAGCATAATTGTCTCCTCTTTAAGTGGCTGTTGAGAAGCCCAGAGGCAGTGTGGGATGCTGAATGAAGTAACAGTTTCCAAAGTACCATCTGATCAAGCCTTCCCATATTCTCCTGAGATTCCTTTCACTACTGCTCAAAGACTTAGGGGTCTGGAGTCTTTTGTTTTTGTGTGTTTGGTTATTTACTATTAGATGGTAACATAGGGATGGGGCCTGGCTATATTTCCACTCCTTGTTCTTGCTCCTGCATAAGTCATGGAAATCCTCACCTTAAAAATTTATTTTGACCATAACCTTGACTTCATTGTGAGGGATTTAGAAAAAGGCATGGCCTATCCAAGTAAAGGGCAGGTACTCAGCTTACCCACCAGCTACAACTTGTCACAAACTGACACGTAACCTGGCTCTCTATCCATCCCCATTGGTTTTTACACTCACTGAGGAAGCATCATGGTGTACCAGAAAGTCTAGGCTTTGAATCAAACACATTTGGATGTCAATTCCAGCTCCTGGATCCAAACATATTTGGATTTAAGTTCCTTGAGTAAATTACCCCCATCTTCAAATCTGTTTCCTCAATTAGAAAAGGCTGTTAGGAAGAGGCAATGCAAAATGAGCACTTAGTGTGCTGTGCCAGGCACATACTAAGCATGTAAAGGATGTTAGCTATTATTATTGTAATTTACTTCATAGGGATGCTGTGCGGAATTAAATGAGATGACATCTGTGGAAGGCCAGGCCCATTTGGAAGAGCTCAAAAAACACTAGCTCCTTTCCTCTTAAGAACAATTAAGTTCTTTGCAAATCTGCTTATGTTTCAGGTGAAGACCTTGGATTTGAATCCAAGGTGCTTCCCTGCAGCCACCTAATGATACACACCTCTCCCTGTGCCTGCAGCCCCATAGGGAGAGCATCCTAAACACCTTTATGACATCTTTCCCCCTCCCCACCTTAAGTCCAGTTCTGTTGGGTCTTCTTCACCTCACTGTCTGGCCCTCTCTTCGAATACTGAAATGTTTTCCCAATGTCTTCCCTCCTTCTGATCTCTAGGTTGGATCATAAACCTTGCCCTTAGTCCACCCACTCCTGTTTCCTCCTCTATTGCTCTGTTCTCTCCCGTCCATCCCTGAGGTACTCATTACCCAAGCACCATTTACAATGACAAAGCAAACGCACTGCGTTTAGATTGATTTTTGTCTTAGTCAAACTGGGGTACATTTGTAATACAGAAAAGGATTGGTGTGTTTCATCACAAGGAATTAAAGCTATTATCTCACAAATCTGATCGATGTGAGCAGCCAAAACAAATATGTTGAGTAATTTCTTCCCTTACTAACTAGTCGTTTTGCTTGAATCTTCCAGTTAATAGTTATGCCTGGCAAATTCTCAAATGGTATATATTATATTCATCCCAGCACTTGCATTCTGTTTTGGATATGATTTTGAAAGAAGACATCTTAGAGAGTAAATTCTTGAGGAAAGGACATAAATAGATAAATACCAGATATAAATAGATAAACATGAATAAAAATGCATATTTCAGAAACATTGTAAAAAATAGCAATAATAATAATAATATAAGGCTGTAATTTTTCAAACATCCTCAGACCACAAAGGTAATGCACAGGGAAAATAGGCGTATTTGTTTTCCTCTTGCCTTATGGCTGAAAGAGCAAAGCATGCATGATTTTTATGACCTGGCTAGTGATGTGTCCCTTCAGGGAGCTATTAACTCTATCCTTGTAGATGGTGCCTGATCCCCTTCAAAATTAGAAATTGCTTAAAACCAGGAAAAAAAAAGCATTTCATTCCTAAATAGGCCATTAGTGATATTGGATAGTTTGTTATGCTGTAATGCAATATTGAAATTCCTAGAGGCAATGGATTTTCAGTAGTGGCTAAAAAGACCAAACTAAACCGAGTATTTGAGGAATGAGTGAAAAGAATCTTGGGTAGCTAACTATTTTATAGGTTGTGTGTCAGCAAGTGACCTTTTGAAAATAAAATTATTAACTCTCCCCAGAGAACTAAATGCAAATTGAGCCCAGCTGGATTGTGTGGTAGGTATGAAAACATATCTATTTTGATGCAGGGAAGCAGGGGGTGGACATATATGTCACAAAATGTCAGAATAATGACCATCACCCTCAACAGAAAGTAAGTGGACTAAAAATAGCAACATACAGTTTTGGTTCTTAAAAATTATCAGCAAAGATGCAAAGGGTAATGACAGCAGATGTGTACAGCAGGGTTTTAACCTGAGTATGTGCCTGGACATGCTGTGATGCCTCACTGCACAGCTAATACAACCTTTGACAACATTTTCCCAGGAATGCAGAAGTCCAAGAATAATGCACGTAAACTAAATAGCATCATTTCGTAGCATAAGTTAAAGGGAAGCTAATTTACTGGCTGCATGTTACAATACATAAAATGAATTTCATTGTCTCCATGCCTATACCTATCATCAAGCTTAATGTAAATACCCCTCTGAAGGACTATAGCTATCAGATGTGACATTAGAGTGATTCACAAACAGCTCTAATTACATAAGTACAAAACTATATTGTACTTACAGGCTTGCAAATACTAACTAATCTCTCATCATTTGTATCCGAAAACCTTGGTAAATTCCCTTTTCCTGAACATAGTATCTAAATTTTAAATGTGTAGGAAAAGTCACTGTTCTACTAAGTGTATCTTTCAATAGATACTTAATTTCCTTTCTGAAGTTACTGTAATTATTTCAGGAACTGAGCCTTTTTGTCCCAGAATTTTTGTTCTCATCAGGATAGACAAGCTCTCCAAGGACATGCTGATATTTCTCCTGGCTAAACTCTGGGGACATTATCAATGCATGATACAGTAAGTTAATATTTCACCAAAGGTTAAAAAAAAAATAGAAGAATACAATTTGAGGAGGGGGGATTGTTAAGAATCATATTCAGGTTAAAATATTACATTCATAGGAACTTTAAAATTTTTAAATCAATATAGATGATTTCAACACAGTATATAAATCAAAGCACTCTTATTTATTCCCTGGCCTGATTGATAGGGTTTTTCCATTAAAATTGCCCATTTCATCCCAAATATGGATAATATATAATTTAAAGTTGAAATCAGGTCCCTTGAGTTTCTTGAGGTTGGATAAATGTCTCCAAACACCAACAAACAGGCCTTAAAGTAAAGCAGTAATCTATAAACCATCCTGATGACTTGTCAATGGGAGGAGGAAGACAGGATGAGACTGTAAACTCAGCAACCTCTTCCTGACCTTAACCCTCCCCCAACCTCTGAAAAGTAATGAGGACTGTTCCTTGGGCCTTTGTTTGAGGAAGCTGAGAATAAGAATTGTGAGCTCCTGTATTCCCACAGAGACTTAAAGTATCCACAACCCCTTCAGTTCAAAATTGCTTTATATTTGGCGACCTGAGGTTCAAGTAGATAAGTTTTGCTACATTCAAGAATGCAGAAACAATTCACCCTGTCACTGCACTGAGCAAGACAACCAACCAGGGCTGGTGTGGCCCAGGAAAGGTCTAGGGAGACAGGGAACCGAGGATGTATTTCAAGGGGGCAGGTGGATTGGGGAACAGGAACTGTTTGAATAATTTCCAGAGACTCTGAGATTTTAGCTGCCACCAAAATGAGAAAAAAAGCACCAGATGTAGAGTTAGTAAGTTTCTAGTCAGTTTCTAGTCAGCTCTGCCATTAATTTATTTTGTGGTCTTGGACAAGTTTCTTAATTTCTCTGGGACTCAGTTTTCCCATCTAAAGACTGGCTGAAACAATGCTAAGTTACTGTCATCTCTCAAAAGTCTGCAGTTTCACAACTATTACTCATTCCTCAGAGATATAAGAAAACTGATGTTAACTATAATCATACAAGTGGAGGAAGAAAGAAAACAAATTGAGTTTTCTCAGCCTTGCTAATAACACTGCAGCGCAGCACTCGAATGGTCACTGAGAGGCGATGGAACGAATCAAGATCCTTAGACTAATTACATGTGGAAGACCTCCGTGCGTCACCATGGAAACCAAAGGGAAGGTGGCCCCGGTAAAGGTCAAAGACTTGAAAAGTAGACATGGCATTATGAAAGATTCCTACACCTCAACCAGATTCATCCCCATGGCAGTGAGACCCTAATTATTTTCTAAAACAGTGTCTCCAAGTAGGGTGCGTGCTTCGGAATCACCTGGTCAGTTACTCATACAGATTCCTTGAACTCACCCAGTCACCCAGGCCCACAAAATCAGAATTTCTGGGAAAAGGACTAGGAAATCTGCATTTCCGAGAAATTCCCCTAGTGTTTGTACAATAGCACTTGAGAACTACTGGTCTAACAAATGGAGAGGAAGAAGTTGGAAGAAAAATAATGAAATGCCCAGCATGTAGGCTCACAGAATACCTCTGGAAGTGGAGGAGTCACTGATAACAGTGGTTGCCTTCAAGGAGGTCTGAGGTACATAGAAGAAAAACTTGCTTTCACTGTAAATGTGTTAATGTTGTTAACATTTTTACAATGAGCAAGAATTACATAAATATTTCCAATCCTAAAAAAGATTTTAAGTGCAAATTAAATGTGGGTACAATTTCTCAGATTTGAAAAAAAATGGGCACTCTTTTTAAAGTTAAAGGATAAAGCGATAACAACAGTTTAAAATTTTCTCCTTTTTTTTTTTTAAATCAAATAACCCAACTTGGAAAGTTTAAGCAAAATGCAGTCTTAGTTTTGGATTTTATCAAATGAAAGCTGGCAAAGAAGAGTGTCAGGAAGGATACTTAACAAAGATATCTCCCCTCAATTCAGCTAATTTCTGGTTTATATCCTAGAATTAGTGCCTTGTTACTCACTGTACTATTTTTTGTTTCCTGGATGATTAGTAGTTCTTGCTAAGCAGAGACCATAATGTATGTCCCTTCCTGTTTCTCAAAGTCCCTTTCATGGTACACAGTATTTGGTACTTGCTCAGTAAAATTCTTACGGAATGTTTTCTTTTCTGTAACATGTAACACTTCCCTTTTGCAAGAAAACCTTGAAATTTAATCAAATTAAACATATTTTTAACTCCAAGGTAGGCTATAAGCTGTGATTTCCAACAATTGTAAAAGAGGATGATGCCTGAAGAGACCAAGGAGAAAGAGATCAAGATCAGAGGCCCAACTGAAACCACCTTTGCAAAAATTATAACTGAGACAATTACGACAGTGAAAGAGATCTGACCTAACCGACTCCCTCTTGCTTTTAACCTCCAAACTGTCCTTGTTTATTCCTAGCCTCCCGAGTAGCTGGGATTACAGGCACACACCACCACGCCCGGCTAATTTTTGTATTTTTAGTAGAGACAGGGTTTCACCATGTTGGCCAGGCTGATCTTGAACTCCTGACCTCGTGATCCGCCCGCCTCGGCCTCCCAAAGTGCTGGGATTATAGACGTGAGCCACTGCACCCAGCCATATCTTTGAAACAAAGATAACAGCCCTTTCTGAAGTAAACCCCCTTCTAGCCAGGGAACTAGACTGCCTTTGCAGGACTAACAAATTAGCCACAAGATTAGAAATTATACTTTAAGAGTCAAGCAGCTGAAGGCTGCAAGATTATGAACCACCCCAAATTGCTTCTGGGGATAACATTACTATTGTAAAACCTAAGATCAGTGCTTGAGATATTTTGCAAACTCTGTACTTGATGGATCAGCTGCTACCACCCAGATCAATAAACTGGCTCATCTGGTTTTGTGGCCCCCATCCTGCAACTGACTCAGCACTGGAGGACAGCTTCGACTCCCTGTGATTTCATTTCCCACCTGACCAATCAGCACTCCCCACTTTCAGACCCCCTTCCCACCAAATTATCCTTAAAAACCTCAACCCCCAAGTTTTAGGGGAGACTGATTTGAATAATAATAAAACTCCAGCCTCCCATACAGCCAGTTCTGTGTGAATTAAACTCTCTCTATTGCAATTCACCTGTCTAAAGAAATCGGCTCTGTCTGGGCAGTGGGCAAGAAGAACCTGTTGGGCGGTTACACCAGGACCATTTTCACATATGCTCAGGGGTAAGGCAGTTTGCTTAAGAAAACTCCAGGACCAAGAGGCCTACGGCTGAGAGCTATCAGTGGAGGAGACACAGAGGCCTTCTGCCAAGCCAGTTGTTTTATATGAAGCACCACGAGCTTACCTGGAATTCACTGGAAACTGTCCCACCTCACCATCTGAGCCAAAGAGAACCAAAGACACAGCATGTGCTATGCCCTCTGTGGGAAGGAGTGGGATAAGCTATGCCTGGTGTGAGAGTGAGAACTGCACCATCAGGTCCACAGCCAGGGCTCCCCACACTCTGCTGTTAAGTACCTGTTGGAGAGGTCAGCTTGCCCTGGTCCTGCCTAAGACAGACAGAGACAGCTGGGAATGACATGGAAGGAGGTAGGGAGATACTGGGTAGAAGAGGGCAGTTACCCAGCAAAGGCTCCACCCTCAAGCCTGGAAACCCACAGCCTTAAATGGGAACAGGCATTCCTGTTTTTGTGACCCAATGTTGCCTTTTGGCCCACTATGCCCCCGCTATCTTGTACCCATATAAACCCCAAACCTCAAGCTCTACAAGCAGGAGAACAGACAGTGGCAGCGTGGTGTGGCAGAGAAGGAGAGAAGAGGAACATCTGAACATCAAGAGGAGTTTGGCTGGGGACAGTCAGAGAGGAGATAGGCCATGGAGTGGCCAAACTCCAGGGGAAGATCATCTTCCCACTGCATCCCCTTTCCAGCTTCACATCCATCCCACTGAGGGCCACCTCCATCCAGCAATAAAACCCCCCGCATTTACCATCCTTCAATTTGTCACTGTGACCTGATTCTTCCTGGACACCAGAAGAAAACTCGGGTACTGAGCGGGCACTGAGCTGGTTAACACTTAAGCCTTCTGTAGATGGCACAGCTAAAAGAGTACTGTAACATGCCCACTGGGGCTTTGGGAGTCACAGGCACCCACCCCTAGACACTACCATGGGGCCGGAGCCCAAAAGCACTCGCCCTGGCTCCTGCACCTGCCCATCTGCGTGCTCCCCCTCCCATAAAGGGTTTGAGCACATGGCAGCCGAACAGATGAGCCACACCCTGTTAGGAAAGCTAGGTAACTCTCCTGTTTCAGGAGCATGCTATGGGTGCCTACCAATTACCTAATGGGAAGCAAACGTTGCTTCAGTTAGTTCAACAGCACTGAGATGAGTGGTGTACAGTGAGCAGCACAAAACCATTTGACACAAGATAGGCATCTAGGCCATTGCATGACGAATGATGCAAGAAAAGTGGCAAAGCAACCTTAGTGGCTAACCAAACCCAAAATTCAGAATCCCTCTTTTATGGTACAGAGTTGTGAGTTGTCTCTGGCAGCTGGGAAGCAGCTGCCCAATCAAGGACTACTTTCCTAACCCTCTTGCATCTAGAGACAATATAATATGAACAGAAATGATGTGTGTCATTTCCAGTCAAAGGCTTTTAAGCAATTCTTGTACCATCACTCCCTCTTTCCCATCCACCGGTTGGATGCAGAAGATGCCAACCCCTAGCTGTTGACAGAGCCACAGGATGGGGGAAGCCTGAGCCAGAATCATTTCATGAAAGAGACACCAAACAACAAGGAACCTCTGCTTTGGACTGCTACCTTAGCAATAAATAAACTTCTGTTGCATTTGAGATGGTATACATTGTGGGATATACTAATATTTGTAACAACAGCTACCACTACTCTAACTCACGTATTTGGCTATGCCAGAGGTAAGTGCTGTATTTCCTGGGACTCAGGAACTGTGTCTAAATAAGGCCCAGTCCAAGGTCTAATTGGCAGAAGGCTAGAGCCACCCTACTCTGACTAGGTGTTTGCAATGGAAAGAAGACTCTTGTATAAATTTTGTTTGGCTTGAATGAAAAGTATTCCTTCTTGGATGTTCATCTCTCCAGGACACACTAAAGATAATGCCCAGAGGAGATATATGTTCTCTCCATTTCTTTCTCCATCATATGCCTCTTAGAGAGGGTTTCCAAAGCCTGGAACACTACCTGATTGCAAAATGGTTTAAGACCTGATGAATTTCCTTTTGCAAAAAGCATCTTTATAAAAGAATAAGTCCGGAGAATCCAGCCACAACCCAGAGCAGAGCCTACAGATTCCCCTGAGAATGCTGAGTGACTTGTGTTTTCATGCAATAAAAACAACTCTTGAGGATCTTAATAGCAAATTATAATTTATCAGCATACAAACACACGTCCATGTGCACACACACTCATGAAAATATTTGCCCTTTGAATCCCAGACTTGGGTTATATCTATAAGAGACACAGTGGCTCACGTCTGTAATCCCAGCACTTTGGGAGGCCAAGTTAGGTGAATCACCTGAGGTCAGGAGTTCAAGACCAGCCTGGCCAGCATGGTGAAACCCTGTCTCTTCTAATAATACAAAAATTAGCCAGGCATGGTGGCAGGCACCTGTAATCCCAGCTACTTGAGAGGCTCAGGCAGGGGAATTGCTTGAACTCAGGAGGTGGAGGTTGCAGTGAGCCGAGATCACGCCACTACACTCCAGCCTGGGCAACAGAGCGAGACTCCATCCCCCCACCCAAAAAAAAAAGAGACAAAGTCTCACATTTGGGGCATTCATGTGGTTCAAAAACAAATAAGACATGGTCCCCAATCATCAGGAACCCATAGAATATAACTCTTAGTGTTAACAAAAGAGAAGGATGAAGAATGTGCTATAGGAGCAAGAGAGAGGGAAGGGGTAATTCCACATGGGGCACCCGGGAAGTTTTCTGGGGTGGGGAGTATACAATGAATGCCATGTGTGTAGAAGGAGTACCCAGAACAGCAGGCAGAGGTTAAATAGCTCCAGCACAGGCCCTGGGACAGGAGAGGACAGAAAACTTACACTGGAACCTCTTGCTTGCAAAAGCATTTAGTGCTATAATCTCAAGGCAAGGGAGTAGTACACTCTTAGTAACAAAGCTTCTTAACTTTTTCCTTCCAAAAAGATAAAAATGCAATTTTTAAGCAGTAAACCTGCCACTAAGCACTGTCTGGAATAATGGGTAGATGAAGGGAAGAGCACATTCTGAGGAAGTAGAGAATCAGGATATAGGTGAGCCCAATCCACAATTTGCCAAGATTATATGATGCTCAAGTTACCAATGAAAGCTAAGAAAATACTGAGTGAGGAGACAGAAATGACGGCTGGGCCGAGTGTGGTGACTCATGCCTGTAATCCCAGCGCTATGGGAGGCTGAGGCAGGAGGATTGCTTGAGGCCGGGAATTTAAGACCAGGCTGGGCAACATAGCAAGATCCTGTCTCTAAAAAAAATTTAAACATTTAACAATGAAGGCTGGAAAATTCAAATAGCTTTTGGACAAATGACCTATGAAACACGGTTGGGCCATATCTCGTAGGTGCCAGACACCCAGTAGGCATTCAATAAATGTTTGTTGAATGAATGGCCCCTACATACACATACACTTTGCCATGATAACCTGTGTCAGAAATACTCTTCAAAATGCATCAGTTGCCCTAATGCAGTGACTCATCCTCTATCCTTCCCACCCACGTGCTATCAGAGCCAAGAAACTTCCTAGGGCTAAGCTAGAAAATATGTACAGATATCAAAAAATTAGTATTTAAAAGACTATGCAAGCCAGGAGTCCCATGCATACCAAGCAATGCTCTCCATTCAAGCTCCAGCTCTGTCTGTCTTGCTTTCTCAGTCCCAGAAAGGAGTGGGAAGGCACAGCGATCTAGATAGCTATACACCTTTTCATGAGGACAATTTTAAAGTGCCTAACATAGTGAGAACTATAAAATCAGTCTCCAAGTGTACATCTTTAAAGGTCTATATGCATAAATTAGTTTTCCATAGCGCTGCAGAGCTCTAATTATTTTTTAATTTATACAAATACATGCAATTAAAGTGCAATTACAATGCAATTAAAATGCCAGTATAATTTAAATGCAGAAAGAAGAAAATTTATAAATCTACTCATGAATCCCCTTCTTTTTTGAGTTCAATCAATGCCACTTATGATTTACAAATTGTGAAAAATCTTATTTCAGCTCATAAGGCCACCCCATCAATCCATGTACCTTAGGATGTGAAGTCTCATCTAGACCCACAATGTGTATCTTTATCTTGAATATTGGACCAGAATTGGCCAAAACAGAGTTGCTTGACAAAGAGGTAGCCAAAAGAAGGAGGGTAATTTAGAGTCCCTGCCTTACACAGAAGCAAAGAATGTATGCAAAATTCAGGTCTTGTGTGCAAAATTCAGGCCTTCTTAAATGTTGGCAGGATACATTTACATATTTTCCTAACAGGAGCTACAGCCCTCTTTACCCTAATTTCTCTGTAGATGAAGATACTCAGTAAATAGAGACTTATCTGAGCTGCCAGCAGTATATCACAGGCTTTTGAAAACTGAAGATGATTTCTGCTAAAGGGCCTCCCCTTTTTTTTCAGCTTTTTATAGATAAAAGCTTTCATTGGGAAGTGGCAAGGGAAGACAAGCAGCACGCAGTCCAGTAATATGCTAGAAACTCAAACCTAAAAGGCTGGCTCACATTAAATTATGTTTCATACACCAAACATTGAGCACTTCCAGGCTCTTGGTATAAAAAATAGCCTGAAGCTCTAGTCTTCTGGGAGGACGTGGTTTGGAGAACAGAGTAGATATATAAAATGTTCATTGCTATACAATGGGATAAAAGCTACAGTGGTCACGTGCATTTCGGGGTGCGAAAGGAAATGGCCAATAATAAAGAGCTCTTCAGGAAGGACAACATGTCTGAGTTGGGTGCAGATTGAACAATGGTTTTCATCCCCTAAGGGGCTTGTGATGGTTAATACTGAATGTCAACTTGATTGGATTGAAGGATACAAAGTATTGACCCTGGGTGTGTCTGTGAGGGTGCTGCCAAAGGAGATTAACATTGGAGTCAGTGGGCTGGGAAAGGCCCACCCACCCTTAATCTGGTGGGCACCATCTAATCAGCTGCCAGCAAATATAAAGCATGCAGAAAAACGTGAAAAGGTGAGACTGGCCTAGCCTCCCAGCTTACATCTTTCTCCCATGCTGGATGCTTCCTGCCGTCAAACATCGAGCCCCAAGTTCTTCAGTTTTGAGACTCAGACTGTCTCTCCTTGCTCCTCCAGCTTGCAGACAGCCTATTGTGGGACCTTGTGATCATTTAAGTTAATACTTAATAAACCCCCATATACACATATATATGTATATATATATAACATAACCCCCATATATATATTGTAATAAACCCCATATTATATATATATATATATCTCTTATTAGTTCTATCCCTCTAGGAAACCCTGACAAATACGGGACTTTCACTGTTATCTCTGACTGGGGCACAACTGGCATTTAGTAGGTAGAGGTCAAGGCAGCTAACCATCATCACCCAGGGTCAGTGCCCCACACAAAGAGTTGTCCTGTTTTCCACACGAATTTTAAATGTCAAGTGTCATGCCAGGCATTTAGGAGGTAAGAAATCTGTTTATAATTATCTGAGCCTAGAGGCTAATTTGGTTTTACATATAAACCACAAAGAATATGTTATGTTTTCATATGTTTTTGGCACAATTCTAATACCGAGGAATATTTTTGAATTTTCCAGGAATGCAACTACTTTGTAAAATAAGGGAAAATTGCATTTTGTTTTGTTCAGAACATTACATTATTTCATAAATATAACTGTATATTTACGCTCCAATTTTTCAATATAGGGCAAAAAAATTTTTTTCCTCAGTATGTGTCTTCTGATAGGAGTCATACAATGTATTTCTTACATAAATATCAAAATATGTCTACAATTTCCAGTTTCAGCTTCTTGAAACTAGAGTGGGGCCAGAAAGACAATCTCGAATTAATATGAACCCCAAATCCCAAGTTTGTCCTCCGATTTTTTAGAATGGTCTCTTTGTGCACATTGATGAGAGTTTCTTTAGGATACAAATGGCTATTCATTGCACAGTTCCAAGGTTTGTGCAATGCAGTGACCCAAGTAAGTATGTACAAGTGGAATTGCTGGATCATAGGGTCTGCACAAGTCTAAATAGTTCTTCAAAGTAGCCATGCTTTTTATGGTCCCACCAGCAATGTTCCCACAACCTCACTAACACTTGGAGTTATTCAACTTTTTAAATTTGATAATCTTTGTAGTATTGCTGTTTTAACTTAAATTTCTCAGGTAATTAGCAAGGTTGGACATTTCTTACTTGTTTATCAGTCAGTCAGGTTTCACTTGCTGTGAATGATGTGTTTATACTTTTCCTTCATGTTTCTCATAGTTATTTTCTGTCTTTTACTTATTGAGTTATAAGAGTTCTTAATGTTTATGTGTATTGCAAATACATTCTCCTAGACAGTATGTTGACTTCTCTCTCTCTCTCTTTTTTTTTAAAAACATTTTGATGTAACCAATTTTAACTATCTTTTCTTTTTTGGCTTGTATTTTTTGTGTCTTAGTCAATAAACTCTTTTCTACACCAAAATTATGAAGCTCCCTTTCTACATGTTTTTCTTGATGTGTTTAATATTTGCTTCTCTCATTTTGATCTTTAATCCATGTGTGTGTGCATGCATGTGTGTGCAGAAGTGTGTGTGCATTTTGTGGTATATAAAATTTTTTTTCACGTGGACATTCAGTTGTCTCAGCACCATTGTTTCAAAATTAATATTTTCTTACTTATTTGTAATGCTGCTGGTGTCAATGATCAAACTCTCATATGTACTTGATTCTGTTTCTAGGTCTAATGGTCTAATTTGTCTATGAGTACATCAATACCACTCCTTCCATTACTAGAGCTTTATAATAAATATTGCTAGCAGATAAGATCACTCCCCCTACTTCTTCTTCTTCTTCAAAATTATCTTGACTGTCTTTGTCCATTTGCCCTCTGTGTAACTTTCTGAGTCAGATTATCAAGTTCCCTGAAAAATCCTGCTTAAATTTTGACTTTATTCATATTGAATACAAATATTAATTAGATAATAATTTATGATACCAAATCTATTCATCCAGAAACATATGGTTTTCCATCCATTTGTGTCCCTTTTCTGTCTTTTAATGAAATTTATTATTTTCTTCCTAAAAGTTTTACACACAACTTTTGTTGGATTTATTCTTAGGTAACTTAGAATGTTTCCTGCTATTATAAATAATATATTTTTGAAATTATATTTTCTAATTATTCTCTGCTGGGATAAAGGGACCACTTTGGATGTTTTGATACTGTTGACAAAGCAAGCAGTATTGCTTGCCTTGTTGATAAATTCTAATGGTTTGTCAAGTCTTGTATTTTCTGTATAGACACTCATAATTTGCTAATGATGACACATAAAATCAATCTTTTTTTCTCTCATTGCACTAAGACTTCTAATGCAATGCTTAATACGAGCAAGAATAGAAAATGTTTTTGTCTTGTTCTTACCCAGAATTCTTCTGATAGGTATAATATTCACTATATATTTTTGTTAAATACTTTATCAGATTAAAGAGTTTTATTCTATTCAAAAATTTGCTAAGAGACTTTACCAATTCAATTCAATTTGATTCAATTTGATTTGTTGTATATACCCAACATCATAAAAAGAGGGGTAAGCTCCCCAACTATTTTTTGAGATTAATAAAATTTTGATAGCAAAATTAGAGGAGTATGTGAATAAAATAATATAGATTATTCTCACTTTTGAATAGAGTGTAAAATATATAACAATGATCAAATATGATTATCTCATAGGAATATTTAATATATAAAAATTACTACAATATTAAGGGAGAACAATCATTTAGTGCCTTGATATTTGCAAAAAACTTCCTTTTTTTTCCCCTTCCTAATTTCTGTCAAATTAGTTACTTGTTTTACTCTTTGTATTGGTTTGGAAACTATACCATCTGTTGCTATTTTTAATGATTACATTTAAATTCCTTAACGTACATTGGACTTAACAAATTATAAAATTAATCAATATTTCTTAATTTTCCCAAACATAGCAAGCAACTTGGAATTTATTTTTTTATTTTTAATTTTTAAAATTAATTAATTAATTTTTTGAGATGGAGTCTAGCTCTGTTGCCCATGCTGGAGTGCAGTGGTGGGATCTCAGCTCACTGCAGCCTCCACCTCCCGGATTCAAGAGATTCCCCTGCCTCAGCCTCCTAAATAGTTGGGACTACAGGCATGCACAATCATGCCCAGCTAATTTTTGTATTTTTAGTAGAGATGGGGTTTCACCATGTTGGCTGGGCTGGTCCCAGATTCAAGTGATCCTCCCACCTCAGCCTCCCAGTGCTGGGATTATAGGTGTGAGCCAGCGCGCCCAGCTATTTTTTTTTTTTTTTTTTTTTTTTTAGACAGGATCTCACTCTCTCACCCAGGCTGGAGTGCAGTGGCACAATCACGGCTCACCACAGCCTCGACCTCCCAGGCTCATGTGATCCTCCCACTTCAGCTTCCTGAGTAGCTGGGACTACAGGCGCATGCCACCATGCCTGACTAATTTTTGTATTTTTTGTAGAGATGGAGTTTTGCCAGGTTGCCCAGGCTGGTCTCGAACTCCTGGGCTCAAGTGATTTGCCTGCCTCAGCCTCCCAAAGTGCTAGGATTACAGGCATGGGCCACTGCACCTGGCCTAACTTGAAACAGTTTAACTCTCATATCTTCTGCAGTCTTACATGTTTTTGTCCAGTATTCAAATTCTATCTTGCTTTTAAACTGCCTCCACATTTTATCAACACCATTATTGTTTTATACTGTCTAAGTTTGTTTACATTTATTCATATTTTAGTAATTTATTGGGTCACCAATTTTTTTTATTTCCCGCTTCTTCCTTTGAGTTGAATTTCCCTCTTGCTGAAGTATAATTCTTTGTAAGTTCCCGTGGGGAAGCTCTGTGAATGGTAGACTAACCCCATCTCGTTTTTCTAAAAATGTCTGTGTCCTCACCCTTGAATGATAATTTAGCCTTGTAATTCTAGATCACAAATATTTTCTTTCATTATTTCCTGTATCATTCTACTGGCTTCAGGCTTCAGTTGTTTATATTGAAAAGTCTGCCATTCATTTGATGGTCTATTCCTTCTGTAAGCTGACTTTTCTCTTTAGTTGCTTATAAAATCTCCTTGTTTTCTTTGTTGTTTAGTTTCATTATAACGTGTCTGCCTGTGGATTTATTTCTATATTATTTATTGTCTTGTATTCATTGTGCTTCCAATTCATGTTCTTCATATAAGAAACAGGATAAATTGATGTAAATTTTGGAAAATCCTCAGTCATTATATCTTTAAGGATTGCCTCTTCATTAGTCTCCCTTTTTTCTCTTCTGGAACTCTTATTAGATCTATCTTAGACCTTCTAATTTTATCTTCAATATTTCTAAATTTCTCATTTATGTTTTTATTTGAAATTTCTTGCCTCAGCACCATAGCTAACTTACATAATTTACATTTAACTTCTTGGCCAGTGTCCTTTGAGAATGGCAAGTAAATATGTGACACTTCATTCAGTGCTATAAACTTACAGTTAACTTTTAAAAGAAATTCTGTGTATGTTCTAAGGAAATGCTTGAACATTGCATTGTACCAGAATCCCTGAAGTCTCCATGTAAAACAGCTGGGGTTCTTTCTCAAAAACTTCTCCAAACAACAATACTATAACAGAATGAGATTTAGCACTTGGAGCTCCAATCATTTTTCAAATTGCAGAGCTAGTTTGGACATAGCACAGGTCAAACTCTCCACTGTCATTACCTCATTGTAGGCAAACCAATAGTCTTGGGTCTCTACTATGTCTTTATCAATTAAAGTATTAGCATCACAGTGATACTAGCCATGGTACAACCTTTGTGATCATGAATCTCTTCAGTTTTTCCAATGCTACTGCACTCCATGAGAGGGAAGGTATTTCTCTCTTCCACAGCTAGCACACACCCTGTGATGTGTGGCTCCTAGCAGCTATGGAACTAAGATTTCAAACCTCAATAGCATATTATATTTTGAATAATCTTTACACTGCTGTTGTAGTCAGTCATACCATATAAAGCACATAAAAATGGCAAAAGAAAGCAGAAGTTGCCTCTTAGGGGTTTGATATCTGACACAGCTATAGATAACCCAGGAACTCAACCATTGGCTTTGTTTTTGTTTTTTTAACAATGATTATAGTGGCCATTTCTACTTGATTCATTTGCAAATGTCTGATCTTTTCATTGTATCTTACTTTTTATTATTTTATTTTATTTATTTTTTTTTTTGAGATGGAGTCTCACTCTTTTACCCAAGCTGGAGTGCAGTGGTGCCATCTCAGCTCACTGCAACCTCCACCTCCAGGGTTCAAGCCATTCTCCCTGCCTCAGCCTCCCGAGTAGCTGGGATTACAGGTGTGCACCACCACACCCAGCTAATTTTTGTATTTTTTAGTGGAGATGGGTTTTCGCCATGTTGGCCAGGCTGGTCTTGAACTCCTAACCTCAGGTGATCCACCTGCCTTGGCCTCCCAAAGTGCTGGGATTACAGGCGTGAGCCACTGCACCTGGCCATTTTAATGCTTTTTTATAGCACTTGTTATTGTTTTAAATGTATATAGTTATTTTATTATTTCCATCGTAGCTTTCTATTACCTGAAAGTTTGGGAAATTAATTCTATTTATTGTGCTAGGTGGCTCTCAATTGTGATATGTTGTTTCCTCATTTGTATTGTAATCGTGGATTGTGAGCTCATCTTTAGCAAGTTTTATTCTGTTGAAATCCTCTGCTGCGGGGGTGAAGATATGGTCCTCCAAAGTGATTTTACATTTGCTTCTGTACAGTATCCTAGGGACATCATCAGCTCACAATTTTTGTTGAACTTCCTGGCTTAAGGGTGCCAGACTATGTGGATATTGTAATTTCAAACCTTGGGTTTCAGGTTCTCAGAAATTTTTATTTTCTTTTTTCTTCACCCACAGACGGATAAGCTTTTGCGTCATCTCCTGCGTGAGTGTGTGGACTGTTTTTTAGTCCACCTTTACACAGAAGGTGCTGTCTTTCAAAATCCAGGCATCATACAAGGGTTTTATTTCAAACCCACTGCGTATATAGGACCAGTCCTCCTTTCTTCTCCCTTGCAAGCATTAAAGCTCTCCTGCCCCAGTCTCCAGGGAAGGCTTGGCATCAGCTCAGATTCATACTTCTTTGATTTGTAGTTTCCTCTTTATCCCCAGGAACTGGAGGTTTCCATTTTCTCCTGAACAGTTATACATTTCTAAAAATTTTTATTGTATTTCATCTGGTATATATAAAAGCTATAAGAAGGAGAATTTTCTGATTGTTTTGTAAGTTTGCTGGAACCAGAAATTCTCAGTTTTATCTCATATAATAGTCTCTTTTTGCACAAATATTTTAGTGCTTTATATTTCCTTTAATTAAATTATGGAATTATAATAGGTTTAACAAAAATAAACAGATTTGGAAACACACGCACACTCACACCCCTCATTCTTTTAAGCATATAACTCCAACTGGTGTAAGCAGAAGTTTAGGGCATACTGGAGAGTGTCCTGCTAGCTGAGTATATTTTGCAGGCTGTAGACATCCATTAGAAAGTTTTACAGAAAGAATGGGGAATCTCTGAAATCCAATAAGGGAGTTAAATGGAGATCGAGGAAGAGTGTCTCTTACAGCTTTTAGAAACTAGAGTGTAGGAATGGATGAGAAATGATTCCAGAGAAATATGTTGGATCCATGCTCTGAAAGTGTGTAAGTCATTCTGAGAAATTTGGCCTTAATCCCTAGGACATGATGGGAGAGAGCATATCAAAGTATCTAGACCTGTCAGTTTTGAATGAGAAAACATACGAAACCTTCTGTGTAAAGTTTTACACAAATGTAAGACGTTTTTCCTATTATTGCAACATCTATAAAAGCTCCCCTTAAAAACTAGATGTCAGTGAAGCAGTCTAAATGTTCTCTAGTGCTTATATGAATGTAAGTTCTTAAGCTGCCTCAAGGTCTTTGCAGATGCTCTTGCCTAAAACACTCAGCCCACTCCCTCGGCTGTGGCACCTCAGTGACCATCTCCACCATCCAGCAGACCTCAATTATGTCCTCTCCAAAGAGGCCTCAGCTGTGGTGATAGTGGGGAAGGGAGTATCTTTCAAATTGTTTGTTCCCTATGTACTCTACTCTACCTCAACCCTAGCAAGAGTGGCTGTTTCCTATATTGTTTTCTTTTTAATTCTTTTTAACTGTTCGTAGTGATGGCCCATCAGTAGTTAATAATCCTTTATATTAAACTTTCTATGTTCTAATTACTGTGTTGATTCTGTCTCCAACTTGGACCCTGACTGATACACACACTGAAATTTGAGGACCATGACCCTAGATCACAAAATTATCCAAGAGTTTCCAGTTATTTTCACCAAAAGTAAACGAATGACTCCAATGGCTATAAATACCTGTTCCTCAAAGGTTGAGAATCATAAATACCAGAAACTTCTAGGCTCAAGTAACTATTTCCTCAAAGAAATTTTGACATACAGGCAAATGTTGTGCACTTTTAGGGCAATATATGTAATCTGTACTTGTATGCTAGTGTTTTTCTGATTGTAAAGCCTATAAAATATTTAGTTAATTTAATTGAAGAAAAAAAAAATCCCAGGTCACCATGATTCAAAGCAAAATTAATCATCTGTGGAACTAAGAGATGATATTAATAATTATAGTTCAAAGTTGTTTGAAATGTGTTATAATTATTCAGTTATGGAATTCTATTTTAGCCATGGAATGAGTACAAAGGTCAGGAAAAGAAAAAATATTTTTAATGGGGCTTTGTAAGGAAATATCCTTTTTTAAAAGAAGCAGGAGATCTCACACATAACCTATTGCACCCCATTGTAGTAAGATAAACATTGCTCACAGCAAAAGTTCTGATCTTAATTTACTTATTGAATTAAAATAAAAACACCTATTCAATCAAAGTGTCCTGTCAGTGCTGCAGTTTCTACTGCTTCAGTGAGTACCTTTCTTATAAAAGATCAGTAGAAGGTCCAGAAGAGAAAGTGGTAATCGCACATCAAATTATAGGTCACAAAACTCCCAAATGTCAGCTTCTATTTCGAAGCTAACTTTAGCTATACAAACCTAAATTTTCATGAGGCCTCAATTCCTTTCTCCCAAAAATGAATAGATTGTAAAAATCATTCTCGATCCAGAATTTTGAAAGATTTTTATATTCTTTAAGGCACTTTTTTTTTTTTTTTTTTTTTTTTTTTTGAGATGGGGCCTCATTCTGTCACCCAGTCTGGAGTGCAGTGGTGCGATCTCGGCTCATTGCAACCTCCATGTCCCAGGCCCAAGCAGTTCTCTCCAGCCTTCTGAGTAGCTGGGACTACTGGCACATGCCATCATGTCCGGCTAAATTTCTATATTTTTGGTAAAGATGGGGGTTTCACTATGTTGCCCAGGCTGGTTTCGACCTCCTGATCTCAAACAATTCACCCATCTTAGCCCCCCAAAGTGCTGGGATTACAGGTGTGAGCCACCGCGTCTGGCCATTTTAAGGCACATTCTTAACAACAGATTCACCAAAACACAAAAATCACAAAGGTATTCCCATCTTTTAAGAAATTTTCTTGACAACACTGACATTTATGTGAATGTCTTTAGGTTTGACATTATTCTGTGTGAGAAAAATGACTTTTAAAAGGGAAGGTTTTCTTCTGGTGGCAACACAGCAACTTATTCAGTATCAGAACGAAACTACAAACTCTTCCAGTCTTCCTGGTATGTAAATCTAGAGTAAGTTGTGGAAAGCACAAACTGTAAGATTCTAATGCTTGCTTCCAGTTTCTTTAGAATTATAGTCACCTTGATTCTTTGTCAATATAGCAAGATCTCAGCCTTAATCCCACTTGGAAAATCAACCCACATGGAACCCACTTTTCTTGTCAATCCACTCAGTGTTTGACACTTTGCATCTTGTAGTGTTCACCCTCCTACCCCCTTTATTTTGTACTGGCACTCAGCCTGGTGCCTACTTATTTTCCTTGTTTATTCACTCGTATTTTAATTGGTTGATCTTGGCTTCTCAGCAGTTGATGACCCACATCTCAAACCCTGTAAGTATATCTGGAGCCAAAAAGATCACGTTTATTTGTTTTCAATCATTCCATTGATTTTAGTTGTTTAACCAAGAACATGTTCTTTTTCTTTTCGAGAGAATCTGCCATGGTTTTTTAAAAACCGCTTGGTAACCTCAGAAGGATTTTAGACACATACATTTGATATATTTGAATCAGAAAAAATAAATCTGGATATCCAATTCACATCCTCAAACTGCAAACCTAATTTCTGGTTATTTACTTGCACAGAGGGCTTCAGAAACTTTTGATTGTGTTTATTTTGTCTTGAAAGGTGAGGATGGGGAAACATATTTATGTGTTTCCTCGACAGGAAATCTAGTAAAGAAACAAAAGTTAATGAGCTGTTTTGGTCACTCTTGATGACCAGGATGTTCTAATTTCTCATATTACTGAACTTGGATCCTCTAAACCTATAGCTTGTCAAATATTAATGTGCAAGCTAATCCTCTGAGATCTTTTTAAAAGGCAGTTTCTGATTCAGTAGGTCTAAAGTAGATCTCAGAATTCTGCATTTCTAACAAGTTCCTAGGTAATGGTGATGCTTCTTCCTGGGGGCCCACTTTGAGTAGTAGGTGTCTAGACTATATAAAGCAGGGGTGTCCAATCTAACAAATGGACCTTGAGAGTAAATAAGTTTGTAAGAAGAAAGCATTCTTTTCTGATAGAGCAACTTCCATTACCCATATCTGGAAAATGGGAGTCAGAGGAAAGATCCTTAAAAGGTCGACTCTGAGTCCCAAGAGAGAGTTACCACAATGTGCATCTAAGTCTGCCTATTCAGATAACAACACATGGAAATTAACTTGCACCCTTCACTATTCCCTTGAGCAAGCAGTGGAAGAACTTCCCATCATGTATATTACCACCTACACCCCTGAGGATCAAAGATGTTCAGGGAGTGAGTTCATGGCACCTTCATGTCACAGGTGGGAGATCGGAGGAATGGCAAAAATTAGTGCCAGTATTTTCTTCTTTTTTGTTGTCCATTGCATCCTTGATAAATAGGCCCTTTTCAAGGGACTTGGTATTGTGTGTTTAATTCCTTTGGCCCAGATGGGCAGGGGAATACCTAATAGTATTAGATGTGAGGGAGGTGTAAATTTTGGGCCTTCTAGGGGGATTACACCAGGATTACTCCCTCACCAGGAACAGTGATCCGGAAAACCAACTTTCAATCTTCCCATTCTCCAGAAAAGTGCAGGGGTCATTAACCATTGCTTTCCTGGAGGTGGGCAGGCTGTGGCCCATCTTCTGGACAGCTGAGGCGTGGTCAAAAGAGTACACACCACGTCATGAGAATTGCAATGGGAGCCTCAGAGGACTTGATGCCCTAAGGAATCCTCACCCCAGTTAGGTGGAACCATCTTCAATGGGGGCCTCTGTGGGGCATGAGGGCCAGGGAAATTCGTCCTTCCAGTAGGGAGAAGGGTGCTATGTCTCCCACTTCATGTAGTAGCAGCTGACTGTGTTCCGAGTTGTTTCCTTTTCCTGTATTAGTGGTTCTGTTATTTGTGGCTATCTTTGAGTCAACTGTCCAACCCTTTCTTTATGGCTAGCAAACCTAGGTGGTATCCAGAGCCTCATTCAGTTATTTCGCAGACATTTATAGATTTCCTTCCTCGTACAGGCACTGCATGGCCTTGTCTAGCTGACATCTTCACAGACATGCATGCAGTGGTGGCAAAGAAGGGAGAGGGTGAGAACATAGGCTTTGAGGCTGGGCAGACTCCACTGGACTCCCAAATCACCTACTGGCTGTGTGACTGCTTGTTTTGCCATCTATAAAATGAACACTTCACAGGATTGTTGAAGGAACTAAATGAAATAATGCGTGAACATGTTTCTGGCATGTCATAAGAGTTCAATAAATTGTTGATATTTTGTTGTTATTGCTATAATTATTATATTTAAATATCCCTTCTGAACTCCTAGCCAATATTTTCAACTGCCTTTAAATACCTCTCCCCACACAACCCTTATGAATACATCAAACTCAATATTTCCAACACTGAACACTTTAGCATTCTTGGGAAATGTATTACTCTGTCTTTTTCCTTATGTTAGTATCTCCACCTGCCATTATCTTTATGGACAAATAAAATATCTGTTTCTTCTTCACTCCCCTATTATATATGTCACCTACTCTGTCCTTTTAAATTCATAAGTGCCTCCCTTTCTCTCCATTCTAATTAGCACTGCCCTGGTTTACACTGTCATTCTCTCTTTCCTGCATAGCCCTGAGCTACAGCTTCTGTAAATGTTTCTAAATGACCCCAATTCTAAATGCTCTGTTCTGTTGTGTCTGTAACCACATTAGTACTTGTTGAACTTGTTCTAATTTTTGATTCAAGAAATACAGCCTCCCCACTTGTCTGTGGCCTCTAGTCCTCTCTGTCCCTTCTAAATCATGTCACTCTGCCACCAGAGCAATCATTTTAAATAACAAATCTAACTATCACTTCAAAAAATAAATACTTTCAGTGGCTTCTTATTATGCCAAACTCCACTCAAAGTATAGAAAAGCATCCACTCTCAATTCCCAACCTTGCTTTTGAGCCCTATCTCTTGCCAAATGCTTATGTGCATTCTATATACACTCTAGCCAAACAGAGCCAGGTTTTTAAAAAGACATGGACCCTTCCACTTGTCACCTCCACCTAGGATCCCTTCCCCATCCTGAGCCTTCATCCTGCCTTTTCTCCAAATGCCAGCAATCTTCTCTCATTCTTCAAAAGTCACTTCCTCCATGAAGACTTCCAAAAGCTTTCTCTTGAGAACACTCATGCTTTTGGCTCTCTCTGGCCTCATCTGGTAAACACCCTACCATGGGCTTGTTACAGAACAGTTCCCTCCTTTTCTTACTCTTCCACTAGAGTTTGAGTGTCTCTCCCACTAGACTTTGAGCTCTTCAGGGACAGATCAATAGTTTACTTCTTTATGTTGACAACATGTAGTTGGTCTTTGATAAATGGTTGTTGGATGAATGAAAGAATGAATGAATGAGCAGGTATGGAGGGAAGGAGCATGGGCTCAATTTGGAAGGGAGATGAAGGACACTCACTGGTATTTTTCAGTAGGAAGGAAAGTAGCATCTCAATTAATAGCAGAGTTTGCAAATCAAAGCATGTCTTTTTTTCGCCTATAATGAGAAGGGCACTGAGACTTACACAATCACCATTAGAAACTCAAGTAGCCAAAAGCCTGTGGGGTCAAACAGTATAAGAGAAAGGCCCCAGTGAACACTATGTGCAGACCCTTAAGAACACTTATGAGAGGAAGTGATGGCCAATGTCCAGGTCATTTACATAAGGTTTTGGACAACTAGTAGAACTATTCGGTCACTTGAAGACTCATAGCACCGGGTAGAAAGGAATGAGTGTGCATTCTATTAAGAGTGAGAATTAAGAGGGATGTCATCCTGAGCTCAAGAGGTGCCTTTCTTTCCAGCCAGTCATATTGTATCAGGGGTGTATTTGTTTGCTTGTGCTGCCATTGTGGTACCACAGACTGGGTAGCTTAAACAACAGAAATGTATTGTTTATTTCAGTTCTAGGAGCTGAACATCCAAAATCAAGATGTCAGTAGGGTTGGTTCACTCTGAGGCTATAAGGAAGAATGGGTTCCACACCTGTCTCCTAGCTTCTGGATTTGCTGGCAGTCTCATTGGCTTCTGCTGCTGCAGCCTAAGCTCTGCCTTCATCTTCACATGGCATTCTCTCTGGGTGTGTATGTGAGTCCAGATTTTTCCTTTTTATAAGGACACTAGTCATATTGGATTAAAGGCACATCCTACTGTGGTATGACCTCATCGTAACATATCTAGTTATAATTGTAATGACTCTATTTCCAAATAAGGTCATATTCTGAGGTATTGGGGGTTAGGGCTTCAACATATGAAGTTTTAAGGGGATATAATTCAGCCTACCAAGGGGTTAGGTGGTGTCCATTCCAGAAGATTTTGTTCTCCCAGCATCTTGGGAAAATTTATGAGGAACCACGAGGACAAGAGCTGTGATACTACTGATGGCTCAGGAAGAGAAGGGCTAGGAGATTCCTAGCAAGCACTATCAATGCACCACTAAGTCACTGTGACCCTATGCAAGGGCCTTTAGAAAGCAGACACTGTAAAGGACAAACTATAAAAGGAGGGGACGAAGGGTCTTTAGGACGAGACCCACCTCCTAATGGCTGTTTCAGCAGGTTGTGGAAGACTAACACCAGCAAGCCCTGAAGGATAAAATTGCCACCAGAATTGAGGGTCCCAGGATTGGGAAGGCATTTTGCCAACTGGTTTACCAAAGTCCCAAGGTGTTGATGAATCACTAAAATTAAAGTCCTATCTAATTATTTGTATCCAAACTCCAGTTATGTTTAAAAAACAGACTTTTTTTTTAGAGAGAGAGAAAAGAATTTGACAAAATACTGTAGTCTCTCTGCCTTAATTTATAGAAGAAACTCAGAGGGGCCATATATGCTATGATTTAGAAAAAAGAACACCAGATGGAGAAGGAGGAGGACTCTGTTAAGTCCATGTTCTGATGCTAACTAAAGGACCTTAGGCAAACCACTTCATCCCTCTGAACCATACTGTGCTTTATCTTAAAATACCATACATCTTTCACAGGATGGTCAATTGATTAAGGAGATAATGGATGTGAAAATATCACTCAACTCTAAGAAATGCTTCTGAAACCAGCCCAATTGTCCCAGAGAACTGATGTTTATGGTTTCTTTGAATAAACGTACAAATTGATCCTCCCAGTCTTAAAATTTGAGAAAGTTATATTTGTCTTCTATGAGTTCCTTTCTCGGAAAACCAACCATCAGGACTCCCAGATAGTATCAAGGAGCTGAAACTTACTAGATCACTGTATCTGGACAATGAGACACCATATTTCTCACCAATCATGACTGTCTAACTGACCACCTGCTTCCTGTTGACCAAGTTCTCTTCCTTACCCCTCTCTAATTCCTGTTTTCCCACACATTTCTCCCCTGCTATATAAGACCCTAATTTTAATCAGTCAGGGAGATGGATTTGAGACTCATCTTCCGTCTCCTCTGCTACAGCACCTGATTAAAGCCTTCTTCCCTGGCAATACTCATTGTCTCAGCGATTGGCTTTCTGTGCAGTGAGCAGCAGGACCTAGACCAGACCCCTGGTGTTTTGGTAACAGTTCTATGAATTCTTAAGTGCAATGATCAGATTCTATCCCTTTTTAAGTCTATAGTAACTAGCACATAGTAGATGTTCAGCAAATATTTGTTGTATGAATGAATGAATGAATTCAATCTAGTCCTTACTTGTATTCAGAAAACAGTGTCCAGATCTCAACTCTGAATACCGACTTCCTGAGGCCTTGATGTCCTGATTTACAATCAGGCAATTCCAGAATCATAGGGACAATAGGTTTTCTGAAGGCAGCATCTCAATCATCCTAAAGAAACTATCTTGCTATGGTTGCTGCTTGTGTTCTAAGCAGCCTATTGGAAAGACTACATCCTCTGGCAAAATTCACCAGAGTTCTCTGGACATCAGCCTCTCAGGACTTGAGAAAGTCTCCCCTGGGTATTGACTGCACATCTGTTACACTCCTCAAAAAGTAAACAAGTAAACCCAGAAAACAAATTCGTTACAGCCAGCATAATCTCCAGCAGTTATTCTTCTGGAGCCCTGTGGCCATGTGGGAGATCTTTGTGCACGTTATTATAACTGGTGTTATTACTGTATATTGCAAGCTCTGACATGGGAATTTTTTCTGTGTCTGGTGACTCACTCTTTTTCTTAGTACCAACTACATTGCTTCTTTGTAGATTGATCAAAATGTTCACATAAGATTTCTTACTTTAGTACCTAACCAATAGTTGGGGGCTGGGAAAAGGAGAGTTAATTTCAAGGCAAACAGGAGAAACTGGCCTGATTGTAACACTTATTGAAATATCCAAATAGTACATTGTAAAGGGACATTTTTAAGGGAAATTGTGATAAAGTGGTACTCGCCACTCTGAATCTGTGGCTTCAGTCATTAGAATGATTGGACTATAATGTTTTATCCTAACAAGTGATATTTAGGAGCTCATTAGATCCTGGAGGGATGTACTTTACAGCATTTAAATAAACCTAAGTTATTGGACCCTAAAGAGCATAATTGATCATCATTTTTTATTTGATCAAAATGGTTTGCAATTATTCCTGCTGGGAGATTTATCTATTTGCATCTTGCAGTCAGTTTTAGAATTTTATCCCTTTGATCTTGCCATAATATCATGATTAATTGATTGATTCCAGGGTTCAAGAGTCAATAAACCCAGTATTTGTTATTATTTATTATTAAACTGTCCCCAGTGTGCCAGTTGGCATTCAGAGGCTAAAGAAAATACAATTCAGCTCTCACAGCTTCTTAAAGAATTGATTATGCAAAGGAAAAAAAAGAAGAAAAGAACTCTTTTTGTTCCATCGTGTGAATACCAATGGGGGAAAAAAATAATGAAAAAAATGCATTCTGTATGTATATTAGCCGTTATTTACATGTTCTGAAAATCTGGATTGTTGCTCACTTTTAATTTTTTGGTTTCCATCTACTTATATGCATCCATATCTGTATTTGAACCTGCATCTAAGATGAAAGTTCCCACTGTACTTATTCCTCACATTGTAAAAACAATTTTACTTGAGCACTGTTTAAGAAACACACAGGCTTGGAAGAAAATGCACAATAAATTTGTCCTGAGTTAAGAAGAATAAAAAATATGTAAGTCCAGGGATATTGATTGTGTCCTGGTGCCCTGGGTGCTTTACTTAGATTAGGACTAAGGCTTCCTTCACCTGAATAAACACTTCTTCACAAGATGGATTTAGCAGTAGCAAAGAATGGGTCACTGAACCCAAGAAAATATAACCATTTCTTGACACCCAGATTTGTTGTCAGACCCCTGGGTAAGTAAGAATAGGATCAAATTGGCCAAATGGGAGGTATCACAGTAAATAAATGTTACCAAATTTATGCTGTAATTCTCAAATTACGCATTTTAAAATAAACTATTACTAAAACACAGAGCCTAAAAGGGGGTGATTTACATATAAATAGTATCATGCTTGGGTATTATAGCCTCCATCAATGATTAACACAAAGCCAGGATGATTATTTGGTGGCTATTTTACAATAAATAAAGATATAGAAAGCTTAGTGAATTCTTCCCAACACTGCTAAAATGAAGTCAGTATTAACACTGAGATGTAGCTATCCTAATGGAAAATTTCCAGGAAAGCATCTCTTCCTAGGCCACATTTTTACCCAAAAACTATACATTCTGTATAATTTGAAGTCAAATTATACAGAATGCTGTTACAAAAATATGCTACTCTCACTTGAAGCTCCAGGAGAGATGTTTGCATAATCCAAAAAAGGAATTCATCACAAAAAGCCCAATAAAAACCCAAAGGTGTAAGGATGCTACCGAGCTAAGATTGATGGTATGTCCTAAAAGCACCTGCTGTGTAAAATATGAAATCATCCACTATGCTGACGTCCCGAAGGAGCCTGATGAGAGGCACATGCAATACCACATGTCCTGCATGACAGGCAAGACAACAATGGTCGACCAGATGTTCTTTTCCTTCTCATTTGTATGGTTAGGACATATGGTAACTGGGAAGAATGAAGTCATCACTTAAGAAGTGATATGAATAGCTTGAAATATAATTGTTTCAAATCATAGACCCCACACCTGTCATGGATTAATGATGTTTGAACCTCTAAAAATAAACATGTTAAGTATAACCTAAACACCTCATGTCATACGGTGTTTTTTTAATGCCTTACCACACATTTGCAATGCCTGAAATAAATCATACCTCTTTGTATAGTTTGAGATTGCTAAGTTTTATCTGGAGAAAAGGTTTGGTTTCCTTACACATGTTAAACTTGGGAGTATTTCAACACTTGCAATAGCAATATTTGGATGTCAGTAAGATCTAGATTTCAACACCAATGGATGATTTGGTATATAAAACATCTGGTGTGTTTGTGAAAGAGTATCAGATTTAAATCAGTGATAGCCACAGTCCTTCTGGTTAAATAAGCCCTTTAGTAGTAAGCTTAGTTTCTGGTCTCTGTACCTAATGCCTAAAGTAAGACAAACATATATTTTTAAAGGTTGCCTTAAGTAAAATAACAGCAAAGAAGAAAGCAAAATTGCTTGCCATTTTGAGAACATGAGCAGCCAGACAACCCAGCTCCAACTTATTGCAGCCGATCTCATACTCAGGAATATCGAGGACAAAATTTTGATAGTGATGGTGGAGCACAAATAAAACAAAAACCTTGAAATTTGACATGCCGAGAATTCCCAAGGAATATATAGAGTTGGGACTCTGTTTTCTTGGATTTGAAGAAGGCAAGAAAAACTCATTTATTCTTTCCTCTTGCAACATAATTGATTTCTATAATAGAAAAGGAAATTTTTGCCCCACCTATGGTCTTAATGCTTCTATTTTGACAGATCTCCTAAAAATCCAGTAATGTCAACATTCCTTGTGTATTTGAAGCAATACTACAAACAAGATATATTAAAGGAGTCTACCCTGCTGTAAAACATATTATAATTGATTTTTACGAAGCATCCTTTGGTCTTCACACAGTAGTATTTTGGAATCAGTATATGAACCACATCAAAGAAGAGAAATAAGGTTTGAAGTTTATTCTCATGTAAGATGTGGTTCCTAATAAGTAGAACTTCTGAGTTGAAAACATATCTCTTATCCAATAAGGATGAGATTTTGGAAAGATAGACCAAGAGAGACATTCAGGTAAAATATGCAACAGTGTCTGTAAGAGAAACCATAGAGGGGAAAGAACTTAACTGTATCAGACATATCGTAATTGAACACTGTCAGATCAATCTCTGCTGGGAGCAGTCTTACACATTGCATATGTAATCTTCACTGTCTTTAAGTTAACACATAAATACGGACAATACAGGCAGAATTCTTGGGTCAAATCGATCCTGAAAAGCCAGCTGGATAGACCTACGAGACTGACCCTTCTATTTCATGGGCTTATCGAAATAATTTTCCATGTCTAGGTATAGTTATGTCTAGACCAGAAGGCAACACCAATATCACAACAATGCTATGTCCAGCAGGCTCCAGGCAAAATTGTGAATCGGTTGTGACTTTGACCAAACACAATCACCATTTCAGTGTTCTGCTTTCCATTTTCAGTGTCTCCTCCAGTAATGGTCAGTGGTTTTTCTACCCCTCACCTCACCCCTCACCCCTAGGATGCCAGCTCACTATGCCCCTGGCAAAATGGTGCTGCCCACCCAGCCACAATGTCCCATGCTGTAGGTTTTTTGTACATGTTCTTTAATTGAAGAAGTTTCCCTCTATTACTAATTTGCTGAGAGTGTTTTTAAAAAATCATGAATGGGTGTTGAATTTTGTCAAATGCTTTTTCCATGCTAACTGATATGATTATATAATTTTTCTTCTTCAGCTTATTGATGTGGTGAATTACGATGACTTTTGAAAGTTGGAGCAGCCCTTAATTGCTTTTTAAACACCCATAGAAAAACAAAATTCTATTCAATGAGTATAATAAGTAATAAAACCCACCTCAACATTTTCTGACATGAGATAAAAATTGAAAACATTTATTGATGTCATTGTTGTTTTAATGTGGAGAAGGCATAAAACCATTTGGATTTATAGAAACATAAAATAATATTGCTAGACATAAGGAATATTTTAATTCTTATGTGCAGTATGGAAGCTCTAGGATTCTTTACATTCTCTCTTTTTATAGAGAAAACCTCTAACTTCCTAGGCTGGAATATCAAGAGTGTAAAGTGGTATTTTTACTTTAAAAACCCACAGAAAATGTTTTTTTTCATTTTCAGCAAGGAATGGCTCACTTTGATGGAGCTACATCACTAACTTGTGATTGAAGAATATTACTTCTAAGACTTTTAAATCTTGTTGCATTTCCAAGCTAGATGCATAAAACAGGATCCTATTTGGTGTTTGTTCCACAAAACAGATAAAGTGGAGCCTGTATCTGGGTTGGTTCACAGGATTCAAGTCCCTTCTGTTGAACTAACACATGATGAAATATTAATAGGGGAATTCAAGGATATTAACATACCAGAGAGTATTTCTATTTTGTTTTCAAACATATAATGCTTTTCAGAGCCCTTGAGTAGCTGCTGTTGATGTTGTTGTTTAATTTTATCCTGAAGATTTAGTTGCAATCAGTGGGAGGGATGGGACATAGAGAGCTTATGCCACCATAGCAGAGCTGAAATTCTCAACAACTCACTTCATGATGAGTAAACTGAGGCCCAGAGAGATGAACAATGATGGCAGCAATTCCTTGTGTTTGATGTAGACTTTATGGTTTACAAAGCACTTCCTCATATTACCCATTTCATGCTTACAATAATCTATTGTGAGGGTATAGTCTAATAATGCCACAGATTCCGGCAAGTTGCAATTTATGTTACAAAATTATGACTGTGCTTAAAATTTCATTTTTATTTCTCTCTGCTGTTTTTCTGGATTTATACAAGTAATATAACCCAACAGACAATGTAGGAGGACGTGGATTTGCAGCATTAGAACATAAATCTGCAATTAAATAGAAAAATTTTGAGAGGTCTCAAACTGAGACCAAAAAAACACTAGACACAGACGATACTTTCCTTGAAGTACGCAAGGGTGATGGAAGGGGATGAACCCAAAAGTCATGCTAAGATGAGCTGCACTGATGTGAAAGAAAAGGAATTTGGATCAAAACAAGTAGAAAGTTTTGAGCTGAACCCCCTCATCCATATGCTGCACACACCAACGTAGAGGAAGCCAGGATATCAGGGAGAAGGGGGCTCTTTGCCATTTGTAAAAAGATTCTGTTTTTTAGCTTTACTCATGATGCCTTCCATTTTCATCCCACCTTTGTTTTTTCCAGAGCATTCTCACATGTCCAATCTTATTTCAGCCACATAGCAACATGAGATTGGCAAGACAGACACTTGCTTTTCTGTATACAGATTCTTACTGCTGCCTTTACAAGTGAGAAACTGAAGCCCAGTGCATTTGAGTGCCTTACTCAAGGTCACACAGCTGGTTTGGAAATGAGCAGGAGCTTGGACTCTCACATAACATGAGTCAGGCAAGGTCTTCAACATGCAGTAAAGCAGGTTAAACACTCCAGATTGACGCATACATGACTATGTTCTAAACTCCATCAACTGACAGGAAAGGAATTTAAAAGATTTTAGCCCACAAGAGAAATGACCCTTTGGGGAGATATTAGCAGAGCAGAGATTTCAACAAATGTTTGAAAAATGGCAAAGGAATGGAAGTATGGTTTTGATGCAGCAAGCAGGAGAAACATCCAAGTTGCTAAAAAAAAAAAAAAAGTGGGGGAGAATATTAAAAAGAAATGAGACCACTTGCTGCGCAGAACCACAGCAAATCCATGACATAGTGGCAAAAGTTATCAGAAGAGGCAGGATAGCATCTCAGAGCAGACAACCATGCGTGGTGCCAAGCCCACACACAACCTGATTAGAATCTTCCATCATTCTCCCACTCCTTGCAACCAGCCAGCTATACCTTCCCTACACTACTCCCTACCTACCCTCTGCACACAAACCAGACAATTCTTTTCTGGGGAAATTGATCCCAAGCCTCAGTGGTCACCACATTCTCTGTCGGAGGAGGAAGGTAGACATGAGTTCAAATGGGAAGATTAACTTGTGAAGGGTGGGACTCCCCAGTCTCTTTTCCCAATTCTGATTCCAGTAAACCACCATCCAGGCTTAACTCCTCAGGCAAGAAATGCAATGATCCTTCTCTAGAGAAATTGAATAGCTGGAAACACATAACAAACCCAAAAAATGGCAACAGCAAAAGCAAATAAGAACAAAAAACTCCTCAGGTATTGGTGGAGGGAATAATTAGGTCTCCAGCATCAAGCCTGACTTTCTGGCCACCAGAATCTACACAGGAAGGCCCAAGAGTCTACAACCCCTGTCCTCCTCCACACACACAACCCAGTACACACTGAGCCCTCCCACATTTGAAAGTGTCACTCTAAATCGAATGGACAGCCTAGGGTAACTAGACTTTTTTTTTTTTTTTGAGACAGAGTCTTGCTCTGTCGCCAGGCTGGAGTGCAGTGGAGTGATCTCAGCTCACTGCAATCTCTGCCTCCCGGGTTCAAGCGATTCCCCTGCGTCAGCCTCCCGAATAGCTGGGACCACAGGCACACACCACCACGTCCCACTAATTTTTTTGTATTTTAGTAGAGACGGGGTTTCACCATGTTGGCCAGGATGGTCTCGATCTCCTGACTTCGTGATCCACCCGCCTTACCCTCCCAAAGTGCTGGGATTACAGGCATGAGCCACCACACCCAGCCTAGGGTGACCAGACGTTTGAGGAAGGTCTCCAATAGGAGAGGGACCAAAATAGGCAAACAGAATATAGGAAAGCATGATAATCCGTACAAAAACCACAAATAATAAATATCCTCAGAGACAGGCAAAGTTATGCAATCCTTGAAACAAGACCAGGATGTTGCAAAGAGTTAAAGGGTGTATGTTGGGGTGGGGCTGGGGAGGGGAATCAGAACAATATAAAGAATTCTTAGAAACTGAAAACATAATAGCAAGAACGAATGAGTTGGGAAATGAAGTGAAGAAATTAGAGGAGAAAAAGAGCAAACTGATAAAGAGATGGACGAATGGAGAGAAAGTTAAGAAAATTTTAAAAATCAATCCAAGGGCCCTAAATGTGACTAATAGGAGCTCTAGAAGAACAGAACAGAAAAAACAGTAGAGAGGAAATTATGAATGACGTAATTTTCTCATAACAAAATTTCCAGAACTAGAGAACACGAGTCTGTAAATTAAAAATGGTTGATCATAATAAAAATTAAAAGACCAATGCCAAGGCACCAGTGGAACTCATTCCATACCCCAAAGTACGGCACCTCAGCCTACTGAGTACTTTGAACTGAAAGAGGTGGGAAGGGCTCAGAAACAAGATTGCTCTGCCCTCCTCCTGCCTTTCTGCCTTCCTCCCACCTTTCTGTCCTGAAATAAATCGCAGAAATATTTCTCTCCTGAAATAAACCGCAATTCCTCTTCCCCAAGGCAGGTCGTAGAAACTAGACCTTCCCTCCCCCAAAGCAATCCATAAAACCTAGAAAGCTCACTCTCCCTCCCTCTTCTCCCTTGAAGACCCTCATTCCAGAGGGGTTCCACCCCATACCCAGGAGGAAGGAATGCTACCCAGAGAACCAAGAAGCATCTGAGCAGACAGGCTTTGCTGGGCTTCTCTGCTCAGTCTGTTACTATTAGATCTTACACTTTTGTCCAATCCCATTTCTACACAGCTGTCTATTCTTCATTGAACCTAAGCATAAAAACAGTTTTCCCTGGGTCTTTCAGTCTTCATTTCTGAAAGTTCCTCTGTCACATAAAACTTTGATTAAATAAATTTGTTAGGCTTTTTGCTTGTTAACCCATCTTTTGTTATACGAATGTTGGTCATAACTCCTAGGATGGGTGACGAACAGGGATCACACCTTTCTGCCCCTGCAGCGCATTGTTGTGAAATTTGAAAATATCAAGAATAAAGGGAAAAATATTTTAAACTTCCAGAGAGGAAAAACAGGACACACACAAGAAATTATGAATCAGAATAGCATCAGACTTCTCAACAGCAATTACGCAAAGTAGAAGAAAATGACTTCATAATTCTGAGGAAAAATGATTTTCCAAATGAAATTCTATACTCAACCTATCAGTAAAGTTTGAGTATACAATAAAGACATTTTCAGATGTTCAGCTCTCAGAAACTTTACCATCTTTATATTACTTTTTAGGAGACTGCTGAAGAGTAAACTATTCTAGCAAACCATGATAAGAAGACATTGGAACCACAAATACACACACACACACACACAAGGGATCCATCCCCGAAGAGCTGCATGTGGGGTTCAAATATAGAGCAATGCACATGGATTAGGGGGAAACAACAAAGAGCTCCAGGAAAAACATTTTTAAGGGGAAACGGCAGAGTTGATTTGTTTGCATATATGGCAAATATTAATATGTATGTGTGACAGAAACATTGGAGGCATTTGTGGGAAAATGGCAATAGTTACACAAAAATGAAACAAATGAAAACAGGAGAAAAGTATCAGCTCCAAAAATGTACAAGGTAAGAGCCATGGCTGTAGTGTATTACTGGACTCAGCAGTTGGCAATACTTCCGCAGTCATAATATTCTAGCACTGATTATTAATTTAATCAAAATTTGTGGTGTTACTATTTGAGTAGTCTGAGGACTATGAAATGGGGATGTTTATGTAAGAGTAGGTCTTCATTTACTATGATAATAAATTAACAGGTGATGTCCAAACCAACAAACCAAAACCTTGTGGTATAAACATATTAGTTAGAAATATGACTATATTAGCCGGGCGGGTTGGTGCATATCCATAGTCCCAGCTACTCAGGAGGCTGAGGCAGGAGGATTGCTTGAGCCCAGGAGTTCAAGCTATGATTGTGCCATTGCACACCAGCCTAGGCAACAGAGTGAGACCTTGTGTCTTAAAAAAATTTTAAAAATATATTTTTAAAAAAGAAATGTAACTATAAAGGCCTAAAGAAACAGCTAGATTCATGGTGGTTACCTCTGGGGTTCGGATTTGGGGTTGGGTGGGATGGGACAGAATAATGTAGTTTTTCATTTAAAGCCTTAATGCGTATATTTAGGCAAAATAAATATGGGTAAGGAGAGCCACTGCTTTCATCACACACAGGCATCCCTTAGAACTGTTCTTATCCCAGCCTCCCCACTGAACTCCTTCTTACAGGCTACGGAAGGGAAGGTACAAGCAAAAATCACAAGAGTGAATTCACTAAGAACTCTGTAGGGTACTCAGACCAAAGACAGCCCTACCTTGGAATCCCTCTAACATTGTGTGCCCTCAAGTGGGGAACTGCTTCCTTGTGTACAGACCCTTTCCCAGCTGGGCACATCGAGGGCTCCAGCACATTAGGGCACTGTCCAGAGGGAGACTAAATACTGCAAGTGGACATGACTTCAGAGACTGCGCAGAGCAGGGCATGAGTCTAAATGGACATGCTTACTGCCCACTGAACTTGCTCATAAGCACAGGCCAGGCATACCCTGCAGACTCCCAAATCGCTGCATGGCACTTTGCAGCCATGGATAATCTGTGTGAGCAGATGGGGTGACACAGGCAAGCTCACTGTCTTTCTGTGTGTGTGACCCCGTTGCTCTCTTGGGCTAGGGATCTAGAGGAGCAGACCTCCCTGAATGGGGTTCAAATGTGCCAGGTCACGCACCTGGCTTGGGAAGAGAGGCTCACCTAGGAATTCTCTTGCCACAGGCAGCCTTCCCAGATCCAATCAGGAAAAACAGAATGCTGAGCAACTGCTCAGGCCCCCCCAGAAACTCCCACCTCACATTGTTCTATGAAGTCTGAGAAAGGGGCTGTGAGCAGCAGGCTAGGTCATGGCTGTCAGCTCCAGGAACGTGGTCTGAGCTTCACAGTTTAGGACGAACAAAGGATCCTGGGGAAATGAGTTCTGGGCTTTGGTGCCTGCTTTTCCCTATGGCCATGTCATCCACCTTGGGCCACTAGGCACATCCTCACCTTGAGCAGCCAAGGTGTGCTCTTGGTGCCTGGGTACCAAAGAAGAAGCTCCTATCACTTCCTGGAGGGCAGAGCAGCATTTCTGTGCCTCTTCCTCTCCTCTGGCTGTTCTGTTGTCACAATTGACAAGGGGAATTTTCCCCTTAAAGGTCATTTCAGTCTCTAAGACACCAGGGAGCCTTCATTTGTGCCACTGCCCTGATCTCTCCAGCCCAGATACTCCAAACCACATGTCCATCATTTAATGACAGATCTACAGATCCTCTTCTAAGGAAGGTCCCTTATGCTTTTCCATAGGTTGGTCTTTCCCTCTTAGCTCAACATTCCAAAATGGCAAGGACCAAACCTTAAACATCTAAAGTCCCCAAAGAACCAGCCCTAGCCCAAGTACCCATCTAGTACTCAATAAATATGACTTCACTAGCTATTTCAATCCGAAGGGCTAGCTTTATAAGGAAGCTGAAAATGTCATGTTGGAGGGGAGGAGGAAAACAAAGAAAAATCGACAGGTTCTTCAAAGTGCTTTTGAGAACCCCTCCTTCCTTTTCAACCCCTTTCTACCCCCATGCTTACTAAAAATACACAAGTAAGATTCTCTTAGAAGCCAAACATTTAGAATAACATATTTTCAGGAGATTGTTTTTTTCCCAACAAAGCTTGGATGCCTGTGCAGGTTGTAAATTTACAGCTGATGATTCTCTGCCAGAAGTTCTTTTGGGTGTTTACAGCTGTAAAATACAATCTTTAGGTGACACGCATTCCACTTCGTTCTCCCAGTCTGATTCTAGCAGTCTGCGTTCCTGACAACATAACTCATCACAACAATAATGAAATAACAAGAATATTTATTCAGATTTACACACCAACTTTCACCTAAGGATCCCTGAGCAATTTCAAACACAGCTGAAATAATTCCAAACTGTGTATCTCTCCAACTTTGATTTAGAAGCTAAAAAAGGATTCAGTCTGCCGTGTGTAATTCCTTGGCAAAAATCATATACTTCTCCATAAATGGAAACAGTGAATCTGGCTCTTTTTCAAAAATCTTCTCTCTCTTTCTTAAACCTTTTTTGTTGGGAAATAAGCCATTGCCATAACCTAGACCCCACCCAAGATTTTCTTATTTTGTGCTTTCAAGATTTTTTGCAAAAGATAAATATAATATATAAATTAAGTGCCTTTCTGCTTGGCAAGATTCAGTGAAACAACTTTTAATTGGGGTAACTAATAAACGGGAAATTCTAAATAATCTATAGTTTTAATCAAGTAGAAGCCCTCCCTCTCCCATTCCTTTATTTTTTTTCAACACTTGCGCTTTTATTTTTCTATGAATTATAGCTATTTACTAACTTTCTTAACTTCCTAACCAGGAGTTTTTTTCAAAAAATAAGGCCTTGCATCTGTATCACTTCTCTTTGTACACCAATATTTCTCATAGTGCCTTGCGCAGTGTGCAGATCTGTGATAAATTGTTTTTGTTTTTGAGACAGGGTCTCCCTCTGTCACCCAGGCTGGAGTGAAGTGGCACAATCCCACTCACTGCAACCTCCACTTCCCAGGTTCAAGTGATTCTCATGCCTCAGTCTCCTGAGTAATTGGGATTACAGGTGGGTGCCACCACACCCAGCTAATTTTTTGTATTTTTAATAGAGACAGAGTTTTATCATGTTGGCCAGGCTGGTCTTGAACTCCTGACCTCAAGTGATCTGCCCACCTCGGCCTCTCAAAGTACTGGGATTACAGGCCTGAATCACCACGCCCAGTCTAAATTGATTTATTTCTGAATTGCATCCATGAGTTAAAATATTTCCAAAATAATATGACCACAATGTCTGCATTAGGGTACAAACGAAGAGAGAAAACAAGCAAATGTCCAAACCCTATCTTTCACCCCACTATCAGTGGTGCTACCCACCCTTATCACTGGAAACCAGATTACTAGGCCTAACTTCAAAGGCCTCAGAGCTCTTGCCGCACAGAACTAAAGGGAAATTCCTCTGAGATCTTGGATAACTTCAGCCCTACATCTGGGCAGAGAAAATGTTGACCTTCTTGGAAAACCTTGGCCTATAGTCATTCATTAAGTCTAAATTACGAATCCACTATGCATCAGACATTGTGCTAGGGGCTGAGGGTATAAGAATGTAAAGGGCATTGTTCTGCCCCCAAGGGACTTGTAGTCCAGGGTGGGAGATATTAGAGAAACAGATAAGAGAGATAAGATCAGGAAAACACTTTGTGTCATGACATAATCACCCATAAGACAGAGGTGGCTCCATCTGAACCCAGTCTGACCTCCCAACCACAGACTAGGCCATAGGCACATTAAAGACACCGGGCTCTAAACCCACCTGCTCACTTCCACCATGTTCAGTTCCCATCCTGTTGCATCACATGGGGGACCCTGCCTGTGTCTTGGTGTCCTCAGAGTGGTGATTTTGTTGCCCTCTAGGAGCTTTCTGGCTTCTTCCTTGGATGCCACCTTTCTGCTCCTTCTTGGATCCACACTCTGTAGCCCACAGGCTTGCTCGCCTTCTCTTCTTACTTTAATACTATGGCTAGATAGTATTTTAAGATACTAGCCTTTTTTCCTCCCTGTATTTATTTCCTTCCCCCAGTTCAAGCTGGTGGCAGTCTTGATACTCCATAACCTCAGGAAAGCATCCATCAGGGTCAAAACCAACAATAGCCAGCAAGTCCATCTGGCTTTTATTTCCCTGAAAAACAACGTTTAGCCCTTAAGAAGAGTTGGTGGTTTGGGGAGAAAGCGGGAGCTAATGTGAGAAGTAATACAGTGGGGGCTTCATCCTTTCTTCCCTCTTTCCCTTTTCCAGACTAACAAGAGATGTCCCTGGGTGAGAGGAGGGAGTAAGGGGAAGAGACATGCCAAAGGGTTGCAGAGAAGCCCATGCTCCTTTTTAGTCTACAGTGTTGACAGCAAAACCCCAGGTGGAAAAGCTGGGTGGAGTGCATGCCAGGCAGACAAAACCACTGGCAGCCTCACATGGCATAGCTATGGCAGAGAAGAAGGAATCCAGGAGGTTGGTGGCAGCCTTAGCAGTAATCTCCAAGATGGATGACCAAAGACCAGACCACCAATCTGCACTCTGAAGACTCCACACCACATAAGAGGAGGACAAACTCAAATCAGTGAAATTAGGTTTTCCCCAGACTAAAAAAAGGGGTGCTCAGCATGAAGTGAAGTTGACTTATAAGCCATAAAGATATGTGACATTTCCAACACACCTCAGTTGTGTGGGTGACTTATTCTGGCACCATACTCTTCCTGGAGGCACCCAACCATGCCCAGGTCTTTACACACTGTTTAATGCCAGATCTAAATCTCAGGTTTTGTTCTCTTTCTCTGTTAAGAAAAAGACCAATATTTTAAGCTGCTTTCTAAATATCTCATTTCAAACTTAGCATGTCCTTAAAGTGACTTTATCTTTTTGACTCTCCCTGCCCTACCCCACCAACTCATTTCTCTCCCCACTCTTCTCTTCCCAGGTAATAGCACTAGAGTCCATCCGAATTAGAAACCGCACAGATATCTGTAGTTCCTGTGTCTCTTTCCACCCAGCCCAGTCTATTCTACCTCAGAAATCTCATTCAAATATGGCCTTGTCCTTTCTATTACCTCAGCTATGCCCATTTTCCAGACCTCACTATCTGTCTGCCATGTTCATGAAACAGCTTCCTGTGTTTTCAGACTATCTTCTACACTATCCAAAGGATCCGTGATCCTAGATTACTTAGGCTTCCTAATAGAGAAAATCCATATTCCTCAGCAGAGAATGCAGGACTCTGTCTAAATATGGCCTCTGACTACTTCACTCCCCATCAACTCTTACGTGTGTCCACACTCACGCACACACACGAGACTTATCACCCTCCCGTGACTCAAGAGGTAACTATTGCTAAGCAATGGATCATGTAGCAGAAAAGGAAGCTGTGGTTGGGTCTGGATGCTAAGCTGGTAGAGCATAAGTAAGAAGGAGGGAAATAAGAGCAAGGAAGGGAAAGTCTTGAGATTTGCTTCTAGAATTTTCTTATGATGCAAAAAGAAAAACACAGGAAAGCCTGTCTGGGTGGAAAGAGAGACACACGAACTAGAGATATCTGTGTGGTTTCTAATTTGGGTGGACTCTAGTGCTATTACCTGGGAAGGGAAAAGTGGGGAGAGAAATGAGTTGGTGGGGTAGGGCAGGGAGAGTCAAAAAGATAAAGTCGCTTTAAGGATAAAGTCACTTAGGATAATGATCAAGGTGAATAAAAATTAAGCTTCTGAAATCTGTGAGGCTGCTCTGGCCAGCCTTCCAGGAGTCCTTGTGAGATGGGACAGGGACTCCTTTTTTTAGGGGCCTGTGGACCCAAACCATGGAAATCAAGAAAAATCCTGAATTCCTTCAAAAAATATACCGGGTATCTAGCTAGTCCCAAAAGTAAGTAAGCAACTTGTTAAACAAGAGGGGAATAGTAGTCCAAAACGACAGCGAAAAAAATTAAGAGTCCCGGAGATACTTGCTTTCCCTATAGAACCCAAAGATAACATTTTAGCATATGTCCCTGAGTTGTCTTTCAGAAACTCAGACCTCCACCAGGGACTCCCACCGAAGGATCCCCTGGCACACCGACCTCAGATACGGGGGAAATAAATACTAAACTTTAACCGTCATCCTTTATTCTAAGTTTCTTCCTGAGGGGCTTGGAAAAGGTCACTGCCTGTAGCCAGTTAACATTCTTTCATTGACCTCAAATTTTAAAACAAAGCTTTTCTTCCCCAACCAATCACAAATCAGAAAGTCTCTGAATCTACCTATGACCTGTATATCCTGCCCTTTCAGGTCTAAACCAATATGTAACCTCCATGTATTGATTAATAATTTTGCCTGTACCTTCTGCTTTCTTGTAATTTACTCCTGCTTTTAAACATCCTTGCCTGCAGTCGGCCGGGCGCGGTGGCTTACGCCTGTAATCCCAGCACTTTGGGAGGCTGAGGCGGGTGGATCACCTGCGGTCGGAAGTTCAAGAAAGCCTGACCAACAGGGGGAAACCCCGTCTCTACTAAAAATACAAAATTAGCCGGGGTGGTGGCGCATGCCTGTAATCCCAGCTACTCGGAAGGCTGAGGCAGGAGAATTGCTTGAACCCGGGAGGTGGAGGCTGTGGTGGGCCGAGATCGTGCCATTGCACTCTAGCCTGGGCAAAAAGAGCGAAACTCCGTCTCAAAAAAAAAAAAAAAAAAAAATCCTTGCCTGCAAGTCATCAGAGAGGTCAGGATTTGAGCATTCAGCTGTCTAGATCTCCTTGCTTGGCACCCCTGCAATAAAAGCCTTTCTTTTTATTGCTGCAAGCCTTGGTGCAGGTATCTGGTTTTACATTGCCGGAGGAAGGACACTAGTCACTTTTGTGGTGCTTGTAATACTGCCATTCTCATGGGATTTTTTAAGTACAAAAATGATAGTCGGAGGGGGAGTTTTCTGCAAACTTCAAAGTACTGTATAAAATAAATAAATATTCATTCACCTTTATCTTTTACAACTCAACATTTCTTAGAAAAATACTAGTCACAGAGGATCTGTCTTATGCAAAAAAAGAAATGCCAAATACTCATGATGGTCCAAATAATTTTTTTAGTGAAAGAATGTTGGGAAATGGCAGGGTATCCTTTACTGAGAACATGGGAATCCATATGAATTCAAAAACATTACACCACAGTTGTTATCGTCAGGGTAGCCCTGGTGTGTCTTGGCTGAATTTTTAATGTTCTATCTTTTTAATCTTGCATGACTCTCCTTAGTAAAGTCGCTCCAAAAGGAACAGAAACTTAATAAACATTTGAGGCTGGAGACTAGCTGTTTGTAAAACTCTGTCCATTAAGTAATTGTAGGTTAGGCTGAGTAAGATGTTTTATGGAGGCTAAAATAGCTACAGTGAGGCCTCATTAAATATGTTACTGTTTTTATGGCCCCTTCAGCACAGAAAACAAATAACTTGTCCTTGTCCTCCAGAGACTGCCCTGTCCCCAAACCTGCTTTGCACTTGCCTTGCTTGTAAATAAGATGTCAAAGGCTGGGTTTACAAGGTAAAAGGGTGGAACCAGTTCTTTGTTGCTTACCAATGCTCTGATAACACATGATGAGGAATGATATTTTATACCAGTATTCTCCAAACTGTGTTCTGTGAGATGGTAACATATATTCTGAGAACAAAAAAAAAAAAAAAAAAAAAAAAAAACAAATGAAGGAGGCAGCCATGACAGGAGGCTCTTCCACGAGCAAATAGATTTGAAAAACAATCAGTTAAACAAAGGTAAGAAGTTTTCTTTCCTGCAGAATATTTAGTCTTTCATGGGCCAAAGTGCTTTGTGAATCTCCAAGAGGGGAATATCATACACAGAATGCCACCAAAAATATTCGAGCATAGAACTTTTTTTTGTAGAATACAGGGCAAAAGACACTAACGTTCCACAGAAAACAATTTAAAAGAGTCTGCTTTATTTAATAAAGCCGAGTAACCAATGACAACCAGTTCAATCGTTTCCAGAACATCGTATTTCTCATTGAAGGTCCTAAACAAGGGAACTCCTCCGCAAGCAATATCATTACAAGAAGCATGAAACAGAATCATCTGCAAATGAAGTTTTAAGTAAAACACATTAAGATTTCACTACAGCCTGAGGATCCATAATTCAATATCTGAAGTCATTGTTCCTCTCATTGAGTCTAGGAAACAAAATTGACAAAGGAGGCTGCCATGTTTTCTACACTTTGCTACAAGATGACAATCCTTACTAAAGCACAGGAAGAAAAATATGACACAGAAAAAAGCCAAGTATATGTGCTGTCCATATTTTCCCTTGCAATTATAAAAAGAATCATAATAACGCAAGCTTACTAAGTAAATTACTACAGCAAGAGCAGTCAGAGGGACCAAGAACAGAAGCCACATTGTGAAAAGCCTCCCACATGACTCCATGTTGTCATAGTGTAATGAATACTGATGGTGCCCCTCGTAGATCCCCTCTACCTGGCTGGTGAAGCTATCCCCCGGCTGCCATGAGTGTGGGTTGCCAGTGGCTCCAGAGGCTTCCTCCCAGGGGAGCTGCCCTGTGTAGAATAAGGATGGCCTCCTCCATTAGGTTACATCACCCATCCACCTCAGGGCAGCCTGTAAACAGTGACTGACACGGGATACAAAAGTCTGATTGACTTTCCTCAAGGTCTATGTGGTGGAATTCATGCCCCAGTGGTTCCCATGGAATCAGGCTAAAGCCAGCCTCCAACTGAGACCATAGCCTTGTTTTAGCTCCTTGTCTTGCCCTCGCCCACTTCCCTCATTCCCTTTCTCCTAAGACCCCTCCAATAAATCACATACAATTTGTTGCCTGTCTTAGGTTCTGCTCCTAGGGAACCCAGCCTAGGACATACAGTTAGAACTTTAGATCTAAAGAGACATCTTTTCTCTTAGCTATGATATGAACGGAGTTCGCCATGACCAGTCTTCTTACCTGCTTCAGCAACCATTCCTTGTGGTATAATAAGAAGCCCTGGGTCTGTATTTCATACAATGTGCTTCTGTGGTATGCACATCACAGGTATTGGAATGCTTGCTAAAAAAAAAAATATAGATCACCAAAAACAAAAATAGATCTCAGTCCTACTAAATCGGATCTCCAGAAGTGGAACCCAAGAATTGTATTCTATGACAAGATCCCCAGGTACCTCTGATGTACACTAAAGTTTGAGAATGACTAGCAAGGGGCCATGGGTTAGCCAACATGTTCCTCTCCTGCACTGTAGTAACTAAGAGATACTCTCAAGGCAAACTAACTTGTCTTCTTATCTTCTGCCTACTGACATAGTCCTCTGAGAGAAAAGTATGAATGTCCAAGTGAAAATTTCCAACATGGTCTATAAAGGAAAAAACAAAACAAAACAAAACAAAAAAGAAACCCAACCAGATTTGTCTTAGCTAACGACAATTACTTCAAAATGTGAATTTCATTTTATTTCTTTAAAATTGGAAAATGTGATTTGAGATGACACTCTATGTAAGTTGCAGAAGTTATGTGTAATCATTGAAAATCAATTATGTCCAAGTACTTAGGAGTTACGGAAAGAAAGAAAATCTGAAAACAATTTTTCAAAGCATCATGCAGAAAAGATTTACAGTAGCTCATAAATGTCTAAATTACCACATTTATTCATCTCACAAAAGTTGACTGTTGCTTGAGCTTTTTACCTAAAAAGTCTCAGATCTCTAGATACACATTGATAAATATCACCGAATGCTGTGTTTTTCCATACCTCTAACAAGCATGTGACAGCCACAGCTGAACACAAGTACCTCAACCAGCAGGACAATCAAAATTAACCACAGGTATAAGTTAGTGACAGAAGATCAAACAGAGCTCTAATAGTAAACCTGCTGTCCACTATGGAACAAGACAGGTCGAGAGAATCAGAGGGTGGGCAGAGACGGCCTCCAGGGAATGATGTTTATTGAGCAGCAGTTGGTTCAAGCCTAGATTGCTTGGCAGGCAAACTCCTCTCTTCATTGTTGTGGTTTTGTTGAAGGTTGGGGGGAGTGTTTCATTTGTTTGTTTGGCTCAAGAAAAATAAAGTTGTCTTGATTCATGTCAAGCAGAGCAGGCGCCCAGCTCTTCACTGGCTGACACTTCTTAATGACCGTCTGGGCAGGGATCCCAAAATGAATCAGCCATCCGTGAAAGGCTCACCCACCCCTAGAAGATTCCTAATAATTATCGGATGCTTGGTTAATAGAGAATAACAGAACACACTTCTAATCAAAGTGAAGCACCTTTTCAAATCCCAGATGTCCAAAAAATTACCTGGTAGAAGGAGATTGGGTTGTTCAATGTGGTTTTCTCCTGAATATTAAAACCAAGGACAGTGTGATAGCAAATCTAAGTACAAAACTCAAAGATAAGTCTAAATCTGCAAGTTTTAAAAATATATTAGGACCAATATTCTTAAGAAAAGATATATCAACTAAAAAGCATAGCAAATAACATACTTCTTAAGGAACTCTACAGATAGTTTCCAGAACATGTAGTTTCTAAAGTTCACAGTGGTTCTAATGCATCATTTTTAAATAAACTCAAAGTTCCCTGAACAATGTATTATTAGAGTGGCTCCCTTTTGGGAGAAATTATAATATATCATTCCATAAGATTACCAAGCAGATACCTGGGGACACCTTCCAAAAGTCAGCATCCTTACCTTGAATTTCATAATCAACTCCATTGGTGGACCACAGTGAACTGACTAGTGTCAGGCCTCTGAGCCCAAACCAAGCCATCGCATCCCCTGTGACTTGCACATATATGCCCAGATGGCCTGAAGTAACTGAAGAATCACAAAAGAAGTGAAAATGCCCTGCCCTGCCTTAACTGATGACATTCCACCACGAAAGAAGTGTAAATGGCCGGTCCTTGCCTTAACTGATGACATTCCACCACAAAAGAAGTGAAAATGGCTGGTCCTTGCCTTAAGTGATGACATTACCTTGTGAAAGTCCTTTTCCTGGCTCATCCTGGCTCAAAAAGCACCCCCACTGAGCACCTTGTGACCCCCACTCCTGCCCGCCAGAGAACAAACCCCCTTTGACTGTAATTTTCATTTACCTACCCAAATCTTATAAAACGGCCCCACCCCTATCTCCCTTCGCTGACTCTCTTTTAGGACTCAGCCCACCTGCACCCAGGTGATTAAAAGCTTTATTGCACACACAAAGCCTGTTTGGTAGTCTCTTCACACGACGCGCATGAAAACTAGCATCAAGAGGATGTTGGCCATCTGAAAAGCTTGGTATTTTTAAACAGACACAACTAAAAGGAGAAAGGATTGTCTGAGATAGAGAACCTTGGAAATGGTAATGTTAAAGCAACTAACGTTCCAACCTCCTGCCAGTATAGAGTCCCACTGCCTTGACAGTTTCAGGGAAAGGAGGAAGACACATGAGACTGACAATTATAGCTCATCCTTTAACATTAATTCCTGTGGATACACAAGGACAAATCATCAAACTATCTATTTGACACGACTCAGAGAAGCACTAGGTTCAAATAACCTTGCATGGATCCATGAAGAACCAGCCTGGGAGGTAGTCCTTCTACTACAGGGTTGATCTACATGTTATGTAGATAAGGGAGGCAGAATTAGAGCGAATTTCCTCAAGAGATTCAAGTCTAGTCTACATGATATTCTCATTAATTACTTATCAAAATATGGCTTAACACCTAAATAGTCAAAGGCCAGACCGAAGCATAATTATCAGTGGCTTGGTGTCAGTCCAAGCACCTAGAGTATCATTAAAATGAAGGCTTGAATTACAATGCACAGCTTAGTCCTTCAGATGACACAAAGTGGGGTGGAGCTGTTTAGAAGTCATGGTATCCTAATTAAAACTACCTGTAATTTTAAAAATGGGAAAAGATGTTCAACTTCATTAGTCATCAAGGAAGCACAAATTAAAGCACATGTGATACAATTACATACCACAAGAATAGCTAAAATGAAAAAGACTGACAATACAAAATGTTGGTGAAGGTGTGGAGCAATAAGCACTCTCAAACTCATGGGGGTTTAAATTGGCCCAACCAGTTTGGAAAACTGTTTGGCAATATCTAGTAAAGCTGAGCATACACATACCTGATGACTCCACGATCCCATCTCTAGGTCTATACCCAACAGAAATGGGTACGCATGTTCACCAAATCACTTCCACCTTTAGGCTATTGTAAAGAGTGCTGCTATAAATATTCTTCACAGAATATTCAAAAGTTGAAAAACAGGCAAAACCAATCGATGGTGTCAAGAAGTCAGAATAGTGATACTATTGGGGCAGGGAGGGAAGGTTGCTGATAATATTCTGTTTCTTGATCCAGACATTGGTCTGTTCACTTTGCAAAAAAAAATTTTTTTTTTGAGACGGAGTCTCGCTCTGTTGCCCAGGCTGGAGTGCAGTGGCACAATCTCGGCTCACTGAAAGCTCCACCTCCCGGGTTCATGCCATTCTCCCACCTCAGCTTCCCATGTAGCTGGAACTACAGGCGCCCACCACCATGCCTGGCTAATTTTTTTTTGTATTTTTAGTAGAGACAGGGTTTCACCACGTTAGCCAGGATGGTCTCAATCTCCTGACCTCATGATCCGCCCGCCTTGGCCTCCCAAAGTGCTGGGATTACAGGTGTGAGCCACTGCGCCTGGCCCACTTTGCAAAAATTTATTGAACTGTCTACTTATAATTTGCATACTTATAATAGTATTGTATTCTATATGATATGGTTGAATTTTGTCCCCACAAAATTATATGTTGAAGCCCTAATCCCCAATGTGATGGTATTTGGAGCCAGGACCTTTGGGAGATAAATGGGTTTAGATGAGGTCATAAGAATGGGGCTCTCATGATATGATCAGTGTCCTTATAATAAGAGACACCAGTGAGCTTGGTCTCTGTCTTTCTGCCATGTGAAGACACAGCAAAAAGGCGACTGTCTGCAGTCTAGGAAGAAGGTGCTCATTGGAACCAAATATGCCAGCACCTTGATTTTGGACTTCCCAGCCTCCAGAGCTATGAGAAATAAATTTCTGTTGTTTAAGCCACATAGTCTAGGATATTTTGTAAGAGCCCGGCAAAAGGAGGAAGCTAGGCATGTGTGAGGCCAACTTCATCGTTTTCTTCCTATAATCAAATTGGACACAGGAAACTATTTCCTTATAAAAAGAGAATTGAAAGAGGCAATATAAGTTCCCCCAAGTCATTTCTCCTTGATTATTTGGGTCTGTCAAGTGAAGTACTTACAGTTTTAATGGCCAGACAGTGCTTACAACTTTAGCTGTGTTTTGCCTGTGTAAAGACAAGTTTGGTATTCAACGCTAAGACTAACAAAGTTATAGAAAAATGCATAAGTGCAATTTTAACTCTATTAGAGATGCAAACCTTTGGGAACATGGATATGTGTTTTCATCTATTTTAAGTGTGAAAATGGAATGTGATTAAGAACAACCACCCTGTTAGATAATATGCATCTTTAGAAATGGACCTGTGATAAGCTTTTAGTGGTAATTTAGTAACTAGCTATAAATATTGACCATAAAACTTAGCAGAGCATCTCAGAATGTTTTTACTTATTAATAATGAAAGTTTATAGAGCTCTTTCTGGAATGGTTGTTTGGGCCCAGAATCTAACTTCACACCACTCTTTGGTCTGTGTCTGCCTGAGGCAGTGATTCATCTTAGACATCCTCTGGAGACCCCTCCAACTTCTGTGGTTCTGCAATAAAGAGATAACCTACAAGAAAGAAATCAGCATGCAAAGAAAACATCTCCATTGGAACACTTGTTCTGGTCTGGATTCTCCAAATTATCTTTTCCTAGGAATTCAAGACTATTGTTCCTTCTTAAATCAGGAAAAAGAATATTTAGGTAAAAATCTCCTACCCTTCCTAATCTCCACAAGAGAAAAAAAAATTAAACAATTTTTCACTCTGATACTGAATCAAGAGTGGTTAAAAGTAGTAAATTACTAGAGAATCTTATGGCTGTACAGAGCCACAGTAAAATAATCAGCAAGATAAGAAAAGAGAAAGAAAACGATCAACAGAGAGAGAACCAAGGAGATTCCAGGTAAATAATTTTCATTTTTTTAGGATCTTGGCCTGAGGCATTTTTGTGAATTTTAGATAAAGATATTCAGCCTCTGCAGAAACCTTTAATGAAACACCCAACCCAACAATAATGTATTTTCCTGCTGTGGCAGAAGACTGCAGTTCCATTTTCCAATGGTCATGATCTATATTTCTGTACAAGAAAGAGGGCCAAATAAACAGGATTTTTCCATAAGGCAATTAAGGTAGAACATGGATTAGGATGAAAATAAAATGACTCTTCATCTTCTTTTATGTAAATATTTTTCCTAATATACCACCTGCTGGAAGCCCGTGGCAGAATATGATTACAAGAACACAACCGTGAAGCAATTTTCTGAATTCCTGAGTAATTCAGTCAAAAGTGGGACAGCCCTTGAGTTATCCAAGATGTTATCTCAAACCACTGCTCTGCCCTACTTTTACAGACATGCCCCAGAAATTTCTATGTATCCATTTTTCTATTCAGTGAGATAAAGTCCTTTGGTTTCCTCACTGAGTCTGAAATTGAATCAGTTAACAACCTTTCCACTGCCAAGTCTAAGTCCTCTTGGATCTCCTCACCCTCTCACCTTCATGCTGACCAGCCCCATCAATCCTGCTGCACACACATGCACACGTGACACACTAAAATATGCCTTTGAATAGGCGCCTCTCCCTGTGGGCAATGCCCTGTTTCCTCCTCTGTGCTCACTCAAATTCTAGGCCTTCAAGACAGAACTCAAACACACCTTCTCCAGGTAACTTTGCTAGATGAAACCCACTGCGCTCTCTCTCTCTCTCTCTCTTGGGGGGGGGTGCGTGTGTGTGTGTGTGTGTGTGTGTCCTTCTCTTTCTCTCTTTGAGACAGAGTGTCACTCTGTTGCCCAGGCTGGAGTGCAGTGGCACAATCATGACTCACTGCGGCCTCGACCTACCCAGGCTCAAGTGATCCTCCCACCTCAGCCTCCCGAGTAGCTGGGACTACAGTCACACACCACCAAGCCTGGCTAATTTTTGTACTTTTTGTAGAGATGGTGTTTCGCCATGATTCCCAGGCTGGTCTTAAACTCCTAGGCTCAAGTAATCTGCCCTCCTTGGCTTCCCAAAGTGCTGGGATTACAGGTGTGAGCCACTGTGCCCAGCCTTCACTCCACTCTCTTAACACATAAAAATCAAGGTCAAATCCTGTGAAAGTAAATTCCAGGTATTTGGCTGTGCTAGACTTTGGTTCTTTTTAACATTGCTTGAAATAAAGCAACTTTTATGTGAGCATTTGGTTCTTGGTTCTCCTAGCCCCAGCCTGTATTTCCACGGCTACCTACCCCCGACCCCGACGCCCCACACACACACTCAAACACACACACACACACAACAGGTTGATCCAGGGCAGGAGTCTCCTTGATTATTTGGCAGCATTTGTTCCTTGCGTTTCCCTCTATCCTTCCTAGGTGAGCAAGAATACTGTTTTTTTGCACTATAGTTATTGAACAAATAACTGTAAATAAATGGCAAATTTATTTACAGTTAATTTGCCATCTATTTATAGTTAAATAAATAAATTGGCAAATAAATTTTTGCCATTTTTTTGATAGCTAGAGATAAAAGGACATGGAAACTAAACTGCCCACATAAATACTTGATCCAGTAGGCACCTAAAATGTCAACATCAATGGTTTTCTTGAGGGTGACTATCTTTGGAAGTGGGAGCTGGAGTGGGAAGGATTTTAATTAATCTACATATGGAATTACATAGCATTTTCATAAATCGCTGCTTGATTTTCCCCATGGATCAAAGACCAGGGAACCATGAGGATCCTAGTTCTCTGACCCATCAGCCTGGAGATGTGTCCTTTGGTCAGGCTGCTCCTTCATCCCCTACCAGAGTTTGGTTGTTGTTGTTGTTTTGTTTTTTTAATCTTGTTGCATACCAACCCGACCAGAGTTTCTTGTCTATGAATACCACAGAAATAACTGCAGGAATGTTTTTGTGTGCCCCTATCACAGCATTTACCCACTGTCATGTGATGATTTATTCATATGTCAGTCTCCCATGATTAGAGTTGCCAGAATTAGCAAATTAAAATACAAGATACCAGTTTAATTTATATTTCAGATCAATAATGAATAACTTATTAATATAAGTATAACCTGAATATTGCATGGGACATACTTACACTTTTTAAAAATATTCATTGTTTATCTGAAATTCAAATTTTATACTGTATTTTATCAGTTGTCCTATATTTTAGCTGGCAACCCTATCCACAACAGACCGGGATCATCCCTTTACCTGCCACACCCACCTTATGCCATGTCTTGTGAGCACCTCAGAAATGATTATCTTGGATGTATGTAAATAACTTTCTTTTTTTTTCTCAAGACTGAGTTTCACTCATATCACCCAGGCTAGAGTACAATAGCACAATATTGGCTCAATGCAACCTCCACCTCCCTGGGTTCAAATGATTCTCCTGCCTCAGCCTGTAAAGTAGCTGGGATTATAGACAAGTGCCACCACGCCCAGCTAATTATTGTATTTTTAGTAGAGATGTGGTTTCACCATGTTGGCCAGACTGGTCTCGAACTCCTGACCTCAGGTGATCCACCCGCCTCAGCCTCCCAAAGTGCTGGGATTACAGGCGTGAGCCACCGCACCCAGCCTATAAATAACTTCCATTCAGAGTTTAAATGGCATCAAGTTGCACTGAAAGTTAAATTTGCACAATAGAAAGCACAAAAATAGTAAATGTTCATTTAGCCTGACTTTTAGCATGAGTAGATCCAGCTAAAAAGAAAGATGATGTTGTTTATAAAGAGTAAATGAGGGGCCAGGCATGGTGGCTCATGCCTGTAATCCCAGCACTTTGGGAAGCCAAGGTTGGTGGGTCACTTGATGTCAGGAGTTCTAGACCATCCTGGGCAACATGGTGAAACCCCGTCTCTATAAAAAATACAAAAATTAGCCAGGTGCAGTGGCATGCTCCTGTAATCTCAGCTACTTGGGAAGCTGAGGCAGGAGAATCACTTGAACCCAGGAGGCAGAGGCTGCAGTGAGCCAAGATGATGCCACTGCACTCCAGCCTGGCAACAGAGACTCTGTCTCAAAAAAAAAAAGAGTAAATGAGAACATTTGCCCACTTTGAACAGCAGCATTCATCAACTGATTCCTTCAACTCACATCATAAGGATATGTAGAACCAATGGTCCAGGTCAGAGGGCAACCACTGTCAGGCATGCAACAACCTACACTTGTAGCTTTCCAGGCAGACAAAGCTTCATGGCCTCATTTCCCACAAGGCTATCTTATCTTCCTTCCTCCTATCCCAAAATGTTGTTTGTTGATACAAGTCATATTTCTCAAAAAAAAAAGGAACATGAGAAACAGGAAAATCTACCACCACAGAGTTGGAACAAGATAAGAGAAATAAGCTGTCTAGATTCTGGTTTAGCAATGGAGAAAGGAATTAAGAACCTGATATATTTCATAAGTGGAAAGATGAATACAGAGTATAAAGAATTAGAAAAGTTTCTTGAAAGCTGAAATACACACTAAAAAAAGTACATAATACAAAGCAAAATATTCAAGGCTGTAGAGATCAGCAAATACCTCTTCATTGTGAAAATACATTTTTATAGAATTGTGGATCAAAGGTTTCTTCAGGAGGACTTTACTAATTTTTCAGATACCTGAGCCTTCTTGTTAGTAAATCTGTTGTCCTAACAATCCATCTTTTGTATTGTTACTGAGAAAAAGCTACTCTTAAAATTCAAATGTTTTATATAAGTTGGCTGGGCATAGTGGCTCACACCTGTATTCCCAGCACTTTGGGAGGCTGAGGAAGACAGGTTGCTTGAGCCCAGGAGGCTGAGGTTGCAGTGAACCAAGATGGCGCCACTGCACTTCAGCCTGGGTGACAGAGTGAAACTTTGTCTCAAAAAAAAAAGAAAAAAAAATTGCTGGAAAAAAATGGTCTTCAGAAAGCAGAAAGAATAAACCCATATAACTCACTATTTAGAACCCATTAAAACATTGTTTATTTCCCTTTTAAAAAATTAGTATGTATATCTAGGAAGGGAACATTAACTGGCATGTGGAGGAGCATGGATTATATACCAGCCCTTCTTCTAGTAGCTGCAAATCCTTGAACAGGTTTTTTCACTTCTATGGCACTGTCTTTAAAATGGAGGTATGATACTTATCCATTTGGGGCGGACATCAGTTAACATCTATGGAACACCCAGCATGATTTCCACAATGTATCTATTTCCTTACTCATTCACATTGAAGTGCCTCACTGTCATGATCATGATCGTCATCATCATCTTTATCAATTTCAGTTATTGATTGCCTGCTATGTGCAAATCGCTTTTCACACATAATCAAGCATGGTTGATCAAGCATTCTAGTCCCTATTTTGTTGATTCTATAGGCCCTGCCCTGTTTATGATACTATATTGCCTCTAGAATAAAAATTCTTTCATGTAAATCCCTTCACTTCAGCATTATACTCTCTCTGTATTTTGGAGAGTCAGAGATTTATTGACATTTAATAGCAGCAAAGCCAAGGCCTTCAGAGGTGTGACAATGAACCACACTCTCTCCTGGAAATCAAGTGGTAAATTCTCAGTCTTCTGAATTTCATTGAAAGAGAACCTCCCCAAGAACAAGGGAGAGAGTTGCTCAAATCTAGGCCCTGCTGATGGAGACAATTCTGGGAGTAGGGAGGACAGCTCAAAGAGGAATGGCATCATCGTAAATGACTAGGGTCCAGGAGAAGAAATGGACTGGTAGCCTTGACAGTTGACCTCCAGCTACTACAGGAAGTGTTTGCTTTCTTCTCCTGGGCCCTAGTCATTGCCAGCACAGTGGCTCATGCCTGTAATTCTAGGACTTTGGGTGGCCGAGGCAGTGGATCACCTGAGGTCAAAGGTTCGAGACCAGCCTGGCCAACATGGTGAAACCCCGTCTCTACTAAAAATGCAAAAATTAGCCAGGCATGGTGGCGGGTGCCTGGAATCCCAGCTACTCGAGAGGCTGAGGCAGGAGAACCACTCGAACCCAAGAGCCGGAGGTTGCAGTGAGCCAAGATCGTACCATTGCACTCCAGCCTGGGCAACAGAGCAAAAACTCCGTCTTAAATAAATAAATAAATAAATAAATAAAATAGTGTTTAGGCCGGGCACAGTGGCTCACACTTGTAATCCCAACACTTTGGGAGGCTGAAGTGGGTGGATCACCTGAGGTCGGGAGTTCTAGACCAGCCTGGACAGCAAGGAGAAACCCCGTCTCTACTGAAAATACAAAAAAAAAAAAAAAATTAGCTAGACTTGATGACAAGCACCTGTAATCCCAGCTACTCAGGAGGCTGAGGCTTGAACCGAGGAGGCAGAAGTTGCAGTGAGCTGAGATCGCGCCACTGCACTCCAGCCTGGGCAACAGAGTGTGAGACTCCATCTCAGATAACTAAATAAACAAACAAATAAATAAAAAAACAAATAAATTTTAAAAAAACTCTGTAGTTCAAATCTTTTAAAAATCAATGTATTTTGTTTCTCATTTGAAACCACCTGTTTCAGAATCTCAAAAATCGTGCCCCCAAACTTATTCCTCAGACGTGCTCACAGAGGTGCACAAAAATGTTTAGACAAGGACATTTTTTTTTCTAAGAGGAAAAGATTAGAAAGAATCCAAATGTGCACCAATAGGAAACTAGCTAACATATTGCTTATCCATTACAACAAAATATTCTGCAATGATGAAAAAGAGTGGAATAGGTCTCTATATGCTGATAAGGAAATATTTCAGAGTCTAAGATGGTACCTCTGTGCAAATTGAGAAAAGGTGCCCTCTTCCAGGCAGGCCAGGCCCTGCCAGAGAACACAGTTTACTGAATTTCAGCTTCCATTCTCCCCTCAACCAAGTGCCTGTGCACAACTACATGTGACAACTCTGCTAAGACCTATTAAAGGGGAAGAAGGGAGGTGGGTATAATTTGATACCATGTGTGTGTTTCAAAGACCATACACAAAAATATTAAATATATATTTTTATCTTTAAAATATTTCTGGAAGAACACTCAAGAAGCTGGTAACAATGGTTGTCTCTGGGGAGAGAAAATGAGGGTTGTGGGTGGGAGATGACTTTTCACTGTATTCTCTTTTGTACGTTTTTTACCATGTGCATGTAACTTTCTCAATTAAAAAAAAAAAAAAGAAAGTTCTTTTATTTTCTAATGGCATACCCAGAGACTATTGAGGCCAAGGGCCATGGCTACTGCTGCTATGCAACCTGTCCTGCCACACACCTGGACCTCTCAGCAGCCAATATGTGGTGTCCTGGCCCAGTTCAGCCCACGTGGCTTCCATTTATCTATGTGAAGTACAGATTTTCTAAGGCATATTTTTTTGATGGAACATACTTTGCTTTTATACATTCTTCAACAGTGGCAACACATCTCCAAATTATTTTCACTAGGCACTTTTCCTTTTAGCCCAGTACCCACCCTGATGCAAACCAGCCATGAATTCTTGTTTTACTTCTGCCAACCACAGTGGGAAAATAACACACCTACACCAATGTGTGCAGCAGTCGCTGAAAATTGCTGCAATGGCAGGTTCCTAGCTAACATCTGTAGATTGTGTTTCTAGCATCTTGCTTCTGGCACAGGATAAACCACTCTGAAAAGTGTTAATCAATAAAAGTCAAAGGTTCCCAGATCCCCGATTAAGAAGTGCCCTTGATATGGTCCATTTGCTAGCAGCATCATCCTAGGCAAATTCCATGCACACTGTATGTCTCATAGAAAATTGGTAATACTGTAATAATCATACTTCCCTCAGAGGATTAGTGTGATGGTTTAGTGAAACAACGCATGTACCTCACATAGTAACCACCCAATAAATGGTTTGCTCTTGTGGCTTTTGTGGCAAGGTGGTTGTTATATGATTGGAGAGATGAGACTGAAACAATTACATGATAAGTAACAACATCTATTATCACCTGAACAATCTGCACTTACCAAATGTGATCTCATATGGTACATTATCTTTAGTAAGTACAACAATATTTGTCCTTTGAGCTTTAAAGTAAAGTACTTTTAAATATAATGCCATGTCCTTTATGTTGGTGCTTGGTTACGGTTTTTGCTTAATTATAAAAGCTACCCATATTAAAGTTTGGTGGAAGGTAAAAAGTACACAAAAAGAAAAGATCATCATTTCCAATCCCACTCCAGAAAACCACTATTAACATTTTAGCATATTTCCTTCTAGTCTTTTTTCCATGCATTTTAATAATTGAGATCGTATGATATATATACTTTTCTATCCTTTTTCCTGTTTAGCATTTTATCCTAAATATTTCTCCATATTATTAAAAACTCCATCAATATTATAATTTTAATAGGTGGTTAGCATTCCATTGCATTTATTTATTTCACAAATATTTATTGAAAACCTATTATGTGTTAGACACTCTCTTTGATGCTAGAGCTACTATAGTGGATAAAACAGACAAGCTCTCTCTTCCCATGAAGTTTCTGTGTAGTGTTAATGGTTGTGGTACAAATTAGAGTAAATTAAGGAGAAAATGGAGGTAGAAAAGTGGAGGCAGTGCTTATGGACAGTGTTTTCAAGAAGGTTAGCTGTAAAGCAACTGTAGCTGGAGGAAAAGGAATGGTTAATGCTGTACCTAATTTTACTCAATTATTGCACTGGGGAAATACAAATGTGTATTTTAGATGATCTCTTGGGCATTTTGGTAACATTTCAAATTGAGTTTTTAATAAAAGTTGCTAGTGTCATTCCTAAGCTGGTTTTGGTGAGTCTATTGCGATTTTCATGTAGTAGCTGCAATAATGTCATGGTCTTTAACACTGCATAAGCAGAAAAATGAGCTTAAGGGCCACAGCCACTAAGTCCTAATGCAGGATTCTCCTCTGGCTATCATGTTATTACCTCACAATAACCATTCATCTCACCATGGGGAAGAATTTGATAGAAACCCTCTCTACCTTGGATCTCATCCAATTATTTTTGGTGTGTTTGTGTGTTTTTTAAGGCAGGGGAGAAGGAGTATTGTTCTTACAGAGTTTTGTACTAGAAATGTTTTCTGGTTCCTTCCCATACCCTCTCCTATGAGAAACAACCTGCTCATAGCCCTGTTAAGGAATGGTGGCCATGTTTTTAGCACATGGCCCTACCATTCCTCCACCGCAAAACACACATACACCCACTGACCACACTTGACTGAACCTAGTGTAGATGCTGACACAACAGCAGTAATCAAGGACCTATGAACCTGAACGGCTTGACTTGAAAATTCGATTCCTCTCTTAATTGGAGTTGGAGTGACAGGGGCAAATGGCAGTGACAGTAGAAACTGAAGTAGAGTCAGAATTAAAGAGGCCTTAGACATGGAAAGCCACAGTAAGCTGAAATTCTGGAAGGCTGGGAACTTTGACTAAACAGGATCGACTGACCTAGTAGAGAAGAAGCACACAGAGATGTTTATATTGACGTAGAGACACTGGAAGATTAATTCTGAAGCTTCCAAACTTCCCAAATGAGGCAACTAAAATGTTAGCTAATACTTTAAAAAATGATTTAAATGCATCAATGAACTGGCATACAATAAAGGACTCTACAGTTGCCAAAATATGATCAGATCAGGAACCCTGGCTGATAAGTGAAAATCAAAGCTGGCTTTCATCCTGAAAGTTTCTGCCAATCCCTGGAGGATCTGAGCTTCTGCTTTGAGGGGTTGCACAGAGATATAGGGACCCATCCAAGATGGGTAATCTAAATGATGACCTCCCACATAATGTTGGAACCCAGAGGTCTACACCTCTAGTGTTTAAGTGAATGAGAAAGAGACCCTGATCTACAGAAGGTAGCGGCAAGGAATTACGTCTCTCTTGATCTCAGTGCTGAGCGAAGATTAAACCATCTCCTGTGTATATTCAGAACCACAAGCTAGTCCTCACATGGCTTGCAATCCAAATGCTATCGGTGTAGTCTGAAATACCTTAAGCACAGAATATAATTCCTAGAGTGCCTAGGTTGGTAGTCTCAACTTCAATCTAGGTCTCAAAGGATTCCACAGATAAAGTTCCAAAAGAATAAGCAGCTCTCAGGCAAAAATCACAAAAAAAGAAAAACCCACAGACACCATGAGAAAAAAAAAACCCATGTAACGCTTGAAAAAGAATCTTCTTCACCCTGCAGTCCCTGTCCTTGGACAGCCGTGAGATTCATTTTAATGATGCAATAAAGTCTTCCCTTATTTGATAAATTTTACAGAAATTTTGTTCTTAAAAAAATTCACAACTCCCTTGTTATCAACTTTTGTTTCTAAACAGTGGCTGAGAGCATAGATCTCATCAGCAGCAGTAGCAGAGCTCTGCTGCCTTGACTTGCCTTTATCTTTACTGTTACTGCATTGGTTTCTGAGCCTCATGCTGCAACCTCACTCCTTTGTCATCATCAAGTGCCAATGATCTTACGCATCTCTCTTTGGTATCTATTTGAATGACACACTGGATGAACAAGAGGAGCTTACTGTGTCCTACTGGGACTTGATTGCAGAAGAAACGTATTAGGAGACTCTTGTGGGAAATCTAGCTTATGCTAATCAAACCCAATTTGGATGATTGTAAATGCCTGGGAATTAAGGAGAGTAAAACCAAAGAGGCAAACGAATGGCCAGCTAATTCCTCAAAAGGGTTGAATGTAAGAAATAACCAGTCTTATCATTTTTAGACACAATGGGAAATACTCCATAGCCAAAAGTCTGGTCTATGCAGATAAATCTTCCACATAAAGGTGAATAAAGCAACCGTTAACCAGCTTTAAAAGACATTATATGGCACTATTACTAAAGACGGCATTTTGTAAACATGTGCTCTCCTTCCGGGAATGATCACACTGTTTCAAATCCCTAGGCCTATAGACGGGGATAAAAATGTCTTTGATTCTCCAGAGAACTCTATGTTGGCTGGCCGCCAGCTGCTGCTAAGACTGGTTTTTCTTGAAAGTTTCACCAGCACTTTGGTTTGTTTTCCTGTTAAACAAGCAAACCACCTGGTTGTTGACAAGACTCTGATGGTAAGACTTCCAGGTGAGTGGCAGGAAGACAGAGGAACCAGAACTCCTGACCTTGGTCTCAGGCTACATTAACACTTTTTGGCTAATACAATTAATCACAGAGAAAGAAGATGCAATCGGGAGCTAAAGCCTATGCCTTTTTAACCTTTTCTCTTTACTCTGTGAGGAACTATTTTGAGCTTAATTAGACTTTTATCTGGAATGCTCGGTTGTATGACCCTTTCCTTGCTCTGCAATGAGCCAGCCATGGTACAATTATTTCCTGTGAAGGTCAGGTATACAGTGATATTTGAAAACAATTCATCATTAGGCATTAAGGAAATGAGAAGAGCATTTCAATTCCTCCTTTCCTTGTTTAGAAAATCATTTTCAATTTCAGATTAAGTGAAAATTTAAGATCTAGTAGTGGTGATTTAAGGTCTAGTAGTAGTCAAAACAGTAAGTCAGGTATGCAACTACTGCAGATGAGCTTGGAGAAAATTAATCCAATCTGAACTCTACAAAATCATTTTGGAACTGGGGCATTGAGGCTATCCAGGAATTATTTAATATCTCAATTGATATTTCAGCAAAAGACCTTTACTTCTACTTTCTCAACTTGCTTCATTTGAAAAGGTATTTTTTTTAATGCTACTTGGAGTTTAGCCTTAGTAACTTCTGATCAAGCCAATTATAGTAGTTGACTAATTTAAATCACCAAGTATTTATTGAACATCTGCATGTTCAAGGCATTATGCTGTGACAATTAAGCCAAATGTCAAGCAAAAGGAGGCATCTAAAATCAGTTGGATTTCACAAACTTCATCACTGAGGGTCTCAAATAAAACATGATAATATTTTTAATTTTGTGAATTCTGACAGTTTAATTGAAGGCTTCTTATCTAATATTTATCAGAGAATATACTTTACATCTTTATTCATTACGCAATATTTATCTTACTGTAAAACAAAATGCCATCTTTGTCCTCATTATCATCAATAACAATCGACTTTTACAAGGTGCCCACTGCCTACAGGGCACTGTGCTAGAGAAATACAGTATCATAAAACTGCTACTTTCACAATGTTATTTAGGTTGGTGCAAAAGCAATTGCGGTTTTTGCAATTTAAAAGTAATGGCAAAAACCACAATTACTTTTGCACCAACCTAATACAATCTAGTGGAGGAGTCAAAATATACAAGAGGGTATTGGGAGAATCTGGATACAGAGTGGAAATACAAGGAGTTCTTTGGTATGTTGAACCGTGCTCTGTACCCTGTCAGTCATAGTGGTTACAAGAACCTATGTATGCATGTGCAAAAACTCATAGAACTGTAATCAATAAAAGTCAACTTTACTGCTATAAAAAAATTAATTTTCAGTACGTAAGAGGAAAGCAGAAGCAGATTTCCCATAAAGCTAACAAAGCTAAAGCTTCAGGGCTCTCACAAGCACATCTCCTTTCAAAGCCTGGTACCTATTTTATATTCTTTGTCATAAAGAGAGACTTTATGAAAATGTGAAGTGTTTATGCCACACTCCAAAATGTTTAAGCCTCAGGACCTATAAAACTTGGATTCACTCCTTGGAGGTATGACTCTAAAGTAATTAAATTTATTTCCATAGTTGAATATAGAGAAAGGTAAATAATAGGATGAGGCAGCAAATGCTGAATGCTGGGAACTCAGAAGAAAGAATGATGACCGAGGACCAGGAAAGTCAGTGGGATTTGGATTGGGTCTCAATAATAAGTAGTCTGACTCTATTGTTAATGTTTGACTGCTGAGAGCTTTCAGCCCCGTTATAGCTATATGCCTCCTGCCCCACATCTGGGCAAGCCAATAAGAAACTTGGCTTGCCCAGAGAAACCCCTCCTTTGCTGTTGGCAGTAAATTCAAACCGCACAAGCCCCAGCCTATGTGGGAACTTTAAACCGAACCCCACTCCCTAATCACAATAAAATCCAAGCCAGTCTACTTTCCCTGCTCTCTCAATGCATTTTTGGACTAGCTTGGGAGCCTTGCTTGCTTTCCATGCAAAGCCTCATTATGTGAGTAATGAACCTTTTCTGTCCTCTTGGTAAGTATGTGGCATCATCAATGTTGACATTCAAACCAAATTTTGGATGGGAACCAAATATTGGGTAATGGATCCAGCCAGCGCTGTTTTTATAACAGTCTTGAAAATTGATATAATTTAGATGCAAAAAGAACAGGACATTTTAGGGAGTGAAATTGCTTATGCAAAGATATGAAGGAAAAATATGAAAATCGTGTTTACAGGGTAGGTTAATTTGCATACAAGAGTCAGAAGGATGGTGATAAGACCAAAGTGGTAGGTAGGGGTCATTGAATAGGATGAGAAATATGGATTTTATCATTTGGACAGTAAGAAATACTGAAGAATTTTTATGAATGGGGAAACAACAGGGTCACATAGGTATTCTAAGATTGTCTATCTAGTTATGAAATGTAGAATGGCTTGGAGGCAGGGAGGTCAAGATAGAAGAAAACCAGTTAGAAAACTGTCTTATTATTCAAGCATAGGATGTCAAGAGCCTGGTTGTTGTGATGCCAATGGAATGGAAAAGCAGGGGTTAATATAAAAATATAGTGAAAGATATTTCACTATAGATGTATATCTACAGTATAGATGTTGGATCAGGTCTCTTTCCTCATTTTGAATTGGAAATATCATTATGAGCTCCTTATTTTCTCTCTCTCAGATCTGATCTCTTTCTGTCTTCCTTTTTTTTTTTTTTTCTAGAGATGGGTTCTTGCTATGTTGCCCAGGGTGGAGTGCAGTGGCTCTTCACAGGCGCAGTCTCACTACTGACAGAACCAGAGTTTTGACCTGCTCCATTTCCAATCTGGGCCGGTTCACCCCGCCTTAAGCAAGCTGGTGGTCCCCCGCTCCCAGGAGGTCACCATATTAATGCCGTATTTAGCGTGGACCTCCAATTGGCATACCACATTTCAGCCCAGAACTCCTGGGCTCAAGGGACCTGCCTGCCTCAGCCTCCTGAATAGCTGAGACTATAAGCATGTGCCACCATGCCCAGCTTTCTTTCTATATTTCCTAGCTCTGCCCACTGAAAATGCCCAAAATAATGATGACTTCAGTAGCAATGAGTATCCTAACACCGTATTTTTATCTCCAAATATAATTTTACACTAAAGTGAACCAGGGCTCTTTGGATAAATGTTTGATTCCAGGTCTGGGACAAGAAAGATAGAAATTGGTCCTGAAACATCTTGTCAACACAGATAGCAATAATGTTATCAAAGACTATTGGAGGGTCAAAAGGACCCAGGAATATACCTGAAGGGGCTCTCACTGGCCAAAGAAGGGAAAATTTGAGTATCAATGAGGATAATAATGGCAACACATTGAAACATTAAAAATTCTTAAATCCATGAGTTTACTAACATACTATGGGGAAGAAAAAAAAGAAGAAAACAAATTGCCACTATTGGAGGATGCTAAGGAATCAAATTTTATTTAGAGAATTGGTCAATAAAGGGAAAAAAATCAAGCATCTATCCCCTTTCCTATATGAGTTGTATCGATGGGTAACCAAAAGTAGATGACAATGAATCTCTCTTTATGAAAGTATTCTAGCTAACAATCAAACTAATAAACAAAATATTCTAGCTAACAAACAAAAATGACAGAATTAGAATATCAGCATTCTCCAATCCCTAATGAATTAATGGAGCTAGACATTTTATACCAACAAATAATAATGTCACAAAGAGACACGGCAGATATTATAGGACTCCTAACACAATGCCACCTACAAACTTGCCTTGCCCAAATACCTGAAAGTGAATTATGTCAAATCTCCCGATTTAACTACTAACTAACAGGATGTACAGGGGACAGGTGCGCATGGTAAATAATATGCTTGGGATGCAATCAGCAAAATCCAGGCTGAAAACTACACAGGGCAAACAACCTGGTTTCTTTGTGTTTCTTTTTTTTTTTTTTTTTTTTTTTGAGACGGAGTCTCACTCTGTCTCCCAGGCTGGAGTGCGGTGGCGCAATCTTGGGTCACTGCAACCTCCACCTCCCGGGTTCACACCATTCTGCCCCCTCAGCCTCCCGAGTAGCTGGGACTACAGGCACCTGCCACCACGCTCGGCTAATTTTGTTTTTGTATTTTCAGTAGAGATGGGGTTTCACCGTGTTAGTCAGGATGATCTCGATCTCCTGACCTCGTGATCCGCCCGCCTCGGCCTCCCAAAGTGCTGGGATTACAGGCGTGAGCCACCACACCCGGCCAACAACCTGGTTTCTTTAACAAATAAATTATAAAAAAAAAAGAAAGAAAGAAAAGCTGTACGGGAAACCTATAGATTAAAAAAAATAAATAAAGTAAGAGACATTTCAGCCAATAATATGTGTACAAGGCCAGGCGTGGTGGCTCACATCTGTAATCCCAGCACTTCGGGAGGCCGAGGTGGGCAGATCATGAGGTCAGGAAATCAAGACCGTCCTGGCTAACACGGTGAAACCCCGTCTCTACTAAAAATACAGATTAGCCGGGCGTGGTGGCGAGTGCCTGTAGTCCCAGCTACTTGGGAGGCTGAGGCAGGAGAATGGTGTGAACCTGGGGAGGTGGAGCTTGCAGTGAGCCAAGTTCACCACTGCACTCCAGCCTGGGCGACAGAGCGAGACTCCGTCTCAAAATAATAATAATAATAATAATGATAATCTGTGTGTTTATGTGGATCCGAATCCAAAAGAAAAAGACAATTAGAAGTATGAACACTGATGGATATTGATGATATGAAGGCTCCAGTGACTCCTGTGTATATTGTGTATATTTCTAGCCAGTGATTCCAAATTTTAATTAATTTCATAAGTATTCAGCAAGTTCAGTAAGATAATTCAAAAAAATTCTTTGTTTAGCTGTTATTGCCTATATCTATATTTTTTATAAAATTTTTTTCTGTTTTCAATTTTGTTCTTAATTAACAAGTTTTATTTTTATTTGTTAACAAAATTGCAAGGATATAGTGTTAGTAAATTTTCTTTTAGTTCTATAATATAGATAATTTAAAATTAATTAGCTTTAATTCACTTTTAAAAAGAAAATAATATTTAAAAACCACATGTGTAAAAAAACTAGATGGGTAGATATATGATGAAAAGAGTCAGTATTGAAAAGATAATTATCCTCCAAATTAATCTACAAACATAATTCAAGTCCAGTCAAAATCCCAGCAAGATTTTTCATGTAACAAGGTAAATCTTTAATTTATATAGAAAATTAGAGGTCTAAGAAAAGCCAAGATAATTCTGAGCAAAGAGCTCTTCCCTGGTAGGTAACAAGATTTATTATAAAGCTACAGTAACTAAGACAGTGGGATATTGGCACAAAGATGGATAAATGGGTTAAGGAAATGGAATAGAAAGTACAGAAAGAGACCTATGTATATATGGGAACTTAGTACAAGTGGTCAGAATTAATGGGGGAAAGGATTAGCTAGTCAGTAGTTGTGTTATATTCCTAAAATTATAATAACAGTAATGTAGGTTATTTTGAAAAACACAGTTCTTTACAAATACATCTATTCACAATAAGCAAAAGTGTAAAACATGGGTTGGATACCCATAAAATATATATATAACTCATGGCTTCTGGGGGACAGAAAAGAATATATGTCCTAAACCTTACTAGTAATTTTTTTCAAATCTGTAGATATAAATTGTATAAGATGTTACAGCTTTTAGTGTTGGATAGTAAGTAAAATTATATTTGCTACATTATCTTTTGTTCCTTTACAAGTTGACATCAGTGTATGTTATATAATTCAATATATAATAACAGCACAAATCGTTGGGAATAAGAAAGATTTACTCCATAAATGGTTTAGGGCAATTGGTTACTATAATGGGGAGAGAGTTAGATTGACAACTTGTATCATATACCAAAATAAATTCCAGAGATAAATGTAATAATTTAGATCATTAAAACAAAATTCTATACTGTTTAAAGCAAAACTTTCTAAGGATAAAACAATGGAAGAAATCACAAAGGGAAATATTAATAGATTAGACTAAGTAAAAATATTAAATTTCTACATGTCCTAAAGTGTCACCAAAAAAATTCCAAGGCAAATAAACTATGAAATATCTTGAGACTAATATGACAAAATGTTGATGTCCTTGATTATAAATTAACAAGGAAGATATTAAAACCTTGGCCAAATAATGGACAAAGGACACAAGCAAGCTATATTTAGACAAAGAAATACAAACAATAACCATAGGTACAAATACTCAACATAACTATTAAAAAATACAAATTAAAATAAGATGCTCTTCTTATGTATTATTAGCAATTATTTCAGTAATTTTCATTGTTGGTGAATCTGGGTTAAACTGGCATTGACATACCTCTAGTGGGTATATAAATACATTTGTCCCCAATTATTCCTGCAAATAACATCATTTTCATAGTCTTTTCAGGTTTTTGTATTTCCCATGACTGAATGGCTCCACCCAGGCCCATCAACCAGTCCTGTGCCCCCTACCCAGGAACCAACGCAGCCCAAGTGGACAGCTTTGACTCCCTATGATTTCATCTCCAGCCCAAACAATCAGCACTCCCCAATCCTTGGCCTCCTACCTGCTAAACTGTCCTTGAAAAACCCTAGGCTTCCATATTTTTGGAGACTGATTTGAGTAATAATAAGAATCTCCCATTAAAGCAACAACAACAACAACAAAACCTTCAGGCAAGCTTTTTATCAGTAGACATCAAAACTAAGATTAGGACTCTTTGATTTGTAAATTTATTGTGTACCTTCTATGGATCATTTAAAGGAAATAATCAGAAACTTAAATAAAGGATATAAGGAGTGCTGAGGCAGTCAGATCACTTGAGGTCAGGAGTTCGAGACCAGCATGACCAACATGGTGAAACCCCATCTCTACTAAAAATACAATAATTAGCTGGGCATGGTGGTGCACGCCTGTAATCCCAGCTACTCAGGAGGCTGAGACAGGAGAATTGCTTGAACCCCAGAGGTGGAAGTTGCAGTGAGCCAAGATTGTGCCATTGCACTCCAGCCGGGCAACAAGAGTGAGACTCCATCTCAAAAAACAAAACAAAACAAAAAAAGACCTAAAAGACCTATTGAGTAATAAATACAAATAACTAGTATTTTTCTAAGTTCTCCATCACCAGAATGTTCTCTGTGAGTCATCACAGTGAAGACTAAAAGCAACCAAAATGTTCAAAAATTAGAGAAAAAGTATGATATATTACTTCTAGTTTCAAGATAGACATTAAGTGCTCCCTTTTCATAACCACCAAAAGAACATAAAACTGAAACATAAACCCCAACTTTGATAAAACTAGATGGTGATTTGTATTCATTTCTTAGGGTTCTGTAACAAATTACCAAAACTAAGTGGCTTAAAAAAGAAATGGGGCTGAGTGCAGTGGCTCACGCCAGTAATCTCAGCACTTTGGGAGGCCAAGGTGGGCAGATCACTTCAGGCCAGGAGTTCAAGACCAGCCTGGCCAATATGGGGAAACTTTGTCTCTACTAAAAATATAAAACTTAGCCAGGCATGGTGGCTCACGCTTGTAATCCCAGCTACCCAGGAGGCTGAAGTGGGAGAATTACTTGAACCCAGGGGGCAGAAGTTGCAGTCAGCTGAGATCACGCCACTGTGCTCCAGCCTGGATGACAGAGTGAGACTCCATCTCAAAAAAAAAAAAATGTGGCCGGGTACAGTCACTCACGCCTGTAATCCCAACACTTTGGGAGGCCAACGCGGGCAGATCATGAGGTCAAGAGATCGAGACCATCCTGGCCAATATGGTGAAACCCTGTCTCTACTAAAAATACAGAAAAAAAAAAATTAGCTGGGGCATGGTGACACATGTCTGTAGTCCCAGCTACTTGGGAGGCTGAGGCAGGAGAATTGCCTGAACCCAGGAGGTGGAGGTTGCAGTGAGCCGAGATCACGCCACAGCACTCCAGACTGGCGACAGAGGAGACTCCGTCTCAGGAAAAGAAAAAAAAAAAGATATTCTGCCACAACTCTGGAAGCCAAAAGTCCAAAACAAGGTGTTGGCAGGACTGCCCTCCATCTGTAGACTCTAGGAGATAACCACTCTGCCTTTTCTAGTATCTAGTGGCTTCAGCCCTGCCTTGGTTTGTGGTTGCACCATTCCAATCTCTACCTCTGTAGACGCATTGCCTCCTTCTCTTCCTATCTGTCTTCTACTCTGTGTGCCTCTTGTATAAGGACACTTGTGGTGGCATTTAGGGCCCACCTAGATAATCCAAGGTAATCTCCTAATCTCAAAATCATTAATTTACTCACATCTGCAAAGACTTCTTTCCCAAAAAATATAATATTCACATATTCTAGGACTGTGACCTAGATATCTTTTGGGGGATCTTTTTTCTGACCACCACAACAACTAGATCTCAGCCCCTTATATATGAAGATTAAAAACAGGAGCATGATAAATGACCATGCAGGGAGAAAAGAGGGTCAAACCAAAATATCTACACGGTGTATGGCAATATATTACAACAAAAATACTATAGTAATAATAACTAACATTAACTGAATAGTGATTTGGTGCACAGAACCTTGGAAGAGCTCAGAAAATAGGAGAACTAAAGATCTTTGAGGACAGGTGTGAACCAATGAGCTGAAGATGAGGATTTGTTGATAAAAATATATAAAGAGCAATTAAGCCACTCCTAAATTAGGTTCTCATTTTTATTCTGTGTGGTCAGGTAGCTACCCCTTCTTTACCCTATAGTATCTGGAGAAATCAAACCAGAAAGACTTCAGATTTAAGAAACTGGGCAAAAAGGAGGGTAGAGATGCAGTACTATGCTGAGAACAGAGGGATCAAATGAAAATCTGCATCCTGGATTTTCCACTGTCAATTCTAGAGCACAAGCAGCCAATCTTACATCCCAGGCAGGAGATGGTTAGTATCCTTCTCTGAAGACAATGAACCTGAAGACACCAATATATGCTAACATATAAGGAGTTCAATTCAGAAGCTCTCTGCTCATCACTTGTTCCACAGCAACCAGCCCCACACATGCACACACAGCTTCCAATCAGCTTTTCAGTGCTCCATTCCTAACTATAAATAAATAGATTGCCTCTCTTGTACCAGAAATTTGAGAAAAGCCTCCAACGTGAGAGAAAAAAAATAAACAATGGGGGGATGAAGGGAATGGTACATAGGAAAGTGAAACAATGCTGAGGGCAGAAGAAAATTTCAAACATACTACCATTCATAGCTTCAAAGAAGAAATGATGGTAGCAAAAAGGACAGACTCAATTGGGGGACTGGGAAATAAGGTCTAGGAAAGGACAAAGAATTCAACAACAACAAAAAAGCAAACAAAACAAACAAATATACAAAGAGAATGGCATTAAAAAAAGATAATTAGAAAATAAATTCAAAGATCTAAATTAATAGGAGAGAAGGTAGAAAACAATAGAGGGAAATTACCAAAGAAATCATATACTTTCTAGGACTACTAGTCATGAGTCTTCAAATTAAAAAGCCAATTAATGAAAGAAAGAGCTGCGTCACTACAAAAATTCAAAACACTAAAAATAGAAAAGATTTTGAAAAGGTCTAGGGGATGGATGCGAGAGAGAACAGGTTATACTATGAATCACAACTTAAAATGGTACAAGATTTCTATCAGCAACACAGAAATTTAGAACGCAATGGAGCAATGTCTCAAAAATTCTGCATAAAAATTATTTCAGTCTCAAATTCCCTACCCAATCAAATTATTCATGCAACATGAAGATAAAATTAATAGGTATTATTTTTAGAGCACTGTTAGGTTTATAGAAAAATTGAACAGAAATTAAGGAGCACCCATACATCCCTTTCCCTACCCTTTTCCCCCACCTTCTGCCACAGTTTTTTCTGTTATTGACATCTCACATGGGTATGATGCATTAGTTACAATTGATGAATGAATATTGATACATTATTATTATTTACTAAAGTCCATAATTTATATTACGGTTCACTCTGTGTTGTATACTTCCATGGGTTTTGACAAATGTAAAATCAAATGGATCCACTATCATAGTATCATACAGAGTAGTTTCACTGCCTAAAAATCCCATGTTCCATGTCTTCAGCCCTCTCTCCCTTCCTCTTGAACCCTGACAATCACTGATCCTTTTACTGTCTCTATAGTTTTGCCTTTTCCAGATTATCATATAGATGGAAGCACACCATATATTGTCTTTTCAGACTAGCTTTTTTCACTGAGCAATATGCATCTACATTTCCTCCATGGCTTTTCTTGACTTGATAGCTTACCCCTTTTTATTGCTAAATAATATTTTATTGTATAGATGTTCCATAGTATGTTTATTCATTCAGCTATTGAAGCACATCTTGGTTGCTTCCAAGTTTTGGCAATTATGAATAAAGCTGCTATAAATATTCATATGCAGTTTTTTTGGTTGGATATAAATCTTCAACTCATTTGAGTAAATACTAATGAGCATGATTGCTGAATTGTGTAGTAATACTATATTTACTTTTGTAAGAAATTACCAAACTGTTCTCCAAAGTGGCTGTACTGTTTTGCATTCCAACCAGCAATGAATCAGAGTTCCTGTTGCTCCATTTCATCAACAGCATTTGGTGGTGTCAGTGTTTCAAATTTTCAGGTTCTAATAGGTGTGTAGTGATATCTCATTATTGTTTTTTGTTTTTCTTGTTTTTGTTTTTGTTTTTGTTTGAGACAGAATCCTGCTCTGTCACCCAGGCCGGAGTGCAGTGGCACAATGTAAGCTCACTGCAGCCTCTGCCTCCCAGGCTCAAGTGATCCTCCCACCTCAGCCTCCCAAGTAGCTGGGACTACAGGGGCGCACTACCATGCCTGGCTAAATTTTTTTGTGTTTTGTGGTGACAGGGTTTTGTCATGTTGCCCAGGCTGGCCTCAAACTCCTGGGCTCAAGTGATCTGCCCACCTCAGCCTCTCAAAGTGCTGGGATTACAGGTGTGAGTCACTGCATCCAGCTTCATTCTTGTTTTAATCTGCAATTCCCTGAGGACATGCAATGTCAAGCTTCATATAATACAATATCTTCTTTGGTGAGATGTCTGTTCAGATATTTTGCCCATTTTTAAATTGGGTTGTTTGGGTTTTTTATTGTTGAGTTTTAAGAGTTTTTGTATATTCTGAATACAAGTCCTTTATCAGATATGTGTTTTGCAAATATTTTCTCCCAGTCCATTACTTTTATTTTTTATTCTTCTAAAAATAAAGATGTTTTAGACAAGCAGTACCTCAGAAATTTGCCTCCCTTAAACTTTTTCTTAGGAAGCTACCAGAAGGTGTGCTCCATCAAAATGAGGGTGAGAACTAAGAAGGAAACATTAAATCCAAGAAATAATACAAAAAATAGACTAAAGTAATTTCTAGATTGATGGCAAAGGAAAATCCCAAGACAATCATTGTGAGTAAGCCTCGAGTATTGGTCTCCCACCCCAATGAGTGAAAGACAACCACTAGGGTACAAGAAGGAAATTAATACCTTTTAAATTTTATTTTTATGTTAGCCTTTTAAAATTTCTAATTTTGTTCGTGTTTCACAATGTGCATTCTACTTTATTATAGAAAAAGGATATATTTTATAAACATTAATAATACAAATATTGGAGGCATGTGCTTTTTAAAATAATTGATAACAGCCTATTATTTAAAAATCTAACCAGGTGCGGTGGCTCACGCCTGTAATCTCAGCACTTTGGGAGGCCGAGGTGGGTGGATCACCTGAAGTCAGCAGTTCAAGACCAGCCTGGCCAACATGGCGAAACCCCATCTCTACCAAAAATACAAAAAATTAGCCAGGCGTGGTGGTGCATGCCTGTAATCCCAGCTACTCGGGAGGCTGAGGCAGAAAAATCGCTTGAACCCAGGGGGCGGAAGTTTGCAGTGAGCCAAGATCACGCCATTGCACTGCAGCCTGGATGACAGAGCAAGACTCTGTCTCAAAATAATAATAATAATAATAATAATAATAATAAAGTAAAATATAAATCTAGAGACACCTTGCCTAGGGAGAACAAGTCCATAAGGGAGCAGGAGGTCAGAGGGCTTCAGAAGGAATTTTACACAATAAAATAGAACTGATAAATTAAATGACAGATTTGACTGTGTAGAAAATGATATAGAGTCATTTTACAGAGCTGTTAGAAAGTAGGGAGACATTGTGTGTCAAGAAATTTGAGCAAGCAAAAATGACAATTATTAACTCCAAGAAAAAATTAAAAATGCACAAGAAAATATAATCACAGTATATCACTTAGAGGTTGACAGTGAACAATATTCACAAAGTAATAATCATAGATATAACTGAATATGTACTTAGGTAAAAATTAAAATATAATTACATCAGGAAGATTCGAGAAAGAAAAGAGGGTAAAAATGAGCAGAAGTCCTCACTATATGTACTAAACTTCGTAAATGAAGAAATAATAGGATATTAATCATGTTTTTAAATATGGAGGCAAATTTCAAAATAAGCTGCTAGTGAAAACTGAAAGTAGCTCCTCTCGACAAGGACAAAGCAGGTGAGGGTGAGTAGAGAAAGCATCATTCATTCTGTTTTTATGCTATTTAGTACTATTTCATTTGTAGAATATTTGCATGAAATATTTGCATAGTACACCTTACTAAAAATTACTTTAAAAATTAGAGTAACCCATATGGAATATGTATATTAAATATTATTTTCAATAATAGTTAATAATATAGGAAAATATTCAAAATAGGGTGTTAAGTGAAACAGGGAGAAGAAAAGTGGATAAAATTTTTATAGCAAATATAAGTATTTAGATAAATTTAGCAAATTCCAAACATGCATCTCTCTTGTTAGTTTAAAATCTAACCAGTGGCAGGGCATGGTGGCTCATGTCTGTAATCCCAGCACTTTGGGAGACCAAGGTGGGAGGATTATCTGAGGTCAGGAATTCAAGACCAGCCTGGCCAAGATAGCGAAACCCTGTCTCTACTAAAAATACAAAAAAATTAGCAGGGCATGGTGGTGCATGCCTGTGATCCCAGCTACTTGGGAGGCTGAGACATGAGAATCGCTTGAACCCGGGAGGCAAAGGTTGCAGTGAGCCGAGATTATGCCACTGCACTCCAGCCTGAGTGACAGAGTGAGACTCCATCTCAAAAAAAAAATAAAAAAAAAAATCTAACCAGGCATGGTGTCTTACACCTGTAATCCCAACACTGGGAGGCTGAGACAGGCAGATCACTTGAGGCCGAGAGTTCAAGACCAGGTTGGCTAACACAGCAAAATCCTATCTCTACTAAAAATACCAAAATTAGCCAGACATGGTGGCATGCACCTGTAGTCCTAGCTACTCGGGAGGCTTAGGCAGGAGGATCTCTTGAACCAGGAAGGCAGAGGTTGCAGCAAGCAGAGGTCTCGTCATTGTACTCCATCCTGGACAACAGAGCAAGACTCTTTCTCAAAAAACAAACAAACAAAATTAGATGGAAATACATCAAAATACCTTTTAAAAATACATCAAAAGTAAATCTCATTGTATGATAAACTAAGGGCTACTTTAATCTCAGTTTTTATGTTTTTCTATTTTTTTAACCACTCACGATAAGATATATTACTTTCTTAGGCAAGAAGTGAACTTTTTAAGAACTTTTCAGACCTTCAATTACAATGGAAATTGCCAAATTGAAGTCAGGATTCTGATGTGCCCCAGACTACAGCAACCTGAAGGATACAAATTGGGTAGCATTAGGTCGTAACCTTCCTTATGCTGATTTTCACCCTGCCTGCTATAGTAGGACTCCTCTTCTGCAGAGAAGCCCCACCCACCCAAAATTTCTGGGTGTTCTTAGAGGCTGCCTCCAATGTCCTCATGAACAATCCTCTCTGGAGTGTCTGCCAGGGACCTCTGCCACCCAGCAGAAGCCCTGGAGACCTGGAGGTGACAGTATTGACCTGTGGCCTCTGGAGCTGTCAATCCTCCAAAATCTTGGCCCTACACCCATCCTGGGCTACAATCTATCTAGGTGCTATAAAAGCAATTCTGCCGAGACCTTGGGGTCTTATAGATATTTAGGTGAAATATCTCTAACACACACACACACACACACACAGACATACACACACACACACACACACACACACACAAACCCCACTGCAGGAATCAGGACACAGAACTGGGCCAAAGTGACAGATGCTGTTTCTTGCCTCTGCTTCTTCCCTGGGGCTTCAGGGTAGAGCCAGACGTGCCAGCCTGACTCTGACTCTGTCTTCCTTAAGTTTAGCTCGACTTCTTTCCTTGGGGGCTCCTTGGTGTGTCCATGGAACGAATTTGGTTGGGCTGCTCTACAGAACTGTGGAAATGCCCAGTCATGTCTGATTTCCACAGGAGAACATAGATAGGTGCCATTATGTACCCACATTTTATAGATGAAGACACTGTGGCACGGAGAAGTTGAATAAGTTGCTCAAGGTCACACAGCTAGTGAAGTAGCAGCCTGGATTCAGGACAAGTGTTCTCACCTACTATACTGCACTGACTTGGCAGCGTAGAGTGGAGCCTCTAACTCTGTGCCAGGCACCGTGTGACTACAGAGACCACTGCCCTCAGAAATTTTACCGTCTACTGATAACAACAACCACAGCTACAGATATTTGATGGGAAATTATAAGAATAATCTTATGCCTCCTTCCAGTCCCAACTAAATTAGCACCTCTTCCGTGTTAAGTGTCAGCCCTTCCATACAAGTGCCATCCCAGCAATGAACCTTCCTGGAGTCCCCCAGTCAGGATTGAATCTCATCCTGTTTCATACTCCCACAGCATTTTAACTGTAGAAAACATAACACTATCCAAGTGATTAATTTTACCTTCTCTCATTGGAGCATAGCTCTGTAAAGACAGGACCTCATCTAGCTGACCTTAATGTTTGCTGCAGTACTCACCGAAGCACCTTGCAGAGAGTCAATAATATATCTTTGTTGAGTTGCATTGACATTGTGCTGAGTGCTTAGTGGGCAGGCAATGATTGTTGATTGATTATGAAGTGGTGAACAATGCCTATAAAAGACCTCTTCACAGAAGGCCCTGTAGCATAAAGTATTAGGTTGAACTCTGTAAAATGGCCATTTTTATAAGCCAAATTTTTCAAATATTGACAATTTCACACGAGCCAATTCAACATAAGAAAAATAACCTGGCGGGGCATGGTGGCTCACGCCTGTAATCCCAGCACTTTGGGAAGCCAAGGCAGGAGGATCACCTGAGGTCAGGAGTTTGAGACCAGCCTGACCAACATGGAAAAACCCCATCTCTACTAAAAATACAAAAAGTAGCCACGTGTGGTGGTGTGCACCTGTAATCCCAGCTACTCAGGAGTCTGAGGCAGGAGAATCACTTGAACCTGGGAGGCAGAGGGTGCAGTGAGCCGAGATCATGCCACTGCGCTCCAGCCTAGGTGACAGAATGAGACTCTGCCTCAACAAAAAAAAAAGAAAAGAAAAGAAAAATAACCTAACCGGAATAGCCAATAAACCCTGGAAAGTGTTCCCTTGGAAGGTTTTGAAATCGCCCTTCTTGGATATCTTTTATAATCTTCCTACAGCTCTTAATATTAGGTTGGTATAAAGTAATGGCAAAACCAGCAATTACTTTTGCACCAACCCAATACTGTTTTTTTTGAAATACCCAGAAAGTTCAAATTTTAAACTATAAACCCTCAAATATCCAAAAGCCCAAATAACAGAGATGAAACTTGATTCTGACAACTTTGGTGAGCCATGAGACCCTAGGATCATGAGAACAGGGCCAATTGCCAACAGGCCACCAGAAGAGAAAGTGGTTTACCTAGCTGAGTATCTCCCATTCTTGGCCAAAAAGCAGGCTGAGACACTCTGGGTCCTGACAAATTGGAATTTCTATGTGCAGTAAATCCTTCTGTTCCCTGGCACCCTTTAGCAGATTGATCTGCCTGTATATTGATGTTTTGGGTGCCATCCTGACCTTTGGAAAGGATGTCAATAGTTGGGGGTTAGTCCAATAGATGAGAGTGTTCTGGAACTGGCAGCTTTCTTTTGTGTGACTGGAGCCTCTGGAACTGGAGGCAGCAGAGGTAGCTGACAATGTAATTTATCTACATTTCACCTGGAAACAGTATCATGTCTTTGAGCTCCCTGGAGACCCTAGTCTGGAAAAAGGCCCAAGATACCTGTCAGACCAAACAATGCCTATCATATTTTATTACATGGCATGCACGTCAGACTTTATGCTCCATTAGCAGAAGGTTCCATTTTCACTCCAGGAAGGTAGTTCAACATTACAACATCTTATCTTGTTCTTTCTTGTGTTTTTAATATAAACGGCCTTAAAATTTCCCACTTCATCCCCTACGCCCACTGCCCCAGGCATCTAGAAGCTATATTATCAGATTTTATAGTCTGAGTTAATGTGTCATTGTGAGATTCCCAATATATATGTGGTGTGTATTTTTTTAAAAAATACAACTACAGCCTGATAAAAAGAAGAAGTTTGCTCTCTAGTGGCTGACTTATAAAAGGCTCTGAAAACCACACAATAGGTTATCTTAGAAAAGGAGGACATCTAACAGCGATATCTATGTAACAAGGTCTGAGTAATCATTTTGTTTTTATTGATTTTTTTAATTTTCCTTACACTGAAAAACTACATGATAGCAACTATTTGTGGATAGCTTTTCCTATTAAAAAATTTTATATCATTAAGCTAATTTCAATTGTAAATTCTGAGAGTAGCAATTAGGTTTCTGGTGTTATATTAGCCTACTGTACCTTTAGAAAGCTCTATGGATTGGTTTAATACTGTATCATTAATGTCTATTACAGACACATTGCTTAATAATAGAATATCATTAGAGCTTTTTAAGCCATTTTTAGCTCTTTGCAGAAAGATTATATAAATTCAGAGAGAAACAGTATAATTATGAATATGATCCTAATTAATATCATTTTATTATTCCTTTTTCTACAGCAACTAAATTTAAAAAATTTTACTATGATATGAATTATAAAGCAAGGAAAAGATTTATCCTGGGTGCTTCTCTTTTTAGCTCTCCCTTCCTCACTCCGTTTTACTTTCCCATTTTATTCTCCCACAAATCCATTCCTTTCTCCCCAAGTCTATACTATTTTTTTCACTCTCTTCAGTATCCTCCATCAGAGAGTAGAAAACTGACATCACTGGTCCCTGAAGTTCCAGTCTTTGTTTCAAAAAAAAAGAGGTTACTTAGGAAGTTTTCTACCTCCTGCACAGTAATAAATACTTTAAGGAATTTTCAGATCCATAAATATTTTTATTCTTATGTTATCTGTGGGAAAGAAACCGTATAGCATAAAAGAGGCTTGAGCTTTTCAGGAGGTCAGTACTACAGTGGAAATAATGCACTAAAGAATGCAAAGAAGAGGGTTTTATGGGCTTGGGGAGGAGGACGTGGGGCAGTGCAAAAGGTTGTTAAGAAAGGGAGTGATGCAATCTGATTTACATTTTTGAAAATTATTCTGGCTGCTGTGTGGAGAAAGTACCATAACAAGCACAACAGTAGAAACAGGGAAACTTCTTTGGAAATGACTGCAGTCTTACAGGCAATAAAATATAGTTGCATGGACAAGGGTGATAACAGTAGTACTGTAAAAAGGGAATGGGGCCAGGTGCGGCAGCTCAAGCTTGTAGTCTCAGCACTTTGGGAGGCTGAAGCAGGTGGATCACTTGAGCCCAGGAGTTCAAGACCAGCCTGGGCAACAGAGAGAAACCCCATCCTGACAAAACACAAAAAAATTATCCAGGCATGGTGGTGGGCCCCTGTAGTCGCAGATACTCAGGAGGCTGAGGCAGGAGGATTGCTTGAGCCCAGGAGGTGGAGGTTGCAGGGAGCCAAGATCTCGCCACTGCACTCCAGCCTGGGTGATGGGAGTGAAACTCTGTCTCAAAAATAAAAAATAAAGGAATGAATTTCCAATTTATTTTAGAAGTATAAATGGTAACAGATTAGAGGTGGGGGTGGAGTGTGACTTTTGACTGAGCTACTAAGTGGATGGCAATACCACTTACCGGAATTAGGCTGTGAGGAAGGCATGTTGGGAGGGGGTGGCAGTGAGAATAATTTCTGTTTGTGTTGCCCATGGCTCAGTTTGCTATGTCCATTTAGGAGAAGATGTCAGGAGACGTCTGCACAAACAAGATCTCTTCTTGTTAGAAATCTGGAGATTAGGGGAGAGGTTAGGGCTATTGATTTATACTTAGAAGTCTTCAAGGTCAGGTGCAGTGAATCAGGCCTGTAATCTCAGCACTTTGGGAGGCCAAAGTGGGAAGATCACCTGAGCCCTGGAGTTTGAGGCTGCAGTGAGCTGTGATCGAGTCACTGCACTCTAGCCTGGGTGACAGAGCGAGACCCTGTCTCAAAAGAAGAGGAAGAGGAGGAGGAGGAGGAGGAAGAAGGAGGAGGAAGAAGAAGGAGGAGGAGGGAGGAGGAGGAAGAAGGAGGAGGAGGAAGAAGGAGGAGGAGGAGGAAGAAAGAGGAGGAGAAGGGAGAGGAGAAGGAGGAAGGAGGAGGAGGAGGAAGAGGAGGAGAAGGGAGAGGAGAAGGAGGAAGGAGGAGGAGAAGGGGAGGAGAAGAAGGAAGGAGGAGGAGGAAGAGGAGGAGAAGGGGGAGGAGAAGGAGGTGATGGAGGAACAGGAGGGGGAGAAGGTGGAGGAGGAGGAAGAAGAAGAAGAGGAGGAGGAGGAAGGAGAAGATGAAAAAGAAAAACAAGAAGGAGAAGAAGGAGGAGGAGGAAGAGGAGAAGAAAAGGAGGAGGAGGAAGAGGAGGAAGTCTTCAAGATATAAGTGATATTTAAAGATGAGATCCTCAAGGAGAGAATTTGGATAAAGAAGAGAAGAGGCCTTGGTCTGATCCTAGGGCACAGGCAATTGAAACAGAGAAGGGAGGAAGGGTGAGTCAGGAAGAGCAGTGGCCAGCAACAGAAAGGAGAGCAGAAGACAAGTGAAGCAACCCTGGAGAGAGGTCGGCGAGAGGAGGACACAGAAGACATCAAAGCTGGCAATGCAGAGGTCACAGGTAATCTTGACAATAGCCCCTTCAATGGAGTGATGGGGACAGAAGCCCATCTTATTCTAGCACTAACCCAGCATATGGGCCAACAGAATTCTTTTCTCCGTGCAAATACGCAAGACAGAAAAGAACTAGTAATTGACGCAAAGTATCTGGGAGACTTTTCTTTTGATAGATAGTTAAATTGACTCAAATTTTATCTGAAATCATCCTCTTTGAACCCTTTTAAAGTCAAATTGGGCAGGGAAACGGATTCTTGGATGTCAGAAATCGAGTTATATACCATTGCACAAAGTAAATCATCTTCCCCACAGAATAGATAATGAAGTAAAAGGAAACTGAGGGCCAGGCGCAGTGGCTCACGCCTGTAATTCCAGCACTTTGGGAGGCTGAGGTGGGCAGATCACGAGGTCAGGAGATCGAGACCATCCTGGCTAACACAGTGAAACCCCGTCTCTACTAAAAATACAAAAAAAAAAAAATTAGCCGGGTGCGGTGGCGGGTGCCTGTAGTCCCAGCTACTCGGGAGGCTGAGGCAGGAGAATGGCGTGAACCCGGGAGGTGGAGCTTGCAGTGAGCCAAGATAGCGCCACTGCAGTGCAGCCTGGGTGAAAGAGCGAGACTCTGTCTCAAAAAAAAAAAAAAAAAAAGGAAACTGAGAACTGAGATACAGGATAAAATAAGGAGGGAAGGGGAAATTCGACCTAGCAAATGTAAAAAGACACAGGAAGAGAGAAGGAGAGGGGAAAAAAAGAGGAAGAAAGAAGATATAAATATGAAAGGAAAGAAGTAGAGGTGGACTTTTTATCCTTTCGGCATACCTCAAAATGAAATTTGAACTATCTGTCAATCTCAGAGGAAACAGTACCAGACAGAATAAATATGGAAAACATTTCTACTTCAGACCATAGGCCAAAGACTGGGGAACAAGGGAAGGGAGGAGCACATTAAAGGTGAGGCAGGCAGTTAGTGAGGAAACAGGGCATGACTACTTGCTTTTTCGCACTCCTGTAATGGGTCTTTGTTCAATTCACATTGCAGTTTATGCAGTGTAATGCCCAGTAATTATATGATGTTGAAGACTACTGGGCTTCACTGTCAATGCTTGTTTGTGCTAACTCCACGGACCTTAGAGGCTCTCGAAGATACCGATGGTCAAGTAGGGGTGATGCCAGAACCCTCTAACTGGTCTTAAGATCACACTTCTCATTTCTACCCGGCCTCCACCACCAGGCAACACCATCCTTCACAACCCCAGTCTCCTCTCACCAGGGGCCCCAGCTGTGGGTGCGCCTGAGACCCAAAAGTGGAAGCCTCTCTTTATTTGGTTTCCATCTGGTGTTGAGCTGCTGTTTCACCTGACCATTTCTCTATCACTCCAGAAACTCAAAGACATCACCCTTCAGGCTCCAACTTGTTTCTTTTTTTTTGCTTTATGGCCACCAATTATTTCACTGTTATTAAAAATTTCAGCCACCATAATCCCAGCACTTTGGAAGGCCGTGGCAGGATGGCTTGAGCCCAGGAGTTTGAGACCAGCCTGAACAATATGCCGAAATCCTGTCTCTAGAAAAAATTTAAAATTTAGCCAGGCATGGTGGTGCATGCCTGTAGTCCCAGCTACTCAAGAGGCTGAGGTGGGAGAATCACTTGAACCTGGGAGGCTGCAGTGGGCTGTGTTCATGTCACTGCACTCCAGCCTAGATGACGGAGAGAGACACTGTCTCAAAAAAACAAAACAGCAAGCAAAAATTCAGAGCCCTCTATAGGAGTGGGAAAGCAAGTAGCACACCTCAGTTCCCTGAACCAAACAAGCACATGCATAGTCAAAGGAGGTCAAGTGTGTTTTCCTTCTCCTGCAGAGAAGCATGGGATGGTGACAGGAAGCTTCCTCCTCCAGAAGGAAGGAGGTGATGTGCAGTTCATTAGTAATGACGTCTTGAAAGAAAATAATGGTTAAGGAAATGCCATTAAAATTGTTTCGTAGGCCAGGTGCAGTGGCTCACACCTATAATCCCAGCACTTTGGGAGGCCAAGATGTGCAGATCACTTGAGGTCAGGAGTTCGAGATCAGCCTGGCCAATGTGGTGAAACCCCGTCTCTACTAAAAAAACAAACAAAACAAAACAAAAATTGTTTCGTGACTTCTGTCTCTTATGCAGTTTAGAAGGGAAAAATCAAGAAAAGGATCAGGATTAACATTATTTGGTGGATAACTGCCCAGAATATACCAGCAATATTGCTTTTCTCAGTCTACTGTGCTCTCATTCCTGAAGCAATTAGGCAGGAGAGACTATCCCTAGAATCTTCAATCAGAATGTTCTAACTTCAACCAGAATGTTCAAACTTCAACCAGAATGTTCTTGGGAACTCTTCTGGTTTCTTACTAAATTAATTTGAAGAAGTTAATTTAGTGCAATGGCACGATCTGAGCTCACTACAACCTCCACCTCCTGGGTTCAAGCAATTCTCCTTCCTCAGCCTCCCAAGTAGCTGGAATTATAGGCATATGCCACCACGCCCAGCTAATTTTTGTATTTTTAGTAGAGACAGGGTTTCACCATGTTGGCCAGGCTGGCCTCAAACTCCCGACCTCAGGTGATTGACCCGCCTGGGCCTCCCAAAGTGTTGGGATTACAGGCATGAGCCACCGCACCCGGCCTATATTGCAAACTAATTCTAGCAAGTTGTGCTAAGTCTCTTCTCCATCCCAGAAAAAATAAAAAATTAAAATAGTTATCTCATATTGCAGAAGCTTGGCTTGAAAAAGAGATAAAGGGGGCAGCCAGGGGTTAGCAATTACTTTATACAATGACAGTAAGACTCACATTCTCTCCCAGTCCTTATGGCTCCAAGTAAACATCTGATTTCCCTCAACATTTACACACTGTGGTTTCTATGGTTTTGGATGTTTGTATTTCAAAATGACATTAAGAAGGAATAGGCATAAGGGTATGGAAGAACAGGAAAGGTAAAGGAAAACAACTTTTACAGGTCATTCAGATTTCTGAACAGTTCCAAGGAAGAAATAAGCCAGGTAAAAACATGTGCTTTAATACAGCACCCAAACAGCAGTGAAGGCACCACTATGTGAGGCACATATGTAGAATCCCAGTTCACCCTCCAAATTACAATAGATTCTCAAGAGAGATTGGTCCAAAGGTAGTGAGTTATCTCAATTGGCTGTTCACAGTCAGTTACAGATCACACTCCTTGTTCTACTCTTTCCTCCCAACTCACTACTGCATGTGACTAGTCTTACAAAAAGAAAAAAAGAGAGAGTGCATGATTCTGTATTGTCTTACAGTATACAAGAAAAGATGAAGTATATAGGCTAGGGATTAAATTTGGGAGTAATCAAAGTAGGGGAAAATCCACATTCTGTGATATATTTTGTTTATTACAACCGTTGCTAAGGAAACCACTTCCTATCCATACACTGCATATATTTCCCCTATTTGTTATTCTCACAAAGTGCACAGTACTACGTTTAAAACATGAGAACAAGAGCCTGGTAACATACACTGAGGGACAGTCAAAGCTCTTAAATAATAAAGAAGACATTAATGAGGTTGTCCCAAAGGTCAGGGACCAAAGTGCATATAGCAGAAAGAAAAATCTACTCTTTATTTTTAGTATTTATAGTCCAATCCAAGCTAGGGAGCGATACACTTTCATGAATGCCTTTGAATATCAGTGAAGAGGTGTCTATTTCCATGGCTCTCTCTCCATCAGGCAAGGGTGGTGGAACTCATTCTTCATACAATCACACAGAATATGAGAGCTGGAAGAGCACCAACCTAATCTACACTCCTCGTTTTACAGGGAGAAAGCAGAGACTTGCCAAGGTAACAAGGCCATTTCATGGCTAAACCGGGACTTGAAGTCATTTTCTGACTCCTAACACAGGAAACAGAATTCAGGGAGTGCTGTCTGATGGCCGGAATCTAAAGACTCATCGAATCTTAGAGTGACATAACTTCTTCAGGTCTTTCAAGTTCAACTTGCCCTAAATTGCCGAAGTTTCATTTTTATTCACACTACGAATTCAAACAATTGTGACTCCTTGCTTAATCCACTAAAAAATATCTATGCAGAGCTCACTGTGTCTGAGGAGACAACAGAGGTTAAATGTAGTTCAGAACTCACTGTAACAGACATAATCACAAAACTTGTTCAACTCTCAAGAGTACATTAAGGCTGGCAGAAACATGCTCCCAAAGCTTTTCTCAAGGTTCTAGAAACTGTTAGCTCACTCTTTCTCTCTTCCTCTTCTCTCTCCAGTTTCCTCTCATTGTGACTTTGTGACATCCAAAGAGATGTCTTCTAAAGGAGAGAAAAAATAAGGGAAGGAACTGGAAACAGCCAAGAAACAACCTAGAGAAGAACCTGACCCTTGATGTGATAACACAGTTGATGATGATGATGATGATGATGATGATGATGATGATGGTGATGATGATGGTAGTGGTGAAAATAATTTTGTACCAATTTGTCTTTCCATTGCTGAAACTCAGTATTGGTTTGTTTTTTTTTTTTTTTGAGATGGAGTCTAGTTTTGTCTCCAAGGCTGGAGCGCAGTGACGCAATCTCGGCTCACTGCAACCTCTGCCTCCCAGGTTCAAGAGATTCTCCTGCCTCAGCCTCCCAAGTAGCTGGGATTACAGGCACCCACCACCATGCCCAGCTAATTTTTGTATTTTTAGTAGAGATGGGGTTTCACCAAGTTAGTCAGGCTGGTCTTGAACTCCTGACCTCAAGTGATTCACCCGCCTTGTCCGCCCAAACAGCTAGGATTACAGGCTTGAGCCACCACACCCAGCTTCAATGTTATTTTACACAGCTATGACAAACTGTAGTTATCTAATTATTTTTTTCCCTAAGAAATGCCTTAGACTCCTTGAAGTTAATTAGAAGCTCCCAAACATTAAATATATACTCCTCTTTTATTTGCCAGAATTACTGCATTTTCCTTTTCACAAATGCTTGGATTGAATGTATTTTAGTACAGTGATATTTACCAATGTGTCAAATGTCCATCAGCCCTGGGAAAGCAGTCCTGTTCATATGTTGTCTGAAATCCATGAGTCTCTGTACTCTCTGCCACCCACTCCACCATTAAACGCACACAAACACCACAGAATACCATTCTGCCTCAACCTTCTGGAATGTTTTTTAAATCCAAGAATTATGTTGCATGACATACTAAACCACTCATGCACTTAAAATATAATTAAAATTTCTCTACACTGGATGTTTTTCCTTTATAGCCCCATCTCTGAATTTGGGGCAATAAACCTGCTTCCCTTTATCAGCACACTTGGCCTTGGGCTAAAGCGGGGGTACACACCAGAAGATAAGACAAAAGCAAGAGAAGCCTTAGAAACCAAGCTGACTTTGAATTATTTTGTTTGTCTACACCTGTGCTTTCTTTTGTTTTTTGTTTTTTGTTTTTTGTTTTGAGATGGAGTCTCACTGTGTTGCCCAGGCTGGAGTGCAGTGGCATGATCTTGGCTCACTGCAACCTCCACCTCCCGGGTTCAAGCAATTCTCCTGCCTCAGCCTCCTGAGTAGCTGGGATTACAGGCATGCGCCACCACGGCCGGCTAATTTTTGTATTTTTAGTAGAGAAGGCGTTTCACCATGTTGGTCATGTTGGTCTCGAACTCCTGACCTCAGGTGATCTGCCCACCTCGGCCTCCCAAAGTGCTGGGATTACAGGCGTGAGCCACCACACCCTGCCACACCTGTGCTTTTGAGATGACGTACCACTGGTAATACCATCAGCTGTTTGTTCCAAATGTATTTCTTATCATATGTTCAAAAACTTAATGTTGGTTCTTAGAAGCCAACTGAGAAACTAGTATCTCTGTTGCAAATGCAGCCAGAATGACTGTAGTTTCACTTCATTAATCACTGGAAGATGTGTGATATAAAACATTATAAAATGTATAAAACCTTTCCTCAATAGCAGTTATCCATAAAACAGTATCTTTTATTTGTATAAAGATTTGTACTTTTGGGCCTGGTGTGGTGGCTCATGCCTGTAATCCCAGCACTTTGGGAGGTCAAGGCAGTGGGGGGGATCACCTGAGGTCGGGAGTTCGAGACCAGCCTGACCAACACAGAGAAACCCCGTCTCTACTAAAAATACAAAATTAGCTGGGCGTGGTGGCACATGCCTGTAATCCCAGCTACTAAGGAGGCTGAGGCAGGAGAATCGCTTGAATCTGGGAGGCGGAGGTTGCAGTGAGCTGAGATCACACCACTGCACTCCAGCCTGAGCAACAAGAGTGAAACTCCGTTTCAAAAAAAAAAAGATTTGTACTTTTGAAAATATTTTCTTGGACCAGGCACGGTGGCTCACACCTGTAATCCCAGCACTTTGGGAGGCCAAGGTGGGCGGATCACCTGAGGTCAGGAGTTCAAGACCAGCCTGACCAACATGGAGAAACCCCGTCTCTACTGAAAATACAAAATTAGCCAGGTGTGGTAACGCATGCCTGTAATCCCAGCTACTCAGGAGGCTGAGGCAGGAGAATCGCTTGAACCTAGGAGGTGGAGGTTGCAGTGAGCCAAGATTGCGTGATTGCACTCCAGCCTGGGCAACAAGAGAGAAAATCTGTCTCAAAAAAAAAAAGAAAAGAAAAGAAAATATTTTCTCATAATAAGTAGTTAATATTTATTGAATACTTATTATCTGTCAAACATTGTTTTAAATGTCTTACACAGCACATTTAATTAGCTTGTCCACATTTTAAAGAAGAGAAAACCAAGACATTATTTTCTATGCAAACTTTAGTTGCCCTTGTATAAATTAAGAATTATTTCACTTGAGTCTTCATCAATTCGTAAAAAAGATCTACAGCTTTTGGTCTCATGCTATTATACTTCATCTGAAACCATAAGAAACCCAAAATCAGCTTATTTTCTCTTGGGGAAGATATTATATATTCAGTTTATTTGTTTGAGTATGAAAATATAGAGAAAGTCCCAAATTTTCATATATAAAGGCCAAATGCCAATTACTATCTGTAAAAGAAAAGAACAGTTTGTAAGTTAAAGGCTTACGCTTCTACTAGTTCTATCTGACTTCAGGCAAATTGTTATTGTAAATAAAATCTCTGCCTTGAACAGAACAGAAAGAGGATTTGTTTAACATAGATCTTGAGCAAACTACAAAACTTTAGGAATTCTCTGACTAAGCAAGCCAGTGGACTTCTCTTAAAGAACTGGCCTTCAAGATAGTAGGCTAAAAAAACAAAACACATGTATTTCATCTATTTTTCCTCTTCTCACTGCAAATGTTTTGGATATGACCTTTAGCACTAGCTCGTGTGTGTCTGTGTTTATGTCTGTGTGTTCAGAGAGATAGAGAAACAGATGGACAGTAAGAATACTAAGCCCTGGGAGAGATAATCTGGCCATTTGCAACTGGAAGTCAGATTATTTATTTTAAAATTCAGGGAAATATTTAGGGTAATTCTAAATTCATAATATTATTAATTTTAACTTGAGATACGTTAAAAAAAAAAACCCTCCCTAATACTAGAGAAGTTAGTGCTGCTGACTTAATTCATCAAAGTAAAGTTGCTTAAATACCTTAATTTAGTCAGGTTCTCAGTTTGCAGAAGCGCAGGCATGTACCTTATTTATCCTTTTATCTCCTGTAATGAATAGCATCACAGCATGACTTGGAGAAAGCACAAGGTAAGAAAATTGAACAGCTGAGTTCTAGTTCTTGGTTGTCCAGCTAATGAGCTTGTCCGTGGAGATCCTACTATAACACAAACTATGACATTCTCAAAGCTGAGCACATCATCTTGACATATAACGAGGATGCAGTAATCATTTGTATTAATAAGTGAATGAGGAAATCTGTAATTCTGGTAGGTAATCACAAATATTTCTCTGAATTGGAGTCAGGGGTGATATACCATTTATATTCTAATACAGTCAAGATGAAAATTGTCCTAGGCCTTCAGAATGTGTTCAGGAATTTTTGGAGAGAACTCAACTGGTCATTTGCAGATAAATGCTCCTATTTATAAATAGGGATGAAAATTAACATTTCTCATTAAACTCCTCCTCTTCCCTACCTTCAAGCCTGCAGGAAGATTTATAGCCTCCATTTTACTAAATAAGAAATTTGGCCGAGCACGGTAGCTCACGCCTGTAATCCCAGCACTTTGGGAGGCCAAGGTGGGCAGATCACTTAAGGTCAGGGGTTCAAGACCAGCCTGGCTAATATGGTGAAACCCTGTCTCTACTAAAAATACAAAAATTAGCCGGGCATAGTGGCTTGTGTCTGTAGTCCCAGCTACTTGGGAGGCTGAGGCAGGAGAATTGCTTGAATCCAGGAGGCGGAGGTTGCAGTGAGCTAAGATGGAGCCACTGCACTCCAGCCTGGGCGACAGAGCAAGACTTTGTCTCAAAAAAAGAAAAAAGAAAAAAAGGAAAAAAAGAAAAGAGAAGAAAAAGAAAAAGAAACTAAAAATCAGAGAAATTCAGTAATTTGCTCAAGTTCACATTAGCTAGCAAATGGGTGAGCCAGAATTGAACCCAAGACTGACAGATTCCAGAAAGACCAATTTCTTTCTACTATATTTTGCCACCTCGACATTTCCGTTAACATGTGTACTAAGGGAATACAGCTCCTGGGGGGCAGGAAATGAGTTCTGTCCACCATTATATAACTAGGGCTAGCACAGTGATGAATAAAAATCTATTGAATGAAGCTACTCATGGTCAACAACACCCAGCCCACCTGAGAAATGTGCCCTGGACAATGTTCAGTCCTCAGGGCAGCTGGACAGAGTGCTATCCGTAAGTAACCTCATCTGTTACCCAAGTTTGTCTACAAATGTTATCATTTTCTCGGCATGCCACACTGTAGGAAAGATTGGGAAGGCTTGCACAACTTATCAATGTCAGTGAGGCAAGTTATGTGCTCATAGCAGTAAGAGTGATTTTTCAGGGCCGCAAGCAGTGGCTCACGCCTCTAATCCCAGCCCTTCAGGAGGCCGAGGCTGGTGGATAGCTTAAGCTCAGGAGTTCGAGCAGCCTGGGTTACATGATGAAACCCTACCTCTACAAAAAATACAAAAATTAGCCGTACATGGTAGCATTCGCCTATAATCTCAACTACTCAGGAGGCTGAAGTGGGAGGTTCCCTTGAGCCTGGGAGGTGGAGGTTGCAGTAAGCCAAGATCCCTCCACTGTACTCCAGCCTGGGTGACAGTGAAACCCTGTCTCAAAGAAAAAGAAAAAGAAAAAAAAGAGTGGCCAGGAAGAGAGGATTTCTTCACTTTTTGAGTTCTACAAGTTAGGCCTGTCCACAGTGAAGTGGAAACCAAGAAAACCAATGGAGGCCATGATAATGGATTACCTGAATCAGGAATGGAGAAAGGGTTCCTTGGCAAGGGTGAGAGAGAAGAAACCCCCTACCTGAAGCCAAGAAGTCAGAAATGGGAGGGGATCATTAAATTTGTTAAATGGAACTTAAAATTTTTCTGGTGTGGATGGTAAAATAATTATCCCATCAGAACTGTGGATGGGATTGGAAGACAGGAAGAGGGGCAGCAATGTGAGCTCTCTAGGACTAGGGCTCAAATTGGTTTTGCCTAAGTAATACAGAAAACTATGATGTATCTTAACAGAAGATCCAAGCCCCTTGCATTATTCTTCACAATGACAGTAGTTGCCATTAGTTATGTATACAGCATATCATGTACCAGGCATCTTTACATACACCTATAATCTCATTTTTAAAATCTCACATAACTCTCTAAAGTGCATAAGTCCCCACTTACACATCAGAAATCTGCATCTCAGAGAGGCTGAGTAACTTGCCCAGTGTTAAATCCCCGATGAGGAGCAGCCAGGACTCCACCTCAGGCTGTCTGACTGGGAAACCCATAGCTTGCCATCTCTCCCACAAAAGCTCTTTCTGAGAGGCAGATATCCCCCCTCCATCTATCTCAACAAACATCTTCAAATGAGAAAAAGTGGGGCAAAGACTTATCTAATTCCCAAAGCCCTGTTATAACTTAACCAATTAATGATGGCGGAGTGCTTTGAAAATGCCAATGCTGCACTCTGACTGCCTGGGCTTTGTTGGGGCTTTGAGGCCTCCTCTTCCCCAGCTTCACCCTCAAACATTGGCCTTCTTTGCTTATTCTAAACTCTCCCTAGGCAAGATTCCTTTTCCCTATCCATCTTACCGAACATGTCATACTAGATGTCCCACAAGCATTTTAACTTAACACTTCCCAAGCCGAACCTATTTTCTTCCTCCTCGGAGCCTCCCAACTTAACCCATGCGATGAAAGGCTCCACAGAGCTTCTGTTTCCCACAATGGCCTCTCATAAGGATATCAAGAGGAGCAGGGAGCCCCATTCTTGGGAGGAGCCTTCAGAACCCTTGGTTGATGGGATAGTTGAAAAGCACTTCACATTAGCACTGTCTCCTGCAAAGCTCCTGGTTAATAAAGGGTGGGAGATGGACCTTAAACTAACAAAAGTGTCTCAATAATTTTTATAAAACATGCTGAGCAGAAAAACGGGTAAGAGAAAGCCTGTTTCTTTCAAAGAATCATGAATTGCCTTGGAATGATTTGAGTGGCATAAATTGAGTGGCATAAATTGAGTCTCTGATAAAAGACTAGAAAAAAAGAAACAAAATTTCCCAAATAAATACTGATGAATAATTAAAAGTACCTATCACCGCCTAGGCTGCTGAGCCACCACCTTCTTACCGAGTTATAATTTGACCACAAATCCAGAAAAAAAAGAATGCTTGAAACAGAAGCCTTTCGTCTTTCTTTTCTTTTTTTTCTTTCTTTTTTACTATCTCTGAGACAAACCCAAACGGGGCACATCTGAAAAGACAGATTGATTGAACAATATACAGTTCATTGTGTGTGCTGGAGGAAGAGAGTGTACTGATACAAGAAGATGGAGGAGGGAGAAGCCTGGAGACACACAGTTACAGGAATTGCTCTGCAGTGCTGCGGTCAATTTTAATTTTGCTTCCATGTTTATATCAGAGCACAATTCATGAAGGCATGTTTTCCCAAGTTCCATCTCTCATCTTCCGTACTCTTCCCCTACTTCATCACATTATCAAGCCCAGGGTTGTGTATTAGTTAGCTTTCAGTATGTAATCACCACTCCAAATCCTAGTGGCTTAAAACAACAGCCATTTATTTAGTTCATAGTTCCGTGGATTGGTCAGCAATTCGGGTTGGACTCCACTGGATTACAGTCATGCTGCTTCCTAGCTAGGTGGCTCTATTTCTGAAGCTAAGGTGGTCAACAGAGGCTACAGGGATATCTGACCCATCATCATCCTGCAGGCTAGCCTAGACTTGTTCTTGAATGCCTCACATGGTTCCAAGCGGAAGAGCAGAAGTACATAAGGCCCCTTGAAGACTAAGCTCAAAAGTGGCTTAGTTCACTTCCCTAGCATTCTATTGGCCAATGCATGTCACAAGTTCAGCCAAATTCAGGGGTCAAGGAAATAGACATCATCTTTGCATGGGAGTAGCTGCAGCTACATTGCAAAGGGTCATGGATTTAGAGAGGGAAATAATTATGGCCCTTTTTTTAAAAAAAAACAAAAAACTATGCATCAGGGGTTTGGGGAAAGGGCCGCCATTCCTGTTCCTTTCCTTACATCTTACTCTGCTTTTCTCGTCCCTGTCTACTCAGCAACTCACCCAAATCTCCTCAAGTTTTTGCTTCTCAACTCTGCAAAACTCTTCTGAAATGATCTGGTCCACAAGATTTTAGACAGCTATCTCTCTCTGCTTAGCATTTTTCTGAATGTCAAATATCTTGCTGAGACAAGACAAATAACATTAGGAAAATAACAGACTTCCAGAGCCTTAGGAATCCAGTGTGGGTTTATTTTTTTCTAAATTAACAATACGGTTTTCATAGAATCCAAAACCCAAACCACTCTGATATTCTTGGCACACTATTTGTTCTCAATAGCTTCAAGCTTACTTTTAAATCCTTTGTGATCCTACTGGAAATCATTAAACAGTGAGTCATAGAAACTCTCTGATGGCCTCCAATAATTATTTTACCATCCACACCAGAAAATTTTTAAGTTCCATTTTACAAGTTTAATCTATTGCTGAGATTATTTGTTGGGAGGGTCTCAATTTTTTCCTTACTGTGTCTCCATGAGGAGCCTCAGGGTCAGTGAGTCCCTGGCACTCAAAGCCCTTTGAGGGCCATCTGCTATGGTATGATAAACCAAGATGCCTCCTGAAAAACACTCATTGCTGCTGCTACTGCCCTTTTGTACATACTGGAATTTGTTCTGAGATGTCCCTCGCTTCTCCTTTTATAAATATCCTGCTTTCAGAGCTTCAAAACAGAAGATCATTCTTAGCTCAAAGCTGGAGCTTGTGCTAGGGAATTGAGCTGCTTAAACCCAGGTCTCCATGTATATCTGAGTGCTTAATAAACATTGAAAATGCATAGCACCAAGCTCCACAATTCAAATCACAGAAATTACTTGAAAAGACTTGTCGAATTTCTTTGCAAGTTTTTAACATATCTTCATCTCCTTTACCAATTGTTATCTTCCTTCTTGTCCCAAAGAGGCAGCCCTACTCCTCTTAATGACCCATCCCACTGTGTCTTTATATCACCCCATCCACACCACAAATATCACACCAATAGTTTCCCCTCTCTTCTCTGAATTTTAATCTCTCCTACCTTAGATCTATGCCATCTGCCTACAGACATGATCAAGAGTTTCTGTGCCCAAAATAAGCTTTCTTTCAACTGACCTGCTGCTGTATTTTGGCGGCCTCTCTACCCTTCACACCCCCACTTCACCTCCTATCCACAACTAAGCACACTATAATTTGTCTTCAGCTCCCCACCACTCCACTGAATAAACAATGGACAAATCAGATGACCTCTTCTCAGTCTCCCACTTGTCCTCTTGACAGCAAGTCATTCTTTATAACAGTATCGGGCCGGCATGGTGGCTCACGCCTATAATCCCAGCACTTTGGGAGGCCAAGGTGGGCAGATCACCTGAGGTAGGGAGTTCGAGACCAGCCTGACCAATGTGGTGAAACCCTGTCTCTATTAAAAATACAAAATTAGCCAGGCATTGTAGCACATGCCTGTAACCCCAGCTACTCAGGAGGCTGAGGCAGGAGAATCACTTGAACCCAGGAGGCAGAGGTTGCAGTGAGCCAAGATTGCACCATTGTACTCCAGCCTGGTCAACAAGAGTGAAACTCCATCTCAAAAAAATAAACTAATTAATTAATTAATAACAGTCTACTTCGTTAAGCTTCATTAAGAAGTCAAGAGACTTCTGAGACACTGCCTTCTCCTAAGTCTCCTCCAACTTCTCTGTCTGCTCTTTCCTGGTTTCTTCCAGAGACTCCTCTTCCTCCACTTCAGTCTCAAACATTGGCCTTCTTTGCTTATTCTAAACTCTCTCTAGGCAAGATTCCTTTTCCCTAACCATCTTACTGAACATCTCATACTAGATGTCCTACAAGCATTTTAACTTAACACTTCCCAAGCCAAACTTATTTTCTTCCTCATCACAGCCTCCCAACTTAACCCATTCCTCTTCTTGCATTCCTCATCTTAGTTAACAGAAACACCATTGATTGTCTCCCCAGTATTCATTCACTCTTTCTATAGTAATAAAAGTTTTATCTGTGTATACAGCTATCTAGTTAAAGACCACATTTCCCACAATCCCTAGCAACTAGGTGTGGTCATGTGACTAGGTTATGGCAAATGGGATGTGAGCATAAGTAGTGCAACTTCCAGGTCATGCCCTATTAGCCAATGTGTATTCTGTTGCCTACAACTAAGAATCTTGAACAATACAGTAATTGGTACTAAAAGTAAAGTTTATGAGTTTGGGGTTTTCAGTCATCAGCTCATCCCAATTGTCCACATTCCAATCCTAAGGGTCCTACTCTTCCCTATCAGTGCCCTTATCTTTACTTGAGAGACCTGGCAAGACTGAATTCAACCTATATCGTAATTCAGCAACTCACAGGATTAGACTCTGGATATGATTTTCAGCTACATAAATCCTTTACTATAAAAGATTTTTAAAATTCTTCTAGGATAATATTAGAAATTTATTGGTATTGTTGTCATCTACTGAGCTGAGAATTTAAAGCTTGAGACTGTTACTTTCTTTTTTTTTTCTTTTGAGACGGAGTCTTGCTCTGTTGCCCAGGCTGGAGTGCAGTGGCGCAATCTTGGCTCACTGCAAGCTCCACCTCCCGGGTTCACGCCATTCTCCTGCCTCAGCCTCCCGAGTAGCTGGGACTACAGGCGCCCGCCACCACGCCTGGCTAATTTTTTGTATTTTTAGTAGAGATGGGGTTTCACTGTGTTAGCCAGGATGGTCTTGATCTCCTGACCTCGTGATCCACCTGCCTCAGCCTCCCAAAGTGCTGGGATTACAGGCGTGAGCCACTGCGCCTGGCCTGTTACTTTCTTTCCTTACATTCTCCAGGGCACTTTGGAGAAGTAAGCCAAACCCACAGGTCTTATATTCATCATGTTCCCTCCATAATTATTTCTTGCAATGAATAGCCACTTACTCACAAAGATTTACACAGGTGATAATTTAAGTAACTCTTTTACCACAGGTAACAAGAACTATCAATATCTCATATTTTAATAATAACTGACAAGGCAGGCAGATCACCTGAAGTCAGGAGTTCAAGACCAGCCTGACCAACATGGTGAAACCCCATCTCTACTAAAAGTGCAAAAATTAGCCAGGTGTGGTGGTGGGCACCTGTAATCCCAGCTACTCAGGAAGCTGAGGCAGGAAAGTCACTTGAACCTGGGAGGCAGAGTTTGCAGTGAGCCAAGATCATGCCACTGCACTCCAGCCTGGGCAAAAAGAACAAAATTCTGTCTCAAAAAATAATAATAATAGTAATAATAATTGTTATTGCCCTCAAAGTCTCACCCAGTATGTATTCAATTCTAAATTTCCCATTTCCTTGTAGGTTTGTCTAGAGTGAATGTGTAGGAAAAATGGTGTACATGAGTGTCTGGGTATCAAAGGAATAGACTACAGTAAAGAATGCTAGTTCCCTATCCCTGCATACATTTTTCCCCTCCCTCCTTAGTATTATTTTTGGGATGGCAAAATAGACAGCTAAAAGTCACATTCCCAGGACCTCTAGCTGCTGAGAATGGTCATATGTCTAAGTTCTGCCCAATGAAACAAAGTGGAAGAATCATTTGGGACTTCTGGGAATCCTGCTTTGTGGGAATTGTCTCAGTAGGGTAGAATCCTTTTTTGCCCTTCTGTCTTTCCTCTTGTTTCTGGCCTGCATCACAGATGTGATGCCTGGTCCCCCAGCAGCCATCTTGGATTCTAAGGTGATCTTGAGAATGAAAATCATGGACTAAAAGAGTGAGATAGAAAGATAGAAGATGCCTGTGTTCTGGATGCCTGCGGAGCCTCAATGCCTACTTTGACACTTCACTTACATGACAGATAAATTAAATCCTGTCTTATTTAATATTCTGTCATTTGGGGGTTTTATGTCATATGCAGGCTCACTTAATCCTCGCTGATATATTGAATAAATGTTTTAAGGACAAGAAGATAAAGGAAACAGCATCTTAGTAATAAAAGAGTGCAGAACTAACAGCAAAGCTGCTCCAACCCAAGAATGTCCCTCACCTAAAGAATGACTTTTGTTTGACCTTTTAAAATTAATCCTGTAAAATGACTCCATTATATTATCCTCATCTTTCAGTTGAGATAATCCAGGCAATAAGTGTTTAAAGGAATACTTCTAGAATTATGCAACTATGTGGCAGAAACATAACCAAAATGCAGAGTACATTTGCCTGTATATGTAGTCCCCATAGTCACCTAATGCAAGTATCAAAAATATAAGAAGAAAGCCATAACAAAAACAGCTACTCCCCTCCTATATGACTAGGACCAGTTAAGATGATTTACCTCCTGGCACCTGTTCGATAGGCTATTTTCTATGAAGACTTATCAGGCAAGTGGCTCTATGGTCATAAAAGGAAATAAGTGGATGACCCTGAAGTCATTTTAGTCTTCCTTCCACCTTCCCAAGAAGCTCTGGAAGTGCTACTCGGGTGGCTGAGGCAGGAGGATTGCTTGAGCCCAGGAGTTTGAAGTTACAGTGAGCTTCCACTGTGAGAGTTAAGTCTGAATGCATTTTTCAGATGCAGCAAAGTCAGCTTCTACAGTCTGGTTTATTCACCTGGGTGGATGCAAAGATTCAGCATCCCCCACTGCTTTAGAAGATTTGAAAAGCTCAATCATGCATATTTTAGAATACATTTTGGACATCATGAGTCCTAAAGGAATAGGCCATGGTGAATAATAGAAAACATCAAACAAACAAATGTTGCTTTCAAGACATACGTGTCAACAAGTCATTGATCATAAACTTTCTGTTAGAAATCAGCTTGCTGCCACTTCACAGAGGATTCAGTTTTCTTTCTTGCAACTCCAAAGCAAAACTTCCCAAAAGAAGATCAGAAAAGCCCCCGGAAGATATTGAGGCTCTGGCAACAATTGATTGTTGATGAATCTGATCCTACTGGGGAATCTTATAACCATACACTCTCAGACACACTCTTCAGAGGAGCCAAAAAATGAGCAATCCTAAACTCTGACTTGAGGGCAGCTCTGTTGCCATGAAAAAAAATCTTTCTGTAGAAGAAAATCTTCTTGGCCATCAAACTAATCTGAAAGCATGGTCTCCAACAGTTCACTCACTGAAAATCGTTTCTGCATCAATCTTCTTCATGCCCTGGGCTTCCCACTCTCTGTGCTACTCACAGTTCCCTAATTGCACTGTACTTGCTGAAAACCCTATGCCTTTGCCCACACTAGTCTCTCTGCCTGTACCATCCTGCATCCCCCTTTCTTTACCTGGCTACTTCTTACTTGGCAACTGTGTTATGGAACCAAACCGGGGTCCACTTGCCCGGTGCAGCAAAGCCAGATACTGACATCAGGGTTGCAATGAGAGAAAATGAGGCATTTACTGCAGGGCACCAAGCAAGGAGAATCAGGCAGCTAATGCTTTAAGACCTCAATTCCCCGATGGCATACAAGTAAGGGTTTTTAAAGGCAGAGAGGTAGAAGTGATGAGCAAAGTCATAAATCAATGTATGGAGGCTATACTTTGGTTTGACTTAAAATGGCAGGTTACCTTGAAGTGGGGCAGCACACAGGTCATAACGTGGATTCAAAGGTTTTCAGGTTTGCAGTTGGTTCAGGAGATGAAGGTTTGTCAGAAAATCTGGGATTGGTAGGAAGGAATATTTGTTCTGGCTGGGAGGCATGATCTCCTCCAGGTACCTCAAGAAGAAATTTAGAACAAAGAACTAACAGCAGTCAGGGTTGAGTCCTCAGTCCTCCCTTATCTGAGGTCTCTATGCCAGTGGATCCATTGGGTTTCTGAAAAACAACTCAGGGACATATGTTAAGACGTTATCTTCAGTTTCTATAAGGAACAAAACAACTGTGATTCTAACTTTCTTGTCTATTGTTTTAAGCTACCATTACCTTCTTGGTTATCAAGTTGCTCATTTACTTCTTAGGACTAGCTAGGTGCCTGAAATCTTCCTTGAAGGAACTCAAGATTTTCCCCTATTTCCATGCTTAGGGGCCCACAGGCCCCTAAGAGGGGTCCCTGTTCTGTCTCAAGTGCTTCAGGCATCACTTCCTTCAGGAAGTTTTCTCTGACTACCTCTGAATCAAGGTAATGAGCCTCCTCTGAGCCCCGTACACCCTGGGCATACCTACACCATGGCATTTATCACACTCTGTTGCAATTCTCAGGTTATTGGAAGGCAAGTTCTGTTTTTTGAGATGTGTGTTGTTATAGCACCTATCAAAGTGCCATGCCCTGAAAAACTGTCAAGACAATAAATTGATCAATGCCTGGATGGTAGGAGTACTGTACCACAGGATGTCAACAGCACAGGGCAGCTTGGCATCGGAAACCCTGCCTCCAAGGCATGACTTCATAATTTATTTGCCAGATTATTTAAAGTCTCAGACTCAGTGCCTCATCTGTAAAATGAGGATTATAATTCCATAGCATGGTTGAAGATTAAATAAAATAATATAGATAAAAGCACTTAGCTATATTTCTAATAACAACTTAATAGATGCTATTCAAATATCATGTGAGGCCAGGCATGGTAGCTCAAGCCTGTAATCCAAGCACTTTTGAAGGCCAAGGTGGGCAGATCACCTGAGGTCAGGAGTTCTAGACCAGCCTAGCCAACATGGTGAAACCCCATCTCTACTAAAAATACAAAAATTAGCTGGGCATGGAGGCATGTGCCTGTAATCTCAGCTACTTGGGGGGCTGAGGCAGGACAATCGCTTGAACCTGGGAGGTGGAGGTTGCAGTGAGCTGAGATCATACCACTGCACTACAGCCTGGGCTCAAAAACAAATAAACCATATATATATATATATATATATAATTTGAGCATTAGTATTAACATCAACATACAATTTGCCTCTTTCTGCTGTGAAAAAGGACTTGGTGGCAATACAGGTAAGAGGAGATGCTTCGTATGTATTCTAAACTTGACTCAGTTTAAAGGAAAAGATTCTTCAGTTTGACTCCTTCTTGTACTTTGTTACTGACTGGGTTCCCCACGCCACCTACGTGCTACCCACCTTACTGTTTCTTATCCACAATTACAATTCCCAAAGGAAGAGAGGGCTCAGATTCCCCATTTGTAAAATAAGAAGTCAGACTAGACTACCATTCATCTGCCTTTAATTTCTAATCTGTACACTTCAAGGTTCATATGGGCTAAGTCCTTATGTGTTCTCTACCGTATCCCCAGCACCTAGAAGAGTGTTGGGCACACAGTAGGTCCTTAAAAAATACTTCTTGAGGCCAGGCGTGGTGGCTCACGCCTGTAATCCCAGCACTTTGGGAGGCTGAGGTGGGCGGATCACGAGGTCAGGAGATCGAGACCATCCTGGCTAACACAGTGAAACCCCGTCTCTACCAAAAACACAAAAAAATTAGCCGGGCCTGGTGGCAGGTGACTGTAGTCCCAGCTACTCCAGAGGCTGAGGCAGGAGAATGGCGTGAACCCAGGAGGCGGAGCCTGCAGTGAGCCGAGATGGTGCCACTGCACTCCAGCCTGGGTGACAGAGCGAGACTCTGTCTCAAAAAAAAAAAAAAAAAAAAAAAAAACTTCTTGAATGAATACACACATGAATAGATGAACTAATAATGCTTAGAATATGATAATGACCATATTTGTTAATATCTTCCGTAAATTATTTACAGCACTCTGGAATAAATAATTTGACCATATCAAAGACTGCAAACTTTCATTCATAAGATGAATAAGTTATGTAGATTTAATGTAAGACATGATGACTAGAATTAATAATACTGTATGGTATACTTAAAATTTTCTGAGAGTAGACCTTAAGTATTCTCTTCACATACAACAAAAGAGCAATTGTGTGAGGTGTTGTTAATTAGCTTGATTGTGGTGATCATTTCACAATGTATGCATATACCAAATCATCACATTGTACACCTTAAACATACAATTTTTATTTGTAAATTTTACCTTAATAAAGCTGGAGGGGAAAAATCATTTGCATATACTTTAAATCAGGATCCCAGCAGTAATAGCTCTCCAAAAGCAGTAGCAGTTGTTCCATTTGTTCTGTTAAACTGAGGACAAAATGGTGTTTGGGCTGAAATGAACCAAGTGAATGTTGAGGGTCTTCTCACTATAAGGCACCACCAGCTTTGCCAAGTTGCAGAGATAGGGTCAACACCTGTTCTCTCAACCTCCTATTCTGTTCCCACAAATGATCTAACTGCCCACAACCATCGTGTTTATGACAGTGAGAGAGTTGAGAGCACCAGACATTAACTGCTTCCAAAAAACAGTCCACAGTGGGATTTTCTGGGCTTATATATAGCCTGCTTCCCCAAACAACCCAGATTTGAGAACAAAGGAAGAGGCCCAGTCCTCCCACAGCAGGCAGGAGAAACAGAAAGTAGACTGCCCCCTCCTCTCCCTTCCCTTGAAATAGGAGGAAATTTTGAACTCTAGTCTCTGCCTCCAATCATCAGGGTGTTCCACAGCCTTAGCCTTGCAATTTAAGAGTCTTTTCTGTTTTAGATTTGTCAAGCCCTGGGAAACGAGTTCAAAAACAGTTGTATAGTGTTGCACAATGCCATTTTCCTCACCTTATATAAAAGAGTTAGGATCAGGCCGGGTGTGGTAGCTCACGCCTGTAATCCCAGCACTTTTGGAGGCCGAGGAGGGTGGATCACCTGAGGTCAGGAGTTCCAGACCAGACTGGCCAACATGGTGAAACTCGTCTCTACTAAAAATACAAAATACAAAAATTAGCTGGGCATGGTGGTGTGTACCTGTAATCTCAGCTACTTAGAAGGCTGATGCAGGAGAATCGCTTGAACCCAGGAGGCAGAGGTTGCAGTGAGCCAAGATCACGCCATTGCACTCCAGCCTGGGCAACAAGAGTGAAACTCCATCAAAAAAAAAAAAAAGAGTTAGGATTTCTGAATCCAAGAGGAAAATGAGTAACAGGCTTCTGCTGTATAGCGAACCTCATATTAGAGTCTGCATTCATTTCCACTCCACCCAGAAGGGGCAGGTGTATTTAAGCAGCAGGTGATTGTGTTGGAGGAACAAAGTGCTTTAAGGCACAATACTTACATGAAAGACTATGTAAACCCAAGTCCAGAGTCATTACCTCTGTTGCTCCCTTTCCTCTGCTAAAAACTTGTAAAAGGCATTTATACCATCTGAGTCATGAACCCACTCCTGTGTACCAATTCATTTCCCTGAATGAGTCTTAATCAGTCATGCTTTGAAGGGTGTAGTCAAGTCATTAGATCTGACTAATGAACCTTTCCAAATCATGCACACCATTTACTGTAAACCACACTAGTCCCACACAATGAAATTACATGTCATTTTATCTCCCAAGAAGCAGGGAGCTTGAATAGGTGGGATACGGCTCCGAAGCACTCACTTAAACATTGACCCTATAATCTTGGGGTTTAGTTAACATTCAGAAAAGAGAATAGCCATGCAAATCATTGAAGGCTGCCCAGTAGGTTGGAAACTGGAAGGTGTTGAACACAGAGTATATGATTTTCACACCTTTAACTGCAATAATTTACATTTTGCAATGTCGTGACCACTGTGCATAAATGAAATACCTCATCTAATGGTTTCTCAGCCACCAAGAACATAGACAAAACTCTGCCTTCATTTCAGAAACACATCTCATAGTACATGCTATATAAAATTCATTCTCATCTAAGGGCAAAGCCATGGATCTGTGGGGCACTGTGGGGCACACAAAGTTGGGTCCACCATGGTCCCTTTTCTTTTGGAACCCACTTTCTAGTGGGAGATAGACATAATATAAGGCATAGCAGAGTAAGGGCTTATTGGAGAAACGATTTCTGTGGCAGGCCAGAGGATGAGGACCTTAATTTGAATTAGCAGATTAGGGAAGGTGACTATAAGGAAAAGAACCTGAAGAACAAGAAGGATTTCAGGTGGAGGAGAATGAGGATGATGGCATTCCAGCATGATGGAATAACAGCAATGATAGCATGAAGGCATGAAGCCCTCACCAACACAGAAACTCTATAATTACATCAGCTCGTAAGTCCCACCTACGTTTCTTGCCTACACAATGCTCAGCCCACAGGGGTCTTGAGGGAAGCATAATACTTCCTCTTTTTCTGTACTCTAAAGATACATGAAGAATCGCCAGCAACCCTTTACAACAGTCATAGTCAGAAGAAGCTATTCAGTGTCCGTATCGCTCCACCTCCTTGGCCACTGGTTCTTGGTTTCCAATCCATTCTGCACACTGAAACCTTATTAATCTTCCTGAAAGCTGCATTTTTCCAGACAAGAAGAGCTCACAGAGAGGAAGAACTTATAATACTCTTCTGGGCATTCTAATGTTCACCAGATAAAACCCAAACTCTTCAACGAGGACCTGAAATTTCTCCATGGTCTGGTTTCAATCATCCTTTCTGTCTTAATTTTCTGCTACTCCACATGTAAGCAATGATGGCATCTTATCACTAGGAAACTACATGGAACACGGGAATTAAAAAAAGAAGAAAACTCTGTAAGAATTGGTCTGAGACAAGGAAGGAGGTGATACTGCTTCCAGCAACAAGACTTCAGATGGTGGATAAGAGAGAGGGAGGAGAGAGGGAAACTTGCTAGGAAAGAGCTGCCGATGAGAGAAAAAAATTGTTTTATCTCAGTGAAAATTGTATTTCAAATTTTAACTTTATAAATACAAATCAAAATAAAACTTTAATAAGATTTTAACTCACACAATATTTGATCTAGTGAACCTCTTCCACGATTATTTAAAACAATCATTTATTTGTTCAGCAAATATTTACTGAGTGTTCACACTGTTCCAGACATTGCTCGAGGTCCTTGGGGATATAGCTGTGAACATGATGGATGTGGACAGCCTTGTAGAGTTCAGTAAAAACTAAAATTGTGATACTAAAATGAAGTGCTTAAGCCAGAAGATCTGCATATGATGTGCATTCACACACCCACACTCCAATGCAACAAAGCAGTGACCCTACGTAATTAGATAAGGCAATAAAAGACAGACTCTCCTATGTTCCATTGGCAGATTGCCCACCTACCAGGTTTTGCTTATCCTTCTGAACCCAGTGATATCTCTAAACAATGTTAAAATTTCAAATAGGGATGACTTGATTTATCTCTTTATTAATGTCCCTGTTCCTTCTCTTTTAACAAATTATTTTCAATTTTTTTCTAAGATATTTTCATTGCACCTTTGAACAAGAGAAACATGCCCAGCCTCCACAAGAATTTCAGCTTTTCAGAAACTGAGTGTCTCAGTTAATATCTGCTTGGTTGACAATAAAAATCAACTTGAGCTAGCTTATTTGGAAGGAGGAACTTATTCTAAGATCACAGTGGTAATTCACAAAACCCATGAAGGCAGCCAAGCTTGAGAAAATGACCTGGAAAGCCCCAGGGAACCCAGACAGTGTTCCCTCTCTGTTCTTCCTTATTTCTCTCAGTGCATCTGCTTATTTCTTCTCTTTTCACACCATCATTCTGTGAATGCTCTCCCACTGCTTGGATTTTCACCATTTCAGTTCCAGCTGTAAAGAGCTGAATCCTAGCATCATCACTGAATCCTAGCATCAAATTCCTGGAGAATCTAATTGGCTCACTTTGGGTTTACTCTGCTCCAACCAACGGTGACAGGGCCAAACATGTCCACCAAGGTCTGTCACTATGAGAAGCATTGTCATCCAAAATGTGTCTCCCATACCAGGAAAATGCGTACAGAGATTCCACAGCTACCTCCCACTGAGAAATATATCTTTCAAAATGAAGTTATGGGCCAGGCAGTGGCTCACACCTGTAATTCCATCACTTTGGGAGTCCAAGGCAGGCGGGTCACCTGAGGTAAGGAGTTCGAGACCAGCCTGAGCAACATGGTGAAACCCCATCTCTACTAAAAATACAAAAATTAGTCAGGTGTGGTGGCGCATGCCTGTGATCCCAGGGAGGCTGAGGCAGGAGAATCACTTAAACCCAGGAGGCGAAGATTGCAGTGAGCTGAGATTGCACCACTGCACTCCAGCCTGGGCAGCAGAGTGAGACTCTGTCTCAAAAAAAAAAAAAAAAAAGAAGAAGAAGAAGAAAATAGGTTTGTCCACACATGAACCTAAAAATGAACCTAAAAGAGTTTTCCTCCAAGGGTCTCCAGACCACATTTTGAGAACTGTTACGTTAAAGATTGCCTACTATCAGCGTGTAAGAAGGTACTTAAACAAAGCATCTTGATTTTATAGGAGTAACTTCTTTCTGCCTACATATTAACTAACTCAACCAGTTTAGCTTGTTACATTAATCATATTATTTTGATTAATCTGATTAATCTATGAATCAATTAAATTTGATAAATTGGATTGATAAATAGTATATAGTAGTTATTGAAAAGCTTTGCAGAAGGATAGATCTGAAATGAATACATGGCTCCTCCACAAATTAGCTACATGACCTCAGGCAAGTCCTTTAAGCATCAGTGTCAGTGTCCCCATTTTTAAATAGGCATAATAATGATACTTACTCACAGGGTATGAGGGTTTCATGGAACACTATAATAAAATGCTTAGCATAATGCCTGATACAGTAAGTGTTCAAAATGTCAGCTGTTTTTATCTTTTGTTACTTAGCGTATCTGTGCTCACAGACACTAAAGATGAATCTTTTCTTACACTTGAAGAATTAGTCCTACAAGTAATGACTTATGTTTTGTGTCCTAGGTGTCCCTACCCCACAGGAAAATGTGCTGAGTAACTACCCCACTAAGACAGTTATTGGGCACACAAGTGTTCTGGGTGCAGCTTGAGAAGGAAATCTCAGGTTACCCTCAGTCCATGTGGTGGTTTAGAAAGTGATTGGTCTCACTGAGAGGTTATGGAGAATGCCTTTAAATGTGTCTGGCTGGGAAAATTAAAATATATTTGGACCTAATTATAATAATATTAGATCTATTCCCAAACTCTTTTTTTTTTTTTTTTTTTGAGAGACGGAGTCTTGCTCTGTCACCCAGACTAGAGTTCAGTGGCACGATCTCAGTTCACTGCAACCTCTACCTCCCAGGTTCAGGTGATTCTCCTGCCTCAGCTTCCCAAGTAGCTGGGACTACAGGTGTGAGCCACCATGCCCAGCTGTTTTTGTATTTTTTAGTAGAGATGGGGTTTCACTATATGTTGGCCAGGCTGGTCTCGAATTCCTGACCTCAGGTGATTCGCCCACCTTGGCCTCCCAAAGTGCTGGGATTACAGGCGTGAGCCATCGCACCTGGCCCATTCCCAAACTTTTATTTTGTTCCTTAAAGATTTGTTTCTTGAAGCCTTAAGTGAAATTTCCCTTCTGGTAAAAAAAAAAAAAAAAAAAAAAAAAAAAGCTTTCCAATTGGTTACTAATAAATCTAGTTCTATGCTATTAAATTTCATCTTTGTCTGTTCCAAATTGACAGAAAATGAGGAAATCATCAAGACATGGATTAAAATTTCTTGTGTAGCCCTGGAGGTCCCACCAATTCTCACATAAAATAAGAAGTATTCGAGAAAATGGAACCCTGACCACTGCTCTCTGGCTTACCTATGACTATCTTTACCCTCATTTCATATATTTTGCTGAGAATACAAAATACATAAGCTATTTAATTTTTTTAATCCAATGCCAGTATTTTCTTATAAAATGAAACCAAAAAGCATTTCCTTAAAGCACATGCTGGGTGGCCACATATAACAAGTCTTTTATAAGAGGCAATATGTTTGCGTAAGTGAGAAGGCGGAAAGAGAAGACATCATCTTATGTGGCCACAGTAAGTTTTATACAGATCCTACTGCCTCTATATCCTGCCAAAGCTTCATCAAGCGTCTGAGTCCTAACAAGCCATGATAAAGAGCCAGGAAATAACCCAGGTATTTGGCAAGTTGTGATCACTCAATTTGAAGACTATTTTTTTCTTCAGTTATTTCTCACTCTAAAGCTCTTTCCCATAAGCTTCATAGGAAATATTTAAATTCCTCACGACTCTAAAATATTTAAAATAAAGAACTAAAATCCAGTACCTTTGCTTAACTTGACTGAGAGAATGCAGCAAAACATCAATCCAAAATTATATAAATCAGAACAACATTTTGAAAACAATTGTAATCAGCAGCCTAACAAAGTACACACTGATAAGTCAATTAAAACGTTCATGTGTAGCTCAAATAATAAAATGTTTATTTATGATTTTTATCTTTTTCATAAAGGCAAAAGATTCACATTTTTGTTGGATGATTTTCATAATGGTAAGTCCACAACTTGTAGCTTCTCGTGGGCCAGTGATTTGGCAGGATATAGGTCTAGAGTTGGCCACAAATCTTTGTCACCCAAGCAAGTTTAGCCACAGTTAAAATACCAGGACTCTGCTCATTTTGTATATTTTAAAATACAGAAAAAGTTGGGGACCCTTAGCACATCAGGATTCATTACTGAGCAGAGCCATGAAGTATTTCAGCATCTTCTTTCCCTGCTTCCCAACGATAGCACTAACCCTAGTGTTCCATGAGGATCTAAATACTAATCAATCAAATGGAATGATAAATTGACCAAAAGAAACATTACAGTTTCTACAGGATGGTGTTGTATAATGTGGAGAAAGAGAGAATGGGATTTTTAAAAAATTCTTAAACATTTTATTTCTGGTCTGCACCAAAAATAAAGACAAGGAGAATCCTTCCAAGATCATGTCATGAAGTAATGAAAATTCTCTATTTTTTCCACTCAACTCTACTCTTTTGCCACAGTTTCTACAAACTTTATAATCTACTTCAGCACCCACACTTTGAACAAATTAATATAAGGAGGATTCTGGAGGATGAAGTTTAGAAATGGGCAAAATAAGAAGAGTTTTTATTTTTCTGTGGAAATAGAAAAAATAACTAGAAAAAGTTTATTAAAATATTTTAGTTATTTTTAAGCTTCTTGTCTGTAGAAACTATCCAATTTTCAAAGAAACATTATCCATAGATCCTTGTAACTAGAACACATTTCTTACAATCATGATTTTAAAATAATTATGTTATTATTACTATGAACTATTTTTTGAACACTGGAAGTACTCCTGATGTATTTCTTATCAGTGGCTTTACCATATTATTTCAACAAAACAAATTTAAAAAGCAAGCCATAAGATCACTGGACAAGATTAGATGATAAATTTCCATTTCTAGAAATGGCAGAGTAGCTCATATTACACCAATCCTCCCAAAGTAACAATTATAAACCCTGGAAAACACACACACACACACACACACACACACACACAAATCTGAAGCCATTTGAAAGTGTCTAAAAGCAGGCAAAACTAGAGGTGGTCAATATTTAGAGGACGATGGCCAGGCTCAATGTGCTTATAACCCCAGTGCGTTGGAAGGCCAAGACACGAGGATGGCTTGAGGTCAGAATTTTGAGACCAGCCTGGGTAACGTAGAAAGACCCCGTCTCTCCAAAAAATATATAAAAATAAAAATATTATCCAGGTGTGGTGGCAGGTACCTGTAGTCCTAGCTACTTGGGAGGCTGAAGCAGGAGGATCACTTGAGACCAGGAGTTGAAGATTACAGAGAGCTATGATCATGCCACTGTGCTTCCAGCGTGGGCAACAGAGTGAGACTCTGTCTAAAAAGAAAAAAAAAAGAAAACCCACTGGATAGTTGCCAATTTTTTCTATTTCTTTGTCTGAGAGTACTCCCAATTGGTCCCACAAAAAGGTGGCTAAAACCTGCACAGAAACCTTGCTAGCTAAGAAATCAGAAGACAAAATTCAAAGCAATAACAGCAGAAAAGTGAAAGAAGAAATAGTGGAAAGGAAAGAGCCACAGAAGGGAGACTCGAATTCTACGTATAAACTCTGCCCAAATCTCTGGCCAGCCTCTAAAATATACATATGTTGGATAGATACCAAGAAATCTAGCTCGAGCTAAAAGAAATAAACAGATTTCAGTTGCCATACAGCACAGAGGAAAAGAATTTAGAAATTGAAATCAACTAGGTTAATTGCCTGCCAAAACACAAAATCAATACTCTTTAGAGTAACATAAGAGAATCCAGAGTCTCTATAATATATCATTCACAATATGCACAACACAATCCAAAATTACAAGACATAAGAAAAAATGGGAAAATATGACTCATATACAAGAAAAATGACAATCAATGGAGACTCCTAAGATGATTTATATGTTGGAATTAAGAAACAAAGGTTTTAAAGCAGCCATTATAATTATGCTCAAATATATAAAGGAAATATACTCATAACAAATGAGCAGAAAGAAAATCACAACAGAGAAATAGAATATAAAAGAACCAAATGAAAATACTAGAATTACAAAATATATCTGCGATTTGAAAAACTCACTGATGGGCATAACAATGAATTGGAAATGACAAAGAAAGGGTCAGTAAATGTGAAGATAGATCAAAAGAATTACCCAATCTAAAAACAGAAAAGTCTGGGGGTGGAGGCTCATGCCTGTAATCCCAACAGTTTGGGAGGCTGAGGCGGGCAGATCATCTGTGGTCAGGAGTTCAAGACCAGCCTGGCCAACATGGTGAAACCCTGTCTCTGCTAAAAATACAAAATTAGCCGGGCATGGTGGTTAGTGCCTGTAATTCCAGCTACTCTGGAGGCTGAGACAGGAGAATCACTTGAACCCAGGAGGCGGAGGTTGCAGTGAGCTGAGATTGCGCCACTACACTCCAGCCTGGGCATCAAGAGTGAAACTCTGCCTAAGAACTAAATTAAAAATATAAATAAAAACAGAAAAAAATTGAAAAAGAGGAGAGCCTCCAGGATTTGTGAGAAAGCAAAGAATAGCAGTTGTAACACACACATAATTATAGTCCCAGAGGAAGAGAAAAGAGAAGGAATGGGACATAAAAAATTTCTGAAGAAATAATGAGAAGAAAATTACCAAACTTGGTAAAGGACATACATTTACAGATTCAGTAAACCCCAAGCAGGATAAATACAAAGAAAACTATACCTATGTACATCTTAGCCAAACTGTTGAAACCCAAAGATAAAAAGAAAATTTTGGAAGCATCAGAGTAAAGCACTCATTATATACATGAAAACGATACAGATGATAGCTGATTTCTCATTAGGAAAAAAAAAAAAAAGAAGCCAGAAGAGAGTAAAAAAAAATTTTTTTTTTTTTTTGAGACAGAGTTTCGCTCTTGTCGCCCAGCCTGGAGTGCAATGGCTTGATTTCGGCTCACTGCAAACTCCACCTCCCACGTTCAAGTGATTCTCCTGCCTCAGCCTCCTGAGTAGCTGGGATTACAGGCACACACCACCACGCCCAGCTAATTTTGTATTTTTAGTAAAGACAGGGTTTTACCATGTTGGCCAGGCTGGTCTCAAACACCTGACCTCAGGTGATCTGCCTGCCTCTGCCTCCCAAAGTGCTAGGATTACAGGTGTGAGCCACTGCACCCGGCCAAGAGTAAAATATTTTTAAGGTGCAAAAGGAAAAATTGTAAAACCTAGAACTAGGATTCTATATCTAGTAAAAATATCCTTCAAGACTGAAGGCAGAATAAAGACGTTTTCTTATAAATGAAAACTAACAATGTTTGCTGTCTGCACCACAAGAAATGCTTAAGAAAGTTTTTCAGGCTAACAGGAAATGATAGCAGATGGAAATTTGGATTTCCCAAAACGTTCTTTACAAATGGTAACTAGATGGGTAAATATAAAAAACAATATTTATTATTTATTTTCTCTAAAATATGTATCATTGTTGAAAGTAAAAATTATAGCGTCATAATTGAGGGGTTTAAATCATGTGTATAGGGAATATATATAACACCTGTAGTATAAAGGAGGAAGTTGATGGTAAAAGCACAGATGGCCAGTGAAAGCGAAACTCCTTGGCAGACTTCATTTTTTATGTACAACTTACGTTTAGTAAAGTGCAAAGATCTAAGTGCACATTTGATGAATTTATGCGTATAACCACCACCGAGATCAAGATTTAAAATATTCTGACTCCCTCAAAACGTTCCCTTGTGTCCCTTCCCATTTGATGCCACTCATCTCACCTCTATCACCATAGATTAGTGTTACCTATAGACACCCATTTTTTCCATGTTTCCTTTTCCCACTTCTCAGTCCTCTGTTTTCCCTTGTTACCTTTAGGGCTGTATTGGCACCTCTGTCAAAGGCTCATTAGAGGGGTATGTATATCTATCTATTCCTTAGAGCTACATAGATAAATTAATTTCTAAAACAAGAGGCATGGAGCCGAGGAAGACAAAAGGGAGTGTGAGTAGAACGAGATTCTTCCCTGAAACATGCCCTGGTTACCAGGTACATGGAATGAAAACAAGCACCACTTATGTTTCATTGAAACTCCACTTTCTCCAACAAGCCTGTAAACAGCCATGGAGTCTGCCTATCATGATCCAGTAGGCAGGACTTCTAGTCCCAACTTTCTCGGATTTTACAGCCTCTGTAAGTGTGCTTCAAAGCTCTTCCCCAGGGCTGTTCCAGCAGCACCGAGTGCCCACAGCAGCCAAAGGCACCCTCACTCTAAGTCCCAGAACTCGATAATGATGATGTTGGCCTTGAGTGGAGGGTTGCTGATTAGGAGACAGTAGGTGGGGGAATGCAGCAAGCTCTGAACACAAGTTAATTAATGACCACAGTGTGTGCAGTTAATGCTAACATCAAAAGCCAGCAGCATGAAGGGCTCTTTGATCTCCAGTTCAGTACCCTTTCAAGTTGTCCCCTTTATCTTTCCCAGAAAGTTCTTGCTTCTTTCTACCTTGATTTTTAGGGAGAATTTTAATAAGAATGACCTCCAGCCCCATCCACATACCCCGTGGCAAGCAGGAAATGGGCTAGAGCAGCATCCTGAATACACAGTTAGATCCCTGCATCTCATTGTTACCAAAAGGCTCCAGTTCCCAGTGACTTAAAGTGGAATCACAGCTTTCCTTTTAAAAAGAGCTTGTGCACAGGAGACCTGTATAAGAAGGTTCTCAGCAGCATTCTTGATGGGAGTCAAAAGCTAGAAACAGCTAAAATGTCCAGCAACAATAGAATGAATACATTACTGGGTGTTCTAACAATGGAATAATACATATCCATGAAAATGGACACGATAAAGCTCCATGTGACCACATGGGTGTATTTAACAGACATAATAATGGATGAAAGAAGCCAGGAGTAAAATAATAAATGCTACATAATCTCATTTATATAAATTTAAAAACACACAAGACTATAATGTTTCTAGGGTGAATAGTTAGGCAGCAAAAGCATAAAAAAGAAGCAAAGAAACAATTACATTAAAAACAAGGGCTTCACTCCTTCAGAAGAAACTAAAAGACTTCCCATGAAAAAAAATTAATGATACCCAATGTTAGCAAAGATGTAGGAAAAGAGGCATTCTTGTACAATTCTAGTGGGAGGGTGAATTTGTACATCATTTCCATTACTTTTGCAACCTAACTATTCACCTAGAAACACTGTAAGTTAGCCTTGATGTTTTGAAATTTATATAAATGGGCTCATACAACAAGTTGGCAATGTGAATTAAATGTCTTATAAAAATGCATGCTGGTTGATCCAGGAATTTCCTTTTGATCTCAAGGAAGTTATCAGCCGGGTGATTCAAGATCTATACACAAACCTGTTCATTTCAACATTATTTATAAAAATGGTTTCTAGTAGCACACCCAGATATTTGGATCTTACCAAATACCTTGCAGCAGAGCTATATGGAGATGCAAATATTTTCACCAAATATTATTGAAAAAATTTCTCATGTGGTCCATTTTTAATTATAGAAAGCATAAATATATATTTAAATGTGTTGTAGGATATTTCACAAAATGTTAACATGACCCTGGGCAAAGAAAAATCATGAGTGATATATTTTTCATCAATAGTCTGTATTTTATGTATTTTTTCCCAAAAATGGACATGCATTTTAACTGTATAAAAAATTCAAGGCCAGGCACAGTGGCTCATGCCTGTAATCCCAGCACTTTGGGAGGCTGAGGGGGGCGGATCACCTGAGGTTAGGATTTCGAGACCAGCCTGGCCAACATGGTGAAACCCCGTCTCTACCAAAAATACAAAATTAGCCAGACATGGTGGTGCGTGCCTGTAAACCCAGCTACTCAGGAGGCTGAGACAGGAGAATCATTTGGACCTGGGAGGCGGAGGTTGCAGTGAGTCAAGATCATGCCATTGCACTCCAGCCTGGGCAAAAAGAGCGAATATCCACTTTAAAAAAATAATAATAAATATAAATAAATACATACATACATACATACATACACATCTTTAAATGGAAGAAAAAGTAAAATCGGGGTGGAGTGGGGGTGTGACAGGGAAGGGATGTATGGAGGAGGGACGTGTTCTGGGAGCTAGAGATGCTCTATTCTTGATCAGAATGATGGTCACCAGGGTGTTCCCTTCATTCTGCTGTACATTTATTCTCTAATCTTTTCAGTCACTCTACCATATTTCACAACTTTTAAAAACGGGAGGGGGGTTAAAAAAAGAAAAGTCTGAGAATTTTAACACAAGCTAGGGGAAACTGTAGTTTCAAAAAAAAAGGAAGAAGAAGAAAAGCCTGTTCAGTCGCTGCAATGCCTAATAAAGCTGCAAATACAGCCCAAACCCACAGGCTGTCAGATTCACGAAGTGTGGACGTAATGTAGGCAGGGGAGGTGAAGCATCGAGTTATGTTTCACACACACACACACACACACACACACACACACGAAAATCTGTCCTTCTGGCCGCCCACCCTTCACCTAATCAGCATCAGTATAGGCTGCTCAGTGGTGTGTATTCTCACCAAGGTGCTGCCCAGAAGATCCACCTTGCTCAGGGAAGCGTAGTTGGTCCTGTTCCCTTTCACCTTAGATGGTGCCAGAAATCCTGACAGAAGCAACAGTCTCTATGGTGCCAGAAGAGGAGGCTGTAGCGCTGCCTGGAGACAAACCCTTGCAGAATATATGCTTCCAATTAGAACATGTTGCTTTTAGAGCCTCAGGGCCCTGCAAGGGCAGGATGTGCCGCTCTGATTCCCAGTGTGTGACAGCAGGGGATTCCTCCCAGTTATTCTCAGAGTCAGGCTGTGGTTTGTACTTTCTTTTTTTTTTTAGAGACGGAGTCTCGCTCTGTTGCCCAGGCTGGAGTGGTGCAGTGGTGCGATCTCGGCTCACTGCAACCCCCGCCTCCCGGTTTCAAGTAATTCTCCTGCCTCAGCCTCCTGAGTAGCTAGGACTACAGGTGCATGCCGCCATGCCCGGCTAGTTTCTTTTGCATTTTAGTAGAGACGGGGTTTCACCACGTTGCTCAGGCTGGTCTCAAAACCCTGAGCTCAGGCAATCCGCCCACCTCGGCCTCCCAAAGTGCTAGGATTAGAGGTGTGAGCCACTGCACCCGGCCGGTTTGTACTTTCTATCAGATCATTCAACTAAACTTTGTGATACTGCAGATAAAACAAAGCAGATTAATGTCGCTGATCCAAAGAGCTAGGTTCTGCTGCACCTGGACCCAATGGGACCCGAAGAGGCTTCGGCTGTCCAGCAAAGATTGGGGGAGCCAGGTGTGTCCTCACCCATAGGTCAGGGATGGTGTTGGGTGATTTTGATAAAGTGCCCTTTCCTCATAGAAGCAAAAACTCCTTTCTGTTATTTTTTCTTTTAACTTCCAAATTAAAGACACCAACATGTTGTAACAAGCAAAATAGAACATGCTTTAATCCAGTAAGGGGCACTGCCAACCATGAAGAAGGTCAGTTCACACACAGACACATAGGGCATAGACATGGCCTTCTCGTTGCAATCTTGGTTCCACCTCTCTCGTGGCACCTCACACTCTCTGTCTTGTGTTGTAACTGTCTGTGCACTTACCATTGACTTTATCTCCTCCATTACTGGGCTGCAGGCTCCCAGAGGACATAATCTGTGTACAATGGATTCACCTTTGTTTCCTCCCTGCCTGGCATAATGCCTTGTAGTCAGTAGCTCCTCTAAATGTTTGTAGAAAAGAAGAAAGGGAATTAGCATGCATTAATCTCTAAGCTGTACCAGTTACTATACATATGCTTAATGTATATGATCATATTTAACTCGTAAAACCAGCCTCCAAGATAAGTGTTATTATTACCATCTTATAGAAATGGTAAAGAAATGGAGGCTCAAAAAAGTTAGATGCCTGCTTAAGATCACTGAGCCAGTTAGAGCGAGAGATGGACTTGAGTCTAGAACTGTCCCTCTGCAAAATTCCTGCTCTTATTTCTCCATTAACCGGTGAATGAATGGGGGTTAATGATACCTGTGCGATGAGTCATCCCCAGACCCCCAGGTGCTACTAACACTGCTTCCCAACCCTCGCCTGGGGTTGGCAGGGCTTTTTTAATTCACTGGATAGTCTCTAACAGGGCTGGCATTAACCCATAGACAATAGAGAAGTGGCCTTGGCATTAGTTTGTGAGATATCCTCTCTGCTCAGATAACCTCCAGGGCAAAAGTGAATGCCACTGCGTTAATCGTGCCTCCTCTGTCCTTAAGCATGACCACACCCATAAGGGCGAAGCAGACTCCTGAACTCACCCAAGCTTTTTCCTTAGAATGTCTTCCCCGTCATCTGCCTGACAAATGCCTGATCATCCTTCAGGATGCCTTCCTCAGCTCCCTCAGGCAGAGCTACTCACTCATTCTTCAGCTACTGCAAACTGAGTAGGGACTACACATTGTGGGGTCTAAAGTAATCGAAAGTCTCTACCCTTCAGGAACAGCAAGCCAAACAGGGAAGAAAAGAGGCCAGCTGCAGTGGCTCACACGTGTAATCCCAGCACTTTGAGAGGCTCATGTGGGTGGATCACTTGAGGTCAGAAGTTCGAGACCAGCCTGGCCAACATGGTGAAACGCCATCTCTACTAAAAATACAAAACTTACCCGGGTGCGGTGTGCCTGTAATCCCAGCTACTCAGGAGCCTGAGGCAGGAGAATCGCTTGAACCCAGGAGGTGGAGGTTGCAGTGAGCTGAGACCAAGCACTGCACTCCAGCATGGGTGACAGAACGAGACTCTGTCTCAAAAAAAAAAATTAAATTAAATTATACATATATATATATATATATATCCCTTTTAAATAAGTTTAAATAGAAAGAGAGTTTATTGGAAAAATACATGGAAATCTCCTAGAACTCTAAATTGGGCAACACAGCCAGGCCTCAAGAGAGACAAGAACCAGGTACAGATATTAGGAACCAAAGCTTATTTTTGTTCTCTCTCTCTCCACATGTTCTTTCATCTCTGCTTCTGTCTGCACTTCTCTCTCTTCTCTCTCGCTCTCAAAATACTAGCATCCTCTCTTCATTTGCACATGCATGGGCCAAACATAGATGCCCACATCTGATTTGTTTTTCCAAAACAAACAAAAAATTATAGTGACAACAATGAGATTTTTTTGACATTTTTGCAAATCCCTTTAGTGGCTTGCTTAATAAATGACAATTGAATCCCTACATCTGCTTCTACATTCAATCTGTTGTGATATATTATTTTGGTTGAAGTATATAAAGAAAATTCAGTCTCACAGAGACATGTAGCTTAAAAAGAGTAAAGTATTTATGGATAATTTTTGATAATACACCAAAACTCAACATGTGGTAGTTTCTTAAAGTTTAATTGCAATGTGGAATCTGAATTCATATAAAAGAAATTGTCTTTTTTACCATAACATTAAAATCCACTAGTCTGTCTTGCATTTTGATTAGATCTTTAACCTGCACATTTGTCATTCATAAAATATTGGTTCACTGAGTTATACATCTCATCTTCCTAATGTTGACACATTTTATACAAATATATTCCTTAAATCTCATTTGTTGATATCACCACTGATCCCTTCAGAAAGGTCGTTAAGTATTGAAAAGCTATCAAGCTCACAGTGACAGATACAATTTTACAAAATTCTAGTTTTCATTTGGAAACACAAATTCTAACATTGGCACAGAAAAAAAATGTTGTTGGTTGTTTTTCTTGAAGTGACAGGATAATCTGGTTCATTTTCAAGAAAATGTCTGCCAAATACCTGGGTTTGAGAAATCATAGTTTGTGCAGTCAAGTAGTAATGGTACTCCTTGAAAAAAAGCCATTAGTTTTAGTTCACATCTCAAGCAATTACTTAAGTGGTTTTCCCAGAAAATCGCCTATTTCAGCATGCAGTAGATATGATGTATGCATTTTTTCCATTTCATCACACAGAATGTGAAAAAGACATGCCCCCAAAAGTCAAGTTTTAATGAAATTAATTATTTTTACTCCTTCATCAGGGACATTATTAAGTAACACTGGCTTTTGCTTTTATTTTTCCCTTATTTTTTCTTACTGTGAGTGCATGGTAGTGAGGAATGTAACAACCACAGTAAGTGCTATTGCCTTGATTCATGCTAAGATGCCAGCAGTATTCCCCATCACTGCTGTTATTCCATATGTGAAAAAGCACACTTAAAAAAAAAAGGCAGCCAGGCGCGATGACTCACACCTGTAATCCCAGCACTTTGGGAGGCCAAGGTGGGTGGATCACAAGGTCAGGCATTCGAGACCAGCCTGGCCAACATGGTGTAACCCTGTCTCTATTAAAAATACAAAAATTAGCCAGGCATGGTGGCATGCGCCTGTAATCCCAGCTACTCGGGAGGCTGAGACAGGAGAATTGCTTGAACCCAGAAGGCAGAGGTTGCAGTGAGCCAAGATGGCACCACTGCACTCCAGCCTGGGTGACAGAGTGAGACTCCATCTTTGAAAAAAAAAAAAAAGGCAAATGTCCTCTTAGCATTGTTATCAAAATGGTTTTAACTTCTTGGACCCCACGAAAGTGTCTCAGGGTCCCCAGGGGCCCATGGACCACATGTTGAGAACTGAAATTCTAAACCATTCAAATTCAAGTTTCTGTTTTTGTTTTTGTTTTATTTGAGACAGGGCCTTGCTCTGTTGTCCAGACTGGAGTACAGTGGCACAATCCTGGCTCACTGTAGCCTCGACCTCCTGGGCTCAAGCAATCCTTTCACCTCAGCCTCCTGAGTAGCTGGGACTATAGGCGTGCACCACCATATCTGGTTAATTTTTTATTTTTATAGAGACACGGTCTCACTATGTTGCCCAAATTGGACAACTTAAGTGATTAATAAACTCCTTTGGTCCCAATTTCCATACATAGATAGGAAAAATTTACACGGCCCAGCTTGGGTTAAGTGTCTGCCCCGGCCCTCAGTGTGGACAGGTGTGTGATCACGTGGCCCACTGTCCACTTAATAAGGATTATGGGACCAGACAGTTGGAAAACGAGTGAACAAATCTGGCAGAGCTGAGATTCAGGATAGGGTGGGGTTAAGCACCTCCACGAGCTTAAGAAAGAGTTGGAATGGCCAGGGAATTCAGCAGGAATATATCTTGGAACCTTGCCACAACACTATTAACGACTGAATTGTGTATAGTTTTACAGATTCTAAAATGCTTTCACACGCATCACCTCATATAATCCTTCCAACAGCTCTGTGAGATAAGCATTCCTGTCACTCTACAAATATAGAAACAAAAGCTTAAGCCGGGCTCGGGTGGCTCACTTTGCCACCCAGCACTTTGGGAGGCCGAGGCGGGCAGATAACCTGAGGTCAGGAGTTCGAGACCAGCCTGGCCAACATGGTGAAACCCCATCTCTACTAAAAATACAAAAAAAAAAAAAATTAGCCGGGCGTGGTGGCGGGCACCTATAATTATAATCCCAGCTACTCAGGAGGCTGAGGCAGGAAAATCGCTTGAACCTTGGAGGCAGGGGTTGCAGTGAGCCGAGACTGTGCCATTGCACTCCAGCCTGGACAACAAGAGTGAAACTCTGTCTCAAAAAAAAAAAAAAAAAAATTAGATCTTTGGACTTTAAGCAAAGGACTCACTCACCTACAGCACAGCTCTCTGCCAAGCTGCGGAAATTACACTCTAGGTGATCAACAGGTGCTCAAGAATTTGGAACAAGCATCCTGTACATGATGAGGGTGGGGGTAAAAGAAGAAAGACTTAGGGCTCCCTGCCTAGAAGTTAAAGTTCAGAAAACGGAATGAAGCCAGAGAGTCAGGGATTCCCCCACTTTCCTGAATTCTGGACAACTGGGTGCAGTGAAGACCCTGTGGTCTAACTCGTGTTAGGTCACTCCACCAACTCCCACGGGATGAGGAGCCTTCATTCCATGCCATCATCACTACCAGTAAAGTGCAACTTTATGTGAGAAAAGAATACTGCTCTTGAAGAATCAAGTGTGAAAGTGTTAGTTTTCTATTAACTATCTAATGTGAATTATTGTGCTCAGACTAGGAACTAAAGCTTAGACTTTGTTACATTATAAACATTTTTTTTTTCTACAGTAGACCAGCTGGAGGACCTCCCACATGAGAAAGAAATGTCCAGTCTAAACAGAGATGTATCCATTTAGGGAGCCTGGCTTTGAACCTTTCCCTGACACAATCCAGTTTCCCCTAACCCTTTTCACCCAGTATGGGTTTCTAGAATATTATTTCAAGTGTGCTGAGCCAAGAGGAAATGAAGATTAAAGTTAAGAAGGAAACCAACAGTTTGCTTTTAAAATACACAAGCAAAGCCTGGCTTTTCATAAGAGATCCAGGCTCTGAGTTCCAAAGCAAATCCAGTGAAATACCACCATGAAAGGGAACTGATAATTTCCCAGAATTAGGGGTCCAATGTGGGGATCACGAGCAACTTGTGAATGTTGAGATCTGAAATGTAGCTAGTCTGAATTGAGATTACACTGTACATGGAAGATACACATCAAATTTCGAAGACAGTACAAAAACAATGTAAAATACCTTACTAATAGTTTTATATTGATTACATGTTGAAATAATATTTTAGATATATTGAGTTAAATAAAATATATTATTCAAGTCAAGTTCACCTATTTCATTTACTTCTTTAACGCGGCTACTATATAATTTAAAATTCTATATGTGTCTCATGTTGTATTTCTATCAACAGCACTTGCCTATGGGGGTCAATTAAACAGCCCTGCTAACCCCTCCACATTCAGCTCTTCCTCATTTTTATTCAGAACCGCATCATTTTGTTTTCTCATTAATTTAAAAAATAATTTTGAAGGGCAACTTAGTTAAATTTAGGCAAGTTGAGATGATAAAAAAAAAATAGAAGAGAGAAAAGAAAAGATCCAAAGCCCAAGGTCTCTTTGTTTATTGAGAATGTAAAAAAACAAACAAAAAAACCTGCTCATCTGTTTCCCTTTCTTGATAAAGAGAGGGATGTACACTCTATATGACAAATTGCTGTCTCTCCTAGAAAATAAATAATGTAATCATGACAGATTAGTTCCTATTTGACATTCATTAAAAATGAGTCTGTTGAATTTAAGATCTCCCACCACATATTAGCAGATGCTCAAAAAGCTAGAACGAATTACCGGCTAAATGCTATGACTTTGTGAAAATAAATCTTAGTAAGTTCTTACCCAGGGAGTTAAACTACTGGATATAGGGAGAATGGAAGGAAGAAGAGGTGGGGGTTGTGATGGGAAGCTTTTAGTTGCTGTGCAACTACTCGGTCACATTCAAATATTTTAGAAAAGTTAAATGGTATTTGGGAAGTCTAGAGAAATTTTATGTCTTTGCCTCTAGCCTTAAACAAATCTTCACTTTAGCAGACTTGAAGGTTAGGATAAAGGTTAACAAAGAACCAGGCTAATCATTTGGTGACACTAGCTGGAATACAGAGCAATACCATAGAAACCCAAGGGTTGGGGAGATGTGGGGCAGTGGCAAAACTTGTTGCAGTTCTCTACAGGATCATGAGATTGGCCCTCCCAGGTTCCTACTGTCTCAAAGATGACCTTCCCCCACAGCTCCCAGGAGTGACTCATTGCTTTCTGTTGAGCCTCTCCACCTCTCCACACTCATCAGAGGCTTAATACTTACTTCATTGAACAAAGCAGGAAAACACGAGTCCAGATGAAAGTTCGAATCTTTATTAACCAATCCTCCCAGCTTTGCTTTTACCCATCCTTTATCCTGTCCCTGGAGAGGATTCCTCCTTTTTTATTGTTTCCTACTGCCTGCTGGATTTGCTCAAGGTATGTGAATTGCTGTGCGGTTTTCCCACCTGGTCCATCTTTGGCAACCTCCAGGTAGCATTTTCCAACACCATAACCCTTCTCCTCCTGCCTGTGTCTGTGATCCCTCCCTGCTCCCTGGGCAACGACCCTAGTTTGCAAGTTACTGCTTGTGAATGGGCTGAAGTTTTGTTAGGCTGTTTTGAAATGAAACAAATCCCTCTCCCAAGGAAACTGACTCAGCAAAGATTATTACAAATGTCCCACAGTTTACAATCATGGGAAAGGGAAATTAGAATTGAGATTCATTCAGAAGATCCCACTTGTCAGAATTATGCAACTGATTTTAAAATATTTTAAAGAAGCCATTAGAAAAATAAAAATACTCCTTAAATTTAAATGCGTATGTGCTACAAAAATACTTAAATCGTACAAACACAAATTTTAGCACCTAATCACATACTTTCAAAGTATGCTGCAAAATGTATGTAATTAATCTTAACTCACGCTAAGATAAGGAAATCAGTATTAACAATCCTCCTACATTTTTCAAATGGAGAAACTTCGCCACAGTAAGGTTTTACAAAGTGTCCAAAGCACAGAGAACTAGCATGAATTAGCCAGGGTTGCTTATTGAGGGCCAACACCAGACAAAAGATTATGGAGGCAAAAAAAAGAAAGAGGAAAAAAAGAGGGTCAGGGGGATACATGGGAAAACAAAAGAAACCACCCTGAAACCTAAACCATTCCCTGGAGTGAACATGAGCCCAAAGTTTTCTTTCACAGAATGCTCATCCTTGAAGTAAGTGCAAAGAGTACATTCATACAAATGGACCAAATTGGACCAGTGGGTTCTAGAAGACAGTCTTTCTTGCCTGAGAATACCCTATCTTAGCCCACATTGTCTTTTGCAGAGCTTTCTTTCCTTCTTCCAAAACATTTTTCTCTTTTCACAGTTTTTTATTTGAATAGCTGTGGGAGACATTATAGGCTGGTAGCTAAGAACAGAAGAATCAGAAAACAGTGGGCTCAAAACCTGGTTGCACTGCTTACTAGCCATGCTGAATGTGGAAAAATTCTTAACCTTCTAAAATTGCTCCTTTATCTATAAAATGGGATGATAATAGTATCTACTTCTTAGGATTGCTGAAATGATTCAACAACATAACATTCATAAAATGTTTAGCATGGTCCCTGACCTGTTCTCAATAAATGATAATAATTACCATAATTCTGTCTTAAAACAAGAAATTCCAGCTTCTCAGACAACAACAAGGAGAGCAGCCAAAACATACACTGGCAGGTTTTAAGGGATTTTAAGAAATTCTGCCGGGCATGGTGGCTCACTCCTGTAATCCCAGCACTTTGGGAGGCCCAGGCAGGCGGATCACCTAAGGTCAGGAGTTCAAGACCAGCCTGACCAACATGGTGAAAACCCATCTCTACTAAAAATACAAATATCAGCTAGGCATGGTGGCGGGCGCCTGTAGTCCCAGCTACTCCGGTGGCTGAGGCGGGAAAATGGCTTGAACCCAGGAGGCGGAGGTTGCAGTGGGCTGAGATTGCACCACTGCACTCCAGCCTGGACGACAGAATGAGATTCCATCTCAAAAAAAGAAAAAATTCTAAGTTGGTTTGCAAGTTTGGAACCACCTGAGAAATAGACATAGAAATCAGACAGATGGAGATCAGAACATCAATTTGGTTACCAGTAAGAGCATGGATAGTAGAACATGGCTTTGATGAATGGCCACAGCAGGCTTGTATGGCTTTACCTCTGACTTAAGACAAGGCCCACCATATGCCTGTTCCTCAAGGGCAGGCCCCTTAAAACACAACAGAGAGCAGAATAGGCAGGAGGGTCTTTAAGAGAGAAAAGAAGAGGCTGTATAGAGCATGCTCAATTTTTCCTTCCAGGGATGGAGAGAGGCCACGAGTGTAACTTTAACTGAAGTTCTTCCACAGGGAAAGATAAAGAGCAGAGAGAATGTTCTCACCCTACCCCATCCCCAACAAGAAAGTATTTTCTTATTGGGGTTGCTCTACAAAAAATGCCTTGACTCCCCTGTCCCGCCAAGACATCTTCCTGCCCTAGTGTTCTCCTTTTCTTGTCCCTTCTTCTCCTCCATAGTATGATTCTCCAGGTTTGTTCAGGTTCAGATCAACACTCCCATATTCTGCTCCTTGAATTCTGTCCTGATGCACTAATAACATACAAAGATATTCACTTGCAAAGGCTTTAATTTTCATAGTCCTTTGCTCCTCACAAGTGTGCCCTCACAACAAAACCCCATTTAGAAGAACATGGTGAGAGTAAGAATATACCAAAAAGACAGGAACCTGGAAAATATAGTATTGAGTCATCCAGTCATTCCTGAGTACCCGATATGTGAATTTAGGGTGCTGTGAATGTGGCTGTGAACAAGACAAAATCCTGCCTTTTTCCCATGGGTCTTCCACTTGATGTGGGAGAAACAGGGAGGGCTATCCAAAGAGGTTCATCTTCGCCTGCATGGAATAAACCAAAGACCTGAGTTCCCTCCCACCTCTTCCACTAACTGCCTGTGTGACAAAGTTTCTTTAGGCCTTCATCAAATAAGGTATTAAAATCAGAAATAGAGGCTGCTGATTCAAAGTTCTCAAAGATTTCCCTCTTCCTTGGGTCTTTCCAAAGAGAGTCTCTTCTAGACAGTGGTGAGATCAAATACAAACATAGGTCACTTAGCAGGTGTCCTAGACAGACACTGTTGGGAAACAAAGGAATCCACAAGTCAGATACCACTTACTTTTATTTTAGACAAAATTCCTTCAAGCTCAGTGATCCTTTTTCTAAAGCCAAAGTGGATGGTGCAGCAAATTGAAAGAAGAAACTATAGATGCAAGGACAGAAGGAAGAAGCAAAAAACCATAATGGAAATGTCTGACTTAAATATTCCTGTAAAACCTTACCATGTAGAGGAGAAACAAAAGGGGAAAGATATGTTTTCAAGAAAATTAAAATTAGAAATGTTTGGTGCTTTAAGGAGTAAATTTCTCTATTCTGGAATATTAATCTGTATTCCCTCATATGCAATTTACCCAGTGAATCTGCAGTTGATTTCTTTCCCAGAAGTTGCAAGCACAAATGCTTCATGAGTCAAACAAGTAACAAATATGTAAAGTGGCTATAGGGGGTTCAAACTCAAAACACAATAAAAACTCAAACTCAGAGCTGTTTTAAAATTGTCAAGGTCAGATTTGTGACCCCTATCTTTTTTTTTTTTTCGAGATGCAGTTTCGCTCTTGTTACCCAAGCTGGAGTCCAATGGCGTGATTTGACTCACTGCAACATCCACCTCTCAGGTTCAAGCGATTCTCCTGCCTCAGCCTCCCAAGTAGCTGGGATTACAGGTGCACGCCACCACGCCCAGCTAACTTTTTGTATTTTTAGTACAAACGGGGTTTCACCATGTTAGCCAGGCTGGTCTCTAACTCCTGACCTCAGGTGATCTGCCCGCCTCAGCCTCCTAAAGTGCTGGGATTACAGGCATGAGCAACTGTGCCCGGCCTTTTGACCCCTATCTTAATCAATGTTTAGGGGAGAGAAAGGTGCTCAAGAACTTGACAGTAACGTTACCCTCTGAGAGTGACCCTAGTAGGAATCAACACATAACAGATGAGATGAACCACGAATAGAAATCACCTGTCCTGTAATTGGTCTGTAAATGTATGGTTGAGAAGATCCACTCTCTCTAGTCTTAATCAAGGTAACTAGGGTAAAGTCTCAGGGAGAGAAAACTGATTGAAATTAACAAGGCAGGAAGGGAAATTGCTGGGTTGTCTTTCCTACAACCATTCCTTTCCTCTTCTTCACCAAACCTGCCTCCCATAAGAGGCTGTGAAAATCTTAGATACTGCCATTCACAGCCTCTCTTGCAGCTAAGAGTAAAAAGGTGATACTGTTCTAGCCAAGAAAACATGAGAGGAAATCTGCAGAGCAACATCTGGAAAATTTATTCTCTGTGATAATAACAACCACAAAAAGAAAGTTTATCCCTTTGCTGGGCACAGAGATTAAGGGGGAAATGGAGACTCTTCAAAGAAAGCACAGCCAAAAACCACATAATTTGAACTTCAAAAGGGTTATTACAAATCTATGTTTACTCTTGGAGAATGCCATGTAGATCAAAGGTTGTATCTAACTCTTTAGACACTCCAAATCAAACACTACAGAAAATTTAAAAATCATGAAACCAGGTTTGGAAAAAATAAAAATTCCAAGAGAAAACTATCACACTCACTCAGAAAAGAGTTGACAGTGAAGAGTTTGCCCTGGGACATTGAAGATCCCCAGAGAGGCCTAGAACAATCTTTATGGAGATGCTCCAGCTGAATTAGATATCCTGTTTACAGCAAATATCAGGATGTATTTTGCAACTGCAGTTGATGATCTCTGTCAAAGTATTAGGTCAAAGCAAAATATAATAAAATTTTAACCACTTCTTCAGCGTTCTCCACATGAAAAAGGAACAGCAAGAGACCATTCCAACATAAGAGTCACTGTTATTTGCCACGTCAGATTCTCTCTGCCTTACCTTTCTCTGTGGCCTCTAACCTCTTGTTCCAGCTCAGCCCATATTGTGGCAGCCAACTTTGTGTAAATTTCAACCAACTTCACTCAGTGCGTGCCAGTAGCACCTCACTTCATGCACACCTCTGACATCCTGTCCTGCAGCTTTCCTGTTGATGCTGGGTAAGTCTGCATATGTACATTCAGGGAGTGCAGGAGGATTAACACCCACTGGAAAGATTCTTTGACCAAAGGGAAACAGGAGCCAACAAATAATTCTCCCTTTAACACATCAGAGGACTGTCCTGAGAAGCAATCATATATATCCCTTTCAATAACAGTTCCCCAAGATCAAGGGATCAGTTGTTCTTAATAGCTGTCCTCCAATTGCATTTCCCTCCTTCCCTGCCTCACTCTACTTTTCCCTTTTTCGTGATCCCTACTAGGGAATTGCACTCCCTAATAAAGTTGTAGCACATAAGCCTTGGCCTCAGGCACTGCTTTCTAAGCATCAAAAGCTCAGAATGTATTCGTTTTCTTATTGCTGTGTAACAAATTACTACAAACTTTGTTGTGGAAAACAATCCCTGTTTATTAGTCAGGTCACAATTCTGTAGGTCATTCTACCCCAGTGCAGTTGGGTTTATAGCTCAGGTTCACATAAGACTGAAACCAAGGTGTAGGCTGAGTTGTGTTCTCATCAGGAGTTCAGAATCCTCTTCCAAGCTCACCTGGTCTGGGCAGAATTCAATTCCTTGCAGTTGCAGGGTAGAGGTTCCCATTTCCTTGCTGGCTGTCAGCTGGGGCCTGTTTTCAGCTCCCAGAGGCTCCCTGCATTCTTTATCACATGACCCCCTCCATCTTCACAGCCAGCAATGGCACATTGAATCATTCTTATGCTTCAAATCTCTCTTATCCCGGCCAGGCATGGTGGCTCATGCCTGTAATCTCAGCACTTTGGGAGCCCAAAGAGGGTGGATCACCTGAGATCAGGAGTTTGAGACCAGTCTGGCCAACATGGTGAAACTCTGTCTCTACCAAAAAAAAAAAAAAAAGAAATACAAAAAATTAGCCATGCATGGTGGCAGATGCCTGTAATCCCAGCTACCCAGGAGACTGAGGCAGGAGAATCACTCGAACCTGGGAGGCAGAGGCTGCAGTGAGCAGAGATTGCACCATTGCACTTCAGTCTGGGCAACAAGAGCAAAACTCTTGTCTCAAAAAAAAAAAAAAAAAAAAAAAAACTCTCTTACCTCTCGGCGTCTGACCCCTAGACCCAGATTTGAATGACTCATGTGATCAGTTCAGGACCACCTGGATAATCACCCTATCTTAAGCTCCACTGACTTGGAATTTTAATCACTTTAGCAAAATCCCTTTGGCCATATAATATAACATACACCCTCACACTTGAAGGGAAGAGGATTATACAAAGGCAAGAGTCACTGGGGATCATCTTAGAATCCTGCTTATCAGACAGTTGGTATCAAGGGGTGACCCTTGAAAGCAGACCCTTAGGATGAGATTTTGGTGCTAGATTACTCAGAGATCTGAAAGCAATAGGGTTTCCAGTATTAGTGGTAAGTGGGGTGGAAGTTCCTAACGTGCAATGATATCACAAGTACTGTCTTTCACCTGAAATTAATTGATATTAGGTGGCGCTAGAAGGTGAGGCAATGGGATATGCAATGCCTGTGGTACTTAAAAAGTATGGGAGCAGTTATGACTGAAAATTGTGGAATGGCCTTACTGCTATTAACAGAATCAAAAGCCTTGAAAAAAGAAAATGATAGACTCAGGACAAACTACTACCAATTCAAAGCTTGCTTTGAAAGCCAGAGGGCCACTGAGATAATTTTAAAAATACATTTATCTCCTGTCACCAAAGGGCAAAGCTGCTAGGGAGACAAGCACTGTGCCTCATTCTTAGTGGTAGCAGATGTGAGGTGCAACCTCTCATTTTTTATCTTGGAAGGGATGACCTGGCATGTTCGAGACCACTGGATCCCTACAAACTTCACCAATGTAGCAAGTCCCTGAATATTAATGAGATTTATCTCCCACTCTCTGGTACACATGATTCTACTAGGGCATTGGTACTTGCCACTCTTTGTTCATCAGGTCCATTTAGCAAGATGCCATATGGTGATCTGATGATTGTCAACATGACTGAAGCCCCTATAATAGAAAGCAGAAGCATTTACATAGTCCTGGGGCAAGGACATGAATGTGTACTGCTGTTCTTCCCATGAAGGTGAATTACTTTTGATCTTTCCTTTTAAGGGGATTGAGAAGTATGAATTCACTAGATCAATAGCTGCTTATCAAGTGCTAGAGGTTGGGTTGATCTGAATCAGTAAAGATACCATATACAAGAGAGCAGGTATAGTTGGGATTAATACCCAGTTAAGTCTATGGAAGTCTACACTCTGCCATGATCCATCCAGATTTTGCAGGAGCCATGCAGGTAAAATGAAAGCAGGAAATGATGGTAACCATAACAACTGTATCTTTTAGGTCTTTCATAAGTGGTGCCAATCTCTGCAATTCCTTCTGGCATGTACTATGCTTCTGATTTATAATCTTGTCTGATGGGGCAGAACAGTGGGGAGGAATCGTTTCAGAAGCTTCCACTTGGCCTTTTTAAAGTTCTAATGGTGCAAACTCTACTGATTAGGGAACAACTATGAGGATTCTTCTAGTTCTAAGTTTATCTCTAATTCCCTCAGGAACTGAGAAATAACAAGATTGGTTCACAGACCCATTGGACCCACTATGAGATAGATTTGGGCCAGAAGTCCATTTAACACATGGTCCCTAAAAGTACACACACTGTCTGCAGGTCCATGACAGAGTTTGGGGTTCCCTGGTATCAGTGTCCACCTAAATCTCTTATCTAAAAATCTTTGAATCTGAGTCTTCTCTTTTTCCCAGGGTAGTTACTCTGACAAATGTCTACAGGTCTCTCCACAAAAGGAGAGAGGGAAATATTTACCTATCCACTTGCGTTATAAGGTCCTTCCACAAAAAGACTTGTTCTCCCCTTCAAACAAAGGGATCTGGATCTCTGAATTACTTAAATCTAGCAACAGGGTGAGGGACCATAGTTTTCTTTTGCAGTGCCTAAAATTAGCCTTCTACTTAACAGCTTCAATTCTTTTCTTAGATTAGAAAGTTGAGTTACATCCTAATTAGCTATTTGTCTAATTCCTAAGAACACTATGATTTATTAGGCTATCACTAGAGAAATCTGCAAGCTATGGTGACCTGTTTGCCACTCCAGTCTTGCTTTCTTTTGATGGTTAAGTTCTCTTTTTCCTCCTGATAGCCCTCTACCATTCTGGAACACCATCATCCCCATTGATATTATAAGATACAATTCCATGGCAATATGGCCTACAGAAAAGGACCACCATTGAGTTTCTCAAAGACGGGTCTCCTGTAACTGATGAATTCCTTACTGTCTTAATGAAGGGAATCTTCTCAGAGCCCTCAGGGCAACATAATCAGAGGATGAATGTTCAGCTTTTTCCCTGATCTTCTGAAGATCCACTCAGTGTCATGCCAAGGCAGTTCGGTGTCTTCACCAAATCTTCATCGGTCCTTCAGTTCATTATTGTATCCAGCTTTGGTTCAGGGCATCAAACAGATTATTTAGATGGCCTTACATGTCCTTTGCCAGGCCCGATGGCTCACGGCTGTAATCCCAGCACTTTGGGAGACTGAAGTGGGCAGATCACTTGAGGTCAGGAGTTCAATACCAGCCTGGCCAACATGGTGAAACCCAGTCTTCACTACAAAATACAAAAGTTAGTCAGGCATGGTGGCATGTGCCTATACTCCCAGCTACTTGGGAGGCTGAGGCAGGATAATCGCTTGAACACAGGAGGGGAGGTTGCATGAACTGAGATTGTACCACTGCACTCCAGCCTGGGCAACAGAGAGAGGCTCCGTCTTTAAAAAAAAAAAAAAGATGACCTTACATGTCCTTCATATAACATTGAATCCCCGAGTTTATAAGTTCCCGGTAAACCCTACCCTATCCAGACTTATATTCTGCTCTCCATGGCCCAATTCCCTCAAGATTTACTCCCTCGTGTTCCTCTAGTCCATGCTCATACATATTAAGCAGATCCAGCAATTCCTCCAGTGCATATTTTTCTCCTGGAGTAAGAACTCTGTATCTCTGTTTGAGCGGTGCTGACACCTGACCCTTGTTACTGACCCACAGGCAATGAGAGGTAGCAGGGGTGGCTCTTGAGAACAGAGGCACCTGCCTCAGGCAAGGTCAATATATAGTCCCCAAGCAAGTGGAGGCACTTCTTAGCAATGAGAAAGAGTTTTTTTTTTTTTTTTTTTGCCATCCCAAAAGTTTAAGAGGATTTGAAAGATTCAAGATTTTCGGCTTGGGCACCCAAATATTCCTATCCTAGATCTCAGGGTTGCACTCATTGCCTATGAGAATCCCGACTTTGACATGAGAGACCTGCCAAAGCTGCTGGCAGAATTGCCAAAGTTACAGTTCTGCCTCCCTTACAGTTAAATCCTAGTCCTAATATTCAGCAGTCTTCCCTGCAACTACAGAAGATTAGTCTCCTTAAATTCTACCATGGAGGGCTTCTGTCCCACACCTGTGTTATCCTTTTCTGAAGGTGTCCAAAGAAATCCATAAAAGCCACACAACTTCACAGTCTTTATAATTCTCACTGTTCCTGTAACATTCAAGTGAATAACAACCATGTAACTTACTGCTTCTCCTTCCACTGATATCTCATCCCAATTTACCATAAATGAGTTTTAGTAATTTTGATGCAATCACATGCCAGGATTTATCACCATCCACATACTACCTGCAATGGGATTTTTACTGCCATCTGACCAGTGAGTGACCCAGCTCTAAATTCCATGATGACAGCTTGCTTTCTAGTGTCATTTCTGATACTGTCTCACCGCAGGTTTGCCTGAGACTTGGACCCAAAACAAAGTCTGGGTGCAGGTAGTTATTTGGGAAGTGGTCCCAATGAGCAGGATTGAGGAGCAAGAGGGTGAAACCTCCTGAGATGCATCTCAGAACTGTTTGCCAGGTACAAAAGATAGAAGCTTTTGTTCATTGGCTCCCATCCCCAACTGGTCAGAGATGACCTCATGAATATTAACTCCCTTAAACTTCTTGTTTGCCCTGCATGAGTGTCCAGAAATTCTGTGGATACCACCACTCAGTGTTAGAGAAGCTCTAGGGCAGGAACCAGAGACTAAGATAAGGCATTATCAGAATAAGACTGCATGCACCTAGTCTAAACCTACGAGAGCTAATTACCAAAGCAGTGGCTAGAGTAAGAGGTGGGGCCAAAAGGATGTAAGATGCACACAAGAAGTGTTCAAAACTATTATATTTGATCAATTCAAGCCAAGGTAATTCAGACCAAAACTACTTACGTGTGGGGCTGGGCATGGTGGCTCACACCTGTAATCCCAGCACTTTGGGAGGCCTAGTGAGAGGATTGCTTGAGTTCAAGAGTTCAAGACCAGCCTAGACAACATAGTGAGACTCCGTTTCTACCAAAAAAAAAAAAAAAAAAGAAAAATAGCCAGGCATGGTGGCATGCGCCTATAGTCCTAGCTATTCAGGAAGCTGTGGTTGGAGGATTGCTTGAGTCCAGGACGTCGAGGCTGCAGTGAGCTGTGATCACCCCATTACACTCTAGCCTGGGTGACACAGTGAGACCCTATCTCAAAAAAAAAGAAAAGGGGGAAAAAAAAAAACTTGTGTGTATAACAATGCTGAATCCTAGCCGGGCGCAGTGGCTCACGCCTGTAATCCCAGCACTCTGGGAAGCCGAGGCGGGCGGATCACAAGGTCAGGAGTTCAAGACCAGCCTGGCCAGCATGGTGAAACCCCATCTCTACTAAAAATACAAAACTTAGCCAGCTGTGTTGGTGCGTGCCTGCAGTCCCCGCTACTCTGGAGGCTGAGGCAGGAGAATCGCTTGAACCCAGGAGGCAAAGGTTGCAGTTAGCCGAGAGGGTGCCACTGCTCTACAGCCTGGGTGACAGAGTGAGACTCCATCACCACCACCACCCACCCCCCCAAAAAAAAGAAAAGAAAAAGAAAAATACCAAAAAAAAGCTTCTTTTCGCTATTTTTGAAAACATTTGAAAATGTTGAACGTTTTAACCTCATAGAAGGAAGAATTAGGAGATGATCAAGTCCAGTATATTATTGTAGTTTTAAAACTACAATAGTAGTGGCACACGCCTAGTCCCAGTTATTCAGGAGGCTGAGGTGGGAGGATCACCTGAGCCCAGGAAATCGAGGGTCCAGTAAGCCATGATGGTGCCACTGCCCTCCAGCCTGGGTGACAGAGTGAGACCCTGTCTCAATTTAAAAAATAAAAAAGGCCAGGCACGGTGGCTCATGCCTGTAATCCCAGCACTTTGGGAGGCCAAGGCAGGCGGATCACTTGAGGTCAGGCATTCGCTATCAGCCTGGTCAACATGGCGAAACCCTGTCTCTGCTAAAAATACAAAAAAAAAAAATAGCCGGGCGTGGTGCCGGGCACCTGTAATCCCAGCTACTCGGAGACTGAGGCAGGAGAATCGCTTAAACCTGGGAGGCGGAGGTTGCAGTGAGCCAAGATGGCGCCACTGTGCTCCAGCCTGGGCAACACAGCGAGACAACGTCTCAAAAAAAATAAATAAATAAAATAGATAAATAAGTAAAATAAAACTATGTACATGTGCTTACTTTGTAAAAAATAAAAATTCAGTTTTAAACAAAGGCAGTTCCTAAATAATAATAATACTAGAAGCATGTCAATACTACTAAATTCCCCTTTTTGACTCCGACCAATAAGAGGGAAAAATACCCAGATATACTCTAGAGTCTGTTGAGACTTAGAAACAGGGCCCCACCTGCCGTGGCTCCCATTTCAGGATCATTGCCCAAGGCCTTGGCAACTGTGAGTAGCTGGCTGAATGCTTTAACTCAGCATCGAGTTCCAGTTGGCTCCAAATGTTTGTTCATCTTTGAGAGACCCCAGTATATATGAAACTAAATTCACAAGGCCATCTTTTTTCCTCAAACATTAGTACTTTGTTGAAAGAATACATTAAACTACCACCTTTGTACTTAATTTAGGGAGACCATCCCAACATTTTGAGAAAAGTAAACATTAATTTAACTTGATCTGTGAAGTTATTAAAGAAAAATTAACCCACAAACATAAAGCCACTGTCAGCTCTTTAAAGGTAGTATGTCTCAAGCTGTTCTCTAGATATTCAGCCAAAAATTTGAAATCTTATCTTACCTTAGGGTTAGATTTAAATGTTAGCACGTACAGAGAAAAGCACACAGGCCAATTCTCCTTGACAATCCTCAGGAAGACTCTCTCAGGAAATTCTACAGACACAGGTGTTGCTCCATTGTTGGAACAGATTGTTGTCTGTTGAGTGGAGCACTGAATGAAATAACTGACATGCAGTTGGGGTTGTAAAAATTAAGTATCTTTAGAAATAGAATTGTGCTCAGTTTGGTGAGATTTTCGCTCTATGAGAAGCCCTCGGGTACTGAGCCGAGCTAAGGAATGGCTTATTCACGTGCTTCCTGGAAGGAATAGTGGGTAGACTCTCCCATACTATTCAAAGAATATTTCTCTTTCTTTTTGTGGAATATCTAAGGTACACAAGTAAATGCATATATGATACAAAATAAGTGCAATTTTGAATGAAATGGAAGATAACCTAAACAGGTACAGTAGAAATACATTTTCACAGTACAACAGTCTAGATGTGCAAAGATATAATTTTCCTTGTCTATGGCTAAAATTAATTTTAGCTCTCAAGATCCCATTGTCTCTGATAGCAGAAAACTTAGTTGTATCCATTTCAGGGACTCAAGTCACTTCCATCTTAAAGATGTCATCTTTTAAGATTCTCTTCCTGGCTGGGAATGGTGGCTTACGCCTGTAATCCCAACACTTTGGGAGGCCAAGGCAGGAGGATGACTTTAGGTCAGGAGTTTGAGATCAGCCTGGCCAATATGGCGAAACCCAGTCTCTACTTTAAAAAAAAAAAAAAAATTACAAAAATTAGCCAGGAGTAGTGGCGCATGCCTGTAATCCCAGCTGCTCAGGAGGTTGAGGCAGGAGGATCATTTGAACCTGGGAGGTGGAGGTTGCAGTGAGCCGAGATCATGCCACTGCACTCCGGCCTGGGCAACAAAGCAAGGCTCTGTCTCAAAAAAACAAAACAAAACAAAACAAAAGATTATTTTTCTTTCACTTTTTTTTACCTCCTTTTCTTCCCAGACTAATCTAAATTCCAGGGGGGTTACATATCATCCTAGCATCAGGGGAGCATTGTTCCGTGTGTTATCTCCCTCTTCACCAGCTTTCCTGAGGTGTGGCTTGTGCGGCAGCCTCTGTCTCCGCTATGTTGACGGTCAAGGTCAAGTTTAGATAATCTGTCTTCTTTGCTGCTTGGTGCTCCAGGACTGCTTGGAGACAGGGTGGTCTTTCTGTCTTTGTCTCACAATGGCACTGCTGATTCTCCACCATTCAGCCACATCTCTTATCCTATCCATTGCTAAACTACTCGACCATGACCTCTACTCTGAGGTCCCATTATTTCACACCATGGTGACCCTCTGATGGACACACCCATCCTCAGTTATGAACTCATTCTTGGTCCTGCTAAGACATGGAAAATAACTTTTAGACATATTCCAGCCCCATGGTTGGAGGAATACTTTTGGTGGAGGGGGGTGAGGGTGGCAGCGCGTGAGTGAGCAAGCCAACTCTGTCATATCCTCTCCACCTAAACACACTGCACTTTCCCTTTGTCTCTGTTGTGACGACCCTCCCACCCCCACCCAGAATGGCCCAGGGCACTCTTCCCAGAGCTCCAGATGGATTGAGGAATCCTCACGCCTCTGAGTTTTGTGTCTTCTATCCACGTGTAACGAGAATTTTTATCTTGAAAGAAGGGTTGTAGAGTGCAAAGTCCCATTGTAACATCTCAACTCTAATTTTTCTCTTCAACTAGCTTCTCCATTTATCTCTGAGCCCTTCAAACTAGCCCAGAAAGAAGTCTTATACCTTTTCTGTCAGGCTGGAAGCATTTGGCATCGTCAGATATGCTTCTTCATACCATGTGTAAATGGTATGTCTTAAATCGAAATGATGAAGGGGCCGGGCACAGTGGCTCTCACCTGTAATCTCAGCAGTTTGGGAGGCCGAGGTGGGTGGGTCACCTAAGGTCAGGAGTTCGAGAACAGCCTGGCCAACGTGGTAAAACCTCTTCTCTACTAAAAATACAAAAATCAGCCAGACATGGTGGTGGGTGCCTGTAGTCCCAGCTACTCAGGAGGCTGAGACAGGAGAATTGCTTGAACCTAGGAGGCAGCGGTTGCAGCAAACCAAGATTGTGCCATTTCACTCCAGCCTAAGTGACAGAGCAAGACTTCGTCTCAAGGAAAAAAAAAGGAAAGAAATGATGGAGGGGGCACGTCTCTCCTTCCAAACCCTGGCTCTTGCAAACTAAAAGCTTTTTGATGGCCGGACATGGTGGCTCGTACCTGTAATTTCAGCACTTTGTGGGAGCCAAGGTAGGTATGTTACTTGAGTTCAGGAGTTTGAGACCAGCCTGGCCAACTTGTGAAATCCCAACTCTACTAAACATACAAAAATTAGCCAGGTGTGATGGTGTGTGCCTGTAGTCCCAGCTACTCAGGAGGCTGAGGTGGGAAAATTGCTTGAACCTGGGAGGCAGAGGTTGCAGTGAGCCATTGCAGTCCAGCCTGGGCAACAGAGTGAGACACTGTCTCAAAAAAATAAATAAATAAAATAAATAAAAACTCTTTGGCTCCTAGGTCATTGTATCTGCTACAGACTCTTCATCAAATTTGGGAAGTTTTCAGACATTATTTTATCAAGTATTCTTTTGCATAGTTCTCTCTCTTCTCTCCTTTTGGAACTCCCATTATGCATATGTTGGCATGCTTGATTGTGTCCTACAGGTTTCTAAAGCTCTGCTCATTTTCTTTATTCCTTTTTCTTTCTGCTCATCAAACAGAAAAATTTCAGTTGATTGTCACATTTGCTGATTCTTTCTTCTACCTACTCAAATCTTCTGTTGAGCTCTTCTAATGAATGTTTCATTTCAGTTATACTTCGAACATCCAAAATTTCTATTTTGTTCTTTTTCTAAATAATCTCTATCTCTTTATTGATATTCTATACTTGATGAGACATCATTATCATACTTTACTATAGTTATTTGAACATATTTTAAAGTAGGTGGTTTAGATCATGCCCACCCATGGATGCAAAAAAAAAAAAAAGCTGATTTAAAGTCTAGTAAGTCCTGTGCCTGAGCTTCTTCAGGGAGCATTTCTGTTGATTACTTTTTTTTTCCTGTGTTTGGGCCATACTTTTTATTTGAAAGTCTAGAAATATTTGTTAACCACTAAACTAGACATATAAAATACAAATAAAATAAAATATAAATTTAAAATGCGGTAACTCTGGAAATTCGATTCTTTGCCCTGCTCAGGATTTGTTGTTGCTGGTTTCTATTTGCTGTTCTTTAGTGACTTTTAAGAACTGATTTTTTAATATTTGTATTCTTGAGGCCGGGCGTGATGCCTCACACCTGTAATCCCAGCACTTTGGGAGGCCAAGGCGGGTGGATCATCTGAGGTCAGGAGTTCAAGACCAGCCTGGCCAACATGATGAAACCCCGCCTCCACTAAAAGTATAAAAAATTAGCCGGGTGTGGTGGCTGGCACCTGTAGTCCTAGCTACTCGGGCGGCTGAGGCAGGAGAATCACTTGAACCTGGGAGGCAGAGGTTACAGTGAGCCAAGATCATGCCACTGCACTCCAGCCTGGGTGAAAGGGTGAGACTCTGTCTCAAAAAAATAAAATAAAATAAAATTTGTATTCTTTTTTATGTATGGCTGATAAGTCTCTGCTCAGTTAGCTTAGTGTTCCTCTAGTGATTGGACAGAGATTTTCTTACACTTTCAGAATGGATACTGCTCCTAGTCTTTGCTGAGGGGCTCTGTGTGCATATTGGGGCTGCCTTCAATATTTAGCCAGGCAGTTGACAACTTTGCCTTAGGCTTCACTTTCTGTAGAGCCTGAAGGTCAGTCAGAGGTGACAGCTTAAGGTTTTCTCAGGTCTTTCCCGAGCATGCACACAGCTCGTTAGCAGCAGCAAATCCATACGAATCTGCAGCACCTCAATTCTTGCCTCCTCAGACGAAATAATTCGCCTGAGGGATATAAGGCAGACCAAGGCAAGTTTTAGAGCAGGAGCGAGAGTGAGTTTATTTAAAAGTTTTAGAGCAGGAACAAAAAGGAGGACAAGCAGGAGACTTCAGAGATCCAAGTGCACTATTTGACCTTTGACTTGGGGGTTGTACGCTGGCATGCTTCTGGGGTTTTGCATCTCTTCTCCCTTGATTTTTCCCTTAGTGTGGGCTGTCTGCATGTTCAGTGGCCTGCCAGCACTTGGGAGGGGCCACACGCACAGTGTCTTTACTAAAGTTGTGCACATGCATTTTTCCCTTACCAGTCAAGTGTTCCTAAAGGAAGGTCATATACCAGCTAAACTTCATCATTTTGCCTCTTAGTGCGCATGCTTGAGCCTACTCGCCCAGCTCCTGAGATCTTAACAGGAACCTGCTGATCACCAGTTTCAGGTGTTTTGTGTCTATTGGCAGCCAGCCTTTCCCTGGCACTGGCTGCAACCAATTATTATTTTAGCCAGACAGTTCAACAACTAACTGACCATCACCTGATGGTTGCCTGACATTCCTGGTGGGGTGGGAGGCCCACTCCTGCCCTGCTCATGTCTGCCTAGCTACTTACTCTAAAACTCTTAGCATGCACAGAGCCCTACACATGCACATGACCTTCTAAATTCCCCGGAAATGTGCCAGGGCTTTTCAAAATCCCTGTAAACATCTCACTCCTCAGTTTTTCCTTTTAAGCTTCTTGTTTAACCTATTGTTTGCCCCAGCTGTTATCCATTACCCCAGGCAGCCAAATAGCTAAACAATCACGTTTAAATATTTTCAACAAAACCCCATCTCCGGGGGAAAAGGTCTTTTGCAGTGACACTGGATCAGCCCCGAGTTAGGTTAAATAAAGACAGTCTTGTAAATAGGTCTTCCAGAGAACCATCAGATGGATCAGATAATGACAATTTTCTTTGAATGAGGCATTAAAGGTGCTACAACCCTGTTCTGCCTACTCCAATGGCTACCACACTGCTGGGTTTCATTGTGATTGTGAGCTCTTGGTTTTCAGGCTGCCGTGGGGCTGGAGAGTAGAGGATGGGAATACAACAAGTTAAAATGCCCCAAAGCTCACTTTTCTAATTGAGATTTAGCTGTTTTCTAGTAAGAAACTTCTACTAAGTTCTCTATTATTTTCCTGAATAAATGTCCCTGGATAGCTGAAAACCTTTGATTAATTTTCAGAGTTCGAGAAAAATTTATTCTGACAATCTTTTTTAGTTTTCTTGCTGCTTTCACAGAGGAAAGAATTTTCATAGGCCCTTACTTCACCATTTTCTCTGATGTTGCCCTGTTACAGACTTTTGACTTAATAGGTTTTTAAATACAGACTTTTAAAACAATTTTAAAATGCAAAGCTAAGCAACGATTATTTTGTTTTCAGGTATGACTGCTCTCAGGATAATAACAGTAATAATAAAATAATATATATTGACAGCCATGTGCCAAGCACCATTCTAGTAATTTTACATGTATTATCTCAGTCCACCTTCAAAATAACTCTATTACATAGATACTTTTTTTTTTTTTGAGACAAGGTCTCACTCTGTTGCCCAGGCTGGAATGCAGTGACATGATCACCACTCACTGCAGCCTTGACCTCCCAGGCTCAACTGATCCTCCCACCTCAGCTCCTGAGTAGCTGGGACTACAGGCACAGCTCACCACACCTGGCCAATTTTTAAATTTTTCGTAGACACAAAGTTGCACTGTATTGCCCAGGCTGGTCTTGAACTCCTGGGCTCAAGTGATCCTCCCACCTCAGCCTCCCAAGGTGCTGGAATTACAGATGTGAGCCATCAAGCCTGACCAACAGATACTACTTTATACCAGTTTACAAATAGTGAAAATGTGGCATACATAGTTTAAGAAACTTCCTTAAGATCAATAAGAACCGGCCAGGCGCGATGGCTCATGACTGTAATCCCAGCACTTTGGGAGGCCGAGGCAGGTGGATCACGAGGTCAGGAAATCAAGACCATCCTGGCTAACATGGTGAAACTCCGTTTCTACTAAAAATATATTTAAAAAATAATAATTAGTCAGGCGTGGTGGTGGGCACCCGTAGTCCCAGCTACTTGGGAGGCCGAGCCAGGAGAATCCCTTGAACCTGGGAGGCAGAGGTTGCAGTGAGCCGAGATCACGCCACTGCACTCCAGCCTGGGCGATGGAGCAAGACTCCATCTCAAAAAAAGAAAAATCAATAAGAACTAAGTGGTGGAGACAGAATTTGAGCCCAGGCTGTCTGGCTCTAGAATCAAGAACTGTGAGGTAACATGAAATTAGGAGTTACCAAAATGAAAAATACGTGTTAATATTTTAAAAACATTAACTCACTACATAGATTTTTATTTTATTGAACTCTAGATTACTTGAAGTGTAAGAGCATTTATGCCAGATGCTTCTTGATTATCATAATGCCAAATAATTGTCATATCTTTAATAAAAGCAAATATATATATAAAATATATATATTAAATATATAACCAAAAATTCTTGAAATTCCAGTTTTATTATAATTTTTGGCCAGGCGCGGTGGTTTATGCCTGTAGTCCCAGCACTTTGGGAGGCCGAGGCAGGTGGATCACCTGAGGTCAGGAGTTCGAGACCAGCCTGACCAACATAGTGAAACCCTGTCTCTACTAAAAATACAAAAATTAGCTGGGCATGTTGGCATGTGCCTGTAGTCCCAGCTACTCAGGAGGTTGAGGCAGGAGAATCGCTTGTACCTGGGAGATGGAGGTTGCAGTGAGCTGAGATTGTGCCAATGCACTCCAGCCTGGGCAACACAGCAAGATTCCATCTAAAAAAAAAAAAAAGAATTTCCATATAAGCAATTTTACAAATCAAAAACAAAATCCTTTACCAGGCAATAATTTCTGCCTTTTGTTTGAGCAAATATGATCACTATACCTTTAAGATCTCTTCTGGTGCTGAAATCTTTTTGAGACATTTGTTTAATTTGTTCACTTTCTTTTTTTTAATTATTTTTAAATAGAGACAGCATCTTGCTATATTACCCATACTGATCTCGAACTCCTGGCCTCAAGCGATCATCCCACCTCAGCCTCCCAAAGTGCTAGGATTACATGCCACCCTGCCCAGCCCACTTTGAATTCAACAAAAATGTCTCTGGGTGTTTACTTTGTGTCAGACACTGAGGATGTGATGGTGAACAAGGCAGGTTCTGCCACCATGAAGCTCAGAGTGTAGTGGAGAAGATAGTCATGAAGAAGCAATAGGTGTGATTACGATTATGAAAGAGGAAGCACAGAGAATTATGGGATCATATGACAAGAGACCAGAGCTACCCTGAAAGACTGAAAAAGGCGTCTTTGAGATGTGGTATTAAAATGAGACCTAAAGCACAGGGCAAGGTGATGGGAAGTCCAGGTAGTGAAGACTAGAGATGCAGAAAGCTGTGGTTTGTTCAAGAACTGAGAGCAGGCTAGAGTGGCCAGAAAACAAAAACTGACAGGGAAAGCCAGAAAGGAGACAAAAGGATACAGCTGGAGGATCCTGTTTGTTTAAAAGCATTTGTTTAGACTGCTAAACAAAAAACAACACACCATATTTATCATATACGTAAATACTCTTTGAGCACATCATTAAGAGGTCACCCAATGGCAGCACATGCGTCTGCTTTCTGGCTGGCAGTTTCTAAAGAATTGCTTGCATTCCTCAGTAAAGCTAAAATCTATCTAAAGGGAGGCCGGGCACGGTGGCTCACTCCTGTAATCCCAGCACTTTGGGAGGCTGAGGCGGGCGGATCATGAGGTCAAGAGCTCGAGATGATCCTGGCCAACATGGTGAAACCCCGTCTATACTAAAAGTACAAAAATTAGCTGGGCATGGTGTCGCACGCCTGTAGTCCCAGCTACTCGGGAGGCTGAGGCAGAAGAATTGCTTGAACCCAGGAGGCAGAGGTTGTGGTGAGCTGAGATCATGCCATTGCATTCCAGCCTAGGCAACAAGAGCAAAATTCTGTCTCAAAAAAAAAACTTGAAAGAGGGAAAGAGAGACGAGAAGAAACCATGCCTGGGGGCAACAATACAACTGAAGTTATTCTAAAGTTCTGTGTAACCAGATTGTCTTCCCTGGTCAGGTATTTTATAACAAACACATTATCTATCATTTTCATGACAACCCTTTGAAGTATTACATGTCCCTCTTTAATATGAGAAAATCAGGCCAGGAGTGGTGCCTCACGCCTGTAATTCTAGCACTTTGGGAGGACAAGGCGGGCGGATCAATTGAGGCCGGTAGTTCACGACCAGCTTGGCCAACATGGCAAAATCTCTTCTCTACTAAAAATACAAAAATTAGCTGGGCATGGTAGCAAACACCTGTAATCCCAGCTACTTGGGAGGCTGAGGCATGTGAATTACTTGAACCCGGAAGCCAGAGGTTGCAGTGAGCCAAGATCACGCCATGCACTCCAACCTGGGCAAGAGAGCTAGACCCTGTCTCAGAATAATAACAATAATAAGAGAAAAATCAAAGCTCAGGAAACTATAAATGGTTTCATTCATTTAACTTGATCTTACCAATAAGTGCCTACTATGTAGCAGTTCATCAGTGAACCTGAATCCATGGCACTTGCATTCTAGCAGGAGTTTGTTCGAGTTCAAAAAGCTAATAAACTGAAACCAAGATTTTCTAACTAGAAAGACTAGCTTTTCTCCATCTATTGTACCACACTGAACAAGAAAGTGTTATTTTTTTCTTAATAATTAGCCAGTCACGGTGGCTCACTCCTGTAATCCCAGCACTTTGGGAGGCCGAGGCAGGCAGGTCACCTGAGGTCAGAAGTTCGAGACCAGCCTGACCAACATGGAGAAACCTCGTCTCTACTAAAAATACAAAATTAGCTGGGCGTGGTGGTGCCTGCCTCTAATCCCAGCTACTCAGTTGGCTGAAGCAGAAGAATTGCTTGAAACTGGGAGGTGGAGGTTGCAGTGAGGTGAGATCGCGCCACTGCACTCCAGCCTGGGTGACAGAGCGAGACTCCATCTCAAAAAAAAAAAAAATATATATATATATATATATATAGAGAGAGAGAGAGAGAGAGAGAGCCCCTGAATGGTTCACTAACAATGAATTACATTCTAAGCTTGGTTCGACTAAGTTCTCTATTATTTACTGGTAATTACAACATATACCTTGATTTCTCACTCTAGTTAACACTATAGGAAAGACATCCAGTAAGAGGCTAGTTTACCCCCTTTGTTAAGTCGTTAGAACCATTCAGATCCTTTGGGTCTGAGATAAATCGATACTACATCCCAGCTGTGAATTGCTGCTGCTTACTTCTTGGCTTCATCTCTCCTTCTCCTTCTTTGGTCTCTTGTCTTTATTTCTGCATGGAGCCTTCAGAAAGGAGACATCCAAACCCAGGTCCTGTCTGTATTGTAGCAACATTAAGGATTCCTTGGGGCCTTGCTCTCCACTCATGCATGTTTGCCTTGATGTTTGCCTTGGTGTCCTATTTCCAGATCTTTGACTGCAGTCTCAAGAGGAAAAGACAAAGATATTTATCCTTCCCAGTCTTTTTTTTTTTTTTTTTTTTGAGATGATGTCTCACTCTGTCACCCAGGCTGGAGTGCAGTGGTGTGATCTTGGCTCACTGCAACCTCCACCTCCCACGTTCAAGCAATTCTCCTGCCTCAGCCTCCCGAGTAGCTGGGATTACAGGCGTGCACCACCACGCCCAGCTAATTTTTGTATTTTTAATATAGGCGGGGTTTCACCATGTTGGTCAGGCTGGTCTCGAACTCCCGACCCTGTGATCCGCCCGGCTTGGCCTCCCCAAGTGCTGGGATTATAGGCATGAGCCACCGTGCCCGGCCATCTTTCACAGTCTTTTAGAATTCTTCTTGCTCCCCGCTGCTGCCATCCCAATGCTCTGAATTAGGGAAGTGTGAAATGTTGTCACATATCACACATCCTGAGATCAGAGACTCCCATAGAACTTCTCTTCTAGAAGGTTTTACTTTTGAAGACACAGACCCTTTGAATGAAGGGGGAAGACATTGGGAAGAGAAAGATAAGATAGGATTGCCCTCCAGCTTCTCTTTTAAAAATGTTTTCCTAGATTTTAGCTAGGGTGGGGAAAAGTGGCTGGAAGGGGGAACAAAAGGTATTTCCATTTTTGTTGCTTTGTCCTAGTCTCGAAAATATAGGCTCAACACATACAGCCTCAACATCAGATTCCATCCGTGAGACTTCCCTGTCCATATTTAATAAGTTAGAATTCTTTATAAGTTTCTTTTATATACTCTCTTTGAAACTCTTTAAAGTCTGGCTGGGCGCAGTGGCTCATGCCTGTAACACCAGCACTTTGGGAGGCAGAGGCGGGCAGATCACTTGAGGTTAGGAGTTTGAGACCAGCCTGGCCAATTTGATGAATCCCTGTCTCTACTAAAAATACAAAAATTAGGCCGGGCACAGTGGCTCACGCCTGTAATCCCAGAACTTTGGGAGGCCGAGGCGGGAGGATCAGGAGGTCAAGAAATCAAGACCATCCTAGCCAACATGGTGAAACCCCATCTCTACTAAAAATACAAAAATTAGCCGGGCATGGTGGTGGGTGCCTGTAATCACAGCTACTCGGAAGGCTGAGGCAGGAGAATCACTTGAACCCAGGAGGTGGAGGTTGCAGTGAACCGAGATTGCACCACTGTACTCCAGCCTGGCGACAGAGTTAGACACCATCTCACACACACACACACACACACAAAAATTAGCTGGGTGTGGTGGTGCACACCTATAGTTCCAGCTACTTGGGAGTCTGGGGCAGGAGAATCTCTTGAACCCGGGAGGCGGAGGTTGCAGTGAGCCAAGATAGTGCCATTGCACTCCAGCCTGGGCAACAAGAGCGAAACTCCATCTCAAAAAAAATTTAATTTAATTTAAAAAAAAATAAAGTTTAAGACAATCTATATATTTGTATTATTGTGTTTTTATTATCCAAATTTGGAAATAAATACCTGTAAACTACTTTGCCAGAAAGTATTTTTCTAAAGAGATGCTTGTCTCAAAACACGAATGGACTCATACAACATCCAGCAACCCTGATGGGGCCCAGCCTCTGCTCTTTGCTGTTTGTGTGTCATGATTTCAGCTCACATAACATCCCCACTGTCCCTTCATGACCCTCTCACCAGGGAGACCCATATCTAGTAAAATCAATCCAGCCTGCAGTCTTAAATAAACAAATATAACTGGAGAAGACAAGAGATTAATGACTGCAACCAAGAGAACATGAGCCTCAAAATAGTGAAGCACACAACATCAGATTTCACTGCTCATAATCTAATGCACCAACTTGCTGGGATCATCAAGAAAAAATACATAATTTGCTTTCTATCTTTGTAAATGTTAAAAATAATTCAGCATTTTCGTTGAAACTTTGGCATCAAAACAAATTGTACAGTTGTAGCTCTACATTCCACATAATTATGAAGAGTTGTTTCACTTTCAGAGGTTAGAGTATATTGTCAAGTCTTGTATTCTACCTTGAAAATATTGTATAACCCAGATGAACTGTCACTTTTCCAGCTTTACTGCCACTGGTCCATCTGGACATTGTCTTATCTTGCTGGGACTTCTCTAGGAGCCTCTTAATCAATCTTCCTATGTTCACCTCTCCAATCCTCTCTCCGTGCAGCAGCCCAGGCTAAAACATAAATTCTTTATATCATTTCCCTATTTAATGGCTCTCTAATGGCTTCTTTTGGAATAAAGATAAAACTTAGAATTCTTATTATTTATTTATTTATTTGTTTGTTTATTTATTTATTTATTTATTTTGTGACAGAGTCTCATTCTGTCACCCAGGCTGGAGTGTAGTGGCAAAATCTCAGCTTACTGCAGCCTCTGCCTCCTAAGTTCAAGCAATTCTCCTGCCTCAGCCTCCTGAGTAGCTGGGACAACTGGCACCCACCACCATGCCCAGCTAATTTTTGTATTTTTAGTAGAGATGGAGTTTCACCATGTTGGCCAGGCTGGTCTAGAACTCCTGACTTCAAGTGGTCTGCCCACCTTGGCCTCCCAAAGTGCTGGAATTACAGGTGTGAGCCACCTCAACCTCAACCTCAACGCTCAGCCTCAACCTGGAATACTCTTTCCCTACGCTTTGCCTGTCATTAACCCCTGCTCACCCATCAGACCTCAGCTTAGATATGAATTCTTCGGAGAGGCCTCCCCACTCACCCCAATCTAAATTATACCCTTCTATCATCTCTCTCATAGCACTCACTTTCCAAATTTAAACCTTAAATTGTATGTTTATGTGTACCATCTTTGTCTCCCCCACTATAATAAATCTATGTCCATGTACACAGAGATATTGATGTCTTGGGACCCACTGTTTCTGGTGCCCAGCAGTAGCTAGCACAATGGTATGTGCTCAATAGATAATTAATCAAATAAACAGATGAATATTTGTGGAAGGAAGGACACAAATATTCATCTGTTTATTTGATTAATTATCTAGCCCTCAAATGTTGCAGCCCCCAAAACATCCCTCAGCCTCCCTGCAGAAGCCCTCCAATGGGCAACCATAAAACTTCCAATCTAATGTAGCTCTTCCTAGACATATTGCACTTTACAGTGAGGCTTTTTTGGAGATAGGGCATTTTATCCATATCTTCCCTGCTCCCAATGAATTAACTCTATAAACACCCTTAACTGACTCTGCCTCCAACAATCCTGTTCCCCGCCTCCCCTCTTTCCACCTGGCCAATTCACGCTGATGTCAGAGGAATGAAAGTTTATTTAAAACTCTGCCCCCTTAATTTGATCATTTAAGGCCTTTCATTTTCTTCTATTTCTTGTCTGTTTGTTTGTTTGTTTGTTTTGAGACGACGTCTTGCTCTTGTTGCCAAGGCTGGAGTGCAGTGGCGCGATCTCGGCTCACTGCAACCTCCACCTCCAGGGTCCAAGTGATTCTCCTGCCTCAGCCTCCCGAGTAGCTGGGATTACAGGCACGCACCACCACACCTGGTTAATTTTTGTATTTTTAGTACAGACTGGGTTTCACCATGTTGGTCAGGCTGGTCTCGAACTCCTGACCTCGTGATCCACCCGCCTCGGCCTCCGAAAGTGCTGGGATTACAGAGATGAGCCATGGCGCCTGGCCCATTTTCTTCTATTTCCAAACTCTGTGCCTGTAAGCCACATGGGTCTGCCCTTGCTCCTTGAAGTCATTTCAAACTAGCCCCAGCCCACCAGCTCTGTTCATCAAAAGTGCCTTGAACCCAAGCTCTGCCTCGACACTTACTCTTGACTCTCCACTCCATTCTAGCATCCACCTCGCTTCCAACACTCAGCTTTGTCTCCCAGTTCTAGTCTCACTCTCAACGCTTGGGTTCAATGACTGAAGGAACAGCCCACTCTGGCCTTCTTCCTTCCTAAGGGCAAAGCTTACATTTATCCTTTAGATCTCTCTACTTGACTGTTTGGGGAAACTCCCATCCTGGCACCAGGCCTCTGGTGAGCACTCAGGCGAAGTTTAAACATGTCTCCCACAAGAGAGGATGTCAGACAGATTTCGCCACCCCTGAAGCCCCATTTCCCTCTTGTTTCCATGAGATCCCATTTGGCCTTTCATTCCTTTGTTTCCTCAGTACTGAACATGCTGCCTCCCTAACCCACCCCATCCAACCACCCACTAAATCTGGTAACAAATTCTCTTTTTTATTTTTTGAGACAGATTCTTGCTCTGTCATCCAGGCTGGAGTGCAGTGGTGCGATTTCAGCTCACTGCAACCTCTGTCACCCAGGTTCAAGAGATTTTCGTGCCTCAGCCTCCCAAGTAGCTGGAATTACAGGTGCGCACCACCGCACCTGGCTAATTTTTTATTTTTAGTAGAGACGGGTTTCTCCATTTTGGCCAGGTTGGTCTCGACCTCCTGACCTCAGGTGATCCACCCGCCTAGGCCTCCCAAAGTGCTAGGATTACAGGCACGAGCCACTGTGCCCGGCCCTCCGGTAACCAATTTTAATTCCTCAGTCAAGCTTATCTCCAAGATCTTCTAAATCCTTCCCATCTCTCCTACCTACTCACCCATCTCTCCTACCTACTCACCTACTCATGTTTTGAATATCTTGTTTGTATTCAAAACATGAAATTTGAATACAAACAAGGTATTCAAAACATGAGATTCTCTAGGGAAAATTGGGTAAAGGACAGATCCAGATCTAATTCCCATTCCTGTCACCTAATAGCTTTGGGGCCTTGAGCAAAATAACTTAGTATCTTAAAGTTTCATTTTTTAACAAATATCTAGGAAGTGGGAATAATATTCCACAATGTTTGGCTGCTAGCACAGATATGCCACATTGTAGGCATTTTTTAAATGTGCAACAAAGGACAAAAAGAAAGAACATATTCATCATTTGCAGGGATGTGGTGCTATGGCTATAGCAAAGAAATGAACACCATATTGGTTGAGGTGGGCAGATCACAAGGTCAGGAGTTCGAGACCAGCCTGGCCAGCACGGTGAAACCCTGTCTCTACTAAAAAAAATACAAAAATTAGCCTAGCATGGTGGTGTGCACCTGTAATCCCAGCTACTCAGGAGGCTGAGGCAGGAGAATCGCTTGAACCCGGGAGACAGAGGTTGCAGTGAGCCAAGATTGTGCCACTGCACTCCAGCCTGGGTAACAGAGCAAGACTCTGTCTCAAAAAAAAAAAAAGAAAAGAAAGAAAGAAATGAACAACAAATTTTGACTATATAATTCCTGTAGATGCCAAGATAAACCATGACAGCAGCAGAGTAAGGAGAAATGTATGGAGAGAGAAGTTGGTGTGCAAGGCCTTAAAGAATTATTAAAATATAACAACAGGATGATGAAAGGAAGCTTTCCAATAGGGCCAACATAAGTAGAAGCCTGGGCACGGGACAGCCATGGGACGCTGGAGAGGCAGAGCAGAAGCAGAGCTGAAGGGGGCCTGTTGAGGAAAAAAGCAGAAAATATGCCTGAAAAGGTGGAGAAAGGCCAGCTCACAGATGAGACTAAAATGAAACTCAGGTTTCCTCTGACTTCTGGCTTTATCTGCATGGCCTTGAGTCTTCCTTTCTCTGTAAGTGAACACTTTGGGATGCATCATCTCTAGGCACGTATCTGTACCTCAATTAATCCAGCCCAGGGAGTGGTATAGCCCTTACCTTATCCAAGTAACTAATTAATGTTTGTAAAATCCAGATGCCACCTAAAATAATTGTTATGAGGATGTTGCTGGAGATTTTGCAGATGCCTTGGCTTAGCCCTGGACCTGCTGACAGAGGCAGGGACCTCCCACTCTGCTCCCTGGCCTTGCTGCACTCTGCTTGTTCCTTGAATGTTTGCTTACGTCATGTGGAGATAGTTGGAAAGTATTTCCAGTGATTCCACATTTGCAAACGTTCTTGAAATCTTGGCTCCCGTATAAAGTGGCTTGGGCTTAATTTTTTTTTAAGTAAATTCAAGACAAACTTCTATTTGTCCTTAGTTTTCTACTTCTTTGAATCTCAGTATCCTTGATTAGGTTATGATAATAATATCAATACGAACTCTAGATAAGTAAAATAATACTAGTACTAATGCTGACTAGGTGCAACGTGTCAGGCATTTTACTTATATCATCACATGTATTCCTCACAATAATCCTATGAAGTAGGTACTACTATTATGAGGATAATAATTTGACAGATGAGAAAACCGAAGCATAGAGATAAGTGGCTTGCCCAGAATCACAGCTAGAAGTGGGAGAGTCAGAAGTCAAACCAGGCAATCTGCTTTCAGAGCCCATGCTCTCAACCAACTTGCCATACTACCTGCATAATAAATGTCAGGATTCTTACTTTACAGACAGGGAAACTGAGTTGTGAAATAATAACCAGAATTGCCTGAGGTCACTGAATGAATGAACCAGTAGCAAAGTCAGAACACTCTGGAATCCTGGATCTTTCTTGGCCCAATTTTCTATCCATCAATCTATATAAAGACATTTTCTCTGTCATTATCATTATTCCTTTTTTTTTTTTGAGACAGAGTTTCACTCTTGTTGCCCAGGCTGGAGTGCAATGGTGCAGTCTTGGCTCACCGCAACCTCCACCTCCTGGGTTCAAGCGATTCTCCTGCCTCAGCCTGCTGAGTAGCTGGGATTACAGGCATGTGCCACCATGCCCGACTAATTTCGCATTTTTTGTAGAAACAGGGTTTCTCCATGTTGGTCAGGCTGGTCTCAAACTCCCGACCTCAGGTGATCCACTCGCCTCAGCCTCCCAAAGTGCTGGGATTACAGGGGTGAGCCACCGCGCCCGGCCTCATTATTCCATTTTTAATAGATCTCAAGTCTATAAGACTTCTGCTGGAAGAAACAAAAATCAATTTCAAAAGCAAAGTTGCCCCCTGAATAAAATGCTATTTTCCTGAAGCTCAGGATTCCTAAGAAAAACAGACATCAATCAACTTCAATCTTCTGGCACACCATAGAGTGAACTTCACATGGTCTAAAGTCTAGAGAAACAGACAAGTCCTTCCTCTTGCTTAGGAGGTCAGGGAACATGAACATCAATGGATGAGACCACAGGCCTCTCAAGCTTTTTCAGTGCCTAAGGTTATAACATGTAAAGACACATATAACATTTTTTTAAAAATCACTTTTAAACACTTGAAGCTTCATGGGTTCTGTTTAAATCCCAAAGTGATCATTTATCCTGCCTCATCCTTCCTCCTTAACTAGAGAAGAAAATAGGATTGGGGAAGCAAAATCAAGCTCTCCACATTGGAGTTGCCTACAGAACTGACATTCTCCCTGGCTCTGTAATACATGTTAGAAATGTTGAGGTCTGGGCCGGGCGCAGTGGCTCATGCCTCTAATCTCAGCAATTTGGGAGGCCAAGGTGGGTGGATCACCTGAGGTCGGGAGTTCGAGACCAGCCTGACCAACATGGAGAAACCCTGTCTCTACTAAAAATACAAAATTAGCCAGGCGTGGTGGCACATGCCTGTAATCCCAGCTACTCGGGAGGGTGAGGCAGGAGAATTGCTTGAATCTGGGAGGCAGAGACTGCAGTGAGCCGAGATTGTGCTACTGCACTCCAGCCTGGGCAATAAGAGCGAAACTCCGTCTCAAAAAAAAAAAAAAAGAAAGAAATGTTGAGGTGTGGCCAGGAGCGATGGCTCATGCCTGTAATCCCAGCACTTTGGGAGGCCAAGGTGGGCAGATCACCTGAGGTCAGAAGTTCAAGACCAGCCTGGCTAACATGGTGAAACCCTGTCTCTATTAAAAACTATAAAAATTAGCCAGGCATGGTGGCAGGCGCTTATAATCCCACCTAGTTGGGAGGCTGAGGCAGGAGAATCACTTGAACCCAGGGGGTGGAGGTTACAGTGAGCCGAGATTGCACCATTGCACTCTAGCCTGGGCAACAGAGTGAGACTCTGTCTCAAAAAAAAAGAAAAAAAAATGTTGAGGTGCTACTCCTGTATGTTACAATTCTATAAAACTGTATCTAGTTTCTGACTTAAGGGCTTATTGGTGTCTGTGATAGTTATGACAGTTTTGGAATAGGAAGATCAGGCTGGTCTTGATGCCCTGAAACAGCAGCTACGGGAAAATGTGAAGACCTTATAGAGGTGGTTTCATCTCTAAAAGGTAATAGTCCTAAAACAGGCTCTGGGGTGTTCTCATGAACTACAGCTACCCTTAGAAATGACATGCTTCCAGGACAAGGGATATAAGGCAGTCAGTTTTACTAGAGTCAGCCAAGATTGAAGTAATAATAGAAATTTCATGTGGCCTGTTCAGTCTGTGGAAAATAGTCCAAAAGTTTCCCTACAGCCGCCAACCAGAAGCCCTACTCAGAGCCAAAACCAACAACTGGAAACAGAGATGCCAAAACCTTATTTCCCTCTCTGTGTTGTATTATTTTGTGTTTTTTACTTTTCCCTTGGCATTTTGAACTTAGATGTCAGCCCTGGTTGATGTAAAAGCATGAAGCTTTCCTGCTACAGCATGTTCAAAGACAGTGCCATTGAACACAGTGACCATCTGCATGGGGTAGGAGGATGCTGTGAAGAGCAGTTATTTCCACATGCACGTAAATGAGGGTTTTTCAGGAGTATGAAATAATCATTTTCAGTTTAGTTTTCAGTTCATGTGCAATCTGGCTTAACTTCCCCATATTGAGGTTATACTGATTATGTTAATTTTTTTTCTTTTCTTTTCTTTTTTTTTTTTTTTGAGACGGAGTCTCGCTCTGTCACCAGGCTGGAGTGCAGTGGCACAATCTCGGCTCACTGCAACCTCTGCCTCCCAGATTCAAGCGATTCTTCTGCCTCAGCCTCCCGAGTAGCTGGGACTACAGGCGCCCGCCACCACACCTGGCTAATTTTTGTATTTTTAGTAGAGACGGGTTTCACCATGTTGGCCAGGATGGTCTCGATTTCTTGACCTCATGATCCGCCTGCCTTGGCCTCCCAAAGTGGTGGGATTACAGGCGTGAGCCACCACGCCCGGCCGATTATGTTCATTTTTACTATGTGCTTGACACAGTAAAATGGCAAGCCTAATTTAGGTTAATGTCCTTTTTAGCAAGGAACAGCTATATGGAAATTCATTAAGTGGAAGATGATGTCTTTAGGAGGACTGTCATTTTAGAAGTTGGCTACTGGGGAGCCCTTCCTTTCAAAAACTGTAGTTTCAATACTCAGGAAACTACAGCTCAGCTTTTCTCAGATACATTTAATTAGTTTATTTTATTTTATTTCATTTTTTGAGACGGAATCTTGCTCTGTCACCCAGGCTGGAGTGCAGTGGTGCGATCTCCACTCACTGCAACCTCTGCCTCCTGGGTTCAAGCAATTCTCCTGCCTCAGCCTCCCAAGTAACTGGGATTACACTTCTGCCCGGTGGCTCACACCTGTAATCCTAGCACTTTGGGAGTCCGAGGCAGGCGGATTCCCACCACCACACCTGGCTAATTTTTGCATTTTTAGTAGAGACAGGTTTCACCATGTTGGCCATGCTGGTCTCGAACCTCAGATTATCTACCCACCTCAGCCTCCCACCTCAGCCTCCCAAAGTGCTTGGATTACAGGTGTGAGCCACTGCACCCAGCTTTTTTTTTTTTTTTTTTTTTGAGACAGAGTCTCTCTCTGTTGCCCAGGCTGGAGTGCAGTAGCATGATCTCAGCTCACTGCAGTCTCTGCCTCCCAGATTCAAGCAATTCTCCTGCCTCAGCCTCCCAAGTAGCTGGGATTACAGGCATGTGCCACCATGCCCAGCTTATTTTTTTGTATTTTTAGTAGAGACGGGGTTTCACCATGTTGGCCAGGCTGGTTTCGAACTCCTGACCTCAGGTGATCCATCTGCCTTGGACTCCCAAAGTGCTAGGATTACAGGCGTGAGCCACCGGGCAGAAGTGTATGTTCAAACAAATAAATCTTCAGAGTTAACAAAAGAAATATAAGCATGAATTTGCTCATAAATATTTCCCATTTCCTGATCTTCCTATAATTTGGCTTTCACTTAGGTTTTTAATTCTAATACAGAGAGTGCCAGGCATATAGGAAGCAAACAAAAATGTGTTGAAGTGAATGATGTCATCCATGTTGAGCCAAACATAGTATTATGTATATAATTAATAATAGCATGAGTTAAATTAATAAGACAGAGAAATGGTCAAAAAAAAAAAAAAATACCATGGCTGGTCACAGTGGCTCACCTGTAATCCCAGCACTTTGGGAGGCTGAGATGGGCAGATCACTTAAGGCCAAGAGTTTGAGACCAGCCTGGCCAATATGGCAAAACCCCATCTCTACTAAAAATACAAAAATTAGCCAGGTACAGTAGCACACGCCTGTAATCCCAACTACTAGGGAAGCTGAGGCAGGAGAATCATTTGAACCTGGGAAGCGGAGGTTGCAGTGAGCCGAGATCACACCACCACACTCCAGCTCAGGTGACAGAGTGCAAAACAAAAACAAAAACAAAAAAGGCCGGGCGTGGTGGCTCATGCGTATAATCCCAGCACTTTGGGAGGCAGAGGCTGGCAGATCATCCGAGGTCAGGAGTTTGAGACCAGCCTGGCCAACATGGCAAAACTCCATCTCTACTTAAAATACAAAAATTAACTGGGGCATGGTGGCATGCACCTGTAATCCCAGCTACTTGGAAGGCTGAGGCAGGAGAATCACTTGAACCCAGGAGGCAGAGGTTGCAGTGAGCCGAGATCACACCACTTGCACTCCAGCCGGGGCAACAAAAGTGAAACTCCGACTCAGGAAAAAAAAAAAAAAAATCAGCATCATAAGCATAGCTCATTCCTAAAGGAAAAGATCACCCCTAATTTGAAAAGGTTTCTGGGCTCATTATCTTACTTTTCTTAGCTCATCATACATGTGCAATGTTTGGCCGTCCTGTACATTAATCAGCCCTTACAACATCCCTGTGAAATAAGTGGATGAGGAGTATCATTAGCTCCATGTAGCAGATGGGGCAAACCAAACATGTGGAAATTAAATGACTCACCTAAAGCCACCCAGAAGCCAATGTAGGAAGTGAGATTAGAACCCACAAGCTTCTGCTTTCTGTGCAACTAACCCACAGTCCCCCATTGTGAAGCTGAGCTTGCTCCCAGATTGCCACCTGAGACGCTGGTCCTACTTAGTCACTAATGAACAACATCCTTGCTCTGGGTGCCAGGGAGGAGAGAGAAGGCACCCGAGCCATGTTTCCTATCCTCGGAGAAAGAAAAATATCCAAACATCTTTAAACTTAAGTTTATTTTTCCCTTCTCAGTACGTAGATAAATAGTAAGCAATTTGAGAAGAAGCTTTATCTTAAAGAAAAATAAGAGATTAAAAGGACAATTGCAATGGGCCTTTTTCAGATTAAAGGGATCTAAAACATTTCTGTTCAATGAGCTTGAAATAAAGTTCAAATTCAGTTCATAAGCTTATCTCCAAATTTCATTTTTTAAAGTACCTCAAACATAAACTCCCACTCAACTCGATCAAAAGCCTCTCCTGCTTCAAGAGACAGAGCAACAATCAGCCCCCTTGTTCATTTAGCCAAGTCAGTGTTCTTAATCAGCATAAAAAACAACAGGAGCCAACGGGTGGTTTTTTAATAAAAAGTGGTTTGAAGAGGCTCCAGGCTGGTGGCAGCATTCTCAGCCCAGAAAAATATGAGTCGAGTCCTCAAACACGCAAACAAGCCCAAGAACAGGGACCCACTCCAATAGCCGATATTTATTTAAGCCTCAAGCCCTCTATTGTGTACTAACTTCCACCTCATCTCCCTGCTTCTCCCTGCTCAGCATTCCACATTTCCCACCCTTGTTTGGATCAAGGTTCAGTGCCCCCTTTCTCACTCCCAAAAATATGTCATTTGGAATTTTCTTCCCTTCCCTTCCCTCTCAGCAATTTGGTGCTAAAGCCTTTAGGTGGGGCAGAGCAGGATAACATCTGTGACTAATGAGGGAAGCCACCGTGGTCCAGAGCTGGGTGTTAGAGCCCCAGCAGGGTGAGAAAAGTGTCTGCACAGGAGGGCTGCTTGCTGTGTGGTGTCAGAGACTGAACAGGATAGGACAGTGTTCCTGCAGGGGCAGCCTGGCTCGGGATGGCAGAATCCCAGTGGAGTGAAGAGGGTGTCCCCATGGAAGGGTGGCTGGGTATAAAGTTTCAGAGGCCAGGCAGAGTGGGAGGACATTCCCAGGATAAGAGAACAGAAGGACACTAGTTACATAGAGGAGATTAGTCAAATAAGTAACTTATTAAGGATAATGAAAGCCAGGTTTCCCATTGTTGGAGGAGGGAGTCACAAATATTGAAACAGAAATCTGGAATGAACCCTGTAATTGTCCAGTTGAAACTGGAAGTATCTAAATGATGTTATGGTCTTCAATATATTTATATAGATATAGGAATAAATGTAGAAATGTGTGCATGCATACATACATACATATTGTAGAAGGTAGAATAGTAGACCCCCAAAGATACCTGTATCCTAATTTCCAAAACCTGTGAACATGTTACCTTACATGGCAAAAGGGACTTTGCAGGTAAGATTAAGTCAAGAACCTTGAGATAAAGTTATCCTGGATTATCTGGGTGGGTCCAATATAATAATAAGAGTCCTTATAAGAGGAAGGCAGAGGGCAGGCACTGCGGCTTACACCTATGAACCCAGCACTTTGGGAGGCCGAGATGGGAGAATCGCTTGAACCTAGGAGTTTGAGACCATCCTGGACAACGTGGTGAAACCCCATCTCTACTAAAAATACAAAAATTAACCTTGCATGGTGGTGCACGCCTGTAGTCCCAGCTACTAGGGAAGCTGAGCTGGGAGGATCACCTGAGCCTGGGAGGTAGAGGCTGCAATGAGCTGTGATTACAGCACTGCACTCCAACCTGGGCAATGGGAGTAATACTGTGTCTCAAAAAAAAAAAAAAAAAAAGCGGGGGGAGGGACAGGGGTCAGCGTCAGAGAAGGAGATATGGACAACAGAAGCAGAAGTGAAACAGACAGATGTTAATTTGAGAATACTATGCTGTTAGCTCTGCAAATGGAGGAAGGGGCCACGAGCTAAGGAAGGTAGGCGGCTTCTAGAAGCTGGAAAACGGAAGAAAAGGGATGCCCTCCTGGAGTCTCCAGAAAGAACAGCCATGCTGACACCTTGATTTTAGGGCTTCTAACCTTCAGAACCAGAAGATGATGAATTTGTGTTGTTTTAAGCCATTAAGTTTGTAAACACATACTGTTATATTGGCTAGTTCTGTCCAGTGAGAGCTCTTGGGAGATGCAATACCCCAACAGCAAAGAGCACACCTAGCTGATAAATACCTTTCTCCATTAAAAGGAACCATGGCTCTTCAGAGGAATGGCTGATTCAGGGCTGAGACAGGGGAAATACAAGACAAGCCTGGAATATATAATATATTTTCTTTTCTCTTTTTCTTTTCTTTTTTTTTAAGACAGAGTTTCACTCTTGTCGCCCAGGCTGGAGTGCAATGGCACCATCTCGGCTCACCGCAAACTCCACCTCCCAGGTTCAAGCAATCTCCTGCCTCAGCCTCCCGAGTAGCTGGGATTACAGGCATGCGCCACCACGCCTAGCTGCTTTTTTATTTTTAGTAGAAATGGGGTTTCTCCATGTTGGTTAGGCTGGTCTCGAACTCCTGACCTCAGATGATCTGACGCCTTGGACTCACAAAGTGCTAGGATTACAGGCATGAGCTACCGCACCCGGCCACCTGGAATATATTTTCATGTCAGAAAGCAAGAAGTTCTCAGCATGGTGAGGGTTTGTCAAAAGGACACAGGAGTCAGCTTGAAGAGGCTGCCATTAGACAAATCAGAGACAACTTGCATCAAAATAAATAATAAGAGTAATACATTATAAACCATTGAATAAAATAGAGACATGAGTCCCTAATGATATAAATTAACAAGTAAAAATTAAATGTTTGTTTAAGAATGGGACATTTTCAGATGATGGGTGCACCAAAACTCACAAAGCACCACTAAAGAACTTACGCATGTAACCAAATACCACCTGTACCGGAATATCTTATGGAAAAATTAAAAGAAAAAAAAAGGGACATTTAAGGCCAGGCCAGTGGCTCACACCTGTAATCCCAGAGCTTTGGGAGGCCAAGGTAGGCAGATTGCTTGAGCCCAGGAGCTTGAGACTGGCCTGAGCAACATGGTGAAACCCCGTCTCTACCAAAAATACAAAAATTAGCTGGGTATGATGGCGTGTGCCAGTAGTCCCAGCTACTTGGGAGGTTGAGGTGGGAGAACTGCTTGAGCCTGGGAGGTCAAGGTTGCAGGGAGTACCACTGCACTCCAGCCTGGGCGACAGAGCAAGACCCTGTGTCAAAAAAAAAAAAAAAAAAAGAATGGGACATTTAGCTAGTTTCAAAGTATCACTCCACAAAATACTAATTAATTATTTTACAAAAGGAAAGAAGTAGCTTTATAGCAAAACAAATTGGCAGATAACATTTTAGTCAGGTGATCAGAGTGAATATTATCAGTAATGGAACAAACGAAAATAGTGTGCCATCTGATACGATGCGATGAGGAAAACACAGCATCCCCTCTGTGATATTCCTGCCAAAGGTACACAACCTGAACTTAATCACGAGGAAACATCTGACAAAACTGAACTGAGGGGCATTAAAGAAAATGACTGGTCCATATTTGTCAAAAATTTTAAGGCCGTAAAGCCAAGTAATGACTGAGGAATTCCTCCAGACTGGAGAAGATTAAAGAGACATGACAGCTAAAGGCCACATGTGATTCTGAACTGAATCTTTTTCTCCAAAGAAATCTGGCAAAACTTGAACGTGATCTGAGTATTAGATGGTAGTAATGTATCAGTGTTAATTTCCTAATTTTGGTGGTTGTATTGTGGTTATATAGGAAAATAAAGTATTGAGGTATTATGAGGAATCAGGTTGGATTGGAAAATTACTGTCATGGTTCTGGAAAAAGAATTCTACTGTATAACTTTTTTTGTAAATTGGAGATTATTTCAAAGATTTTAAAATATATATCATTAGATCCAAAATCCTTTTCTTATACTATCAGTAAATCTTCTCCATTTAACCATTGATTCAGTTCTCCTAGTAGAAATGGATATTTCTCATTTTTTCCAGAATCAGAGCACCTTCAGGCCAAGCAACTTAATCAGAGGATGGCCAGAGCCCGGGGTGCAAAGTCTGGCAGGAGCAACCACAGCACTGATTGAATACTGGGCGGTGGGAGATGGTGAGGAGAGGTGGGATAAAATGGTTTTCAAAAGCAGTCAGAATGTTCTTGCTTCACTTTTTTTTCCTTTTGAAGCAGAGTCTTGCTGGGACTCCCAGGCTGGAGTGCAATGGCACAATCTCAGCTCACTGCAACCTCTGCTTCCCAGGTTGAAGCCATTCTTCTGCCTCAGCCTCCAGAGTAACTGGGATTACAGGCATGCGCCACCACACCCGGCTAATTTTTGTATTTTTAGTAGAGATGGGGTTTCATCATATTAGCCAGGCTGGTCTCAAACTCCTGGCCTCAAGGTATCCACCTCCCTCGGCCTCCCAAAGTGCTGGGATTACAGGCATGAGTCACTGCGCCCACTTTTTTTATTTCCTAACATCTGATTAAAATACCCAAGTCCACTGTGGAGTGTCAAGAGGAAAAGTTGAGTATCATCTGTTAGCGTTTTTGTTTTACAATCAATTTAATCTCCCTAGGGCAATCTATTAGAAAAAAGGCAGACCCACCTAGTTCTTAGACTGTCACTGTTTCTAAATCCCAGCTCTCCTTTTCTTTAGCTTTACTCAGCAGATTAATCCTATTTCACTTGTGTATTTATGTGAATACACAAATTTGCAGCCATTGAGCTGTACTTAGACAAGCCCAAGTGATATTTCAGGATTCAAAGAAATCTGGTAGGGTGCAAAACACAGTTCGAAGTAGAAATTATACTTGTCCTTGCCCAAAAGGTGCCAAAAACATGCCATCCATTAAAAATACGTAAATGTCTTGTCTAAAAAAGAGCTATAAAAGATAGTTTGGGGACGATACAGAAATATAAATATGGACCCCGCATTGGAAATTAGGGATTTTTTTTTTTTTTGTGCGACGTAGTTTTGCTCTTGTTGCCCAGGCTAAAGAGCGTGATCTCAGCTCACCGCAACCTCTGCCTCCTGCGTTCGAGCGATTCTCCTGCCTCAGCCTCCTGAGTAGCTGGGATTACAGGCATCCTCTACCACGCCAGCTAATTTTGTATTTTTAGTAGAGACGGGGTTTTTCCATGCTGGTCAGGCTGGCTCAAACTCCCGACCTCAGGTGATCCGCCCCCCTCGGCTTCCCAAAGTGCTGGGATTATAGGCATGAGCCACCGCACCCAGCCTGAGAATTATTTTTTATTGTCTTAGATGTGATACTGCTGTCTGGGTATGAAGGAGAGCATCTTTAATTTTTGGAAATGTGTGCATGTGTGTTAAAGTATTGCAGTATAAAATATCTGTAATTTTCTTTAAAATGGTTCTGAAAATGTATATATACACATATATATATATGAATCAAATATGGTGAAATGCAAAAATGTAATGATTGTTGAATCCCGGTGCTAGGGATATGAGTGTTCATTATACTGATTTTGCAGGCTTCTAAACTCCTAGAGTGAGTCTATCTTCCATATTTTCACATTATTTCTCCTTAACTTCTCACAAGCCTGCCTTAAAAAAGACTTTTTTTTTTTTCTTTTAGGCCAGGCGCGGCGGTTCAGGCCTGTAATCCCAGCACTTTGGGAGGCCAAGGGGGCGGATCATGAGGTCAGGAAATCGAGACTATCCTGGCTAACACAGTGAAACTCCGTCTCTACTAAAAATACAAAATAATTAGCCGGGGTGGTGGCGGGCGCCTGTGGTCCCAGCTACTCGGGAGGCTGAGGCGGGAGAATGGCACGAACCCGGGAGGCGGAGCTTGCAGTGAGCCGAGATCGCACCACTGCACTCCAGCCTGGGCGACAGAGCGAGACTCCTCTCAAAATTTTTTCGCTGGGTTCCAGCGATTCTCACGCCTCAGTCTCCCGGGTAGCTGGGATTACAGGCACGCATAACCACACCCGACCAATTTTTGTAATTTTAGTAGAGACGGGATTTCACCATGTTAGCCAGGCTGGTCTTGAACTCCTGACTTCAGGTGATCCACCCGACTCTCCCTCCCAAAGTGCTAGGATTACAGGCGTGAGCCACCGTGCCCGGCCAAAAGAGACTTTTTGAGAATTGTAGATGTCATCCTGTACTGCATACATTTTGGGAAGAATTTAGCTGCTTTGTGCCTATACCAGGTTCTTTTGGGAGGACTCAAAGTCATTATGCTCCTACTTTTTTTCTTTTTTCTTTTTTTGAGACAGAGTCTCACTCTGTCGCCAGGCTGCAGTGCAGTGGCACAATCTCGGCTCACTGCAACCTCCGCCTCCTGGGTTCAAGTGATTTTCCTGCCTCAGCCTCCCAAGTAGCTGAGACTACAGGCACGTGCCACGACACCCAGCTAATTTTTGTATTTTTAGCAGAGACGGGGTTTCACCATGTTGGCCAAGATGGTCTCGATCTCCTGACCTCATGATCTGCCCACCTCAGCCTCCCAAAGTGCTGGGATTACAGGCTTGAGCCACCGCGCCTGGCCTTTTTGCTTTTTTTGAGACTCACTCTGTCACCCAGGCTGGAATGCAGTGGTGCAATCTCAGCTCACTGCAACCTCTGCTTCCTACTTTTTTTTTTTTTTTTTTTTGAGTCTTACTCTGTCACCCAGGCTGGAGTGCAGTGGTACAATCTCAGCTCGCTCCAACCTCTGCCTCTTGGGTTTAAGTGATTCTTGCGCTTCAGCCTCTGGAGTAGCTGGGACTACAGGCGTGTGCCACAATACCCAGCTAATTTTTTTATTAGAGACAGGGTTTCATCGCTTTGGCCAGGCTGGTCTTGAACTCCTGGCCTCAAGTGATCTACCTGCCTCGGCCTCCCAAAGTGCTGGGATTACAGGCATGAGCCACCATGCCCAGCCTATGCTCCTACTTTTAAGTTTAAGACTTAACATTTAAATATCTTATGGGTATATTCCCTTTATCATCAGTACATCTAATACAAATTCTCTCTTCCCTGAAGGAAGGTGGGAAGTTAGATGGGGTGGTTTCCCTTCTTTTTCCTGCCAGTTAAAAAAAGCTTCTTATTTCCAAAGCATGTAGGTTGTGCCTCCCAACAGGCCTCAATGCCTTTCACAAGGCCTTTGCTCTTCCCCCTGCCCATAATACTCAGACAGACAAAGACAGACAATCACACACACATAGGTTTTTCTTGCCATTCGCAGCCCACTTCAGTTGTCATGTCCTGGCTCCCCCAGGCACAATTAATTGCTTGGTTTTATGTCCTTGTAGCAACAGTTACCACTTTGGTAATTCACACATTTGTTCATCTGTCTTCCTCATAAGCTCTGAGCTCTTCAAAAGGAGGAACCATGTGTTATTTACTTTGTACAGTGACTAACACATAGCAAGTGCTCAATATAAGCTTGTGGGTGAAAGAATAGATAAGTGGATGAGTAAATGCCCTTGAGCTGGGGTCTGGGGAAGATCTAATGACTTGTAAGACCATGGGGGCTATCAGCATTTCTAATATCTCCCTTCAGATCCTGATACTCAACCTTCAGATCTTGAACTTAATGTGATTGAACAGTAGCCACTCCGCATGAAATTAAAACCAAAAAATGTTAGAGGTATTTAAAGCCTAGGGCTTTTTTCCTACCAAATTTCTCTTTTTTCACAGCTTGAAAATTGGAACTCTAATAGCCATGCAGAACATTCGTCAAACACTTCCACAGGATGATAAAAGTCACAAAATATTCACAGGGCACATATGGACCCTCCAGACAGTTGGTGTTGGTGACCAGGCAAAACTATTAAACTCAGAAAAATCCATCTGGAAAGACAGGCATTTTTAAAATTATTATTATTATTAGAGACAGAGTCTCACTCTGTCACCCAGGCTGGAGTGCAGTGGCATGATCTCAGTTCACTGCAACTTCTGTCTCCCGGATTCAAGTGATTCTCCTATTTCAGCCTCCCAAGTAGCTGGGATTACAGGCGCCTGCCACCATGCCTGGCTTATTTTTGTATTTTTAGTAGAGAGAGGGTTTCACCATGTTGGCCAGGTTGGTCTCAAACTCCTGACCTCAAGTGATCTGCCCTCCTCAGCCTCTCAAAGTGCTGGGATTATAGGCGTGAACCACAGTGCCTGGACAGAAAGGCATTTTTTTAAATAAAATGTCAGCAAATATTTATGCTAGGCTGTATTCTAAGGGATTTAGGTATAATATCACATTTAGACCTGTAGCAGTCCTATAATGTAGGGTCTATGATTATCCCCATTTTATAGATGTGAAGGCTGAAGAATGAGGCAATGAGCACACTCACCTAAGAGTCAGTCTGAATGAACCCAGTCTTGCCCTGGAGCCTGTGCTGTATACCACATTGGACATCAGGGTATCTGGCCATGTGCAGAGCTGCAAGACTCACCAAATATTAGCTACACATTATCAGCCATCTAGTCAACCCACTGGAAGTCTAGAGAGGCACACTGAGGCCCAGAGAAATGAATGACCTTACCTGAATTATATAGATTGTTCCCAGAAAAATTGGGCTAGAAGCAGGATCCCTGGTTGCCAGCCCAATGTGGTGCCTTCCCCCATGACACAGGACCTTGCCTCTGGTCTGTTTATCATATGACATCTGCAGGTTGGTTTAGGGGTAGTTAATGAAATTACCCAGTGTTTCTCACAAATGGATCTGAGTGTCCATCCCATCCAGACAATTATGTTGAATATGCTCAGGCTAAGTTAATACACCAGTAATAACTATTGTGAAAGAGCTGAAACCTAAAGGAGGAAAAGGAGGAGGAGGAGGAGAGGGAGAAGGAGGAGGAGGAGAGGGAAGAGGTAGAGGGAGGAAGAGGAGGAGAAGAAGGAGGAGGAGGAGAAGAAGGAGGAGGAGGAGAAGAAGGAGGAGGAGGAGAAGGAGGAGGAGGAGAAGGAGGAGGAGGAGAAGGAGGAGGAGGAGAAGAAGGAGGAGGAGAAGGAGAGGGAGGAAGAGGAGATAAAGAGGAGGAGGAGGAGAAGGAGAAGAAGGAGGAGGAGAAGGAGAAGAAGGAGGAGGAGGAGAAGAAGAAGGAGGAGGAGGAGAAGGAGAAGAAGGAGACGGAGGAGAAGAAGGAGAAGGAGGAGGAGGAGGAGAAGAAGAAGAAAAGATATTGAAGGCTGTTTCCCGCTCAGTAAAGTTCAGTTTTTTTTCCCACAACTTTTAACAAAATGGGAATCTCTTCTAGAATGTTAACATCTGCTAGATGTTATTAAATATCACTTTTCTAGCAACTGAACCATTGGACATTCTTGCCTAAGTGAAACAAACCCTACTTGTGCTTCTCCACGGGTGTAGAGCTTTAATTAAAGGCATGCGATTAAATATTTTCCAGTTAACTTAGGAAAGAGAGCCACAAGGTAAACAGACAGTGGATTAACTGAATTTTTTTAACTCTTGATCTTTCTGCATTTATTTTCAAGTTCATTTGTCATTTAATTTGTTGTCACAAAGATTTTAGATTTTCCAGATTTAACATTAAATTTTAAATTAAACAACATAATCATGAATTCCAGATTTCTTAAAACTGGAATACCGGATACCTAACTAGCAATTTGCAGTTTTATTCTCTGCCTTCCACCCTTTCAGGCAACAGACAAGGCACTAACATGTTTCAGAAATTTGTTAACAGAGAAAACAGTAATTTGTGCTGTCATCTCCTAGGTGAAACAAACACCCCTGTGTCTTCTGTTCTCTCTAGGAAGGATGGAGGTGACCTCCTCCCTTAGAAGCTTCCTCCATACTGAGAGGAGGGAGAGGTTTCCCAGGATGTACCTCGTTCAAACATCTTTAAAAGCCTAGTTCTTCCTTCCAAGTTTGGTGGGCTATTTAACTGAGACATGCAAAATGTGAATGTGGGTTGGGTGCAATGGCTTTTGCCTATAATCCCAACACTTTGAGAGGCTGATGTGGGAGGATCATTTGAGCCCAGGAGTTTCAGACCAGCCTGGGCAACATGGCAAAACCTCAGCCCTACAAAAAATACAAAAATTAGCCGAGCATGGTGGCACGTGCCTGTAGTCCCACCTACCAGGGAGGCTGAGGTGGGAGAATCACCAGAGCCAGGAGGTAGAGGCTGCAGCGAGCCATGATCATGTCAATGTACTCCAGCCTGTGTAAAAGAGCGAGAACCTGTCTCAAAAGAAAAGAAAAAAAATTGAATGCATTCGGGACAAATAAATGCCATGAAATCCAGATTCTCTGACTCTTCCTTCAGAACCTATTTGCTCTCCTGCTGAAGAGGTCCCCCAGGATTTGATCACAGCCTGGTTGTCCCAGTATCAGAGAACCCAACCAACATTAGCATTATAACTATCAGAGCAATGACCATTGTTTGAGGGCCCACTGTGAGCTTACTGTGTCATCTGATTCAGCATGAGTGGATCACCTTCTTAGAAATAGGATTGTCAGCCAGGATGTGGTGGCTTACGCCTGTAATCCCAGCACTTTGGGAGGCTGAGGCAGGTGGATCACGAGGTCAGGTGTTCGAGATCAGCCTGAACAACATGGTGAAACCCAGTCTCTACTAAAAATACAAAAATTAGCCAGGCATGGTGGCATGCGCCTGTAATCCCAGCTACTCGGGAGGCTGAGGCAGGAGAATCGCTTGAACCTAGGAGGCAGATGTTGCAGTGAGCTGAGATCGCACCACTGCACTCCAGCCTGGGCAACAGAGCGAGACTCTGTCTCAAAAAAAAAAAAAAGGAAAGAAATAGGATTATCCAGGCTGAGGGTGGTGGCTCACACCTGTAACCCCAGCACTTTGGGAGGCTAAGGCAGGTGGATCACTTGAGGCCAGGAGTTCAAGACCAGCCTGGTCAATTTGGTGAAACCCCATCTCTACTAAAAATACAAAAATTAGCCTAGCATGGTGGCAGGTGCCTGTAATCCCATCTACTCGGGAGGCTGAGGCACAAGAATCACTTGAAGCCAGGAGGCAGAGGCTGCAGTTTGAGCTGAGATCACACCACTGTACTCCAGCCTGGGTGAGAGAGCAATACTCTGTCTCAAAAAATAAAATAAAAAAATAAAAAAAATAAAAAAAGAAATAGGATCGTCCATGGCCGGGCGCAGTGGCTCATGCCTGTAATCCCAGCACTTTGGGAGGCCGAAGTGGGTGGATCACCTGAGGTCGGAAGTTCAAGACCAGCCTGACTAACATGGAGAAACCCTGTCTCTACCAACAATACAACTTAGCTGGGCATGGTGCTGCACGCCTGTGATCCCAGCTACTCGGGAGGCTGAGGCAGAAGAATCGCTTGAACCCGGGAGATGAAGTTTGCAGTGAGCCGAGTTAGTGCCATTGCACTCCAGCCTGGGCAACAAGAGCGAAACTCCGTCTTAAAAAAAAAAAAAAGAAAGAAAGAGAAAGGAAGGGCGGGGAGGGGAGGGGAGGGGAGGGGAGGGGAGGGGAGGGGAGGGAAGGGAAGGGAAGGGAAGGGATAGGATTGTTCAGTAAAATCAGGCATTTTTGTCCTGTCCAGGCAGTTCTGCCTTTACAGGTCAGAGAAAGAAAGAAGAGTTGGTTTACATCCACTTTCTCTTTTTGAGAAGAAAGTGACCCTCTAAACTGCCATATAGGCTATTTTACTGGGAGCTCTTCTATTGTCTTTTTAAAGTTTTAATGTGCAGTAATCTTGACTCTTTAATGAGGGACCATCAGAAAGAACTTCCTAGTCAAGTTGTAAGGGGGCGGAGATGTAGACCTTGTTCCAGGTTCTGCTCATTTCTTCCCCTGCCCCTCCCAGGCCCGTCACAGGTTCAGGGCTGATCAAATCTTGCCCCAAAACCAAAGAAATCTGCTCCAGAAGACTTCTGAGAATGTCACAAGATTTCTAGTTATCAGAACCAAGGCCATCCAGGCCTCCAACTGAATCTAGATAAAAACCATCTGAATTGAGAACATTCTAGAAACTGAGATCAAGGACAGGATGATACTTTGTAACTATGGGAGGGAATATGGCTTCTCATTTTTCAAGAGAAAATAAAAACAAGATTTCTTGATGTTCTTTCCACTGAATGCTAAAGAAAGCTTCATTGTTAGCTGTCTCCTCTCCCAAACAATAAGGAAGCAAACAAACCAGAATAGAAGACCCCTGTACTTCAGAGGTCTTTTTTCTCAGTGCTGCATGTTTTATGCATTATGAACTGAGGTTATCTTTTTCTTGTTAGGGTTTACATAGAACTGAGATAGCCATTAGATATTCTGACTATTAAAGAAGTTAGAAATATTTTTTTAACTCTGAAGGGGCCTTTCTTATTTAATTCTTTTAAAAATCTATTTATTACTGTAATGCAGAGCATTGTCTTTGTCATTATAAAGAATTTTAAAAAATGATAACTAATACAGTCTTATTTTTGAAGTTGTCTTCTAGTTCAGAAGGGAGAGGGAGAATAAACCAAGAATATGAAAAAGCAAGAAAAGCATTAAGTGTGAAGGGGTCTTTTAAAAACTTGTCTTAGGAGTGGTGGAAGGTAGTATTTCGTAGTGTTCCTAGGATTTCACTAATGAGCAGATTGAGGATACAAATGATTAATAAAACACATTATCTTGGCCTGAAGCATCTTCCAGGCTAGTTGAAAGACAAGCATGTAAATCAATTGATTACAGTTAACAAGACAAGAGCTATAAGGAATAGAAATGACATGCTGTGAAAACTGAGAGAAGAGAATGACTAGGTTTGCTCAGGAAAATCAAGAAAGGCTTCACATAGAAGATGACATTTGAGCTGGGTCACCAAATGTGGTAGTTTTAAAATATGTTCACAAATTTTTAGATACTTCTTCTTTCAAGAGGTGGAACTTAACTCCCCTCCCTTTGAGTGTGGACGGGACTTAGTGACACTCAGCTTCCCAAGTAGCTGGGATTACAGGCGCCCACCACCATGTTCAGCTAGTGTTTGTATTTTTAGTAGAGACGGGGTTTCACTATCTTGGCCAGGCTGGTCTCAAACTCCTGACCTCAGATGATCTGCCCACCTTGGCCTACCAAACTGCTGGGATTACAGGTGTGAGCCACGGCACTCGGTGTCAACTTCTTTGTGCTGTCTACTAGTGACGCTAATAGAAAATGGCAGAAGTGACAGTGTACTTCAAAGAGGAGGTTATCAGCAGCATGATGGTTTCCTGTTTACTCTCTTCCTTGGATCATTCACTGTGAAAGAAGTCAGCTGCCATGTCATGAGGACACTCAAGCAGATCTATGAAGACGATTACATGGCAAGAAAGTAAGACCTCCTGCCCACAACAGCCACGTGGGTGAGCCATCTTGGAAGTGGCTCCTCCAGTCCCAGTCAGGTCTTTGGATGACTGCAGCCTCAGCCAACATCTTGACTGCAACTGCATGTGAGACCATGAACTAGAACCATACAGCTAAGCTACTCAGAATTCCTGACCCCAGAAACTGTGAGGTAATAAATGTTTATCATTGGTTTAGATCACTACCTTTTGGGATAATTTGTTATACAGCAATAGATTCCTAATACCCCAGATGAGTATCAATTTGCTCTATTGGCAGGTGGGAGGCATCCAAATAGAAGAACTGAAAGGGTCCCAGTGAGTGGTTGAGTACGGCTGGAGTGTAAGACATGTAGTTGTGACTCTTAAGCTTTTAGTGTATTAGCAAATGCCCTAAGTATTCTTAAAAGTGGAATTTCCTTAAATTAATGAATATCGTGCCCAGGTGCAGTGGCTCATGCCTGTAATTCCAGCACTTTGTGAGGCCAAGGCAGGAAGATCACTTGAGGCCAGGAATTCAAAACAGGCCTGGGAAACATAGTGACACCCCACCTCTACAACAGAAAAGAAAAGAAAAAAAGAATATTGTGGAATATGGCTACTCACTGCACTTTAGGGGGAAAAAAATTAATTTTTTTGCCATGACCTAAAAGCTACTTCTCTAGTTCACACTGTGTCACAGCCCTCCTTGCTCACTACACCTGAAACACATTGGCTTTCCTTATTCCATTTCCCGTACTAGGAGTTCTGTGAACACAGCTGCTTCTGCTTAGATAGCTCTTCTCTTTACCTTCCCTCTGGCTGACTCCTGCTTCTCTTATAAGACACAGCCTGCATCTGCCTTCAAGGAGATCCCTTTTCTGACCATCACAACTGTTGTTCTTCTCCGTAGTGCTTGTTTGTTTCTTCCACCAGAGGAATTACTCTCCAAAGTCATGTTATTTATGTTATTTGTCTGTTTGCATGTTTTTGTCTGTCTTTCACTCCAGACAGTACATTCCACTATGCAGGGGCCACTTGTTGATTGCAGTATCTCCAACACGTGGCATGGTGCCTAGCGTGTGGTAAGTGCTCACAAAATATTGATTGTAGCTATCTTCCCCTTCCTCCTATGTAGTAAAACCTTTATATTAGGTATTCCAGTTTGTTTTGTTTTGTTTTTTGAGATGGCGTGAGCCATCGCGCCCGGCCAGGTATTCCCGTTTTAAGACTATTTGTCGGCCAGGTATTCCCATTTTAAGACTATTTGTCGGCCGGGCACAGTGGCTCACGCCTGTAATCCTAGCATTTTTGGGAGGCTGAGGTGGGCGGATCACCTGAGGTCAGGAGTTCGAGACCAGCCTGGCCAACATGGCAAAACCCCATCTCTACTAAAAATATAAAAATTAGCCAGGAGTGGTGGGAGGTGCCTGTAATCCCAGCTACTTGGGAGGCTGAGACAGGAGAATTGCTTGAACCCAGGAGGCGGCGTTGCAGTGAGCCAAGATCGTGCCACTGCACTCCAGCCTGGGCACAGAGCGAGACCCTGTCTCAAAAAAAAAAAAAAAATGTAGATTAAACATCTTGGCAGCAATACTTCAGATACAAGGCTGTACAGATACAAGGCTGATACAAATACAGACACAAGGCTGTACTTCATACATACATATATATGTATGTAACTCACATGTATCATATGTATATATGTATGTATGTATATCAAGAGGTACATAATTTAGTGTCTCTCTTTTGGTGATGCCAAAATTGGTCACCGGGCTTAGGTGGTAACTCCCAGATTTCACCCTGTAAAGTTGTGTTTTTCCCCCTTGAGACTGACTGCCAAGCCATCTAAGGAGTGATCTTTTGCCATCACAAATTGGAGACGTAGAAATATCCCACCGATAAATACTTTAGCATATGTCATTAAAACGTAAGAACATTTTCCTTCATAGCTAAAATAAGATTATCTCACTGAACAAAATTAATATTAACCCCTTAATATCACCTAACGTTCAGTCCATGTTCAAATTTTCTCCCAATTCCCAAAATGTCTTTTATATCTGGTTTTCCAAACTGGGATCTAAACCAGAGAAGCCAATTTTTAAATGATCATAGGAAAAACTTTAAAATGTATATTACCTTAGATACAGACTTTTCCTTTTAATTTCATATTTTATCCACTAGTTAAAAAGAAATGTTGGCTGGGTGCAGTGGCTCACACCTGTAATCCCAGCACTTTGGGAGGCCAAGGTGGGCGGATCACGAAGTCAGGAGATCGAGACCATCCTGGCTAACACAGTGAAACCCCGTCTCTAGTAAAAATACAAAAATTAGCTGGGTGTAGTGGCATGCACCTGTAATCCCAGCTACTCAAAAGGCTGAGGCAGGAGAATCGCTTGAACCTGGGAGGCGGAGATTGCAGTGAGCTGAGATCGCGCCATTGCATTCCAGCCTGGTGACAGAGCAAGACTGTCTCAAAAAAAAAAAAAAAAAGAAAGAAATGTTATTGCTGTCATTGCAGTAGGTGAATGTCATATGCATGTAGTTAGGAAATTTACAAATCCTGTTCTAAAATATTTAACTGAACCAGGTGTGGTTCAGTTTACAGGCTCACGTCTGTAATCCCAGCAGTTTGGGAGGCTGAGGTGGGCTGATCGCTTGAGTCCAGGATTTCGAGACCAGCCTGACTAACATAGTGAAAACTCGTCTCTACTAAAAATACAAAAATTATCTGGGCTTGGTGGCATACACCTGTAATCCCAGCTACTCAGAAGGCTGAGGCACAAGAATCGCTTGAACTCTGGAGGTGGAGGTTAGAGTGAGCTGAGATCGCACCACTGCACTCCAGCCCTAGCCACAGAGCCAGATTCTGTCTCAAAACAATAAAAATAAAAAAATAAAATCTTCATCTGTCAGTTCTGGTTCCAAAAAAATAAAATAAAATGTATCACTAATAACATTATATCCTCATGATTTTTAAGTCCTTACTAATGATAAAGAAATATTAAAATCACTATAAGATTGAAATATGTTCATTCATAAGTTGAATCCAAGTAGTAAATCTTGCCCAGTGGCTAAGAATCAGAAACAGAATCAGCTCTTTGGCCGTAAGCACTATCTCAGCAGAAGAAAGAGGGAAACTAGTAGCTAGGTTCACACTAACATCAAGGATGAGAGAAATGATACATGTCGACTCCTCAGTGAAGAGGACTGGGAGCTAAAGGCTTATAGAATCTCCTTTCTCTTTATAATGACACTTTAAACTTTCCATGCCTTCCTCCGAGTCTGTTCATTTTACTAAAAGAACAAAGAGTATTCATTTTCACATCACACCCTGCCCAGGTGTGGAAATTAACAAGTCAAAGTGATATTTCCAAGATATGAAATCATGTATCTTTCATCCCTTTGTACCTACAAAGTATTTGAGCTATGCAAAGACAATAAACTATAACTTTATTTCTTATCAAATATTTCTGATGAATAGGAGGGAAACATTCATGTTTTAAATTAGCCTTTTTATTAAGTACTTGCACCTGTGTTATTTAAATGAAGCAAGAAAATTTGTTCATAATTTTTTGTTTCTGTTTTTTCTTCTTTTTTTCTTTTCTGAGATGGAGGCTCACTCTGTCGCCCAGGCTGAAGTGCAGTGGCACCATCTCAGCTCACTGCAACCTCCGCCTCCCAGGTTCAAGCGATTCTCCTGCCTCAGCCTCCCCAGTAGCTGGGATTACAGGCGTGCGCCATCACACCCAGCTAATTTTTGTGTTTTCAGTAGAGACGAGGTTTTACCATGTTGGCCAGGCTGGTCTCGAACTCCTGACCTCAGGTGATCCATCCACCTCGGCCTCCCAAAGTGTGGGATTACAGGCGTGAGCCACCATGCTCGGCCTTGTTTCTGTTTTTTGGTCTGAACGTTGGTGGTCACTTGTTTGATCAGTAACACTGAAATATGTCATAATCATAACTCTCCTTTTATATAGACACTTTAATCCTGAGACCACAAAAATCTTTATAAGAATCTGTTTGCAAGTAATATTGGTCACTTTGAAAATAGGAAAGCTGAAGACAGGAAATTGCCTGCACACTTAAAAGTACATGAGTCAAGAAGCAAGTCAAAACTAAAACTAGGTCTTATCAGTCTCAGCCTTGGCCTGATCAAAGTCTGAAGGACTGACTTTATATCTTAAAGACCCTTTGTTCTTCCTAGTCTCATGATATTGACCCAAAATATTTTGTGTACTTTATCACTAAGGTAATGAGTTCTCACTTGATATGTGGACTATTTTTTCTATAATTATATGAAATATCTATACATAAATGAATCAATGGCATGGTTTACATGTGTATTTATTTTGTCTGTTTCTTTTTAGTGACTAGACACATCCAAGAAACAGAAGAGTCTATATAGTTAGGAACAAAAGAAAAACAGACATTGATCATTTTGATAATTTTTTGATAATTTATTGTTCTTTTCTCGGGCTACAAAGGTAACATATTTGTTGTACAAATTTTGAAAACCTAGGAAAAGCACCAAAAGGCAAATGCAAATTAACCATTTTCCTACTTCTCTCTCTTAGAGAGAGCTACCATTATCATTTTTTATTTATCTTAATAAACTCCTTATCGTGCATGTACTTTTCACCTATCATGTGGAATCTCCCTATCCCTAAAGACGTAGATAAATTTGGCTCAAATCTCTTTCCAAGGCTGTGGAAAGTCCAATAATCTCCTAAACATCTCTGTAAATTCTTCCAGGCTGGGGGCAGGTGGGAGAGTGAGGGGAATTTGAAGAGGACTGTCACAAGGCACCTTTAACTGATTTCTTGCCTCTGTTGATTCCTATACTCTGCTCAGGCAGTCTCTTTGTGGTTTACACTCACACACTAAATGTGAGGCCCTGCTGCGTCAGACTTTACTCAAGGCTTGAGAAGATTTGAGAAGATGCAGAGAACAATAGAGGTTTACTGCAATATAAACAACTTACAGTTGAATATTTAATGTCCTGTTCTTAAACTCTCTTAGTTTCTTTTTGACAACTTGGACTGTAGCCTCTTGACGTTTTGCTGGGCTCTTTTTACATCTTCACTGACTGCCTTGAACCCATCTACAACTCTACTCCAAAAAACACCTCTTTCCATTTTGTAATACTAAGCTATTCAGCTTTATCTGTATCTCTAATTTGGAGTCTAGGGGCAGAGTGCATAGGTTAAAATCCTGAGACTTGTTCTTGGGCTAGTAAACCCTCTAAGCCTCAGCCTTCTCATTTGTAAAATAAGAATATTGATAGAACCTCCTTCACAGGCAAAGCACTTAGCTCATCTCCTAGCACACTGAGTAAACGTGAGCTACTTTCATTACTATTGGGAATATTTCATCTGGGCTATACAGAGCCTGGAGAACCTGTCTGGAATTCTGTTGATTACCCCTTTCCAGTGCCGAGAACACTTATGTAAAGGGAGAGTGAGGCTTTGAGATTAAGAACACACAGTCTGGGGCCAGGCACAGTGGCTCATGCCTGTAATACCAGTACTTTGGGAGGCCATGAGGGGTGAAACGCTTGAGCTCAGGGGTTTGAGACTAGCCTGGGCAACATGGTGAAACCACATCTCTACAAAAAATACAAAAATTAGGCCTTGTGCGGTGGCTCACAGCTGTAATCCCAGCACTTTGGGAGGCCGAGGCGGGTGGATCACAAGGTCAGAAGTTCAAGACCAGCCTGACCAACATGGTAAAACCCTGTCTCTACTAAAAATACAAAAATTAGCCGGGCGTGGTGGTGTGTACCTGTAATCCCAGCTACTCAGGAGGCTGAGACAGGAGAATTGCTTGAACCCGGGAGGCGGAGGTTGTAGTGAGCCAAGATCGTGCCACTGCACTCCAGCCTGGGAGACAGAGCAAGACTCTGTCTCAATAATAACAATAATAATACAAAAATTAGCTGGGTGTGATGGCACGTGCCTGTAGTCCCAGCTACTTGGGAAGCTGAGGTGGGAGGATCACCTGAGCCCAGGAGGCAGAGGTTGCAGTGAGCATTGATTGCACCACTGCACTCCAGCCTGGGTGACAGAGTGAGACCTGTCTCAAAAACAAAAACAACACATAGTCTGATGCTGGAATGCCCATCAACCATAACTGGGGTACAAGATGTTTATTAGGGATGAACACCTGTGGAAGGCAGGGGAAGGAAGCAGGATTGGGCTGAAGCAGTCAACCATCCTGGTTTGTATGCAACTGAGGGTTTACTGGGGTAAGGAATGTTCAGTGCTAAGTAACTGGGACAGTGGTCACCCTCATTGAGGAAACTAGTTATAAAGCCTTTGAAGGAGGATCTGAACAGTGAGGATCTGGACAGTGCATCTCTGTGTCTAACGAAAGCGCCAGTTTGTGCCTGAGTTTCCTTATCTGCAAAATGGCAATAATAATGGTAAATGCCTGACTGCATTGTTGTGAAGGTTAAATAAGTTGCCATGTGTAAGGTGATTAGAGCAGTGTCCACACAGTAAGCTCCTAAGTATTAGCTATCTTGCCAGATCAAGTGTCCTCCTGTCAGATCCTGAAATTCTTGATCTTTGGTTTCCTTTGTCAAACCACCACACTAGTGTTCATCCTTCCCTCAGTCTGGTTGTAATGTACAACCAGACTGATTAAATTTGGATTCATGCTGGTTTCTTGATTATAGCCAAAAAACTGGGGTAAGAGGGTCTTCCATTTCCCTCTCACTCCCATATTTTGACTGATTCAGGAGACCCCCTCAACTCCTTGTGCTATCCTATTTCTATTATTGAATAATGGAAAGAATTAAGTGAGGAGAAAAGTGACACAGAAGTAAGGGCAGAAGAAATAATTTTTATTTATTTTATTTTATTTTTTGAGACCGAGTCTTGCTCTGTCACCCAGGCTGGAGTGCAGTGGCACAATCTTGGCTCACTGCAACTTCTGCCTCCCAGGTTGAAGCGATTCTCTTGTCTCAGCCTCCTGAGTAGCTGGGATTACAGGCACGTGCCACCACACCCCGATAAGTTTTGTATTTTTAGTAGAGATGGGGTTTCACCATGTTGGCCAGGCTGGTCTTGAACCCTTGGCCTCAAGTGATCCACCTGCCTCGGCCTCCCAAAGTGCTGGGATTACAGGTGTGAGCCACCACACCTGGCCCTATTTATTTTTATTTTTATTTTGGAGATAAGATATTGCTCTGTCACCCAGGCTGAAGTGCAGTGGCACATTTGTAGGTCACTATAGCCTTGAACTTCTAGGCTCAAGCTATCCTCGCACCTCAGCCTCCCAAGTAGCTAGGGCTACAGACTCACACAACCACACCCAGCTAATTTTTAAAATTTCTTGTAGAGCTGTTTTTAAATTTTTTGTAGAGATGGGGTCTTGCTATGTTGCCCAGGCTGGTCTTGAACTCCTGGCCTCAAGTGATCCTCCTGCCTCAGCCTCTCAAAGTGTTGGGATTACAAGTGTCAGCCACTGTGCCTAGCTGATTTTTTTTTTTTTTTTTTTTTTTTTTGAGACAGAGATTCGCTCTTGTTGCCCAGGCTGGACTGCCTGGCATGATCTCAGCTCACTGCAACCTCTGCCTCCCGGGTTCAAGCAATTCTCTTGCCTCAGCCTCCCAAGTAGCTGGGATTACAGGCATGTGCCACCACGCCTGGCTAATTATGTATTTTTAGTAGAGACAGGGATTCTCCATGTTGGTCAGGCTGGTCTTGAACTCCCAACCTCAGGTGATCTGCATGCCTTGGCCTCCCAAAATCCTGGGATTACAAGTGTGACCCACAGCACCCAGTCTGAATTTTTAAGTTAAAAGTAGCTTTCAAGAAAAAAAAATTTAAGTATGAGACTTTGGAAGCCAGAGAGGGATGCATAAAAGGCAGAGTGACTAAAGATCATTTTTAGCCTGGGTAACTTTTGTGATTATGAAGCTGATGAAATAAATGATCCTCACTCTGACTTCTCTTTTCTCCAAAATAAACCATGTCGTGTAATTCCATCAGGTGATCACTGGTTGCTTGTTCCTCCATTATGAAGAAGCTAAAGCTACTAAAAGTCATGTGAATCACTTTATGAGCAAGAGCAGGAAACAGCACTAGGTTAAAATTTGGAGTATGACATTTTCAGTATGAGAATACTTCCCTCCCCGAAGAGTTGGACACAAATTACTTTTTATAGCAGCCCTTGGCCTTTCATTTAGCCAGGAGGGAAGTATGAGGTAGCAGGGCTCCACACCCTTTTACCTGGATGACATCCCTCTGCGTCATTTAAACAGATGCTACTTAGAATAAGGAGGTGGGTTATTTACTCTCTATTCTCATCACCTGAACTAAAGCAAGCAAGCGAACAAGCCAAGCAAAAGAGCAATCTTAGAAGTCATTTTTTAAAATGCCTAGACCTCTTTTGGCTTGTTCTTCTGTTGAATTCCAAGCATTATTTGTCTAGGTTCCCTTGCCTGAACTGTTGGCACAAGAGGTGCAATTTTATCCTTGAAGCAGGGTGTTCCGCGGGCACTGGGCCAACACAGTTGGCTCATTCACTTCCTTCCCTGCTATGTTTCTTCAGGGCTTTCTACATGTCAGAAGCCTATTACACAATGATTCAGAAGAGGATACAGGAAGTATTGTTCCTACTGTGACATTGGCTGCTCACCTGTCTCTAGCCCAAACTGGTTTACTTCACCAAGGAAGCCACAGAGTTTTCTTCATTTCAATTCCTTTCTGATTTCACAGTTACCCATGATGGAAATCTGAAGTAGAGAGGACTTCGGCCAGGTGCAGTGGGCTCATCCCTGAAATCCTAGCACTTTGGGAGGCCAAAGTGAGATGATTGCTTGAGCTGAGGAGTGTGAGACCAACCTGGGCAACACAAGAAGATCCCTGTCGCTACAAAAAAAAATTAAAAAAATTAGCCGGGCATGGTGACACACACCTATGGTCCTAGATACCAGGCCGCTGAGGTGGGAGGATCAGTTAGACCCAGGAGGTTGAGGCTGCAGGGAGCTGAAATCATGCCACTGCACTGTAGCCTGGGCAGCACAGTGAGACCCTATCTCAAAAAAAAAAAAAAAAAGGGCAAAAAAGAAAAGGCATGGTGGTTCACACCTGTAATCCCAGCAGTAGTTTGGGAGGATGAGGTGGGTGGATTACTTGAGCCCATAAGTTTGGGACCTGCTTGGGCAATATGGTGAAACCTCATTTCTACTAAAAAATACAAAAAAACTAGCTGGGCATGGTGATGCACACCTGTAGTCCCAGCCACTCAGGAGGCTGAGGTAGGAGGATCACCTGAGTCCAGGAGGTCAAGGCTACAGTGAGCCATGATTGCACCACTGCACTCCAGCCTGGACCACAGAGTGTGACCCTGTCTCAAAAAAGAAAGAATAATTTGAAAAAGAAAAAGTAAAAAAAAAAAAAAAAAAAAGAAGGACTTCCATGTCCACTTTGTGGGGAAAGTGATTAGGACTTTTGCAGCTTCTGATGGAGAGCCTGGGCTGTCTGTCATGCAGGGCAGGGCTGCTTGTCTGATTTCCACTACCCATGCTGCTGAACTTCTTTTGTGTGGGTGGCCCAGCTAAGCCCTGTCCTAAGGACAGGCACATTCATGTGTTTCCCTTGTGGAGGTGTTGGTGTGCATCACTGCATCCTTTCTCACTCTCCTCGTTCTTCTCAAGAACCAGAGCACACAATTCCTGTCCTAAAATCTTATGATTTGAGGTACCTGGCCCAGGTTAGGGATGGCTACTCTGCATCTCTTTCCAGGAATCATGCAGACACCTTGATCTCAGAGCCCACCCAACTGTGTGAACCATTCCCAGGAAGCCTAAAGATCCTGTTTCTTTGTAATGAGCCAGACCTGCCTGTCCTTACAGGCATCTCCACACAGGCTCAGGGTTCTGATCAGAACAGTAATGGGGCAAAGGGAACCTGCACTGGAAATGGGTGTGCAGAATCATGACAGAGGATGGTCTCTGCGCAGAAAGCCTGCCAGAAACCAGAGGGAAGAGAAAGAGAGAGCTGCAGGTTCAGACTTCTCCCTTCTATCATGCGACTCGAAGATCCTCTTACCAGCTGGAGGGGTGCCCAGCCCAGCTTCTCATTCAAGGACGCAGGAGATAAAATGACTGGGTTGGTGTTTAAGCAGATGATTCACTCACCTTTTTATAGTCAGGAGGACACAGGAAAGTTTTATTCTTTCCATACATTTTGTACTTTATCCTTACATTCTATTGATTAAAATGAGAAAAATGAAAAAGAAAGCGCAGTATCTGGGAAAATTCTTTCATATGCTGCAGACTCAAATTTATTTTATCCCCATAAACCAAAATCATCTTATCTCAGAACTGCTTGAGCTTTATAATTAATGCGTTGTTAAGGTTTCACATTGACTATACCTGTACCATGAGACTTCTTATATTCTACAAAGATGATTGGATAGATTCAATATCTTTTTCCCTCACTACCTCTTTTTTCACTCTCCACTTTCAATATAACCACTGCTAAATGATCTGACAATCGCTTTCACATACATAAAAACATGGTGCTTAGTTCCATGTTTTTATGTATATGAAACTCTGGGGTGTAGGGGAAGAAGACATGTGTAAGAAGGTATTCTGGCAAAGACACGCTGTGTCAATTCCCTCTGGATGTTTTGTAAAACTGTTTGTGAGAAAATATAAGAGAGGGTAGGCACTGCATGACAGTGATGGAAATAGGCAGTGTCATGAAGGAACCATCTCTCTGAAAGCCAGCTATCTTCCAAGTACATCCTGAGTCACGTTTCTCCTCCACATCTCCTGTTATTCCTCCTCATGTAGCTTGCCTGCCTACCACATCCTCAAGATTTGTCTCTTTTCTCATCTAAGGTTCAGCTAGAGATACGAAGAGTAAACTGAGACCGTCAGATACCTTTTCCACCGTCAAAGCTCCCCAGAATGCATCTTTAACTTCGAATCAAACTTAAAGGGCTTACCTGCCTTCCCTGTAAATTATTTTGGGCCACTTGGGCAGCTTGTGAAATCTGTCCCTCAGAACATTGCTGGGTGCCTCTGTCACATTCACCAGTTTTTCCTTTCTTTGTCCTTTGATGAATTTTGAAAAATGTACAAGGGTTCACTATACAAGGGGCAAACCATGTTTCCAAAAGACATCATAAAACCAAACCAAAAAAAAAAAAAAAACCAAAAAAACAATGAAAATCTTGCACCTACAGAATTCTAAGGCATTTTTGTAATTTTTCTAGAGAAGAGATGTTTAAATGCTATACGCAGAACTCAATCTGTGGACATAATATTGCTTTATGATCTTTTATGAACCATAAGCTGGAACTGTTAAAATAAATTCAGGTGGACAGATGCCAAATGACAAAGCTGGGGTGGAAAGTGGTGGCAAAAAGGGATTTTTACTGCTCCATTTCCTCACAGAAAAACTCCACCCAATAATTTCTGCAAAGCAAGACTAAAATACATTGAATCCTCTGCTGATCTCTAAAATCTTGAGCTTCTGCATTAAGGTGAGGAACATATCCTGATTGAAGTCATTAAAATAAACACTGGTACAAGTGCCCAGAGAAAGCTGGCAGTGGTACTGTTGAGAAATCCCCTAATTTGTTCCATTTTCCTAAGACTCAGTGCTTGTGCTGACATTCTGAATCTACGTGCCAAAGAAGTTCCTGTATTCTGTTAACAGACAAATACACTGGGGTGTAGGAGAAGAAGACATGTGTAAGAAAGTATTCTGGCAAAGGCACACTGTGTCAGCATAAATTTTATAGGACAAGTTGACTGTTTTAGGCCATACTTTTCTAGTTGTTGAAAAATACCATTATAACAACAACTGTGAAACATTGAAAAATAAGAATAATGCTTCAGAAGTCCACCAGCTTGATCCTAAACTGTTCTGACTGGCTTGAATGATGACTAGGTACAGCCAGTGATATCTATTTGCAGATGTCAATTTGTATGACTTGATTTGCATGAGGGGAGAGGAGAGAGGAGCCTGTGATTTGGAAAAAGAATAAAGAAACAAAACAGAGCCAGGCGCGGTGGCTCACGCCTGTAATCCCAGCACTTTGGGAGGCCGAGGCGGGCGGATCACAAGGTCAGGAGATCAAGACCATCCTTACTAACACAGTGAAACCCTGTCTCTACTAAAAATATAAAAACAAAAATTAGCCGGGCGTGGTGGCAGGTGCCTGTAGTCCCAGCTACTCGGGAGGCTGAGGCAGGAGAATGGCGTGAACCCAGGAGGCGGAGCTTGCAGTGAGCAGAGATCGTACCACTGCACCAGCCTGGGCGACAGAGCGAGACTCTGTCTCAAAAAAAAGAAAGAAAGAGAGACAGAGAGAGGAAGAAAGAAAGAAAGAGAGAGAGAGAGAAAGAAAGAAAGAAGAGAGAGAGAAAGCAAGCAAGTACCCTGTTTGATTCCTCAGCTCATTCCCACTACACACTTCTGAGCCCTGGAGACAAAAGGGCTTCATACAGTTGTTAAAGGAAGCATTTTTATGAGAGACATCTGTAAGGCAAATGGGCCTACATTGTGGTGCTGGGTCAAGGGGTGACATGGAGTGAAAGCATTAGGAGGCAGCACACATTTATCGTGGGCAACAGTCTTGTCATGCTTGGCACTGACATAGGTATGGACCTGCAAATGGCTTCTTGGGCCATAGCCAACAACATAGGAGGCAAAAGAGAGGAATATGAGAGAACTGTTTATGAGCACATACGAGATCATCCTTGGGGATTCTGGGAGAGACATCGGGTGAGGCTGGAAAACCTGCATTATGTAGGTTGAAACAAGAGCCAGTAAAACTTAGGATTTGTCATTAATATGACCAAATTGGCTGGGCACTGTGGCTCACACTTGTAATCCCAGCACTTTGGGAGGTTGAGACGGGTGCATCACCTGAGGTCAGGAGTTCGAGACCAGCCTGGCTAACATGGTGAAACCCGTCTCTACTAAAAATACAAAAAATTAGCTGGGCCTGGTGATGGGCACCTGTAATCCCAGCTACTCAGAAGGCTGAGGCAGGGGAATCACTTGACCTCGGGAGGTGGAGGTTGCAGTGAGCTGAGATCGTGCCACTGCACTCCAGCCTAGGCAACAAGAACAAAACTCCATCTCAAAAAAAAAAAAAAAAAAGTGACCAAATTTATATCTACAGGCTGGGGAAACATGATGAACAAGAAAAATAAATCACTTTTTTTTTTCTCTAGACGGAGTCTTGCTCTGTCGCTCAGGCTGGAGTGCAATGTCGTGATATCAACTCACTGTAACCTCCACTTCCCGAGTTCAAGTGATCCTCCTGCCTCAGCCTCCCGAGTAGCTGGGATTACAGGTGCCAGCCAGCACATCCAGCTAATTTTTATATTTCTAGTAGCGATGAGGTTTCACCATGTTGGCCAGGTTGGTCTCAAACTCCTGACCTCGTGATCTGCCCGTCAGCCTCCCAAAGTGCTGGGATTACAGGCGTGAGCCACCATACCTGGCCAATAAGTCACTTTTAAGACTTTTTTTTTCTTGAGATGGAGTCTCACTCTGTCACCCAGGCTGGAGTGCAATGGCACGATCTTGGCTCACTGCAACCTCCGTGGGTTCAAGCGATTCTCCCACCTCAGCCTCCCAAGTAGTTGGGATTACAGGCACCCGCCATCATGCCTGGCTAATTTTTTGGTATTTTTGTGGAGATGGGGGTTTCACCATGTTGGCCAGGCTGGTCTTGAACTCCTGACCTCAGGTGATTCTCCCACCTCAGCCTCCCAAAGTGCTGAGATTACAGGTGTGAGTCACCATGCCCGGCCCACTTTTAAGTCTTTCAGCCTAATGTAAAATCATGAATGTAGGTATATTGTTCAAGATTTTTGGTTGCAAACAACAGAATCCACTCTCGCTAGTTTAAAAATAAGATGAATCAGGCGTTGTGGCTCACGCCTGTAATCCCAGCACTTTGGGAGGCCGAGGTGGGAGGATCACCTGAGGTCAGGAGTTCAAAACCAGCCTGGTCAACATGGCGAAACCCCATCTCTACTACAAATACAAAAAATTAGCTGGGCGTGGTGGCTTGTGCCTGTAGTCCTAGCTACTCAGGAGCCCGAGGCAGGAGAATCACTTGAACCAGAGAGGCAGAGGTTGCAGTGAGCTGACATCACGCCACTGTACTTCAACCTGGGTGACAGAGTGAGACTCCATCTCAAAAAAAAAAAAAAAAAAAGAAGGAAAATAAAATAAAATGAAAGTATTAAAGGGTATTAGATAGTACATAGACTGTCTGGAAGGGCCAGAGAATCATGTTCTGGGCTACCTGGCAGGAAGTTATATCCAAAAAATACTGCTGGACTGTTATAGAAGAGAACGCTGCTGGCGTTGGCACTGTGGCTGCACTAACTCTCTGCTGGGGATACCAACACTGGTGCTGGGCCATTTCTGTGCCACTGGCAAGCTCCATAGCTTCATCAGAAAACAGATTCTGCATGACACCTGCTTTCTCATGGTCTTTTCTTCTGCATTCAGTGTTGCATGGCTACATCTGATTGCAGAAACTAGGTCACATGTTTGCACCTTGGCCGCAAATAAGACTAGAATAGAGAGTTCTAGTTTTACCTTGAAAAACAGAACTCAAAATGTAGAAATTCCCTTGATATGGGAAGGGCTTTTAAGAGATGATAAGAAGCCACAAACATAAAAAGTGTCTACTAGGGCAGGCACAAAATGATTAGGCCACCAAACCCTTGAAAAGCAGCAGGAGGCCTGTGTTTGCAAGGAGACTTCTGTTCATGATTGGAACAGAAAACAGCCATAAAAGGATTTTTCTGTAACAAAAAAAAAAAGTCTTGCAGGAGGCACTCAATCTATAAATTGTTTTTTTCCCACCAAATCCAAGGAGAGATTCAAGGTCTCTCCCTCACACCTTGGCTTTGGCAGGTATTCCCAGAAACTTTGCAGACATTATTAGCACACTGTCCAGTCATATCTCCACCTGGACACAGATTTGGAAAAGAGTAGGCAGAAAAAAAATGAAAGCAATTTAAATGTAGTTCTTAACATTTGTGTGGTGCAAAGCAAAAGATCTCCATACCCGACTTTAAGTAACTGCAGAGAGAGAGACTGAGAACTCTATAATCAGTGGGTCCCATCAGTTGAGAGTGCTATGGACCAGCACAGAAGTAGATCAGCGCAAGGCACAGAATCCGGACAATATAGGAACAAATTCTGGAACTGAACTAGGACAGTGACATTACCTTAGCCAAAATCCTCTAAGGCAGAAATGCTCAATAGATTTTATCTTACTTACCAAGATCTATGGTTGTGGCTACCTCAATTACCTTGTTAAAGACTACCAAGAGGCTGGGTGCGGTGGCTTACACCTGTAATCCCAGCACTTTAGGACGCCAAGGCGGGCAGATCACCTGAGGTCGGGAGTTTGAGACCAGCCTGACAAAATGGAGAAACCCCGTCTCTACTAAAAATACAAAATTAGCTGGGCATGGTGGCGCATACCTGTAATCCCAGCTACTCAGGAGGCTGAAGCAGGCGAATTGCTTGAACCCACAAGATGGAGGTTGTGGTGAGCGGAGATCACGCCATTGCACTCCAGCCTCCAGCCTGGGCAACAAGAGCGAAACTCTGTCTCAAAAAAAAAAAAAGAAAGAAAAGAAAAGAAAAAGAAAAAAAGACTACCAAGAAAAATGTCCTTACGTAAACCCATTTTCACATGGTTGATACTTATAAGGTTGATACTTATAAAGTTGATACTTATAATTTTGTATTCTGCCTTTTTCCTCATTCATTGAATCAAAAACATCTTTTCATGTTGTTTAATCTTGTTAATTACCCCTTTTAACATCTGCATAGTATTCCACCAGCTGATGCACTCTAATTTACTCAACCATTTCTCCATTATTTTATACTAGGATTAGCTCTAATAATTTGAGAAAGATAAGTATAATTTTTAAAATAAATTCTTTCTGTTATTCTAAAGAGATTAGCACAGAAATAGTACCTGAGCTTTTCACGGATATGGTCATGTCAACCTTGGGCCTATAGAGATTCCGCAAGTACCTTTAAAGGAAAAGTGGCTTTATGAGAAATCAGGCTCCATACTTTCTTGGAAACTTTAAGCAGAAAGATTTTAGGAAGTCCTGACATATGTTCCCAAGATGGCAACTACATACTACAATAAGACCTCTCTTCCTGAACTGAATATCTCTAAGATATCCTTGGGGAAAGAGACCCAGAATGGGGCTGGCTTCCATTTGAAGTTCTGAAAACCACTCACCTTGAAAGCTCAGTCTCTGGAGTCTGGATAATTAGTGGTGAGAATGCAGAAAGCTGCTCAGCCTGTTGTGGGTTTTGAGATAAAACCTCAATTTCCATAATCGTCATAAGGAGCAGAATAGTCTTTCTACCCCAAAATATATTCAATATGAATTGTGAAGTGTCTCAGGAAGAATTTGCGTGCAAGGAACAGAATTCCACTAACTCAAATAAAAAGAGGGTTGATTGAAAGGCAGAGGTTATTATGGGGGTCACAATAAGCCAGCGCTGGCAATACAGCTGCTGGGCATTATAGGGCCAAGAAGGGGATTATGCAGATTTTATTTCTCTCTCTCTCTCTCCTCTGCCTTTTGAGGTACATGGCCTCTCTATTTGACTCTGGGTATCGGTCTGCCCCATCTTTGTGCTCATTTGTTTGCAGATGAGCTTTTTCTGTTGACTCATGGTTTCTCAGCTTCCCTTCACTGTGGCTAGCATGAGGTTTTGGCCTGCTGTGGCAGGCCAGCTGGGCATGACCTTGCAGCTTGGCTCCACACAGCTAAATGACTCAGCCTCTTTGTCCCTATTCCAAATTCCTGGGAGAGAATTCGATCAACCCAGCTTGAGTCAGATGTCTACTCCTGGATCAGTAACTGAGACTGATGGGGCACAGTCACATGGCAGGTAGTACTCTCCCTTCCAAGTTAGGAGCGAGCGGGGCAGAGTCTCCAAGGCAGCATATGGGTAGGGAGGAGGGAATGTTTGACATCTCTGGGGCAGATATGGGGCTGAGAGAGGCATGCATGGTTGTAATTTAAAAAAAAAAAATGCATGGAGTTTGGAGGAAAAAAAAAATCTGCCATTTCGTAGTCATGAAACTATAGACAACTTTCCTAATCTCCGAAGACTCATGTCCTTAATATGTAACCTGAACAAAATGACCTCACAGCTCTCAGGATCTATTACTGCTATTTTCATTTTAGGAATCTCATAATGTAAGTAATGACCAACTCTAACATCAACAATTTGGCAGGTTTTATATGAACAAACATTGAAAAAAAATTGTCTTTGCAGTAAGTCCAATGGTGTATTATTACCAACATTACCATTACTGTAAACATTTTTGGAAAGCTGCTCACATGTGCTAACAACGTTGAAGTCCCCAGCTAGGCATTCAGCAAATGTTTCTTGCTTAGGGGGGAATTCTAAAGGAAGAGGAAAGCAGACCTTCCTCTGAGGCTTGCCTGTTAAGGTGTTAGAGGCTTGAAAAAGTAATGTGGTGAATAGATGCCTCCATTTCAGCAGAAGATTCACTCAGTTCTAATGCTGAGAGTGAGCAATGCTCTAAAATGCATTATTGGCGAACTGCTGCAAATAAAGAAAAAAGACTATGTTAATTGAAATTTCTATCTATGCCAAATTAATACAGCTATCCTGCAGTGTATGAAACTGAGGCATTCCTGTAAAGTTGTCTACAAAGCAAGATTAATTTTTCTCCATTGAAATCCATTGTGGCATTGAACGTTTAGTATGTTCCTATGAAGAAAGGAAGAATCCAAAGGGAAACACTTAGAAAAGTAACAATTATCCTGGTGAGGATCTTAATTTCTCAACCTACTCAAGTTTCTTTTAAAAATCTGGGCATCCGGCTGGGTGTGGTGGCTCACGTCTGTAATCCAAGTGCTTTGGTGGTGGGCGGGGGGCGGGGGGGGCACGGATCACGAGGTTAGGAGTTCGAGCCTGGCCAACATGGTGAAACGCTGTCTCTACTAAAAATACAAAAATTAACCAGGTATGGTGGCGTGTGCCTGTAGTCCCAGCTACCCAGGAGGCTGAGGCAGGAGAATTGCTGGAACCCAGGAGGCAGAGGTTGCAGTGAGCCAAGATGGCGCCACTGCACTCCAGCCTGAGCAACACAGCGAGACTCCATCTCAAAAAAAAAAAAAGAAAGAAGGAAAGAAAAAACATCTGAGCACCCATCAAATCCATGTTTGATAGCAAGTAAATATGTCTCTGGAATTACCCCAGGCCACCTCCAGTTTCCCAGTTGGGCCTCTAGGTCTTCCTATATCCAAGCCCTCACTTGGCTGCATACCTCATTTCTCATCATTTACCTGCCTCTTCTTTTCATATATAAATGTAAAAATATATTATTTTTGGCCTCGAGCTGAAGAGTTAAATTCGATTTAATTGTTCATTAATTCATTTATAGCAGAAGAGAAAGGCCCTTGGGTTGTAGGTAAGCCAAATTCTTCAAATAGGATGGTCCTTAGGCCAGGTGTGGTGGCTCATGCCTGTACTCTCAGCACATTGGGAGGCTGAGGCAGGAGGATCACTTCAGGCCAGGATTTAAAGACCACCCTGAGCAAGGTAGTGAGACACTCCCCCATCTCTACAAAAAAGTTTTAAAAATTAGCTGGGCATGGTGGAATGCATCCTAGTTCCAGCTACTTGGAAAGCTGAAGCAGGAGGATTGCTTCAGCCCAGGAATTTAAGGTTGCAGTGAGCTACGATCATGCCACTGCCCTCTAGCCTGGGTAATAGAGTGAGGAAAAAAAAAAAAGGATAGCCCTATGTACTCTGTGGTGCTAGGAGAAGCTGACTTTTCTCTTGTCTAACCTAGAGAGCTCCTCCTAATAACCCCAGGCCCTGGGCAGGGGCAGACTTTATTGCCACCTGCTCTGCCTGATTGTTACTGGGAAAATATTGGATTTTTTGTTTTATTTCTTTAATTTTAAAATAGTAGATATTTTCCTTTCACATATGAAATCTGTACTCTTTTTTCCCCCCAAAATTGAATATCTTACTGCTTTTTCTTCTGATTATAAAAGTAATTCATGCTTAAAAAAAAATTCAACAATATGAAAAGGGATAAAGTGGAAAGTGAAAACTTCCCATAATTCCATTCCCAGAGGCCACAATTATTAGTTTCATATGTTTTTTCATATCAGATAGGTAATACGCCAATGTTGTAACAAGGTTCGAGGATGGCACGTCTCACACATGTGCGTGATCACCCAATCATCTTGCTCATGAACTACAAAAGGATCTAATATGCATTCTTTCAGATACATATTACACACACACACATGCAAATATATATATGTGTGTGTATACATATATGTATGTACCCCAAATATACTATGTATAGTACATAATATATACTCTATATGTTAACAAAAATGGGGTCATATTATCTACTCTTTTCTGTGCCTTGCTTTTTTTATTTTTCTGAGACAGAGTCTTGCTCTGTCACTCAGGCTGGAGTGCAGTAGCATGATCTTGGCTCACTGCAGCTTCTGCCTCTTGGGTTCAAATGATTCTCGTGCCTCAGCCTCCCAAGTAGCTGGGACTACAGTTGTGTGCCACTACGACTGGCTAATTTTTGTATTTTTAGTAGAGAAAGGGTTTCACCATGTTACCCAGGCTGGTCTTAAACTCCTGACCTCAAGTGATCCACTTACCTCTGTCTCCCAAAGTGCTGGGATTACAGGCATGAATCACCTTGCCTGGCTTTTTTTTTTTTTTCTCTGCAATTTGTCATATACATTTTACATACTAATCCATCTCATTCTTTACAATTTTTATAATGGTCTCTCAGTATTCTTTTGTACCATAATCTGTACCCTCCGCTGAAGGGCATGTATGATGCTCTAAGTTTTTCTTAAATACTGAAATACTGCAATAAACATATATGTAGATATATGCCTGTGCATGTTCTGATTATTTCCTTAGGATAAATTTATGTAAGTAAAATAACTGAGTTAAAGCTTGTGCACATTTAAAATATTAAAACGTAATGCCCAATAGTACACCAGAAAAATCATATCACCTTCCTCTCTTAGCAAGTTTCCTTCAGTTACCTTTATTTTTCATTGTTGCCAATATGACAGTCCAAAAAAAAAAAATTAGTACCTCACATTGTTGTATTAATTTGCATTTCTTTGAATATTAGTGAAGATGAGTATGTTTTCATGTGTTTGTTAGCCATTTGGTTTTCTTCTTCTACAAATTGTTTGAAATTATGTGTCTGCACTACTCAATCTGTTTAATCCCCCTATCCCATATATACATACATTTGATTGAGAGTATCAGGGGCAGGTATGTGATAGGAGCTGGGCCAATAAATTCCCTCTTCTAGGAATTTGGGTTGGAGAATAGGGCACCTCTAGTCTGCTGTATTTAAGCCAGGAAATCATGCAGTGCTGTCTGAGTCAACAATTTTTTATCATGTACATCATAAAAAAGAGAAAATAGGTCTGCAGAATGAAAAGAAACAGGGATACCTTGGAAGCAGAAGAGATGAGGGCTTGTGGCCTTGATCACATCCTTTCTCCAGGCCTGTGAGAAAGTTCTGTGTCCTTAAGCTAGTTTGATTGGATTTCTGTTAAGATAAGCAGTATCACAAGTTCTCTTCATAGGAATGTTAGGGTGGGGAGGGAGGAAATGGTTTTGAAAGAATATTCTGATCTTTATTTTCCTCCCTCCTGGTTCCTAAGAAGCCCAAAGAGACCCTAAGAAATCTGTGATCCCAAGCTTTGAGGCAAGCCGAAGCAAAAAATTGCACAATGGACCACATGTGTCGTCACTGTATTAGTCCTTCAACTTGTTCTTCTTGGATTCCCCATCTGATCAGTTGCCACTCAGCTCCCTGTCAGCCTGATCTCAGTACTACAGTATTACCATAGTATTGGCTCTGTTTATTGAGCACTCACTATGTACTTGCTAAGTGCTTTGCATACGTTAATTATTTGACCATAGTGCGTATATTATTGCTCAATTTGACAGAAAAGGAAATGATGGCTTAGGGAGGTTTAGTAAAGTTGCCCAAGAACACTCAGCTAGAAAGTGGAGGCGCAGGTTTCCAGTTTCTGCTGTCTGATTCTGCTATACCTCCTGCACCAGGCCAGCTTGGCGACTAGAACCCAGAACTTAGGGGACATTGGCTTCTAGGGCAGAATTGTGGTCTCCAAGATTATGACTTCAGGCCCCCTCTTACTGCCACCTTCAGATCCTTGTCTTTCTTAGAACAGGAGGTACACTAATAACCTAGCAACTAGCACATTTCTGGCCACAGGCAGTGCAGCCTCGCTGCCCATTTCCAGTGTGAGGTTTATGCCAGGACCCTTTGTTGAATAAGCAAGCTCTGAAGGTTGTGCAGGCTACGTCCTGAAGATGGGCTGGGTTTAACAAAGGTGTACTCACTCTCCTCTCTACACTGTCTTCCCTTAGACACAGGCTTCCCATCCCCACTGTGGTCTATGTCCTCTATAATAATGATAGCCAACACTTACATAAGAGTTGGTCATTCAAATCCCTCTACATATACTAGCTCATTTGCTCCTCATATCAGTTAATAGTTGTTAAACAACTATTAACATCGCTGTTTAGGAGGCCAAAGCAGGATGATTGCTTGAGGTTAGGAGTTTGAATCCCACCTGGGCAATATAGTGAGACCCTGTTTTTACAAAAAATTAAAAGATTAGCTTGAAATGGTGGCATGTGCCTGTAGTTCCAGTTACTTGGGAGGCCGAGACGGGAAGATCACCTGAGCCCAGGAGTTTGAGGCTGCAATGAGTTATGATTGTGCCACTGCACTCCAGCCTGGATGATATGGATGATAGAGTGAGACTCTGTTTCTGAATAAATAAGTAAATACATAAATAACCATCCCTATTTCAAAGATAAGGAAATGGAAGCATAGACAGGTTAAGTGACATGCTCACGGTCACACAGCTAGTAAACAGCAGCCAGGATTCCAACCCAAGTATCAGACACTCCTTTAAGTAGTTGATGAAAGCTAAGACTTGCTCCTCAGAAAAATGCACATATCTGTGATTTTGTATAGTGTCAGGGTTTCATCTCAAGGAATCCCCCTATTGTAGGTCGAGCACTTTGCATAGGAGGGCTCAGAAAACTTAGATGTCCTCAGGGGCCAGGCAGGAATGTTAATGAGTGAAGGGGCTAGATGTGAAGAAAGACAGTGGGCCTGCAGAGTTTTTCTTCCCAAAAGCACTCTGATGAGAACAACCAACCAAAGCAAATCCCCTATACTGGACCAAGAAAACTCACTTGTAAGCTGACCTCAATCAAGTATTATACAATCAGTTGGCACTTCCGTTAGAACACAGCATAGGCCCTTATTTGCTATAGACTCCCCCAGGTCTGTCTGGTGTTCCTAATATTCTGGTATGTTGAACTGCTCTCCCAGCTCAGGGTGGACCTACAGATTATTCCAGGCAGAATCTCCCTATACGAACTCTAGAGCTGATTCCCACTTGACTTTCACCAAACCTCTGGGTATCCATGGCCCCAGCTACTCTTGCTTGGGCTTCTGATGGGCTAAGGATGTTTGGAAGGTGCAGTTGTTCAGGTTGCATGAGGCAAATGGTGTTACTCCTGCAGACAGTCATGAACATGGAGAGGGGATAGCTGGCTCTCAGAGACTCTGGATTTAGGCAATGGCAGTTCCCAGCTCCCAGGTGGCTCCTGGACACTGGAAGACGGCCCACTGTAGCTGAGATGTGCCTGGTTTCTGTCTTCCTGGCCTCTTCAGCCCAGCCCTCTCTTTTTTGATCCCCTAATCTCCCTCTTGTCTTTGTTCTTCCCTACACCCACTCTCAGGAAGTTAGAAATATTTTTCTAGTCCTGGGAAAGCTGCCCTCTCTCAATACTGCTGCTATTTTTTCTCAGTGGCACTTGCTCCATTTTGTTATTACCGCCTCAAAGCACTTGGCATAATTTGCTTAATAGGTTTAGGCTTTTTGGAAACACAAAAGCTAGAAACCATTTCTGCTTTCCACTTGGTAATGTTCCTCTTCTGAAGCAATGAATCACATGCTCGAATGTGATGCAAGGAATACCTCCTTGAATGGAATGGAGTGCGAGAGAAAAAGAAGGGTGGAAATATGGGAGAAAAAAGTTACCATTAATTATTAAAAATATTATTCTATCACATATTCATCTTAAGACTTTTTTACACTTTTTTCTTTTATTTTAAATTATAAAATAATTTTCTTTGACAAATTATAATTGTATATAATGATGGGGTACACAGTGATGTTATGATGTATGTATATAATGTGGAATGACTGAATTAAGCTGATTAACATATCTGTCACCTTAAATACTTATCATTTATTTCTCCTAACTGAAACTTTGTACCCAAGACCCCTTTACATTCTCTCTTTTTTTTTGAGACAGAGTTTCGCTCTTGTTGCCCAGGCTGGAGTGCAATGGCACGATCTTGGCACACTGCAACCTCAGCTTCCCAGGTTCAAGCGATTCTCCTGCCTCAGCCTCCTGAGTAGCTGGGATTACAGGCATGCACCACTAGGCACGGCTAATTTTGTATTTTTAGTAGAGACAGGGTTTCTCCATGTTGGTCAGTCTGGTCTTGAACTCCTGACCTCAGGTGATCCGCCTGCCTCGGCCTCCCAAAATGCTGGGATTACAGGCGTGAACCACCGCACCCAGCCTTTTTTATTTTTTATTTTTTTGAGATGGAGTATCGCTCTGTTGCCCTGTCTGGAGTGCGGTGGCGCGATCTCGGCTCACTGCCACCTCCACCTCCTGGGTTCAAGCAATTCTCCTGCCTCAGCCTCCTGAGTAGCTGGGATTACAGGCGCCTGCCAACACGACTGGCTAATTTTTGTAATTTTAGTAGAGAGCGGGTTTCACCATCTTAGCCAGGCTGGTCTCGAACTCCTGACCTCAAATGATCCACCCGTCTCGGCCTCCCAAAGTGCTGGGAATACAGGCATGAGTCATCGCGCCCAGCCACATTCTTTTTATTTACTTATTTATTTATTTATTTGAGACAGGGTCTTGCCCTGTCACTCATGCTGGAGTGCAGTGATGTGATCACAGCTCACTCAGCCTCAACATCCTGGGCTCCAGTGATCCTCCCACCTCATCCTCCCAAGTAGCTGGGACCACAGGCGAGTGCTACCATGGAGAGCTAATTTTTGTACTTTGGGTAGAAACAGGATTTCGCCATATTGCCCAAGCTGGTGTTAAATTCCTGGGCTCAAGCTATCCTGCTGCGTTGGCCTCCCAAAGCACTAGCATTATAGGGGTGAGTCACCACACCTGGTCCCCTTTATGTTCTTGACAACCCCCAAAAACTTGTTTATGTGGGCTATATTGTATTGATGTTTATTGTTTTAGAAATTAAGATGGATAAATGTTTCAAGTATTTACTAATTCATTTGAAAATAACAATAAACCCATGACATGTTAACAAAAATGACTTTAAAAAAACCTGTGTTTTCCAAAACAAACGAACAAACAACAAAGATTTACTGAGAAGAATGGCATCATGTATGTTTCTGCAAGTCTTTTTAATGTCCAGCATAAGAGAAGACAGTTGGATTCACATCTGTGGTTCTGTACTCAATGTGTTGTGATATATCACATGTCACATAGCTTCTGGAAAACTCTCCCATACACTGGTGAGCAAACGAGTGAAAGACACAAATGACATCTTAGTATTTGGTGAAAATACCTTTACCCAGAGGACCGCCTGAAAGGACCACATTTTAATAACTGATAACTGTTCTTTCAAATCATGACGTACACGCAGTCTAGAATGCTAGTCCTGGCAGGAAACATACATAGTCATCATCTTAAGGAGGCAATACGTGGTCAAAGGCACTGATTTTGGAAGCAGACACTTCCAAGTTTGAAGCTCAGCTCCTCAACTTCCTACAGAGTGGCCTTGGGAAGGTTACTGAACTTTCCTAAATTCCAGATCTCCTACCTAGAAATAGAGAATAGTACTTACCTTACTGAGTTTTTGAAAGATAATGTAGTATTTTCCAAACTTCCTTAGTCATAACATTTGCCAAGTCCGTGTAAGACCTATACTATTATCCTCTTGGTGTTTTTCTGTTGCTCACTTTTTAAACTTCAATAAATGTTTTAAAAGGAAATTTTATATCACTGTTATAAATGCAACACTACTTGCCCTAAATTGAAGGTGCAATGAAAATTAAAGAACTTGTTGCCTGAGAAAGTGTTAAGCCTAAGGCCTACTCTTCTTTTATAAGAAAAGGAAGTAAGTTGATGTTAGAAAGTCACTCAAGACCTGCACCAAAGGGAGACTCTCTGCCAGGAGTAATTAGGAGTCAGAGGCTTGAAGAAGGAACAGTTTTCTCAATATGTGATGCAATTTGATTTCTGCCTAGCCCATGTACCACTAAGCCATCAACTACCTGAAGCCATTTCCTGTATCACCCCACACTTAGGAGACAGTGAGGTCATGCATGTAAGCACTAAGCTCAATGCCTGGCACAATGTAAGGACTCTGCCATGTAGCTTTTGTTATGTTTTTTAATTCTTTCTTTTCTTTTCCCACAGGGGTTAAATGAGTCACCTAAGCCTGCAGCTATTAGGTGAACTATGACTATAACGTGTGTCTTATATCCCCTTGTGGGTAAGGGCATGGACTCTAGAACTGGGCTTTGCCACTTTAGTGTTGTGTGACCTTGGGCAAAGGACTCAACCTCTCTATGTCTCAGTTTTCTCATCAGTAAAAGAATGATACAATAGCAGCTAATTAAGAGTAAATGAGTTAATACACATAAAGCACTCAGAACAGTGCCTGGCACACAGTCAACACTCTGTATATATTAGCTAATAGTGTTCTTTTTCACCATGCTGGCTTTGATGGTGGTAGTCATTAACAGGCAGCTACACTACTATAGAGAAATTTTTCTCAAACTATCTGAAGGAACAGCTTTTTTCCCCAATCCATGTTGACCAATAATTTTGTAAATAGAACAAAATTAATTACTAGAAAAAAGAAAAAAGAGAAAATATGAAATATAAGCCCATATTTTTTATTATTTGATTCAATAGACATATATTTTAATAAATATAATCAGAGGCAGGCTGGGTACAGTGGCTCATGCCTATAATCCCAGCACTTTGAGAGGCCAAGGGAGGCAGATTGCTTGAGCTCAGCAGTTCAAGACCAGCCTGGCCAACGTGACAAAACCCTGTCTCTCTCTCTAAAAAATAAATAAATAAATAAATAAATAAATAAATAAATAAATTAGCTGGGTGTAGCGGCATGTATGAGATAAGAGAATTGCTTGAGCCCAGGAGGTTGAGACTGCAGTGAGCCAAAATGGGACCACTGAACTCCAGAGGGTGACAGAGGAAGACAAAAAAAAAAAAAAAAAAAAAAAAAAATCGGAGGAAAAACAGGAAAGGATAAATTACAAAAAATGAAAACGTACATATTGTTAATTGAAAGCCTAGGTATACACAATTAATAGAGTCTTGCTTCACTACTTTCTTGTTATTCCTTGTTTGTGATGAAACAAAAAGTCATGAAGGAAATAGCAATTCTCTATGTTAAATGCTGATACGTACACTTGAAACAAACACCTTGTATACTACTATTTAAATTTTTTCATGGCAAAAAACACATTTACCTTTGCACCAACCTAATAAGATCCTAAAGGCATGTTTCACACTGTTGACTTGGGTGGCAAAGAAATTCTGAAGGAAGGAGATGGATTAAATTTTACAGAGCATCATAATGGAAATAAGTAGAAGTGGTTAACTAAAATTTTCTTTTTTCTTTTTTAATACAGAGTCTTGCTCTATCACCCAGGCTGGAGTGCAATGGTGCAATCTCGGCTCATTGCAACCTTTGCCTCCTAGGTTCAAGCGATTCTCCTATCTCAGCCTTCTGAGTAGCTGGGATTACAGGCACACACCACCATGCCTGGCTAATTTTTGTATTTTTAGCAAAGTCGGGTTTTCACCATTTTGGCCAGGCTGGTCTCGAACTCCTAACTTCAGATGATCCGCCCGTCCCAGCCTCCCAAGGTGCTGGGATTACAGGCATGAGCTACTGCGCCCGGCCTAAAAAAATTTTTTTAAAGAGAGTCTCACTATGTTCCAGAGGGCACAAAACATGTCTCCTACAAAGGCCTCATTTTTTTGTGTGTGGCGGAGTCTTGCTCTGTCATCCAGGCTAGAGTGCAGTGGCATGATCTTGGCTCACTGCAGCCTCTGCCTCCCAGGTTCAAGTGATTCTCCTGCCTCAGCCTCCTGAGTAGCTGGGATTACAGGCACCTGCCACCACACCCAGCTAATTTTTGTATATTCAGTAGAGACAGGGTTTCACCATTTTGGCCAGGCTGGTCTTGAACTCCTGACCTCAAGTGATCCGCCCACCTTGAGCCTCCCAAAGTGCTGGGATTACAGGCATGAGCCATCACACACACCCTCACTGTTTTGTTTCTCCATGGAACCTGACACTTGAGTACCAAGCTTTAAAAGATGATTGATTATTGCAGTATCACGTTTCTAAGTGATTGAGTTCTCCAAGAGTATTGTGAAATGACATGGCCCACATGACTTATTTGCCTTTTCTAAGTAATATCTTTCATCTTTTCTCTAAAACAGCTAGCATTTACCTACAGATCACTAAAAATCATTCCCAAATTATATTAACCACACCTTTTACTTCACCTAAATAGATAGAAGTTCAGGTTCCTTTCATTCCTCTTGGTTCCTTGACACTCAAAATGTGAACCATAGCTGAGGGGAAGCAATGGCATCACCTGGTAGAATCCAAATCTGCATTATAACAAGATCCCCCAGGTGACTCACATGCATCTTAAATTTGAGAAGCTCTGCTCTAGTTCACTTAACTTCTTGGCAGATGTGTCAGTGACACTATGCCACGGTCCTCAGGTGTGTGGCAAGGCCTCTGTGAGGCCACAGAGATACTAAGATAACTAATAACTAAGATATGACCCCTGTGATAGAAAGTAATAGTCTCTACTCTGCTCCATTTTAGACTGTGTGACCTTAGGCATGAGCCACAAATTCAATAGTAAAATGGGATTAACACTATGACCATGTAGGATTTTTATTAGGATAAGCTGAGAACACACCTGGGCCATGGTGGGATCCTCTGTAAACAATAACTTTTATTAGGTTGGTGCAAAAGTAATTGCAGGTTTTGCCATATTCCCCCCACATATTGCCAACCTAGGCTGTAACTCACCTATCTAGGCAGGATTAAAGTGACACACACCCTAAAACCCAACTGCACTGATTGGGAACTTTAGATGTTATCTGAGTTCCCTCTTTTGCACTCTCTCTAGTGATATTCGTGTACATTCTCCTCCACTAGACTATAATCGTAAGGGAGGGGCAGTGTCTTCTTCATCTTGCTAGCCTCCGTGTTGTCAAACAGTGTCTTAGACATAGCAGACTCTCAGTACATGGTTGTTTAACAAAAAAGACTACTCTAGGTGTTCAAAATAATTTTTGTGTGCACCCCAATCTCATCTTTCACATCACTTTTCATATTCCAAAATAAACTGCCAACACACAGGTTTAATGAACCCAATCACTATTATCTTCCGTTGTAACCTAAAAGGCACAGTAGGTTTTAGAGGTTGGAAATTAGGCCATAATCCTGACAGTCACTACTCCTGTACTGCATGCTTATCAGAGAACATTCAATTGGGCTGGCTGATTCTCTTCTCAATGAATACTCATAGCCGTTCTTTCCGAAGGGTTGTGAATTTTTAAATTGACAATTGTGCATGACCAAAACATTAAAAGATGAGACTCCATTAGAATTGGAATGTCAGCTGGAGAATGGTTGGGAATATTAGTTTGACAGTTTTGAGTCTGAACTCCCACTCTTCTTTGGGAAAACATGTAAGAAGTCTTTGAAACACAATAGAAGATAATAAGGAACATCCTAGAAAGGCAGTCAGAGGTGAGAATTAAACTCACTACCCAGGAGTAAGACAAAATTGAATAAAAGTCATTGGCAGCATTCTGCTTGGGCGTGTATGTGGTGGGGGCAGTTGGCTCAGAAACTGGACCTCAGCAGCCGTAACTGGACTGTGGGCAATCTAATAGACAAAAAGGCTTGGGGAGATTTTGGAGTTTTCCTTAGCATGATAATAATAGACATGGCTAACTAAGGGTTTATTATGCACTAGACAGTATTGTGTGATGTACTGGCTTTTAGTTTCCAGATTGATGGTAACTGGGATGACTTTTTTTCTCCAGAAAAAAATTATATTTTATTTTTCCAAATTATTATGATAAATGGGACTTTTGAAAAAGAATTTTCAGACAAGCTTGTAAGATAGAAATTAAGCTTTGAAGGTAGGAATGTCTTATTCCCACGGACCCACTGCATGACCCCACTACTCAGAGGCAAACCGTACCAGGAGTGTGAACTGTCTCCTTTAAGTACAAGATGGGGACAATTCCTTGTACTCATCTGGCCACAATATGTAAGAAACTGTGGGACACAAGTTTCAGATAAAATCTAGCAATTTTATAGAGTACTCTATAAAGCCCTAACTTTAGCACAAGCCCTGAGGACTGCAAGGGACCAATAATCAGTCCCAAGGTGATGCTTGTTAACAGTGGGTGGGGTTAGGAAAGCTGCTCCTGGGGTAAGAGTTGAGCCTCCTTTTTCATTTCCTTCATACCATGCACCTGGCTAACCCTTATAACAATGGGCTTGCAGAAGAAGCCCAAAATATTGGGGAAGTGCAGGCATCATCTCATTCTCTCAAAAGCCTCATCAGAGAAGGTTTGTGGTGGCATCATGGAACCACAGGACAAAAGGCACAAGAGGGAACGAGAGCCTGACACAGACAGTGACACCAATTCTGAGTCAGGCTTGGACTTAAGCAAGACAACGGAACAGACAGCTGCAGTAGAAGGTGTGAGGGAATTCTAAAACTAAATGACGAGGCGGGGCTAGAGACAACCTTCAGGGGCTTGAGGTCCCCCACCAATGGGGAGATAGTGTGTGAAGCTTTTCATTATTCATCAAATGTTTACTGTTTAGTTTATAGCTGGCACTCTGCAGTGAATAGAACATGCATGGTCCAAAGTATTTCATGTATTTAACTTTCCGAACAACTGAAACTTTAAATTATCTGAATCTTAAATACCTTCTATGGGATATTTTCTTTTTCTTTTCTTTCTTTCCTTTTTTTTTTTTTTTTTTGAGATGGAGTTTCGCTCTTGTTGCCTAGGCTGGAGTGCAATGGCATGATCTCGGCTCACCACAACCTCTGCCTCCCGGGTTCAAGTGATTCTCCTGCCTCAGCCTCCTGAATAGCTGGGATTACAGGCATGCGCCACCACGCCTAGCTAATTTTGTGTTTTTAGTAGAGACAGGGTTTCTCCGTGTTCGTCAGGCTGGTCTCGAACTCCCAACCTCAGGTGATCTGCCCACCTCAGCCTCCCAAAGTGCTGGCATTACAGGTGTGAGCTACCGCACCCAACCAGGATATTTTCTTTTATTATTATTATTTTTTTAATTATACTTTAAGTTTTAGGGTACATGTGCACAACGTGCAGGTTTGTTACATATGTATACATGTGCCATGTTGGTGTGCTGCACCCATTAACTCGTCATTTATATTAGGTATATCTCCTAATGCTATCCCTCCACCCTCCCCCCACCCCACAACAGGCCCCAGTGTGTGATGTTCCCCTTCCTGTGTCCAAGTGTTCTCACTGTTCAATTCCCACCTATGAATGAGAACATACGGTGTTTGGTTTTTTGTCCTTGTGATAGTTTGCTGAGAATGATGGTTTCCAGCTTCATCCATGTCCCTACAAACGACATGAACTCATCCTTTTTTATGGCTGCATAGTATTCCACAGTGTACATGTGCCACATTTTCTTAATCTAGTCTATCATTGTTGGACATTTGGGTTCCTTCCAAGACTTTGATATTGTAAATAGTGCCGCAATAAACATACGTGTGCATGTGTCTTTATAGCAGCATGATTTATAATCCTCTGGGTATATACCCAGAAATGGGATGGCTGGTTCAAATGGTATTTCTAGTTCTAGATCCCTGAGGAATCACCACACTGACTTCCACAATGGTTGAACTAGTTTACAGTCCCACCAACAGTGTAAGTGTTCCTATTTCTCCACATCCTCTCCAGCACCTGTTGTTTCCTGACTTTTTAATGATCGCCATTCTAACTGGTGTGAGATGGTATCTCATTGTGGTTTTGATTTGCATTTCTCTGATGGCCGGGCAGGATATTTTCTAATATCATGTTTGTTACACATTTTTTGAACTGCGTACTAAACATAGTTTGTGCTTTTCTTGATGATTCACGGTCACTGTCTTGTGCTCCTTACTTAGGGTTGCCAGATAAAATACAGGGTACCCAGTAAAATCTGGATTTCAGCTAAATACATGCAATATTTGTGACTCTTTTAAAAAACAGAGATAGGTTCTCACTATATTGCTCAGGCTGGTCTCAAACTCTTGGCACAAGCAATACTCTCGCCTCAGTCTCCCAAAGTGTTGGGGTCATAGGCATGGGCCACTGTATTCCAGCCTGTGACATATTTATACTAACAAATTATTACTTGTTAATCTGAAATTCAAACTGAATTTGAATTTGGGCATCTTATATTTTTGTTAAATCTGGCAACCCTACCACTGTTATATATGATGTTATAATAATACAAGGGAGCCTCAGCAGTAGTTGAGCTGCGGTAGGGCTAATTGTCCTGACAGGGAGGTGTCTCAACGTTGTTGTTCTTTTTCAATTCTGTAGTTATTTTTGACAGTCTCTTTTATTGCTATCCAGTGATTGTACTGCTTGTTGTAGCCAGTGTATAGCACCTTTAATTCTCTTTTCTATCTCCTAGTATATTCTTCCAGTTGGTTTGGACTGGAAGATCCCCAAGCACATTTGAATTTTCTGTCAAGTTAAGAGTAAATAGTTTTTGAAGAAGGGTGCAGGTACTTGAGGGCACATACTTAAGAAAAGTATGCAAATTTAAAAATAAGGACTTCATAATTTCTTAATGTGACTGCCAGAGATTATCCTGCAATTTCTTTTCAACGTTCCTCAGGCTAAGTGAATCATGGTTTATTTCCTGGAGTGCATAGGGCATTGTATAAGGAGAACTCAGTCACTGATGAAGAGATGAAAGCTATATTAGGTTGGTGCAAAAGTAATTAAAAGTAATGGCAAAAACTGTAATTACTTTTGCGCCAACCGAATCGATAAAAGAATTTGCAATTGTGTTTTTTACACTTGAACGGGATTCTGAATGTTCTTGACAATCTTTGGGAAGAGTCAGATACTGGTCTGGCTTGAGTAGTTAACAGGTAATCTTGCCTTGAGACTGGATCGCACTAGGTGACCTCTTGAAATCACTGGCAGGTATATGGTTCTGCTTACTCTGTGATCTACTCAATCGACTCAAAATAATGACCACATCCAAAATTATGAAAACTGAAAAATTAGTCAGCATCATATCTACAACAGAAAGTACTGTGTATTCCAAACATGGTGCTTAGAAGAGATTTGGGCCAGCTTGCAAAATCTTATGCAGAAGGAATTACAATGTCTATTCTTCCCTAACTGCACTCATTTACACAACGATTAAACAATTTTTCTGCCCTAGACAATCCTTGTTCTGAATATAGATTTGAAGTGGCTCCTGAATTAGAACTGCCGTTCCTAATGCTGAGCCTATGATTATTCAAACTCAGCATGAAAAGTCAGCAAACACCTCCCCACACCTTATATATTTGCATTTATCTTTATTTGACATCAGAAAAAAATTGTTTGAAAATGATTTAACATAAGCAGACGATCTTCAGGCTCAGGACGATGAGGTCTTATGTTACCCAGCTATGTCTACTTTTATTGGCTTTAGTCAAAGAATGACTCATCAGAATCAGATCCTGGAGAATATTTTGGGAGGTGTTAGGAAAGTCTAATACCAAGCAAGACCAGTATCTTGGTAAAATGGTTTAATTTTCTTCAGAGGCTTCTAAGATTGTACAAATCAGAAAATACTTGCTAGGTCATGGTAAAACTATTCTAAATATGTTAAACCTTTAAAACTTGTTATAGGCTTTTTAGTTACAACAAGAGCAATTCTGGTCTGTGTAGGTCACTGGAGCTATTAGTTGTACTGTATATTTAGATTCCTGTGACCTGATTCAACTTATTAATGTGTTAAATATAGTTTTCTTTTTCTTATTTTTTCTTTCCTTTTTTCTTTTTCTTTTTTTAAACATTTTTTTTTGTAGATATGGGGGTCTTGCTATGTTGCCCAGGCTGGTCCTGAACTCCTGACCTCCTCCCTGCCTCGGCCTCCCAAAGTGCTGGGACTACAGGCATGAGTCACTGCCCTCAGCTCTTTTTCCTCTTTAGTACTTCCTTCCCCCCACCTCCCATCTTAAGGTCTGCTGTCTTTTTCTTCTTGATCAACAAAATAAATTCACTTCTCAAATATATTGTGGTGGCTTACACTTGTAATCCCAGCACCTTGGGAAACTGAGGCGGGAGGATGGTTTCAGGCCTGGAGTTCAAGACCAACCTGGGCAATGTACTGAGACCCTGTCTCTACAAAAAATTTAAAAATTAGCTGGGTATGGTAGTGCACGGTTGTAGTCCTAGCTACTTGGGGTGCTGAGGCAGGAGGATCACTTGAGTCCAGGAGGTCGAGGCAGCAGTGCACCTTGATTGTGCCACTGCACTCCAGCCTGGGTGACAGACCAAGTCCCTGTCTCTAAAAAATAAAAGTAAAATATACTATGTCATGACTTACGGCTTTTAAGTATTATCTTTACTTTCAAGTTTAGCCTAATAAATACTTTTGTAGGTTTTTTTTTTTTCAACAGCTTCCTTCTACTCTAAAAGGGTTGCTATAGTATTTTAGCAGATCTATAAAGGAACAAGGATAATGTGGGCTACTGGGGATAGTGTGATAAAAAATGTTTAAGAAATATTCAGTGGACATTTACTGAAGCGTGGAAGGTATTATACTATTGGTAAGGAGCTAACAATGATAGGAGAGGCAGATTCATGAACAGAATTTTATTGCAATGTGGTGAGGATAATGATGAAAATATGCAGATAGGTGTCTCTTTCTCTGTGAGGCTATAAAACTAACTTGGCTTTGAAACACTGGGGAGGGCTTCCTGGAGGAGTTAATGCCTGGCTTGAGTCTTAAAATATAAGTAGTCAGGCAAAAAGTGTGGAGCAGAGAGCCTGAGCAAAGACATAGGTGAATAGGGAAGGGTCTTCCTTGTCTTTTTAGTTTCTGAAGTAGCTTCCTGAGTCATTAGTAGAAGGGGAGGCACCCCAGCCCTGTCACTGTTTAATCTTGACAGCCTTTTGCACATATGCTGTGTAGCAGTGACCACACAGGCAACTATTATGACTAAACTATCAAGTTTACCAGATATCCCCCACCACCTTTAAGTACAACAACACTTTGCTGGCTGGGTGCAGTGGCTCGGCCTGCAATGCTAGCACTTAATGCTGTAATGCTAGCCTGTAATGCTAGCCTGTAATGCTAGTGGGAGAATCACTTGAGGCCAGGAGTTTGAGACCATCCTCGGCAACTTAGACCTCTGTCTCCACACTTAAACAAAACAATACTTTCCTCATTTTCTAGGCATTCTGGTATATTTCAAATGATAGCCTGATAACCACAATCCTCTCTGTATTAGTTTCTTACAGCTGCCATAACAAAGTACCACAAACTGGATGGCTTAAACTACAGAAATTTATTGTCTCACGGTCTAGAGAATACAACTCTGAGAAGGTGTTTTCAGGGTTGGTTCCTTCTGAGGACTGTGAGGGAGAACAACTTCTCTCCTAGCTTCTGGTGTTTTGCTGGCAATCTTTGGCATTCCCTGGCTTGTAGAAGTATCACCCTAATCTCTATTTTCATGTTCATGTTCATGTGGGTCAAAATTCCCTTGGGCCCATGCCTGGGTCCAAATTCCCACCCCCACCCAGTCTCCCCTTCACCCTGGCCTTTTTTTTTTTTTTGAGACAGGGTATGGCTATGTCACCCTGGCCGGAGTGTGGTGGTGTGATTACAGCTTACTGCAGCCTCGAGCTTCTGGGCTCATGCAATCCTCTCACCTCAGCTGCCCCGAGTAGCTGGGACCACAGGTGTCCACCACCATGCCTAGTTAATTTTTTAAAATTTTTTGTAGAGATGAGGTTTCTTATCATTGCCCAGGCTAGCCTCAAACTCCTGGCCTCAAGTGATCCTCCCACCTCGGCCTCCCAAAGTGCTGGGATTACAAGTGTGAGCCACCGCACCTGGCCCAAATTTCCTTTTTTTTATAAGAATACCAGTCATATTGGATTAGGGGCCCATCCGACTACATTTAGCTAATTACATTTGAAATAATCCTATTCCTAAGTAAAGTCATATTCTAAGGTACTGGAGGTTAGGACTTCATATGAATTTTGAAGTCCTTGAATTCCCTCAAACATAGGGAATTTAACTCACAATATCACATTTCAAATGTAGGTTTGATAACTTATGGGCAAATCTTAATTTCAGAAAATATTACCAAGTGTTTAGAATTTAGTAGAAATTTACCTAGTAGGTATCTTAGTTAAGCTCCTGTTTCATTAAATGCTTATCTTTTTCAAAAGATTTTCCAAATGTAGGAAATGTAGGATATTTCCAAATATCCTAAATTAAAACTAGAAGGGCTTACTTGTTGACACAGTGTGATCAGGACTGCTGATCTCTGAAGCACTGGACAATTCTACAAAATTGTCTATAAAAAAGAATATATTGAACTACTTCTAAATATGGTTTAAAAATAATAGACAAAATGGCTATAAAACATCTGTTACTGAATAAAGAATAAATGAGCATTGGAAATCAGTATTTATAATCATTTGACAGTTGGCATTCACAAAATTGTTTCGTATTGCACTGGTGATAGTTTCTACATATATCACTTTTTTTTTGTTGAGACGAAGTCTAGCTCTGTCACCTAGGCTGGAGTGCAGTAGCTTGATCTTGGCTAACTGCAACCTCCGCCTCCCGGGTTCAAATGATTCTCCTGTCTCAGCCTCCCCAGTAGCTGGGATTACAGGAGCGCGCCACCATGCTCGGCTAATTTTTGTATTTTTAGTAGAGACGGAGTTTCACCATGTTGACCAGGCTGGTCTCGAACTCCTGACCGCAGGAAGATCTGCCTGCCTCGGCCTCCCAAAGTGCTGGGATAACAGGCGTGAGCCACCATGCCTGGCTACACAGATCACTTTCTAAATTAGCGCTGTATCTGATTCTTATTTTAGGTATGTGATTAAAAGTACAACTTTTAGAAACACTTTTTTCCTCCTCCGCTTACAAAATGGATCCATCCAATATCTATTACCTAAACATTTCACTGTCTTTTGATTAGTTTTGTACCAAAGTTCACAATATATGCGCCAATATTCAACAGAAATAATGCAATGTCTGATACCACTTGCTTTTTACCCAACGCAAAACAATTTGATTCTGTAAGTCGTTCAAATCCTATTCATTTACAGAAGCAAAGCTGGCTTTGTAGAATTTCATTAGTGGATGAAGCAGCTAAGGGTAAAGCATCGAGTTGAATCAAGGATCCTGTAACCTGATACTATTACTGTTGTTCTGAGTGTCAGTCCTAAATAGGTTTCATAATCTCATTATCTTCTATCCTCTCCATGTGAAAGGTCTTGTTTTGGGTACTGTCGATACCGAAATTAATCTAACTTTGACTAGAGATTGGCTTATTATATTTCCCAGATCTGAAATCACTGTGGGAGCAACTATGCGGAGAATCTTAAAAGACTTCTACGTCGCTTAGCCTGCTTTTGCCACAGGTTCGCTTTCCCATCTCCCACTGTCTCAGACCCTTCTCTTTTTTTCTCTTTTGCTTAGTTCCTCTTACACTCAAGCTGTGTAGGGGGATTTAAATTCCAACCCGGAACTCGGAATCGCGCGCCTTGCATGACGGAAGTCGTAGTTTCCGTGACTCCTCCCTTCCCGCCTTTCAAGCCGATTCCTCCCGGTAGCTAAAAACTACAACTTCCAAAATGCATCCTCGGTTTGGCCCGCCCCCGTGCGCAAGCGCTCTGAGGCCGCCGGATTTGAATCGGCGGCGTTGTTATTGACGCCATATTGGGGCCGGCGGCGGGTGGGAGAGTCCTACGGGGGAGGGGGAAGCGGTTGGACGTGTTCGCTTGGGCTCCTGCTGCCGCAGCCACCGCGCAATCTCTCTGCATCGATCGGCGCTCGCAAGCTACTAACCGTGCTCGGGCGTATTAGGAGCCGCGTTCCAGTCTCACACCCCACGGTGCTGTTTTCGACTTCAAAAAAGGATCTAGTCTCAGCACAGAAGCGCCTCAGGCGCGGCGCAAAGCTCGAGCGGACGGCGGGGGCGGCCGGAGCCTCTCCCGGGGGAGCCGCGCCTGAGGAGGCGGAAGAACCCCCCTGACGCGACTGGCGTGTGCTTCTGCCCGCCACCGCCCCTCCCGCTCTCACCCGGGCCGTCCCTGGCCACTGCCCCTGCCGCGGAGGCAGCGGCGGCAGCGGCTCTCCTTTCCACAGCCGGCGCTCCGCGACCCGCTTGGCTCCTGAGCCCGTCGAGTAGGCTCTCCTCGAGTTCCCGCTCTTCACCCCTTCCCTCGCCCTCTTCTTTCGTCACCCCTCCCCGACCCCACCCGAGCCCGGCGCCTCAGCTGCCCCCGGCCATGGCGTGCGGAGCCACTCTGAAAAGGACTCTGGATTTCGACCCGCTGTTGAGCCCGGCGTCCCCGAAGCGGAGGCGATGTGCGCCATTGTCGGCGCCCACCTCGGCCGCTGCCTCCCCGTTGTCGGCGGCCGCGGCCACCGCCGCCTCCTTCTCCGCTGCGGCCGCCTCGCCGCAGAAGTATCTCCGAATGGAACCATCCCCCTTCGGCGACGTCTCCTCCCGCCTCACCACAGGTGGGACCCGGCCCCGCGGCCGCCGGGGTAGTGGAGAGAACTGGGAACAGGGGTCCTGGGGCGTGGGATGCGGCCCCTGGGGTGGGGGTGCCGGACTGTGTGGTTCTTGTTCTTAGCAAAGTAGTAGGGCAGCCACGTTTTTCACTAGGTCCTGGTAGCTCGAGGACCTAATAAGACACAATAGAAATGGGCTGATGTCGAGGGGATAGTGTTTGGAGATGGGTAGGGGCTTTGCCTTGCCGGTATTGGGTAGAACAGGGACATCTTTTTCTTTGGGCCGAATGATTGGAATTGTTTCCGTAGTCGCTGGAGCCCCAGCGGAAATGATCAGAGAGGGGGATATTATTCGTAAATTTAGGCGAAAGGGTCACGTTTCACCCCAATCTGGATGTGTGCTTGCCGTAATCGATTGGTTGCAGCTATTAACTCTGGGACTGGGTGGTTTGAGGCGAGGCTACAGCCCCTCCTCCAGTTCAGACATGGCCGATTTTAGTATAGTGGGGGTGGGGGTTGGGGGATGGATGTCACTGGGGCGAGATCTAGGCCTGTCATTAATCACCCACAAGAACGCCACTTTGGCTGAGTCAAGACCTGTTTCCCTAGCAGGGTCAACAACAAAGAAAATGCTCTTCCCGAGTACTGTAATATGATCACACTATACGTCTAGACCTTGAGAAATCTTGAACTTTTAATAAGCATATTGCATTGAAAATTGGGCCTGAGTAGTTGCTTTTATTTGGAAATGCTTTATTTTTGCCCAACAAAGTATGCTGGGAGAAAACAACCTAGCCTTGAGAATAATGAAGAAATCAACCCAAGATTCCAAGGGACTTCAGACTTTTGCTTTTCATCTTGAAACATTTCCTGAGAGAGACTATGGGGAATGTCTTTTGGCTGCTTTGTAGGGCATATGTATGCCCAGTTTTTTCTGTACTTTGAAATCCTTGTGTGCCCCTGGCACAGTCCTAGGATAGGCTTTTGTGGACTAGAAGTGTAAATGTTTCCTTTGTGTGTAGCATGCAAAGATTTCTGTGTGAGCCTTTAGTAATAATATCACCCTTTAGACAAAGCCTTTCTATAGCTTGATTTAAATGTCTCATTATCAGTAGCTTAAAAAAGTGAGGTATATACCTCTGTATTTGGTGACTTCCATTTGAAACTGACTTTAGTGTTTTTTTTTTTTTTTGTCACATTTAAAAATATTTTCTAAATCCATGGAGTGACCCTCGAATATGCAAGCTACCATTTTTGCTATTAAATATTTGGTCTAATTTAAGGACATACTGTCTTAGAGTTGTGGTGAGTTTTCATGGAAATTCTTAGATAAATTTATTTAATGACCTTACTAAACTGTTTTAATGAGATTGAAAAGGCATTTGTTGATTAATTGTTAGGCTTTACTTTGGGAAAAAGAAAAAAGGAAACAGCCAATGTCAAGAATGAGCTACTAGTGGTTGACATTTTTGGAATTTGTCTTTTAGTGAAATGGTATCATTGGAAATTGAAATGGATTGTGTACTTAACTAATAAAGCCATTTCAAAATAAAGTTAAGTAGCTAACCAGCAATAAATTTCAGTCGAGGGAGTGAATTAATACAGTGCTAGGTTTGGGAATTAAAGTACTATATCTCAGTGTCAAAATAATCTTGGGCATGTATGTGAACAAGTGGGGGGCTATAACATGTTCCTCCCCTTTAAAGCACACTTATTCAGAAAGAATTGTGATCCTTTGTAAACGACTTTTCATTGGCATATCTGTAGCGTTGGTTAATACAATTGGCTCCACATTATCTCAAGTTTAAATTAATTGGACTGTTGTAGTAAAACGACTGGAATTATTGGAATTGTTTAAGCCAGCTGATTGAGATTCACATTCACTTTCCAAAATACTGCTGTTTTCTTCAAGGTGGTTTTTTTGACATCTACTTTGGAAGTTTGATTATATCCTGAAACCTAAAATCACATCCTTATTGATTCTGAGTCTGCTAAAAGTTGTTTCAACTAATTTGAATATTATCGTAAAAAGTTTACTTGAGAAAACAAGTTGAAATTGAAGTTTTTACTTGCTAAAATTACATTTTTTAAACTGTAGTTTTGAATGACATTCTAAATGTAATTCAGTTTGATTTTGTGTTTATATGGCCAATTTGGGGTATGGTCCTGTATGTTTTTTGTAATGTCATAATGGGAGCTGCAGTGTTGTGCACGTATCAAAGAGCTTCCCAGTTTTCATGTTACTAAACTTGGAAATAATTTTCTCATGCACCTGATTTTTAGCTTCCTATTTTAACACCGATTATTCTTAAACTTTATGGGAGTAAATACCCATCTGTCATTAACTAAAATGAGTAGTTAGGATTGGAAGTAGACAGTGGCTTACCAAATTGAGATTGGCAAACTTGTGAGAACTCTTTGTTTTCCTTTCACATCTGTGAGTTCAAATATAATGCAAATAATGTAGAACTAGAGTACTAAAGTGAATTTTTTTCAGAGCATGTATACAATTTATTTTATCATTGTTCTCTAGATACTTTCAGTTTCTGATGGCATAGCTGAAGTCATATTGTGGCTTTATTAGTTTCAGGAACTTGGATGTCTGTTTTAAACCTTAGCTATCATTTTAGTCATCCCAGGAAGTTTGACTTGACTATTCTTATTTAAATATTTTTCAAACTGTTGCAACTTAATACTAGGAAAAAGGAAGGACTAGCTGAGCTGACGGAAGTTAAGCTTGCTTTCTTAACCACAAGACTTAGAGCCTTTATTATGCTAATTGGCATTATGAATTTTTTAGGGGCTCGTTAACACACAGCTATCCCGAACCTGTTTTTTAGGACACCTAAGTGTTACTAATTCAGAAATGCTGTCCAGGGTCTAGGGATGGTTGACAAAGTACAGCCATATTTTTGTGTAGCCTGAGAGCTAAGAATGTTCTTTACATTTTTTAAATGGTTGGAAAAGAATCAAAAGAATTATTTTGTGACACGTGAGAATTATGTGAAATTCAAATTTCAGTGTCCATAAATAAAATTTTATTGGAACACAGCTGTGCTCATTCTTTTTTTTTTTTTTTTTAAGTATTGTTCATTGCAGGTGACGATGGCAGAGTTTAATAGTTGTCACAGAGAGTGTATTGTCCCCAAAACTCCATATTTGCTCTCTGGTGTTTACAGAAAAAGTTTGCTTACCCTCATGTGGGGTGTCAGCAGTGAGGTTTATGATACCCCTGGGTATGGGAAAGGAAAAGTGATCAGTGGAAGTAAGGGGAGGGGGAGCAGAAGCATTGAATATCGTTGGTGAAAAGAATGCCTCTAGTAGCTGCATCAATACTTACCCTGGTAAGTTAGTTGAAAACCAAAGTATGCTTTACTATTGGTTTTTGAAACGTCTCATAATACTACCATTTAGCCAAAAGATTGTCATGACATTCCCAAGAAAGAATTTTAATAAAACCAAAATATTGCAACATTATAAGAGACCGTCAATCAAATCCAGCACATTGTTTTCATTATTATGTAGTGAATGAATGGTCTGAAGATACCCTTCTGTGAATGTTAACGTATTTGTGAGTTTGTTAGGCACATTAATTCACATTGTTTATGGGTTGGTACCATTAATCTGCCTTAGGAATTGAATTCTGTGAAGAGTTAAGTTCCTTTGTAAGAACTCATTGTACTTGCTGGAAACTTGCCATTAAAAATGGAAACTGCAGCTTGTGAATGGGGAAGGGTTTACAGGAACATAGATTGTTCACCAGACATTGATGCATGCCTGCAAACGGAGACACCAGCTGGCTTAAATGAAATATAAATGGTTCTAGGCAAACAAATGAGATGTCTGTTGGAGGAGGCAGCATCTCTCTTCAGATGTCATTTATATTGAGCCAGAAGTATTTTTTAATATTTTGTGGTTATTTAGACAGCTGTTAAGTTGCTCCTAGTTTATCACTGGATTTGGCAAATAAATTTTTTAATGGTCTTTGTACTTTGAATCTAAACCTGATATTCTATTTAGGACTGTGTATGTAGCTGCAGTTACTGCATATTTCTATGATTTATGCATTTAAGAATCCTGTAAGTTTATGGCCATTAAAAACTGCAGTTGTATTCATTACTGATATAGAGCTTTTTTTTTTGAGACAAAGTCTTACCCAGGCTGGAGTGCAGTGGCATGGTCTCAACTCATTGCAACCTCCATCTCCTGGGTTCAAGCGATTCTCGCGCCTCAGCCTCTGGAGTAGCTGGGATTACAGGCATGCGCCACCACACCTGGCTGATTTTTTTTTTTGTATTTTTAGTAGAGATGGGGTTTCGCCATGTTGGCGCGGCTGGTCTTGAACTCCTGACTTCAGGTGGTCCAACTGCCTTGGCCTCACAAAGTGCTGGGATTATAAGTGTGAGCCTGTGCCACCAGCTTTTTTTTTGTTCGTTTGTTTTGAGACGGAGTCTCACTCTGTCGCCTAGGCTAGAGTGCAGTGGCGCAATCTCAGCTCACAGCAACCTCCGCCTCCCAGTTTCAAGAGATTCTCCTGCCTCAGCCTCCTGAGTAGCTGGGATTACAGGCGCACACCACCACGCCTGGCTAATTTGTGTATTTTTAGTAGAAATGGGGTTTCACCATGTTGGTTAGGTTGGTCTTGAACTCCTCACCTCATGATCCACCTGCTTCAGCCTCCCAAAGTGCTGGGATTACAGGCGTGAGCCACCGCGCCTGGCCTCCCGGCTTTTTTTTTTTTTTTTTGATGGAGTCTCACTCTGTCCGCCAGGCTGGAGTGCAGTGGCGCAGTCTCGGCTCACTGCAAGCTCCGCCTCCCGGGTTCACGCCATTCTCCTGCCTCAGCCTACCAAGTAGTTGGGACTACAGGTGCCCGCCACCATGCCCGGCTAATTTTTTGTATTTTTAGTGGAGACAGGGTTTCACTGTATTAGCCAGGATGGTCTTGATCTCCTGGCCTCGTGATCTGCCCGTCTCAGCCTCCCAAAGTGCTGGGATTACAGGTGTGAGCCACTGCGCCCAGCTCCCGGCTTTTTTATTAAGGTAGGAAAATAAAGCCTAACTTGAGCACAGCAACACATAGGCTAAACATGGCTAGATTAGAGGTTAGCCCCTCTTTAGGTGTGGAAGGTACTAGTCACTATGGTTGCCACGGAGACATAACCTGAGATGTAAAGGAGAATAATATAAATTTCTTCAGTTTTTTAATGGCTTTATTGGAAAAAGAATGTAGTACATACTAATCGGGTCTTTGTTTTGTTTTTGTTTTCTGAGACAGTCTTGCTCTGTCCCAGGCTGGAGTGCAGCAGCACAATCTCGGCTCACTGCAGTCTCTGCTTCCTGGGCTCAAATGATCCCCCTGCCTCAGCCTCTCAAGTACCTGGAGATACAGGCATGTGCCACCATGCCCAGCTAATTTTTGTATTTTTTTGTAGAGATGGTGTTTCACCATGTTACCCAGGCTGATTTCAAACTCCTGGGGCTCAAGCAATCTGCCCGCTTCAGCCTCCCAAAGTGCTGGGATTACAGATTTGAGCCACTGTGCCCGGCAGGTTTTTTCTGCGAAGTGTTTTGATAGACCTAGAAAGACAGTGATAGAAAGCTTTCGTTTTGAAAGATTGAGAATAAAAGCTTCAGTGGAAGTGCCCAGTTGTGAGTATCTTTCCTATTTGAAAAGAGATTCTTCTCTTTGTTAAAGAAGAATGTGAAGTAATAGCATGGGTTAAGTTTGGGCCTCTTGAATAGTTGGTTCATGAAACTAGATAATGGTATTAGGAGTGGGAGTAGGTATTCTCAAGTACGTATCACTGAATTAGTTAACCAGCAATTTGTAGTCCCTGTAGTCCTTGTGTTAACCCTATGCCTAGCAGTGTTGATTCAAAGAATGTTCTCTATATATGTGAAACTACAGGGAATTTCTTGCTTTGAGAGCACCGCCTGCTTTTAAAAAGGTATGAAAGAAAATATTTATTTAAGCCTATACAAAACAATCAGGCATCTTAAGTCTTGACATTTCCCAAGGTTCTTAGAGTTGCTATGGTTGAAAAAAAATGTAATTTCAGTTTTACCGTGTAATTCTGTACCAAATTTTCTTTTTAGACTGTTCTATGACATTGTCATAATGTGTAACATTTCTGACAAAAAATGTGACTCCAACAAGTCGTAATAAATACTGCAATTAGTTTTAAGACTTTGAATAATACTTTTCTGAGGAACTTTAAGTATATTTCTCTATTCATTTTTCTGGATAATGATGAGAAACGTGGATTACATGAATTACAATATTTTAAGTAGCCCCATGTATAAGAATTTTTCTGTTATCAGATATTTGCTCATTGGAAGAAACATTTTAAAGGGTTTCACAGGATTTTTAGAAGAAAATACTTTTTAATAAGAAGTTCTGATTTATTTCCAAAGAAATTGAATTATTTGTTATAGCAAGTTTCTCACATGAGATGATATTGTAGCTGTATTAAGCAGGGAATCCTTGCAGGTAATTTAAAATTCTAGTGGATGTTAGTTTTTCAGCTTTGATATTTATTTTGGGCCTATTAATCAGAATTTTACAGTATAATAGATTTTATAATATTTTTGGTGATGAGGATTTTACAGTATAACAATTTTTGTAATATTTCTTGTGATGGTAGGCTTTGTTGGGTGGTAAACTTTCTAGCACTAAGAAAGCAGCTCATAATAATATACTTTCAGTTTGTCTTGGGGTATAGCTTTTTTCCCTTTAGTTTTTATCTGTCACAAGTGTCATAGGCAGATCATCTTGAGATGTACTAGTGGCTATTGTGATTTTATTAACATTGTAATCTTTCCATTAAATACAACTTCTGGATTTGACTTTTTAGGTCTTTTGATGTACCTGGATTTCTTAACATTATTAAAACATTTAAATTCTTCTAGAAGTCACTTGTTCAAACCCTTATGAAACTCATTTGAGTTCTAGATACTGCACTGGCTAGGCAAAGAAGAATAAGAGTCTCTCTTGAGAGACTGATGATAGAGCAGCCACTGTTGATACTTTATTAACTAGCACTTTATGCTTTATCAGTATACCTATTTTCATTTCTTATTAACATTTTTCCACATTAGTATTCATTTCCCCTTTGATAGCCTAAATATTGAAATTGGTTTACTGATTAAATCACTTTTGAAACAGTTTTTTTTCCTTAAAGTGTTAAGGCTTGTTTACTAAGTTTCTGAAATTGTGTCAGTATATGATGTGTATTCTCACTTTGGTTAGCATTCATTTTCATTTCTGTTAATGTTAATTCTTATAAAACTCCCTCAAAAAAATCAAACTAGATGAAATGGTTTGAGAGAGGGACTTGGATTTTTCTTTTGTTTCTTTTTGTCGAACTGATTAGTAAATGAAGAGTAGAATGTACAGTGAAGTTTGAAGAAAGCCAATTTTTCAAACATTACTGTCCCCCTGAACTGTGCCTTTTAATTATGATAGGAGATTGCCTTGTTCCTCCTAATAAAATATGATTACCTAGAAGAACTTTTCTAAGTGGTATACTTGATTTAAAGTATAGAAGATTTTAGTTGCTATGATAGAGAGGGGGACTTGATGCTCACTGTGACAATCTTTCGTAGCCCAGGGTAAAATAGTGCATTATCAGAGCCTGGCATTGTAATTAGTTGTACATGTGTGGAAATACCTATCAACTTGGAATGATTCTTCACTTTTTTTTTTTTTTGAGACAGAGTCATGGTCTGTCGCCCAGGCTGGAGTGCAGTGGCGCGGTCTCTGCTCACTGCAACCTCTGCCTCCCGGGTTCAAGTGATTCACCTGCCTTAGCCTCCTGAGTAGCTGGGATTACAGGTGCGCACTGCCATGCCTGGCTAATTGTATTTTTAGTAGACACAGGGTTTCACCATGTTGGTCAGGCTGATCTTGAACTCCTGACCTCGTGATCCGCCCGCCTGGGCCTGCCACAGTGCTGGGATTACAGGCGTGAGCCACCGCGCCTGGCCATTTCTTAACTTTTAAAACACCAATAAAGCATGCTGGTTAGGTATAAATACCTGTCCTAAGATGAGGCATTTTAGACTCTTGAAACATCCCTTATATACATTTCTGGAGTAACATGAAGGGGTGTTACAATTTTTTTTTATAGCTAGTGATTGCTGTTCAGGGGTCTCATTAGATGAGAGTTATGCTTCATTTTGGTTATTGCCTTTTTCTTTTTTTGAGATGGAATCTCACTCTGTCACCCAGGTTGGAGTGCAGTGGCGCAATCTCCGCTCACTGCAACCTCCGCCTTCTGGGTTCAAGTGATTCTCCTGCCTCAGCCTCCCGAGTAGCTGGGATCACAGGCGCCCACCATCATACCCGGCTACTTTTTTGTATTTTTAGTAGAGATCAGGTTTCACCATGTTAGCTAGGGTGGTCTTGATCTCCTGACCTCGTTGATCCGACCACCACAGCCTCCCAAAGTGCTGGGATTACAGGCGTGAGCCACCGTGCCTGACTGGTTATTGCCTTCTTGACAATCCCATTTTTTGAAGTTTCAGTGTATGAAAGTATAAATTATGCATAGTAGTGATGTCTCTATTCTAACTCCTGTTTTCTAAAAATTAACTTTCCTCATTGTGATATTTATTTTTGAGACAAGAGTCTTACTCTGTCGCCCAGGCTGGAGTGCAGTGGCATGATCTCGGCTCACTGCAGTCTGCCTCCTGGGTTCAAGCAATTCTCCTGCCTTAGCCTTCTGAGTAGCGGGGATTACAGGCGTGTGCCGCCACACCCAGCTAATTTTTGTATTTTTAGTAGAGACAGGGTTTTGCCATGTTGGCCAAGCTGGTCTTGAACTCCTGACCTCAGGTGATCTGCCCACCTCTGTCTCCCAAAGTGCTGGGATTACAGGCATGAGCCACCGTGCCGAGCCCATTGTGATTTATTTTAACATTAGATACTAATAGAATTTTGATTAAGTGTAGTAATATACTACTGGAGAGGGTAGTAGATGTTAAGAACTTGGGCCTTGAGGTCAAACCTGGCTCTGCCATGTTCAGGCCGTGTGACATTTCAGAAGACACTGAAGTAGAGCCTCATTTTTCTCATCTCAGGAAATGTGCACATGGTGATAGTAGCATATGCCTCTTAGGGTTGTTGTGAGAATTAAGAGCATTTACTGGCCAAGTGATGGAAATGGTCTCAAGAAGGCAACCTCAAATGGGACTTTTACTGACCAGCAAGTTTGCCTGTCAGTGAATAAGCCTGCCTTCTACAAAAGAGTTGCCATCAAGTCACAGTTTTTTCATTGTTTTTAGTACCAGCACTACTGACATTTGAGCCTGTCCTGTTTTAGTATCATCGAGGATTAAACAATTATTAAAGCACTGTATATAGTGAGGGAAAGATTCCACTTTTCTCCAGAGTAACTTTATCCTCTTGATTATTCCCTATTTCTTCTCTCAAATGGATCTTTGCTTTTGGCTTTATATATTCCCAAGCCTTCCATGAGAAAGTAAAAGAACAAAACATACTCATTTTCCTCCAGCTATCTTCCAGATTTCCTCCACTTCAAAATCAAATTCAAAGAGCTTTCAAATAGTCTGTTTGCTTCCATTTCTTCAGTTCTCAATTCCTGACATGCCTCAAGCAGCTCCTGTCAGGTCATCAATGGCTTCCATGACACTCAATCAGTCCTCCTTTTATTGACCTTTCTTTCAGCGTTCTGCCTGCTGGCACACTCCTTTCTTTTTGAAATGCCTTTTTCTCCTTTGACTACAATTTCCCTCTACTCCCTAGCTGTTCTTCTTGTCTTTACCTGGGCATTAAACCTTGCAGTTCTTTAGTTCTAGCTTTAGCTCCATGCTTATCTCACTTAATAGCTCCCTAAGCAGTCACATGCCTGCTCCTGACTTCAGTTTCCATTTACGGATGTCTCTTTAATTTGTATCTTCAATTGGTTCAAACAGTTCCTCTTTAGTTCCAGCCATGGGAAATTTGGACTTTTTTTTTTTTTTTTTTTAAAGATGAGGTTTTGCCCTGTTTCCCAGGCTGGAGTGCAGTGGTGCGATCTCGGCTCACTGCAACCTCTGCCTCCTGGGTTCAAGCAATTCTCCTGCCTCAGCCACCCAAGTAGCTGGGATTACAGATGTGTATCACCATGCCCAGCTAATTTTTGTATTTTTAGTAGAGACAGTTTCACCATGTTGGCCAGGCTGGTCTCCAACTCCTAGCTTCAATTGATCTGCCCACCTTGGCCTCCAGAGTGCCGGGATTACAGGTGTAAGCCACCACGCCCAGCCTAATTTGGACCTTTTTATCGTCAGATCTTGGTAGCGCCTTCCCTCCACCACTAGAAGTCAGAATTTTTGTGAAATCTATTGACTTTTAAATGTTCACAACTAATTTACAAAATACATGGGATAAATAAGAGATGTATGTGGACTTCTAATCAGTGTCTAATGGTGTGAGAGGTGGTCTTTTTGTTGTTGTTGTTGTTGAAACCGTCTCACTCTGTTGCCCAGGCTGGAGTGCAGTGGTGCAGTCTCCGCTCACTGCAACCTCCATCTCCTGGGTTCAAGTGATTCTCCTGCCTCAGCTTCCCTAGTAGCTGGGATTACAGGTGCCTGCCATTATGCCCGGCTAACTTTGTATTTTTAGTAGAGATAGGGTTTCACCATGTTGGCCAGACTGGTCTTGAACTCCTGACTTCAAGCCATCTGCCCACCTTGGCCTCCCAAAGTGCTGGGATTACTGGCATGAGTGACCATGCCTGGCCTGAGAGGTGGTCTTAATTCCTCTTTTTAATAAGTGGTCATGTTGGTAAATGAATTGCTTCATCATCAGTCACATAATGACGAATATGAATTTCCTTTTTTAAAGTGTATTAGGAGAGATGAAATAATCATTGTATATAGGTTAATGTCATGTAATGAGTTTTCCTAAGTAGGTCCAATCAAGTTAAATTAATTTGCAGAATATTTTCCTCCTACGGGAGGGGTATGTCTAACTTAGAATTACATTTGATCTTAGCCAAAAGGCTGAGAAGCAATGAACTTAAAACTGCAAAAAGCATTCAGGTGAGGGTGGCAAAATGATTTTAAGTTAGCTTAGGTATTTTCCTACTTGTAATAACCTTGCTGCTAATGTCTTCCTTTCCTTCCTCTCCACTCCCTAGTATGTCCAATAGTAAACCAATCACTTTTTAAAAAATATTCAATTAAGAGTTGTTTTTTTTGTTTTTTGGGTTTTTTTTTGAGATGGAGTTTCGCTATTGTTGCCCAGGCTGGAGTTCAATGGCGTCATCTCAGCTTACTGAAACCTCTGCCTCCCAAGCTCAAGCGATTCTCAGCCTCCCAAGCAGCTGGGATTACAGGCGTCCGCCACCATGCTCAGCTAATTTTTTTTGTAGTTTTAGTAGAGACAGGGTTTCACCATGTTGGCCAGGCTGGTCTCCAACTCCTGACCTCAAGTGACCACCTGCCTTGGCCTCCCAAAGTGCTGGGGTTACAGGCGTGAGCCACTGCCCGTGGCCAAGAGAGTTATTTTAAGCAGGGGCTAGAAACTTTAAGTACGCATAGTTCCAGACGTATAAATGATTTAAAGTAAACTAGGAGGGAACTAGTGAATTCCAGTCCTTACCAGCAGCATCACCTCATAAGGAATGTAGAATCTTAAGCTCCACCCTTCAGAGTCTACATTTTAACAAGATCTGGAGGTAATCTGTGTGTGCATTAAAATTGTAGAAGCACTTGAGAACTTAGGCCCAAAAGGTAACAGTCACTTTGAATCTTCAGCTGAGATTTGCTGTGTTATCTGGTTTTCCCAAGAGTAGTCAGAAGTCTGACTTTATATGTAAAACCACCCAGTTTTTAAATGGCCACAAATTAACATGTTTTTAAGAAAATCATGTCCATGGGGCTGAATTTGGCCTGTTAGTCATCAGTTTTGCAAATCCTGGTTCCAGGTATGCTTTTTTTGTTTGAGACCGAGTCTCACTCTGTTGCCCAGGCTGGAGTGCAGTGGCACTATCTCGGCTAACTGCAACCTCTGCCTCCTAGGTTTAAGTGATTGGGATTACAGGCATGCACCACCTTGCCTGGCTAATTTTTTTGTATTTTTAGTAGAGATGGGGTTTCGCCATGTTGGCCAGGCAGGTCTCGAACTCTTGACCTCAGGTGATCCACCCGCCTCGGCTTCCCAAAGTGCTGGGATTGTAGGCATGAGCCAGCGCGCCTGGCCCGGGTATGCTAATTTTTTGGGGGGGTGCCTGAACAAGTTGTCATAGGAGATCGTTTTGTTCTTCAGCTTGATTGTGCTGTACTGGAGTCCTCAAAGAGTCTGCCTTCTCAGTCTCTGCAAGCTGGCTTAGGTTCTACATTTTTACTTACATAATATTTAACTGTATAAAAGGCATTTGTTTATCTTCCCTACAGGAGGAGGAACAACTAGAATCACTACAAGGTCAAATTCTTTCATTTCACTGGTACTGTATAGCTAGTGCTACTTATTTGAAGTAAATTACTCAGTTTGTTAAAACCCTGCAGGTAAATACACATTACATTGCCCCTGTGGCTCTGGTTAATTGGAATAGAAGCTGAACCTTTTGCCTTGGAACCAAATGTTTCTGTAGCATGCACATGTTGGGTTTTGGATTTGGGGCAGTTCAATTTCCCCTTCTTCTCCATTTAATGCGTGGTTTTTTTGTTTGTTTGGTTTTTTTGTGGAGACGGAGTTTCGCTCTTGTTGCTCAGGCTGGAGTGCAATGGCTTAATCTCGGCTCGCTGCAACCTGCACCTCCCCCCGGGTTCAAGTGATTCTCCTACCTCAGCCTCCCGGGTAGCTAGGATTACAGGCACATGCCAGCATGCTTGGCTAATTTTTTTTGTATTTTTAGTAGAGACAGGGTTTCTCCATGTTGGTCAGGCTGATCTTTAACTCCCTACCTCAGGTGATCCGCCTGCCTTGGCCTCCCAAAGTGCTGGGATTACAGGCGTGAGCCACCGTGCCTGGCTTTTTTTTTTTAGTTTTTTAAAGATGGTCTTGCCAGGCGCAATGGATCATGCCTGTAATCCCAGCATTTTGGGAGACTGAGGCGGGAGGATCACCTGAGGTCAGGAATTCGAGACGAGCCTGGCCAACCTGGTGAAACTCTGTCTCTACTAAAAATACAAAAATAAGCTGGGCGTGGTGGCAGGCACCTGTAATCCCAGCTACTCTGGAGGCTGAGGCAGAAGAATCTCTTGAACCCAGGAGGTGGAGGTTACAGTGAGCTGAGATCACACCATTGCACTACAGCCTGGGCAACCGGGCGAGACTCTGTCCCCCCACAAAAACAAGAAAAAAAAACTCAAGGTCTCACTCTTGCCCAGGCTGGAGTGCAGTGGCGCTATTGTAGCTCACTGTAGCCTGGCACTCCTGGGATCAAACTATCTTTCTACCTCATTTTGCCAGTAGCTGGGGACTACAGGGGCAAGCCACCGCACCTGGCTAATTTTATTTTTTATGTTTGGTAGAGATAGAGTTTTCGCTTTGTTGCTCAGGCTCGTCAACTCCGGTCCTCAAGTGATCCTCCTGCCTCGGCCTTGCATGAGCCACCGCGTGCAGCCATGCTTTCTTTGTTATTACTCTATTTTGATAGCTTGTAAGTTATTTGAGAAAATACTTAAAAGTAGTTAAGAGCTACATAACAATAGCAACAAGGTTAATGTATCCCCTTAGTGTAATATAAGCTGGAGGTGTAAAACTTACATTTACCTGCAGAGTTTTAACAAATTGAGTCATTTCTTTCAAATAAGTAATCATTGGCTATATGTACCAGTGAAATAATAGTATTTTAAAGTGAATTTAAAATGGTATCAGCTCATTCTTTATAGTCCAATAGCTCTTGGTTGGATAAGAATATTGTCCTTAAGATTCCATCAAGGAGAACATAACTGTTTTAGTTTCTGAAGAGACGATCCTGGGAAAATAGCCAATTAATAAAGATGGGTCTCCATAGCAACTCCAAGTTGTGTTTTTTTTTTTGAAACGGAATTTTGCTCTTGTTGCCCAGGCTGGAGTGCAATGGCTAATTTTGTATTTTTAGTAGAGACAGGGTTTCTCGGAGTTGGTCAGGCTGGTCTCGAACTCCCAACCTCAGGTGATCTGCCCACCTTAGCCACCCAAAGTGCTGGGATTACAGGTGTGAGCCACCACACCCTGCCCAAGTTGTGTGTTTTAATTTAGAAAGTAGTCATGACAGTATCTAGTATGTAGTTCAGAACTGTACATTGCTCTGTTATTTTGGAACAGTGTGTCTTAGTTTTAAGTCTTAATGACTATTGCAAGTTTTCTTAATTATGTACAGGTTTCCATGTCATTTGTGTTCCTGACTAGAACTGGCAGACTTTCAAGAACTTTTTTTTTTTTTTTTTTTTTTTTGAGTCTTAAGTCTTGCTCTGTGGCCTGGCTGGAGTGCAGTGGTGCAATCTCAGTTCACTGCAACCTCCGCCTCCCGTGTTCAAGCAATTCTCCTGCTTTAGTCTCCCGAGTAGCTAGGATTACAGGCGCCCACCACCATGCCTGGCTAATTTTTGTATTTTTAGTAGGGACAGGGTTTCATGTTGGCCAGCCTGATCTCGAACTCCTGACCTCAGGTGATCTGCCTTCCTTGGCCTTCCAAAGTGCTGGAATTACAGGCATGAACTACTGCGCCTGGCCCCAAGATTTCTTTTTCAATTCCATTGTTTGAATTGTCTTTCTAGGTCCACTTTCATTTTGTGTTTTCCAAAGATATTCCATGGAGAAATAAATGGTATTCATCTATAAAATGATACAGAGGGGCCCCATACACCTAAACTTAAAACTGTTCGCGAAAACTTAATGTTTGATCTAGTAATGATGTCTGGAGGAAAATAGTAAATCTTTATGGGTCTGGAGCAGAAGTTTCTAGTTTCACATGTCAGATTTTTAGAACTTAAATTTATGGACCCTAGAAAGATATTTTGACACCCCACCTTCCTTCCTTTGTGGTTCTCCTTAAACTTATTTTTAGTTGCTTCTAATTCCATGTTCTTCCCTTTGCTCAGTCTTATCTTGATGCTGTTTGTCTTGCCCCCATCAATTCCATTATGCTTTTTATCCCATAACTGCTTTCTCCTGTTTATATTGTTGACCTTATTCATGGTGTCCAGCATTTCTTAAGTAATCAGTGGCAACTAAAAAGATGCCTTTTCTTTCCACATTTACCTTATTTATTTATTTTTTTGAGATGGAGTTTTCATTCTTGTTGCCCAAGCTGCAGTGCAGTGGCATGATCTCAGCTCACTGCAACCTCTTCCCGAGTTCAAGCAATTCTGCCTCTGCCTCCTAAGTAGCTGGGATTACAGGGGCCCACCACCACACCCAGCTAATTTTTATATTTTTAGTAGAGATGGGGTTTCACTCTGTTGGCCAGGCTGGTCTCAAACTCCTGACCTCAAGTGATCCTCCTGCCTCGGCCTCCCAAAGTGCTGGGATTAAAGATGTGAGCCACTGCTTCCGGCCTCCTAATTTGTTGTTAAAAATATTCCAAAGGAATAGGTGCTGACCTGTTGATACCGCCTAGCTGCTAAGGAGAATTTTATTAGCAATTTTAGTGTCATGTACTAGGTTTGAGAATGAAAATGCTATGAGTCGTAGAACTTGCCAATAATGACTTCCATTTAGCAGTATTTTATGGTAAAAGAGTAAGGTAGTTTTTAGGATTTAGAAAAAGAATATATAGCCATTTGTGTGCTGTAGCTTGTCTTGAAGATAACTCTAGATATTTTGCTCTAAATGGTTGCTGCAAATTCAGTCTATGCCTCATAAGCCAAATAGGAAGGCATATGATTAAAACTGGAATATGCAACTGATAATACAAGTGAAGGTTGGACTTTTTTTTTTCTTTAATGAACTATAAATTGTGTTGGCAAGACAATGTCAGATATTATGTGTACCTTGGATAAAATATTAACTTGCTGGTTTGATAAGAGATGGCCAGATCTAAGTAGCTTAAGACTATAAGTAGACAAGTACTTGACTGATATATGGAAGGCCTTTACCTACCTGGTATGAAAGCAACTCAGGTTAGCCAAGTATCTAGATTGAGCTTAGCAATGTAGTTGTAGAATATTGAATCTGAGGAAATTTCTTGAGTTATCAGCTTCAAGACTGTTTATATCCCTGAACTGAAATAAATTGAGCTTGAGGCTGTTGCAGTTAGCTGTTTGCTACTTGTGCGGTTGAGATCTTGGCCAAGTTAAATTGGACCCTTCACTGCATAACATTGTTGATCACATGTTCCCAGTATTAGAGCATTTGAGGGCACAGTGTGGCTTAGATGACATAGTTGCATCATATTAGATGTAAAAAGCAATGCAGGCAATAGTATTAAAAATTCTTCAGCTCTTTAGCTGACAATATCAAGTGTTGGCAAGGATGTGGAACAGCTGGAGCTGTAATACTTTTATGGTAGGAATGCAAAATGACAAAATCACTCTGAAAAATGGTTTAGCTATTTTATTTTGTAAGAACAAAATAAACCCTTCATTTGCCATATGATTAGGCAGCCCATTCCCACTCCTAGGTATTTATCCAAGAGAAATGAGAACATGTCCACCAAAGACTGGTACTTGAATATTCGTAATAGTCCCATATTGGAAACAGTCTAAATGTCCATTAACAGGAGAAAGGCTGGCTGTGTGTGTATATATACATACATACGATGGAATACTCACCAATAAAAAGGAATTTCTGATTCATGCAACATATATGAATCTCAAAAGCATTTTGCTGAGTGAAAGTAGTTCAGACATAAAAGTCTATATACTCTTTATGATTCCATTTATGTGAAATTCTAGAGAAGGCAAAACTATGTAGTAATAGCAGATGAGTGTTGGTGGACTGTATGGGGGGAGTGGTGATAGTGGTGGTGAATTAACTGCAGAGGAGCCCAAGAGAAGTTTTTGGAGTGATAAAAAGTTATTTATCATAGTTACGTTAGTTCCAAAACTGCATGTATGTACTTGTCAGAACTCAAATGAATTGTACATTTAAATTGGTGAATTTTGTCATTTGTAAATTATACCTTAAAATTGTTAGTGATGTCCCTAAGTATCTGATGGTATGGAGTTTTACAAAGATAAATTTTTGTAAGTTTTACTGTTTCTTAATTCTGGGTTAGCTTTCATTTGAGGTTATCAAATGAACAAATTGAGGTTGTTATTATACAAGCATTCTTTTGGTACATTTTAGTTGTGCTTTGGTTGACATGTGAAGGAGAAGTAAGACTAAATCTGAGAACAGCTATGTGGTGATGAAAGAACGTATGTAAGTCACACAACAGATAAATATTAAGGTCAAGTTACTCCAAACTAGTACCCCCTAAAATCTCTGGTTATAAATAAATTTTATGATGTTTTGAATGGCACTTTTGATCAGGATAATGGTAGCTTTGGACAGAAAGTGATGAATGTGAGTGAAGCTTACTCTCTCTCAGCAAAATATAATGGCTGGGCACAGTGGTTCACACTTATAATCCTAGCACTTTGGGAGACCGAGGAGGGTGGATCACCTGAGGTCAAGAGTTTGAGACCGGCTTGACCAACGTGGTGAAACCCTGTCTCTACCAAAAATACAATTTAGCTGGGCATGGTGGCTCGAGCCTATAGTCCCAGCTACTCGGGAGGCTGACGCAGGAGAATTGCTTGAACCTGGGAGACGGAGGTTGCAGTGAGCCGAGATCACGCCACTGCACTCCAGCCTGGGTGACAGAGTGAGACTCCGTCTCAAAAAAGAAAAGAAAAACCCTTTAGATTGTTGTTACTGAAAAGAGGTCTGTTATTAAAAAATGAGGATATTTGTGTTTATCCTGGTTGATACTGGATGTTACATTAGTTTTATTGGGTACCTCTGGTGAATATTAGGAAACCCATTTATATCAAGGTATGCTTACCATTCAGTAGATAACTGTTTCATGCCAACACTGATAATTTAATAATTTAACCACTGTCACTCGATTGGAATAACTTTGTTTTCAAATTACAAAGTAGTTCAAATAAATGGAAAAGAACTGAAAATGACCATAACCCGTATTAAACAAATGTTAACAAATGAAAAATGTTAAATACAGCTAAAGCACCCCGACATAACCATCCTGAAATTAATCATTATAGACCTGTTTATGTACACATGAATGGGTGATTTTGTACTTAAACCACACATTCGTGTATATATAAACAGGTCTTTTTATACAACAAAATTTACGTAAATGGTATCTTTAACTGGATATGTCTTACCACTTTTTTTTCAGTTTAAATAATGAAACAGGCAGTATCTAAAATGTTTAAGGAACTTATTTGTCCTCCAGAGTCTCTCAAAAATTCTAAAAGTTCTTCTCCTAGGGAAATAAAGTGAGAAAAGAGGTAAGTGACAAGATTTTGTAGATATGGTGGTTATCTATGAAAACCACCAGTATTAAATTTTAAAAAGAATTATTGTATGTAAATCTTTAGCTTTCTTTTTTGTGTGTCATAAAGACAGGGTCCCTCTATGTTGCCCAGGCTAGTCTCGAACTCTTGGCCTCTAGTGATCCTCCCACCTTGACCTCCCAAAGTACCAAGGTTACAGGTGTTGAGCCACCACACTTGACCAATATTTAACAGTTCTTAAATTAATGCATCATTGTAGAATTGAATGTTAAGGCTACACTCCACTCTATCAGTCTTTTTATTGCCACCTAAACATTTCATTTTTGTTTAATCTTGCTTTGGATTTTGGTTAGTAAACTTCTAGGGATGTAGTTTCACATTGATAACCTGTTAACTTGGGAGCTATGGAGTATGGAGGTGTAGTGAGGAAGTCTGGAAGGGGAGTGGAAACCCCTAGGCAGGGATTTTCTGGAGGGGCCAGATGGTAATTATTTTGAGTTAGAAATCTTTCTGAAATGAATCATACTGGCCTAAAGGATGTGCCAGATATCATTTTACTCATTTGTGTGATTGTGGTTCAAGATAATTGCACTGTGGTGTAGTGGTTCTTATTTATTGAGGACCTGTCATGTACCAATCACTTTACGTGGTCTCCCCCTCACCCCACCCTCCAGCCCCAAGATTCAGAATGCTGTAGTATTCTTAGGTTTTATTGAGCTTAAAATAATTGGCCATGGCCATTTAATGTATGATGACTTTTTTAGTTCCCATCTACTTTGTCATTTTGTTGACCTATTATCACTTCAGACTGTTGTGTGCTTGAATATACATAATCCCCCAAGCCCCTTCTTATTTATGGGCTTGGAAAAGGCATAAAGGCAGTAAAGGCAGTTGGAAAAGCCTGTTAGTGTAATAGTTCTATGTGATGAATAAATGAGCTTTGAGTTTGGAACTCTTAAGAATCTGAGTAAAATAGGTGTTTTGGTTCACAGACTCCTTGACCATTATTTTGATTGAAAAACTTTATTTTTGCTAGTCAGTGCTCAGCAAGAATATTGAACAGCTGAATTCCAGTTGGTGTCTATGTGCTAAGTGAATGTCCCCATTTATGCTGAAATGAGTTCCTACCAAAATGTCAGTTTTCTGGATATTATTTGAAAGGAGTATTTTGGGTAGATTGGTCTACTAAATAATGTTGGAAAGCCACCCTCTTTTTTAATGTGAAAGTTTTTATCTTGCCAAATTTTAACTTTTTTATTTTAGAACAAATTCTGTACAACATAAAACAAGAGTATAAACGAATGCAGAAGAGAAGACATTTAGAAACGAGTTTCCAACAGACAGATCCGTGTTGTACTTCTGATGCACAGCCACATGCATTTCTCCTCAGTGGACCAGCTTCACCAGGTAATAACATTTCTTGTCATTTACAAAGTTTATTATTTAGAGTGGGAAAAGTCTAATCCAAGTTGTCTTTAGTCATTTAAGCTACTGTATCTCTGAGTTTTAAAAAAAACATTTATACAAGTAATGCATGACATCTTAAAAATTAATATGGTACAAAATAAGGAATTACCACCGGATTCCCGCTAACCAGAGACAACCACCTGCATATAATATCCCCAAAGTGGACATCCTGTAAGTACTATGATTTGTAGCCTTTATTTTAAAAAATTAACAATAGGCCAGGCACGTTGGCTCATGCCTGTAATCCCAGCACTTGGGGAGGCCGAGCGAGGTACACAGGTCACTTGAGGTCAGGAGTTTGAGACCAGCCTGGCCAACATGGCAAAACTCTGTCTCTACTGGAAATAGAAAAATTAGCTGGGCGTGGTGGCACGCACCTGTAGTCCCAGCCCCTCGGGAGCCTGAGGCATGAGAATCACTTGAACCCAGGAGGCAGAGGTTGCAGTGAGCTGAGATCGTGCCACTGCACTCCAGCTTGGGCAACAGAGTGAGACTTTGTCTCAAAAAAAAAAAAAAAAATAATACTATATGCTCCTTTGTTAGGTATAGATGTACCTTGTCATAACTGAACACTTAATGATAGATAATTCAGCTTAGAAGTTTTGCTGGTATAGTATTTTAAGAAATATCCCTGTATACATACCCTGCCTTACACACTTGTCTTATTGGGATAGATTTCTAAGGGTGGATTATTATTATTATTTTTTGATCCTGTATCTGTTTTTACCTACCTTTTGTTGGGGGGAATGTTTGCAAATAACCTTCCTTTTTTTTAAAAAAAAAAAAGGGGGGTGGCAGGGAATAAGGGCTACTTGAAGCAAAGAGAAAGTTGAAGGTTTTGCTGAAAGAGAGCCATCAATAGTGGCTCTTACCTTTAGTAAAGTTCTCAGCAAAATAGCTTTTCTTGTGACAACAGTTGCCTTTGTTCAACGCTTTCTCTCCTCCCCCTAGCAAGGGAAGGAAAACCTGGCACAATAAAAAAATTTGCGGCCGGGCGCGGTGGCTCATGCCTGTAATCCCAGCACTTTGGGAGGCCGAGGCAGGCTTATCACGAGGTCAGGATGTCGAGAACATCCTGGCTAACACGGTGAAACCCCGTCTCTACTAAAATCCAAAAAATTAGCTGGGCATGGTGGCAGGCGCCTGTAGTCTCAGCTACTGAGGTAGGAGAATGGCATGAACCCGGGAGGCAGAGCTTGCAGTGAGCAGAGATCGTGCCATTGCACTCCAGCCTGGGCGACAGAACAAGACTCAAAAAAAAAAAGAAAAAAATAATCAAAGACCATAACATAGTCAAATAAAATTAGATTAGGAAACATGAACTTGTTCAAAACTAAATACTGCCATGCCCATTGTGGGGGCCAGGTATTAGTGGTTGAAACATAGAGGTGAGGGTTGGGGACTAGACTATATTAGCAGGAAACCAAGATCATTATTTCCTTACTCACTTTACTTAGAAGATCAGTTAACTGGCATTCTTAAGTAACAAAGCTGGGAATGTGAAAGTAAATTAAGATGGCCTTGGATAATTATGGAATAAAGCTGGTGTGCTTTGTTATTGTGGTATGCACAGTTCTAATAAGCATAGTTAACTAGCTCCTGCCGTGCAGGTTATAAGGAGCAAGTTAAGAGAGTAAGTAATATTGGTGGTACCAGGGCAAATTCACAGAGCGAGATGAAGAAACAATTGGTAACAAATGAAGGTGCACTTGAATATGTATAAAATACTTTTAGCAGTATTACAGTAGATGTTATTACTACAAAATATTTTCTCTTTTATAAAAAAAATCCTAATAGGTATAAAAATGCTGAAGGAATATTTGAAATTGACAGATGCTGATGTTGCAGCTGCTTTGGGATTCTTAGTGTGATGACAGTGTAGTTCTATGGTATAGAGTTTTGAGTATAGCATTATCAGCTCAATGCTTGAGCTTATTTTTCCATGCGAATTGTTGTTAACTTAATGGGAATTAGTGGTCAATGTGTTCAGAAATCTTTAGAATCATTTATGCTTCTCCAGCAAAGTAGATTTCAGAATGTCTTTTTTGTTTTGTTTTGTTTTTGAGACAGGGTCTCACTCCATTGCCCAGGCTGGAGTACAGTGGTGAGATCTTGGCTCACTGCAACCTCCACCTCAGCCTAGCCTGTAGCTAGAACTACAGGCACGTGCCACCACTCCCAGCCAATCTTTGTATTTTTACTAGAGACGTGGTTTGCCATGTTGCACAGGCTGGCCTTTATCTCAAGGGTTCCACCTGCTTCAGCCTCCCAAAAAGTACTGGGATTACAGGTATGAGCCACCACACAAGCTAGGTTCCAGAATGTTTTTTAATCTTTTTAAAAAAGGATTCATGCTGTACCTTCTTTTTTTAAACATAAAAATTTATTGTGCCAACATGAAATTTCTTTTTTTTTTTTTCCTGAGATGAAGTTTCACTCTTGTTGCCTAGGCTGGCGTGCAACGGCATGATCTCAGCTCACTGCAACCTCCGCCTCCTGGGTTCAAGCGATTCTCCTGCCTCAGCCTCCTAAGTAGCTGGGATTACAGGCATGTGCCACCACGCCTGGCTAATTTTGTATTTTTAGTAGCGACGAAGTTTCTCCATGTTGGTCAGGCTGGTCTTGAACTTCTGACCTCAGGTGATCCGCCTGCCTCGGCCTCCCAAAGTGCTGGTATTACAGGCGTGAGCCACCATGCCCGGCATATTTTCTTTTTCAGTAAAGGAAAACCCCTTTCTAAAGGTGTGAAATGATGGTGGAATAATTACCAGTTCATTGTGTGTAGGCTATTAAGATATTAATGGTATGGCTTTGAAGACTAAGTGTCTTTTTACAGGCATAATGATTTGTTATTCTGGGACTAAATAAAATTAAGTTTAGACCTGAGGTGTTCTTCATTCCTAGTGTAGGAAAGTAATTTAGTCACTAAAATACTTCATGGTATGGTATTTTCCAGAAAGGAGATAAGATGTTTTGTAATGGGACCCATCATTGTAATGTTTAAGTTTTGTTTATGTCTTTTTTAAATTTAATTTTTAATTTTTTGTTTTTATTTTTTTGAGATGGAGTTTCACTCTTTTTTGCCCAGGCTGGAGTGCAATGGCACGATCTCGGCTCACTGCAACCTCCGCCTCCCGGGTTCAAGTGATTCTCCTGCCTCAGCCTCCCGAGTAGCTGGGATTACAGGTGCCTGCCACCATGCCTGGCTAATTTTTTTTATGTATTTTTAGTAGAGGCAGGGTTTCACCATGTTGGCCAGGCTGGTTTCAAACTCCTGACCTCAGGTGATCCGCCCACCTTGGCCTCCCAAAGTGTTGGGATTACAGGCGTGAGCACCACGCCCAGCCTTTCTTATGTCTTAAAGTTTTTTCTACTCACCTTTCGTCTTTTTTATCTTAATTACATTTTGCCGTGTTTTTCCAGCGTCACCAGCTGATAGAATTATTATTTTGGTTGTTTTAAGACTTGTGAAATGCTGTGCTTAAAATCTGATTTTAAAATGCTTTTATATCAAGATTGAAGAGATCCAAATGAAACCTCTTCATTTAGAAACTGCTTTATATCATGGCTCTAAACCAGGTGCTATTTTTTGTCCTCATTGTACATAGGGACTTCATCTGCAGCATCCTCACCATTAAAAAAAGAACAGCCTTTATTTACTCTACGGCAGGTTGGGATGATCTGTGAACGTTTGTTGAAAGAACGTGAAGAGAAAGTTCGAGAAGAATATGAAGAAATATTGAACACAAAACTTGCAGGTATGAGGTGTGTTTATTAGAGTTTCCGAGGAACTCAGTTGTGCGAAATGCATTTTCCACGTGTACTTTAATTTCACTTTCTATACACTAGTGCGGTATATTCTCTGAGAATGAGAAAATTTCAGTTCAGGAAAGAAAATTAACCTTATAGCTCATGGCCCGCCTTGGTAACCTCAGGAAAAGGGTATTGGCTAGCCGTGTAGATCAGCAGTAATATTAGTAGGTACCCTGTACTAAAAACTGATGTTAGTAGTTTACCTCAATTTAGCTGTGGATTTTTTGACTTTATATTTTTCATAACTTTGCCATCAATCTAGACATTTAAAATATCTAATTGGCTGTCACTGTGTAAGTCATTTGAGTATCAAACTGCAGTCTTGTTTTAGTTATCAAAAAAATTCAGTAAAATTTGATAATTTAAGTAAATAAAATTTATTATGTATGGTAACATAAACAGAATGTTTAGCCACAGATTTACTGTTTATATAGATATGTAAGCTTTTTGATTCTTAAGGAGTTAATATAGAGGTGTTAATGTAGAGAAGATAATTTGCTTAGATATATAACAACTTTTTCTGTGATACTTGATCAGGTTTTAGGTAGTGTTTTGTTGTTAGCTTTTGTTATCCTCTTCTCATTGCAGTCAGTTGCCATTCATAGACCACATACAATAACTTTCAGGGTAAAAAGGTCTTTTTATTGAAAGTCCTTTGTTTTTAATTTTTTTTTTTTTTTTTTTTTCCTGAGACGGAATCTCACTCTGTCACCCAGGCTGGAGTGCAGAGGCGCAGTCTTGGCTCACTGCAAGCTCTACCTTCCGGGTTCACGCCATTCTCCTGCCTCAGCTTCCTGTGTAGCTGGGACTACAGGCACCTGCCACCATGCCCGGCTAATTTTCTTGTATTTTTAGTAGAGACAGGGTTTCACCGTGTTAGCCAGGATGGTCTTGATCTCCTGACCTCGTGATCTGCCCACCTCGGCCTTTCAAAGTGCTGGGATTACAGGCGTAAGCCACCATGCCCGGCCAATTTTTTTTTTTTTTTTTTTAATAAGACGGAGTCTCACTTTGTCGCCCAGGCTGGAGTGCAGTGGCACGATCTTGGCTCACTGCAACCTCTGCCTCCCGGGCTCAAGCGATTCTCCTGCCTTAACCTCCCGAGTAGCTAGGACTACAGGTGTGTGCCACCATGCCCAGCTATGCCCAGCTATGTTCTTTGTATTTTTAGTAGAGATGGGGTTTCACCGTGTTAGCCAGGATGGCTTTGATCTCCTGACCTCATGATCTGCCCTACTCGGCGTCCCAAAGTGCTGGGATTACAGGTGTGAGCCACCGCGCCCGGCCTTGTTTTTTTTTTTTTTTTTTTTGTCGCCCAGGCTGGAGTGCCATGGCGCGATCTTGGCTCACTGCAAGCTCCACCTCCTGGGTTCACGCCATTCTCCTGCCTCAGCCTCCTGAGTAGTTGGGACTACAGGCGCCTGCCACCATGCCCGGCTAATTTTTTTGTATTTTTAGTAGAGACGGGGTTTCACGGTGTTAGCCAGGATGGTCTCGATCTTCTGACCTTGTGATCCATCCATCTCGGCCTCAAAGTGCTCAGATTACAGGCATGAGCCACTGCACCTGGTCCCAGCCTTGTTTTTAATTGTTAGGAAATAAATAAATCTCACCTAGCCTTTATGTCAGGTCATGTGATTGGATTAAAACCTAGGTTTCCTTACTAATAAGTTGCATGCTGTTTTTATTTGATACACTATTAGTACTACTGAGGTTATGTAAATGATTTTGTCAACTTAGAAGTGTTTTACTGTATATTTTGTATTTTCAGTTTATCTGGCTCTAATATTAAGGCATTTTACAAATGTAATTGACATGTACCTTTATTTATAGAACAATATGATGCGTTTGTGAAGTTTACGCATGATCAGATAATGCGACGATATGGAGAACAGCCTGCTAGTTGTAAGTATTTCACCTTTGAAGTTATAAACTGAAAATAAGACTGTCTTTTAAGGAGAAGACATTATAATTATTTTCATACTCAAAAAGAGAATTTAACAAAATTACTGAGAATGTATGGAGGAAATAGGCAGCATAACTTTGCAAGTCTTTTGGTTACTTAAATACCTAGGGGCAAAACTGGGAATCAAGATCTAGTATTCGTTTGGATTTTGACCTGTATTTTGCACTAATTTTCTTTTTCTCACCCTTTAGATGTTTCATGAGTCACGTATCCTGCATTTGTGGGCTGCCTTGTTCCTTGTTGAGTTGTTGCAAGAGGTCCCAATTATGACATGCAGCAATGCCAATACCCCTTCTGTGAATACAGGTTATTTCAAGCTTTCGTCAGTGGCAACCACTCTTAGGCAGCAGCAACTGGTTTTGGAAATTTCCCTGATGTCAGTACCACCTGGATGTGGACCTTTGCTACCTGTATTAATACCAGTGGCCTCATTTTGCTGTATCATTACAATTTGGCTTCTTATATTAATGTTTGAAAAGAATTAAAGCTGGTATTCTAGAACATGCCCTTCACTGGTTGTGTAAATAAAACTGTAGAATGACACTTCAGATGAAGTTAGTGTGATTTTAATTGTGCACTACAACCGAGCTGTAACCAGTTACTAATTTTAGAATGTAATCCCAGGACAATATTAAGCAAATAGCCTGCAGTGCTTCCTGTGAAATAGTGAAGGAGGAGGGCATTTCTGTATTCCAGGACTTCTTGGGGTTTCAGAATGGGTTTATATGATTTTTTTTTTTTTTTGGTAGTTTTATTTATTCTATCAGTCTTTTTAACAAATGTTTATTGCTGCATTTTTTTTTCCAGTGTATCATTGTTTTACTGCCCTTGTAGTACTGGAATTTAGTTGGAAGAATAAAACATTTACTTCTATTCCGCTTGTTTCTTAATGTACAGATGGGGGTAGTATTTGAATAAAGTCGGTGTTTTAAAACGTAAGCATTTTCCAGGAATCAGTGAAGTTAATTTTCTAAGATTTGAGTGCTATTTCAAAAAACTGAGTTCTGATTCTAAATTCCTTCTTCTGCCGGGCGTGGTGGCTCACGCCTGTAATCCCAGCACTTTGGGAGGCCAAGGTGGGAGGATCACGAGGTCAGGAGATCGAGACTATCCTGGCTAATACGGTGAAACCCCATCTCTACTAATAAAAAATATATATATATATATAAAAATTCCTTCTTCTGTAACTTACTGCCTGATAGAATGTTACAGGTATTTTAATTGCTACAGAATTACCTCAGATATCAGTAGAATCCAGTTTTTTCTTTTAAGAACTTGATATGCAAAAGCATGATTCAGCAAATTTGACTCCCTTTCCATACATGGTTTCCAGACATAGCTTTCTTATAATGAAGTAAGCAAAAACATGCTTCAGTGAATTCATTTGTTGAATTCTAGTAGCATATTTCCAAGATTTAAGACAATGTTAAATACACATTTATAACTGACCAAGTTAGTAGAAGAAAAAGGAATTTTTTTTTTTTTTTTTGAGACAGAGTTTTGCTCTTGTTGCCCAAGCTAGAGTGCAGTGGCACGATCTCGGCTCACTGCAACCTCTGCCTCCCAGGTTCAAGCGATTCTCCTGCCTCAGCCTCCTGAGTTGCTGGGATTACAGGAATGTGCCACCACGTCCGGCTAATTTTTCGTATTTTTAGTAGAGACAGGGTTTCACCATTTTGGCCAGGCTGGTCTCAAACTCCTGACATCAGGTGTTCCGCCCACCTCGGCCTTCCAAAATGCTGGGATTACAGGCATGAGCCACTGCGCCCAGCCAGATCTTTTTTTTATTTTTAGCTTTGGTAATTACATTTCACCAATTCTCTTGTTTAAAACAAGCCTAGAAACTGGTTTAAACAAGGTGCCCAGGCAATTTATATGCCAATTAGTGGTTGAGAAACATTGGTATAGCACAGGGTGGCAATAAGGTGCATAATTCTATGCCCTCCCCCCTACTTTTTTTTTGAGATGGAGTCTTGCTCTGTCGCCAGGCTGGAGTGCAGTGCCGCCATCTCGGCTCACTGCACCCTCCGCCTCCCGGGTTCAAGTGATTCTCCTGCCTCAGCCTCCCGAGTAGCTGGGACTACCGGCACGCACCACCACGCCCAGCTAATTTTTGTATTTAAAGAGATGGGGTTTCACCATGTTGGCCAGGATGGTCTTGATCTCTTGACCTCATGATCTGCCCGCCTCAGCCTCCCAAAGTGCTGTGATTACAGGCATGAGGCACCGCGCCCGGCCGATTCTACCCCCTTTTAATGGTCTAGAACAGAGATTCTCAACTTCAGCATTACTGGCAGGTTGGGCCAGATCATTCTTTGTTGTGGTGGCTATTGCTGTGCATTATAGGATATTTAGCCACATCTCTGGCCTCTACCACTAGAGGCCAGTTAAGCCCCCTCCCACAACTGTGATAACCAAAGTGTTTGCAGACATTGCCAAATGTCCCTGAGGGACAAAACAGTTCCCAGCTAAGAACCACTGGTTAGCAGGATAGCCTGTAGTCCCAGCTACTTGGGAGGCTGAGGCACGAGAATCGCTTGAACTCAGGAGGCAGAGGTTGCAGTGAGCTGAGATCGTGCCACTGCACTCCAGTCTGGGTGACAGAGTGAGGCTCTGTCTCAAAAAACAAAAAAAATATATATTTTTTGTTCCACAGCCAAATTTCTGCATGATCACTTATGCAAAAGTCCTAGCTTATGGGCTACTCTGACTTTAGATGGGTCCAGTAGTTGATTAGTCCAAATAACCAACCACACATGATTTCAATAGATTATTTTAGCTACCTAGGGATTCTGAATTCCCCAAATCCCTGAAATTGCTTGTAATAAGTATCTACAGAATTGTGTTAATAGTCATCTTACTCTTTTAGTAAAAGGCAGTACTGATACAGTACTGTACTATGATGTGTTTAGTAAGTCTTTAACAAGTGCACATAGGTATAATCCTTTGTATTTTTGGAAAAATAGGCAATCTGAGAAAAATAAATATTGGAGGTTTAAACTACTAAAGCTGTCTTTGGCCTATGGCAAGAACTTGACACGACCCTAAAGAAAATGGTAGAGTAGAAGGTTCTCAGGCTCTGCCTAGCCCCAGAGACTGCTTTAGACAATTGGTGGGAGGGGAGAACTTTTGGAATCTGTTTAATATGCTGCCTAGGTGATTCAAGCAGCTAGGGTTGGAAATGACTTGTTTTTGCCCTGTTTGGGTTCTCTTTACTCCCTTCAAACTCTTATAGTAATTGGTATTAAATGAATATTCTACAAAAGCACCTGAATAGTCTGACTATGTCTACTCATGGATACATGGCTCCCACAATTCTCTTGCTCCTGCATTTGCCCCAGGTAAGGAGCACAAGATGCAAACCCATGTCTCAGGCAAAGATACAGCTCCAGCAGTCCTCTCCTCTCTCTACTGCATCTATTTTCTTTCTCTACTAAATCATTTCCAAAAGCATAATAAGCATGTTATTAAAAAAATCTTTTGATCCTATATCCCTTGCTAGTGATTATTTTACTGCTCCCCTTTATAAAAGCAAAACTCAATTTTCTAAACTTTCTCCAGTTTATTACCCCCTCCTTTTTTTCCCCAACTTGTTTTATTAGGAAAAGAAATTCAAACAGAAAAGTTGACTTTCCCACTTAAAATACTTCCCTAATTTAACATCGAGTCCTTATTTCAAATTTTTCCATGTGTCTCTTTTTTAAATAGCTACCCTCATCCCCCAAACAGGATTCAATTAAGATTCTTACTTTCTGGAAATACTAGGCCTGTTGTCTTGTTGAGTTTTTCTTTGTAGTGTCATTAATTTTAACTTCTGATATCCCTTTGAACTTCCTGTAAACTGAAAGGTCAAGTTTTTGTAAGTTTCAGGTTAAACTTGTGCAAGAGTGCAAGGTGATGCTATGGTCTCCATACTGCATCACAACAGTTACGGCTTTCCCAGGCTGTTAAGTTTGGACACTTGGTTAGGTCATCTGATAGGTGATTAGAGTTCGTCTCCACTGTTACTCTTAGTAAAACGCAGCAAAGATTTCCACATTGTTAAATCTAATCAGCAGCCAGCATTTGACCTTGAAGCACTCTACAGTTGGCTTGCAAAATACTACACTTGCTTGACGTTTCTCTTTTACTGGCTGCTCCTTCTCTGTCTTGCTGTTGGCCCAATCTTCATTTCCCTAAATTTTGCTAAAACATAGGTGTGCCCCCGAGCTTGACCTTGGGCTGCTTGCCTCCTCTCTTAGTACTCATCTTGGTGATCTCATCATAAGGACATCAGATTATATTAACCTCTCCACGTGACATCTTCAGTTAGGTATCTAGTAGACACCTCGAAATTTACGTCTAAAACTTATTTTTGCCTCTGAAATTTTTCCTCTCAGTCATCCTCAATCACTTAATGGCCACTCCATTCTTTGTTTCTAGGCAGAAACGGTCTTGGACTCCTCACATCCTTCATCTGATCTTAGTTCCACCTAAAATATTAACATCTCTACTGCTATTACCCTAATCCAAGACACTATCATAGCTTGCTTGGATTATTTCTGTGGTTTCCTAACCAGTCTTTGTTTTGCCTCATTTTGTCTCCTCTCACCCATCCTATTCTACTCTCATAGCAACCAGACTGAGCCTTTAAAAGTCTAAGTCTTGTTTAGATGGCTTCCTAAGTAAAAGTAAAAGAAACTTCACAAAGGTCTGCGGAGCCCTAAATTACCTGCACTCTACCCCAGCTCATTCAATTCCTATTGAATTCCTCCTGCTCACTCTACCTTGTCCACATTGGCCACTTTTGCTGTTTTTCCAGCATAGGATTTTTGTTACTGCTAGTGTCTGCCTAGCATGCTCTTCTCCCACAAAACTTCGTGGAAAATTTTTTCACCCCTTTTGACTTTTTGCACAAACGTCATCTCAATGAAGCCTGCTCTGACCACTTTTTAAAATTGCAGCCTGACATCCTGGTGCTCTGCCCTGCTGTTTGTTTTACTTCCTCTGCTAAAGGCAGTGAAAGCAGGGATCTTTGCTCACTGGCATACAGTGCCTGGCACATGGCACGTGCTTGGTACTTTTTGAATGTATTCAGGGTTTTCAGATCAGTATTTCATTAAATGAAAGATTTAGTAAAGCAGAATACTTCCTTTGTAAGATATTTTGGTAGAGGTTTCCTGAATTACAGAATGGACACAGAATTGAACTGGCATTTCATAGGCTGTCTTGAGGGTTTTCTGCTCCATTAATGATTACCACAAAGGAGCTTCATGTTTTAATTTTATAGTTCTTTTGTGTATTCATTGTGAAAACAGGGCAGTTTTTGACTGGGCACGGTGGTTCATGCCTGTAATCCCAGCACTTTGGGAAGCCTACGTGGGTGGATCGCTTGAGCCCAGGAGTTCAAGACCAGCCTGGCCGACATGGCAAAACCCCATCTCTACTAAAAATACAAAAATTAGCCGGGCGTGGTGGCACACACCTGTGGTCCCAGCTACTTGGGAGGCTGAGGCAGGCGAATGGCTTGAACCCAGGAGGCAGAGGTTGCAGCGAGCCCAAATCGTGTCACTGCACTCCAGTCTGGGTGACAGAGCGAGACTCTGTCTCAAAAAAGAAAAAATAGGGCAGTTGCCATCCTGCTGCTTTCTTACATAATCTTTAGTGAGGAAAGTCAAGGTGGTTCAGTGCTTGACATGCGTTTATGTTGGATAAATTCAACTTAGTGCCCAGCAAAAGAAAAGTAAGGCATGGCTACTTACTCTACTCAGTGAATCTGTGCCTTATATATTAATCTGCTGGTCTGTGTGAGGCCAGTTCCTCTGTACCTTACAGTGTAAAAAGCATCTTGCTGTATGAGTGTTGTTCAAAGTAATGGTTTCTAAACACTGACAATTTTATCTGGTGCTCATATGCATCATTTGAAACCACATTGTACATAGTGATGGTGTCCTTGTATTGGAAGACCTTCCCTGTTGCCAACTTCCTTACCTTAAATAGATGGAAAAATCATTAAAATCACCTATTCTTTCCCTAGATTTGTACCAACCATTGTTTAAAAAGTGAAACACATGGTTGGAGGCAAGACTAGAAGAATGACTAGAATATTGAGAAAAAATATTGAGCTAATTGCTATGAAGGAAATCATGGAATCTCAGTGACTTAACATGAGAAATTTATTCTTTGATCATATTCATTTGGTGGGCTGTGTTCCACACCCTCACTCAAAGACCCTTAGAATGAGAGGCTCTGTCTTTAATACATGGATTCCAAGGTGTCAAGGCTTCTATTTGTCCAGTTGCTTTCTATGGTAGCAGTGGTACTTGTGTTTGCATATAATAAATTCCTTAACATTCAAGCTGACAGTCCTGTGTACATATGTACAGGTGTTTACATTCTGTTGAATAAGAAATCCTGGCACCTTTTAAATGATGAAAAGATACCTAATCTAACTTAACTACCTACGCTGGTCATTGTCTTTCCCAAAGCTCTGCAGGGCTAGGTGCTTTCTGCTCTGACTTGCAGTTGAATTATGGTACCTTGGGGTTTCCCCTTCTTTTTAGCCTTGGCAACATTTTGACATTTTTTTTTTTTTTTTGAGATATATTTCATCTAGCTTTTGTTTTGTTTTGTTTTTGAGATGGAGTTTTGCTCTTTTTGCCCAGGCTGGAGTGCAATGGTGCAATCTCGGCTCACTACAACCTCCACCTTCTGGGTTTAAGCGATTCGCCTGCCTCAGCCTTCCATGTAGCTGGGCTTACAGGCGTGTGCCACCATGCCCACCTAATTTTGTATTTTTATTTTTTTGACACAGAGTCTCGCTCTGTCGCCCAGGCTGGAATGCAATGGTACAATCTCGGCTCACTGCAACCTCCGCCTCCCAGGTTCAAGTGATTCTCCTGCCTCAGCCTCCTGAGTAGCTGGGATTACAGGCATCCAACAACACACCAGCTAATTTTTGTATTTTTAGTAGAGATGGAGTTTCACCAGGTTGGCCAGGCTGGTCTCAAACTCCTGACCTCACGTGATCTGCCCGCCTCAGCCTCCCAAAGTGCTGGGATTACAGGCACAAGCTGCTGTACCCAGCTCATCTAGCATTTTTATGTGCTTTAAGCAGGGAGTGAGGTGGGGAGGTTGAGCAGCTACCCATTAATGTCATCTCAGCCCACCATGCTGCCAGAGGTCTAAGGTGTTCTTTATTCTAAGCTCATATTAATACCTCCTTTTACATTCCTGAATGAAGGAGGTTTGATTATGCAGGCTGAATATCCCAAATCCTAAATCTGAAGTGCTCCAAAATCTGAAACTTTTTGCATACTGACATGCTCAAAGGAAATGCTCACTGGAGCATTTTGGGTTTTGGATGCTGAACTGAACTTGTTAAGTATAATGCAAATATTCCAAAATCTAAAATCCAAAACACTTCTGTTTCCAAGCATTTTGGATAACGGATACTCATAAAACTCTTCAAAGCCTGTGAGCACACACACGGGCACACACAATAATCCTGCAATGAGAAAGTTCTAAGGTTTGCAAACCAAGTTTTTTCTGGACATGGACTTTCCCCCCATATCTGCATGATAACTTTGTATGTTAGTGAGTAGTCTTAAAGTCCCAGAATTCTCTTGGGAGTAGAGCATTAAATAATGAACTTTAGCTATCTTTGTTTCATTATGTCTTGCTGAGTTTCTGCCATAGAAGAGATAGAGATGTCATTTCATCTGGGCCTTACTTTCCTCATCTGAGTTGTATTTGTTTGGGATGTGATTTGTAGAGGCCTTACTGGCTCCATGACAGGTCATCCCAAAGTAGAATATTTACTGCCTAAATAAAGCCAAACAGTTTGGGACTTTTTTTTTGACACAGAGTCTCACTCTGTCACCCAGGCTGGAGTGCAGTGGCCGATCTTGGCTCACTGCAACCTCCACCTCCCGGGTTCGAGCAATTCCCCTGCCTCAGCCTCCTGAGTATCTGGGACTACAGGCATGTGCCACCACACCTGGCTGATTTTTTGTATTTCTTAGGAGAGATGGGGTTTCACCTTGTTGGCCAGGATGGTCTCGATCTCCTGCCCTCGTGATCCACCCGCCTTGGCCTCTCAAAGTGCTGGGATTACAGGTGTGAGCCACCACGCCTGGCCTTTTTTTTTCCTTTTGTTTAAAGTTGTAAGACTACAGGAAATGGAGAGGCAGAGACAGTTTTGGAACCTATGTAGTCACCAGGAGAAACAACCTGTAAGATATTCATGTTACTTACTGCCTACTACACTAAAGTGAGGAATACCAATGCAGGAAATTGGGAGAGGAGGAATGAGGATTGCTAAAGCAACTGCAAATAATTCATACTCTTGGATAATGGAATTTATTACATTTATGTACTCTAAGTTCAAGAATGATTTACTCACAATTTAGTAATGATTTTGTGGAAAGTACAGTAAAATGTGTGACCAGTTTTAGTTACATATTATTTGTTGGATTCTAAAGTACTCCACAGGTGTTTTGATACATGCCTGTTTGGGGTTAGCAATGTACTTTTCTGGTTAAACATCAATGGGGATTACACATTTATCTTCTCAACAAAAACAGGCTCCTCTAGTGTACGTGAATATGACTGGTCACCTTTTTCTCTTAAGCTAAATGTGATAGTTCTGGCTTCGCTTATTTGCTTTCTAGCAGCCTCCCCATGTTAGTCTTGCCACATGGTCAGTCTTCTGTTTGGTAGGTTTTATAAATCCTAAAAGTTCTAGTTCAGAAACAGCTCTAATAAACCGAGCACTGGAGGCTTTAATTAAGGAAACTGGCCGTGCTGTATTTTTGACAAAAAGGGATTAAAATCTCAATGTTAAAATACTAGTTGGTAAAATGAAGTAGACAGTTCAGATATAAACTCCTAAATTAAACTATAACTGTTACTGAAAAACATTAATTAGAATCCACTATCAATAAAACTTAAATGGAAAGTACTTAATGCTTCCTAAATCTAATGTTCTACATAGTATGGAAATTGCTCCCTGCCCCCACTTCTAAACGTACATTAGAAAAATAGAGAATTCAGACCAGGTCAGGGGCTCACACCTGTAATCCCAGCACTTTGGGAGGCCGAGGCAGGCAGATCACCTAAGGTCAGGAGTTCAAGACCAGCCTGGCCAACATGGTGAAATCCCATCTCTCCTAAAAATACAAAAATTAGCCAGGCATGGTGGCAGGCACCTGTAATCCCAGCTATTTGGGAAGCTGAGGCAGGAGAATCGCTTGAACCCGGGAAATGGGGGTTGCGGTGAGCCGAGATCGCGCCACTGCACTCCAGCTTGGGCAACAATAGCAAAACTCTGTCTCAAAAAAAAAAAAAAAAAAAAAAGAATTAGGCCGGGTGGGGTGGCTCACACCTATAATCCTAGCACTTTGGGAGGCCAAGGCGGGCAGATCACAAGGTCAGGAGTTCGAGACCAGCCTGGCCAACATGGTGAAACCCCGTCTCTACTAAAACTACAAAAATTAGCTGGGCGTGGTGGCGGGCACCTGTAATCCCAGCTACTTGGGAGGCTGAGGCAGGAGAATCGCTTGAACCCAGGAGGTGGACGTTGCAGTGAGCCAAGATCGCACTACTGCACTCCAGCCTGGGCGATACAGTGAGACTCTGTCTCAAAAAAAAAAAAAACAAAAACAAAAAAAAACAAACAGAATTCAATAATGGCAGTTTCATTTTTGGTAAATTTTAAAATATAATCTTGATATAAATTTGATACCAAAAGTTTTAGGTTTGGTCTCATTTTGGATTAAATTCAAAATAAAGATTCTGAAATTTTATTCTAGCACCATATGGTTAATATTAACAAGTAATACGGTTGTTTGGAGTATGCCTTTATAAATATCTAGTGTAGATTTGGAGAAATTATAAACTTATATTTTATATGTAGTTGGACATTGTAGAAATGGTTTTAAAAGGATACTGGATAATTTCATTCATTTCTTCTGAGGTTGCAGAATTTGCATCCATTTTTTCAGCAGCTGTCACAACTGTTGCAAAAGCCTTTTGAATAGACAAGACAGAAGAAAATAAAAATGTCTACAGTTGCCAAACAGCTTTTACTATACTTCTTTTAATGGCTGTTGATAGCTGGCACATATTCTTCATTATATCAAATTTAAGATTGTCAAAACTACACTGATGATCACTTTAAACCACTTACATATTAAAAGATAAAGTAATGGTTCCTGAATAATCTTGTTTCAGAGAACTAAGAGTATGCAGAGAAAAACAACAAACAAAGCTAGTCAAAGTTAAAAGAAAAAGAAAGCCCTGTTTCCTCTACTAATCTTACTCCAGGAAAATATCTATTTTTCTTGGAAGCAGCCAATTATGGATTTTTTTTTATGGTGACAAGACATCATAAGGCCTTTAATAGAGTTAAGATCTTTGTAATACTATTCTGAAGACAGAAAGAATAGTTGTTTATTTTAAAGAATAACAACAGTTGTTTATTGCCTTGCCAAGTATTCCTTGTACTTCCTGATTGCTACATCTGTTGTGCAGTTATTTCAATTTTTTTTCTTTTATGCAAGAAGAGAAATGCTAGTTAATAATATACTTTATTTTGTGAAATAACAGAACTGACCTAAATCGTTTAGTTTTTGCTTAATGCTAACTATTGGGTTAGATCACATACTTATTTTGACCTGGCATGAACACAGAATTGGCTTGGTTAAGGTATTCAGGATCAGAGGGCAGGGGATTGGGAGTGGGGACTGTTGAACTACCGCTTCCCTAAGGAACTTTTAAAGTTTGAAGTGATTTATGCTTTCCAAATAAAAGACAAGGCATTAAACACAAGATAAATTCCAAAGCACTAAAAGTACAAAACTATTCTGAGAAAGTCATCATGGATGGTTAGAAAAATATCTAGCTTGTTCTTTTCCCTACAACCTACCTCTGACCAGTCCACGAGGTTGATGAGCCTGCTACACTCTAGGTGCAGTTTGTATGCTATGCAGATGTCTGGGGCGATATTCGGAATGCAGCCTTCTTCGCTTTTCAGTGCTTCATTCTAACAAATAACAGTAAACTAAGATGACCAACTTTTAGAAATTATTAGGAATAAAATCAGACATTAATGAAGACCCCAACTTAAACTAGTAAATCAGTAAATGGAATCTTGGTTTCCCTTATTTAGTGAGTGAGTCTATTCAATAGTTAGCTAGTTCTTGTTTAAGTTTATGTCTTGGTCATAACCCCTCTAGTTCTTAGTCACTAGAAGAATATTCCCAGGATTAGAAGATAAGCATATTTTTCATTTCAATCCATAAATTATTAATTTCTGAGACCTGAATGCACTTAATGTAAAAAGTTTATGGAAATCTTTAGGAATACTTAATAAAATGGTACTTCCAACACTTATAATTAGCTGAATTCTAACAATTACTATACTGTATTAGTAAATACTAATACCACTTACCAGGGGTATAAATTTCTTTTAAAGAAAAGACTACGTTGTCAACACTGCAGATCTTAAGCCCTATAGAAACCATCAGTGTTTCTTCAACCTATTTGAAATCCATGGCTTTTACTGAGAAACACAAAGTCTTACATACACACCCTGCTCTGATATTATAATATCAGGGGTATATTAGAATATACCCACCCAAAGACAACTGAAATCATACCAGTTCTCTTCTGTGACCCACTAGCCAAGAAGATAGATTTTGTAAGTTTTAATTTATGGTTTATATATTAAAATTAACTGATTTCTTGGTTAAGTATGAAATTATTCAGTGGTTTTCACCATCACTGAAAACCATTGACTTATATCGTCCTACTCAATATTCTTGTAATACTCTGCATGTTTGTGTGCCATTTTGCAATGAGAAGTCAATACACTGGAGTGCTCTTCATAGGTCTTACGGAGTTGCTTCTTAAGTATTTATTGTGGCAAGATTTCTGGGTACTTAACTTACCACTCTTTCATGTATATACAGCTTATTGAATGTTTAAAGCGATCATTTTGCCCGGTCATAAGAAAGCTAGTTTCTAAAATTGTGAGCTGTCTTGAGCTATTGCTTAAAGAGCTTCCAGGAGTTGATAACTGTGTCTGGACTTTAGCAAGGGCACTGCTGAAGTGTGCTGCTCCAGGAGTTTTAGTGGCAGACTGCTGGTTATCCTCTACACTCAGCTCTGCAGATGCTCTCAGAATAGATCTTTCTTTGTTTTAAAATCCAAGATGAAGTCCCAAAGTATTTCTCTTTCCCACTAGAAACAACCATTTCGGTCTTTCAGTAATTTATTAGTAATTTATCCCTGTCTGCTGTTATGTTTACAGGAAACATTTCCTTTATTTTCACAAGAGTGGTAACATTATACTCTCAAGTCTTTGTGTCTATGATCTGACTTTAGCATGGGAAGGGCAAAGATTACACATGGTCAAAAACGGGCAGCAACAGTTGACTACTAATTGGTATCTTTATGGGGTTAGAAATTTTTTTCTACAGTCTAAAGAATTTTTAAAAATATATGAGAGGTGCAACCCTGAATTGCCCACTCTCTGCTCATTAAAATATAACTGCAAATTTAGTATATTTTTATGACAATGACGCCCAGAGTCTGAGCTAAACTATCAGAAAACTAAATGTTCATCTTACCTTGAGATAATAGTAAGGATTGTTGAGTGCAGTATGGAGGGCAATTCGCGGAGCAGCATTTAAATGCTCACGAAGGGCATGGGCAGCACTGAAGTACACCACCTCATGGAGAGGCTGTGTCTCAGGAGGCAGAAGGTATTCTCTGAAACAGCCAGTCAGGCATCCATGTTTAGATAAGCACAGGTTTATTTTCTTTATATATAACATATATATTTTTTCCTTTAAGCTCTGTTGGACTTCAATTTTCACTATAACATTTTTGTCAATCCTCTCTCTGTAGAGGACTGAACCATTTACTAGAAGCAAAATTAACAACCAAAAACAAACGAATGAAACAAACCCAAATATCAGCTCTAATACAGTTTCACTCAGAACTGCATCTCTTCCATATAATAGTTTTTAAAACTACCTCTAGACTCTTTATAAGAAGCTGTACATTTCAGTTCTGAGTTAAACCTTTGGGAACAAATGTACATATACTACATTTCTGCTTAGAAATCTTTAAGATAGCATTTCTTAAAGTAAATGAGAAAACAGATATCTACATTTTCTAGCACAGCAAACATTTAACCTTTGGCAATATTAAACACAGGCCTGGAATTAAGAGTTCAGGAAATTCTTCTTGGATCACAGAAAATTTTTAGTTGATCTCTTTCATGGAAATGACACCTCAAAAGTTGTTTTTTTTGTTTTGTTTTGTTTTGGTTTCTTTTTTGAGACCGAGTTTCACTCTTGTCACCCAGACTGGAGTGCAGTGGTGCAATCTTGGCTCACTGCAACCTCTGCTTCCCAGGTTCAAGCGAGTCTCCTGCCTCAGCCCTCAGCCTCCCGAGAGGCTGGGATTACAGGTGCCCGCCAACATGCCCAGCTAATTTTTGTATTTTTAATAGAGATGAGGTTTCACCATGTTGGCCAGGCTGGTCTTGAACTCTTGACCTCAGGTGATCCACCAGCCTTGGCCTCCCAAAGTGCTGGGATTACAGGTGTGAGCCACCGCGCCCGGCCGAAAAGTTTTTTATATATTGGAAGTACTTATTACGTTAGAAGGCAGAAGAAACTAAATCTTAGTTTCAGAGTATTGAAAAACAAATCATTAATAAAATTTCACTTATAAAAAATCTGCCATAATTTGGGATTTTTTTCACCTATGAGCTAGATGATAAAACAATTTTAATAAATTCGGAACTAAAAAATACGGCATTAAAAATTTGCTTTGCATGTATAATGAGCCCATCAGGTGGTCTGTGCCACGACAGTGATACCATCCTGGATGCCTGGAGGGTGGCAAATTGGAGGGGAGAAGCTTTGGCACACATAACCCATAGACAGAGTAATGTCACTAACTGGATTAAAGTATATAGTTAACTCACATGACTTCATAAAGAAGATTTCTGGGGCTTAGTCCAGTCCTGAGCCTAAAGTATTTTGGCCACATGACAGCTTGTGTCAGCTCCTTTTCCCACCAGTACAAGCAGAGCAAAGCAGCTACCTCAGCCCAGTCACTGGGGACATTATTCCCCTTCTTCCAAGTATCCTTTCTCTTCTTCTGGAGAGGATACCACTCCCTAGAAATCCCCTACACTTGCTTTGTCCCGATGTGGCCAGGAGCTCTGAAGAAGAGAGGAAGTGGAAAGGGTATTCAACATGGACATCACTCTTCACCATCCTCCTTTCCTCCCCCATCTCAAGAGCTAATGACCCCTTGCTCATTCTAATTCTAGGTGCTGCTCCTTCTCCAGAGTCAACTGGAACAAAACTTACTTGCAAAGAGTGTATGGTTTTGACTTGATCCTCACTAAGGAACAGTATTCTATACCTCAGATACTGTTAACATCTTAATTACTCAAGGTTAAGTTAACTTAGCTGTAGCTTCAGGAAATAGTTTCTGTGATGGCTGGCTACCAGTTTGTAATTTCTGACCATAAACTCTTCCTACACTAACCTCATGCAGTCATTTCCCAATCATTATACATGGCTGTCATTAAAAGATCTTGTTGCAGTCCCTGCTATGTAATAAGGATTGGATATCTAACAAGGCAATCAGATAGAGTCAACTTCAGAAACTCAAATTATTGCCTCACATTTTAACATTTTTACATGTGATATATAGAAATTCAGGCATTTCCCAAGGCAAAAGACCTCTCTAGATATCCTCAAAGAACCATCAGAGCAAAAATAAAATATCTACCTTAATTTTGTTTCCACTGGCTACATTAGTTGAACAACAACAGTAACAAAATACATTATACATTAGAATTTTTATCTGACTGCAGACTTGGAGATTGGCATAGAAATATGCTTCTGTGACTTATTTATGTGAGAAGAAATAAGCAATGAGTCTGGCACTAAAGCACTGCATTATGCTCATTTTGGATTCAGACCAGACAAATGATAGGCCTTCCCTGAAAGAGGTGGTTCTGAAGGAACTGGTGGAATTAGAATCAACAAGGGCTACAGAGTTGAAGCTTGCTATTGGCAAAAACAGTAACTTAGAAAGTGGCAATTTATTCTCAGCTTTCAAGATCTGGCAACTTATTCTTGCCTGCCAGTATTTTTGCCAAGAGCTGCTCATGGTATACTGTGAACTCTTGGCCTCCTGAAGTCTCTTGCTTATATTTGTCTTTAAAGGACATCCTTTCTCCATAACTCCAAGCTCTGCCCAGACATCTGTGGTGTGGTTGTTGAGGGCAGTGTAGAGAAATGGAGAGGGCCTTTTGGCAGGTGTCAGGAGAATGAGACTGTGTGACCTTGCATGAGTCACAGCCCCTCTCTGGCCTTTAGCTGCCACAGGACTGACTCTTCAGGTCTCTTTTAGCTTTAACATGCTACAATTCTAATCTCTTCCCTCCTGGGACAATCTTGGTAAAGACACTAAATCCTAGTATGGAAGATTTTGTGATTTTACAACAAAACGCATTTAATCACACTGAGCATTATTTCAACAACTGCTCAGAAAGGTAAAAAGTCAGACATATTAGGTGAAGGATCATGACAGGGAAATGGCTGATGTGATTTCAGAGCCTACAATTTGGAATTTGTAAGAACTCTGGAACCTGACATTTGGCCTAAAATTGGCAAATCACATTGCAAAATTATTTTTAGTGACTACCATGTTCACTACCTGGTAAAAGGGAAGAGTCAAGAGTTTGGGGCTAGACTCTACGAGAACAGGAAAGCCCAGTAGGGCAAGGTTAACTCTATGAGTTCTAAAATGTAATTTTTGACCAGTATTTGGCCAATAATGCAGTTCATCACTTTTCTTTTTTTCTCGAGATGGAGTCTTGCTCTGTTGCCTAGGCTGGAGTGCAGTGGTACGATCTCGGCTCACTGCAACCTCTGCCTCCCGGGTTCAAGCCATTCTCCTGCCTCAGCCTCCCAAGTAGCTAGGATTACAGGTGTGCGCCACCATGCCCAGCTATTTTTTGTATTTTTAGTAGAGTCGGGGTTTCACCATGATGGCCAGGCTGGTCTCAAACTCCTGACCTCAAGTGATCTGCCCACCTTGGCCTCCCAAGGTGCTGGGATTACAGGCGTGAGCCAATGCGCCCAGCCTTGGTTGATCGTTTTGGACCTTTTCATGGCATTAGCAATTTCTCCCCAATGACTAGGAACAATAACTCTGTCCCCACATTATTCTGGAAAACTAAACTTTTCACTTTCAGAAAAGCACTCTTTCTCTTTAATAATTGTGCTGCTATTTTCTCAGTACTTTATTCAGTGCCTAGCCTGCTGTTGGGTTTAAACTGCCATTAAAAATTACAATAAACAGGGCCGGGCATGGTGGCTTACACCTGTAATCCGAACACTTTGGGAAGCCGAGGTGGGTGGATCACGAGGTCAGGAGTTCAGGACCAGCCTGACCAACATGGTGAAACCCCGTTTCTACTAAAATACAAAAATTAGCCGGGCCTGTTGGCGCATGCCTGTAATCCCAGCTACTCGGGAGGCTGAGGCAGGAAAATCGCTTGAACCCGGGAGGCGGAGGTTGCAGTGAGCCAAGATCACGCCACTGCACTCCAGCCTGCGCAACAGAGTGAGACTCCGTCTCAAAAAAAAAAAAAAAAATTACAATAAACAATGATAACAGGTTCCCCCCCCCCCCCCCCACTTTTTAGGTATTAAATCATTTTCTTTTGCACACTTCTCTTTTTTTTCTGTAGCATGCCCAACTTCCACCAAACTTAGGTGGGTGATTTTACACGGCTACATAAAGCTGACTTTTGGGAAATCCATGAATCAGAATGATCTGGGTTTCCTAAAAAGGAAACATGTTAAAATACAGGCTGGATTGGTAGACTTCTAAATTTACTCAGCACATGTCTCAACATAAATTTAGTGCTGATAATGAGGTGCACTGGCATTGTTTAGAATTAAATGTTCTTTCTTCAGGATAAAATAGAGCAGCATGGCTAGTCTGCTCTGCTTTCTGGGCTTGGCTCAGATCCAGCATTTACTCCTAGCAAAGATAAAGTGTAATACAAATACTTTATTATTAGAAAGAGAAACACTCACTTTCTATCTCATCTCTCCCCACCTGACCTAATGAAGTAGATCAAATTTAAGCCTATATTCTTGAACTGAGAGTAAAAGAATGAACTAAGTCATTTGATTAGACATCTTGATAATGACGGAAAAAGAATAAAAATTACAATTCTTTTTTTTTTTTTTGAGACAGAGTCTTGCACCGTTGCCCAGGCTGGAGTGCAGTGGCACGATCTTGGCTCACTGCAAGCTCCGCCTCCTGGGTTCATGCCATTCTCCTGCCTCAGCCTCCCGAGTAGCTGGGACTACAGGCGCCCGCCACCACACCCGGCTAATTTTTTGTACTTTCAGTAGAGACGGGGTTTCACCTTGTTAACCAGGATGGTCTCGATCTCCTGACCTCGTGATCCGCCAGCCTTGGCCTCCCTAAGTGCTGGGATTACAGGCGTGAGCCACTGCGCCCAGCCTAAAAATTACAATTCTAAGCTAGATGGAGAGACCTGAAAAGCATAAAGCCTAACCTAGGAGAAAAATGTTCTGGATTGGCTACAGACAGCTATGACACCAGTGTTATTTGGAAAAACAGCATGATTTTTAGCTCTTAAGAGCTAAATTTAGGCTTACCTCACTAGACAGTCAATGAAGTTCACAACATTTTCTCTGAGTACTTCAAATTTGGTTTGCTTCTTACTTCTTCTTAACTCCTTCATTTCCAATAAGGACTATAGATAAAAGAACATAGCTTTTCTGGTGATCCTGAGAGAGAAAACCCCTCAGAGGGAGCTCTGTTGGTAAGTTCTATAGAAGCAGCTGATGCCCTTTCCATAAGACAGGATGTACAGAGAAAGATCAAAATGGGTTTTGTTTATTCTTTTTATTGTTAAGGTCTGGCAAGAATCTCGCCTCAAAGGTGTTTTGCTTTATAATATACAAGTAAATTTTTAGAAAAGAAAGAGGAAAAGGGCAGTTCTAAATTTACTACTAAATTACATGTCAGAGTGCTCACTATTCAGTCCATTAATTCATTTAAGAAAAGGACTTAACAGGATAAAGAAAAAAATCTTGCCTTTTTGCCATACTAACAGAATAGATTCCATGTGTTTTATTTTATTTAGATTGAAATTTTACTCTACATTTATCATAATTTGGTATCACAGTACAAAGAAGGTTCTTCATTTTGACAATCAAGATCCTAAAGTTAGAACTATCTGAAAAAGAATATATTGGATATACTGTGGCTCAATTTCTGCTCTATACTTGAATATGCATTTTAAAAAATCAAGAAAAGTAACTAAAACTAATGAGTTAGGCTCTTTTAAATCTCTCAGTTTGATCAAACAGAAAAATACATCAGATAAATAATCAGATTTGTGCAGCCATGTTCCCATTTTCTCTTATTGCTAGCTAATTCTCTTTCTCTTGCTGAGCCCACAGGAATGGTTTCCACCTATGTTAGCTAGTAGGTTCCAGAATGTGTATATGTAGAGTAATGATGGCAATGGGACTAGCAGGATGTTCAACTTAGAAGTGAGTTAAAAGTCTGCTTTGTTCCTGGTTGTGGTTTAAAAATGAAAACAAAAACATCCAGGCAGAGCTAATCTAGAGCACAAACTGAAAAAAGGGAGTGTCACAGGATGCAGCTGGAAGGGAGGAAAGTAACCTGACCTTCTGAAGATGATAGAGGTCTGTCTTCTGAAGCCCCTTTGGCTGTGACCCAGAAGCATCTTCTTCCTCTTTGGTTTCTGCTTTTAATACAAAACCAATAGACATCAATGAGGGTAAATCCAAGTCAAGAGAACAAACATTTCTACTACTCCAAAGGAAGTAAAAGTTTCACCTATATATATTTTTTTAATGTGGCAAGGGATCAAGATTCCATCTGATAAATGATTTCTTACAGAAGCTGAAGGCCAATAATACATAACTTGTGCTGTAGTGATGTCTTCAAAAAACCAGCTACTGAATTTTAAAAGTCTTACCACAATGAAAACAAAACAAAATACAACCTAACAAAACTACCTCAAACCAACAGCAAAAAGTCTCAAAAAAAAATTTTTTTTTTTTTCAGACGGAGTCTTGCTCTGTTGCCCAGGCTGGAGTGCAGTGGCGCCATCTTGGCTCACTGCAACCTCCTCCTCCCAGTTCAAGTGATTCTCCTGCCTCAGCCTCCATAGTAGCTGGGATTACAGGCGCCGGCCACCATGCCTGGCTAATTTTTGTATTTTTAGTAGAGAAGAGGTTTCGCCACGTTGGCCAGGCTGGTCTCGAACTGCTGACCTCAGGTGATCCACCCGCCTTGGCCTCCCAAAGTGCTGGGATTACAGGCACGAGCCACCACGCCCAGCCAGTCTCAAATATTTTTGATGTTATACACAGCTTTTTGAAAAAATCATAAAAACTTAAAACTGTTTTCCTTTATGTCAAGATTGCAAACAACAAAATTTGAGTATGAAGAGGGTAGTGTGTAAAAGTTTTGAAATAATCCACTAAAACAAAGTGCATCATGGTTCTTTAGCAAAGGGAAAGAAAACCATTACTGCTTAAATGTACAGCTGTGCTCCTTCTAGAGAGCATAATACTGTCATATTCTTTTTCAAGTGCAGGTTGGGTTTTGTGAACTCCACACACATGGTTTGTTTGGCCTAAAACTATGACAGGAGGATGCAGCTGGAGAATATGCATTGGCTTAAAGAATAAACTGCTTTATAGCTATAAGTAATTTCTGGTTCAAAAAAGACATAACTAAAGGTTAAAATGTCTACTAGATTCTTTGTCATTAGTCTGCTACATGTTAATAAACCTAATATGCCTTTGAAATACATCTAATATGGGCTGAATGAAGTGCCTCATTCCTATAATCCCAGCACTTTGGGAGGCCATGGTGTGAGGATCACTTGAGACAAGGAGTTCGAGACCAGGCTGGGAAACATAGTGAGCCACTGTCTCTATTTAAAAAAAAAACAAAAAACTAATTAGGCTGATGAGGGGGCTTATGCCTATAATCTCAACACTTTGGGAGGCTGAGGCAGGCAGAATGCTTGAACCCAGGAGTTCGAGACCAGCCTGAGCAACATGGCAAAACCCCATCCCTACAAAAATACAAAAAAATTAGCCAAGTATGGTGGGATGTGCCTGTAGTCCCAGCTACTTGGGAGGCTAAGATGGGAGGATCACTTGAGCCTGGGAGGTATAGTCTGCAGTGAGCCCATCATGCTACTGCACTCCAGCCTGGACAACAGAGGGAGACTCTGTCTCCAAAAAAAAAAAAAAAAATTCAGCTGGATGTTGTGGCCCTTTTCTGTAGTCCTAGCTACTCCGGAGGTGGAGGCAGGAGGATTACTTGAGCCCAGGCGGTCTGAGGGAACTGTGAGCTATGACTGCACAACTGCACTTAAGCCTGGACAACACAGCAAGATCCTGTCTCAAAAAAAATCTGATATGACACTCTGTCCTACTGAACTCTTCCCAACTGTAATTTTAAACCCAAACTGTAATATGTAATAAATGTTAAGGAACAGAGATAGATAACAGCCAAATATTTCGACTCATCCAATGTGGGGAGTTTTAATTTCAGTTTATTATTAATGAGTCACTTTTGAAAATCAGGAAATAACAGACATTTCTTCAAGACAGTGGTTGTGCTTTAATTTGTAAAATTCTTTATTCTTTAGGCTACTAATCATCTTAATCTTCGATCTTCCCATTTCAAAAGCCGCATTCCTTTATTTAGCTCTAGCATATCACAGAATTTGTTTACTAGCTCATATTATATGAACTCTAATTAAAAATGTATCTAGATTACCTCTAGTTAATGGTGTCCAGCAAAAAAAGAAGAAAAAATTATATGTGCAGTTTATATTTACAGCAATCTCCATAAGTCCCATTTTGCAAAAGACTGAAATTTACACAGTATTTACCTTCTATTTTTCTAAGCCTTTTACCCTATTTATGTACTTAAGGGTGGCCCCTTGCTGATCCAGTGATCACTACTAGGGCGTATTTATATTGTGAATCAGCGACAGAAAAACAATGAACTAGTGGTTAAGAGAGATGGGCTCTGGTCTGAGTGCTACCACTAGCTAGCTGTGTGATCTCAAACAAGCTGCCGTCTTTTCTTAGACTTTAGTTTCTGGTTATATAGCTGAACTCAATGATCTTAATGATACCAACATCCAGCTCTTAAAAGTTTTTGTGTTCTGAAGAGTAGTTGAGATCATGCTGCAGTGGCAAGAGCAATGCCCACACATAACCTGAAAGAAAATCCCTTAGTGCCTGTTGATGACTTCCTCACTCTGGCTGCTCAGGCCACTCTAGTCAGGCAAACATTCTCTTTCATCTTCCATGACTGAGCACTCATCAGGTGCCTCACATTGTAGCTATGGAGAGATATGGGAAGATTTTTGCAAAAGCAGTTTCCTAAAGCCAAAAGATTTTTAAGACAAAGAAGCACTTGCCAAACATAAAAAAGGATTAAAACAGACATTTTAAATAAGATATTTTCAACATGTCATGTCCAATTCTGTGTGATTATATATGAAAAAACTATCTTTTCCCCCAAAACTCCATTAAAAAATTGCCCTAAATTTGGGAAATGTAAAAGGTACACACCAATATTTTTTATTGTTGTTATTGTTCTACTAAAAGAATACCATACTTTGGTGCTAGAAACAGAGCAAGAGAAGAGCCCATGAAAAGCTAGTAATTAGGGAACAGAACATGGCTACCTATATACAATCAGACACCCTAAGCATTCAGGATATATAAATGATCATGTGGAGGTCAAGCAAAAGAGAGAAACTATAACCCTCCAACACTGAAGAGTGCCAGGCTGCCTCAGTTAATTTAGGACTGAAAGATTCCAGCTTTTGTAAATCCGATTAAAGTAAGCCTCATGCAGATTTCGGTAATCAACATACCAATGAGCCTCACTGCTGTGAAAGCAGTTCATAGCTATTAATTTTTCAAGCTTACAAATGATTTATGCAGTGCTTTGGAAATCTATAAAGAACTTGATGAAATGCTTAAGAAAAAACCTCTAAAAAGAGTTCTTAATTATGACACCCTGCTACTCTTTCCAATCTTTTTGATTTCTTTTTGTTGACTTTTTAAAGACAAATCCCCCAAACTGTCGATCTGGAGAAAGAATTTCTTTTTCTGCCCATTTGATGCTCTTCATTGTTTAAACCAAATCTAGAAGAGAAACATTTGGCCTATTTGTGATTGTTAAAATGTGATACTATGAGGCTTGGCATACTGACTGATCAGGAACTACTTTATCTCTTTATCTCTAAGCACATCAGAAGGTGGGGTTTTCCATGCCATTTTAGTTAAACGACTGTCATGGCCAATAGAATTGGGAGGATATTACACTCTTACCGTCGAGGCTCTGAAACTGGGCCAGGAACTCCTCTATTCTCTTAGCTGTGCTGCCAAGGTGGTTTTCACAATAAGACTTAAAAACCTTGAAACATTTCTCAAGTATGGTCATCAGTTCATCCTTTGCCAACATCCTAGAACAGAGTCAGTGACAGGAAATGTAATATAACTAGAAAATTAACACTTAAAAAACATTTTATTTAATATACATATTAAATGTTTCTGCTCAGAAGATAAAAGAAATTCTTCATTAGTAGCTACCAACATTTTTTGGAGAGATTTTCCTCCATATATGTGACATTCAGAAGAATTCTTGAAGGGTTCTCATGATAAAGTTTAGCTTAGAAAATTTACAAAGGTCGGGATTCATAGTGTGGCTCTAACACTATGTTTGTAATATAGAACAAGGTTACTATATATCTCTGATCCTTGGTTCATTGTCTGTAAAATGGAAATAATAACTTGCTTATTTCACAGGTTAGACGGAGACTTAAAAATTAAATGAGAAGAAGCACTGGAAGACTCTAGCACAGTGCTTACCACACAGTAGGCATTTAATGATAGTTTTCCTTTCTTTTGATCTAAACGTACATATGAAATAAGAAATGTCTACAGAAGATATGACGTGCTAAATGTAAACCTATTTGAAAGAACCAAAATATTACACTCATTTCTCTAATTATCACCATTTAAACTATGCTTTACATCTCCTATGGGCTTCATAAACATCAGTCAGTAAACCCACTGAACTTTAAATGAAGTAGGCAATTCTAATTGTTATTTATAGCACAGGCAGAGTGGTTGAGTAGCTCATTCACAGCTATAGAAGAAATCTTTGTTAGAAATGGAGAGAAAATACAGATATTCTAAAGTTAGGATCTTGTTCTTGGAGTTTACAGAATTTCTCCACTAAGATCATACTCAGTAATGGCATCAAAAGGAATCAGACCAATATTAGGAATTTTTAAGCAGTGGCATTACACAAATATTCAAATTATTCTCAGCAAATGCATCTAAGTCATTAAAACTATGATGATTAAAAGTTCTAATATTCCCAGGTGCGGTGGCTCACACCTGTAATCCCAGCACTTTGGGAGGCCGAGGCGGGAGGATCATGAGGTCAGGAGATCGAGACCATCCTGGCTACCACGGTGAAACCTCGTCTCTACTAAAATTACAAAAAATTAGCCAGGCGTAGTGGCGGGCGCCTGTAGTCCCAGATACTCGGGAGGCTGAGGCAGGAGAATCGCTGGAACCGGGGAGCTGGAGGTTGCAGTGAGCTGAGATCACGCCACTGCACTCCAGCCTGGGCGACAGAGTGAGACTCAGTCTCAAAAAAAAAAAAAGTTCTAATATTAACCATGAAGTAACAGACAAATCCAGAATGTGGGCATTTTGCAATACAACTAATTCACTTATATTTGACATCTTTCATAATGAAAAAATGAGGAGAAATTGGTAACTTGGGAGAAAGAAACAAAGCTAAATAGACTATGATTACTGAGAAATTGAACTGGTTACTTCAACTAAAATTTAAACCCCCAACAACAACAAAAAGTAGACAACCACTAAATATGGCAATTGTTAAGGGTAGACCAAATAGTAAATTTCCACAGAGTTTTTTTAAAAGTATAAAACTTTATCTTCCTCTTTCTACAATAATTATCTAAGATATAATCTTTATCTGTGAAAGGCAGCTAACTGGTCAAGGAAAAATAAGCCAAGACATTTCATACTTGATTACATTTGAGATTTAAAATTTGTGGCTTTCTATTGCCCAGACAGAGTTATGAGAAGAAAGTTAACTCAAAGTCAGATACACTTGAACAATCTGTTAAACCTGACCTTTAGGCCTATTGAAGTAGCCAAGATCAGCATTTCCGGTGTCCAAGGAATCACCGGCACTGACTTGCTTGGAGGGGAAAGACAGATGAGGTACTGCTGGCAGAAGATCTAACCCAAGTTAGCAGCACGTGAAGGATTAGCTTCCCAGGATAGGGGCAGCAACAGCTCTTGTCCACTTTGAGCTCCAAATAACTGAATATCAAGGAAGGCCAAATCTAGCCTATTATCCAGGAGACCAAAAAAGGGGGCATTATTTCATATAACTTTGGAAGCAAACTTCATTAGTCATAACTCTTAATGTGTCACTTGATTGGAGAAGGTACTCAGATGTAAACTGCCAGGGATTCAAATAGCTATTAGTCCTCTTATTCTTTTATTTATTTATTTATTTTGAGATGGAGTTTTGATCTTGTTGCTCAGGCTAGGGTGCAATGGCATGATCTCGGCTCACCGCAACCTCTGCCTCCCAGGTTCAAGCGATTCTCCTGCCTTAACCTCCCGAGTAGCTGTGATTACAGGCATGCACCACCATGCCCAGCTAATTTTGTATTTTTAGTAGAGGCAGGGTTTCACCATATTGGTCAGGCTAGTCTCGAACTCCTGAACTCAGGTGATCCGCCCACCTCGGCCTCCCAAAGTCCTGGGATTATAGGCGTGAGCCACCGCACCCGGTCTAGTCCTCTTATTCTTAGCCAAAGATTATGTTTTGCTCCCAGAGCAGAAAGATCTTACACTTTCTCAAGTATTCTCTCGTTTAATGTAAAATGACAAGACTTGAGGTAAGGCTGATTAGAAATAATAACTTAACCAACCCCAATAAAGTCATTATTTAAAATTTTTTTTCCAGTAAAATTATACACACACAGAATCAATGCTGCCTGCTATCATCACTATTATTCAGCATCATTCTGGAGTCTAGATGCTACCATAAATTAAGAAAAATAAATGGTATAAATGTTAAGAAGGAGGATGAAATTAATCATTTCATATGATGTGACTGTAAAGTTAGAAAATCTAAGAACTGTAAATAAAATAGAGAGTGTAAAAGAGCTGGGCGTGGTGGCTCATACCTATAATCCCAGCACTTTGGGAGGCCGATGGGAAGATCACTTGAGCCCAGATGTTTGAGACCAGCCTGGGCAACAAAGTGAGACCCTCATTTCTACAAAAAATAGAAAAACTTAGCTCAGCCTGGTGGCACACACTTGTAGTCCCAGCTACTCAGGAAGCTGAAGTATGAAGACTGCTTCAGCCTGGGAGGTCAAGGCTGCAGTAAGCCGTGATCATGCCATTGCACTCCAGCATGGGTAACAGAGACCCTCTCTCAAAAAAAAAAAAAAAGACAGTGTAAAAAAGTGAGTGAATAAAAGATATATATGCATGCATATATACATATCCATATAATGTAATCAATACCTTATATTAAACTACATAATGAAAAAAAGCCCACGTTCAAAATGGTAACAAAACCTACTGAATACACAGCAATACACATTATAATACATGGGTACAACCTATATTAAAAAAGAAAGCCCTGAATAAATGAATAGACAATTTAACACTCAATATTGTAAAGATACAAATCTTTCCAAATTAATCGATATTCTTAACAGTTTGAAACAAAATTACAGAGGGTAAATTTTATTTTTATTTTTATTTGAGATGGAGTTTTGCTCTTGTTGCCCAGGCTGGAGTGCAATGGTGCGATCTCGACTCACCGCAACCTCTGCCTCTTGGGCTCAGGCGATTCTCCTGTCTCAGCCTCCCAAGTAGCTGGAATTACAGGCGTGCACCACCACGCCCGGCTAATTTTGTATTTTTAGTAGAGACAGGGTTTCTCCATGCTGGTCAGGCTGGTCAGGCTGGTCTTGAACTCCTAACCTCAGGTGATCTGCCCGCCTCGGCCTCTCAAAGTGCTGGGATTACAGTTGTGAGCCATAGCGCCTGGCCATAAATTTTAAAAACTAATAAAATTATTCTAAAATGTATCTAGAATAATTGTTCTAAAAAACAGGAACAATGTGTGTACACTTGAGTGTGTATGGTAGGGCTGTAAATATATTAAACAGTGTTAAGCTATGGTGATTAAAATTGATGGTACTTGGGAACAGACAGGTCAACAGAAGAGAATGAGTTCAGAAAGAGATCTAGGTGTACATGGGTGTTTGTTATGTCACAGGGATAGCATTTCAAATCAGTGGGGGAAAAGATATTGGGTATCAGAATTAACTATTTTAAAAAAACAGGTCACTATCTCGCCTTATACACAAAAATGCATTTCAGAGAGAATAAAAATGTAAGTACGGTCTGGGAGCAGGGAAAAAGAACTAGCTCATCAACCATAAAATACTAGAAGAAAATCAATAAAGATATTTAAGCCCGATAATATCCAGCAGCAGCAAGAGTGTAGGGAAATACACACTGGTACATGGTTGGTGTGAGTGTACACTGTACAACAATGTTTATATTTTAGACTCAATATGTTTACATCTACCTTTGTTTTGTGGAAATAGTTATACAAATATACAGACTTACCACTGCTCATGATTATTGTTTGTAATAGTGAAGAATTAGAAACAATCTAAATATATATCAAAAAAGGGTCTGATTAAATAAAAAGCACTTTAAAAACATGATATTATATAGTGATGAGAAACAATGAGGTAGGGCAATATGTAATACTAATGATGACAGCTAACATTTATACCCACATATGTGTATCAAGTGTCATTTGATACAATACAATGTAAATACTATTATTATTCCCATGTTAGAGATGAGAAAACAAAGGCACAGAGAACTTAAGTAAACTTGTCCAGAATCCAATAGCTGGTAATTGGCAAAGCTGGGGTTTGAACCTGGACAGTTCAGCTTGACATCCATGCTCTTACCGAGCATGCTATATTGCATCTCAAAACATGGCATCTGTGGTAGATTAGGCACAAACCAAAATAACCACCACAACAAAAACAAAACAAATACAAAAAAACAAAAAATGCAAGTGTGGAACACCATATATAGTATTATTTAATATACATTTGTGTGTGGAAAAATATCTGAAGTGCAAATAGCTAACAGTGGATGACTGGTTTTCGAAGTTATATAATACAAGGGGTAATATCAGAAAAATACTTACTTTTTCACTTAGATTATTAGAATGACTACAGCAAGCACTTTTTTTTTGGTATTGTTTTGTTTTGTTTTTGAGGCGGAGTCTTGCTCTGTTGCCAGGCTGGAGTGCAGTGGCGCAGTCTCTGCTCACTACAACCTCTGCCTCCCGGGTTCAGGCAATTCTCATCCTTTAGCCTCCCGAGTAGCTGGGACTACAGGCGCATGCCACCATGCCTGGCTAATTTTTTGCATTTTTAGTAGAGAGGGGGTTTCACCATATTGGCCAGGCTGGTCTTGAACTCCTGGCCTCAAGTGATCTGCCTGCCTCGGCCTCCCAAAGTGCTGGGATTACAGGCATGAGCCACTGCGGCCATCAAAGCACTTTGGATAAACCAAACCTAACTGAAGAAGATCACTTGAAAACAACTACAAAATATTTAGCTTATTCCAAAAAAGTATGTTTATATATAGCACCTCGAATAAAAAATTAAGGATTGAGTCTAGCTATCAGACAAGCATTTTTCAAACTGGGTTTCAACTCCTTTGTCAGTCATGAACCAATCATTCAAGAGATATTTATTGAATGCACACTATATACTAGGCACTGTTCTGGGCATTTGAGGTACACCTTATTGAATCAAAAATCACTGTCCTCACAGAACTCACCTTCTAGTGGGAGAGCTGAGAGAAGCGCAGACACTAAACACTATCTATCTATATCATATATACGATATATGCGTTAAAAACTGATAAATGTTATGGAAAAATACTGAACGGAATAAGCGGAGAGCCATGGGAGGGGGAAGCTTTCAATTTTTAAATGGTTAGGGCCTCATTGAAAAGATGACATTTGATCAAGTACGTAAAGGAGGAAAGGAAGTTAGCCATACAAATATCCAGAAGAGCTTTTCCTGGTAGACAGAACAACGGGTGCAAAGGTTCCATAGTGGGCATATCTGGAATATTCAAGAAAACAAGGAGGCCAAGATGTCTGAAATGGAGAGAGAAAATGAGCAGTAATCAGAGAGAGGCCATGTCGGGAGAGGAGGGGGGCGGTCACGTAGTGTCACTGTATACGGCTTTTACTCTGAGTGAAATGGGGAGTTAACGGAGGGTTTTGAGCAAAGGAGTAACATTATCTGAAATATTTTAAAAGGACTATTCTGACTGCTACTTTGAGAATAACCTGTAGGGGAGCAGAAAAACCAGAAAGGAGGCTACTGCAATAATCCAGGTGAGCAACGACGATGACTTGGACTATGGTGGTACAAGCGAAGAAAGGTGGCAAGAAGAGTCCTGATTCTGGATAAATTATGAAGGCAGAGCCCAGGCTTTTGGTTTGAAAAATCAGAATGATAAAGAGACAGTAAGAAAAGGATAGATTTCAGGGGAAGATCAGTTCAGTTTTGGGTATGTTAACTTTGAGGTGTGTATTGGATATCTAAGTGGAAGTATTAAATAGGACATAAATGGACGTAACAGCCTGGCACTCAGGAGAGAGGTATAGGCTTATGATTAAGCCCTGGGGCACTGTAATGTTAAGATGTCAGAGAGAAGAGAAAGCACTAAAGGAGAATGTGAAGGAGCATGTACTGAGGTAGGAGAAAAACCAAGAAAGTCCTAGAAATCCATTAAGAAAGGAGTGATGAACTGTTGTCAAATGCTGATAACAGGTTAATGCTAGATTTAGGAACACGGAGGTCACTGGTGACTTTGATCAAACTAGTTGTGATGTAGAGCACAAACCTAATTGTAATCAGTTAAAGAGAGAATGGGAGAAGAATTAGAGACAGTGAGACAATGCTTTCCAATTTTGGTGCATTCCAAATAACATTCTGTTTTAAAATAAAGAGAATAAAATTGTAAAGAAAATAGCAGAACTAAAAAGTTTGAAAGCCACCATGTGAGATTAAAGAGAAATAAAAAAAAAAGTCTAAGATAGGTCACATTAATGCCACAAAAGAGCGATTTATCTTTATCCAACTTGATTAAGAAATAATTACTTCACAATTGGCAGAGCACGGTAGCTCACACCTGTAATCCCAGCACTTTGGGAGGCCGAGGCGGGTGGATCACGAGGTCAGGAGATCGAGACCATCCTGGCTAACACAGTGAAACCCCATCTCTACTAAAAATACAAAAAATTAGCCGAGCTTGGTGGCGGGCGCCTGTAGTCCCAGCTACTCAGGAGGCTGAGGCAGGAGAATGACGTGAACCTGGGAGGCGGAGCTTGCAGTGAGCTGAGATTACGCCACTGCACTCCAGCCTGGGCAACAGAGCAAGACTCCGCCTCAAAAAAAAAAAAAAAAAAAAAAGAAAAGAAATAATTATTTCACTGTCAGGTAAATGGCCCAAAAAATGCCTGTGATATCTAATGTACTAAAAGCTTTATAAGGTAATCTGTCACAGGAGTTGAGAAAAACAATAAAGGCTTTATAGATTGTCATTTTTTAAAGAAGTTTTCTTAACTAAGAAAGAGAATCATTAAGCAATCATTAAAAGCAATCATTCTGCAGGGCAATGGAGTATTCTGCTTCATCATACAGAAAGCCAATAATTTCTGGTTAAGTACTAATTATATAAATGTCTGATTATAAGAACAGGCTACAAGGAAAAACTGGCCAATCCATGGCTAATGAAAACATCTTTTGCCTGACGAGTTTTCAAATTCTAAACAGACATTACCATTACCAGCCAGTTTTGAAAAATACTCAGAACTCAAACTTGCAAATGTATATATATCAATGAAGGCTGGAAGTTAAGGAAACAAAACAAAACAAAACAAAAAAGCACGTAAAAATAATAAAAACATGTAAAAAAATTAAAAAGCACATAAAAATAAATTGTCTTATTCGAAGACTAACACAACAAAGCAATTATGTAGGATGATAACAATGAAACAGAAACCAAAAGTATGTGCATCGCCTCCTAAGCCTTGATATTTCATATTAGGTGCCACTTCCTAGAGAAGCTGTCCAACCCCACAAATGGAGGTTAACTGTCCAGTCTACTGGTTCCTCAGCACCCTAGCCCTGACCCATCACAGCTCTTACTACTCTGTATTGTAGCTCTCTACTGTTCACGTCAATGATTTGACCAAAATTCTGTATAGGTAAGGACCAGGGTTATCTTTGTCATCTGATCAGTGGTTTCAAAAATGAAGCATTTAAAAAACCCTTTTTTTTAATGGATGGGCAAAGCAATAACCATGCAATAATTAATAATTTCCTAACCTAATGCCTTAGTGAAGAATACTTTTTCTAAAGGGAACAGTTCTCAAACTGGTTCATCCTGGGAAGCACCTGGAAGTCATGATGCCCTTTGTGGGATGCCATACTTTTTTGTGGAATACATCAAAAAGAATAAATTTAATTCATCACATGGTGAGAAGCAACTTGAGTAAGTTCAAATATACACATACTTTATTGATGCAATTTTTTTTTTTTTTTGGATGGAGTCTCGCTTTGTCACCCAACCTAGAGTGCAATGGCACAATCTCAGCTCACTGCAACCTCCACCTCCCAGGTTCAACTGATTCTCCCACCTCAGTCTCCAGAGTAGCTGGAATTATAGGCACACGCCACCACGCCAGGCTAATTTTTGTATTTTTGGTAGAGACGGGGTTTCGCCATGTTAGCCAGGCTGGCTAACTCCTGCAACCTCCACCTCCCGATTCAAGCAATTCTCCTGCCTCAGCCTCCCTCGTAGCTGGGACTATAGGCGTGTGCCACCACGCCCGGCTAATTTTTGTATTTTTAGTAGAGACAGGATTTCACTATTTTGGCCAGGCTGGTCTCCTGAACTCAGGTGATCCTCCTGCCTCGGCCTCCCAAAGTGCTGGGATTACAGGCATGAGCCACCATGCCTGGCCTATTGATATAATTTTTAAAAGTACAGTCAGCCATCTGTATCTGTGGGTCCCACATTGGTGGATTCAATCAACCTTGGATTGAAAATATTTTTGGGGGTAGGAGAGACTGTATAGAACATGTACAGACTTTTTTCTTGTCATTATTTTCTAAACAATACAATGTAACTATTTATATAGCATTTATATTGTATTAAGTATTATAAGTAAAGTAGAGATTATTTAAAATATATGGGAGGATATATGCACAGGTTATATGCAAACACTATATATCATTTCATATATGGAACTTATGGTGTCCTCTTAAAACCAATCCCCCACAGACAGTGATGGATGACTGTATAACTCTGAGTTCACAAGAAAGAAAGAAAAGAGCTGTCAAAATTTGATGAGTTATTTCTGAGTTTTTAAAATTAATATTTCTTAGTTATCTGTTCATTTTGCTAACAGAAAAGTGACAGTAGGCAGTAAATGTTTAATAAAGAAAAACAAAATACAAATTCAGATCTTTTTTTCTGTTTACTGTGATAAAAACCATTAGCTCACTATTAGCGGAATACCTCAGTCCAGTTTTCGAGCCAATTTGAGATAACTGCCTACAGCCATTCAGCTTCTCCACAAATAAAGACTTTTCCTTTGATGGCTTCATTGCTTTCCTCAAAAGTTTCCCCTCCCCCTGCTTTTTTTTTTTTTAACCTCTCCCCTTATTTTCTAGAAGTATTTCTCAAAGTATAGTTCCTGGGCCATCTGTCTGAATGTGCCAGAGTGCTTGTTAAATGCAAATTCCTGCTGAAACACCATACCAGCGTTCCCAACAGAAGCTCTGGGGAAAGAGCTGAAATGATTAATATCTCAGCTAATTCTCTGACCTCCTGATCAGCCCGCCTCCCTGCTGGGATTACAGGCGTGAGCCACCTAGCTAGGCCATATCTCAGCTAATTCTTATGCACATTGAAGCCTGGAAACCATTACACAAAAAACAGTGACTCTCAATATCTTTTGTTTCAAAGAGAGCTTTAACAATTCTGCCCCAAGCCTGATTTCATCATCTGTAAGCCTACAGATAATTGTGAAGGCCCTGATGTGATGCAAATTCAGGATTGGCAATTCCTTTTCTAAAATAAAGAAATTATATTATATCATTTTATTTATATTTATTTTTTATTTTATTTTTATTTTTTATTTATTTATCTTTTTTGAGATGGAGTTTCTCTCTGTCGCCCAGGCTGGAGTGCAGTGGAGCGATCTCGGCTCACTGCAAGCTCCGCCTCCTGGGTTCACGCCATTCTCCTGCCTCAGACTCCAGAGTAGCTGGGACTACAGGCGTCTGCCATCACGCCCCGCTAATTTTTTGTATTTTTAGTAGAGACGGGGTTTCACCGTGTTAGCCAGGATGGTCTCAATCTCCTGACCTCGTGATCCGCCCGCCTCGGCCTCCCAAAGTGCTGGGATTACAGGCGTGAGCCACAGTGCCCAGCCATTTATTTCTTTATTTTTCATTTTATTTATTTATTTTTGGGATGGAGTCTCGCTCTGTTGTCCAGGCTGGAGTGCAGTGGCATGATCTTGGTTCACTGCAACCTCTGCCTCCCGGATTCAATCGATTCTCCTGCCTCAGCCTCCTGAGTAGCCGGGATTACAGGCATGCGCCACACTAATTTTTGTATTTTTAGTAGAGATGGGGTTTCACCATGTTGGCCAGGCTGGTCTCAAACTCCTGACCTCAGGTGATCCACCCACCTCGGCCTCCCAAAGTGCTTGGATTACAGGCGTCAGCCACTATGCTCGGCCTATTTATTATTTTTTTTGAGACAGGGTTTCACTCTGTTGCCCAAGCTGGAGTACAGTGGTACAATCACAGCTCACGGCAGCCTCAACCTCCTGGGCTGAAGTGATCTTCCTGCCTCAGCCTCCAAGTATCTTGGACTATAGGCATGCACCACCACGCTCATATACTTTTTGCATTTTTTTGTAGAGATGGGGTTTCTCCATGTTGCCTAGGGCCAGTCTTTAACTCCTGGGCTCAAGTGATCTGCCTGCCTTGACTTCCCAAGTGCTCTAATTCATAGGTGTGAGCCACCATGCCTGCCAGAAATTATATTTTAATGATGCAGTCTCATAAAGCTCTTGGATGGATAAATCTACATCGTCATAAGTTAGATTATTAGGAAGCTTATCATAGATTGTGGAGCTGTGTCATTTTTCCTAAGTAGATCTTTAAATATCACCTAAAGTTGATCTGCAAAGTCAGGAAATAACGCATTACCTAGAGTCCAAATTTCTAGTCTCTTTGAACTAAGCTGAAGTGATCAAATGTTAATATCATTATTCAGGTCATGTTTTTATTTTATTTTATTTTTTTACTCAATGAAAGCTGAGCTGACCTGCTAATATATTACTGTTTAAGTCAAAAGCCTTACTCAGAAATTAGAATAATTCCTTTAGCCTAAGGTAAATTCCTCCAGCTATCAATCACCTTCGATTTGTAAGTCTGTTTCTTTGCAAGCTCATAAGGTTACATTTAGGATAAACAGACTACACACCGTGGCTCCTTTCGTTTATGTCTGTGTCGTGTGCCAATATGACTAGTGTCAGGATGGGGGAGGAGGGTATCTGAGTCCACAGAAGCTTGCTCTGCTGGTTTAAAATTTTGGATACACTCTGAACATGTACTACTGGCCACAAAACCATAAATTTCCTTTTATTACCACCTCTAAGTAACTGGAATAGGGTTGAAAGAGTTTCAGCTCTGTCAACTGTAGAAAAGTCAATGTTTCTGGCCTTGGTTTCCTCATTTGAAAGAAAATGGAATAACTGTAGATGAGTAATTCTCAATTGATGAGGTAGGGGACATAAATTCCCCTAAGAAGTGGGGCACACTTTTCATTATCCCCAATCCAAGAATCCACTGCTACTGGTACGAGAGTGTAGTACTCTTCAGGTCTGTCTGATCCAACATACTCCTTTAAGCTGAGGCTCTGATTTTTTTTTTTTTTTTGAGATGGAGTCTCGCTTGGTTGCCCAGGCTGGAATGCAATGGCAAGGTCTCGGCTCACTGCAACCTCTGCCTCCCAGCTTCAAGTGATTCTCCTGCCTCAGCCTCCCGAGTAGCTGGGATTAGAGGTGCCTGCCACCACGCCTGGCTAATTTTTTGTATTTTTAGTAGAGACGGGGTTTCACCATGTTGGTCAGGCTGGTCTCGAACTCCTGATCTCCTGATCTTGTGATCTGCCCCCCCCTTGGCCTCCCAAAGCACTGGGATTACAGGCTTGAGCCACCACACCCAGCTGGCTCTGATTTACAATAACCCTTAAAACCTTATTAATGCAAGGTTCTGTGAATTTTAAAAATATGAAAAATTACTGGCCTAGCATTTGATTTCTAGATGGGTGTTCAGAAATTTTCTCCAATAGAGGGGTAAAATTTTCTTCTTACAGTCTTTCACATCTGATAAGGAAAAACAGTTGTACTTACCTAGCTCACTGCTGGGTTAGCATCATTTGTTACTACTTTCTGTTCCCAAATGGCTTTTTAATGGAAACGTATCCTTATATAATGACACAGGGTTGAGTGAAAAATTAACCTACTCATATCCCATATAGGGATGTGGTCTTCATACTCCAAGAGTTGACTGAGCAAGGAAAGGCAGAACATATGCAGAACCACTGAGCTCATGTCAAATAACAGCATATATTATAAATGAACACTTGCATACTCCCCACACATGAATGTCTGTTGCATACATTTAAAAAATAACTGTGATATAAAATTATATGTCTTTTTCCACTAATAAATATGTGACATAAACATTCTCCCACATTATTACAAAGTCACTGTAAATATGTTTTAAATGGTCACCAGATATTTCTTCAAGTAGATGACATATTGTTTGTTTTATTTTCCAGGTTTCAACAGTTTTATTGGGAGGTTTTGTTTTCTGTGAAATACACTAGAGGCTGAAGAAGGGGACACATTCCCTTTACACGATAAGGGTTTCCCACCACTAAAGAAAAGGCATGAGGCGTGACATACTGGGGTTTGAATCCGCCTCCTTCTGCTTTGCTCACATTTCTTTTTTTCTCTTTCTTTTATATGTATATTTTTGAGACGAAATCTCACTGTCACCCAGGCTGGAGTGAAGTGGTGCGATCTCAGCAAAGGGCAACCTTTGCCTCCCAAGCTCAAGTGATCCTCCCACCTCAGCCTCCAAGGATGGGACCACAGATGTGCACCACCAGGCCAGGCTAATTTTTTTTTTTTTTTGTATTTTTGGCAGAGAGGGGGTTTCACCATGTTACCCAGGCTGGTCTCAAACTCCTGAGCTCAAGTGATCCGCCCACCTTGGCCTCCCAAAGTGCTGGGATTACAGGCGTAAGCCACTGTGCCTGGCCTCTTCTTTCTCAAAAAGTATCACAGAACACAAACACAAAGGCAAGAAATAAAAACAGCAAGATCAACTTCCAACAGGGCCACACCCACGCCTTGTCCCACTCCCCAGGCTGGGTCAGGCCTGGGAGGGGCTGGGGCAGCTACTTACTCTACAGTCCCCAGGCCGCACGAGAAGGCTGCAGGCTCAGAAGGGGTGGGACTAAATTAATAAATTAGAATAAATTAAGGGGGAGGAATGCAACTTTGTGCTGGGAGGGCCCCTTCTCTCTAACATGCAAGAGAGTTGTTGGGGGAAGGTAGGAGGCATCGCCAAAGGCCACTATGGTGGGGGTAAGAGCAGCAGAGGCAGAAGTCACCTTTTCTTCCATGTTCTTCCCAAACAAAGCAGAAGAATTAGGGGTAGAGGGATGTCTACAGCCATACTACCCTGAATGGGCTGGATCTCATCTGATCTGTGGTTATTTAAACATGTCAGCTTCCACATACAGATTGAGTATCCCTTATCTGAAATGCTTGGGACCAGAAGTGTTCTGCATTTTGGATTTTTTCAGATTTTGGAATATTTGCCATATGTGCATAATGAGATTATCTTGAGAATGGGATGCATGTCTAAACACAAAATTCATTTATGTTTCAAATATACCTTCTACACACAGCTTGAAAGTAATTTCATACAATAATTTAAATAATTTTCTGCATGAAACAAGGTACACCGAATCATCAGAAAGCAAAGGTGTCACTATCTCAGCCAACTAGATGGACAATCAATCTGTAGTTGCTTGGTATCCCCATCATTACTGACTCTTGAATTCATATGCAACCATTTTCTTACACTTATTCACATATAAGTACTTAATGCTTAGAAAACAGGACACACCATTGGTACAGTGAAAAAATAATGTGTTAAGTGTAACTAAGTAATACCCATATCAGTGTTAAACAACAGCAACAAACTATGGCAAGCTGAATAAATTGTGGTGTGCCTCTGTTTTGCTGCAACCCATTTCATGAGGTCAGGTGTGGAATTTTCCATTTGTGGTATCACAAGTGCTCATAAAGTTTTGAAATTTGAAGTGTTTCAAATTTTAGAGGACTTTGAATTTCAGATTTTCAGATTAGAGACGCTCAATCTGTAAAAAGCATTTTTTCTTGAAAAATCATTTAAGCTGATTCTTACAAAAAATTTCAAATAAGAAATTTAATTAGATTATGTTTCTAATAGTACCTTAGCAGTTATTCTTTCCAAAGCATCATTCAGGGATCATGTTAGTCTTTTCTCTCATGAGTTAAATAAAATTTCAAGACAGGTGATGAGAATGGTCTCAAGTTCAGGTGATGCCTATTGAGAATGCCTTAACTAAAAAGCGTCCCTGACTTCTGGTCTATATCAAATCTGTACAAAGGAGAAAAGGCTGATTCCAGCCCAGAGGTTCCCTCATTCCTTTCCTCTTTTATAGAACCCAGACTCCTGCCTGTCCTTGCTGTAGGTATTATATTTGACCCGTAGTACTCTTTACATTGCTTTGCTTTTGACCGCCCATGTTTCTGACCTCAGCTTAGCAAAATGAAATCTCACTTTCTATTTTTCGCTTCTGCTGTACTCAGATCTCCAAATCCATATTTTAGATCTTGGCAAAGAATAGCAGAAGGTATAACAGCTTTGAAGTCAGACCTGGAGTAGAACCCTGGTTCCCTCAGCAGCTAGGTGATCTCAGGCAAGTCACTTAATCCCTGTGTGTGTTTCAGATTCCTCAGGGGGTAAAGTGTGCCTAATAATATCTACCATAAAGGTATATTAAGAGTTTTAGATTGGAAAATGTACTGAGAGTGCCTAACAAAGTGCCTTGCACACAGCAAGCCTTCAATAAGTGATGGTTACTGCTATCACCATTACTACTGCTGCTCATGTTTCCTTACCCTACTTTGGAACTGGTATTCTTGGTTCTTGACTGTACCCTAAGACAACTGGTGTTGGGAGGTTCAGAACAAAAAGAACAAGTTCCTCCTTGACAAAAGAATCTATGAATTTGGGAACACCTCACTGGAGAAGGAAGACAATTACTAATCACAAAGCTTAAAAGAGAAAATCCTGAAAGAATCAACTGGGTATATAAGATAGATATATTTACTTGAATAGAAAGCAAAATAAGTCTCAGAAATACTATAGTTGACATAAGCTTATAAATACTTTTTTGGTTTCCTTATGGGTAAAAAAAAGAAAAAAGAAATCTTATTGGGATTTCAAAAAATGAAATAAAACACAGCTTTTCAGTGGCAATCTAGTTTCCATGGGGAGGTATTTTTCCAGATAGCATGAAATTCATTTTCTATCTTAAGCTGCACCTGCTATATCACTAATATTTGTATTATTAAGTCTCTGGACTTAAAGTGCTTTCAGTGTGAATTTTCCTCCTACTGTGCCCATCTGTTCTTTTCTTATGGGCCCAGAGGAAAGCAAGACTTAATAAATATTCAGTTTTCAGACTTCTTTAAAATATTTTTATATAAGCATTTACAACCTCTGAGGAAAACTATAAAACTGTTTGGCGAAACTTAGCTCACATGTGATTTCCCCTTATAACTATCCAAGTGTCTTTTTTTTATGTAAGACTAAAAAGTAACTATAAATATAAGAAGTGAAACCAAGGAATATGAATAATAACTTTAACACTAAGATATCTTATTTACTTGTATATTATTAGATAAATAATTTATGAATTAGACAATGTTAAGGTGGGGGAAGGCACCAAGGCCACTGCCTACTCCTTGCTGCTCCTAATCAAGGTCAGCTGTGACCACTGGGTACATATCACCCAATGATGCTCTTCCTCCATTCAAGCAGGTTGGGGACAGGCTGACCTCACTTTTCATGACTTGCTTTCCCTGTCATGATGTAAAGTTGGCTGGATTCAAATGATCCATATCTAAGCTCTCTTAGGGTAGTGTCAGTATTTAACTAAACAATCATGGATTTTCCTTTAAAAACCACAGTTCAAATGCGAGGTTAAACCAGCAAAGAAATGGATAGTTGCTATATTAAAAACATCATAAGCTACATGGATAAATTCAAGATATATGCAAATATTCTTAGACGCAACATGGCTATTTATGAAACTTTTTGGCAGGCAGGGTTCTAGAGGAAGGTGCTACTTACTAGCAGGCTTATAGCAGACAAAAACAGAAAAACAAGAAAAAACAAAACTACCTCAGCAGCTGCAAGACTGATGCATACTCCTCTGAATCCCATATGTTCTTTTCTAAACATGTACAGTACAACTCTCTGATCTGTAAGTGAACAACACATTTGTGAGGAACCAAAAGTGTATACACACTACTAGTTTGACAAAATCATTTCTGGTCAACACAAAAAAAATTAATGTTATTAAAAGTCATTTTCTTTAGATTATAATAGACTTGGCATATATCTCATGGATCAGGCTTTACAAGAATGCAATTTATGGCTGGGCGCGGTGGCTCACGCCTGTAATCCCAGCACTTTCGGAGGCCGAGGCGGGCGGATCATGAGGTCAGGCGATTGAGACCATCCTGGCTAACACGGTGAAACCCCGTCTCTACTAAAAATACAAAAAATTAGCCGGGCGTCTGTAGTCCCAGCTACTTGGGAGACTGAGGCAGGAGAATGGTGTGAACCCGGGAGGCGGAGCTTGCAGTGAGCCGAGATTGTGCCACTGCACTCCAACCTGGGTGACAGAGCGAGACTCTGTCTCAAAAAAAAAAAAAAAAAAAAAGCAATTTACATAAAAGTAAAATGAGACTATACTGAGATTGGTTGATATCAGTGGTCATTTTAAAATAAGAAACTGATAAAGGAAAAATGAGAAAAAGAGGCTCATTTAAGGCTCAATGGCAAAAATCACTTCATGAACAAATCATTCTTTTTTTTTAGACGGAGTCTCACTCTGTCATCCAGGCTGGAGTGCAGTGATCTCAGCTCAATGCAACCTCCACCTCCCAGGCTCAAGCCATCCTCCTGCCTCAGCCTCCCTCATAGCTGGGACTACAGGAGTGTGCCACCACGCTGGGCTAATTTTTGTATTTTTAGTAGAGACAAGGTTTCACCATGTTGGCCAGGCCGTTCTCGAATTGCTGACCTCAGGCGAACCACCTGCCTTGGCTTCCCAAAGTGCTGGGATTACAGGCGTGAGTCACTGCACCCAGCCAACAAGTCATTCTTACATACTGGTATTTGTTCTCCAAAGCTTTGAGCTAAGATGATTTAGGAATATAGAATTCCTCTGATAAAATCTACTCTACAGATGGTTGATAAGTTTATGGAATAACATAAAGGCCAGCTGAGCATAATTTTTCAAGCAGCAGAAGTACTGCTTCTCTTTTTATTCTGGGTGTAGTGCAAGGTTAACCATCAAGCATTCTCAAACAGATTCCTTCTTCCATTAAGGGAAGAGAAACAGCTCTCTCAGCATAGGTGACATGGAAGTGTTAAAGAAGGAAAGTTCAAATGCCTTAGTACAAAAACATTGTAGGGGAAGCAACATCACCGGGATTCATATGGCTGTTTCTAGCTGTGGCCATCTGAACAAAAAAACAATTTCAATTACCAGTAATGTGTACGGCTGGAATGGATTTAGATTGTGTTCTAATTGTAAGGATTGGCTTCATTTCACATTCTGATGCCTGAATGCTACAAAAACCAAAGCAAGAAAATACTAACATTCCTACTTCATGGATTCCAAATGAGGAGGCTTGGATTACCTGTCGACCTAGTGGATACTTGGGAAGAGAAGAGGTGAACTTATGAAGACATCTCAAAACCAGGAAGTAATTCATATGATAAATATGCAGGTTTTCTAGTAATAATTGTGTTTCCTCCTAAAAATCACAGAATATATTATTAATATATAAGTCAGCTAATAAAAGAGCATAATAATACAATCTACTTCATGGCTATATAAAATTTCTGGAAAACTGACAAGAAGATTCAAAACTACAAATTAATTCATGAAAATTTGAAATACATATAAAATCCAGAATACAGGCTGAGCATTTCTGATTTAGTATCAAGTCTGGTGATACTTTACACATGCCAGAATTGATACTGTATTTTAATCTCCTGATAGCTCTAGCATTCCCACAATACTTTGGCCCCCAAAATTACAAGTATGCAAGAAAGCACCTTACGGGATGCTTGCCTGTGCCCATCACCTGGTGTGTGCCACAGCAAGGGAAGGTGCTTTATCCTCCACCTTGCTAGCATCAGAAGAGTGAGATCACCAGACAGAATGGTACCAACCTAATGAACTTGCTAAAGTTCCGCTTCTGTTGTATACTTTTCCTAAAGTACTGCTCAAGTGTGTTAGTGTGTTTGAAGGGGAAAATGAAAAGACTATGGCAGAAACACAAGTGATTCTAAAGAGTCCCTGCCTCTTGCTGAGATCTCCAATACTGGTTTTATTTGCTTCACCAATTAAGAAAAAAAAAAAAAGAATAAATAAATAAATAAATCTGAAGCCAACAAGCTTTATAATTTAGAATCTAGCAAGAATGATGACATGAGGGATAGTGTCTTAAGAAATCTATGCAGGTGTAGTGGCTCACGCCTGTAATCCCAGCACTTTGGAAGGCTGAGGCAGGAGGATAGCTTGAGCTTAGAAGTTTAAGACCTGGGTGAGCAACATAGTGAGACCCCATTTGTATAAAAATAAAAAACCCACAACCGAAAACTAGCCCTACTTGCCATATTAGGGATTTAGATACAGAAAAAAAAAGAAACCTATGGATGATTAATCTCACAAACCAGTTTCAAAAGGTTTTGTTGAGGGGAGAGAGATGTTTTCTAGAGCCTCCTGAAATAGTTTAGAAATGATTTTAAAACATTATATCCTATCATGTAATTTTCAGGCCTCAATTCCTTTTATAACCACTTACTCTGTAACATTTTCTTAAGAGGATTATCATCTGTGCCATGGTCTTCAATATTTTTCTCCTTTAAGAAGTCAAATAAAGGCTTTGCTGGGCTGTGTCTTTATTTCAGTAGTATCTTGCAGATACCCATTATTTTTAGTGGTCAACCATATAGAAAATAATTCAGATATCAATAAATTCAAGCAAATCTAACCTCTATAAAGCAATAAATATGATATATCTTCCTAAACACCAACTCACTTAGGAAATCAATTCCTTGGTCAACGATCTACGGGTCATTACCTGAAAGCACAGGGCAGATTAAAGAAAAGTTTTTAGCACCTAAATGTTTTCCCTCCCATTATTTGAATTGACTGGTAATTTCAAAATCTATGTCTCCTATCATAACAAAATCTAAATCTCCTATCATAACAAAAGTAGCCATAATCAAAAATTGTTCTAACCACCATTGGGAGGGTATACTTTAGTTCTAAACTTTAGCTTAGTTCTTTAGTTTTTTACTGTGAGCCATAACATACAGATGGCATAAAGACACTAATTACCTTGATGCGTGCTTAAATAGCTTTTAAACGGGGGGAATATTTTGAAGAAAATGAACTCTATTACTGAATAATCACACTGCATGCTACTTGTGCTACCTATTTTCTTTTGCCTTGTGGAATAGCTATGTGTACAAGTATCTGGGTGATGCAGCAGAAGTGAGTATCTTCATTCCATTTACTTGGATAAGGAGAGAAAAGAAATACTTTACCCACTATAGGGCAATACTGCATACTCAAGGAACATACTCGCCCTGGACTAAGTGTTCGATAAGGGATATAAACATGTTTTTCTCCTAGGTGGTCTCAGTTCCTTCATACTTTTCACTGTGTGGTGCATCCCTGTGCTGAGTAGAGTTCTAGTGTTTAAAAAATGTTTTGTTTTGCTTTAATCATTATTTTATTTTAAGACAAAAATAAAAATTTTAAGATGAAGTCTCACTCTCTGCTCACTGCAACCTCCACCTCCCAGGTTCAAGCGATTCTCCTGCCTCAGCCTCCTGAGTAGCTGGGATTACAGGTGCCTGCCACCATGCCCAGTTAACATTTTGTATTTTTAGTAGAGATGGGGTTTCACCATGTTGGCCAGGCTGGTCTTGATCTCCTGACCTCAAGTGATCCACCCACCTCAGCCTCCCAAAGTGCTGGGATTACAGGTGTGAGCCACCGTGACTGGCCTAAAAAATGTTTTGTATTGTATTGTTTTGTTTTGTTCCATACAACATGGCAGACTATATCATCTGGTGCTCAACTGAGGAAATGATGGTTGGTTCCAACAATGGGGAAAAAGACTGGCTATGATGGACTTAACGAATGAGAGAAGGTTTGCTGTACCTTTCTAAGGGATTTTTCAAGAGTAATTTTGACCATCCCAGATCTTCACCTTATGTGCTGACTTTAGAACCTAATCTCCACATAATAAAGATTTCATTGTTATTTATATGTGTTTTTTTTTTTTTTTTTTTTTTTTTGTTTGAGACGGAGTCTGGCTCTGTAGCCCAGGCTGGAGTGCAGTGGCGTGATCTCAGCTCACTGCTACCTCCGCCTCCCAGGCTCAAGCGGTTCTCCTGCCTCAGCCTCCTGAGTAGCTGGAATTACAGGTGCCTGCCACAATGCCCAGCTAATTTTTTGTATTTTTAGCAGAGACGGGGTTTCACTGTGTTGGCCAGGCTGGTCTCAAACTTCTGACCTCAAGTGATCTGCCCACCTTGGCCTCCCAAAGTGCTGGGATTAGACACTGCGTGAGACACTACACTCGGCCTTAAAACAATAATTCTTAATGTACTTATGGACACTATTTTACAAACTCAAACCTGTAAAAGGTTTTGATATATGAGAAAATTTTCGGGCCGGGCAGGGTGGCTCACGCCTGTAATCCCAGCACTTTGGGAGGTCAAGGCAGGTGGATCACCTGGGGTCAGAGTTCAAGACCAGCCTAGCCAACCTGGCAAAACCCCCTCTCTACTAAAAATACAAAAATTAGCTGGGTGTGGTGGCGGGCACCTGTAATCCCAGCTACTTGGGAGGCTGAGGCAGGAGAATCACTTGAACCTGGGAGGTGGAGGTTGCAGTGAGCCAAGATCACGCCGTTGCACTCCAGCCTGGGTGACAGAGTGAGACTCCATCTCAAAAAAAAATTTTCCATGTAATACATTACAGCAGCATCATACCATGTACATGTGAAAATAAAGCCTGTTAAAATATTAACCTGACTTTCCATTCATTAAATTTTCCTTCAGGCATTTTTTCTGCACACTAGTCATAGCTGTCACCATTTTGTTTCATAATTGTGTTTAGAATGATTCTTTTCTACAGAGATACACTTTGTCTAGGAATATGCATTATTTACTAAAGAGATATGCTTTCTCTGTTCTTTAAGCATGAAGACTTCTTAGTCTTTACTGATTTTTGACAAAGGAACAGAAATATTTCTCTGCTATAAGAAAAACAGGCATGGCATAGTGGCTCACGCCAATAATCCCAGCACTTTGGGAGGCCATAGCGGAAGGATCACTTGAGCCCAGGGGTTCAAGACCAGCTTGATAGTGAGCAACATAGTGAGAGACCCTGTCTCTATAAAAAAAAAAAAAAAAAAAAAAAAATTTAAATTAGCTGGGCATGGTAGCATGTGCCTGTAGTCCCAGATACTCAAGAGGCTGAGGTGGGAAGACTGCTTGAGCCCAGAAGGTCAAGGCTGCAGCAAGCTATGATTGCACCACTGTACTCCAGCCTGGGTGACAGAGCGAAACTGTCTCAAAAAGAAAAAAAAAAAGCAAAGCAATACATAGCAGCCTCCTTGCTCTTCTTCAAATATGGCAGACATGCTCCAACCTCAGGTCCTTTCTACGTCCTTAGAATTCCCTTCCTCCGGATTCTTGAGTGGCAAGCTCTGTGACTTCCTTTAGGTCTTTACTTAAAATTTACCTTCTCAGTCAGGTCCTTATCTAAAATTTTGACTCCACTTCCCATGCACATGGAACTTCATATCCTTCTTCTCTGCTTCATCGTTTTTACCTCAGCACTTATCACTAACAGATATTTTACTTATTTATCTTATTTATTGTCTGTCTCCCTGATACAATGAAAACGGTAGAAGTTTTGGCTGTTTGATTCACTCCTGTATTCTCAAAACCTAGATTAACACCTGGCACATAACAGGCATTAGAAAAATATTGGTTGAATGAAGAGTACATTAATGAATGAAGACTGAACACTCAGTCTCTCTTTTATTTATTTTTAATTTTTGAGACAGGATCTTGCTCTAGCAACCAGGCTGGAATGCAGTGGTGCAATCTCAGCTCACTGCAGCCTTGACCTCCCAGGGTCAAGTGATCCTCTTGTCTCAGCCTTCCAAGTAGCTGGGACTATATATAGGTGCACACCACCACACCTGGCTAATTTTTGTAGAGATGGGGTCTCATTATGTTGCTCAGGCTGATCTGCTTGCCTCGGCCTCCCGAAGTGCTGGGATTACAGGTGTGAGCCACTGTGCCCAGCCTCAGTCTCTCTTTTAAGTAAGAGCAACCATATTTTGTCTTGCTGGATGTGGTCTAGATTTCCTGATTTTTCAAAAGTCTGAATTTGTAACGTAAAATTTCTCAATATGTAAATATTGGTTCTAACATATTTTTAAAAATGTATGTTTAAAAAACACATTTACATTAGACTGTGGGTTGCCTCTTAATGTGCAATATACCCTCTTAAATCAGTCATCTCCAACCTCATCAATCCTGTCTGTTATTCATACAAAAATCATTCACTGATAGCATGTCTTTTGCAGCAACATGGATGGAGCAGGAGGCCAGTATCCTAAGTGAAAGAACTCAGAAACAGAAAATCAAATACCGCATGTTCTCACTTATACGTGAGAGCTAAATAATAGGTACCCATGTATATACAGAGGAAAATAACAGACACTGTGGACTCCAAAAGGGGTAGGGTTGGGAGGGGCGAGGGCAGAGAAATTATTTATTAGGTACAATGTTCACTATTCAGGTGATGGGCACACTAGAAGCCAAAAACTCACCATCATCCAATATGTAACAAACCTGCACCTGTAACCCCCTGAATCTATTTTTTAAAAATCATATATCATTGTTTACTTATATGACAGAGCCCCTATTGTTATTGAGCTAGCTGCTTTCTCTGGAGGAGAAGTCAATATATATGTAAAACTTAAATAGGTAAAGAAAAAAACGCTAGGCAGAATTACATTTGCCATGCATTTATCTCTCTTCTACTTCCATAGTACTTACCACTTTTGTCTCCAGAATTGTATGTATAGGGGTGAACAGTGACCTCAGATTATAAAATAAAGTATGTAAAAATGACTATAAACTTCTGTAATTTCTTTTCAATCAATTCACTGATCATTAAAAACTAGTAAAACAGACTGTTGAATTTTAGGATTAAGAGATATCAGCTGTCTAAGAACACAGCATTTTCTCATTTATCATCTTGTTATAACTAAGCCTTATTTTTCTCATTAGAGAAAAATGCTGGCTGGCAGTGTTTTCCAGACTTAGCATATTACTGCTATCTAATAAGAATGCCAAACCACAGCTTTCTCCTAGCACTTATGTGGCAAGAGTGCTAGTCTTCTCATCTGTCTCTGCCTTTTGTTCTCCATATTCCTACCTCAGCAGTATAGATCAAGAGAAGCACTTGACAAAGAGTTTGAATTTAAATGATTAATTCCTGACACACTAGGCTAATGCCTAGCTCATTTGATCACATTTGATAGACTGCGATTGTTTTCCTTTTTCCTTTACCTTTCCATTTATTATTTTTTCTAAGAAATTTTCTTCCCCCTGTCTGCCCTGTAGGTCTGATAAAAGAAACAGAAAGAGGTGGGGTCAAAGGTGAAAGGCAGGTCTCCATCAAACTCATGAACTGATTTTGTGCCTTTTGTTCATGAGACACCATGATAAGCATACTAAACGGTGAAAAGAAGTCCTTACTCTACCACGAACTTGCTCTGTGACACGAGATATTTCACTTCCTTTCTCTTGGCTGCAGTTCTTCATTTGTGAAATGAGGGTGCTAAAGGAGTTCAAGGTTTATTTCTCACTCTAAAAGGATTTAAAATCTAGTTGGGAAAATAGGTATAAAGACGCGAAACATTAACAAGAATAATAAAACTTCAACTGTCACCTGCAAGGGAATGAATCTAAGCTTTCTACATAGTATGAAGATTTTTAGTTTTCATCAGCTCTACCAGGTCTTCTGATGTCCCTCCTTAGGAAATTCCTAGCAAATCACCTACAAATGTACATTGTTTGGTCAGGTAAAGTTTTAAATTTTATTTTAAGTTCTGGGATACATGTGCAGGACGTGCAGGTTTCTTACTTAGGTAAATGTGTGCCATGGTGGTTTGCTGCACCTATCAACCCATAATCTAGGTATTAAGCCTCGCATGCATTAGCTGTTTATCCTGATGCTCTCCCTCCCACCTGTGTTCCCATTGTTCAGCTCCCACTCACAAATGAGAACATGTGGTGCTTGGTTTTCTGTTCCTGTGTTAGTTTTAGTCAGCTAAATTTTTACATTTGAAATTACACTTTTTAAAAAACCCATTACTGAGTTCATTAAATTCAAAGCTGACATATAGTTTTGAAGCAGTGGACCCATAATTTTGAGGGAGTTAAAGGTTTTTGTTAACATCTTGATTCTAGTCAGAGGATAACTGAGATCAATCACTTGTTTAGGTAGGAACTTAATAGATTAGTCCTAGCTTAAGAAAATGAGGTGATGGGGGAAACAATAACAAATGCTTCCTCCTAGGGAGGCAGTCTAACTTAGTAGTTCTTAAAGTGTGGTTTCCAGTTATACAGACTGTAAATTTCTCTGGAATATTCTGTGAGGTCTATCTCTTAGACACTTGAATATAGAAAATGGGCACAAAATGATAAACTCTAATGGTAGGCATGTCTATACAACTATATAACATAAGAGTATTATAAATATTACATATAGATTGTCTATTATAATACATAAAAATGTATAAACATCTTTACATACATTGAAATGTGTTCATATTGGCTAGGTGTGGTGGCTCACGTCTGTAATCCCAGCACTTTGGGAGGCCTAGGCGGGCAGATCACTTGAGGTCAGGAGTTCAAGACCAGCCTGGCCAACACGGTGAAACCCCATCTCTACTAAAAATACAAAAATTAGCTGGGTGTGGTGACCCATGCCTCTAATCCCAGCTACTGGGGAGGCTGAGGCAGGAGAATGGCTTGAACCCAGGAGGTGAAGGTTGCAGTGAGCTGAGATCGTGCCACTACACTCTAGCCTGGGCGACAGAGCGAGACCCCCTCAAAAAAAAAAAAAAAAAAAAAAAAAAAAGCTGGGCGCGGTGGCTCACACCTGTAATCCCAGCACTTTGTGGGGCCAAGGCGGGTGGATTACCTGAAGTCAGGAGTTTCAGACCAGCCTGGCCAACATGGTGAAACCCCGTCTCTACTAAAAATACAAAAAATTAGCCGGGTGTGGTAGTAGGCACCTGTAGCCCCAGCCACTTGGGAGGCTGAGGCAGGAGAACTGCTTGAACCTGGGAGGTGGAGGTTGCAGTGAGCCGAGATCACACCATTACACTCCACCCTGGGCAACAAGAATGAAACTCCACCTCAAAAAAAATAAAATAAAATAAAAATAAATAAATAAATAAAATGTGTTCATATTGATCTTAATTTTTATGAGTGAAAAATATATAACAATAGTTATTATTTTCATTTATAAAAGCTTTATCGTTATATTTGTTTTCAAATCACTTTTATTTGAACAAATTTTGATTATCACTAACCTTATGAAAAAATCATACTAGGAATTATTATCCTACTTTTTTTTTTTTTTTTTTTTGGAGACACAGTCATGCTGTGTTGCCCAGGCTGGAGTGCAGTGGCACTATCTCAGCTCACTATAACCTCTGCCTCCCTAGTTCAAGGGATTCTAGTGTCTCAGCCTCCCAAGTAGCTGGGTTAACAAGCACACACCACCACATTTGGATAATTTTTTGTATTTTTAGTAGAGAAGGGGTTTTGCTATGCTGTCCAGGCTGGGTCTCAAACTCCTGGCCTCAAGTCATCTGCCTGCCTCAGCCTCCCAAAGTGCTGAGATTACAGGCATGGGCCACCACACCCAGCCTATTCTCCTACTTTCTATATAAGAAAATTGAGGCTTAAATAGCTCCCATTCACAATTACTACAAAGAGAATAAAATATCTAGGAATACAACTTACAAGGGATGTGAAGGACCTCTTCAAGGAGAATTACAAACCACTGCTCAGTGAAATAAAAGAGGACACAAACAAATGGAAGAACATTCCATGCTCATGGATAGGAAGAATCAATATCATGAAAATGGCCATACTGCTCAAGGTAATTTATAGATTCAATGCCAACCCCATCAAGCTACCAATGACTTTCTTCACAGAATTGGAAAAAACTACTTTAAAGTTCACATGGAACCAAAAAAGAGCCCACATTGCCAGGACAATCCTAAGCAAAAAGAACAAAGCTGGAGGCATCACCCTACCTGACTTCAAACTATACCACAAGGCTACAGTAACCAAAACAGCATGGTACTGGTACCAAAACAGAGATATGGACCAATGGAACAGAACAGAGGCCTCAGAAATAACACCACACATCTACAACCATCTGATCTTTGACAAACCTGACAAAAACAAGCAATGGAGAAAGGATTCCCTATTTAATAAATGGTGCCGGGAAAACTGGCTAGCCATATGTAGAAAGCTGAAACTAGATCCCTTCCTTAACCTTATAAAAAATTAATTCAAGATGGATTAAATACTTAAATGAAAGACCTAAAACCATAAAAACCCTAGAAGAAAATCTAGGCAATACCAAGACTAGGCATGGGCAAAGACTTCATGACTGAAATACCGAAAGCAATGGCAACAAAAGCCAAAATTGACAAATGGGATCTAATTAAACTAAAGAGCTTCTGCACTGCAAAATAAACTGTCATCAGAGTGAACAGGCAACCTACAGAATGGGAGAAAATTTTTGCAATCTACCCATCTGACAAAGGGCTAATATCCAGAATCTACAAAGAAGTTAAACAAATGTACAAGAAAAAAATAACCCCATCAAAAAGTGGGCAAAGGATATGAACAGACACTTCTCAAAAGAAGACATTTACGCAGCCAACAGACATATGAAAAAATGCTCACCATCACTGGTTATCAGAGAAATGCAAATCAAAACCACAATGAGATACCATCTCACACCAGTCAGAATGGTGGTCATTAAAAAGTCAGGGAACAACAGATACTGGAGACAATGTGGAGAAATAGGAACACTTTTACACTGTTGGTAGGAGTGTAAATTAGTTCAACCATTGTGGAAGACAGCGTGGTGATTCCTCAAGGATCTAGAACAAGAAATACCATTTGACCCAGCAATCCCACTACTGGGTATATACCCAAAAGATTATAAATCATACGACTACAAAGACACATGCACACGTATGTTTATTGCGGCACTATTCACAATAGCAAAGACTTGGAACAAACCCAAATGTCCATCAATGATACACTGGATTAAGAAAATGTGGCACATATACACCATGGAATACTATGCAGCCATAAAAAAGGATGAGTTCATGTCCTTTGCAGGGACATGGATGAAGCTGGAAACCATCATTCTCAGCAAACTATCACAAGGACAGAAAACCAAACACCACATGTTCTCACTCACAAGTGAGAGTTGAACAATGAGAACACATGGACACAGGGTGGGGAATATCACACACCAGGGCCTGTTGGTGGGTGGGGGTGCTGGGGGAAGGATAGCATTAGGAGATATACCTAATGTAAATGACGAGTTGATGGGTGCAGCAAACCAACATGGCACACATATACCCATGTAACAAACCTGCACATTGTGCATATGTACCCTAGAACCTAAAGTATAATAAAAAAAAAAAAGAAAGAAAATTGAGGCTTAAATAAGGCAAGTGATTTTCTTAAATATACATAGCTAATGAGTAACTGCAGTTCAAACACAAAATTTCCTATATTTTGTAGTACCACATTATTGTCATGTATTTTTACAAAACTATAAAAAGAGAAGCATTATTATGAGAATATTCAAAGATACTTTTACTCTAAACTAAAAAATCAATAGACACATTCTTTTGTTTTGTTTTGTTTTTGTTTTTTGAAACAGTCTTGCTCTGTTGCCCAGGCTAGGGCATGATCTTGGCTCACTGCAACCTCCACCTCCCAGGTTCAAGTGATTCTCCTGCCTCAGCCTCTGGAGTAGCTCAGATTACAGGCGTGCACCACTATGCCCGGCTAATTTTTGTATTTTTAGTAGAGACGGGGTTTCACCATATTGGCCAGGCTGGTCTTGAACTCCTGACTTCAAGTGATCCGTCCACCTCAGATTCCCAAAATGCTGGGATAACAGGAGTGAGCCACAGTGTCTGGCCTAAAACATTCATTTTTTCTTAGACATTTTCTGTCTTTTGATTTCAGCAGGTAGCCTGCAGGTAACTTTTTCAGGGAAAGGGTACAAATCTCTGTGCTTTTTCATATTTCTCACTGTGTAAGTCTCTAGAAAACATGCACTTAAATGACAAAGTATGTAATTTGAAAATGAATACACCAAAGATCATAACAAGCAAAACTGACAGTGCAACAAGAACAAGGATAGCATAAATAAATGCTAAGAAAATATGTAAAAAGTCACTGAAAAACAGACATAAATGCCAGGCTCTTTTTTTTTTTTTTTTTTTTTTTTTTAAAGATAGAGTCTTGCTCTGTCACCCAGGCTGGAGTGCAGTGGTGCAATCTCGGCTCACCACAGCCTCCGCCTCCCAGGTTCCAGCGATTCTCCTGCCTCAGCCTCCTGAGTAGCTGGGACTACAGGCATGCGCCACCACGCCCAGCTAATTTTTGTATTTTTAGTAGAGATGGGGTTTCACTGTGTTGGCCAGACTGGTCTTGAACTCCTGACCTCAAGTGATCCACCCACCCGGACCTCACAGAGTGCAGGGATGATAGGCACGAGCCACCCGGGCCTCACAGAGTGCTGGATGATTGCCTGACATTGGTCAGGCAATTTCTATAATACACTAGCCTAGACATTCTCTCCCTCTGTCATCCCAATGGTTAAAGGTACTCTTAAAAAATCTATTCCTGGCTTCTGAAATACACTCTGACAGAAAGTTCTAGCAGGAAATGGACTTGGCAACCAGCTGACTCAGCAGAGAGCTAATCTAGCTAATCTTCAAAGACTCAGTAAACATGCACACATTCTTTCTCACTAGTTCTTAAATTTCTTTCCAGCAAAACAACCTTCATGGAGGTCTGAGAACCTCCTATACTACTCTGAAGGCATTACAGAGATTACTAAAATGATTATTGAGCCCAATCTAGAAGTGACTTTATATTACGGCCCAGTGTGGATTCTACATTAGAAGTAATGTTTAATAAAAGCCATTCTGAATATTTTTTGAGCATTTATAATGGGCATAAATTACCAATGGAGGTAAACACATGCCCTCTAGAATGTAACATTTTTTAAAACACATTTTTAATTTTTTAAATTGATATATAATTGTACATGTATAAGATCTAACATTCTCTTGTTCAAAATCTGAAAATCGTATGTATTACCAAAACTCATCTTTAGCACTATGGCTTACCTTCAATCTCATCTCACTATTATTACAATATTCTAACAACTTTTTCCTAAAAAAGGCATGAGGAGTATGAAAATAAATGTGACATTATGTGTTTCTAAATGCTCATCAGTAAGAGACATGTTCTTAAAAAAGGTACATTAATTCAATAGACTACTATGTCGCTCTTCAGTACTAATATGGAATGATTTCCAAGATTAAGTACAAAATGAAACAAGGTGCAAAATATTGTAAGAAGGCAGCAACTGCCAAAATATAATATAATTACTTGTATGTATGGAGACTCTATCTAGAATGAAATATAAGAAACTAGTAACACTGGCTGTATCCAGGGAAGGGACATGGGTAGTTGGAAGACAGAGGTGAAAGGAAGCCTTTCACTGTATATTATATACTATAATATATATAGTATACTATATCCATTTTGAATTATATACTATATCCAAGTATCATTTATTCAAGAAAGAAAAAAGCCCTCCTTCTTTTGATATTCCCTATGTTGTACAGCTCACTGATAATTTTCTAAGCTCATTACTTCTTTCCTAGCGTTATATTATCAATATATAATGATATTTCTTCAAATCAAATCAACACCCACTTAGCAGCAGACGCCTAAGCTGCCTGGCTTCTAAATGCTTTTATTTATCACAGCCTTTAAAAAGAACATTACAATGAAATTGCTGGCAGATTACAAAACTGCTAGGTGGAAAAAGATTCACATAGCAGATCTCTATAGATCTAAAGGTGCTTTCAGAATAGGCCACAAGAGAAACTTGGTGTTTAATATTTTTTCTTGATTAAAAAAAGCCTCATCTTTTAGAGCTAAGGTTTTATGTCATCTTTAAAACTCACATTCCTAGGTGACTATCAAGACCCAATACTTCACTGTATAAATATTAAGATGCACAATTATGTTGTATTAACTCAATAAATGTTACGTGCATATTCTTCTTTATAAAAGGAAAAAGAGAATGAAACTGAAACACATTCACATTCCTACCTTCAAACATCTCTCATTGGTCAAGAGCGCAACTTGCTTTTCTGAAGCTTGCTTTTCCACGTGCCTAGAATTTTTACCATTCCATACACAAAAAGAGAAAATTAAACATTCAACATATTTAAATAGCATATTGGGAAAAAGAACTACCTAGATTGGTAGCCACATTTTTTTCATTTCTTCACAAAAATAAATTCAGTATGACATTTATGGTTTAATGGTAATTTTAAACTCCTTAAATCAGCTGGACTTCATAGTCTATAGATATAAACATTAAAAAAGGCCAGAAACCCCAGGAATAGGAAATGTTATTTCTAAAAAGTAACTCTGGAAAACTTGCAAATTATGTCCCTTTGTAAAAATACTTAAATTTTCAAATCCAACAAGGAAATCCCACAATTAAAAACAGAATAGGTTACTATTCCTTTCCCTACTTCAGAAATAACTGGATCTGAGATCTCTTATTTAGTACCAAATTCTAGTATAGTATGTGTTAAATATGTACTTCTCTTTTTACCTCCTAAAAGATGGTAGACGTCGGATGTTTTCACATTGATTATTTGATAAAAAATTTATTCTTCTTTTGGCTTCTGGAAGATTACAGCACAGGACACTTAAGGGCTGGGAATAGAAATGCTCTAACAGAGAAAGCTGAAAGACATGTGAAGATTAAACATATTTGTTATATTTTGGCAGTAAATCTATTGTGCTACATCTGCTCAATTTTAAGGATTTTTTTAAAGAGCCAAAGTATTTATGGCACTAATATATTTAATAATGTCACAATAATACTGCAAACAACATAAAAATGGCTATATAACTCTCATATTTTAAGGTTCCAATTCTGTGAAGAAGGTCAGAAAATGGTAATCTTTGCAATACAAACTAAGATAAACTAATGTAAATGGATAGAATAGCTATCTGCAAAAGCAACACATAATAATTATAAATGTGGTGTGGACCAAACTGAGGTTTAACGAAAGGGTCTAATAGATACCCCAAAACTCATAAGAAAATGCCAATCCAAAATCAGTGTAAAAACTGGTCTGTTACAAAAAATAATGCTTCAATGGTAGGAGCTGTGCCTATGGATTAAAGTGAATGATGAAAATTTATCTTTTCAAATTAATTTTTTTCCCATGGAGGAAAACATGGTGTACTATCTGGTATATACAAGCATTCTAATAATAGAATGCTGTGGGTTCTATGGTAGAAGGGAAGACAAATTTCCAGATTCTAACATTCGGTTTGCTTAGAATCAATATAATGAACATTTGGATAATCTTGTATACATTTGGATAGTCTTGAGTTTTATACCTAGAAACTGGTATAACTCGCAAGACTATGCAAATGTTCATTATGTTGATTCTAAGCAAACTTTGCTTGACCAGTTTGGTATTTTCAGGTACCTTGATACTGGTCACTCCTCATGACAAATTAATAAATTAGCATGTTAGGTTACATATCCATCTTAAGGTATTTGTTTGGGATGAATCAATAATCTTGGGCTTGATCCTTCCTGGGGGAACTGATAATGAATTTCTGAGTTCATAATGCTGACAACAAGATACCCAAGGCTAGAGGAAATCTTCTAAAATAGTCCATTCTCTAAGGCTGTAAGGCAAAGGGCCTGCCTAACTTAGAAACAAGTACAAAATAGAAAGCAACTGTTTGTGCCAGGTGCTGAATTACTTTTGCACATATTAACATAATTTTGTTTCTTATCTTTTCCAATTACGTCAAAGTGATAATGCTCATCCCAACGTTAACAATATTTTTTAGACACGAGAAAAATAAAAACTAAACAGGCTAAGGGGCTTGCTGCGGAAGAGGAATGGGAGGAAGCCACAGAAGTTACAGTAGAGCTACAAACAGGATATGAACCTATTATCACTTAACTATTTTGTTCAAGTGTGTTTTCAATATTTGGGTCAATCAACAAGTTGGTTAACATATCCACCTAATGAAGGGAAGGCTAAAACACACAGAATGATAATATGTCCTGCTGTACATCCTACGGAAATCAGGAATTACATAGTCCTAGTTACTCAGGAAACTAAGATGGAAGATTGCTTGAGCTCAGGAGTTTGAGACCAGCCTGGGCAACAGAGTGAGACTCTGTCTCAGGTAGAAATCAGGACTTACCAATATTTTCCACTGAGGACTAGGAAAACTGGGGAAATGAGGTCTAAAGATGCTGTCACTTGTCAGTGGTGTGACCTTGGCCAAGCCACTTAACTTAAATCTTAATTTCTTCATGTGCAAAACTGAGGATAATACACATGAATAAAACCATGTAGGCCAGGCAAGGTGGCTCACGCCTATAATATCAGTACTTTGGGAGGCCAAGGTGGGTGGATCACTGGAGGTCAGAAGTTCGAGACCAGCCTGGCCAACATGGTGAAACCCCATCTCTACTAAAAATACAAAATTAGCCAGGCGTGGTGGCACATGCCTATAATCCCAGCTACTCAGGAGGCTGAGGCAGGAGAAGCACTTGAAATCGGGAGACGGAGGTTGCAGTGAGCTCAGATTATGCCACTGCACTCCAGCCTGGGTGACAGAGCGAAACTCCATCTCAAAAAGAAACAAAAACAAAAAAACCATGTAAATAGTTTAGTAAAGTGTCAAGCATAAAGGAAGTGCTTAATAAATTATCAGGAAACCATAAAATCATCTAATCTGATTGCCTTATTTTACGAATGAGAAAACTATGACCCTGAGAGATTAAGTAACTTGGTTAATGTCCTTTACTTTCTGTCTCAAGGTATTTAGAGTACAGTTTCTATTTCCTGAATCTCTTTTTCCCTTGGCTTCAGTGGTACTCCACTTTCTATTGGTTCTCCTTGTTTTTAGTCTCCTTTTCTACTGCTCAGTTTTACAGGTCAGTTTGTCTTAAGGTGCTGCCCTTAGCCCTTCCTTACTCCCTCTAGCTGACATTTCATCCTCATAACATGACTTTAACTGCCATCTTTTAAGGATAAGTCCTAAATATCTATTTCCAGTCAAAATCTTTCTTCTGAGCACAAAATCTTTATATCTAACACACCTCTAAATTAACCATATACAAAAAGAAACTCATCTTTTTCTCACAACAACCTTGCTCTTTGCTATGTATTAACATGCACAGTTAACAAACGGTACTAACCTCCAATCTGCCAAGCTAGAGCCTGTGTCATCTTACGCCTCTCTTAAACAACCTTTCAGCTTTAAGTCAGGTAAGAAAAAACAAAACAAAACAACAGAACATCCTATCACCTACTCAGTCACCAGGTTTTTTGATTTGATCTCATCCTCAAATTTGTTTCCTCCTCTCTAGTTCCACTACCATTACCTTAGTTTATTTAAGTCCTTGTCATGTCCTGTCTAGATTACTGCAATAGCATTCTAACAGATCTCTCTTCCCCTACTGTTGCTTTTGCCTGAAATTCTGACCTGGCTAGCTCCTATTTCTTAGGCATACACTTCTGTTTTCCTACGGAACCCCAAGGCATGTTACTTTCATAGCACTGACTACTCAGACTTGTGGGTTTACTGTTTTGCCTCCATCATTAAACAAATAACAATTTGAAGGCAGAGATTTCTTTTTTTTTTTTTTTTGAGATGGAGTCTCACACTGTTGCCCAGGCTGGAGTGCAGTGGCATGATCTCCACTCACTCGCTCACTACAACCTCCACCTCCCAGGTTTAGACGATCTCCTGCCTCAGCCCCCCAAGTAGCTGGGATTAGAGGCATGCGCCACCATGCCTGGCTAATTTTTTGTATTTTTAGTAGAGACAGGGTTTCACCATGTTGGCCAGGCTGGCCTCAAACTCCTGATCTCGTGATCCGCCTGCCTCGGCCTCCCAAAGTGCTGGGATTATAGGCGTGAGCCACCACGCCCGGCCCAGAGATTTCTTTTTTATCTGTATCTTCAGGGTTCAGCATAGTGCTTGGTTGACAATAGGTTCTCGACAAATATTTATGAGTAAATGAATGAAATGAAAGAAATAATTTAGAAAGTTTAATCTTAATATCATCTAATTCTACATATTCCTAAGGTAAATAATGCTTTATTCTTTTAAAATACTCTTTAAAAAGTCAAAGTTGGGAGGAAAAGATACATATTAGCCAAAGAAACCACTGCAATCTTTTTTTGAAGGAAGAAAACATGAGAAATAATTTATAATCTTCAAGGTACTACAAATAATGAAGTATTATCAAATTGAACTTTTGCACCAAAGGTTACTAATATATATATATAGGTTTTTAAATCAGAATTTTGTTTGTTTTTTATAGAGACAGGTCTCTTGCTCTGTCACCCAGGCTAGAGTGCAGTGGCACAATTACGGCTCACTGCAGCCTTGACTTCCCAGGCTCATGTGATTCTCCCACCTCACCCTCCCGAGGACCTGGGACTCTGTAAATAAGCCACCACGTCTGGCTTATTTTTTTATTTTTAATAGAGATGAGGCTGCATTATGTTGTTCAGGCTGGTCTCAAACTACTAAGCTCAAGTGATCCTCCCACCTTGACTTCCTAAAATGCTGGGATTATAGGCATGAGCCACCGTGCCTGGCATAATATATATGTTTTAATGAACTAGACAACTGGCATGTGTTCACAATGACTACACTTATGTAGCTGCCAAGAAAAGGAAATAATACTAACTTTTAAACAACTGGAGAATGGGGATCTTTTTTAGGTTACAGCATATATCATGAAGCTAAATTCCTGAATCAGCTTCGGGCAATTCATGAAACTAGTGAAAATGAATTCCCAATGTATCAGAATACAAATTACAGAGACACACACACACACATGCATGGTCCAGAAACTAAAAACGTTTTTTATATCTTTAAAGGATTATTAAAGAAGAAACAGCAACAGCAACAGCAGTGACCACATGTAGCATGCAAAGCTAAAAACGGGCCGGGTGTAGTGGCTCATGCCTGTAATCCCAGCACTCTGGGAGCCAAGGTGGGTGGATTACCTGAGGTCAGGAGTTCGAGACCAGCCTGGCCAACACGGTGAAGCCCTGTTTCTATTAAATATACAAAAATTAGCCAGGTGTGGTGGCACGCACCTGTAATCCCACCTACATGGGAGGCTGAGGCAGAAGAATTGCTTGAACCCAGGAGGCGAAGGTTGCAGTGAGCTGAGATTGTGCCACTGCACTCCAGCCTGGGCAACAAAGTGAGACTCCATCTCGAAAAAAAAAAAGCTAAAAATGTTTTAATATCTGGCCCTTTACAGAAGTTTGCTGACCCCTTATATATAGCATTTCCTTGGTAGAAAAAGTCCATAAGCTTTCATGAGAGTCTCGGAAACAAACCAAAAAAGTCCGCTTGTCCCTATCCCCAAAATGGTTAAGAATTGCTGGAATAGAAGTCTTTTCCCATTATTGATGTCCTAATGAGTGTATTCTCTACATTTTGCTGCAAGGTAACAAAGGAATTGTAAACCTAGAATAAAATAACTGGAATTTACTTATTCTAGATTTTGCCATTTAAAATGCCTATCACACTAGACAGCCTGAAATAATGTGCAAATTATTTAGAATCAGCTTGAGAATTTTCAAACCCATTACTGTGTTCTTACCTGAAGTCCTTTTATAAAGTTTTGAATTGAGAAATCATGATACAAAAAGATGTTGGTCAGAACCTGTAATACTTTTTCATTTATTTTAAAGGGAAACTGAGTTGTAAGAAGTAGCTGAAAGAGATTAAAAGGGAGGGGGACACACTCCTTGTTAGTCTTCACTCTTCATAAATACTAAGTATTAATAATGAGGCAAAGAATGATATTATGACACAGTTAACTATGAAAGCTGCAATAATAGCTAGCTTTTTAAGCTCAAATGTCAACAAAAATTTTAAGTTAATTTATACAAGAGTAACAAAAAGAAGCTACTTATACTATATCCTCAGAACCAAAGATCTATACCATCTTCCATCAAATTCCTAATTTTAAAAAATACCACCTATTAACTATATCATTCTTTTTTTTTCCTCACCAGAAACCACTAAAGAAGCTGCAGGCTTTGGCAATTCTTATTACCAGATGAGACTTTTTCCATTCCTGCTGATTCAAATTAATGAAGAGTAATATATTATGTATTGTTGAATGAGAAACACAAATGTCTATTTCACAGACGTCTATTTCAAAAGTATAGAATAGCTGAATTTGTATTATTTGGCTAATTTTCAATAGTCTATAGTGATGTTTTACATCTGAAAATGAAAAGTTACACAAGGCTTCTTAAACAGAAGCATAGTTGTAAAAGGCCAATTGAATTTGGCTATAACCAAGTTTTTTTTTTTTTTTTTTTTTTTGTAGAGGAAAGTTCTTGCTCTTTTGCCCAGGCTGGAGTGCAGTGGTGGCATCATAGCTCACTGTAGCCTTGAACTTCTGGGCTCAAGTGATCCTCCCACCTCAGCCTACCAAGTAAAAGGGATTATAGGTGCTTGCCACCCTTTCCTGCCTAGCCAACCAAATTTAAAAATAGCAGCTTGAAAACATTTTCCTTAAAGTGTCTATAAATCACCTTTACGGAAAAAAAGACAAACACTAAAACCCATGTGTAAGTGGCTAGTGGGCAGGTTGTTATTAGTTTACCTTAAATAAGCAGCATAAAGCACATCTTAAAGGAGGTGAGTCCAGAAGCAATTTGAGGAAGGTCAATGATATGGTTTGGCTGTGTCCCCACCGAAATCCCATCTTGAATTCCCAAGTGCTGTGGGAGGGACCTGGTGGGAGGTAACTGAATCATGGGGAAAAGTCTTTCCCATGCTGTTCTCACGATAGTGAATAAGTCTTATGAAATCTGATGGTTTTATAAAGAGGAGTTCCCCTGCACAAGCTCTCTCTCTTTGCCTGCTACCATCCATGTAAGATGTGACTTGTTCCTCCTTGCCTTCCACCATGATTGTGAGGCCTCCCCAGTCATGTGGGACTGTGAGTCCATTAAACCTCTTTCTTTTGTAAATTGCCCAGTCTCGCCTATGTCTTTATCAGCGGTGTGAGAACAGACTAATACAGTAAATTGGTACCAGTAGAGTGGGACACTGCTGAAAAGATACCCAAAAATGTGGAAGTGACTTTGGAACTGGATGACAGGCAGAGGTTGGAACACTTTGGAGGGCTCAGAAGACAGGAAAATGTGGGAAAGTTTGGAACTACCTAGAGACTTATTGAATGTCTTTGACCAAAATGCTGATAATGATATGGACAATGAAACAGGCTGAGGGGGTCTCAGATGGAGATGACAAACTTGCTGGAAACTGGAGCAAAGGTGACTCTTGTTATGTTTTAGCAAAGAGACTGGCGGCATTTTGCCCTTGCCCCAGAGATTTGCGGAACTTTGAACTTGAGTGAGATGATTTTGGGTATCTTGAGGAACAAATTTCTAAGCAGCAAAGCATTCAAGAGGTGACTTGAGTGCTGTTAAAGGCATTCCCTTTTATGAGGGAAGCAGGGCATAAAAGTTTGGAAAATTTGCAGCCTGACAATGAGATAGAAAAGAAAATCCCATTTCTGAGGAGAAATTCAAGTCAGCTGCAGAAATTTCCGTGTAAGTAACAAAGAGCCAAATGTTAATCCCCAAAACAAAGGGGAAAATATCTCCAGGGCATGTCAGAGGTCTTCATGGCAGCCCCTCCCATCACAAGCCTGGAGACTTAGGAGAAAAAGTGATTTCATGGGCTGGGCCCAGAGTCCCCGTGCTGTGTGCAGCTTAGGAAGTTGGTGCTGTGTCCTAGCCACTCCAGCTGTGGCTGAAAAGGGCCAACACAAAGTTCGGGCCATGACTTCAGAGAGTGCAAGCCCCAAGCCCTGGCAGCTTCCACATCGTGTTGAGCCTGTGAGTGCACAGAAGAACTGGGGTTTGGGAACCTCCGTCTAGATTTCAGAAGATGTATGGAAAAGCCTGGGTGTCCAGGCAGAAGTTTGCTGTAGGGGCGGGGTCCTCATGGAGAACCTCTGCTAGGACAGTGTGAAAGGGAAATGTGGGGTTGGAGTCCCCACACAGAGTCCTTACTGGGGCACTGCCTAGTGGAGCTGTGAGAAGAGGGCTACCATCCTCTACACCCCAGAATGGTAGATCCACCGACAGCTTGCACCGTGTGCCTGGAAAAGCTGCAGACACTTAACACCAGCCCATGAAGGCAGCCAGGAGGGAGGCTGTAACCTGCAAAGCCACAGGGGTGAAGCTGCCAAAGACCATGGGAACCCACCTCTTTCATCAGCATGACCTGGATGTGAGAAATGGAATCAAAGGAGATCATCTGGAGCTGTAAGATTTGACTACCTCGCTGGATTTCAGATTTGCATGGGGCCTGTAACTCCTTTGTTTTGGCCAATTTCTCCCATTTGGAATGGCTGTATTTACCCAATGCCTGTACCCCCATTGTATCTAGGAAGTAACTAACTTGCTTTTGATTCTACAGGCTCATAGGCAGAAGGGACTTGCCTTGTCTTGGATGAGACTTTGGACTGTGGACTATTGAGTTAATGCTGAAATGAGTTAAGACTTTGGGGGACTGTTGGGAAGGCATGATTGGTTTTGAAATGTGAGGACATGTGATTTGGGAGGGGCCAGGGACAGAATGATATGGTTTGGCTGTGTCCCCACCCAAATCTCATCTTGAATTCCCAAGTGCTGTAGGAGGGACCTGTTGGGTGGTATTTGAATCATGGGAGCAAGTCTTTCCTGTGCTGTTCTCATAGTGAATAAGTCTCATGAGATCTGATGGTTTTATAAAGAGGAGTTCCCCTGTACAAGCTCTCTCACTTTGCCTGCTGCCATCCATGTAAGATGTGACTTGCTCCTCCTTGCCTTCCACCATGATTGTGAGGCCTCCCCAGCCAAGTGGAACTATGAGTCCATTAAACTTCTTTCTTTTGTAAATTGCCCAGTCTCAGGTGTGTCTTTATCAGCAGCATGAGAACAGACTAATACAGTCAATATTAAAGAATCATACTTGCCTTTATGTAGAAACATAGTTAATTAACTTTAGTTGCCAAGGTCTAGGAAAATGTTAGTATTTATTTGTTGTCAAGAGCAGCTTGACAAATCAGTTAGGAAACAGTCCACTAAAAACTTCAAATCATTTTATACAAAATGTAAGAGTCAGGCTGGGTGTGGTGGCTCATGCCTGTAATCCCAGCACTTTGGGAGGCTAAGGCAGGTAGATCACTTGAGGTCAGGAGTTCCAGACCAGCCTGGCCAATATGGTACCCTGTGTCTACTAAAAATACAAATTAGCCAGGTGTGGTGGCACACCTCATGTAGTCCCAGCTACTTGAGATGCTGAGGCAGGAGAATCACTTGAACCTGGGAGGTGGAGGTTGCAGTGAGCCAAGATTTTGTCACTGCACTCCAGCCTGGATGACAGAGCTAGACTCCTTCTCAAAAAAATAAAAATTAGAAAAATCAAAATGTAAGAGTCAAAATATATTGTTACTACAAAGTCTACAAATTCTGTAAAAATTTACATTATAAACCTATAATTTTCTACTGAGTAAAGATATAAAGAGATTAAGTACATAGATAGATATGATCACTCTTTTCATAAAGCTTATATTTTACCTGAAGAGGTAATATACAAAATCACTGTAAAACTATAAAACACTATAAAAATTATTAAGTAAAAATATTAAAGTATGTGAAGGAATATGTTCAATATAGTACTCAGAGAGTTGTAGAGGCTTATCATTAACAGTTATCTTAACAATCTATTATTGGCAGTTTTCTTTTCATCCTATTTCACTGGCAAAACTTATTGTTTTTACCTTATCGAGTACCGTAGTCAGGTGCTCCTTACAAGACAAAGATTGGAACAGTTCTATGCACAATAGAGATGATACTGCATGAGGAAGCAATCGGTGGATGATAATAGGAGATGTGGCTATTCCAAAAATGAGTATTAGTGGAAATTCATGGAGATGTTGACTAGTTTTGAAAGAAAGACACAAAAGTGAAATTTATTTAGCAAATATATTTCAATACATCATATTTCAACATAAGACAAACTTTATTTTAATGCTTACTTTATAAGACACTGTTAAGGATTATCATTGCAAACACTAAAATTTTCTAAGTCTTTCACTTTCTTCTATTAAACAGAGAAATAATTACTTTCCAGACAGTCTAGCTCTGAAATCAATCTCTTAATAAATCCTCTCGTTTTATAAACAAGAACAGAGAGGTCCAGAAAGTTTTCCCAAAGATTATACCATCTTTTTTCTTTCTTCTTTTTTTTTCAGATGGAGTCCTGCTCTGTCGCCCAGGCTGGAGTGCAGTGGTGCAATCTCGGCTCACTGCAACCTCCACCTCCTGGGTTCAAGCGATTCTCCTGCCTCAGCCTCCCAAGTAGCTGGGACTACAGGCACGTGCCACCATGCCTAATTTTTTAATCTTAGTGGAGATGGGGTTTTACCATATTGGTCAGGCTGGTCTCAAACTCCTGACTTCATGTGATCCACCCACTTCGGCCTCCCAAAGTGCTGGGATTACAGGCGTGAGCCACCATGCCCAGGCCAAAGATTATACAATCTTAAGTGTTACAAGAGATGTTAGATACCATTCCATTTAATCTCTCATTCAAAGTTTGAGCCCTATCTATAGTCTTCCTCACTTTTGATGGCTAAGGTAGTCATTAAGTCTAAGCTCCAAAAAAAAGTACAGCTTTTCTGTCACTATTTTGTACTGTGTACTTTCCCAGCATGCTAAGCAGTTCAGTGTCAGCATTAAGAAAAGTCCTAGGATCTGGGCTGAGTGCAATGGTTCATACAAGTCCTAGGATCTGGGCTGGGTGTGATGGTTCATGTCTGTAATCCCAGCACTTTGGGAGACTGAGGCAGGCAGATCTCTTGAGGCCAGGAGTTTGAGACCAGCCTGGGCGACACAGCAAAACCCCATCTCTACAAAAAATACAAAAATTAGCCAGGCATGGTGGTGTGTGCCTATAGTCCTAGCTACTTGGGGACCTGAGAAGGGAGGACTGCTTAAGCCCAGGAGGTGGAGGGTGCAGTGAGCCAAGATCATGTCACTGCGCTCTAGCCTGGGTGACAGAGCCAGACCCTGTCTCAAAAAAAAAAAAAAAAAAAAGAAAAGTCCTAGGATATAGAACTCTTAGAATCAATGAGGGAAAAAAGATCCTATCAAAGTAGAAATTTAAAGTATATTAGTAAATTAGCCGGGTGTGGTGGCTCATGTCTGTAATCCTAGCACTTTGGGAGGCCCCAAAGAGCACTAAGGAAGGCAGATCACCTGAGGTCAGGAGTTTGAGACCAGCCTGGCTAACATGGTGAAACCCTGTCTCTACTAAAAATACAAAAATTAGCTAGGCGTGGCAGCGGGCACCTGTAATCCCAGCTACTCGGGAGGCTGAGGCATGAGAACTGCTTGAACCCGGGAGGCGGAGGTGGCAGGGAGTTGAGAAGGCGCCACCGCACTCCAGCCTGGGGGATAGAGCGAGACTCTGTCTCCGAAAAAAATAAAAATAAAAATAAAGTATACTAGTAAATTATTTAACACAATATATAGCTTTAGGCAAATGTAGCTATAACTATTAAAACAAGTTGACATATAGAAGAGGCCAAAATAAATTCCATCCCAAAAAATACACCATGGAAAATGCATGTCACTGGATTTTAAAATAAGAGTTCATTATTTCAATTCTGAGTCTCACATGATTGCTTTGAAGATGCAATGCAATTGTGAAAATAGTTTCTCAATAGAAATATTATATAAATGCAAGATAATGTTATTTAGAAGACACTTTTGCTTAGTAAAACTATATGCAACTCAGAGCATCTAAGGATGGATGGGTATCAGAAAATAAGACCTAATAAAAATCTCAACTTGGCCAGGCATGGTGGCTCACTCCTGTAATCCCAGCACTTCGGGAGGCCAGGAGTTTGAGAACAGCCTGGCCAACATGGTGAAACTCTGTTTCTACTAAAAATACAAAAATTAGCCAGGTGTGGTGGTGGGCACCTGTAATCCCAGCTACTCAGGAGGCTGAGGCAGAAGAATTGCTTGAACCCAGGAGGCGGAGGCTGCAGTGAGCCGAGATCGTACCACTGCACTCCAGCCTGGGCAACAGAGCAAAACTCCATCTCAAAAAAAAAAGAAAAAAACAAAAACAACAAACTCAACCTGGAGTAGTTTATCTATTTAACGGGTGAGTAAGAGACAGTCAATCTTGGTGAGATAAACCATATTTAATACTATCTTACCATGTCAATTTAAAACTGGCTAAATGTGCCTTTGATTCTCATTCTTGGCTCAAAAAGCAAATGGAAAATCTGATAAGAAGTCTTTGAATATTCAATTATAAAGAATTTGAATACTTTGATTTTTATCCAGTTGGTATTAAAATGAAGATTATACTTTTCAAGTTAAAAGTAATATTTTCTTAAAACGGGAGTTTTTCATAAAAGCCAGGTGATACACCATCTACCTGCTGATAATTATGAAGTCTTGTAGTACTTTTGTGGCAAAGCTTTCCATATCCTTCAAGATAACGACAACAGGAGGAGACTGCCATTGGCTAGAAGTAGTCCTTTTTTTGCTTAGCATTTTTGGGTCCGTCTTCTTTTAAGCCATTGCAGAAATAAAGAGTTAAAGGTAAGCCTTACCACTCAAACAATGTTATAATGCCACATGTTGACATATCTCTCTTTAAATTTCACAATAACACTGTTTTTCTTCTACCACATGATAAATAGAAACTCAGGTTACTAGAATCTTGCTGTGTCTGACATGGGAATGATAACCAAGAAGAAAAAGGTTCAGTAAAAATCTATAACTCGTATGAAATATTTATATTTTCTGCTAAGGAAATGACAGAAAAAAACATGGAAATTTTCTACACAATTGATTTTTCTGTTGGTAGAAAGTTATATTCTGCTTTGCTTTACAGTGAGAACTAGTATTTTCAATAAAAAAAATAATGAATTAGTAGTGCTTGCTACTCTGCCACTGTGAAATTTCAAGCCTGAAATGGATCATCTGGTCCAATCTCAATTTTTAAAAAGGTATCTGACATAAACCAAAAGTAGCATTTGATCTGGAAAGTCTAAAATTGTGGAGCAAATAAGGTATTATGGTAAGTATTAGACATAGTTTAGTCCCTATATAAAGCAAAATGAAACTTCACTTACGATGATTTCAGCAAAAATGTTGATTGGAAAATGTAACCACAGTATTTTTTTCCCATACTGTCTGGCTACACAGCACCATAACCTAAAACTATGGTTTTATGACGCAGTTACCTAGCGTTAACCTAGGTGATCATTTTTCACCAGACTGTCATAGTAGAATGGAACTTCTTTTTACTTATCTGTTTGTCTAACATACTTTACTTAAAGAATACTGATTCCCTAAGAACTCTAAACATAAAACAAATTAGATTTTAGAAAATACATGATTATTCTTCATTAAACTAAGTTGACAGTGGATACTAGCAGCATGGTTCTATTGGACAAAGCAACATTGAGGAACCTAAGAGATAATATATTAAAGTTATAGTTACTGTCACAGAGACGGAACATGCAACAGAAGCAATTCCTGATGCTCTGTTTTTGTCATTAGAGGACATTCTCTAACAAATAATATGTCCTTGTAAAAACCTAAGCACTTACCAGGAATTAGGCTGCATACTAATAAAAGAACATTTTAAAATTCGAGTAGCATTAGAAAAAATAAATAGCTACTTTTAAATTAACACTAGTGCTGCAGAAACATATCCTTGTTAGATCAAAACAGTACTGTCTAATATTATTCCAAGACACATCAATCATATGTCAATTTCCTGGGAGAAAATTGTCAGTTTATATCTACCTGTGTGACAGTCATATACCAACTGGAAAGTGAATCCATTGAATAATGTGTCTTTCTTTGGGTGACCTGAACACTTTCCTCCTCTTTGGATTTTATATCTACACAGCAGTCCATCAACTGTGAGACCAACTTTTGCAAAAAATGTTTCATATCTGCGGAATATAAAAAGTAAGAAAGCTTATCTCTGCCTCTTCTAAAAATAAAATCAAAGCTCTTGAAACTTCTTGCTCAGTGTATTACTTTTTTTCATAGAATGTGTTTTTTTATACTTACCATCAATATAGCTAATATAACATTTAACATATTAACTACTGATGCTCATTAGTACCTTCATTAATTCAGACTAAGACTAAACCAAAGCTTATGTATATTATCTTTTTTTTTTTTTTTTTTTTTTTTTTTTGAGATGGAGTCTCGCTCTGTCGCCCAGGCTGGAGTACAGTGGCAGGATCTCGGCTCAATACAACCTCTGCCTCCCGGGTTCAAGCAATTCTCCTGCCTCAAGCCTCCCCCGTAGCTGGGATTACAAGCGCGTGCCACCATGCCCAGCTAATTTTTGTATTTTTTAGTAGAGACGGGGTTTTGCCATGTTGGCCAGGCTGGTCTCGAACTCCTCACCTCATGATCTGCCTGCCTCGGCCTCCCAAAGTGCTGAGATTACAGGCATGAACCACTGCTCCCAGCCACTTATGTATATTATCCATAATAAAAAGGTCACAGAAGCAAATGTGTAGATCTGCAAACTATAAATTTTAGGAATATGTATTTAAATTACACAGGAAAATAAACAGTTTTCAAGGTCCCTAAGAAAAATCAAGTGTCATATGAATTATTTTACTGATTATAAATCTTTCATATAGCCATTTTTAAAGATGCCTTTAAGGGCTTTTACTTAATTTCAATCAGTTTATGAATATGAAAGCAATATAGCACATAAATCTCTTTTATCAATCTAAATCCAAACAAATTTTACTATATTAGGGCCAGGCATGGTGACTCAAGATGTAATCCCAGCACTTTGGGAAGCCGAGGCAGGAGGATTGTTTGAGCCCAGGAGTTCAAGACCAGTCTGGATAACACAGCAAGACCCAATCTCTACAAACAACAACAGCAACAACAAAACCCCACAATGTAGCTGAGGTAGCTGAGCGTAATGGCATGCACCTGTAGTCCTACGTACTGGGGAAGCTGAGGTGGGATAACTGCTTGAGGCCAGGAGTTCAAGCTGCACTGAGCTATGATCATGCTACTGTAGTACAGCCTAGGCAACAGAGTGAGACCCTGTCTCAAAAGAAAAAAAAAAAAAGCTTTTTAATATATTAGTGTGAACACTCTTTATGATTTCATGGGTTCACATGCTCAGGATTAGCTCTGTCAGTGGACTATTTTTCACGATGGTGGCTTTTCAAAGTGGGACAATAAGATGATTTATGGCTGAAACATGAGCCCATGTGGTCTACTCTTTTGAGCTGAACAAGAGCTCCTCATTCCCCAATTCTCAGCTTCTGTCCTAAGTCTTTCTACTTATTAAACGTTTCACTGGGTTAAAGAACGCATCTCACAAAATGCCTGGACTGCTACCAGCAGTTAAGCTGATAGGGCAGAAATGGGTCAAGAATAAAGACAGCAAAAGGAGGCAGAGTTCTGTAATAGTCACAATTACTCTGAGAGCCCCCAAACCTTACCCTGCCCAAAACATAGCACTGTGTTCTTTCCACCAAAAAAAGGGATAAAGAAAGCCTGAAAAAGAGAGAAAAGGATGAAAGAAGTCTGTAACATCTCACCAAGGTTATTATGGCATTTATATTTTACCTGGACAATCTTTAGCTTGCAATGAGATTACATATGGTGTGACATTATTCTGAAGGGCCTCTGTTAGACTTCTGAATGTCAAATCATGATCTGTGACATTCACACCTATGAGATAATAATATATCAATATTACATCACCATTTTTATTAATAATAATTTAATGACAAAAGCTATTTAACATATCAAGCGAACAAGTAAAAACATTTAAAAAATGATTAATAACAGAAACCAAGGAAATATACTATATAAATGGGATATCCATTAACAATAGCTATCCAAAGGCATACACTATATTTGTCAGGAAAGATATTTTGCACAATTCCTCTTTCAAACAAATTACTGGGAGGTGCACTTGAAAACTTCTTTCTTTTTGAGACAGAATCTCGCTCTGTCATCCAGGCTGGAGTGCGGCAGCTCAATCTCGGCTCACTGCATCCTTCGCCTCCCAAGTTCAGGTGATTCTCCTGCCTCAGCCTCCTGAGTAGCTGGAATTACAGGCATGTGCCACCACACCAGCTAATTTTTGTAGTTTTAGTAGAGACATGGTTTCACCACGTTGGCCAGGCTGGTCTCAAACTCCCGACCTCAAGTGATCCACCCGCCTCAGCCTCCCGACATGCTGGGATTACAGGCGTGAGCCACTGTGCCCAGCCGACCCTTGAAAACATCTTAGAAGGAAATTAAAACTGGCCAGGTGCAGTAGCTCACACCCATAATCCCAGCACTTTGGGAGGATCACTTGAAGCCAGGAGTTCAAGACCGGCCTGGCAAACATGGTGAGACCCTGTCTCTATAAAAATTTTAAAAAAGTAAAACTATGGGTTCTTTTGGTATTTATAGAATCCCTGGTTTTCATTTCTGCAAATCAGAGTTTCAGAGCACTGCATACAGTTATCAAATTTTTGAGTGAAAAATTTCCCACTACTTTGGAAAAAAATTCTGTTAACTGGTATCTTCCCTAACATAACCATCTGTTATTTCTAGAAAGTCATTTGGTGCTTAGGCAGATAGCAGCAGCAGCCACTTTCAAACTGCTTAAGAGTTACAGTTGCAAAACTTTCACTGCTTGGAAGAAAAAGAAAAATTTCAGAATCATCCATGCCAGCAATAATAAACCATTTTTTTTTCCTAGGCGAGCCAAAGAATAAAAATATTAGCAGACTATTTTTTAAATGGATATTGAAAATAGAAAATATCAAAATGATTCCTAGCATGCATTATAGTCTATGATTATAATAATGCATCCCTGAACAAATTTGGAAGTTCAGTAAAACACTGGGTTATCTTGTCTTTCACTGACTGGCTATAAGCTATTTATTAATAACATTATATTCACTATATTTATATTATAAAACAATGAACTTGTCTATCACAAACAAGATAATCAACAATGTGTTTAACTAGAAAAATGTTCCCCTCAGACCATGATTTTAAAACACTCTTTCCATTAGCTTGGTACAAGTGGGCCATCACTGGGCCTCAGTTTTTCACCAAATGGGAGAGTTTTTAGATGTTGCATTGTAAAGCTGGTCCACAGCATAATAAAAATCATTCCCTTGAGTCTTATTAGTGTGGTCCTGGGACTATGGGCATCAGCTGGTACCCTGTTAGAAATGTAAAATTTCAGGCCCCACCCCAGACCCATTAACCAAAATCTACATTTTAATACAATCCCTGGAGGTTATTTATGGATACACTGAAGTTGAGAATTAATTCCTTATCTCAGAGCTAACTAGCATAACAAATCTTGAATAAATTGAAAGAGAAATTAAGAGCATGTTTGGAACCCAAATAAATTCAACTTTGTTTTCAAAGGGAATGAAGAAAATTTGCTAATATTCCAAAGAAATTTTTTCCATTGTGCTGGAATCCAAATGTTTGGTAAAGATGAGATATTAATGATGGATGTTTAAGTACTTAAGAAATTTACAACCTGCAATTTGAAAGCAATTTATGTGCAATTCATCCAAACACCTCCTTGCAGGTAATTAATATGAATATAATGAAACAATCTAAGATGGAAAAACTATGCACAGGAAAATAAAATTAAGGTCATAGAGTAATTCCATTGAAGATACGACTAAAAAAAGTATGAAAACCAAATCTACTAACACTGGTAGTTTCTTTATTACCAAATCTCATATACTCTTGTAATGTATCTACAAAGAAAGAGTAAAACAAATATATTTTCCCTTCCGACCAAAAGTTGGGGAGAACATTAGCTAGATAAATTCCTTTTAATTTACAAACATATGATCATCTGTAAAGATAAGGAATTTTTATTGGTTTTTGAAAATATGTAAAATAAACTATGGTTGGTTTAATTGTATAAATAAAAGAGACAAAACAGGCTCATCAAAACAGGTCCTTACACTATTCTCAACAATAAAAAAAAAATTTAAAAACAAAATACACAGACATGCATGCATGAACAAACATATGCATATATACCAAGAACAAGAGCAGCAGTTGGAATTTCTCTGAGTTTTATTTGACCGCCCAAGTCTCTTGAATTCTTCTGGAATCCAGAATGTGATTTTTGCAGAAATTCAATCAGACTGTCAAACAAGTTTTTATTTAATTCCTCTTGTAGTCGCTACAAAGAACACACAAAAACTTATTATTATTAGAAATAATAATCTGATGTCTTTCCTGGTTGTGGAAAGAAAATTGTCATGGATACAATGATGTAAAATGATCAAAAGATGAACCTAATTAAAAAATGTTTTTTCCTTAAATCTCTAGTAATTAGTGCTCTGGGTTCCCCCATTAAAAATTCCCTCTCAAGCCTGGTCAGCATAGTGAGATCTCATCTTTACAGATAAAAGACAAATTAGCTGGGTGTGGTGGTGCACGTCTGTGGTCCCAGCTACTAGGGAAGCTGAGGTGAGAGGGTCACTTGAGTCTGGGAGGTCAAGGCTGCAGTAAGCTATGATCATGCCACTGCACGCCAGCCTGGGTGACAGAGCAAGACCTTGTCTCAAAAAAAAAAAAATTATATATATATATATATAAAATATATTATATATAAATATATATGATTTAATGTCTCATATATATATAACATTAAAGGGTTTGGATTTTGTCCTATGGGGAGCACCACTGAAGGGATGTGAAGAAAAGACATAATTGGATCAGGGTTAAGAAGGGTTAATCTGGCAACAGGGCTGGAGGGGTTGCCTGGAATTGGGCTGCATTTGCCTTGAAGAGGGTCTTTTCTAATTTGACCAATGGTGTCAGGGATGCCAGTTAGGAGGATATTGTAACAATCCAGATTCAGAAATGAAGACGGCCTAAACCGGAAACCACAAATTCAAATACCTTGAAGGATCACATGGAATACGTGAATGAGCAAAGCCACTAGGTATAAATCAGTAAGGACTGGTAGGCGGCAGTAATAAACTGGAAAGTATATAACCTTCCAAAAGGCAATTAAACCAAAAACTACAACACTGTGTTGGCCAAAAAAAAAAAAAAGTTGTCAGCCTAAAATGCTGGCCCTAGAGCTACCAATTTGCTATAGTGAAGAAATGTTTCAGAGCTGGAATATAAAGATGAGAAAGTGAAGGAGTTTAGAAACAGCTTGATTTCACCGTTGTATACCTGAAAGGATAATTTAAGAGCGTCAACATTTGAAAGCTCCTTGCCTTAACAGCTATCATAAACATCTGTTCCACTCACAAGAAATATGAGTTTTTTTTGTTTTTGTTTTTGAGACAAGGTCTCTCTCTGCTGCCCAGGCTGGAGTGCAGTGGTACTATCTCGGCTCACAGCAACCTCCACCTCCCAGGCTCAAGTTATCCTCCCAACTTAGCCTCCTGAGTAGCTGGAATTACAAGTGCACACCATCATGCCCAGCTAGTTTTTGTAGCTTTTGTAGAGACAGGGTTTCACCAAGTTGCCCAGGCTGGATTATGGTTGTTTTTTTAAGGATATACAGGCTATGCTTGACCAATACTTCCTATATTTCATCAATACTCTTGTAAACTGGTGGAAAGGAAGATGAGACGCAACAAAAATAAGACTTAGGGTGTTACAGAAAAGTTATTACAAAAAAGTATTCACCTCATTTTCAGATTTCATCTGCTGCCATATCAACTGATAAGTTTCGAATCGAAGCTTACTGTCCTCAGGCTCATTTTTCCCTTTCTTAAAATAGTCGTCTAAAAACAGAAAGAAATAAGTCAGTTTCTTTTTTCATTAATAGTATAAGTTATACATCTTATGTGCAAAGTTACACAGTAAGTGATAGAAGTGGAATTTTTTTTTTTTTTTTTTTTTTGATATGGAGTATCACTCTGTCGACCAGGCTAGAGTGCAGTGGCATGATGTTGGCTCAGTGCAATCTCCGCCTCCCAGGTTCAAGTGATTCTCTCCTGCCTCAGCCTCCCGAGTAGCTGTGACTACAGGTGCGTGCCACCACGCCCACTCAATTTTGTATCTTTAGTACAGATGGGGTTTCACCATGTTGGCCAGGCTGGTCTCAAACTCCTGACCTCAAGTGATCTGCCCGCCTTGGCCTCCCAAAGTACTGGGATTACAAGTGTGAGCCACCTTGCCTGGCCTTAATTTTTTTTATATTCATCAAAAACATATATTTGGGGACAGGTAACATTCAATATCCTCTGCATTTAATTTTTTAAATAATCTTTTATTTTTACCATATTTATTGTATATTTAAGATTAAAAATGTCAATCTTTACTGTATTTCCATCATTTGCTTTTGAATTTCTAACAGTTTTTATTAAGTGGTTTTTTTAATTTGAGTTATATACATTTAATAATGTTTTCGTTATTTGCTGTTATTCTACAACCTTGTATACTTTGTTTCACACATTTGCTTTGAACTCTTCTCTATGGAATGACTTACTACTACTATTCTTATATTTTTCCACTGACATAGTTTAGTCCAGTCTTTCATTTATTGTCTGTATATTTTTATATCCTTTTTGAATGTTTTCTCCAAATGGTTAGCTATTTGTGAAAATACCATTTATTGCACTGGCTTTCAAACTTTTCAAACTATGATCCACATTAAGGAATACACTTTACATCATAACCTAACACATATACACATGAACAAAAACTAAAGTCACAAAAAACAACACTCACCCTTATTATGTAATAGCAAATGTTTTCTTTCCTGTTTTATATATACTCATAGTCCACTAAATTGATTTCATAACTCACATATAAATTATGACATTTGGTTTGAAAAACCCTCCTTTATTGTACAATCCATCCTTCTCCCACTGATTTGACATGCCCTTATAGTCTAAATACTTATATATACTTTGAACTATGTTTGAACTTTTTATTTTGTTCTACTGAATCCAACTCTATTCCCCTACCAGTCCTGAACTGTTTTAATTATTATGGCTTTGTATGTTGTACATTTTATCAAATACATTCAGGTCTTCCTCCCACTGCCCCCAAACATTGTTATTCTCTTTCAAAAAAATTTAAGCCACTTCTTCAAATTAATTTTACAGTAATCCTGTCACGTCTCAAAACTAGTTGTACTGGTATTTGACTAGATAAAATCAAATCCATAGACTGATTTGGGGAAAAATCCCATCTTTAATATGTTAAAAAATCCCCAACCTCAATATCGCAGGTCTCTTTTTTTAATCAAATATTTTAGATTCCTTATAGTTTTCTACTTTGCCTCATATTTCTTGTTGTTTACTGCTACATATTTTATTGTAACAACTGGAGTGTTCATGTTAAATTTCTGCTGCTAATAATCTACCACCAAGCTTTAATGTTAACTGATAGTTTAGAATATAAATTCACTTCATGTTAAGGAACTTCTCTCCTAATCACAGTTAACTCAGAGTTTTTAGCAACTATTGATTTTTAATTTTATCAAAAGCCTTAGAATACAGTGAAGTCATCGTATGGTAAAGTGGCAGACAAGGTTATAGAATTAAAATGCCAACAAAAAGAGAAAGCAAGGAGACACTATTATTATTATTACTATTATTTGAGACAGGGTCTCGCTCTGTTGCCCAGGCTGGAGTGCAGTGGTGAGATCTCAGCTTACTGCACCTCCCAGGTCCAAGTGATTCTCCTGCCTCAGCCTCCCAAGTAGCTGGGACTAGAGGCGCCCACGACCACGTCTGGCTAATTATTATATTTTTAGCAGAGACGGGGTTTCACCATATTGGCCAGGCTGGTCTTGAACACCTGACCTCAAGTGATCTGCCCACCTTGGCCTCCCAAAGTGCTGGTATTACAGGCATGCATCACCCCACCCAGCCAGAGGACACTATTATTAAGAGACAAAGCAGGCCAGCGTGGTGGCACATGCCTGTAATCCCAGCACTTTGGGAGGCCAAGGTGGGCGGTTCTTTAGCTCAGGAGTTGGAGACCAGCCTGGCCAACATGGTGAAATCCCGTCTCTGCTAAAAATACAAAAATTAGCCAGGCGTGGTGGCATACACCTGTAGTTCCAGGTACTCGGGAGGCTGAGGCAGGACAATCACCTGAACCTGGGAGGCAGAGGTTGCAGTGAGCTGAAATTGTGCCACTACACTCCAGCCTGGGCGACAGAGCAAAACCCTGCCTCAAAATAAATAAATAAATAAATAATAAAAAAAAAAGAGACAAAGCAGAACAACGTAGCTTTAAAAAGAACAAAAATAGTCAGTTTACATTAATAGGTAAAATCATAGTATAACGTGAAAGTGGCAAATCAAGATACAATTTTTATGTGCAGAATAATGCTGCATCAAAATACACATGAAAAACCTCTTAGAAACTGGGAAACACAGCAGTAGGATACTTTAAACTGTTACCATGACTTCTCTCAGTCTGTTACAGATCAGGTAGGTAAATTTAAAAACTACACTGAAGAATATAAGCTCTCACTGTTGCCAGGTTTCTACCTGCCTCGGCTCCTATTCACAGTGCTATACTTCAGTGTGGGTATCTCCTACAGTGCCAATGCTGCTGCCAGTCTCTCTCTCTCCAGTTCCTATCCAGTTGTTTTGCTGGATATGCAGTCATCCACAGAATACTGAGGAGAGGGAGAGTTACTAGTCTTAATTACGCGCCCAAGTGTCCTCAGTCAGGGGACAGATGGTGGGCAAAATGCAGAGCAACTTCCTACTTTTTCAGTCAATCTGTTTCAACAACTGAAGCCAGTGAAGGCAAATGTTAAAGTCTGGGTATGTTTCCTCATTCCTGCTCCATCTGCCTTATAATCAGGGTCAATTCCTCAAAGATTTTCATATTATAACACTATCTGTTGGTCTTACAGCCACATAATGAAAAAAAAAAAAAAGCCTAGCAAACTTCTAAAGCAAAGTTCAAATCATACAATTATACACATCAGGTTTACTAGTACTACAAACTATAAACCAATCCTAATAAGTTGTAGCTTAAATTCAATACAAAAAGTTCTAAGTAGAAACTTGGCCTTATATAATGAGAGGCAGTATTAAGCTATGGTTAAATCATGAGCTCTGGAATCAGACAGGTTGGGTTCAAATCCTAGCTCTATCATTTACTAACATTATAACATTGAGAAAGTTATATGTCTAAGTATCCTTATATATTTCAATGGTGATAATACATTCCTTGTAGTTTACTGAGGGGATTAATCAAATTAATACATATAAAATGATTGAAACGGTCTGGGTCTATAATCCCAGCGCTTTGGGAGGCCAAGGCAGGTGGACTGCTTGAGCTCAGGATTTGAGACCAGCCTGGACAACAAAGTGAGATCTCACCTTAAAAAAAAATAAATACATTAGCAAGCAAGGTGACATGAGCCTGTAGTCCTAGCTGAGGCTAAGGCATGAGGATTCCCTGAGCCCAGGAGCTCAAGTTTGCAGGGGACTATGATTGTGCCACTGCACTCCAGCCTGGGTGACAGAGTGAGATCTTGTCTCAGAAAACAAAACAAAACAGTCTGGCACACTGTAAACACCCAAGAAATATTAACAACTGTATTAGTTATAATTACATTGGTGATGATATTAGATGTCACTGCATGCTATGTGTCCCTAATGATAATGGGGGAACAAGTCTTGAATTTTCTCTGACCTACTTCTAGTAAGTTGAGCAATCTGCAACATTAAAGAAATGTGTGGCCAGGCATGGTGACTCACCCCTGTAATCCCAGTACTTTGGGAGGCCAAGGTGGGAGGATCACTTGAACTCAGGAGTTCAGGACCAGCCTGGGCAACATAGTAAGATCCCATCTCTATTTAAAAAAAAAAATTATACGTGTGTGTGTGTGTGTGTGTGTGTATATCATTACTTTAAAAAAATCCTATTCTATATATTCAAGTTATCCATTTATTTCCTTAGTCAAACAGTGGCATAGTTCATTTTTTCTTTTTTCAATTCAAAACTGGTACATGGGTATGCTTAATTCCATATTATAATTTTTCCACTGGAATAAATTTTCACAGTGCTGAATATGGAATGTATATACTCAATAACCCCGTGAGGAGCTTTTGAAAAATTCTGACACTTAGGCCCCACTCTTGAGATTCTAATTCAATTGATCCGGGTTAGGGTCTTAGCATTGGCACAGGTTGAGCATCTCTAATCCAAAAATCTGAAATCCTCGAGAATCTGAAACTTTTTGAGTACCAACATGATGCCACAAGTGGAAAATTCCATATCTGACCTCAAGTGACAGGTCGCAGTCAAAACACAGCCAAAACTTTGTTTCATGCACAATATTATTTAAAATATTATGTAAAATTCGTTTCAGGCTATGTGGTTAAGGTGTATATGAAACATGAATGAATTTTATTTTTAGACTTGGGTCTCATTCCCAAGATTATCTCGTTATATACAGGTATATATTTCAAAATCTGAAAAAATTCCAATAACCAAAACACTTCTGGTCCCAAGATTTGGGATAAGGAACTCTCACCCTGCATTTTTTCAAAGTCCCACAAGTTGGAATTGAATAAGGTCAGTAGATTGTATTAATATCAGTTTCTTAATTGTGACACTGTACTATAGTTATGTAAGATACTACCACTGGGGATAACTGGTCGTAGGGTACTTACTGGTGGAAGAGTATTACGTGTAATTATATGTGCATCTATAATTATATTAAAATAAGACTTTTTCAAAGTTCCCCAAATGATTCTAATGTGAAGCTATGATTGAGAACCAGAGCAATAAATACTTTCTGATAGTAATACTGGATTTGATTGAAGAAGTCAAGTTTTCTTAATTTGATCACTAAACAGGTATCAGGATATAAATGAAAAAAGTGAAGACAGTATCTTTTTTTATTAATTGAATTTTATTGAGGTATAATTTACAAATAATTAAACACAACCATTTTAACAGTTTGACCCAGGTATATACTTACATAACCACTCTTTCAAGAGAGAACATTTCCATCACTCCAGAAAGTTCCCTCTTGCCTTTTTGCAGTTAATTCCCCCTACTTCATCCCAGGAAACCCACTGGGACTTTAAGACAAACTGTGTTGTTTTTGCCTTAAAAAACAAACAAACAAACAGCCGAGCGCAGTGACTCACACCTGTAATCCTAGCATTTTGGAAGGCTGAGGTGGGCAGATCACAAGGCTGGGAGTTCGAGATCAGCCTGGCCAACATAGTGAAACCCCATCTCTACTAAAAAACACAAAAATTAGCCAGGCATTGTGGCGCATGCCTGTAGTCCCAGCTACTCGGGAGACTGAGGCAGGAGAATCGCTTGAACCTGGGAGGCGGAGGTTGCAGTGAGCTGAGATCATGCTGAGAGCTAGACTCCGTCTCAAAAAAAAAACAAAAACAAACAAACAAATTAGGCTGGGCACAGTGGCTCACACCTGTAATCCCAGCACTTTGAGGTCTGAGGCGGGAGGATCACTTGAGCCCTGGATTTCAGGACCAACCTGGGCAACAAAGTGAGACCCTGTCTCTACAAAAAATTTTAAAAAATAATTAGCCAGGCGTGGTGGCGCATGCCTGTAGTCCCAGGTACTTGGGAGGCTGAGGTGGGAGGATCATTTAAGCCCAGGAGTTTTCAAGGCTGCAGTGAGCTATGATCCGGCTACCGAACTGAAGCCTGGGTGACAGACTGAGACCCTGTCTCTAAAATAAATAAACAAAACCAAAAGAAATGTCTTTCCTCTCTTACCCACATGGGTATATGAGTGTGTGAGTATGCATATGTCTGAGTGAGTGATAAAAATCCACTCCTTTAATAACATGAGTATGTGTGTCTATGAGTGATTAAAACTCAATAATTTAACAAATTTGTTTTATGAGATAAAGAGTGATTGAGAACTGTGTGGGACCCCTGTGCTTCCAAGAGATGATGGAGGGTACAAACTGGTAGAAAGGATGTGAAGACTAACAGAGAGGAAATCTGGGCCACTTGGAAATATGTAGCCACTGTGAGAGTAGAAAGTCTTCCGCTACTCAGTCTCAGCTTTTTCCCTTCCCTCAGGCTAGTGAGAGATAGGAGTCTTGGAACACAAACTATAAGGCCAAGGTGGTAACAATCCATGATAACACAAATTTATTCACATGGTATTTATGATAGTCTTACAAAGCTCTACATGTTAGCTCTTAGAGAGATAGAATGAGAATAGGGAGAAATCTTAGTGATAAGCAAGTATAGTTGCTCATTTTACAGATGAAGAGACTTAGGGAAAGGTTAAACAGCAGGGCCAAAGCCATAGAGCTGGTCAGGCCCAGGATCACACTCCAATTCCTTTACTTATAGTCCAGGTGATTCCATAACTTTGTGCTCTAGCAGGTAGAATTACTGTAAGAGATCCAAGACCTTGGGCTTTTTTCTCAGCATGTATCGATGTGCACAGCATTTATCCCTAAGTTAGCAGGTGATTCCATAACTTTGTGCTCTAGCAGGTAGAATTACTGTAAGAGATCCAAGACCTTGGGCTTTTTTCTCAGCATGTATCGATGTGCACAGCATTTATCCCTAAGTTAGAACATGCAATATTCTAACACACATGTTGTTACTAAGCCCTAAGTTCTTATATGTTCCATACAGATAGATGATTGCTTTAATTTACTTTGCCAAGTGTATTCATAAAATGGAATATCACATCAAAATTTTTAAGCATATTTAAGTCTCCCCATGAATATTGTATTTTAACTCAAAAATAATTTTTATACAATTTTCATTAGAAAATACATACAAATTTATAATCATTCTTTCTTAGGTTTTCCTTATGTTACCAATTATCATTTTATTTTCCATACAACATTTCCCCCATCTTTAGAAATCTGGGTTGCCAGTCAGCCTTTATTGTTTTGATTACTTCATCAAGGATCAAAATGTTTCTCTAGCAGAAACTCACTTTTCATTTCTGAAGCTGTAGATAAAAAAACAATGGCAGAGAAGTAATCAAAAAGACAATTTGTTTTAAAGAATAGCAGCATATCCTTTGAAGGAAATTTGCTTCCAACTTACCTTTGGAAGGTGTAATTGGATTCTCTTTTCAATTAGAGCCCTGGGGTGTCCTCTTATCTCTTTGACCAATGCCTTGGAACATAAATGCTACATCAACATGGCAAGTAAGCCAAGCTCAGACAAGAGAATTACTAAATTCAATTAGGGTTAGTTCCTAATAGTTTAAGAAGGCAGGGAATAAAAAATTTAATATTCAGACACCTTACCTATTGGCAGAGAGATCTTTCTCTTTTTGGAGTTTGGCTTAAAAACAAAGCAACCCTATAAAAAGAAAGAAAGACAAAAAGCATAAAGTCAAAGTAGCCAAGGAGCAGAGAAATCTGATTAACCAAATATTTTATGGGTAAGCACTTTTTTAAAAAAGATGGTAGGGGAGAGAACACATTTCTTTCAGGTTCTAAGAAATCACATCACTTCTCTCTGACCTATAGAAGGAAAATTCTAAAACAACAAGGGGGACTATCTACTCTCTCCCCTCCCTCCCATGAAATGCCCATTTTTGATTTTGCTCTTTGACACCTGATCTAAGAGGTAGACAAAGAAAATAAAAGCTGATTAAATTTAAGCCCAGAAAGGTTCCATTTTCATAAACTTAAAGGAATTAATACTATACATTAAAATGGGCTGGGCACTGTGGCTCATGCCTGTATTCTCAGCACTTTGGGAGGCCAAGGCGGGTGGATCACAAGGGCAGGAGTTTGAGACCAGCCTGGCCAACATGGTGAAATCCTGTCTCTACTAAAAATGCAAAAATTAGCCAGGCGTGTTGGTGGGAGCCTGTAATCCCAGCTACTCGGGAGGCTCAGACAGAAGAATCACTTGAACCCTGGAGGTGGAGGCTGCAGTGGGCTGAGATCGTGCCATTGCACTCCAGCCTGGGCAACAAAGAGTGAAGCTCTGTCTCAAAAAATAAATAAATAAAAATGAAGATCAAAAAGGTTGAAAATAGTGATGTTCTCCCAACCCAAAACTTATTTAAACTCGAAGTATCTATAACCTTAGTAGTAAATAGATAATTGCAGCTGTTTCACTCTACATACTTTTCTTCATCTGATAAATGCTTACTCATTTATCCATTAAAGTTTGACTCAACACTCATCTCCTTCAGGAAACCTTTCACGATTCTCTAGCCAGAAATTCTCCTTTCCCCAAGATCTCTCAGTACTTGAACATCTTTATTTTGCATTGTTTTAAGTCACTTTAATTGTATATCATAGTTGTTTATGGGTGTGTCTCCCTGAGTAGACTGTGAGTGCCTTCAAGCACAAACTGTATTTTATTTATAATTGTTTCTCCAATGTTTGGAATAGTGCTAACATACGTATTAGGCAATCAGTATATGGAGTGAATAAATGCTTGCCATGTAATTGTCCTGGTAATTTCCCAGCTATGTTTAGTTTCATATTATTATTTGACTAGTGGTAGATCGCCCCCAAGTTAGTGGTCCTAGTCTATTCTACCAATTCTAAAGTCATACATGATGGATAGCTTATAGCTTCTTTTTTTTTTTTTTGAGACAGAGTCTCACTCTGTCATCCAGGCTGGAGTGCAATGGTGCGATCTTGGCTCACTGCACCTTTGCCTCCCGGGTTCAAGCCATTCTCCTGCCTCAGCCTCCTGAGTAGCTGGGATGACAGGTGCCCGCCACCATGCCTGGCTAATTTTTTGTATTTTTAGTAAAGATAGGGTTTCACTATGTTGGCCAGGCTGGTCTCGCACTCCTGATCTCGTGATCCACCTGCCTCGGCCTCCCAAAGTGCTGGGATTAGAGGCATGAGCCACCGAGCCTGGCCTGATGGATAACTTCTTAAAGATTTCGATTTCTATGGAAAATAAAAGACAGAATGAAAGAACGATACCTAGGAAAAGTTGTCTCAGGATAGTGTTAAAGACCACTGTACAAATATAAAGTAGCCATTTGGATTACATGTTCCAACTTAAGAACTGTGCCTTAGATTCTTTTTTTTTGTTATTGTTGAGACAGAGTCTCCCTCTGTTGCCCAGGCTGGAGTGCAATGGCACAATCTTGGCTCACTGTAACCTCTACCTCCCGGGTTCAGGTGATTCTCCTGCCTCAGCCTCCTGAGAGGCTGGGATTACAGACGCCCACCAACATGCCAGGCTAATTTTGTATTTTAGTAGAGATGTGGTTTCACCATGTTGGTCAGGTTGGTCTCGAACTCCTGACCTCAGATGATCCACCCACCTCGGCCTCCCAAAGTGTTGGGATTACAGGCATGAGCCACCGCACACAGCCCTGTGCCTTATATTCTCCTATCTGCAACTAGCAGAAGTGTGTGAAATCACATACATATTTAGAAAAATCATGTGATACCATGACAAACCTGTCATTGCCTCCTTTCCAAATCCACCTGCAATTCAGTAAAGGAAAAAGGAGCTTCAAAGGAGCAAGATATGAGGAGTGATCAGAAAGGATCTTAATATAGGGCAGTGGTAGTAACCATTTGGAACTGCTGGTCAAGTGATGGTGTTTGAGATAGAGGAAGGCCAACAGCCAGAAAATTTCATGAGGAAAGAGACATTAAAATGTTTTGATATGTTTAAGGACCGGGCGTGGTGGCTCACACCTGTAATCCTAGCACTATGGGAGGCTGAGGCTGGCGGATCACTCGAGGTCAGGAGTTCGAGACCTGCCTGGCCAACATGGTGAAACCCTGTCTCTTCTAAAAATACAAAATTAGCTGGGTGTGGTGGTGCGTGTCTGTAATCCCAACTGCTCGGGAGGCTGAGGTAGGAGAATTAGCTTGAACCAGGGAGGCAGAGGTTGCAGTGAGCCGAGATCGCGCCACTGCACTCCAGCCTGGTAACAGAGCAAGACTCCGTCTCAAGAAAAAAAAAGAAAAGAAAAAGAAAAAAAGCTTGCAGTTCCATAAATTCATGAAATAGTTCTTAAAGCTTCTTATTCATGTAAGGTCTCATCCCAATACAGACATTTCTGTTATAATACCAAAAATGCTTTCCTGAAAAATCTTACTTTCTGCAAGATACATAAAAATAAGAGGTGCTTATGCAATCAACAGGATTAAGGGATAGACCGTTCAAAACCTACAGAACATTATAACCAGGACAAAATAAAACCAGTACCATTTCTAATCAAAATACTACCTTTAAATCTCTACTAGCATAACCTTAAACCCCAGGGCTCGTACTTTCTCCTTGAGATGTAGTCTTTAAAAGCAATGCTTCTCATAAACCATTTTAATCAAAATAAAAAATCAGATCCATGATATGGCCTTCTTCATCAATCCATTGTTTTAACATAGGGAGAATGTAGCTTCTTCATTTGCATTTTTCAGCTTTCTCAGACAGCTTAACTTCAGGGGCTTCCCGCTGCACTTATAATAGAACTCAAGGTCTTACTTTTCGTGGTCCAGAACAGCGCTGTCCAACAGAACTTTCTGTAATGATAGAAATGTCCTATATCTGCACTATCTAAAATGGTAGCTGCAGCCACATGTGATGATTGAGCACTTGAAATGTGGTTAGTGCAACGGAGAAACTGAATTTTTACTTACTCCTACTTTATTTTAACTCAAATTTAAATAGCCACATGTGGTTAGTGACTAACACATTGGACAATACAGCTCTAGGGCTTATCTTCTTACCAACTACACTATGTCTTGCAATTTCTTGCCATCTAGGTAGCCAAGATGAGGAGGTCTATTAGATACTCCACCACACACACCCGCATCCACATTACTTTTTCATTCTCATTTTTCATGACGCTCCCACTCTTTGTCTACTTTCTGATTATGATTTTTAAATTCCTCTAATATGTCATTTTATTTCTATCTTCTGGGCCGAAGAAACATGCTGTTCTCTCTGCCCTCCTCGCCCTAATCCTTAATCTAACTTCTACTTATTTTTCAGGTCTCAGCGAAAGGGTCACTTTCTCCAAAAAGCCTCCGCTAACCCCCGGCAACCTATATTAGGTTCTTCCCACTCTTCTGTTGTCTGCCTAGAACTCTTTTCCCTGCTAACACTTAAAATTTGTGATCGTCAGTTTATCTATGTTTACCGACTTTCTTGACTGCAGAAACTGAATGTTTCGTTTACCACTGCATCTCGGTACCTAACGGAGTGCTTGGCGCACAGTATTTGTGAGAGGGAAAAATGAGAGACTGGGCCACATCATCAGGACATCCGACCTCCACCAACCAGAACTTAAAAATCCTCCTAGCCATACCACAAGGCAGATCCGCCTCCTCGCTCCCCAAGCAAAGTTGGCCTCAACTGATCTGGAGGAAAGACGCCTCAGCTCAGTACGCCGCTCCCTCCCTCCCCTCCAGCCAGGGAATGGAGGCCTACGTAACCTCGGCTTCATCCCTTCTTCAAAGGGGAATGAGGCAGCGGTAAAGCCACAGTGCGCATCGGCCACCACATACCTTAGACATCGAGGACGTGGCCATGGTCTCACTGGCTCTGCGTATTCCAGATGCACTCGGGATTTCCCGCGCGCCCTCGCGGCTGCAGGGCAGAGGTTAGTGGCGAGCCACACGGCTCCTTGATTGGCTGGCATCACCCTCCGGGGCGGGTTTCCGGCGCGGGGAGGCGGGACGTATAAGGAGGTGGGGCGAGGCCGGGACTGGTGGACTGCGGCGTACTTCCCTAGAGGCGGACATGGCGTGCGGCTTTCGCCGCGCTATTGCTAGCCAGGTATGGATCCCGGAGCGCGCAGAGGAGTCACTGAGGAGCTAGGGACCCCAAAGGCCTTTCATCGCTGCGGGCCGGTCCTCAGTCAGCTGGAGGGTGGGTCCCACGGAATCCTGTTAGTTTCTACCACCTCCTCCCCCTTCTCTGGAGCTGGTGGAGCTTCAGAAGTCCTGTGGAGGGTCGGCTGGGATCAGTTTGTCTCGGTGAACAGTAAACTTTGAAAGGTACCTGGTGCTTTCTTCACTCTTTCCCACCCCACAGCTATGAATGCTTTACCTGGGTGGCGGCAAGTCATTACACCATGATTAGACCCCATAGAAGTTAGTGTTCTTTACACTTCAGTGACATTGATGATGGATCTGGATTGTTCTTCAGAAGGACCTCATTTTAAAGCTGCTTATTTCTCTTGCAGTCACTTAGGCAGCCTACCCTAGAATTATTTTTGGTAACGCCCAAAGATACAAGAGCTATCTGAGACTCAGTTTTTCTTGGTTCAGGGTCATATTTGAACAGCTCTGTTGTGAGGAAGGGCTTACAAAATTGCAGTATACTTGCTTTGTTTTGTTTTTCCTTTTTGTGGAGAACGGGGTCTCGCCGTATTGCCCAGGCAGGCCTCAAACTCCTGGGCTCAAGCTCAAACTCCTCTGCTTCCCTAAGAGCCGGGATTACAGGCGTGAGCCACCGCGCTGGGCAAAATTGCAGTATAAATGTGGAATTAATCAAAAAGAATTTTTAAGACTCATTGGCCACCCTTGCAAGGAAACTTTCTACTGTGGTCTTGGCTAACCCATTTCCTTCTGATTAATGGATGTATTAGTGGACGTAATTAGCCTATAATTTATCTTAGCTCATTTTTACAGTGTTTCTAGACATTCGTGGGGAAATCCCTCTGCCTTGTCTTTATGTTTATAGATGTACTGCCCTGTCCGGTGATAATTCGCCAAATATCACCAACATGACATTTTGTTAAGACAGCTGAATTTATTGCTTACTGGGATAAGGAAGAACACCACGGAGAGCTTTGGTAGTGTATTAAACTGGGAAAGCAAGGTCAGATTTTACTGATGGGTATGGCTTAAGGCTGGTCTTTCAGAGGGAGAGGGTAGGAGGGTGTTGGAGGAAGATGGCTTGATTAGGGTTGGACACTGATCTGATACAGCAGTTTAAGATTGGTAGGAAAAGCAAAGAGTGCAAGAAGCCTTAAGGCATAAACTGTTGAGGTTTTCTGTTGGAAGAACTAATAGGCCTGGCATGTGGCTCATGCCTATAATCCCAGCACTTTGGGAGGCTGAGGTGGGAGGATGGCTTGAGCCCAGGAGTTCGAGACCAGCGTGGACAACATAGGTAGACCCCCGTCTCAACAAAATTTTTTTAAAAAAGTAGCCAGGCATGATGGTGCACCTCTGTAGTCCTAGCTGCTTGAAAGGCTGAGTCTGGAGGATCACTTGGACGGACCCACGAGTTTGAAGCTACAGTGAGCTATGATTGTGCCACTGCACTCTGGGGGGGCGACAGAGCGAGACCCTGTAAACAAAAAATAAAAATAAAAAACGTGAAAAGCTAATAGATTTCTCATGAAGTTCTTATAATGAGTGATTATTTGGGCAGAAGTCTTCTAGAACAGTAAAGTTATGCTAATGAAGACAAAAAAATAATAAATTCATGTTAATGTAGACAGTAAACCATATCAGGGAAGGTAGTTTTGGACCTTAGTATCTAAGCTGTGTGTAAGGGTGGATGTTTTCCATTCTTAGCCCTTAGGTCAAGATAGTGCCATGATGAGAAACAAATTGTGTTTAGTTTTGCAAAGGCTGTATTCTTTGTAAAGAATGTAAGTGGGGCCAGGCATGGTGGCTCACACTTGTAATCCCAGCACTTTTGAGAGGCCGAGGTGGGAGGATCCCTTGAACTGAGACGTTCAAGACCAGCCTGGGCAATATAGGGAGACCCCCATCTCTATAAAAAAATAAAAAACAAAACTTAGTTAGGCGTAGTGGCACACACCTGTGGTCCCAGCTACTTGGGAAGCTGAGGCGGGAGGATCGTTTAGGCCCAGGTGGCTGAAACTAGGGAGCTTTGATTGCACCACTGCACTCCAGCCTGGGGGACAAAGTGAGACCCTGTCTCAAAAAAAAAAAAAAAAAAAAAAGTTGGAGAAACAAGAACTAATATATTGAGTATATATTTGTGCTAATTACTACACATTCACATTTAAGCTCATGGCAACCCTATGATATAGAACTATTAACCTTATTATATAATTGAGTCAGTTGAGATCCACAGAGATTAAGTAACTTACCCAAAGCCACATCATCAATGCACTGTAGAGTTGGTTTATGAACAGAAATCTAACTTTAAAATTAGATCTTTCCTTTATACTGTGCTCTTTGTGAAAGCAAGAAGCACGGTCCAATCATTGAACAGAATCTAATGGATTTATACAGCAGTGTAAATTATGCAGATATATATCTGTTTCTCTGAATATAGAGTCATTGGGGAATGATCTGAAACTTGAGGATAAATAATAATATTTTCAATACATTAGGACATGGGGAAAAAAGAGCAAAGAAAAAACATGTTCAGTACAGTTTGAGCATCCCTAAGCTGGAAATCTGAAATGCTCCAAAATTTGAAACTTTTTGAGTGCTGACATGAGACTCAAAGGAAGTGTTCATTGGAGAATTCCAGATTTTCAGATTAGGAGCTGGGTATGGTGGCTTATGCCTATAACCCCAGCACTTGGAGAGACTGAGACAGGCGGATCACTTGAGCCCAAGAGTTCAAGACCAGCCTGGGAAACTAATTAGAAAATTAGCTGGGCATGGTGGCACCCTCCTGTAATCCCAGATACTTGGGAGGCTGAAGTGGGAGGATCACTTGAACCTGAGAGGTGGAGGTTGCAGTGAGCCAAGATTGTGCCACTGAACTCCAGCTTGGGTGGTAAAGCAAGACCCTGTCTCAAAAAAAAAAAAAAAAAAAACAGCCCCACAGATTTTCAGTTTAGGGATGCTCAACAGGTAAGTATAAAGCCAATATTCCAAAATCTGAAAAAATTCAAAAGTTGAAACACTTGTGGTCCCAAGGATACCCAGCCTGTATTTAATACCTTTGCAAATGAGCATCGTTTTGCTATAATAATTTAGGAAGGAAGGAATGTGTAACATGCAACGGCAAATGCATTTAGCAAACTTTGATTAATTAGTCAACAGTTTTCTAAGCACTGTCATCAGTCCCAAGGCTAAAAGTGAACAGAAAATAGTTTCTGCCCTGAAATGGCCTCAGACATACTTGGAAAACAATGTAAACCGGTAATTGCATTGCAGCCTGTAATCACTGTATTAGAAGCATGTGCAAAGTGCCAAGGGAACTTGAAAGCTCCTAAGGGTCAGACAAAGTTTTGTAGAAAGGTGATGTTAGGTCTCAGTTTTGAAAGGGGTATGGGTAGGAGTGTGCCAAGTAAATAGAGTGAGAGCTTGGGGAGAGGTCAGGTATTGCAAGAGGAGGATGTGCGTAGACACAGACATCTGGAAAGCATGATATGTACATAGAATCACAGTATTTGGATGCCTTACTTCAGCAAGTCCTGTTGATTTTATATCTTGAATCCATCTACACTGTTGCTGCTGCCTCCCCCTCTCCTTTCTCTATTCCACACCAAGCCCCCATTATCACCTATATTGACTACTTACAACAGCCTTCTGATGAGGTCTTTGTTTCCATTCCTGCCCTCCCTCCAATTCATTCTCCATGTATCAAGAAAGGTAACATCTAAATTGCAAATCAAATCATATCACTTATCTTTGTTGCAGGAGTCTCTACCAGAACCTTTACTTCTTCAACTTCCATTCATGCCCCATTCTATCATTTTTGTAGGAACCTAGCTACAATGTTAATTTGTTTTTCTAACATAGCAGGGTCTTTCCATTCCCATTGCATAGATTATTCCTTGTGCCTAAAAGAAATGCATTTTATACTATCACTCTTTATGCACAATGAAAGTTTCATGAAACAATACTTATTTATACTGTATTCTGTCCTGTTTTATACATATTTTTTAAGACTGGTGGTTGGGACTCAACGGAATTTGTTTTTATTTTTATTTATTTATTTATTTATTTTGAGATGGAGTCTTTCTCAGTCGCCCGAGCTAGAGTGCGATGGCGTGATCTCTGGTAACTGCAAGCTCCGCCTCCCAGGTTCACGCCATTCTCCTGCCTCAGCCTCCAGAGTAGCTGGGACTACAGGTGCCCGCCACCACACCCGGCTAAATTTTTTTGTATTTTTAGTAGAGACGGGGTTTCACCGTGTTAGCCAGGATGGTCTTGATCTCCTGACCTCATGATCCACCCATCTCAGCCTCCCAAAGTGCTGAGATTACAGGCGTGAGCCACTGCGCCCGGCAACGGAATTTATTTCTAACTGGCAACCTATAATTTGAAAAGTGTGTCCTCTAGTTCTCTTAGTCCCTTGTTTGCTTCTATGATGACAATAATAAGAGTAATTGTTTTGTTTTACTTGTTTTAGTGTCTGTTTCCTCTATAAGCTTCATGAAGACAGAACATGTCTTATTCACTCTTATTTCCTCAGCACCAGCAAAGTGCCCGAAACATAAGTGTTTAATATGTATTTGAAGAATGAATACCTGAGTATCTCTGTTGTGATCTCATATAAAATATGCAACTTCACTGAATGAGTTCCTAATTTTAAATCTACGGAGATGACGTGGTGTGGTGGCTAAAGTAACTCCATCTTGGATGCTAATCTGCCATGTTGACTTCTGATTATCCCCAGTTCCAGGAATACCTGTAAGATTTCTATTTTATCTACTGTTTATAGTACTTAAGGGCAGGATTTCTATTTTATCTACTGTTTATAGTACTTAAGGACAGGATTTATAATTCTTGCCCTTAAGCAAATGATAGGCTATGACATAGCATTCTTGATTTTTTCTAAGGAGTTGACTTCAGTTGTCTTAGACATCCCTTCTGAAGCATGGTTACCCCTTCTCTATGGTATATACCATAGAGAAGCCCTGGATCTTGGGGTAGATAACTGCGCAAGGATTCATCATCTTGTCTCTTAGCTTCCTGAGATATGACTTCTGTTCATAAATCCATTCTTTCTGAGAAGCTGGGTTTGTCAGCAGCTTTCTTCAGTCTCTCAGCCTCCTCAGTCTTTTGAGGGTAGATTTGTATAGACCTGCTTACCATGGAGCACTTAATAATGGTGGGAAGGATTAGAATTCTAGCTTCACTATTTGTGTAATTAACTCTTGGCAAGTCAGCTGTAAGATGATGGTTTTGATCCCAAGTTTACAGGATTGCTGCAAGGATTAATAATGATGTTGAAGATTATAATAACTACTATTTATGGGATACCTCACTTGTACGGTGCCATATTTTGCTTTGCTTTACAGGGCTATTAATAAAATGTAATGAGATAAAGATAACAGAGTGCTTAATGTCAGGAGTTGCAAAGGGTCTGTGATTTTACCCTCTTAAGTTTCTACCACAGTTCCATGGATGGTAGCAGAAAACATCAGACCCCTGAATGAAGGAAAAGGATTTTACTATTCATAGCAATAGCAGTAACCACAGTATCAACATATTTTGTGTCAATTTCCCAAGTTCTTTTTCTTCCCATATCACAATGTGAAGAGGGTCAGATAATACCTCTATATAAGTTATGTACTGTGTTACAGGAGAGAAACCTTGAGTCTTTTATAATGGGCAGTAAGCATGCCTGCCCTTTGCTCTGGAGTGAGGAACCATCTTTATCTTACAAATCTGTATCCTTGAAAGACAGTCCAGAACAAAGGCAATTTGTGCCTTGTTTACATATGCAGAAACGTTAGAGTCCCACAAGGATTTGTCTCTCAACACTAAGCACAGTGGTATATTGTGCTTAGTGGTACACACATACAATGTACAATACTTGAAATTTTCATTTCATCATCTCAGTCATGCCATTGCTGTTTGTATTGTTATCCTTATTTTACAGAAAAGGACACTGAGATTCAGGAACATGAAAGGAATAACCTAAGGTCACTCAGCTATAAAATTCTAGAGTTGAACTACTAACCTAGCTATTTGCCTCAAAGCCAGAATTCTTTGTATTCTATATTTAGAGTTAAATTTGTAAAATGGCCAGTACGTGTCTGGCTCCGAAATAATGATGGAATGTAGATTTGTCTCCTTTTCTTACTTGCTTTTCATTTTGCTCATTAAACTGAAATTCAGCTGGTTCTGTTTTTTTTTTTTGAGACGCAGTTTTGTTCTTGTTGCCCAGGCTGGAGTGCAATGGCACAATCTCGGCTCACCGCAACCTCCACCTCCCAGGTTCAAGCGATTCTCCTGCCTCAGCCTCCCAAGTAGCTGGGATTACAGGTATATGCCACCACACCCGGCTAATTTTGTATTTTTGGTAGAGATGGGGTTTCTCCATTTTGGTCAGTCTGGTCTCAAACTCCCGACCTCGGGTGATCTGCATGCTTCGGCCTCGCAAAGTGCTGGGATTACAGGCAAGAGCCACCATGCCTGGCCCAGCTAGTTCATTTTAATTTTGTGTACTTTTAATTTTGAAATAATTTCAGACTTATAAAAAGTTGTGATAATAGTACAAACAACTCCATATCCTCTTTATCTAGATTCAGCAGTTATTAACATTTTGCCACATTTGCTTCATCATTCTGTATAATTTTTTCCTGTGTCATTTGAAAGTAGGTTTCATACATAATGCTCCTTTACCTCTTAATATGTAATTGTTTATTTCCTAAGAACAAGGCTTGTTTTACATGACCACAGTACAGTTATTAGATTCATATAATATTGATAAAATGCTTTAACTTACAGTCCATATTCCAGTCTTGTTGATTTTTTTTTTCCCATATAGGATCACAAATTGCATTTAGTTTCTTGTAACTAGTACATTTTAAGTAGCTTTACGCTCTCCTTATTAACTTACATCTACATATCTTGATAGAGGAGCTACCCTGCTAATGGTGAGCAGGAAGACCGGCTTTCTTGACTCTGCTGAGTTTATTATCAAATTTCAGGTGTGGCCTCAAGAAGCAATTAAACTAGTTGTCCAGTTGTTGTCATTTAGTCCTGAGGTGCAATATGTATGTTGGGCAGATATTCATCCACATTAAGGTAAACAGCAGGACTGACTGAATTATCTACGTTTGTACTGTTCTTTGCTTCCAATCTATTCTCACAGACCCACCAGCATTCCATTCTGCTTAGAACCGCAAGTTGTATAATAACCATACTACAGCAAAAAAAAAAAAAATCTATCATCAGAGCAAACAGGCAACCTACAGAGTAGCATAGAATTTTCGCCATCTATCCGACAAAGGTCTAACATCCAGAACCTACAAGGAACTTAAAACAACCCCATTAAAAAGTGGGCAAAGGACATGAACAAACACTTCTCAGAAGAAAACATTTATGCGGCCACAAATATTTGAAAAAAAGCTCAACATCACTGATCGTTAGAGAACTGTAAATCAAAACCACAATGAGATACCATCTCATGCCAGTTAGAATGGTGATCATTAAAAAGTCAAGAAACAACAGATGCTGGTGAGATTGTGGAGAAATAGGAACAATTTTACACTGTTGGTGGAAATGTAAATTAGTTCAGCCATTGTGGAAGACAGTGTCACGGTTCCTCAAAGATCTAGTACCAGAAATATTTGGCCCAGCAATCCCATTGCTGGGTATATACCCGAAGGAATATAAATCATTCTGCTACAAAGATACATGCACACGGATGTTCACTGCAGCACTATTCACAATAGCAAAGACATGGAATCAACCCAAATGCCCATCGGTGATAGACTGGATAAACAAAATGTGGTTGGTACATATACACCATGGAATACTATGCAACCGTAAAAAGGAACGAGATCATGTCCTTTGCAGGGACGTGAATGGAGCCAGAAACCATTATTCTCAGCAAACTAATGCAGGAACAGAAAACCAAACACTGCACATTGTCACTTGTAAGTGTGAGCTGAACAATGAGAACACATGGCCATGGGGAGTGGAACAACACACACCAGGGTTTGCTGGGGGTGGGGTGGGAAGAGGGAGAGCTTTAGGAAAAAATAGCTAATGCATGTGGTGCTTAATACCTAGGTGATGGGTTGATAGGTGCAGCAAACCACAATGGCACACATTTGTCTATGTAACCTGCACATCCTGGACATGTACCCTGGAACTTAATTTTAAAAAAGAACCATGCTAAATTTCTTTCATTATAGTCATAATTTGCCTTCCAAATTGTTTGGGATATTCTCTTCTAAGCCCCAAAGTTTTAATTCTTACTTTGTTTGCTTCTTGTTTGTGTCTTGAAACTAATGAAGACCTGTTCCTGAGGAAAATTTCTGCAAATGTGGGAGGGCTTCTGCACTGGTCTTGGTGGCAAACCTACAGTGCCTGACTTGGTAGTGTTGGAGAATCAGAAGTGAGGAACAACTGGGGTAATTGCCGTTTTAGATTCATGGCCTATAGATTATGTTAATGTGGATAAAAATATAGAGCTAATTTTCATAAGATGATGTCAATTTTGCCACCTGAATGTTGCTAAAGATATGGATCCCTTTTTCATTAGCAAAATTAGGTTTTTATGCAATTTTCACAGATTTTGATCCTGAACCTGGCAAGTTTAGCTCCTAGCTGAATTTAGTACCTATCTAGAGCCAGACTGAGAATATTTTTTGACTTTGTGCTCAGTTATCTGAGTACTAGAGGTAGGAATCATATTTGCTATTGTATCAGAAAAATAAATGGTTGAGGACTGCTGACAAGCTAATTGACTGATGTGCTTTCCTAGTGAATGCTCTGGAGCCAAAGATTCTATTATATTAGAATCTCTGATATTAGGTTCCTGAATCTAAAGTTTAGAATTGTGCTTGGTACATTGTAAGCACTCAATACATATTAGCCATTCTTATATTACATATTAGAATCTCTGATCTTAGGTTCTCAAACGAGATCTGGCAGTTGTGAATTTTCACTTGATATTCCCTTAAGTGCTTCCTCTTAAAAATAAGTAAGCAAATAAATAAATGAATAAAAGGCCAGGTGCAGTGGCCAATGCCTGTAATTTCAGCACTTTGGGAGGCTGAGGTGGGAGGATTGCTTGAGTCCAGTAGTTCGAGACCACCCTGGGAAATATACTGAGATATAGTGAGACTTCATCTCTACAAAAATCTAAAAAATAAAAAAAAAGTGTTTTTTTTTTTTTTTTGAGACAGGGTTTCACTCAAATTCCTGACCTCAGGTAATCCACCTGCCTCAACCTCCCAAAGCGCTGGAATTACAGGCGTGAGCAACTGCACCTGGCAAGAAGTGCTTCTTGCTTTGCTTCTCATTCAATGTGTTATTTAGTTTATTTCTCAAGGACTGTGCCTAATTTTGTGGATTTTATTTCTCTGTTAAAATTTTCAGGTTTACTGTCAGTCTTTTATTATTTGGTTCTCATTGTGTAACCTTTTTAGGATATTTTATTCTGTGAAACTTTTATTAGTTTGAGGCCTAAAGAAGGTAGTTATCAGTAGACCTTCTTTTCGCTTGTGCTAGTCCTAGATGAAGCCCAATGCCAGGTGAAACAGCCCTGCCCGAAGGGAGCAAAAGATAATAAACCCTGAAGCTAAGCAAACCCATTGGTCACATTCTGATCCAAGAAAGCTCTAAATCCAATCTCAGAGACAGTTGAAGAAAGTCGTATTACTCCCAGAATAATTCTGAACCTGTGAAAATGCAAGTGAACTTAAAACCATGCTCCAAGCCTGGCGCAGTGGCTCACACCTGTAATCCCAGCACTTTGGGAGGCGGAGGCGGGTGGATCACGAGGTCAAGAGATCGAGACCATCCAGCAACATGGCAAAACCTCGTCTCTACTAAAAATACAAAAATTAGCTGGGCATAGTGGGTGCCTGTAATCCCAGGCTGAGGCTGTAGTCCCAGCTACTTGGGAGGCTGAGACAGGAGAATCGCTTGAGCCCGGGAGGCAGAGTTTGCAGTGAGCAGAGATCGCGCCACTGCACTCCAGCCTGGCGACAGAGGGAGACTCTGTCTCAAAAAAAACACAAAACAAAAAACATGCTCCATGCTCAGTGGCTCTCAATTTGTTTTCTTTTATTTTCTCTCTCTCTTTTTTTTTTTTTATGCTGCACCCATTTGAGAGAAAGATAAACCTCTAATTAAAAACATTCACTACTTTGGGCATTGTTAAAATGGGAGGCAACTGCTCTCTCCTTAAGCCGTGGTTCTTAAGCACTAGCTGCAGACTTGAGTCACCTGAGAAGCATTTAAAACTGCTTAAGCCCAGGCCCTTTAGCCTGAGGTTGGGCATCGGCCTAGAAGTTATAAAAAATTATCAGGTGATTCAGATGTTCATCCGGGCTTGATAACCACTACCCAACGGCTACCCAGAGGCAGAAAGATGTAGTACAGTGGTCTCTCTGCACATTAGATCACCTGGGGAATGTTTTACATCCTTCTGCCCAGAGCCCAGGTTGTACTAATTAAATCAAAATATTTGCACATGGGAGCCAGGCGGGTTTTCCTAAAGATTTCTGGTGATCATTCCCATATACGGCAAAGTATTGGAACTGCTGGTGTAGTGACTAAGAACATTGACCATGGAAGACTCAGGTTTAAATCCAGCTTCTCCTCTGATAGATGTTTAAGTTTTCTTCACCTCGTCTGTAAAATCTGGAAAATTATTTAGCTACCGTATAGATGTGTCATCAGGATGCAAGGTATTAATACATATGGAGTGCTGAGAATTGTGTTTGGTATATTGCATGTATTCGGTATCAGTAAATATTAGTCTTTTTTTTTTTTTTTTTTTTTTTTGAGACAGAGTCTTGCTCTGTCTCCAGGCTGGATGGAGTGCAGTGGTGCGATCTCAGCTCACTGCAACCTCTGTCTCCCAGGTTCAAGTGATTCTCCTGCCTCAGCCTCCTGAGTAGCTGGGACTACAGGCACCAGCCACCATGCCTGGCTAATTTTTTGTATTTTTAGTAGAGACGGGGTTTTGCCATGTTGGCCAGGCTGGTCTTGATCTCCTGACCTCAGGTGATCTGCCTGCCTCGGCCTCCCAAAGTGCTGGGATTACAGGCACAAGCCACTGCGCCCAGTCAATATTAGTCATTATTATGTTATTTTAGAATATCTCAGGGTGGGGTATTTTGAATACCTCTCCCCCCCTCACTACCATCCTAGGCTTAGCACCATGTGAAGTTAGTAAACAGTACATGTCTGAGCCATACTGCTTAACATTCAACAAGAATTCCTTAAACGTACTTTTATAAAGTTGTGGTTTGGTAAGGGAAAAGTTCTCATTTTTGCAAAATAATGCCTGCTCATTTTAAATAATTAAGCAATACAAAAAGATGCAAAGAATTTTTTAAACTACCCCATAAATCATCAACACTGACTTTTATTTTTAGGTATATTTCTATGCAGATATACAGGCAGAAAAAAAGAAGGAAGGAAAATAGGAAGGAAAACTGGATAAATATGCTTTTTACAAAATCCAGGCTGTATTGTAATGAGTTTTTATTTTCAGAGTGTTATTTTTAAGTTTTACAATGGAAAAATGTCCAACATATTGAAAAGTAAAATAGTATTATTATTCCTCATGTGCTCATTACTGAAATGCTGTTTTATTTTTAACATTTTTATTTTTAAATAGAGATGGGGGTCTCACTATGTTGCCCCAGTCTGGTCTCGAACTTCTGGCCTCAAGCGATCCTGCACCTCGACCTCCCAAAGTATCGGGATTACAGGCATGAGCCATCGCGCTTGGCCTGAAATGCTGTTTTAAATAAAAATGTTAAAAGTAGTTTTGTTTGAATTCAGTGAAAAACCAAAGTGCAGTTCAAAAAATTGATGTATTTCCTAAATGAGGTTTTTACAGTAAGAAAATAAATTGTGAAAAACATTACAATTTGTAGTGTTTTTACAAAAAGATCTTCATGTTTCAAATTTAGACAGCATCACCTTCTACCATAAGGGATGAAGACATTGGCACTCTCACAAATGATATAACTTTCTTCCACCTTTACCAATTTGTGTTGGGTAACTTTCTCACTCAAAGTTTATAACATTTGTGGTCTGTTTAGTAACCATATCTGCACAACTTGTCTACTTTTCATTTTATGTTGAACCAGATAAGATGCTTACCACCAATCTTTTTCCTGATATATGGCTTAATTGGCTGTATTTAAGAAATTATGACTTCTCAGAAAAAGTAATCCTAGAAATATCAAAAGGAGGCTTAATCTTTAGAAAATTATCATGTTTAGAAATAAGACTGAGTGCAGTGGCTCACACCTATAATCCCAGCACTTTGGGAGGCTAGGGCAGGATGATTGCTTGAACCCAGGAGTTTGAGACCAGCCCGGACAACAAGGGTGAGATATGCTGTCTCCACAAAAAAAATACAAAAAATTAGCCAGGCATGGTGGTGTACACCTGTAGTCCCAGCTACTCAGGTGGCTGAGGTGGGAGGACTGATTGAGCCCGGGAGTTGGAGGCTGCAGTGAGCCATCATCATACCACTGCATTCCAGCCTGGGCGACAAAGTGAGACCCTGTCTCAGAAAACAACAACAACAAAAGAGTCAAAATCTTTCTTTTAGAAATAAAGGAATAACACTGATTGTTTAGTTCTTATCTCACATTTTTTCTTCAGATACCATAGATGCAAATGCATAGGGCAATCCCAATGTAATTGTAAAATTTTCCAATCTTCCTGTGTTGCCAATTAATTCAAATTAAAAAACAACAAATGAGCAGGTGAAACACACACACTACTTTGCAACTTCTTTATTGAATGAATCTATTCCTATATAATATCACCGTTAAATTATCTGCTTTACCCAGATCATGATCTTTGTGATTTAATATGACTACAAAGTACATTTATTTCATTTCCCATGGAGTTTTCTTGATTGGGTGCTTTATTTTCAAAATTTAGCAACTTAACCAGCATGCATCTCAGTGTTGAATTTTCTGTATATTTTGTTGACATAATTTATCTTGATATGTAGATTCAGTTTGTCTTTTTTAATTGAAATATGTTAATCATAGAAAAGAATATAGTTAATACTTATATACCCCACACCCAGCTTCGAAAATAAAATATTACAAATACTTTTAAATTCCTGAGAGTACCCATCTCTGGCAAACTCTTACCTTACACAATAGGTAATGTCTATCTTGAAATTTGTGTTTATTATACCTGTGAATGTCACTCATTACCTATGAATATATCTCTAAATAGTATTATTTTACAAGTTATTAAATTTTATATAAATTATATCAAAGTGTAATTATCTTTGTGCAGCTGCAGCTTGGATTTTTTTTGTTTGACTCAATTTTTAAAGAAGACTTACCCAGCTGGGCGCAGTGGCTCAAGCCTGTAATCCCAGCACTTTGGGAGGCCGAGGCGGGTGGATCACTTGAGGTCAGGAGTTCGAGACTAGTCTGGCCAACATGGTGAAACCCTGTCTCTACTAAAAATACAAAAATTAGCTGGGCATGGTGGGTGCCTGTAATCCCAGGCTGAGGCAGGAGAATTCCTTGAACCCAGGAGGCAGAGGTTGCAGTGAGCGATCACACCATTGCACTCTAGCCTGGGTGACAAAAGCGAAACTCCATCTCAAAAAAAAAAAAAATTATCCACAATGATGCATGGAGGTCTGGTTCTTTGATTTTACTGCTGAATGGTGTGCCATAGCAGTGGTGTACCACAATTTAGATTTGGTTCTTTATTTCGTGGAAGTTTTTCCCTTTATTGTTTATATTGTGCCCTATCTCCCATCACCTTGGTCACACCTCTGAGTCCAGCTGCCACAGTTGTAAATACAGGTTTACAACTATTTACATAGGTGTAAACAGTTTCGTGTGTGCTTCCATTCACTTATTGCTAATAGCACCTCATCCTCTCTGGAGCCTGCTGGTCCCAGCGCATACATAGCTCCAGTGTGGTGGAATTATTTTGGATAGAGAATTCTAGTAGACACTATGTATGTATTTTAGGAGGTACCATGGAAATTAAGCCTCCATTGCTTATAGCAATGACTTTGATGGCATAATCTTGTATTAACTTTTCTTCCTTCCCTCTCTCTCATCACTTCTGCCCTCAGGAACCATCTCCCAAATAAACTACTTGCCTGCAAGTCTTTTTCTCAGGCTCTGCTTTTGGAGAAGCCATGGTGTGGGGTGTGTGTGTGTGTGTGTGTGTGTCTGTGTGTGTGTGTGTTTTCTATTTTGTAGGGTTCATCTCTGTGGCTTCTGATAAGTGAGATCAAGTTAGGAGCCCTGCCAAATAAGGCTGCTCCATTCTGCTTCAGAATCTGTAGTATCTTTTCTTGGAGATCTCTTTTGAAGTTTATGGCTTTGAATTTTGTCTCTCTATCCTTATGACTGGTTGCTAGGGAAGCAGTCTACCTTCCTTCCTTCCTGTCTGCATGTTTGTTTGCTAGTCTTCATTCTTTTTGTATTTTAGGGACACCAATTTTCCTAAGGTTGGATTATCTTTCTTCAGTTCTATTTATTTTTCTGATTACATTAATCTTTGTATTCTCTGATTAGTTCTTCTATGTCATAGTTTTTTTTTCAATTATGACTATACTCTTATGTTTCTTAATTGTTAGTTTTATGGTAAAAAGTTTGATCATTAATTTTTAGACTCCTTATAAAATTCACTCTTGTTTTTTCATCTTGTCTTTTAGTTCTTGTTTATTTTATTCACATTCTCAGTAAGTTCCAAATCCTGAAGCATTTGTGAATAATGTTCTTCATATTCATTGGGTTACATTTTTCTCCTGGGCAGAGTTCTTTGATCTGTTCTATGCTACATTTTTTCCAGCTGTATATCTTCTGGTCTATGCCTTCCTCCCTATTCTCTCTCTCCCTATTTTTGTTTATTTCAGTTTAATCACCTACTGGTGATGCCTGTCCTTTTTCCTCTTGCTCATGGTTGACAGCTCTGCCCCAGCTTTCCATTTGTTTGCACATTGTGTGGATGACTTCTTCACTCCTCATGTCACATTTGTTTTTGGCTTACCTCACCTTTGTGGTTGCAAAAATATAAACTCCTCCCCCTTTCCATTCCTCTTTTGTCTCTCTCTCTAGTAGGTCATGGTGACCTGTACACATTATTCCTCAACTCTGACATGGTATATTAAATTTTTGCAAACTAGCCCTGATATTTTTTCTGTCTTCCTGTAAAAACTACTTCTCTGATTCTTACTGCTCACACAACACCATATCAAGGTTTGCTTTCTGCAGTAGGAGAATGTATTGTGTTTTCATTGGAAAGGCCATCGGTGTGTTACTCTAGAATTTTTACTTTTGCTGGAAAGTGCTGGAATTCATTTCTGTCTTACTAATTGTTTCCCACAGCTTGGGCAGCATCTCTTAGTTGCAAGAGGGAAAAAATAATGGAATTTATTCAATTTGTTTTTCTCCAGATTTGGGGTGTTAATGAGAGTTGTTAATTCATCTCTGACTTCTGATACATGAGGACTGAGTTAGCCTTGCCAGACAGGGCTGTTCCATTCTCCTCCAGAAGCTATTGTATTTTTACTTGACTATCACCTTTGAAGTTTGTGACTTTGAGCTCTTTCTGTCTTGTGTATTTGCTGCTGGAGAACCAACCTACCTACCTGTTTACTCTCTACTTACTTTCCTTCCTTTTCTTTTTGATGTTGGTTGAAGATGGGAGATTATGTGAAGAAGCTTTCATTTCACTACTTTATCCCGGAAGTCTTCTTGTTTTTTTTTGTTTTTGTTTTTTTAAATTGTGAAAAAATACACATAACGTAAAATTTGCCATCTTAGCCATTTTTAAGTATACAGTTCAGTGGCATTAAGTACATTTACATTGTGCAACCATCACCACCATCTGTCTGCGGAACAGTTTTCATCTTGCACAACTAAAACTCTTTGCCCATTAAACAATAACTCCACATTCACCCCAACCCCCTTTTTCTTGTTTGTTTGTTTGTTTTAAAATTTACATTATGTAAGAATGTTTCCATACTGATATGGTTTGGCTCCATGTCCCCACCTAAATCTCATGTTCAATTGTAATCCCTAGTGTTGGAGGTGGGGCCTGGTGAGAGGTGATTGGATCATGGGGATGGTTTCTAATGGTTTAGCACCATTCCCCTAGTGCTGCCTCGGTGATAGAATTCTCACAAGATCTGGTTGTTCAAAAGTGTGTAGCATCTCCCCATTCACACTTTTCCTCCTGCTGCCACCGTGTAAGATGTGCCTGCTTGCCTTTCGCTTTCTGCCATGATTGAGTTTTCTGAGGCCTCCCCATACGTGCTTCCTGTACAGCCTGTGGAACCATGAGACAAGTAAACTTCTTTTCTTCATGAATTAGCCAGTCTCAGTTATGTCTTTATAGCAGTACAAGAACAGACTAATTATACATGTATCTTTTGTGAAACTGCTATTGAAACTACTGTCTTGTTATTTATATCTTCATATGAGTAAGATAAACGAGTCTTAGAATTACTTTCAGGAAAACTTCATTCCTGCATTTACTGAATATATATATATGTTTACCCTGTATTACTAGGCGTAAAACATGCTGTGTAGATTCATTCCCTTTGTACCTTGATTGCCAAGAAGCGTAAGTACCTTGAGCTTAGGGTTTTCTGGTATAAATTTATACCTCCATTTCATTTTATGTGCTTAAGTCCCCCTTAGAGCTTTTTGGTAGCAAATGAAATATAGTAAGATAATACATGAGGCTGGGCATGGTGGCGCAGTTCCTTGGAGTCCCAGCTACTCAGGAAGCTGAGGTGGGAGGACCGCTTGAGACCAGGAGGTCGAGGCTGCAGTGAGGTATGATTGTGAGCCACTGCACTCCAGCCTGGGTAACAGAGTGAGACCTTTTCTCTGGAGGGGAGCGGGGGGGAAAGAAGAAGAACAAATTATTAAGTAGCTTTTAGTTTAGCCAAAAGAATTCTCCAAATGAGAATTACATGTTGTTCATTTAAATGTAACCTTTTTATTGCTACCCAGGTTCACAACCTATTTGTCAGCTGAAATGCTTCAAAATTGACCTAATCACTAAGTTTTTGCAGCCGAGTTGTTATATTTAAGATAGACAGAAAATCTTAGTGATTATGGTTAAGTTTGGGAGATGTGTCCAAAATAAACAAATTTTTTAAAAGGAGAAGGAAATATTTATTACATGTTTATTATATGACATATTTTTCTTAGTCATCACAAGAGCCCTAGTTTATTATTTAACAGATTTATTATCCCCATATTTCAGCTGTGAAAACTATGGCTCATTCATGTAAAATTACTTTTTCAAGGTCTCTTAACTAATAAAAGTAGAACTGGAATTTGGAATTTGGATCCTTTTTTTTTTCTGAGAAATTACGATAGAACCTTTATTACTGGTTTCTATTCTAGAAACATTTCGTACTATAAACATGAACTGTTTGAGCCTTTATCCTATAAATGCTTTGGAAATATTTACCTATTTCTGTAAGTACATCCTAAAGAAATGACTTTTTAGTAAGGAATACAGTAATTTACTTCCTAAAGTCTAGAAAATAAAAAATATTGTACACTGAGAGGAAACTTTAAAAAATCAATCTGTACCAAGCCCAAGTGGAAATGTACAAGCCTCTTAAAGAAAGTGACATCTCCAGGTCTGCAAGTTTGGGCAAGTTTTTACAGTTAATACGTTTGTGAAATTCAACAAATAACTTCTGTTGACAACAGGAGAGTATATGTTATTATTAATCAAGAGACAGTGGTTTTAATTTTATTGCTTTCCTGAACAGTCACAAACACCCTTGAAGATGATTTCTTCTTAAACTCTTCTTACATTGTTACTTTTTCTGTTTCCCCCATCATTCCCTTGTCTTTTTCCCAACTCTACAGCCATGTATAGTCCTTTGCAGAGGCTATATGAGTATTGGAGAAGTGGGGGAAAAGTTGAAGACAGTTGTAAATTTATACTGGCTATGCTGTTATTTCACTATTTTGTTTTTATGCATTTCTCAATGAAAGGATATACATATGTGTATTAGTCTGTTCTCACACTGCTAATAAAGACATGCCTGACACTGGGTAATTTATAAAGGAAAGAGATTTAATTGACTCACAGTTCAACATGGCTGGGGAGGCCTCAGGAAACTTACAATCATTGCGGAAGGGGAAGCAGACACATTCTTCACATGGCAGCAGCAAGGAGAAGTGTTGAGTGAAGGGTGGGGGAAAGCCTTTTTTAAAACCATCAGATCTCGTGAGAACTAACTCACTGTCACGAGAACAGAATGGGGGAAACCACCCCATGATTCAGTTATCTCCACCTGGTCCCTCCCATGACACGTGGGGAGTATGGGAGCTATAATTCAAGATCAGATTTTGGGAGGAAATACAACCAAACCATATCAATATGGCATAGGGATTGAGCATAGGTTCCGTTTTTAGATAGTCTGTGTTCACATCCTAGCTTTTCTTTCCACTTAGGCAAGTTAAGTAAATTCCCTGTACTTCAGTTTCATCATTTATAAAATGAGGGTTGAAATATTAGGAAAGTCTGGGATTGTTGCAAAGAAAAATTAAGTCACTTAAGACATGCCTGTCAGATAGGAATAATTCAGGACTGGTGCAGTGCTCACTCTTGTAATCCCAGCACTTTGAGGGGCGGAGGTGAGAGGTTTACTTGAGGCCAGAAATTAGAGGCCAGCTTGGTCAACATAGCAAGACTGTCTCTATAAGAAATAAAAAATCCGGTTGGGCATGGTGGTTTACGCCTGTAATCTCAACACTTTGGGAGGCTGAGGCGGGTGGATCATCTGAGGTCAGGAGTTTGAGACCAGCCTGGCCAAAATGGCAAAGCCCCGTCTCTACTAAAAATGGAAAAAATTAGCTGGGCTTGGTGGTATGTGTCTGTAATCCCAGCTACTTGGGCGGCTGAGGCAGGAGAATTGCTTGAACTCGGGAGACAGAGGCCACAGTGAGCCGAGATCACGTCGCTGTACTCCAGCCTGGGTGACAGAGCGAGACTCCTCAAAAAAAATAAATCATTCAGTACATGGGAATGTCTCTTCCACCTAACTTTGAGTGTCCAATTAGGGTAATAGTTCACAACTTTGGCTATGTATTAACAGTCGTGCAAGGAGCTTTTAGAAAATACAAATTCAGCAAGGCACAGTTCCTTACACCTATAATCCCAGTACTTTGGGGAGTTGATGTGGAAGGATCACATGAGGCCAGGAGTTCAAGACCGGCCTGGGCAACATAGCGAGACTCTGCTACAAAATATATGTATATAACACATCCACCCCTACTATTCTAATGATTAAGCCTTTGATAGGGACGGGGATCAGATTTTTCCTCTTATTTACTTGTTTATTTGTAAATGCCATGAGGTTTTTTTTTTTTTTTTTTTTTTTTTTTTGGTCTGTTTTGTTCACTGCTGTATCCCCAATACCTGGAATAATGCCTGGCACATTAAGTAGCCACTCAATTTTTTTTAATGAAAAAAATAAGTAAATTATCTGTGGATTCTCAGTGGTTTATCTCCTCTCTTGCCATACTTTTTTTTTTTTTTTAATTTACAACGGTAAAGTTCATTCTTTTTGCTGAACAGTTCTATTAATTTATGGTCAAGTCCTCCCCCTAACCCTTGGCAACCACAGATTTATTCTTCATCCTTAGAATTTTGGGTTTTCCGAGGGTCAAATAATTGAATCATACACTATATACCTTTTTGAATCTGGCTTCCTTCACTTGGAATGCATTTGGAGCTCATTAGTGTTAAGTGTATTAATAGTTTATTCTTACATATTTGAATGGAACAAATATGTCAACAAGCTTGCAATGTTTTGTTCTTTTTGATTTTTAGCTTTCCAGAGTGTTGAATCTTCCACCAGAAAACTTGATCACATCAATATCTGCAGTTCCAATTTCCCAAAAAGAGTTAAGTATAATATACTTGTAACAATCTAAAATGTTGCTGACTTTGTTGATATACCAAAAAAGCAAAAAAGAATTGTTACTCTTCAATTTGTGGAATAGTCCTTGAAATTAACTGTAAGCTATGATTCATTATATTCAGCCTATTACTCCTATTGACTTAAATAATAAAATTAAAATCTGTATTTTAAATACTCTGATATGGCGGATTATATATTCTTATGTTCATTATTTTAGTTATGCTAGTAACTATGATTGTGGCAAAGTCTTTGGGAATGAGGTTCAAATTTAATTCTGTAACAATAAATAAAGTAACTAAAATTGTGGTTAGAATTTCAGGGTTTTTGAAGGGATATTAAAGATTGTACAGCCATCTGGTGCTTGAATACTCTTGTACCATATTTATCTACTAGGTTTTTAATGTTGTTTTTGTTTATTGAGTTTCCTTTTGAGTACTCCCAGTGATAGAAAACTGTTGGTTAGGACTACACACAACCAATAGTTGCTTTCTCAGTTACAGAGAGGTGTATCTCTTTGTGAGTTTGGTCATCCTAAATGATTCTTGTTTACGATTTGGGTAGAAAACTTCAATACTTGGATAGATTATTGTCTGTCAATTAATAATGACAAGAAATTAGCTACATAGTAGTCATTTAAGTCCTAAGCTTTAAAAAGAAGTAAAGATATAATTACCAGTACCATTTTGTCCTTGTATTTTATTCATTTAACTTTGTCAGGACTTTAAGAGTAGAATGAATATTCTTCTCAGAATAGAACAAAGAAGTAAGTGGAAAAGAAAGAGAAAGGCTACATGTGGCCTTCTAGTAAAAGCACCTTTAAAATGGCCCACTGCGGCATTTTATATTGACTTTCTGTAAGAGAGGCAACCACTACCAAGAGGATCTCATGATTATATGTAAATAGATGTAACCTTCCAAACTAGTTACCTATTTCGTAAAATCTGTAAATGACATTCTGCATAATAAGGGAAATGTTACTGGTTTGGTGTTTGTTTGTTTTGAGACCAGGTATCATTCTGTCGCCCAAGCTGGAGGGCAGTGGTGTGATCTCGGCTCACTGCTGCCTCAAACTCCCGTGCTCAAGTGATCCTCCCACCTCAGCCTCCAGAGTAGCTTGGACTACAGGCTCACACCACTATGCCTGGCTGACATTTTTGTATTTGTTGTAGAGATGGGGTTTAGTCATGTTGCCCAGGGTGGTCTTGAACTCCTGAGCTCAGGCAATCCACCTGTCTTGGTCTCCCAAAGTACTGGGATTACAAGTATGAACCACCACACCCAGCCTGTTTGTTTCCATTTTCATTTAATGTGTCAAAGGTCTTTAATAAGCTGAACCATCTTGGCCCATCTTTTGAATAGGATTTCCTTTGCCTGCTTCCACTTTAACAATCTGAGGTATTGACTTTAGTTTATAGAAAATAAATATTGGGGCTGGGCGCAGTGGCTCACGCCTGTAATCCCAGCACTTTGGGAGGCTGAGGCAGGTGGATCATGAGGTCAGGAGATTGAGACCATCCTGGCTAACATGGTGAAACCCCGTCTCTGCTAGAAATACAAAAAATTAGCCAGGCGTGGTGGCATGCGCCTGTAATCCCAGCTACTCAGGAGGCTGAAGCAGGAGAACCGCTTGAACCGGGGAGGCGGAGGTTAGAGTGAGCCGAGATCTTGCCACTGCACTCCAGCCTGGGTGACAGAGCGAGACTCCGTCTCAAAAAAAGTAAATAAATAAAGTAAATATTGGGGAGGGCCTCAAGATTTTTCTGGCATACAAATCTGAAGTTCTTCATATTAAGTTTACTTAAAACAAAGGGAACCTCTAGTGCTTTGCCATAATAAATTCAGGTTTCCTTTGCAGTATGTAACTAAGCCTAACCGTTCTATATTTCTAACTTTATTCCAGAATGCTTATAAGTGCCAGGAGAATTAAGAAATAGTATTTTTGTTAACATGGTTTAATTAATATAATGAATTAATTTACTCTGATCTGATTCTCTCGATTTTATTTTCTGTCTACTATCTGATGGTAGTAAACAGAATTAACAACTTTATTATAAGCCAATGGCTATCAAGTCTGTGGATTTCACACTAACCAATATCACAACTCCTCAGAATTAATGGGAAAATAACTATTGCTTTTTAAACTTTTTTAAGTATAAAGAATGAATATACAGGGACTAGTTTAATGAACCCTATGTGTGCCCATCACCCACCATCATCTGTATGGGACCAGTTTTTTGTTTGTTTGTTTGTTTGAGACAGAGTCTTGCTCTGTCACCCAGGCTGGAGTGCAGTGGCACAATCTCGGCTCACTGCAACCTCCGCCTCCTGGGTTTAAGCCGTTCTCCTGCCTCAGCCTGCCCAGTAGCTGGGATTACAGGCACGGACCACCATGCCCAGCTAATTTTTGTATTTTTAGTAGTAGAGACGGGGTTTCACCATGTTGGCCAGGCTGGTCTCAAACTCCTGATCTTGGGAGGCCAAGGCAGTAGGATTGCTTGAGCTCAGGAGTTCAAGACCACCTTGGGCAACATGCGCCCACCTCAGCCTCCCAAAGTGCTGGGATTACAGGGTTGAGCCACCATGCCCGGCCCAGTTTTGTTTCTTTTATACCCCGTCTACTCTCCTTGTCCACATTTTTTTTTTTTTTGAGACAGGATCTAGCTCTGTTGGTTGCTGAAGCTGGAGTGCAGTGGCAGAATCACGGCTTACTGCAGCCTTAAGCTCCCAGGCTCAAGCTATCCTCCCATCTCAGCCTGCCAATTAGCTGGGACCAGAAGCATGGGCCACCACACTTGGCTAATTTTTTAAATTTTCTGTAGAGATGGTGTCTCCCTACATTGCCCAGGCTAGTTTTGAACTCCTCGGCTCAAGCAATTCTCCTACCTCAGCCTCCCACACTAGAATTAGAGGCGTGAGCCACTGTGTTGGGCTCTCCTCATCCACAGTTGTTTATTTTGATATCTACTGCTTTTCATAGCTTAGATGTTTTGTCTTTTTAAAGGTTTTATTTTTAAATGTGGTTTTCTATTGTAAAAGCAAAACAGATAATCTTCTTAAGGAAATTCAGGAACATACAGAAGAATAAGAAAAGATAAAAGCCCCCAATAGTCTACTACAGTAAGACAACTGATTTTAGCAAGTTGATGTATTTTTTACTTTTTTCTTTGAATTTTTTTTAGCGTTTAAAAAGACATAGCTATAAAACTACATAGAAAAACATAGGATATTTGAATCCTTTTCCTGACATAATTCTGTTTTTAAAGTGAATATCACTTTTAGCAATATTGTAACATTCCCTTGTTGCTAGACATTTAGATTGTTTTCATTTTTTAATATAAATTTTTTTTCTTAGAGATTGGGTCTTGCTATGTTGCCCAAGCTGGTCTTGAACTCCTGAGCTCAAGCAATCCTCCTGCCTTGGCCTCCCAAAGTGTTGGAATTACAGGCATGGGCCACTATACCTGGCCAAAGTGTAATACGTAGTAGGCTGCTGGATGATGTATTAAGGCTCAGGAAAATTCTTAATGGTCATTGTGGACTAGGTTTTTAAATGTGATGTTAACCAGAAGTCACACAGGAATTTTTAGTTATTTCCCTGAGTTTCATAAGTGTTAATGAAGGAAATAATTTGTGCCTTCTCAAAAATAAGTCTTTTCATTCCAGTGACAGATGGGCTGGATAAATAATGTTTCAACCCTCTTACTCTGCCCATCGAGTCTCATGCTCTAGTTCCATATTAAACACCAGAAGATAAATTAGTGTGAGTAGTTATATAGATGCTTATATGTTGATTAAAAAAATTTTTTTTGCACCTTGAACTATTTCAAACCTACAGAAAAATTCATAGAGAATGATGTAATGAGTACTCTCATGGTCACTTTCTAAGTTGTCAAGTCCTTTTTCCAAATTTGCTTCAAGTCTTATTTTGTAGGGAAAGGGAGAGCTTTTGATTTTTGTTAAGCATTACAGATAATGTTGAAGTCACTGATATATATTTGTTTGACTGCATTCCCTACTCTGCTTCCCTAGAGAGAACTGATCTCATGATGCAAATGATTTATTTTCACTAATCAGTTGCTTTGTGTTTGTTTCTTTGTTTTTGTATTGTTTTTTCACCTACCCAATGAAAAGGATAAATGGCATTGTCCGTCTCTTTAATGAACTACTGAGTGTTAAGAATAATATTCTTCTTTTTCTCATGTTGAAACTCAAATTACAACATTTAAAAAATATGTCATTTGGAGGTCAGTGGAGAGGTTTGAATTAGAAGCATGTATTTGGAGTAGTAGAGGAAGCATTGTAGAAGAGGTAAAGAGACCTGGGCTTTTTTCTCAATCTGTTTTTATTTGCAGTAGGATTTTAAAGGAGACATTTAGCTTGCCAGACATCAGTTTTCATATCTATAAAATAAGGCGGCTAGTATAAGAGGAAGAATTTTTTGAGACTAGGTATTGATCTGTCACCCAGGCTGGAGTGCTGTGGCATGATCTCAGCTCACTGCAACCTCTGCCTCCCGGGTTCAAGCAATTCTCGTGCCTCAGCCTCCCGAGTAGCTGGGCTTACGGGCGCACGCCACCACGCCCGGCTAATTTTTGTATTTTTAGTAGAGATGGGGTTTCTCCATGTTGACCAGTCTGGTCTCAAACTCCTGACCTTAAGTGGTCCACTTGCCTCGGCCTCCCAAAGTGCTGGGATCTGCGCCCAGCCAGAAGAGGAAGAATTTTATAAGCTGATAAGAAAAACATTCTAAATAAATACTAGGTTATTTCTCATTTTCTTGCTTTTAATTTTGTTTTTTATTTATTTATTTTATTTTATTTACTTTTTTGAGACAGAGTTTCGCTCTTGTCACCCAGGCTGGAGTGCAGTGGTGCAATCTTGACTCACTGCAATTTCCACCTCCAGGATTCAAGCGATTCCCCTGCCTCAGTCTCCCAGGCAGCTGGGATTGTAGGTACACACCACCATGCCTGGCTAATTTTTTTGTGTGTATGTATTTTTAGTAGAGATGGGGTTTTACCATGTGACCAGGCTGGTCTAGAACTCGACCTCGGGTGATCCGTCTGCCTTGGCCTCCCAAAGTGCTGGAATTACAGGCATGAGCCACCACTCTCGGCCCCCTTGCTTTTAGTTTTGAAAGTACACATAACACCTTCTTCTGGTAAAGGTATGTCTCAATGGAGAACTCATAGTGATTAGTCTTTGTTTAACAACTAATGCTTTTAAGGTAACAGTTCTATCTCATTTCGATGTCTGTCTTTAGAGAAGTAGCTGATTTTCAGCTTTCTGTGGATTCTTTATTGGAAAAAGACAATGACCATTCAAGACCAGATATTCAAGTTCAAGCCAAGAGACTAGCAGAGAAGGTACGTTAGCACTATTATCTCTTTTTGACATTGTAATAAACTTGTTATTAAAAAAAAATACTTTGCAGGCTATCTCAGCCATAATAGTGAATTTAATAGTGTTTCTTTGTTCGAGGCATCTTGTGTAATATAATTTAAATTCATTTTAGCCATTTACTATAAGGTTATAATGATTTTTCAAATTAGTTGTAAAGCATTCCTCTTGAGCTGACATTGTTCAATTTTTTGATTAACCACTTACAGGAAGACTGAAGTGTTAATTAAATTTACAGATTGAAGCTGGATGGACTTTTGAATTTAGGAGAACAAGCTTGATAAATTAGAGCAGTGAGTTGCAATTTTTAAAATGAGTTTCTGAAAAGATGAACATTGAAATATGAGATGATTGGATGTAAATAGAATCATGATTACAGAGAAGAGGTGGTTAGATGATTTAATAAGCCTCTTTCATTTCTAAGTTCTCTGATGGGTTTGATATCTGAAAGAGGAATTGAAAGGATTGCAAGGAATTACTAAACATAAATTGTTAGTGTAATTCCCTCAGAAAAGGCAGATATGTTGGACAAGGTTATTAACATACGTCCACAGAGTCAGTGTCTGGGAACTCAAAAGAATTGGAACAATGAAAGTCAGTATCATAGAAAAAGATGCTTATTTAAAGGATGACTATGATAAAGGAGCATTGGTAGCTTAGTAAATATTTATTTGATCAGAAAATCACTCCCAGATATTTACCAGGAATAGAATTATTCAAAATACCATATTTAGTTCCTTTTCCCCATTTCTTGTAAGTTCTTAAAAATAAAGACTAGTTGCTCTTTAGTGACAGCAGATATCTCTTCAAGTTCCATAGGTTTTTCATGAGATGGGTTCGAACATCTAATAGGTTAAAAAGTGAAGGCATATGCGTAGAAGACAAACTATCTAAATTACGTCTTATCTGTTGGTGCAGGTGCTTTAGCGTAGACCCTGACAGAATGTCATGTTCTGTGGCTCTCATGAAAGCTAGGTGAGATAAAAAGTGTTCCTCGTATGTCAGAGTAGGTAGAATATGGGTAGAGTGATTTTTCTTACTTGTTAAAAGGTGAATTTGAGGGGAGGGAAAGAGAATGAGGAAGAGAGAGACTGAATACAGAATAGCATGTCAGTTGGGAAAAAAAGAAAATGTGTTTACTTAAATAGAAGTATGGAACTAAAGAGATTGCCTGAGAACTGGGACCCGATATAGGGACCATGAAAGATGATTTACTTGTGTCTTTGTAAGCCAAAAATAGCATTAGAACTACCTATTTCATTAGGCCTATTATATAACATACCTACTTTGTGTGATTTGTTCTTTTCAGCTAAGATGTGATACAGTGGTGAGTGAAATCAGTACTGGCCAAAGGACTGTAAATTTCAAAATAAACAGAGAGCTCTTAACAAAGGTAAGAATAAGTTAATATCCAGCCATTGTACTTTCATTCTGTCTGCTTCAGCCGCAGTGGTCTTCCTCCAGTTCTTAAATTCTTTATGCCTCCTCTGGCCTCAAAACCTTTGCACATACTGATCCATAACTTGGGGAGTGCCACGCCAAGTTAACACCTACTCATCCTTTAAATCTTGATATTTCTTTGGCAGTACCTTTCTGACCCCTTCATTTATATGCTGTCATAGCACTGTATAGTCATATACCACATAATGACATTTCATACACAATGTCGTAGCACTGTATAGTCATATACCACATAATGACATTTCATACACAACGTATATAGATGATAGTAAAAATACCATATTTTTACTGTACCTTTCTGTGTTTAGATATATTTAAGTATACAGACACTATTATGATACAGTTGCATACAGTATTCAGTACAGTAACATGCTGTACAGGTTTGTAGCCTAGGAGCAATAGGCTGTAGCATACAGCCTAGGCGTGTAGTAGACTGTATCATCTAGGTTTGTATAAGCACTTGGGAGGCTGAGGCAGGAGGATCACTTGAGCCTGGGAGTTCGAGACCAGCCCCGGCAGTATATCTCTACAAAAAAATTTAAAAATTAGCCACACATGGTAGTTTGCACCTGCAGTCCCAACTACTCTGGAGGCTGAGGTGGGAAGATCGCTTGAGCCTGGGAGTTTGAGGTTGCAATGAGCTGTGATTGTGCTATTGTACTCCAACCTTGGTGACAGAGTGAGACCTTGTCTCAAAATAAAAATTTCAATGGCCATGAATTTTCAAGCTTTATTTCAATTAACAAACTACAGAATTTTTTCTGATTTAAGGATACCCATTAGCTCACTTATTAAAAATATTCCCAAATCCTTCTCAATTGACATTGAAGGGACAAGAGTCAGGGCTTTGAAGTCCAGCTACTCTCTCACATGGGAATTCTTCCATATTGCAGCATTGAGGATCTGAATCTTAGTGGGAATTTCATTAAAGGAGCAAGCAGACTGCTTACAGTTGCCCTGCTCAGTGTCACAGTAAAGCCAGATCCTGGAGCAGTGAGCACTCATGTTCAGAAAAAGACTATTGAATGTACCTCTGCTTTGTGTTACAATTTTAATGATAATTCTTCTTTACTGAAAACTTTATGTATTCTACATTTGGCTGTCAACCTAAAAGGAGGAAACTGAGGCAAAATTAATGTAAGTAGAGAGTTTACTTGGGCCAGGCTTGAGGATTGCAGCTGAGGAGCACAGATTCAAGTTGCCCTGAATACACCCTTTGATTGGCAGCAGTTACAAGTGGATTTTTAAAGGGAAAGAAGAGGGAGTTTGAGTTGTTAACCAGAATTTACATTAAAATAATGTAAGCTATTGATAGGCTGTATATTTTTCTTTGTGTCACAAATTCCAGTAACATGAAGATAATGTGTGAGGCAGCTAGTCGGGAACAAAATCACATAAAACAATTGTCCCCACCCATAGGAGGAAGAGTTTGTGCATAACTGATGTCTGATATGCATGTCTTTCTGGGCCTGCATACCTCACATAGCTGAGACTACTCTGAGCTATTTTTCTTTTCTCAAGCTTATAGCATCTGTTTTTCTCACGTATTGGATCTCTAGTTTTATAATTTTAACTGTTTTACAGTCCATTTTTTGATAAATAGGATAATACTCTAAAATAATGATTAAAAGTAAATACATAAATCACTAACATAGTCATTTATAATGAAGCATTATGTACTGTACATAATTGTATGTGCTATACTTTTATACAACTGGCAGTGCAGTAAGTTGGTTTACACCATAAGTTTTAGGTCTCAGATGGTGGTCATTTGCATGGTTTTTTTTGAGACAGAGTTTTGCTCTTGTTGCCCAGGCTGGATTGCAATGGCACGATCTTTGCTTACTGTAACCTCCACCTCCCGGGTTCAAGCGATTCTCCTGCCTCTGCCTCCCCAGGTAGCTGGGATTACAGGCATGCACCACTGTGCCCAGCTAATTTTGTATTTTTAGTTTCTCCATGTTGGTCAGGCTGGTCTTGAACTCCCAACCTCAGGTGATCCACCCACCTCACCCTCCCAAAGTGGTGGGATTACAGGCGTGAGCCACCGCGCCCTGCCATCATTTGCATATTTAATGGATTTTTCAGATCACATCAAGAAAAAATTCGACTCTTGTTAGGACCAACAAAGAATTAATATATCTTTGTTTGAGAAATAACCATAATGGCATTGCAAAGAACTGTCACTTTGGTACCAAACTTCTACCTGTCAGTAGCTTGCAGTACTTTCAAGACAAACTGTAACTTCAAATAATATTTAATTGTTAAAAGGGAAAAAAGAAAGTATGATCTCAACCAAATAGGAAAAATTCAAACAAAACCCTGTTTTCTTAGGGATGCTTCAGAAATACACAATGGATAACATCATTTTATTTCACGCTTTTTAATTTGCCAAATTAAACTTTGCATGTTTAACCAAAAGTAAAAGAAAAAGTTAAATTTAAAAATCTCTTAAACCGTTCAAATCATTGAAGGGTTTGAATAAAACAGACTCAATTGAATGTTTGTGCTATGTAAAAAGATAATTAGGTGTTATTGTTTTGTTATATAGTCATGTGTTGCTTAACAATGGGATACATTCATAGAAATGTGTCCATAGGTGGTTTTGTTATTATGGGACATCATAGAGTATACTTACACAAACCTGGATGATAAAACTGACTACACGGACCTAGGCTATAAACTTGTGCATCATGTAAAATACCAAATACTGTATTTGTGCAATTGTGACACAGTGGTATTTGTATCTTAACATGTCTAAACATAGGAAGGGTACAGTAAAAATACAGTATTAAATATAAAAGATGCTATGCCTGTATTTACCATGAATGGAGCTTGCAGGACTGGAAGTTGCTCTGGGTGAGTGAGTGGTGAGTACATGTGAAGGCCTAGGACATTACTGTACACTACTGTAGACATTATAAACATGTTACACTTAGGTTACAATGGGTTTATAAAAAATATTTTTCCTTGTATCATAACTTCAGAATAAAATAATAAAAATTAAAAAACATTTTTCTTGACTGGGCATGGTGGCTCACACCTGTAATTCCAGCACTTTGAGAGGCTGAGGCAGGAGGATCACTTGAGCCCAAGAGTGTTAGGGCTGCAATGAGCTAGGATAACATGCTGCTGTACAAGATCACACTGCTGTACTCCAGCCTGGGTGACAGAGTGAGACCCTGTCTCTTTTTTTTTTGAGACAGAGTTTCACTCTTGTTGCCCAGGCTGGAGTGCAATGGCACAGCCTCAGCTCCCACCTCCGCCCCCCAGGTTCAAGTGATTCTCCTGCCTCAGCCTCCCAAGTAGCTGGGATTATAGGTGCCCATCACCATGCCTGGCTAGAGACCCTGTCTCTAAAAAATAAATATTTTTCTTTCTTCAATAATAAATTAACCTTAGCTGACTGTAACATTTTTATTTTATAAACTTTTTCATTTTTTAAACTTTTTTCTTCTATTTATTTTTCTTTATATCTCAGCTTAGTTGTTTAACTTTTCAGCTCTTTTGTAATAACAGCTTAAAACAAGCACATTATACAGTTGTACAAAAATATATCCTTATTCTGTAAGCTTTTTCAAATTTTTTAATTTACTTTTTAGACTTTTTTGTTAAAAGCTAAGACACAAACACATTAGCCTTAGCCTACACAGGGTCAGGATCATCAGTATCACTGTCTTCACCTCCACATCTTGTCCCACTGGAAAGTCTTCAGGGGAAGTAACACACATGAAGCTGTCATCTCCTATGATGACAGTGCCTTCTGGAGTATCTCCTGAAGGACCTGCCTGAGGCAGTTTTACAGTTAATTGTTTTTAATAAGTATAAGGAGTACACTTTAAAATTATGATTTAAAATATAGTAGATTAAATACATAAATCAGTACAGTCCTTTATTATTATCAAGTATCGTGATGTACATAATTGTATGTGCTGTATTTTTATATGACTGGCAGCCTAGCCTAGTAGGTTTGTTTACATCAGTATTACCACAAACATGTGAGTAATGCATTGCACTAGGCATTATGACCTGCTGCAACATTGCTGGGTGATAAGAATTTTTCAGCTCCATTATAGTCTTAATGGGACCACCATTGTATATATGTGGTTCATCATTGACTGACACATTGTTACTTGGTGCATTACTGTAGGTGTTGTTTTTGCAGTGGTATAGCTGACAGACGAGGGCCTAAACCAGGGCAGAGGAACCAGTTATTAAATAACTGTAACGATGTTTAGGAGATAACACACACAGGGCCCAGTGATTAACAGGTGATTGATTACAGAGGTTGAGGGAATAAGGTTAAGTGTTAGGGACTCCTAGGTTTCTGAGTAGGTTAGTTGGGTGAGTGGTAGTGCAGTTTGTGGAAATAGACAGTGTAGATGGAAGAACAAGTGTATTTTCTGTGAAATGCCTGAAAAGCATATCCAGTCTGTAGCACTAGAGAAATTAAGTAATTAGTATTTGAAGTCTTTTTTTTTTTTTCTTTGAGACGGAGTTTCGCTCCTGTTGCCCATGCTGGAGTGTAATGGCGTGATCTTGGCTCATTGCAACCTCCATCTCCCGGGTTCAAGGGATTCTCCTGCCTCAGCTTCCCAAGTAGCTGGGGTTACAAGCGCCTATCACCACACCTGGCTAATTTTTTGTATTTTTAGTAGAGACGGGGTTTCACCATGTTGGTCAGGCTGGTCTTGAACTCCTGTCCTCAGGTGATCCTTCTGCCTCAGCCTCCCAAAGTGCTGGGATTACAGGTGTGAGCCACCATGCCCGGCCAAGTATTTGAAATCTTAAGGGAGTGGTTTAAGTCACCTAAAAGTGTAAAATAAAAAGCTAGAAGCAAGAATGGAGCACAGAGTGCAGAGTCAAGGGCAGATGGTGGAAGAAGAGCCTACAAAAGAAATTGAGAAGCAAAAGTTGATAGAGAATTTTGTCTTTACAACCAAGGAAGGAGGATAGTTGCAAGAAGGGAGTAGTCACCAGGTAAGATGATGTTTGAAAAGTGTTTACTCCTGAGGAAGGAGGGAAGGAATTAGGATAAGGACAGATGATCGAAAGGGACTTCAGCCTTATCTTAAATGTTCAATTTTTAAAAAATTATTAACGTTGCCTTTTTGTTGTTTGTGCCAGATAAATCAGTAGATAGAGGGTTATTGTTAAAGAGAATTCTAACTTACTATGATTAACTGTTGTGGAGTCTACCATTCATTACATAAAAAGGAGAAGTGGGAAAGATTTGTAGACTTTCAACTTAGAATAATCTGAATCTGGATTTCTTCTTACTGATGTGTTCTTGTCATATATATTCTTGGACTAATAATACTGGGACCCTAGTTTATGATAGACACTATTCTGTATACTGTCTATATATTGTATTAATCCTTTATCTGTTTCTTATTGCACAATGTGAGTCAAGAGAGTATTATTTTCTCTACGTCCTTGTGCACATACATACTATTTCTGAACCTAGTTTTTGCATCCATTAAATGGGAAATGTTGCCCATCTTTAAGATTATGAGGCTTAAAGACAACGGGTACTGTAGGAGCACCTGGTCTTGGACCTAGCACTTTATGCTTCTTAAATGTCGATTGTTATGTACTGGCTGCTGCTCCCTTCTCTGCTTGTTCCATTTAGAGACCATTTTAACCAACTCTTTAATAATAAAATTTTTCACAACATAAACCACACTTTTAAGACTCAAGATGCATTTTGGGGCCAGGCATGGTGGCTCATACCTATAATCCCAGCACTTTGGGAGGCTAAGGTGTCAGGATCAGTTGAGCCCAGGAGTTCAAGACCAGCCTGGGCGACAGAGTGAGCAAGAGACCCTGTCTATTAAAAAAAAAAAAAAAAAAAAAATTTTTTTTTTTTTTTTTTGAGACAGAGTCTCACTCTGTCACCCAGGCTGGAGTGCAGTGGCGCGATCTCGGCTTACTGCAACCTCTGCTTCCCGGGTTCAAGCGATTCTCCTGTCTCAGCCTCCCATGTAGCTGGGACTACAGGCGCATGCCACCATGTCTGGTTAATTTTTTTTTTTAATTTTTTTAGTAGAGGTGGGGTTTCACCTTGTTGGCCAGGATGGTCTCAATCTCCTGACCTCGTGATCCACCTGCCTCAGACTCCCAAAGTGCTGGGGTTACAGGCGTGATCCACTGTGCCCTTCCAAAAAAAAATTTTGTTTTAATTAGCTGGGTGTGGTAGCATGTACCTGTAGTCCCAGCAACTCTGGAGGCTGAGGTGGTAGGATCACTTAGGTAAGAAGATCGTTTGAGTCGGATTGAGGCTTAGTGAGCCATGATTGCGCCACTGCACTCAGCCTGGGAGACAGAGTAAGGCCTGTCTGAAAAATATAAAAATAAAAGTAAAATATAATGCATTTGGGGAAACAAAACCAACTAATATGAGTAAACAAAAGTTCATCAACATTAACAAAAAATAAAATATGAATTTTGTGAACTATATATCATAGTTCTATGTTAATAACTAAAAACTAACCTGGAATATGTTTGGGAAGTTTCTGTGGGATTTCCTTGTTTCTCACTTGTGTAGCCAATAGGCATTATACATTTTTATCTTTTTCCTACCATTACTTGTGGTCTTTAATATCACAAAAGCTGCAGCAGCGTGCAGCAGTTAACAGGTTAACTGTGAAGTGGAAAAGTTCTTTTCTGCACTATTTAATCCCTCAGTACTTTTCTTTCTTTCTTTGTTAAAATAGTTCTTATCTCTATGGCTGTCGTGAGGAGTAAGTAAGTTAATGCATATAAAATGTAAAATGCTTGGAATAGTGGCTGGCACACACTATGAACTCAATAAGTGTTAGATGGTGCTTCTGGTTTTGTTGTTAATATTTACTGTGGGACTTTTGGTTGTTACTTCACCAAGCTTCAATTTCCTTCTCTGTAAAATACCTACATAACTGGTTACTGTAAGAATGAATAGACATGGAGTATAAAAGGGCACAGAACCCTAGTAAATGTTAACTCATGTTACTACTATGACTAGCATTAGTAACCAGAAAAGTGGTGCTGGAGGTAGTGCCACTGAGGATGCTAAGAAATTCTCAGTTCCATAAATTAGAATGAACAAGTTGGCAACATTTAATTCTCAGTAACAGAGTAATTAAAAGCGTTGTAATTTTTGTTCATTAAATTACACTCCTTTAATTTTCAGACAGTGCTACAACAAGTAATTGAAGATGGCTCAAAATATGGATTAAAAAGTGAACTTTTCTCTGGGCTTCCCCAGAAGAAGATTGTGGTTGAATTCAGGTGAGGGTGCACCCCTTTTATGTGTTGCTTAATCAAGTTGACTCGGCAGAGGAGTGTTATTACCATCATTATTTGGGGGTCTTAATAAATAACATATGGAAAACTTGAAAACCAGTGCAGTTATGTTATTTCTTGAAATCACAGTGAATCAATCATTGAACTGTGAATAAAAAATGTATTTTTGGACCTCCAAAAATGTCTAATAATTATTATTTTTTTAATTATTAACAATTACTTTTTTGGAAGAACTATTCACTTTATTTATTTATTTATTTATTTATTTATTTTCGAGACAGAGTCTCGCTCTGTCGCCCACGCTGGAGTGGCGAGATCTCGGCTCACTGTAAGCTCCGTCTCCCGGGTTCACGCCATTCTCCTGCCTCAGCCTCCTGAGTAGCTGGGACTACAGGCGCCTGCCACCATACCCGGCTAATTTTTTTTGGATTTTTAGTAGAGACGGGGTTTCACTGTGTTAGCCAGGATGATCTCCATCTCCTGACCTCGTGATCCGCCCGTCTCGGCTTCCCAAAGTGCTGGGATTACAGGCGTGAGCCACTGCGCCTGACTAGTTATTTACTTTAATAGACTGTTAAGGCAGAGGTAATGGTTACTACCATATTAGGAATTTTAAAGTGGCCAGACATGGTGGCTCAGCCTGTAATCCTAGCACTTTCGAAGGCAAGGTGGGAGGATCACTTGAGGCCAAGAGTTTGAGACCAGCCTGGGCAACATAGTGAGACCTCACCTCTTAAAAAAATAGAAAAATTAGTTGTGCATGGTGGCACACTCCTGTAGTGACAGCTACTTGGGAAGCTGAGGAGGAAAGATGGCTTGAGCCTAGGAATTCAAGGTTACAGTGAGCTGTGATTGTCACTGCACTCTAGCAGGTAAGACACACCAAGACCCTGTGTCAAAAAAAAAATTTTTTTTAAGTAATTTGATTACCAGAGAAACAAGTCTTTTAGTATTTGTAATAAATGTATTTTTTTAATTACCAGAAAAATAGCTTGAAGTTTTAATGTGCCTCTAAATAGTCTTCATAGAACTTTCTAACATGCTGTCAGTATAACTGTCTGATATTTGGACTGCTAGAGGTAACCAAGAGAGAAAGGGGAACACTAAGAACTAATACTTTCATTGTACAGCCGACAGACTGACAACTCTAGGAAATTATCGGAGATGTTGCATTTGTCTTCCTAAAGCTGAAGAACAGTCTTGATGAACTGTTTTTCTACTTAGAAAGATAGAACTTGCTAAGAGCCTTTTGTCTTATTAAGTATTTATGTCTGTGGAAGATGTTTAAAATTGATATGGGAAGTATTATCTCATGTTTACTAAGTCATTATTGCAGTTTATGTTAATAGCTTCTAAATTTAGTTATGATTAGCTCCTGGACAATCAGAGAAAGAGCGGGTTTTATGCATGTGTACTGTCTGCCGCTGACTTGTCTTCTTAAAGAAGGCAGACCCTCTAAGAGCAAACTCATGAATTTATAATAAGGACCAATTACTGATTAAGCTTCTACTCCTATGGAGTAGACACATATTATGAATGACTCTAAAACTGCCAGTACACCACAATTATGATTTTTAAAGTTGAGTTTAAATATTTGTTGCATCACAAAGAGTAGAGGGACTTCCTACAGTCATCCTCACACTAGAGAGGAACTACACTAAGGCCATCTCCTAAGGAAGTTTGCTTGTTTTGTCTCCACTTGAATAAGAAACCGCTGCAAACCTTAATGTAGGGATTGTTAAACCTAAGCCCATAGGCAACATCCAGTTTGCCAGTTGTTTTTGCAAATAAAGTTTTGTTGGAACACAGCTGTGCACATTTGTTTACATCATCTACATTGGCTGCTTTCATATTGCAATGGCAGTTGAACATAGTAGAGCTGAGTTGAATAGTTGCGACAGATCAGATGGCCCAAAAGCCTATTAAAATATTTACTCTCAGGCTCTTCAAGAAAAAAAAATGCCAACTTCTGATTCGTGTTTTAAAACAACATCCATTTTGGTACTTATGACACCATGGATTAGGAAATGGGGAGAGAGGGGTATTTCAGGCCAGTGGTTCTTCTACTTGCTTGAGGTCACTTACGTAACTGTGGTCATCTAGAGACTAGTGGGGCTACAAATCAAAAGTGGCTCATTTACTTCTCTAGCCAGGCATCTCTCTCTCTCCCACCACATTGTCTCTCCAGCAGGGTAGCAAGACCTCTTTACAAAGGTACTCAAGGCTCTAAGATAGTGAAATCATCTAGTCTTGGAACAGGCACAGCATCATTTTTGTCACTTTCTGCTGATGAAAGCAAGTCACAAGATCACCCCAGATTCAAGGGAAGAAAAATAGAGTACATCTCTTAATGGTGAGAGAAGGAAAGAATTTGTGGTCATCTTTGATTATTTTCATTCATGTCTTTAAATTAATGGACATACTGCTTTCTTCACTGGGGAGGCACTTCATTACCATATTACTCTTAAACCCCTTTCAATTACCTAACCCGCAAGTAAAGGAAAATCAGCAGGGAGGTAATATATTACCTGTTACCATACATTCATCCTTGAAATAATGCCATTATAAAGTTTCCTAAAACTTGAAAAGTTGCCACCATTACTTACCTTCTTTTGCATTTTTTTTTTTTTTTTGTTTTCAGCTTCACCATCTTTTTACTCCAGCTAAGCTCTAGAAATACTGTGGCTTCAGTCTTCCTTACTCATTGATTCCCTGGCTTTACTCTTAAGTTTTGGTTTCCCATATACTGCTCCTTTTTGTTTATGCTTTTAAAAAATATCTAAAAATAACCTGTTCTATGTGAGTTGTATTCTGTAGGCTTTTTGTATGGCAGTTAATTTGCTTATGGATTTGCCTCTCTTAGCTTTTTTCTAAAGCGGTTAAGGAAAGCTGGAATTTAAATGAGTGTCTGAATGCTGATGAAGGCAGAGCCTGTCTTCTAGCAGCCATCTTTGCCTCTGACAGTTTACATGTGGCATTGTTGTGAGACCATTGCTTCTCTCTCCTTTAGAGGTTTTCCAGATGCTGTAGTTCTTGCTGTTGTGATTTCAAAGTAGAGACAAAATAGGTGGGGACAGGAAAATTGTTCTTGGATTTCTTCTGAAAATGAGAGAGGTGGGAGAAGAGAATTTTTAAAATATGTAGTATCCTGAACAGACCAAGCAACATTCCCCAGAAAACAAGAGATACGATCACTGTGCTCCAGAAACTTTCTCCCTAAATTGAGTTGACTATAATAATACTAGATTAAGTAACTTGCCCAGGTTCACAGAGCTAACTCTTGATTCTGAAACCTGTATACTTAACTTTTACTGCCTCCCTGGTACGTAGTGTAGGTTGTCATATATTTTGTCTGATTTAGGAGTAGTGTGATAAAGTACAGAATAAATGGCTGTCCATCATAGATTTGGACTCCCCGTGGTAGATGGTGTAAGACTTGAAGCTAATTACTGTTTCCTCGCTAATCTCTCTCTAGTCAGCCTCTCCTATTTTGTACAGATCAGCTCTGTAAGATCATGGGAAGCAGTGGTAGCCTTTTCTTTTCTTTTCTTTTCTCAGCATGATTTTCCCCAGCTCCTGCTGCTCCCAAGTGTGAGACACCCTTCTCACAAAACAGATTGGAGACCTCTGGCTGGTAAAATGAGAATTTTGGAGGTCAGGGTAGCAGTTCTGACTGTTAGTAACTGGCTCAGTGATCTTGGACAGGACAGTTTATTTCTCTGGCCTCTTATCTGGAAAATAAGAGTAATCTTTTTTTTTTTTTTTTGAGACAGAGTCTTGCTCTCTCGCTCAGGCTGGAGTGCAGTGGCATGATTCATTGCAGCCTCTGCCTCCCCGGTTCAAGCAATTCTCCTGCCTCAGCCTCCCCAGCAGAGTAGCTGGACTACAGGCATGCACCACCACGCCCAGCTAATTTTTCTATTTTTAATAGAGACAGGATTTCACCATGTTGGTCAGGCTGGTCTCAAACTCCTGACTTCAAGTGATCCACCCAGCTCGGCCTCCCAAAGTGCTGGTATTATAGACGTGAGCGACCACGCCCGGCCAAGAGTGATGTTATCTATCCCTTCTTACAAAAATTAAGGAAATTACATGAAGTAATTTAACAAAAGTCCCAGTAAGATGCCCAAATTATAATTCATAGTAGCTACTTTAGTTGCCAAAAGAATTGAATTTGTATTTTCCATTTCATTGTAGTCCCTTCTCAGTAGAAATATGGTATCAGAGAGAAGCAAATTGTTGATTTCAAGGGACATTTTGCCAAAACTTGAAGACCTGGATAGATTCAATTTTTCTAATACCGGAGGGAAAATGCAAAGCTCTGTGAAAGTGTTTTTTGTTTTTGTTTTTGTTTTCATTTTTCTTAACAGACATTATAAATACCTAGTTTTTTAAAAATTCAGAGATTACAAAGAGATGTTTAATGAAAAGGAAAACTCTTCTCCATCTCAGTTTCCTCTGTGGGTATCTATTAATCCGAATATCAGTGTTTTATTCACCCTCCTAGAGATGTTCTATACATTTGTAAACAGCCTATACATATTTTACATTGTTTTCACTTCTTGCTTTTTTTTTTTTCTTAAATAATGTATTTTATGTTCCTTTAATATGAATGCATCCAGGGCTGGCTTATTATTTTTATTGTTCCATTGTATTCTATTCTTTTTTTTTCTTAAATCAGCTTCATTGAGGGATAATTACAAACAATACTTATTTAAACATATAATTTCACCATGTTTAAACATATAATTTGATGAGTTTTGGCAAAGATATGCAAGTTGTGTAACTACCTCCACAATTATGGTATAGAGCTGTTTTTCTGGGGTTTTTTATTTCTATTGATTTTTTTTTGCTTTACTTTTATTTATATTATTTTCTTTTATTCTGCTTGCTTTGGATTTAGTTGGCTCTACTTTTTCTAGTTTCTTAAAGGAGAAGCTCAGATTATTGATTTAAAACCTTTTTTCTAATATAAACATTTCATGTTATAGATTTTTCTGCTTTAGCTACATCCAACAAATTTACTAGTAAGGCAGCAATGTGGTGTAGCGCTAGGACTCCCCTTGTTTGCTCTTCTCTCAGACATCACAGTCCTTCACTGACTATTGTCCAGTTTCATAAAATCAGTGTTTCATCTGTTTTTCTGGCTTTCTGATTACTTAAAGGCAGAAGAGTAAATCCGATCTTCTTTTGGCTGGAAATGGAAGGTTTTTTTTAAGCCTTTAGAATGACATTTACTTTCTTTCTAAACAATGATTAAATACCTGTGTAGTTTCATAATTTCATAATTGTGCACACATGTCCATAGGATCAAGTTTTTAAATTGTAGTACTCTTAAGGGTGTATAACAAGACTTTGGAGACAGACCAGAATTTAAGCTCTAGTTTTACCACTTTTAACCAGCTATGTTCAAGTTAATTTATCTTTTTTTAAATATTGAAAAACTTCTGAGATTTTCAAACATGCACAAAACAGGGAGCAGTATAATTAACCCCCATATGTTCATTACACATATTCAAGAGTCATCAAGATATTGCCATATTTGCTTCATCATCTCTCTTCATTGTCCCGGTTCCCTCATCTGTAAAATGAAAGATAAAAGCACATGAGTATTAAATGAGTTAATGCCCGTGAAGTGTGTGAAGCTGTGCCTGTCAGGTAGTGAGTGCTCTAGAAGCATTTGCTGTGTTAAATGATTGATTACAACTTCTTGAGCACACACGGGAGTGATAAATGTGTTGATTGGGAATTTGGAGTGGTGAGTCACATTCTGATTGTTCTGGGAGGTTTTATGCATAAATACTTTTACATTTTTTTTTTTTTTTTTTTTTAATTTTACAGACACAGTCTTACTCTGTCACCCAGGCTGAAGTGCAGTCATCATAGTTCACTGTAACTTTAAACTCCTGGGCCCAAGCTACCATTCTACTTTAGCCTTCTAAGTAGCTAGGACTACAAGCATGCACCACCACACCTGACTAATTTATTTATTTATTTTATTTTTTATTTTTATTTTTTTGAGACAGAGTTTTGCTCTCGTCACCCAGACTAGAGTACAACGTCGTGATCTCGGCTCACTGCAACCTCCGCCTCCCAGGTTCAAGCCATTCTCCTGCCTCAGCCTCCCAAATAGCTGGGATTACAGGCGTGCACTACCACATCTTGCTAATTTTTTGTATTTTTAATAGAATCAGGGTTTCACCATGTTGGCCAGGATGGTCTAGAACTCCTGGCCTCAAGTGATCCATCCGCCTCGGCCTCCCAAAGTGCTGGGATTACAGGCGTGAGCCACCACACCCAGCCACCTGACTAATTAAAAAAAAAAAATTTTGTAGAGACAGTGTCTTGATATGTTGCCCAGGCTAGTCTCAAACTTCTGGCCTCAAGCAGTCTTCCCATCTCAGCCTCCCAAAGTGCTGAGATTACAGGCATGAGATTACAGCCATTGTGCTGGGGGTATTTTTACATTTTTAAGTTTTGATTTCTGATACAGTAAATACTAGCAGATACCACTTACATGAATGCTATTACTTCAGGAGTCACAAGATCAATTTCATTAACACAATGTCAAAATTTTGAGTTCTAATTTATCTTTGCTCTAAATTTTTAACTTTTAACTTATCTTTCTCCTAATACCAAAGGCCATACTCCACAGTTTTGTCAAAGTATGGAGGCATGACCTAGTTGATTCTTAGAAGTCTTAAGTCTTAGAATAGAGAAATAATGTTTCCCCTTTTTTTTGCAGTTCACCTAATGTTGCCAAAAAATTTCACGTTGGACATTTGCGTTCTACCATCATAGGTAAGTGTTTAGTTTCACATAAAATACTAAACGTTCCTTTGAGGAAGTATTTGATAGTTCAATTTAATGTTTTAATGCTTAAATAACAAAATAGCAAAAAACAAAAAGTTTAAATTTATATGAGCCTCTTGCCAATTCAGTATTACCTGAAATGGATGACATTGGTTACACTGTTTTGTGGAAACACAAAATTGATTTCAAAACCAAAAGATTCACTGAGAAACTAATTTTAACTGCTATATATGTTACGATTTTTAACTTTCTAAAAATAAGTATAAATATGGAGAAAACCTGAAAGATGCAAAAGTAAAAATAGTTATGTGGGGATGTATAACCTTTCAGATTTTTTTGTTCATTTATTTTGTGGTTTTTTTGTCGCCTAGGCTGGAGTGCAGTGGTGCAATCTCGGCTCACTGCAACCTCTGCCTCCCAGGTTCAAAGGATTCTCCTGCCTCAGCCTCCCGAGTTGCTGGGATTACAGGTGTGCGCCACCATGCCTGGCTAATTTTTGTATTTTTAGTAGAGACAAGGTTTCTACTTAATAACAATTTTTGTCAAAATTACAAAACACAAATAACAATTTTTGTTAAAAATTCACCTCAGTCATGTGAGCACTTAGTGGAATGTTCAAGACTGGAAGTTAAAACAAGACTATTTCTGGCCGGGTGTGGTGGCTCGCACCTGTAATCCCAGCACTTTGGGAGGCTGAAGCAGGCAGATCATTTAAGGTCAGGAGTTTGCGACCAGCCTGCCCAACATGGTGAAACCCCGTCTTTACTAAAAATACAAAAAATCAGCTGGTGTGGTGGTGTGCACCTGTAATCCCAGCTACTCAGGAGGCTGAGGTGGGAGAATCACTTGAACCCGGGAGGCAGAGGTTGCAGTGAGCTGCGCACCACTGCACTGCAGCCTGGGCGACAGAGCTAGGTTCTGTCTCAAAAACAAAAAAAAAGGAAAAAAAGACTATTTCAATAAATAGAGATTACTATATGGTACTTCATAGTTGTAATGCTTCAGTGTATAATATACTTAACGATTTTCATGTATTTAACACATGTCATGCAGCAGGTCAATTTAAAAACCGAAATTAAAATTATATAATATTAGAATTTGAAGGGACTTTGGAGTTTATCTCAATCTAATCTCACTTCCAATGTAGAAATCTGTCCTATTGCATGCTTAAGAGAAAGTTGTTTAACCTGTACTTCAATACTTTTCAGAATTGGAGAAATTAGTACTTGTGGCATAGATTGTTGTGGGGTCAGCTCTTATTGTTCTTGAGCGGCATTTTAAGAGAAGAAATGACAGGACTTGATGAAAAAGTATAAGAAATATACAGTATAAAAAAAGCTATATGAGTAATTCAAAAGTATAGGAGTGAGTAAATGATGGGTAGGGTATCATAAAGTTGTTTTCACAGTTGAGGGAAATATTTGGACCAGTTAGAGATAATATTTGAGAACTTACCATGCTGTGTCTTCATGTATTATATAATTCAATTTCATAACAGTCCAGTTTGGTAAATACTGTTAACTCTGGTTTATGGATGAAGAAATTCAGCAGCCAAAAGTAACTTTCCCAAGATCCCAAAGTATTGTAGCCAGGATTTGAAATTAGACAGTCTAATTCCAGAAGTCTAGGTTCAGACGTTTAATTGGATTTGTGATATAACAAGGGGCTAAGAAAAAAATAGGAATATGCCATGTGTGTGCCAGCTGGAAAAACTGGGGTTCCAATTGCAGGGACTTTATAGATTGGGAAAGTCTAGAAGTAGGGAAGCTGGAAAAGAAGATAGCTGCAGTAGTTTAAGTCAGGTATGGATATTGGTGAGGGTTTATTTGCAAAAAACTAAATCCATTCTTAGTAAAGGCAGGAGAGGATTTATTATAGGATATTGAATGGTTTACAAAGTTGTTGGAGGGCTGCGGAAGCTTTGGATTAAGCTGACATAAATAACTCCCAAAACTGCACTATGGAACTTTGTCATCAAGGGAGCTCCTGCCTCTTCTGCAATCACTTGCACTGCTCTAGAACCATGCTGCCACTGCCATGGTCAAGAAAATGCCACTACTCCTGCCATGCCATCCAGAATCCATACAGGCATAAGAGGCAGCCCCATATACTTTCAATTTCTTTGGTGGCCATCATGGAATACTAGGACCTCTGTTCATGGTGTCACAAAAAAACAAAGCCCCCACCACTGTGCTTATCATAAAAAAATAGAAGTAGCTCCCCTTCCAAATCTTACACAGACTGTATCTGATTGCCCAAACCTAGAAGACTTCTGGAACTCTAACCACAGGAGACTCTGGGAATTGTACTTTTTACGTTTTCAGCCTCGGCAGTAGATGAGGGCACCCAAGAAGGAAAGCAGAATAGATGTTGAGTGTGAAACCAGCATCAGCAGTATGGGAAAGTGAAGGCCTTAGATTATTACATGCTGTTAGGGAGCAGGCATGCAGAGGGTAGATGTTAGTGATTAAAAGGAGATAGAATGAGCTATTTAGAAAACACAAAAAGGGAAAATACAACAGTGAGGCTTCGGTTCTTAGGGCACAGACAAATATATTTCTTGTTAATTACTGGGATTTTTTTTTTTTTCTCTTCTTGAAATTGACTAGAATAGCAGTTAGTCTAATGTGTCCTCAAATCCTATTAATGTAGATGAAAGTTCTGTTACTGTGAAAATGTGAGATTCTTTGGAATAACTGCCCTACAAGTAATTTTTTACTCCCTTTCCATAACACATATGAAAACACAATGATGAATGTTTTAGTAAAAACATTGAGTTGGTAAATTTAGTGAAAAGAATTTTCTACTTATGCTTTGATAATAGAGAAGTACATGGTTCTTATGTCAAAAATGGATAACAAGAATGAGAAACTGTATACTTTATTGATTACTAGGAAATTTTATAGCAAACCTCAAAGAAGCTTTAGGACATCAAGTAATAAGAATAAATTACCTTGGTGATTGGGGCATGCAGTTTGGTAAGTACACTTGAGATTTTTTCATTTCATTGTAAAATTCAATTTGTAAAAACTTTGATCTGGACAGAATATAGGCAGAATCCCATTGGATGAAGTAGTATGTCCTACCTATTTTTTTTTTTCCTAATGGCTCTTTTGCATAAAATCTTCTATTTATTTGAGTAATTCTCACCACACAAGTTACCTTTGGGGAAGGTAACTTCACACATTCAAAGAAGACCTGGGCCAGGCATGGTGTTTCACTCCTGTAATGCCAACACTTTGGGAGGCCAAGGTGGGTGGATCACTTGAGCCCAGGAGTTTGAGACCAGCCTGAGCAACATGGCGAAACCCTGTCTTTACAAAATACAAAAAAATTAGCCAGACATGGTGGCATGCCCTTGTAGTCCTAGCTACTCGGAAGCCTGAGGTAAGAGGATCGTGTTAGCCCAGGAGGTCAAGGCTGCAGTCCACTACACTCCAGCGTGGGTGACAGAGCAGGACCTTGTCTCAGGAAAGAAACCCCAGAGTAAGACCTGATATAGGCTTTTGTGGTTTTAATAAAGAGAAATTGCCTACTTTTATTAGTTAAATGTAGAAGTGAGTATACAGGGAAGAAGTAAGTCTAACTGTGTACACCCTTCTCAACCACAGCCCTGCCGTTTTTCAATCTAAGGACATCCAGCCTCCCTGGGCCATCCTACATGAAGTAGGATCCACTGTTCTACCATAGCCAGTGGCCCAGAAGATAAGCAAAGGGTGATACTTTGTCTTCCCCTTTAACTGTACAGTGAGGGGTAGGAGTGGGTTGGGGAAAGTCCAAAAGGAAAAGAGAAAAAGAGAGGAGTGCGATCCAAACAGTTAAGTACTACCACAAATTATCTCTCATATAGTGAGTTTACTCAGAACCATTCCTAACTCATGTAAACCAGTAATCAAGGTGTGAGAGGGCAAGGTAAATGAAGTTGTTATGGTAGTGAAGGACGGGGTACATTGTGAAATACAGACTTTAAAAAAATATCTGGTGTTACCACCATGTGTATTTTAAGAAACAGCTCTAGTATCATTTCTATAAAGCAGTCTCTGACACACAGACACACCCTTGCCCATCTTCTCACATCACCAATTTCCTGGTGTCCAGCTCTACTCAAATATGGTAAGGCTCCTGTCTTATGTTCTTATTTGTGTGCTTCCCTGCCCTACTAGGCATGTTCCTTGAAGGCGTGGGCTTAACTTTTATATCTATAGTGCTTGTCACATAAGAAGCACTCTAAGAAGAGTAGACCTTGAACCTGTTAACAGTACCATTACTATTCACTATGGAAGAATCAGAATACATGCCCTGCATTTAAAAAATCAACCTGTAGTTCACAACAGCTGGTAGTCAGAGGGCTAGGCCCTGGGCTCAATAGTCAGACTTAATAGATGGCACTGATTTTTATTAGTTTGACCGATTTAGACATTTCAGAGGCATTAGCAAATATGTGATTAGGGTATTCATTAAATTTTAGCTGCAGGATTTCGTTATAGCAGTTTTTTCTCTAAAGGACTGCTATGGTTAATGATCTGTCAACATTTCCATTATAACCATCATTGTTAAAGAATAATTTTGCTGTTTCAGCTATCTCCATTTGAAAGTTGGCAGTTTCTAAGCACATAATTAGTTTTTGAAAATGTATTAGGCTGAATGTTAAATGGAATTGGCCCTTACTTTTCCCATTTTTGTGTTTTGGAACACTGAGCATCTTTCCACACACTGCTCCAACCACCCTGAGTTATAATCACATTTGTTCTTGCTCGAAAGTGAATAGAGCTTCAGTCATCCTTCTTGTTCCTAAGTTCCAAAGTATTGTATATTCCTGTGTCCTGTGTTCAGTCAAGTCCCACTTTCTACTGAACCTTGAATAGAAAAATGTATATCAGTAAAGCCCTTTAGATCTGAAGCTTGGTAATTGTTATAGTTATAGAAATAAATTTTTTTTTTTCTTTCCAAGATGGAATCTCGCTCTGTCACCCAGGGTGGCATGCAGTGGCACCATCTCAGCTCGCTGCAATGTCCGCCTCCCAGGTTCGAGTGATTCTCCTGCCTGAGCCTCCCGAGTAGCTGGGATCATAGGCATGCACCACCATGCCTGGCTAATTTTGTGTTTTTAGTAGAGACAGGGTTTTGCCATGTTCATCAGGCTGGTGTCGAACTCCTGACCTCAAGTGATCCGCCCACCTCGGCCTCCCAAAGTGCTGGGATTACAGGAGTGAGTCATCACCCCCTGCCAATAAATTGGTTTTGTTTTTTTGTTTTTGTTTTTGTTTTTGTTTTGAGACAGAGTTTGCTCTTGTTGCCCAGGCTGGAGTGCAATGGCGGGATCTTGGCTCACCGCAACCTCCGCCTCCCAGGTTCAAGCAATTCTCCTGTCTCACTCTCCCTGGTAGCTGGGTTTACAGGCATGTGCCACCACGCCAGGCTAATTTTGTATTTTTTTTAGTAGAGACAGGGTTTCTCTTTGTTGGTCAGGCTGGTCTCGAACTCCTGACCTCAAGTGATCCACCCACCTTGGCCTCCCAAAGTGCTGGGATTACAGGCATGAGCCACTGCACTCAGCCATAAATTGGTTTTTAAAGTAATAAAACTAATGTTCCTCTTTTTTTTTTTATTATTATTATACTTTAAGTTTTAGGGTACATGTGCACAACGTGCAGGTTTGTTACATACGTATACATGTGCCATGTTGATGTGCTGCACCCATTAACTCGTCATTTAACATTAGGTATATCTCCTAATGCTATCCCTCCCCCCCCAACTAATGTTCCTCTTAACCCAGGCTGCATATATCCTTTCTAACGGAAGTTATGATCATCTTTATGCAGAATATCTTGAGTCTACATACTCCCAGACTGTACTAGGAATTTTAATATGTAGTTTACCAACCTCAGTTAGTTTTTGGTGTTTGATTTTTTTTTTTTTAGGTTCAAATTAACACTATCCCTGAACTCTGAATTTATCATCAAAGACTAAAAAATTATACACGGTCAAATTAAAGATTTTTGTTGCTTGGCTACCTTGAACCTGAGAAATAATCAAGGATGTTCCAAGTTTTACCTTGCTGTTTTCCTCCAATTATTTGTTTAAGAACTAATATAACAACAAAACCATTGCTGTCTTCGCATTAATGCCTACAAGTTTAAAAAGAAAGTTTGAAAACACTTTCCATCAGTTTTTTTAATGAATTTTGAGTGCCTAGTGTCTAGCTTCATGATGTCACTTCAACAGAGGAGATGCTTAATAAATGTTTATTTTTTAATGTCTGCTAAGGTGGTGTTCAGCACTGTTAGTACAAAGATAAATTAGTCCTAGACTCTACCTTTGATGAGCTCATAACCTATTGGTTTCTGTGAACTTAATTTCAGTGATCTATTCAGTATGTTGAATTTATGATTAAATATATTAAATTTGACGTGTCAGTTTATGGGGTCAGAGAAGTAAAAGTGTGTTTTGTAATAGTTCTCAGGATACATAATATGACAGGTTGCTCTTTTTATAGAATTATGCCTATTCCCTGTCATGCCTATTCCTTATTGTTCAACTTTATAATTTTTCATTTACGGATTATCATCGTAGGTCTTCTGGGAACTGGCTTCCAGCTGTTTGGCTATGAGGAAAAACTGCAGTCCAATCCTCTACAGCATCTCTTTGAAGTAAGTTGGCAAGAAAACATTTCAAAAATTTTTCAGAGTACTATGTAGCTTAGTAACATATTTTTAATCCTAGAGATTTATTTTTCTTTATTTTGAGACAGGGTCTCGCTCTGTTGCCTAGTCTGGAGTGCAGTGGTGCAATCTTAGCTCACTGCAACCTCTGCCTCCTGGGTTCAAGCAATTCTCATGCCTGAGCCTCCTAAGTAGCTGGGACTACAGGCGTATGCCACCATAACCAGCTAATTTTTGTATTTTTAGTAGACATGGGGTTTCTCCATGTTGGCCAGGCGGGTCTCAAACTCCTGACCTCAGGTAATCCACCCACCTTGGCCTCCCAAAGTGCTGGGATTACAGGCGTGAGTCACCATGCCCAGCCTCCAGAGGTTTAAAAAATATGTTCTTTAAAACAAGGTTCCAAAACATAATTGAAAATGTTGCTTTTGGCTGGGCACAGTGACTCACACTTGCATCCCAGCACTTTGGGAGGCCAAGGCAGGAGGATTGCTTAACACCAGGAGTTCAAGACCAGTTTGGGCAATATAATGAGACCTGGCCTCTATAAAGTAATAAAATATTAGCCAGGCACAGTGGCCTGTGCCTGTAGTCCTAGTTACTGGGGAGACTGAGGCAGGAGGATTGCTAGACCCCAGGGGTTCAAGGCTACAGTGAGCTGTAGTCACGACACTGGACAGCTGTAGTACACTCCAGCCTGGACAACAGAGCAAGACCCTGTCTCAGAAAGAAAGAAAATGTTGCACTTATTTTACTAGGTTATTTTTATTTCCTAATCTAAGATTTTTTAAATGTTCTTTTAGTTGATTTGGGACAGTATTTCTTCAGGTATAGAATCTTTTTAGAATAAACATGCAAGATAATAATTCAACACAGAAATTTCTCAATTTTCTGTCAGTTAATATGTACTGCAGCTTTTTTCGTGGTAATAACTGTATATCAATTAGACTTGAAAAATGAATATTTTTGTTCTTTTTCTGGTATGGGGGACGGCATGTCTATTTCTCTCTGAAATTGTGTGTGCTTTTTCCATTTACATCTTTCACCTCATTTTCCTGGCTTTTGTCCAATGTGAATTTCTATCTACTCTATTTCATTTAGTCCCTTGGATACTTTGCTTCTTTATCTTCAGTTCTTCCTGAAGTTTATTAATAAAGCCCTTCCTGTCCAAACAATCTCCAGGGATGTGTTTCCATTTTGTTGTCCCTGTTGTTATCTCTGCCGTTTCTGGGCCTCACAGTGAAAACACAGATACGAAGTCAGCCATATTGGTGACAGATCAGGGGATCAGACTAAACATGTTCTGCTTGTGTGTGAGAAAGAGCACTTGTAAAAATAATGCTTTACTTCTCCAGCTTAAGCCACAGAGAGTGCTTCATCATTTTCCTGTTAACGTGATTTTTTTCCTGCAGCTGGCTTTGCAGTTAAATTGAACAAAAACATATTCCATTTTTTTTTGTTTTGTTTTTTTTTTTGAGGAATCTCACACTCTTGTCCAGGCTGGAGTGCAATGGTGCGATCTTGGCTCACTGCAACCTCCGCCTCCTGGGTTGAAGCAATTCTCCTGCCTCAGCCTCACGAGTAGCTGGGATTACAGGTGCCCACCACCACACCCAGGTATTTTTTTTTTTTTTTTTTTTTTTTTTTGTATTTTTTAGTAGAGACAGGGTTTCACTATGTTGTCCAGGCTGGTCTTGAACTCCTGATCTCATGATAAGTCCACCTTGGCCTCCCAAAGTGCTGGGATTACAAGTGTTAGCCACCGCGCCTAGCCCATATTCCAGTTCTTAAAGACCTTTAAAGGTTTGCCATTTTCCCCTGAGTCCATGCCAATACTGCACTCTAAATGACTGCATTTTGATTTATCATGTTAACCAAAAGATTTCTTCTCTCTTTCCCATTAAGAGTTTTATTGATAGGGAGGAATTTAAAAATTAATAATTCTTCATGGTTGTCTATAAATAAAGTATGTTCCCTTAGTGCCTGGAGTTTTTACTGTATTTATTTATCTATTTTTACACTTGAATAATTTTACCTCAAGCTTAATCTTTCATGAGATCCAGGCCCACAGATGTTATATGTAAAAATGTTTATTTAGAAATAGAATGCTTGTTCCCTGGTGCCACAAAGAAATAGCACTTGAACATAAATTTAATTATCTCAGCAAGGCCATTTTTACTCTCTACAGAAAGGGTACACTCGCCAGCAGTTTTGCCACGAGAGTATACCGAACAAAGGAGACAGGGTCATTTATAACTTGACACATCCACCCTACTGCTGTGTCTGGTTTCCATTGGCTGGAACGGAACCTCACATTCTGTATTTGTCCTGATTGGCTAGCAACTTTAACTTTTCAGAAGAGGCAGAGGCAGGGGAGAACAAAGGAAGCAGGAAGTAACTTGTGAAATGCTGAGAAAGGTAAAAACACCTCCAAATAAGGAAGAGGAACAGGCTATCACCTAATGCTTGCTTGGACCAATGTAAGCATGCCAGGGCAGATATTTAGGCTAAATTGTAGGAGCTAAGAACACAAAGTATATTGATTTCTTTATTACAGCTAGCAGATATTTAAGGATGTTAGCACAGGTCTTTGAATAAATTTTACTTCTAAGAGAAGTCACTATTTGTCCTTAATTAGATGGGGAGGAAAGTGTCTTTGAAGGGGAACCTCTACTTCACTTTTTATACAGAACCTTGTGTCATTGATTTAGAGTGCAGCATGACATGTGAAAGTTATTCTTTTTATCTTTCTTCTGCCCCACCTCAAAAGTTTTTATTTAATCTTGCAAATAGTAAACCCTTGTCTTCTATGACATTTTATTTTTATCTTTTATTTATTTATTTATTTATTTATTTATATATGTGAGACAGGATCTTATTCTGTTGCCCAGCCTGGAATACAGTGACACAATCACGGCTCACTGCAGCCTTGACCTCCCAGGCTCAGGTGATTCTCCCACCTCAGCAACCCAAGTAGCTAGGACTACAAGCACACACCAGCACACCCAACTAATTTTTTGATTTTTTTGTAGAGACAGGATCTCCCTATGTTGCCCAGGCTGGTCTCAAACTCTTGGACTCAAACAATCCTCCTGCCTCAAACTCCCAAAGTGCTGGGATTATAGGTGTGAGCCACCACACCCAGCCTATTTTTTAATTTTTTAAATAGCAATAGGATCTTGCTATGCTGTCCAGGTAGGTCTCAAACTCCTAGCTTCAAGCGATCCTCCCACCTCAGCCTCCCAAAGTATTGGGAGTACAGACATGAGCCATTGTGCCTAGCCATATATAGGTGTAGGTTTTGTGGAGTTTTTTGTGGAGGCGAAGTCTCACTGTGTTGCCGAGGCTGTACAATATTTTAAATATTTCAGGAGAATCTGTTTTCAAACTCCACAGAAACCTAAGAATATATTTCTTTCTATGCAGTTTAATATAATTTCCTACCTTTAGAGACTCAAAAATAGTGGAAGATCAACATCTATGTTAGAGGTTATTTACTGATGGGTACACATATGGAAGGAATAAGGGCAACAGGGTACTTCTGTGAATAACTAAAAAGTCGAATAATAATGGTGTTGCTTTCATTAGTGTTCTTTTGCCGAATAGATTCACTGGGAAACTGCATTTAAAGACAAAAGAAGGCAAGATACACCCACTTTGCTATTTGTAATAGACGACAAGACCATTAGAGTACTCACTTGCTCTTTTCCTTCTCCTTTTGCAGGACAGAAAATATGCAAAGCCTAAAATGGCAGCCTACAGGTTATTATATATGCGAATTTTATAGACTCTGTTTTCATTTTAAAATTACATTTCTCACTTTGGATTACTTTCAAAAACAACTGTTAGCATAAATGAGGATTTTTTTTTAGCTTTAAGCAAATGTTGATGTTATTCTGTTTCTAAAAGAAAATCTGAATGTCAACAATTCAATTTATTTAATAATTGAAAGATGCCTTTGCTTGCCCTGCAATGTCACAAATAGCGTAGGTGGTAATACAGAGACTCTCTGCCCCATCGTTATTTCTGGTCACCAGAAAGGTGACCAGAAAGTCAGAGATTGTGATTCTATGCTTGGAAAGTGCTTGGTGTATTGGTAAATAATGTTGGCTGATTTATTCGAAGGAAAACTTTAAGACGATCTGCATTTACTCTTTCTTATTTGTGAAAATCTGTTTTCTCAAAACTTTGATGGAACACTTGTTTTTTTTCCATATTAAGTTGTAGTTAGTAGTGAGTTCTTTGAGAGGAAGGACCATGTCTTCCTTATCTTCCTTATCCACAACCCTAAATGTTATGGCTTGCAGTAAATGCCTGAATGAATTTGCTTTTATAGTTCTCTTTTGCCCCCTTCTCTAATTATATATAAGTTGTGGAATATAAAATGTATTGTTTGTCCAGGAAATAAGTAACTATTATAGGATACACTAATTACCATTTGTCAGAATTTAACTTAGTTTGTTAACCTAGTTTACTGGGGAGGAAACCACAGGCCAAACCCAGGATTCTGGCACAAGTAGTCTGGCTCCTGAGTGCTCTATGCAGTGAATGCCTCCACACCCCCACTATAGAATGGCTTTATGAGCCATTGATTTCCATTGGTTTAATTATGTACATAGAATTTTCCTTTCTTTCATCCCCTGAGTTGCTATACCAGGGACACAATTAGTAGTTTAGTTTTGGCACTTTCAGCCTTCTGACATATTTGTTTTGAATTTGGCATAGGCCATCCAGTAGCAGATTTTATGGCCTGCCTTCCTCTAAATTGAACTATGATCAGTATTCTCTAAATTGCACTATAATCAGGATTAGTATATTCAGTTTCTCAGCTAGCTTGGAAATGATATTATATGATAGTTTCCGAATTTCTTTGATGAAAATATTTAACACCCACAGTCATTTATTGCATTTCCATTTTGGTGCATATGCTTCACTAGTGGTTTTTCTCTGTACCTTATAGCATTCTTTTCCCATGACATCTAGCTGTTTTGTACGTGGGACCTAGGATTTTGTTGGCCAGCATTTGAAACTTTTTCTTTAATTATTCTAATTTGGTTTTTTTCGGTTACAAAACAGGGAAGTAGTTTTGTTATAGTTCCTCTTCCCTTGTGAATTGGCTGTTAAAAAACTAATTTTTTTTTTTATTTAGAATTCACATTAGTGATTCAGGAAAACATTTGCAATAAGCTTTAGACAATATATCAAAAAACCTTTCCACTTATATTGAAAAGTAATTTCTTTTTTTCTTTTTTTTTTTTTGATGACAGGGTCTTGCCCTGTTGCCCAGGCTGGAGTGCAGTGGCGCGATCTCAGCTCACTGCAACCTCTGCCTCCCAGGTTCAAATGATTCTCCTGCCTCAGCCTCCCAAGTAGCTGGGATTACAGGTGCGCACCACCATGCCCAGCTAATTTTTTTGTATTTTTGCTAGAGACGGGGTTTCACCATGTTGGCCAGGCTGGTCTCAAACTCCTGACCTTGTGATCCGCCCACCTCGGCCTCCCAAAATGCTGGGATTACAGGTGTGAGCCATCACACCCAGGCAAAAAGTAATTTCTTATGGTAAAAGTTAACAAGTATTAAATCTGAATCATGGATATGAGGGTGTCATCATTTACTTTTACCTATTTAAATAATACTTTTAAAGGTAACTTATCAGGCTTCCTTTTAGATTTAAATTATTTGAATAGACTTTAATATCTAACAGTATCTCTAAGCATATTAACCATTTTTTTTTTGCTATAGAAGGTTTTATTAATAGAACTTGACTCATTGCATATCGCCTATTAATATGGCTTTTGTAACCATAGCCATTCTTATGAAATGTAAGGGCAGCCTCTTATAAGAGATAAATATCATGCCAATAAAATATGGATTAGCCTGTATCCTAGCACTGACATTAAAAAAGGTTACATAGGCCAGGCGCAATGGCTCACACCTGCAATCCTAGCACTTTGGGAGGCTGAGGCAGGTGGATTGCCTGAGCTCAAAAGTTTGAGACCAGCCTGGGCAACGTGGCAAAACCCCATCTCTACTTAAAAAAAAAATAATACAAATAATTAGCTGGGCATGTTGATGCATGCTTGTAATCCCAGCTACTCAGGAGGCTGAGGGACGAGAATCGCTTGAACCCAGGAGGTGGAGGTTGCAGTGAGCTGAGGTCACACCACCACACTCCAGCCTGGGCAACAGAGCGAGACTCTGTCTCAAAAAAAAAACAAAAACAAAAACAAAAAACAGTTACATAATAACACAAATAGTATAAAAATTTCTTTAAGTTCAAAATGGCCTCCAAAGGTTCTATTTCAATATTTCTACCTTGCCCCTTTCTAACAGGATTTAAGATAGTTACAGTGATGGGCATTTAATAAAAGAAAAATAGTGAGGGGTTAATGTATCACTAGGTAATATTACATAATAGTTTTGACCCTGAGCTTCCCCATATCAGTAGGCAAAAAAATTTTTTTTTAAATAGGACAAGATCAAAGCACCAATTCAATGAGTGATAATGTTTACTTGCTCTCATTTTTAAAAACATGGAATTAGTATCTATTCCTCAAGAGGCAATGTTTTTCCTAACTTTAGAGTCTCCAATTTCTCGACTTTAAATAATTCAAGACTAAATTCTCGTCATATGTAGGGATATTTATGCAGTTGAAGTTTTTATTTTATGAAAAATTGCGTTCAAGATTTCATCATTGTTTAAGTTACATTTCTTTTTCCAGGGAATGTTACTGTTATGGCTAGTATGAATTTTGTTCCTTAATAACATTTGTATGTAAGAAATAGTTTTTAAATTATAAGTGTAAGAAAATCTGATTCCAGCCATCACTTGTAAGAGTCAGTGTAAGTCATTGATAAGAATTTCCCACCTACTAAATCACGCAAAGTTCCCCAGGCTCTTATGTGCCTCCTAGGACAGTCCTAGAGGACTCTTCTTGTCTTCAGTGCACACTGGTCTCTTACATGTTTAGTATCCCAGCCTATGTGATGCTTGGAGGCATGCAGCTCTTCTTGTGTGACAAACATTAGCTGGTGGTCCTTGCCCTGTCCACAGGCCTAGAGACAAGATCACTATGTAGACACACTGTGAACCATTTCCCACTGTTGGCCTGCACCACCCCAGGGGCTTCCTACCTTCTGCTCCTCCTGGAAGTCTCCCCCATCTCCTCCCCATTCCAGGTAGTTCTCCTTTCCACTGTCCTGGCAGTTTCTCCACTTGGCCATTGCTCCCTGCTGTCCCTTCCCAACACTGCTTGCTTTTCTACTCTCTCTCTGCTTATTTGGGACAACACTACAGTGTGTCATTGTCCTCTTAGTCTTCCTCTTAGAATGAGTTTTGAAATACCTAGCAAGAACAAAGTACATATTAATAGCTGAGTAAATATCTGACACCATTGAAATGTGCAAAAAATACTTTTATCAGCATGAGAAATGTTAACGTTTATTAGGTGCTTGTGTGTGGTGCTCTACAAGGAGTTAATAATTATCATCCCTGAATAAAGATGTAAGATACAATGAATGTGGTTATGTATATACATAGAGTAAAAGTAGGAGATTCTAAATATGAAAAGATGAATGGAAGGTGAAATACAGTTTATATCCTACTAATAATGTATTAAGGAGGAGAAATTTGATAACTCATGAATTAGCTCAAGTTAGTTATTTTTTTACCTACCACATTTTGGCTTTATTGTGAACTGTTTGCAGTACCGATATATTTAATTTTAATTATATAAACTCATTTGAATGTCTTTAATTTTTCATTTCATGTTCGGAATCAACTAGCAGCTAAGAAATTTCTGATCAGTGAAACAGCATTAAACATAATGAAGTTGTTTGTTCAAATTATAATCATGAATATTTTTACATGTTCTTTTCTAAACTAGGTAAAAATTCAGTGCATTTTAAGATGATATAAATATATGAAAAAAGGGTCTGTGGTTTCTAACTTTTGCTAACCATCCTTAGCAGTTATTCTCAGTATTTCTAAGACAAGCATGGCTAGAAGTGGGGTTAGAGCCCCACATCAAGGAGTTAAACTGTGCCCATGTGGCTAATGGTATTCTAGGATCAAATTTAAAGGGATAAGAAAGGCTTATCGTACTACTTTTAATTTTTGTGCTTAGTTCTTTATATTTGGGCAGATCAGCCCAAGAGCTTACTGTAATTATCTCAGTTAAATTCAGAATAAAATGTTACGCTATTTGGCAGGCCCAACATCTAGAAATAGTGAAAAGGGAATGTTAATTTTTTTTAAGGAAGTCTAAGGCATTTAGTTTATTCCCTAAAGGAAACACAACTGGTTTTTGTGTTTTCTTTTAAGAGAAAAATTGTGTTTCCATCCTCAAAAACTTTACTAAGCCATGCTGCCTTATTATCAAGCCCAAATTTAAAATTGCCTTTTTATCTCTTTGTGTCTAAATTTAGCCTTAAAAGGAAGATATCTTCAAAATGTGTACTTTCCAAGGATTAAAAAGGTTCATGGTAACTGTTTAGTTTTATATTGTGCATTTATAGGTATATTGGGAAGTGCTTATTAAAGCTCTTCTCTTTGATAGTGTCAGTTGATTTTCACTAGTGTTTGTTTTATAACTACATATTGCTAAGAATATATATATAACTGCGTAATACTAAGAATATTCACATGTTTTAAGGGCTTTTTGTTTTAATTATTTCTATTTTTTAAGAAAGAGAAGATTCTGGTGAAGTTTTTTCTAAAATAGTCATATCATAATGCATAATAGATTTTTAAATGTTTGGTTATTTGAGTTTAAAGTCCTAGATTTAAAAACAAAGAAACTTCACCCTGAAGAAAGGCTTTATGGAAAAAAAAAAAAAAGAAAGAAAGAAACTAAACTCTTTTGTGAAAATAAGGACATTTTGCATATGTTTGCTCATAACTTGTGTACGCATGTACGTATGTGTGTGAGATAGAATCAAAAACCACTTGTGAATATATATTTATGTTTTTAACATCTGTATATTGGACCGTTAAGCAGTTGTCAGTGGCTAGGTCATTCAAAAGTCAAGAAGTCTGCAGTTTACTATCTTATGGGGACCCTCTTTGTTTTCCCATACTTTACCAAAATCTTCTTTGTTTTCTAACTGACATTGTATGTATTGTTCTGGACTTACTAATAGGACTACATAAACATCACCTTTTTATGATGTGTCAGGTATCCTAAGACCACCCCTCCCCCCGATTCAGTGACTCACTCAGAGGACTCACAGAACTCAGCATAGTCTTACTTGTGGCTATGATTTATTACATTGAAGGGATACAAAGCAAAATCAGCAGAGGGAAAAGGCACATATGGGGTGAAGTCCAGAGGAAACCAGGCTTTCCAAACTCCCAAATTTTCCCAGTGGAGTCACACAAGGTGCACATACTTCCAGCAGCAAATTATGAGAATACATGTGAAATGTCCACTGGCAAAAGTTCATTAGATACCCTGTGTCCAAGGTTTTTGTTGAGAGTTGGTCATGTAGGTACCCTCTGATTAGAATGTCCTAAATCCCAAACTCCCAGAAGGAAAGCAGAAGTTCAGCCTAAGCTGTGCTGTTTGCATCCACAGTGTAGGCACAGTGACCACTTTTATCAGTTAAGTTAGTGGAAACATTCCCAAAAATCTAAGTTAATAGATGCAAGCCAGTGGCCAACCTTGCAAGCAGGATGTTTTAAATATAACAGTATCAGACCTGCTAGTTAACTCTTTTCTAGGGGAAAAAAAAAGGTAATTTTAACTTTATTTAGCAGTATTTACTTATTTAAGTCTGTCATTCCAGTAATTAACATAAATCATCTATGAAAGGTGAAACGTTTTTACCTTGAGAGATGTTTAATGCCCTGTCCCATTTGTTGGTAGTATCTAGTGGGTATAAGCCAATGTGTCCTCCAGCAATAAAATCATTTTTCCTATCCAAATACTGCTGTCCGGATGTTTTGATAATAACATTGTAAGGGTTTAGAAGCCTTATTTTTTCATAGTTTATTCACCAATTTTTATTGCTTTCATGAGACTTTAATAGCTTTCTGGAAATAGTATAGTAAAGTTATCATTGATGTTTCAACCTGCAAGTGAGTTACAATTTGTAAATATTTGTAGTCCATATGTATAACTTCAGTACTACTTGAACTATAATATTAATATTTTAATGTCATTTATTAACATTATATTTTGGAGACTGGAAAATGATTGAAACGTTGGGAACACAGATTCCTAGAGCTGGAAGAGTAAGCCTGAGCCCTTAATAAACCATCAACTCCACCCTAGTCCTTGGCTGAGTATGGAACTAAACCAGCTAAGACAGGTGATGCAAAATAAAACTCCAGAAGAGGTGCTCAACACAGTTTTTAGGATCTTAAGTTTAGAGTATAATTATACTAACTATCCAAAAGCTGTCCTTTTTACCAAGATCACCTGTTGTATTGATCTTTACACAGTAAGCTGTTGAAAGAACAGTTTAAAAATCTTTGATTAAAACAAATGCTAAATCATCCTTTAGCTGTTTCTTTGCCAGATTGAGCCATCCTACTTTATTCAACCTTTTTCAGCGAAGTTACAGGATAATAATATGGCATTTTGAAAAATAACAGAAGAAATGCCAGTTTAGTCTTAAATAGGTATTCTTACCCTGGGGATCTGTGGATTTAGATGGAAAGAAAAAATTATACTTTATTTTCCCTAACCTCTCTCGGAAATTGAGTATTTTCCTCCATTACTATATCACAAATTAATTTTTGGCTATTTGGTTATTTCAGAGTAATTCTTTTCTTCATAACCCTGTGTATTTTATTTTATGAATTTAGAAACATTGCTTCACCAAGGACCCATGGCAAAAAAGAAAAGTTACACTCTGTAATGTACCCAACTTGGAAAATTTTAAATGAGAATTCTCAGAATGTGCTTTTTTTGCTTTCTTTCCGTATTAGAGATAACAATGACCTGTTATATACTTCATTTAATGTACTATTGTACTTTTAGGTTTATGTACAAGTTAATAAAGAAGCAGCAGATGATAAAAGTGTAGCAAAAGCAGCACAGGAGTTCTTCCAACGATTGGAACTGGGCGATGTGCAAGCACTTTCACTGTGGCAAAAATTTCGGGACTTGAGCATTGAGGAGTACATTCGGGTTTACAAGGTATTGGTTGACCCTCCCTTCTGCTTTCCCATGATGCGGTGCAGCTCTTGGCTGTTACCTGCATAGTGAAGTTGCGTGTTAAGCTTGTGTTTTAAAAATAGATTTGTAGGTGAATTTAAAATTAAGACTCAAATTTTGTTTTTTGGGCTGAAAGAACTGTAAAATAATCCTGAAGCAGTGTCAGGTGATACTCTCAAACTTCATTTTTATCTGGCTTTTCTGTTCTAGCATTCCTTCACTTTTTTGTATTTATTTTTTGTTCTTTCACTTCCTTAGGCCGGTATGTGATGGTTAATAAACTGATTCATGTAATAAACATTTGGTGGGTAGGGGATAATACACAACAGTGAATAGGAGAGGAAAACCCTTGTTCTCGCAGACGTTATATTCTAGCCTAGAGACAGAGCACAAACTAAACAAATTAAAGATAAAGCAAGAAACAACTATGTTTTTATTAGATGGTGCTAGATGCTAGCTGGGGAGATCAGGTATGGAGTCTTTAGGTGGAATGACAGTTTGTAAAGAAGCCCATGTGACTGGAGTAAGTAAGCAGATGAACGACAGGAGAAGGTTGAAGAGCTAGTAGCATATGGGGCATAATTCTAGGATTTCTCTAGGGCTGTCCAGTGCTTTTTGTGGTGATGGGAATCTTCTGTATCTGTGGTCGTCTCCTTCAGTAGCCACCAACCACATGTGGCTTGAAGGGTGAATAGTGTGACAGAAGAGCTAAATTCTCAATTTTGCTTAATTCCAGTTTAACAGTTTAGATTGTCACTTGGGCCTAGTGATTACTGTATTGCACAGCACAGTACCATTGTGAGGACTTGACTGGTATAGTAGAAACCGTTAGGAGGTTTGAGAAGAGGAGTGATTTTTTTTTTTTTTTTAAACAAAAATAAAGAGGTCCTCGCCATCTTGCCCAGGCTGGGCTTGAACTCCTGGGCGCAAGTGATCCTCCTGCCTCAGCCTCCCAAAGTGCTGGGATTATGGGCATGAGCCACCACACTCAGCCCTTGATTTAATTTTTATTGTGTTCATGTGTGTGACAGGTGGTAGAGCATCATTAATTTTGCCTTAGGGGAATAGGAGATTCAATTAACATTTCTTTGTCTTTTTGTTTCTGAACTCTTTTAGCGTCTGGGAGTATATTTTGATGAATATTCAGGAGAATCATTTTATCGTGAAAAATCTCAAGAGGTCTTAAAGTTGCTGGAGAGTAAAGGACTCCTACTGAAAACAATGTATGATCAGGTTACTATTCTTTAGTAAAATTATTTGTTCTTTGAAATTGTTATTGATGTATCCTTTGAGTAAGGACAACAGAATGCAATGTGCAGCTTTCTTGGGATTTTTTATAGTGCTTTTTCCTGTTCAGAGTACTTTCCCACATTCTGTATTTTGCTGCCATAGCAAAAGCTGTTAAGATTTGGAGAAAGGATGTTACTTGTTTTTTATAAGGCTGGGAACTGAAGCACAGAAAATATAAGTGACCTACCTAAGGTCATATAACCTGATAATGGTATAACTGAAAAAAAGGAAATATATCTTATTATCTTCTGATTCAGTTTTACCTTTTAAAAGAAATCCCTGCCTTTTCAAAAAATATTTAAAGCAGTGTGTGAAAATAAGTATACTATAACAGGCTTATAAATGAGGAAAATGATGAAAACAGGAAGTAGGGGCAAGAAAAGTAATATGAAGTCAGAGATGCTGTTAGCATATCCCTCCTGGAATTCTGTTTTCTTGCTTATGTCAGAGTTTTTTCTTTAAAAAAAAGTTGTAATTGATGAATGACATATTGTATATATTTATGGTGTACAACATGATTTGATATATGCACACTGTGAAATGTTTAAATCAAGTTAATTAACATATCCATCACCTTACATACTTACCTATGATGAGAACATTTAAAATCTACCCTGTTAGCAGTTTTCAAGTGTACTATGCATTATTGTTAATTATACTCGCAATGCTGTACAATAGATTTCCAGAACTTACTCCTCCTGTTTACCTAAAACTTTGTAGCCTTTAACCAACATCTCCCCATTCCCTGCCCTTGGTAACCTCCATTCTACTTCTCTGCTTCTATGATTATAATTTTTTAGATTCCACATGTGAGACTATACAGTATTTGTTTTCTGTGCATCGTTTATTTCACTGAGCATAATGTCCTTTCAGTTTATCCATGTTGTCACAAATGACAGGATTTCCTTTTTTTTTAAGGCTGAATATTACATGTTGTATATTTTAAAGTCCACTCATCTGTTAAGGTTGATTCACATCTTGGCTATTGTGAATAATGTTACAATAACCATGGTAGGGCAGATTTCACTTGGACATACTGATTTCATTTTCTGTGGATGTATACCCAGATGTGAGTTTGCTGGATCATATATATGGAGGTTCTGTTTTCTGTTTTTTGAGGAACCTCCACATTGTTTTCCATAATGGCTATACTAACATTCCCACCAACAGTATACAAGGGTTCCCTTTTATCCACATCATGGCCAACATTTATCTTTTTTTTTTTTTTTTTTTTTGATAAAAGCCATCTTAACAAGTGTGAAGAAATATCTTATTGTGGATTGTGGTTTTAATTTTGCATTTCCCTGATGATTAGTGATGTTCAGCACCTTTTCATATACTTGTTAGCCTTTTGTATGCCTTCCTTGGAGAAATGTCTATACGGGTCTTTGGCCCACTTTTTTTTTTTTTTCTTTTTTTACTGTTAGGATGTGCAGATTTGTTACGTAGGTTAATGTGTGCCATGGTGATTTGCTGCACCTGGCAACCCATCACCTAAGTGTTAAGCCGAGCATCCATTACCTATTTTTCCTGATGCGCTCCTGCCTCCCCATCCCCCGACAGGCCCCAGTCTGTGTTCTTTTCTTCCTTGTGTCTCTGTGTTCACATTGTTCAGCTCCCACTTATAAGCGAGAATATGTGGTATTTGGTTTTCTGTTCCTGCATTAGTTTACTGAGGATAATGGCTTCTTTGGCCCACTTTTTAGTTGGGTTTTTTTTGGTAGTGGTGGTGGTGGTTTGATTTAGTTTTTTTGTTGTTGTTGTTTTTCCATTGAATTGGGTTCCTTATATATTTTCACATTAACCTCTTACCAGATACATGTTTTCCACGTATTTTCTTTCATCTTCTAGGCTGTCTCTTCACTTTGTTGATTGTTTTCTTTGCTGTGCAGAAGCTTTTTTAGTTTTATGCAATCCCATCTGTGTATTTTTACTTCTGTTGCCTATGCTTTGAGGACTAGCTCCAAGAAATCTTTGCCAAGACTTCAGTGTTTTCCTCTAATAGTTTTACAGCTCAGGTCTTAGATTTGTCTTTAATCCACTTTGAATTGACTTTTGTACATGGTGAGAGATAGGGATCTAGTTTTATTCTTCTGCATATGGATATGCAGTTTTCTCAGTGTCATTTATTGAAGAGACTGTCGTTTTCTTTTTATTTTTTTGAGACAAGGTCTCACTGTATCGCCAAGCTGGAGTGCAGTGGCATGATCTTGGCTCAGTGCAACCTCTGCCTCCCAGGTTCAAGCGAATCTCCTGCCTCAGCCTCCCAAGTAGCTGGGATTACAAGCGCACGCCACCATACCCAACTAATTTTTGTATTTTCAGTAGAGACGGGGTTTCACCGTGTTGGCCAGGATGGTCTCAATCTCCTGACCTCCTGATCTACCCGCCTTGGCCTCCCAAAGTGCTAGGATTACAGGCGTGAGCCACTGTACCTGGCCGAGACTGTCCCTTTCTTATTGTGTTATTTTGGCACCTTTGTCAAAAATCAGTTGACCTGGCTGGGCATGGTGGCTCACGCCTGTAATCCCAGCACTTTGGGAGGCTGAGGTGGGCGGATCACCTGAGGTTGGGAGTTCGAGACCAGCCTGACCAACATGGAGAAACCCCATCTCTACTAAAAATACAAAAATTAGCTGGGTGTGGTGGGGCATGACTGTAATCCCAGCTAGTTGGGAGGCTCAGGCAGGAGAATCACTTGAACCCGGGAGGCACAGGTTGCGGTGAGCCAAGATTGAGCCATTGCATTCCAGCCTGGGCAATAAGAGGAAAATTCCATCTCAAAAAAAAAAAAATTCAGTTGACCATAAATGTGTGAATTTGTATCTAGGCTCTCTATTCTATTCCATGAGTCTCTATGTTTTTGTCTAGTATGATGCTGTTTTGATTACTATAGTTTGTAGTAGATATTGAGATTAGGTAGTGCAATGCCTCTAGCTTTGTTTTTTTTTTTTAAGACGGTCTGGCTTTGTCATCCAGGCTGTAGTGCATTGATGCTTTCTTGGCTCACTACAACCTCCACCTCCAGGTTCAACCTGTTCTGCCTTAGCCTCCCAAGTAGCTGGGATTACAGGCATGTGCCACCACACCCAGCTAATTTTTGTATTTCTTAGTAGAGATGGAGTTTCACCATGTTGCCTAGGCTGGTCTTGAACTCTTGGCTTCAAGTGATCCACCTGCCTTGGCCCCCCAAAGTGCTGGGATTATAGACGTGAGCCACCACAGCTGGCCCAGCTTTATTCTTTTTGCTCAATATTGCTTTGGGTATTTGGGGGTTTTTTGTGGTTCCATATGAATTTTATGATTGATTTTTCTGTTTCTGTGAAAAATGTCATTGGAATTTTGGTAGGGATTGCATTGAATCTGTAGATTGCTTTTGGTGGTGTGGACATTTTTTAAATATTGATTTTTCCAATCCATTAATACAGGATATCTTTCCATTTATCTGTGTTTTGATTTCTTTCATCAGTGTTATATAGTTTTCAGTGTACAGATATTTTACCTCCTTGGTTAAATTTATTCCTATTTTAGTTTTGTTGATGTTATTATAAATGAGATTTTTTTAAAATTTCTTTTTCAGATAGTTTGTTGTTGTGTATAGAAATGCTACTGATATTTGGCTGGGCGTGGTGGCTCATGCCTGTAATCCCAGCACTTTGGGAGGCCGGGGGGTGCGGATCACATGAGGTCAGAAGTTCGAGACCAGCCTGGCCAACATAGTGAAAACCCGTCTCTACTAAAAACGCAAAAATTAGCTGGACGTGGTGGCGCGCGCCTAATTCCAGCTACTTGAGAGGCTGAAGCAGGAGAATTGCTTGAACCCAGGAGGCGGAGGTTGCAATGAACTGAGATCGTGCCACTGCACCACTCCAGCCTGGGCAACAAAGTGAGACTCCGTCTCAAAAGAAAAAAAGGCTACTGCTTTTCATATGTTGATTTTCTATACTGCAACTTTATGAAATTCATTTATTCTAACAGTTTTTTGGCGGATTCTTCAGGATTTTGTATTTATAAGAGCATATTCAGAGTTTTCTATTTATAAGATCATATTGAAAAAAAAAAGATTATGTTGCCTGCAGAGACAATTTAACTTCTTTTCCAATTTGGATGCCTTTTATTTTTGTTTCTTGCCTAATTGTTTTCTAATTTAGCTTTTAGCTTCCTGTCAGCTAAACAGAGAAATAGCAGTGAAAGAAGCCCAGACCTCTATAATGTAGAGGCAAACCAATTGCTTAAGAGACATGTCACTTTTCATAGTACCAAAGCAAACTTTCTCCTGTCATATTTATAAGGAAGATGTGAAACATAGTTAATAGCATCCTCAGTAATGTCCTTAAGGAAAATTTTTAGATTGTCATATACAGATTCCAAATTTTGGTCATACAGGAAAGACAAAAATCTGTAGTTTTAATACTTGGGTACTTTGTGGCATGTTAAAAATTATCCCAATATTGAATGTTATAATACCGTGAATTAGAAGGAGAATGTGTGACATTTCATAGTTATGATGCAGCTGCATCTCATTTTTCAACTGGGTATATTAAAGATTTTATCTCTGAGTACCTTATCCGGAGCTACAGATTTAAAAGCTAAGATAACCAAATATTAATTATATCATACCCATTCATAAGAGATTCTTGGTCATATTCTTGTTTTTTTCCATTGTTGATTAAAGCTTAAATTGGCACTGCTCATTGCAACGTGGGTAATAAAAATAGCTTCTGGTTTGCTACTGTTTTAGATATTAAAATTTTAAAGGTCTGAATTTATTATGTTGCTTCAGAGTTACCTTTTCACATTTCTAGAAAAGGAACGGCTGTAGTAGATCTCTCTGGGAATGGCGACCCCTCCTCAATTTGTACTGTAATGCGAAGTGATGGGACTTCTCTCTATGCAACCAGGTTTGTAGCCTCTGTGAGGGTCAACATTTGGTTCTAAATCTGTTGCTTTCAAATGAAACACTATGTACACTTAATTATGCATTATCGGACTCCACAGCTGATGACATTATAAACTGTAAAACTGAAGTACTTCATAATCAACTAAAAGTATTTTACAATGGCACGTTGGCAGGAAATGTATACTAAAAGATGACCATATTAGCTCAGGGGTTTCCTTATGCTGTAAAGAACATCCTACATGCACATAAATACCAGAACTCACTGGGATTTGGTAAAGCAGGCTGAGGGAGAAAGCAGCCATGTCACATTGTTTTTTCCATCCATCTCTGTGACTGACCTTTGTGGAATGGCCAATCTCTGTTCATCAGTAAGAAGTGGGTTTATTAAGCCACCCTTATTTCTGGGACAAAGCTAATAGGAAAGAGGAGCACTGCTGGCAAAAGTGTCTCCCAGGCCAGAATTTTATATTAGGTCACAAATCACTTTTGTAACATAAAGTCATGATACTTTGTTGTTTTATATTAACTACCATAATTTGTTCCAAACAACTTTAGGCAACCAATTAAGTCTTTTAACTTCCCCTTAGGAAATTCATCTCTTACCTTCTGTTACTTTTCGACATTTCCCTTTACCAATTCTATGCAATTGGGATTAGGAAGTGAGAAGAGCTTATATATCTAAGAGGTACATTATTTTTCTAGATAAGCAAATATATATATTAGAAAAGTTTTTTGTATCAACTAATTATTGCTAGATAGATTAAATAAATAAACCATTGCACAGTGGTTATAAGAAGTATCCATTGAGAACAGAGGCTCTGTAACTATCTGGGTCTGGTTAGTGTCTTTTTTGGGTTATCATTAGATGTCAGTTTTTCAACACCTATATTTTTCTTTGGAAAAAGAAACGTCCCGTCAGAAAAGGGGCCCTATGACATGAAGTCTCTATAACTACCCTAATTTGGTGTTTTTTCAGGCTGTCATTAGATGTAGACTTTTCTGTGTATTTACCTTAACACCTGTACTTTCTCTTTTTTCTTTGAAAATAATTGTCTTTTTGCCACTTATTGAAATGTTTGATTTTTTCACTTTGCTTTAATGTCAGTTGCTTCTGCCTTCTAATGGGTTTCTTATAGAATACCTTTATGTGGGGGATGTAAATGTTATAGCAGATAAAAGTGCAGGAGAATACTGAAAAGAGCAGAGTGTGAGGCTGGAGACCTGGGACTGTCGTTTAACTCTCTGGGCCATGATTCTCTACTTTGTGAAATGAGAGATCTGGACTAAATGACCTAGCACGTCTTCTGGCTTTGAAATTCAGTTTCTACATACTCAACCTAGAAATTTTTCTTATTATTTTTTGTTTTTTTCATTGAATCAAAAAGTTTCCCTTTGTTTTGTCCTTGTCTCAAACCAAAAAAATATAACAGGTGTCTATTTGTGACATAATTTTTGTGATAATCTGCTATACAAGTGTTTCTCAACATTTTTAAAATTATAATTCCTCCAAGCAACCTTTTCAGCCATATTTTTCCTAATTGCCAATCCTCATGAAATTTTATCCCACAGATATTCTGTATCTCTGTATATATTGTATGCATATCTGTGGTTTATGCATGAAGAATAAGATTTTTTGTTGGCCAGCTGTAGTGGCTCACGCCTGTAATCTTAGAACTTTGGGAAGCCAAAGCAGGAGGATCACTTGAGGCCAGAAGTTTGAAACCAGCCTGGACAGTATAATGAGACCCATCTCTACAAAAAATATGCAGTGGCTCTTGCCTGTATTCTCAGCACTTTGGGAGGATGAGGAGGGTAGATCACCTGAGGCCAGGAGTTCGAAACCAGCCTGGCCAACATGATGATACCCCATCTCTACGAAAAACACAAAAATTAGCCAGTTTTTGCCTTCATTGAGAATGCATGCTCTGTGCAATGTCAGGATCATGAGGTAAGTACTAATGACATTTTGATGATCCTAACATTTCAAAAGATCGAGAAATTTTTTCAATCTTTCCAGTATCATATATAATCAAAAATAGCTCTAATTTTAAACTTTAATATTTCATAATCCTTGACTTGAAATTTCGGTTTATGAAATTTTATGGTTTTTCATTATTTCATATGCAAACTAGATATTTGTATCTAATCAGAGATAAAAGAGATAGAAATTCTGTCAAAGGACTTTATGGCCTTTTTTTTTTGGAGACAGAGTCTTGCTTTGTCGCTCAGTCTGGAGTGCAGTGGTGCAATCTCAGCTCACTGTAAACTCCGCCTCCTAGGTTCAAGCGATTCTCCTGCCTCAGCCTCCTGAATAGCTGGGATTACAGGCGGGCGCCACCACGCCCAGCTAATTTTTGTATTTTTAGTAGAGACGGGGTTTCACCATGTTGGTCAGGCCGGTCTCAAACTCCTGACCTTGTGAACCGCCCGCCTCAGCCTCCCAGAGTTCTGGGATTACAGGCGTGAGCCGCCGCACCTGGCCTACTTTATGGTCTTTTAAATGCGTTAGAAGGTATTCCCCCTGACTGACCCAAGACTTTGAAAGTCCTTAGTAATACTAATAGGAGAGTATCTAGACAATACCTGTTTACTACATCATCTATATTTTAAATATGTTCATTAAGAGAATATATTGCAGAGAAGTAACAGGTGATTCTTTTTAGTAGAGACTTAATCATAAAACATTTATCTACAAGACACTTCACCCATAGCTATTTTAGTTGTTATTACTACTTGTTGAACTTTTATATATTAATTTTATTTATTTATATTTATTTTAGGTTTTGCTTTTCCCAGTGTTTTTATTGTTGTTTTTCCCATACCTATTTTTATCATTTTATATCAAAACGTGATATTTGGATTATCTAAGTGTGGGTGGAATTCCTCAGGCTGTGGGATAATTTAAATTCTTAATTAGAAAATGCTCATTGCTATTAAATAGGTAAGACCAATTATTACCCAGATCTGCTTAGTAACTCTTGGTTTATGGCCACTTTGTTTCAGAGATCTTGCAGCTGCTATAGATCGAATGGACAAGTATAATTTTGATACAATGATATATGTGGTAAGTAATCAGAACAAAAAGTTATGATCTCTAACTCATGAAAACTACAGAGGTAGAAATTGGATGCCATGTTGAAAAACTATGGAAAACTACAGAGAGAAGTCAACATTAAGTATGTTTAAAGTGGGCAACTTCTATTTAAAAGTTTAAACACTTAAAAATGGAAAAGTTTACATTGCTTCGTAGTAAGAAAAAGTTACCTGAATCAGTAAAATGGTTATGTGAAATTAATATATACAGGTCACTATAATACCAAGTTTTTTTGTTTTTTATTTTTCAATTCTGATTTGGGCTCAACAGTTGTTTTTAAATAACTTTATTTTGAAGTAATTTAATACTCACAAGAAGTTTCAAAATAGTACAGTGTTTCCCCCCAAAGATAGTACATAACCATAGTACTTTTATCAATAGCAGGAAATTAACATTGATAGAGACCTTACTGAAATTTCGCCAGCTTTTACATGTACTCTCCTGTAGATGTTTGTGTGGCTATGGTTTTATGAGACTTTATCACATGTATAGATTCATGTAACCATCACCACATTCAGAATATAGAACTGTTCCATCACAAAACAAACTCCCTCGTGGTCAGCCACTTAATAATCACACCTTCACCCAATCCTAACCCCTGGCAGCCAGTGCTCTGTTCTTCAGCACAATTTTGTCACTCTAAGAATGTTGTATAAATGGAATTATACAATATGTAACCTTTGAGATTGGCTTTTTTCACTCAGCATAATGAATGCCCTGGAGAACTATCCAGGCTGTCCTGTGTGTCAGTAGTTGGTTCCTTTTATTGCTGAGTGGTATTCTAGTGTCTTTTCCCCTTTCCTTACTTATCATGTGAAACCTTCCTTTCCACTTAGAAGAAAGTTACCATCAAATATTTATTTAGAGTTTAGCTTTGGTCTCAGAGACCAGGGTCATAGTAGCCGAGAGGGCAGAAACTTAAATAGAATACTCAGAAGATTGAAGTTCACATTTCCTACTGACTCGGTGGAGTGCTGTGGCTCTTATTTCCCTCCCTTGTTAGAGCAGTCCACTTAGACACTCTTCTTGTGGCATCCTCTTTGTGTTTAGTTAAAACATATAGATTGACAATGACTTTAGTCTGTCAAAACCTCAAATATCTTAATTTGATTCAAGTCCAACCTATTTTTGTACATTAATTTGTCAGTATTCTTTTATTTTATATATATTTTCTTCCCAAGACAGATAAAGGACAAAAAAAACATTTTCAGCAAGTATTCCAAATGCTGAAGATCATGGGATATGACTGGGCAGAAAGGTAATGTCTGCATTGTTCTTAATTGTCTGTGCAGGGTCGGCTGAGCCTGAAAATGTACCTAGTGGTTAAAGTTTTTCACTCAGATTTCAATTCTTTGTTTCAAGATACTGGTATGGAAAAGTAGATTTGATTTTTGTATTATGTCTTGGTTATAATAATTTCCATCTTATAAACATTAAATAACTGTATTTTTATTAGTTATCTGCTCTCAGTGGCTTAGTTTTCAAAATTCTTAATCCACATCTCCTTTTTCTCCTAAAGGCAACTAGTAATTTAATCACATGCTGGTGATTATAAAGTGAAGCTGTGCTTAACGTCCTTTGTAGCATACAAATCACATCAATTTCGTTTTATTAATTTTTAAAAACTCTGCTCTGATGGTTAAAGTTCAAACCACTCTCTGAAAGGTATTATATGCTTTCAGCAGCAGCTCTTGTTTAGCTTTCAGTTAACTAGATGCCCACTCTTTTAGGTGCCAGCACGTGCCCTTTGGAGTAGTACAGGGAATGAAGACTCGAAGAGGAGATGTCACTTTCCTGGAAGATGTTTTAAATGAGATTCAATTAAGGATGCTACAGAACATGGCTTCAATTAAGAGTGAATTCAGTTTTTTCTTATTAAAGTCATAACTTACATGCCACTTTTATGTTATTCTGGACTTTGGGCAGTGTGATTTATTATGTCTGTCCCTCCATTGAAGTGTCACTAACTTTGTCAAAAATACCTTTCACTAATTAGAGGTGCCAGAATTTTTATACTCGCTACTCAGGAATTGGTCACTTCAATAATCTGAATTGCTATAACCTTGGTCCTCTTTTCATGAACAGCTTGAGCATTGTCATTCTGTTGTCTAGGTGGTTACGTGAAGTTTCTATGTTATAATTTGGATACAAGTCACAAGTCCTTATGACTTTCATTAACCTTCACCCTTGGAAAACTAAGTATCAGATATATACACATACATATATATATATATATACACACACACACATATACATATATATATATACACACACACACACATATATATAATCAGAAATCCAAATTTATTTTTCCTACAAGTATCTTTTGAATAAATAAATTTGGATTTCTTTCCCTTTAATGTAGGCAGGGGAAATGTCATTATCAAAGGTAAAATAGCCTAAATTAGGCGAGTAATTACTCATTCTGAATCTGTTCTTGATTGTCAGCATACATTTTTGGCAGATGTTACCTTCACTTGGATCCATGATTGGCACAGTGTCATGTAGACTAAAGATAGCTGCCTTTGTCTGTTTCAGCAACTAAAGAACTCAAGAACCCACAAGAGACTGCAGAGAGGGTCGGGCTCGCAGCACTCATTATTCAGGTCTGTTAAGACTCCTATCTGTGAGGCCCTTTTGTTTGGTCCTAGAGCAAATCCCAGCAGTGAAGATTTCCTCTGTCATTTTAGGACTTCAAAGGTTTACTCTTAACTGACTACAAGTTCAGCTGGGATCGTGTTTTCCAGAGTCGCGGGGACACAGGAGTCTTCCTACAGTACACACACGCCCGCCTCCACAGGTGAGAAGAGGCTGCAGGGAAACCTTGTGCTGCACTGTGCTTCCCTAGGCTAGGTCCTGTGATTCTAAGACCAGAGGCCCTGTTTTCTGGGCTTTTCCAATATCTTCTATTCACATCTGACTAGAGTAGACCTTCTTTTAGGAAAAAAAAAAATTTATTGAGCACCTATGTTAGAAATACATTTATGTGTATTATCTTAGTCCTCAGAATAACCCTGTCGAAGAGTATACTGTTACCTCCATTGTGTATGGATATTAAGGAGACCAAAATTGTGTATTATAAGGTGATGTTCATCACTTGCAGCTCTGTGCCCTTGTATGACTTTTTAATCTTTTGATGTTTTTAACTTTAAACTTTTGATAAGTTTGGAAGAGACTTTTGGATGTGGGTACCTGAATGACTTCAACACTGCTTGTTTACAAGAGCCACAGTCTGTTTCAATTCTTCAGCATCTTCTCAGGTATGATGTTTTCCAGGGATCATCAAGTGTGCTTCTGCTTATCAAAATGGCTATTAGCATTTTTGCTGCCCAGTAGAGCCAACAGTCCAGTAGCTGCCTTCTGCCTCTAGACTTTTCCCAAAGGTATGCCTTAAAAAGTGATTATTTGCATTTTGAGGACAAACGGCATAGATTAAGCCAATGCTCAAGGAGGACAGTCTTTGGGTCTTCAGAATATTATCACTGATGAATAGCGCACATGTCTAGTTGCCTCTAGCTCACATAAAGCCTTATAAAAGCATAACCTTTTTTAGTTTTAGTTTGAGAAAGCATCTTCTTGCTCTCTGTGGTAAGTGAAGGAAAATACCTGCCTTTGTGCAGCTTCCCAGAGACCGTAAGCCCTTCATTTGCCTCTTGGTTTCGGTTCACAATCTCAAATACATAGATGTATCTGATGCTCCCATGCTAGGCAAGACACCCACACATTTTAGCTCTGACGGGCATTGTTGGTGAAGCCAGACATGCCAGAGATTAGTCTTTAGAAGGGATGTGGATGGTTATGAACAAGGCGGTTTTCTTTGATTGCCATATAGTAGTCAGTGATTCTTTCCTGGAATCAGAAAAATTTACTCACATGTACAATAGGGAATGTAAGGAAAAATAAGCCAACTGGGTTTTCTTAGCATTGAGGGTAGACTTTGCTAATTTATATTTTATATTCTTAAACATGGCTGGAGGCTTTTTACATTCACCAGCCATGATTTAAGTTTTTGCTGTGGACTAGGTCTAGGAAATAGCAAGATGATTTAGAAAGTCCCTGCCATCAAAGAATTTGGAAGAAAGAAAAATGTTCCTTTGCCTTCAAATGTACACACAGTTTTTTCATATCCTTCTACTCTTCTTTTTTAAGACGGAGTCTCGCTCTGTTGCCCAGGCTAGAGTACAGTGGCTGGATCTCAGCTCACTGAAACCTTCACCTCCCGGGTTCAAGTGATTCTTCTGCCTCAGCCTCCCAGGTAGCTGGGACTATAGGCGCGTGCCACCACACCTGGCTAATTTTTGTATTTTTAGTAGAGAACGGGGTTTCATCATATTGGCCAGGCTGGTCTCAAACTCCTGACCTCATGATCCACCCACCTCAGTCTCCCAAAGTGCTGGGATTACAGACGTGAGACACTGCGCCTGGCCATACCTTCTCTTAATCGTGTCGAGTCAACCTTATATTCACGATCTTTTAATGTCTAATGTCTTAGTGTAACGTGTACAGTCTTTTCCTGTTCACTGTTCCTGTCATCTTTTAGGTTCGACGAGGTGCTTTATAAATCATCTCAGGACTTTCAACCCAGGCATATCGTCAGTTACCTTCTAACTTTAAGGTACTTTATAATCTTCCTGTTTTCAGGTGTTAATGGCATTTGAGACCTTTCTTTCATCTAGTTTCCTATAAACAAATTCCTTGGCCTAAAATTTGATGTGCTTTTAGTTACAGGAATTATTGCTTCATCTATACAAATTAGCAGTTAATGTTCCTTCATTCATTCAGTGATACAAGGTACTGTCACTGTAGACTGGAGAATGGGAACTGACAACTACACAGTTACAGCACAGTGCATGTGTTGTTAGAGTGAACCTAAGAGATGGTGTTAGGGCAACCAGCCCAGCCTTGAGCGATCAGAGAGGGCTTCTCAGAGGAAAGGAGATACTAATCAGAAGGAATGTGGCTGGGAAGAAGAAAAAAGCCCAGAATTGAGCAAGAACATAATAATACATTTTAAAGGATCCATAAGCATTGTCCTGGGAGGGCTGATGAATGAAGCGTGTATAAACCTGTTTGCCATGTACTGAGGCATTTAAACTTATTTTCGGGGTGGTGGGGTCCATACAGGGATTTTAAGCAGAGGCACAGAAAAATAAGCTAGAAAACTCAATTTTTCTAATCTTTAATGACAATTTCATGGTGTCTATTTTAGCAAATTGAAATCAAAATTGAGTCCACCCTTGTATAGCAGCAGCTGTATCTTCTGTAAAGCTATTTAATAAAGGAAATGTTGCTTTTACTCAACAATTATTGAAATCAGACACTTATCAGGACTGTTTTCTTGATTATACTTTTTACCTTGTCTTCTCTAGATTTATGTAAGGATTTTTTTCTTCCTTTAAATGACACTTAAGACATATAGAGGTGAAGAAGCTACAAAGTCTTTTTTTTTTTTTTTTCTTTTTTTGAGATGGCGTCTCGCTCTGTTGTCCAGGCTGGAGCGTGATCTCGGCTCACTGCAACCTCCACCTGCTGGATTCAAGCGATTCTCCTGCCTCAGCCTCCCTAGTAGCTGGGATTACAGGCACGTGCCATCATGCCCAGCTAATATACAAAGTCTTATGAAATGTCATTTTATCATTAAAACTGATGTCTTAAGTATCATTTCTCCAGCACATTGTTATACTTGCTGCCATACCTAAATTTAAAAAGATACTTTAAGGACGAGTGGTCAGTGTGTGTGGAGAGTGGATAGATAACTAGTTTCTACCCACCTCACTGTACAGAGGGAAAGGCCATGCTGTGTTATACATTGGATTGTAGGCTGCCTAAATGAAGAAAAATGATTAGAAAAGGATTCTTTATATTTGTAAAATTAACATTGAAATCATAATCTTTTTTTTTTTTGAGACAGAGTCTCGCACTCTTGCCCAGGCTGGAGTGCAGTGGCGTGATCTCGGCTCACTGCAAGCTCCGCCTCCTGGGTTCATGCCATTCTCCTGCCTCAGCCTCCCGAGTAGCTGGGACTACAGGCGCCTGCCACCACGCCCGGCTAATTTTTGTATTTTTAGTAGAGACGGGGTTTCACCGTGTTAGCCAGGATGGTCTCAATATCCTGACCTTGTGATCCACCAGCCTCGGCCTCCCAAAGTGCTGGGATTACAGGCGTGAGCCACTGCGCCCTTCGAAATCATAATCTTAAGAATTGCCCATCTCTTAGTAGTAGAATAGGGCCAAGATCTAAAGCTTGAGTTTTGAATTCCAGTTTCAACTTTACAATTTTGAATACATCCTTTAATGGTTCTGGGCTTTATTAAGTTGAAGGAGTAAGATTAGATATCAAGCTCATATCTTACAACAGGAAATTACTGCTGGTACTATCGTGATTTCTCTCTTCCTGTTTCAGTCATCTTGCAGCTGTGGCACACAAAACACTACAAATAAAAGATAGTCCTCCTGAAGTGGCTGGGGTACGTTATGTTGAATGTTTTCTGTATAATCCCTAGCTCCTAAGACTAATATTACTAAGTCAGTCTTGTAAATTTTTCTAAAATAGCATTCTGTTGTTCAACTGTAGCAGTGTACTTCCTTAGCTAATAATTAGGCTGTAACAATCAATGTTTATATACTTCCCAACATACTAGACTATGAAGCATATTTTCCTACATGAAATATTATAGTGATAAGTTCCCCTTACCTGAAGCCGTACTGTATAATACTATCACTCCCACTCCATGACACTTTATGTACAGGTCTTACTGTAAGGGATGCCAGGAATTTATCTTCTCTTGCCTATAGTAACTCTAGGGCACTTTGACATATTGTTCCTGCTTTAAACTAGAAAGAATAACCTTTAAAACCATTCTCATGTATTGAATACATTCCTGTTACTGAATATTTTAAATCATTGTTTATTTTGTAGGCCAGACTTCATCTTTTCAAAGCTGTCCGTTCTGTCCTAGCCAATGGAATGAAACTTCTTGGAATAACACCTGTATGTAGGATGTAATTTCCATTAAAATGGCTTTTAAAATGTCAAATGAATTCTAGTTATCTATTCTGAGATGCCTTGCTGTTCAGAATAAATTTAAATTTTTTTTTTTTTTTTGAGATGGAGTTTCGCTCTTGTTGCCCAGACTGGAGTGCAATGGTGCGATGTTGGCTCACTGCAACCTCCATCTCCCAGGTTCAAGCAATTCTCCTGCCTCAGCCTCCTGAGTAGCTGGGATTACAGGCACGTGCCATCACGCCCGGCTAATTTTGTATTTTTAGTAGAGACGGGGGTTTCTCTATGTTGGTCAGGCTGGTCTCAAACTCCCGACCTCAGGTTATCTGTCCGCCTTGGCCTCCCAAAGTGTTGGGATTACAGGCATGAACCACCACGCCCAGCCAAAGTTAAACAATTATTCTGTGTCAGAATCTATATTAAATGTGACTTGTCAAGTTATTCAGTCTTTATCCTTAAATAAATAAGTTATCTGGATTCTCTCATGGTCAGTAGGTATTTAAATAGACATTGAGTTTTTTTTTAAACCCAAAGCATTGTGGTCTAATGGGGCTAAAGGATTTGAGTTTAAACTTTGGCTTGAAGTTTCTTACCATGTCATTCTTCCAGAAACTATTCTTATAAATGAAATGAGTTAATGTTTTCATGAAATAAAAGAATTGGTGGGGGGAAAACATTATCAATTTTCTTGTAATTGTGGCTGGTTTGGAATAAACATAGGGAGATCAAAAATAAGCATCATTCTGTCAATATAGCTGACAGCTACTCCTAGAGACAATAGACCTCGTGCTTCCCTTTGGGTTAATATATACAGGGCCGGGCGTGGTGGCTCACGCCTATAATCCCAGCACTTTGGGAGGCTGCGGCGGGCAGATCACGAGGTCAGGAGATCGAGACCATCCTGGCTAACACAGTGAAACCCCGTCTCTACTAAAAATACAAAAAAAGTAGCCAGGCGTAGTGGCGGGCGCCTGTAGTCCCAGTTACTCGGGAGGCTAAGGCAGGAGAATGGCGTGAACCCAGGAGGTGGAGCTTGCAGTGAGCCGAGATCGCACCACTGCACTCCAGCCTGAGCGACAGGGCGCGATTCCGTCTCAAAATAAATAAATAAAAATAAATATATATATACACACACAGACACAGGTAACTCTTATTGTGTGAATTCAGGAATTAAATACATTTTAATAGGAAGGAATTACTTGTAAAGACATTGAATTAGGATCTTTTTGTAAAATTTAGTCCATTAATTCAACCATAATTTGAAATGGAGTTTCTTATAGTTTCCTTCATGTATCTTCATATTTTTGTGTGGCTTCATTAGATAATATGAGCATGGCTTAGGAAACAAGAGTAGGATGTGATGTGTTTGATCAGTACGGCCATTCCCATCAGCCAGCATTTCCATTCAGGTCTGCTATAATTTATTCTAAATGTTGCTAATAGTAGTCTTTTGAATACCAGTGATGGTCTATTTAGCAAGTTAGCACAACTGAAGCTTCTCTAGTTAGAGTGAAAATTGTTTCATATTAGCAATTATGGCTTACCTTCTTAGTCCTAGAAAAGATTCAGCCTTGCAGTTCCAATTTAAGTGAATTAGCTCCCAGATAGCTAATTTTCGACTTAAAGTAGTGTCAAATTTTTCTTAGCATAAACCAGCCATGGGACAAAAATGTAAAGTAGGGACATGTTTTACACATCCAATATCCCTCTCTACTTGTTTGAAGAAACTTTCCCCTTCCAAGATCAGTAGTGTCTTCCTGAGTATTTGAATTGTGAGTGAAACCATACAGAAACAGTAATGGGTAAAGCCAAATCTTTACAAAAGCTGAAAAGACTGTTCATTAATTCTTAGAACCTAGACGCCTGTAGCCCTGATTGTGGACCTTCTTAAAAATTCTTTTTTGCTTAAGGCTTGCCAGAGTTGAGTTGATTTGCAGCCAGAGAACCCTAACTGATACAATTCTATATATAGAAAATAAAAGTGCATTATCTTAATGGTCATATCTATAATGTAAAGTGATTAAACAGAGTTCATACAAATAAAGTTTATTGCTGAATTTCCCCATTAACATTATAGAAAACACTGAAATTTCACAAATTATTGAGAGCCCAACAGTTAAACATACTTTATTTAAAAAAGTACAAAAGTAACATTACAAATTTTTTTGAAGAAACATGAACCAGATAATGAATAGCACAAATATAGCACTAAAGGGGTACTCAGTCACCACCCAGAAATTATTGTCCGAGTTATGAAATAGATTCATTTTGATTTTGAGAAGTTACACATTCAGTTTGTTTATGAACTAGCCTGTCTTGTTTCTGCCTCTTGTAAGAAAAGAGCTAGGTCTTTATGCTGCTAGGACAAAATACTGTACATGAATTGGAGAATAAGGAGGGGTCATCCTTCTCCCTGGTACCTGAACAAGAGAACAGTTAGTACAGAAATGGCTTTGGCACTTTAACCCTTAGACATTGTCCCAAACCTTGTTACTTGAGTATTGTAGCCTCACCATGATTTTTTTTTTTTTTTAACACCGTATCATCTCCATACTTTTTATTTACAAATTATATATATACACAATAATAAAATTCCTTCATTCTAAAACAATAGTTAGACCCCAAACAGGTCTATGTTAAGTTTCTGTATTAGCAGTTCACTCAGATAGCTTTGTTTGTTGTTGTTTCCACATAACTGCACTGATCATGCCATACAGTTAATTTTTGTTTATGCTACCTTCTGAGATTGACTTAAGGCTCTAGTTTAATGCAAATGGTTTAGTCTTAAAAGGAGTCTCATGTGAGGCTAAAATCACACACCAATAACTCTCTCCTTTGAAGCTGTTTCTCCTTGTTGGATGGATGTAGTGTCTTGTCTGGGTAATCCATAGAGATATATGGAAACACATACAAGAAGAGTACCCAGAGCAAAGGTGAGTGCTGAAAAGAAAAAAAAAATAGATTTATCTGTATGTGTGTCTTTAAAATGCCTAATGATCAGTTTAAAAGTTTGAAAGCTCTTGTGGGTTTACACTATCAGATCATATCTTTATGATGGCAAGGTTTAGAAAGGTCTTCCATTACAGCCAAAAAAAAGGAGAGGGGGAGGCAGGGCGGGTAAAATCAAGGCAGTGTTTTGTTCATCACTGATTACAGACTTCTTAGAACATGAGTATGCCTAACTGACACTATCTGACCACTCTGACAAAGAACATACTAATTTCCCTATAAAATATATAATTTTTTAAAAATGTAAGTATAAATATATATAAGTACAAAAGAAAATGTGGTAGGATTGGCTTTTCCGTGATACCAGGAACCTGTGAAAGTTTAGAGTAAAAGACAGGTGACCAATCATTCAAACCATTGATAATTTCTTAAAAGGAGATGAGGCGATAATTTACTGAATAAAACTACATTTCCTACTAGTCTTAACCCTTTTTTCATCTTTTTTTTTTTTTTTTTTTTTTGAGACGGAGTTTCGCTTTTGTTGCCCAGGCTGGAGTGCAATGGCGCAATCTCGGCTCACCGCAACCTCTGCCTCCCGGGTCCAAGCAGTTCTCCTGCCTCAGCCTCTCGAGTAGCTGGGAGGAGCATGCGCCACCGTGCCCAGCCAATTTTGTATTTTTAGTAGAGACAGGATTTCTCCACGTTGGTCAGGCTGGTCTTGAACCCCCAACCTCAGGTTATCACCCGCCTCGGCCTCCCAAAGTGCTGGGATTACAGACATGAGCCACCATGCCCGGCGCCTTTTTTCATCTTAATCTTAAAAATCAGGATGCAAGAAACCGAATTATAACTTGTCCTAACGTGACAAATAAATATATTTATATGACATCAAGCTTTATTTTAGTTCACTCCTAACTAAAAAAGACCAGCTTTGCCTTCAAAAAAGGAGAAAGTAGGATAAAAACTTGTATCTAAACAGTTAACTGAAATGATTGCTAAGACATGCTAGTTGACCATCAGTAAGAACATTAAACAAAAGCATTTTATACTGCTCCTATATATTTCTTATGAGCAATGGTATAAGGATTTTGTTGAACATAAAGATAGATCAGAATTACAGCTAAAAAGTTCACCCAAATCAGGTAGAAAAACATCTTAAGGGAAAGCCTATAAGTACCTGATACTGAAATGGTAAGTGGTTGCTAAGTAGTGTCAAGCACTACTCTAAGCACTTCACCTGAAAACACCCCTAGGCAATAGGTGATATTATTCCCATTTTACAGATGAAGAAAGTGTCACCCAGGGAATATAACTTCCCCCAAGGTTGCACAGTTAAGAAATGGTACAGGCAAGATTTGCCACACACTATACATGGTTTTCTAAAATTTCTACAACATTGGTGTTTCCCTATTTCCATTTATAGACAGGAGTCAATTTTAAAATGAAATGTAAATATAAGCCAGGTCTCTTTTACTTAATATATTTAACAGATAGTCTTCATACATTGGTTTATATTATAATAATTGATCTCTAAAGAAAATTATTACACTATAAAAGCACCCTGAAATGTTAAGTCAATATCATTGCTTAAATAATTTAGAAGCCAAATTAATGCTGGGTGTGAGTTGGGAAAATTATATTAGGACTAACAAAGCAGTGGTACTGGAATGCCAGCTATATTAATGAGTTTTGTATTAATTACATATTGAATGAAACAAAGATATAAAAGACAAAATCTAGATTTTGATTGTTTTCAAAACCGTCTGACACCCAAATCCAAAGCAGTTGGAAAGTACAAGCTGAGGGAGGACTAAAAGATGTTTTCTACATTCTTCTAAATAATGAGCCAATACAGTTTAAACTGACTGCTGAAAATAATTTCCTAAAGTCTATATGTATTTCCTTGAGTACCTTCTCACATTCAGACACTCAAGTTGTCCTATATACAATACCTAAAAATACAGGGAGGCCTTGACTGCAAAAAAAAGTCCCCTCACTTTCACATAGAACTAGCACCCCTCATCTTAACCTCTAACACCACTTAAACAACCAAAGTACTGCTTAGCCACATCCCACACAACTATGAACAGCTGTACTGGTGGAATAAACTGTAGTAACAAAGCTAGGAATTTCTGTAAACAGTATGGCCAACTGCCACTTTTAAATAAAGGATTAAATGAATCAAGGAAATGGGAGGCTCTTCCATGTTAAAAACTCAACACAAACTAAGACATACTTATCTGTAATCCAAACAGCATTACTGAAGCAATGGTGGAAAGGACAATGGCCGCTGCTGCAGAAAAGCCTTTCATGATGTTGTCTGTGTACTTAACCACAACAGAAGTGTAGAGGCCACCAACACTTGCAAGAACTTGTATACAGAAAGAAATAAAATCTTATCACTCAAATAAATGAAACATTACATAATGGTGAGGCAATTTTCATCCCCAGAGATGCCATACTAATTTACCTGTTTTCCTTAGAAGGAGCCATCTGAGAGTTTGTACTAAAATTGAGTGGTAGTTCCTATATAACACTGTTTTTCCAAAACAATGCCCAGAGGGCTATGTGGTCTACTAAATTTTACACATTTTTTGCTAATATGTTAGATATTTTGGGGCACTGCTATCCCAAAGCAATTTTGCCTTCACAATCAAAACTAAGTCAACAAAATGAAAATTATATTCAAACTGGTATTTACAGTATCAAAGGATTAATTTCAAAATGTTATAACAGCTTAAAATGGACATCTAACTTAAAAAAAAAATAAAGGATCTACTAAGAACCTTTAATTCCTGGATACTTACAGATGACAAACCAGACATAATATGTGTAACCATAGAAAAATCCTTTTTCTTTAATTTCAGCTCCATCTGACAAGTAGACGCCAACTAATGTCACAATAATCCCTGATAGATACATTTGAATGTTTCTCACCCAAAGAGAAGTATCTGAACTCTTTAAAACTTTTTCAAAATATACTCCTGAAAGAAGAAAATTAGACATGCAAATATTAAAGATTACTATAAATTAACTTAAAATGTCTTTCATTTAGAACAATACCCTAGAGATATATAAAGTATATGATTTGGGGAACAAAACATACTTTACTTAAATGTGCATTTATTATGTAGGTTGTGTGACACATGACATACTGTACATTATAAATTTATGTTTTTACAGAGTGTATAGAATAATAACTAATTGGGAAGTTTATAAGCTACATTTAACAGAAGGCTGTTAAATTAAGACAGTTTCTGCCTTTATTATAGCAGTAAGACCACAAAAGCTCTCTGTACTACTTAATGCCAGTATATCATTTGCTTTGGTCAGCTGAAAAACTACATTAAGAGTGAATTATCTTAATCACATCCCTGTAATATCTGCCTACTAATGAATACTCCTAATTCTGCAATATAATCTATAATCACCACTAGGAATCTTTTCAGAGTAACAACCAAAATTTAAGTAGAATTTGCTGTGTAAAGCCATTTTCCTTTAAAGAAGGGTTCCACAAGCCAAGTTCATACACAAGGTCAGAAGGATCATGAACTCAACTGGATAATAAATTTTGCGTATATGTGCATTTTTCTGGAGTTGAAGGCCCATAGATTTTTTCAGATACTTCAAAGGAGTACATGATACCCCTCCCCCACAAAAGTCCCCTATCTCTTTGGATTTATACTTAAAATGAATGCATATTTTACAAAGCCATTAAAGATTTTAGTTATAAACATCATGTTAGAGACTTAGGAACTGCCAATGAAGTACTTATCAACTAAAAAGTCTAACGCAAAACAAGATTATTTTTGATGAGTCTGTGTTGGAATGGGAACATAAAATAGCTATTCTTATTTTCACCTCTGATTTTGCCTTCTGGGAGAAGCATTTATCCAGTGCTCAGTTACCCTAAACACAGAGAGATATTAAACCACCCTCCATTTCCTCAATTGTGTATTAAGAGAGTGAACTAATAAAATGTTGGACATAATCATTTAACTGTTCAAAATATTGCAAAAAATCAAATAGTATATTTTTTAGGTAACTCAATTTTTGTTCCCAATTTGTTGGTTTCTAGAACACAATGCTATCAGTAAGTATATTCCTGAATTTATATTTTCCCCTCCTATAAAACATCCTATTTACAAGCAGTATTTTACTTCTGTATTCAGCCTGCTTTCCTAGTCAAAAATAGAGTCCTGACTTGAAATAGGTACAAATAAAGATAAATAATAAAGATGTATACCTATAACTAATATATTCTACTAAAAGCTTTAAGCAGAATATATTAAAAACTAAACTTTCATCTCTGCTGGAACTATTTCTAAAACTTTTTTTATGTTACACTTAATATTCATACTTTATCTCGATGCATTGGAGGAGTGCTTGTCCCTACACATACAACGCCAGACTTCCGTGGATTGTTGATGTTAGTGATTTTGTGTTGTCTTTCCTCCCTGTTTGGTTGTTAGTTTTATGTATTATGTTTTCTAAGGTACTCTCGACCCACCTCATGATCCTACTCCATAGCTCCTAACCTGTTAAAAGCAGAGAAAGAACTTGAGGTTATAGGGGAAAAAAAGATGCTTAGCTGGTAACATTAACAACCTAAAGCAGCAGGATCTGACTTGAGGATAGTGGCAGTTCCAGAAAAAAGGAAAGGGCTTTCTGAAGACTAATTTCCTCCATTTTCAGAGGTCTTTTTTCATTCACTTTTGGGTTTTTGGCCAGACTGAGATGGTCAAGGATAACAGAAGTAGTTAACTGCAAGTATGAATAGGGACTGAGTCTGAACTTAGTTGAACAATGCTATACATTTACTGGAAAAACAGCTGACATAAAACTAAATATAAGCAAGAAGGTAAAGTTTAATGGGAATAAAACTGAGAAAGCAAGATAAACTAAACTGGTGTCTAAAGTTTGATGTTTTCGAAAAATATGAGAAAAGAATAAAACAATGCTTTCATGATTTACCTGCAAATCCTGAGCACAATACAGCAATAGCTATAGCGCCAAACCCTAATAATGGATTTTGTTCCACCTGAAATATTAATTGTTAAAGTTATTTTTAGTGACTAATAAACAGAGTTCATCCAAGAGTCCAAACAAATATATACAAAAACCGTGTTACAGTCTTACTAAAAGTATATCCCACATCAGACACAGCTATTCTACAGAATAAGACAACTAAACAAAAAGACCATTCCAGAAATTAACCAGGGCACTTGGCTTAAGTGAAAAATGTGTCCCTCAAATCACAGCCATAGTATATGCTTAATATAATATGTACCCACTGTTTCCTAATACCAATAAGCACTCTAGCATGAACTTTTGAACACGCCAAGTCAGCATACTACTTAATTTTAATTTCTATTATCACTCTAATTTAAGAGCTTATAGCATCAATCCTGAAAATGATAACAATTTAACTTATTTATTCCTCATCACCTACAGGATAAAGTGCTGCCTCTTAAGACTCCCCAATTTATTGAATTTTTAGTATACCTTCTGTGTACCAGATACATTGTCTATACACACTGCTATGGTTTGAATGTCCACTTCAAAACACATGTTGAGATTTAATTGCCATTGTAACAGTATTAAGAGGTGGGCATTTAAGAGATGACTGGGTCATGAAGGCTCTGTCCTCAAGAAGGGATTGATGCCATTACTGAGGGAATAAGTTAGTTATTGAGGGAGCAGGTTTCTGATAAAAAGGATGAGTTCAGCCCACTTCCCTCTTTGTCACATGGGATCACTTTTGCCTTCCGCCATACAATGACCCTCACCAGATGCCAGCACCGTGTTCTGGACTTCCCAGCCTCCAGAACCATGGGCCAAATAAACTTCTGTTTTTTATGAGTTACCCACTCTGTGTATTCTGTTATAGCAGCAGAAAATGGACTAAGATACATACTAAATGAATAAAGAAGATTATAATACACAGCTCTGTTATGTATAGGCAAAATTGACAAGTATATATAACCAAAATAGTGTGAGACCAGTGCTCACAGATCCAAGTATATGGGTCCTAACCCTCTGTTTGACTTTATTTTCTCTTTCTTTTCTAAACTGTCAGGAGCTTTCATCAGTCTTTCCTGAAAGATAAATACTATCTCAATAGTATCACTGAAATTAGAGGGTTGAGATTCATGACTGTAATATCACAAGGAAGTATATACCTTGTTCAAAATAAATAAGCCTGATATAAGAAAAGTGCCACTTTATGGTACCTGAGAGAGCAAGCTTGGTCTAAATTGTTTGCATGCAGATAAAAGGAGAAACAGAAGATACTGTAGACCAGTGGTTCTCAAAGTATGGACCCTGGATCGGCAGCAGTGGCACCACTGGGGGTTTGTTAGAAATAAAAACTGTCAGGCGTAGACCTACTGAACCATAAACTATGGGAATGGGCCTAGCAATCTGTTTCAACCAACCTTCCAGGTGATTCTGATGTACGCTAAAGTTTGAGAACCACTGCTATAGACTATACATTATTAACAAGGATACTTTCCTAATACAAATTTCAAGACTGGCATAGATAGAATAAAATCATAGTGTGAGATACGACCTATCCCAACATCTGCTGGGAAGCTCAAACTGCTAAAAATAGAGTGCCTGATAAATTCTTGACTTACTTTCCTGCCAGTTGAATCTCTCTACAGTTAGGAAAAATAGTGATGGAAACGGCTTATGTGGACTTGATTCTGACAAGAAACTGCTGGGTGATGAAGTAGATGTGATGGAAACTTTGGAAGAAAGCAACCATGTGATCTGAGCATGAGCCAAACACAGCACAGTTAAGAGACATGTGCTCCAGTCCTGAATAAATCAAAATTCAAAAATGTAAAACTTCAAGTTAGAATTCCATGGCTCGTGAGAAGACTATTCAAGAGAGATTAAGAGTTACTGAAGAAGGAGGTTCTGGTGAAGAGTAAAAAAAAGAATACATAAGGAAATCAACATGTCTAAATAAGGGCATCTTCACTGAATTCTGATTTTACAAGAACAAAACCAAAGTATAGATCACCAAGAGGAATCTAACCACGAATTTAAGAACAGTATCAAGAAATCGAAAACTCAGAATAAGTGGAGGCTTGCAAAAATACTGTAAGGCATTAAAGACAACTTTTTTTTTTTTTTTTTGAGACAGGATCTTGTGGTATTATCACGGTTCACTGCAGCCTCAACCTCCTCGGCTCAAGTGATCCTCCCACCTCAGCTTCCCAAGTAGCTGGGACTACAGGCATGCTGATCACCACATCTAGCTAAGTTTTAAATTTTTTTGTAGAGACATGGTCTCACTATATTACCCAGGCTGGTCTTGAACTCCTGGGCTCAAGCAATTCTCCCCGCCTAGACTACCTAGCTAAATAAATTTAAAAGACTATCAAGAAAAGTAGGTGAGTTAGTGTATATAAAGCATTTAAATAATGCTAGTATTTAGTGCAATATAAATGATTGCAGCTATTATTGTTACATTGATTACCAGCAAAATGTTAGAACAGATTTAGAGACGACTTGTACTTAAAAAGTTTAATGGTCATCAGTGGAAAATAGTGTGACTTCACTAAGTGTGAAACATACCAGATTTCCTTACTGAAAGGACTCCTAATGTTAAGTGATGAGGGGAATTCCATAGAGATAATGTTTGGCAAGAAATGTGACAGACTTGCATATTATTGTTGTTGTTATTATTATTGAGACGGAGTCTCATACTGTCACTCGAGCTGGTGTGCAGTGGCACGATCTCGGCTCACTGCAACCTCTGCCTCCCAGGTTCAGGCGATTCTCCTGCCTCAGCCTCCTGAGTAGCTAGGATTACAGGCGCCTGCCCAGCTAAGTTTTTGTATTTTAGTACAGACGGGGTTTCACCATGTTAGCCAGGCTGGTCTCGAACTCCTGACCTGGTGATCTGCCCGCCTCAGCCTCCCAAAGTGCTGGGATTACAGGCGTGAGCCACTGCGACTAGCCGCATAATGTTTTTATAGGCAACACAGAAATGTAGTGAGGATAAAGGTACAATCTGTAAGTGCATGAATGCTCATACAGAAAAATGGTAGTTAATTGAACAAAATCAAGCTAGACTATCAACCAATACCAACTTGCCAGGCATGTAGATAAGCCACGTTAGAAACAGATCCTCCAGCCGTAGTCTTCAGTTGACTGCAGCCCTAGCCAGTACCTTGACTGCAACCTCCAGCCAGAACCAGCTAGTTAAGGCACCCTCAAATTCCTGACCCATAAAAACTATGAGAGATGATATGTTCAGTAAGCAAGAAAAAGATCAAGCTAGAGAGAATTCTAAAGGTACAGCCACAGAACTCTGGTCCTGTTCTATCTAAAATTTTCATTAAAGACCCAGAAGGTATATTTTTTTGACTCTGGAAAGCGTTAATACCCAAAGGAGAAGCTAATAATGGGTAAGAACTGGAAAGAACTCAAGGGGCTGAGCCATGACCCAAAGCTTAAAAGAAGAGCTTAATAAATACAAACAACCTGCATTCTGGTTTAGAATGAGCCAGAGTTTGAGTTCTAGTGTCAACGAGAGTCTATTCCAGTCCTGACACGTGCAACCCACTTAACCAGTATTGGAGGAGTGCATGGCAGTGCAGACAGATTGAGGGAACAGTGGGGTGAGAAGGATACAAGATACATTTGAGACAAACTATTTGGGTGACACAGTTACATGTAGTGGTTTATGATCAATTGTAAAATAGATACTTTGCCTGCCCCCCAGAAATTAACAGTCATGTACCACATAATGACATTTCAGTCCATGATGAACCACATATAAAACAGCGGTCCTGTAAGCTAAAACTATATTTGTACCTTTTCTATGTTTAGGTACACTAAACTTAACACTGTGTTACAACTGGCTACAGTATTCAGCACAGTAACATGCTGCAGAAGTTTGTAGCCTAGGAACAATAGGCTATACTGTACAGCCTAGATGTGTAGTAAGTAGTCTATACCATCTAGATTTGTATAAGTATACTCCATGATGTTTGCACAACAGTGAAATCACCTAATGATGCATCTCTCAGAACCCTGAACTTATATTCTTTGTTAAGCGATGCATGACTGTATAACAAGTCTCCAGTATTCAGAACAAAGGGGTAATTACCAAGCTGTGCCTCATATTACTTAGACAACATTGGGAGACAGTGGGGTTTTAGGATATATTGAGAAATAATGACAGATGAATGCATCTAGGACAAAAATATAAGGAAAAGTGTAGGGGCAGAAGGCAGGGATCAGGAAGTCTCTGTCTAGAAACCATATTATAGAAAGAAACAGTAGGGTTTTAATTGGGGAAGGAGGAGACCTGGAGGGTGGGGATATGATACTGTTCACAAGCACTGTACATCCCAGCCGCCTTCCATTCCTAAGAGAACCATAGTCCGTTTGCTAAAAGTTAGAGTAAATATTCAACTGTAGGAAACTCCTGACCTTCACAAAACTATTCAATGGCATCCCATTTCCTGTTTCTCTTTGGGGAAATAACTGATTGAGGCATACAATATAAGAAAAAAAATCATATATGTATCTTAGCATTAACTCTTTAAAAATCTGTTATGTACCTTCACATTAACTCTTAAAAACTAAAGATAATTATCAATTATCAGTAAGAACACTCCTTCCCTTGTCATCCTGATCACTGACAATAGGGAGATGTGTCAGAGACTGAGAGTTGAGAGAGAAGACGAAAACTAAAAGCAGAAAAACCTTGCCCAGAGTTTCTGAGATGTTTGAAAGAGGTCTAGAAGTTCTAAACATATACAGTATGGAAACTGGCACAGTTGTGGTCACAAGTTAGCTATTAACTAATTTAGGACAAGTTCCTTCACCTCTTTGGGGACTGTCATCCATAAAATGGAGGGGATGGAACACATTATTTCTAAGGTACATTCCATCTCTAACATATTTTATGCATATTCTCCTCTGAGAAACAACCAATAAGTATCATTATCCCTAATAATATGCTAAAGAAAAAAGGCCTATCTGTAAGGCAAAAGTTATTTTAAATCAAAGAAATGTAGTCATGCTGCATGCATCAATGTAACTGAACAGTGTAAGACTTAAGGAAGTTTTCTATTTATGGGAAGTTATGGTGTGCATTTTGTTTCTTACCACAACTTTTGTAGCTTGGGCTGGTTTCCACTGTACAAGCGTGACTCCAGCACACAGCATAAAAACTGAAACCCACTGTAATTTGCTGAGTGTCCGGTTTAACATTAAAACAGTGCATAAAGCAGTACACGGAATCTTTAACTGGTAGGTCACCTAAGAAAAAGAGAATGAATTAATAAATTCAGTTAATGTTAGTCTCTGATACAAATATATTATTTCTGGTATCATTGATACAATTATCAATAAAAAATATTTGATAATGGCCAGGCATGGTGGCTCACACCTGTAATCCCAGAACTTTGGGAGGCCGAGGCGGGTGGTGGATCACGAGGTCTGGAGATCGAGACCATCCTGGCCAACATAGTGAAACCTCATCTCTACTAAAAATACAAAAAATTAGCTGGGTGTGGTGGCATGTGCCTATAGTCCCAGCTACTCAGGAGGCTGAGGCAGGAGAATCGCTTGAACCTGGGCAGCGGAGATTGCAGTGAGCTGAGATCACGTCACTGCACTCCAGCCTAGACAAAAGAGCGAGACTCCATCTCAAAAAAAAAAAATTGATAATATGATAAAGAGTTAATAAAAACTCTTTTTACCATAAAAGATTCTGTGCTTTTCATTATCATTAGCTCCACTTACCTGGTACACTGCTGCATCCAGATTGCTAAGAGCTAGGAAAGCCATGTTGTTCTGAACAGCATACACTAACGATGGCACACTTAACTTCAACAGTTCCTTGGGGCTCCCCAAGACATTTTCTCTTAAAGATGCTTTGAATCTACCCAGACTACCAGTTTCTCTTTGAAAACAAAAGGGGGAGATGAGAGGGTGGTAAGGAAGAAAATTAAAGAGCATTATTTTAATAAGACTTCTTCAAACACAGGACAGGCATACTATGCTTGCTGTAATTTAGCAAACTAATAATTTCTAACTAGTTTTAGATTAAAAGAAACATACCAACAATGTATCCTCTTTAAAAAATTATAGTTCTGTTTGGGAAAATATGACAACAACTAGATTTACCACTATCTCTATCTAGTCAAAGCTCTGAGAGATTTTGAGTATATTGAATAATGAGATTAGGAAAACAAAATTGTTGATATTACCTATAAAAAAATTCATCCCCTGCTACTTTAACTGTATTTCATCAAATTCACCCTGAATACTTTTTAATTGATCAGTTTGCATATCCATTTTTATTTTTATATTTATTTTTGAGATGGAGTCTCGCTGTGTCGCCCCGGCTGGAGTGCAATGGCGCTATCTCAGCTCACTGCAACCTCCGCCTCCCATGTTCAAGTGATTCTACTGCCTCAGCCTCCTGAGTACCTAGGATTACAGGCACCCACCACCACACCAAGCTAAATTTTTTGTATTTTTAGTATTGTTGGCCAGGCTGGTTTCAAACTCCTGACCTCAAGTGATCTGCCCGCCTCGGCCTCCCAAAGTGCTGGGATTACAGGCATGAGCCACTGCACCTGGCCTATTTTTAAAGTTTTTTTTTTTTAATTACAATAGATTTAATTGCAAATAAAAAGGCTTTGGTAGTTCATTAAGTGGGTTAGGAAGAGTCAGGTCAGTATTATTTATAAATGAATTTAGTACTTATGAAATATAGTAGATAATAAATCCTTATGTAAGAATATTCTCATACTTTATATCTGTATAATTCTGTAGCAGATCTGAATAATTTACTAACTCCAACAAAAGTAAACTATATCTCTAATGTACATAAAGTTTACTATTTGACTACATATTGATTATGCATGCTCTTAACTATTATTTTTGCTATTATTATTTCAGAAGGATGTGGCTAATCTGGCTTATTTTCCTGTATCATAAATCAGCTCATTGATTTCCTGAAAGTAAAAATAAAGCAATGTTTTATAATAAGCATCAATACCCCCAAAAAAGTGCTTTAAAATAATGGTCCTAACTGCAGCTCACGATATCCTTAAGAAAACCATAATACTTTGTTGGTGAAATAGCTCTATTCCAACTCAAAGTTTGATAATCACAATGAGATTCTGTATTTTTGGTTAATATATTAGAATCAACAGTTGTGAGTTGAATTTTTTCATTTTTAAATGCTGCAAATATAATTACCCAAGTTCTGAGAGAAAGCAAAAGTCCATTATATTAAATTGACTAACCTGTGCCTATTTATTTGCTGTAGAACATTCTACCTCCAAGAAAATGCTTAATTAATAAGACAGGAACTTTGACCTAAGCCACAGAAACAAAAGACATCCTTCTTAGTTACAGATCTCTTTGTGTTACCAAATCCAAACCCACACCACAGTGTTAAGCCTATATGCTGAAAAGCGACACACACAGCCTGGTGGTGGACTACAAACTCTATTCGAAAAGCAAAAGAACACCAAAAATACCACAGATTTTCCACCAAAAAATCTATGTAGGAGAGTTTTCCAGGCGTCTGAAGATTGGCTCTTTAAACTAATGTTTGGCATTTTTTTAAAAATGCTTAATGCAAATCTAAGATGCCCCATATACTTTCCTTACATCTTTGTTGTTTTGTTTTGTTTTTTTGAGACGGAGTCTTTCTCTGTCACCCAACCTGGAGTGCAATGGTGCGATCTCGGCTCACTGCAACCTCCATCTCCCAGGTTCATGGATTCTCCTACCTCAGCCTCCTGAGTAGCTGGGACTATATGCACAGGCCACTACGCCCGGCTTATTTTTGTATTTTTGGTAGAGACGGGGTTTCACCATGTTGGCCAGGCTGGTCTCAAACTCCTGACGTTAAGTGAGCCTCCCGCCTCGGCCTCCCAAAGTGCTGGAATTACAGGCATGAGCCACTGCACCTGGCCAACATCTTAAATAGAGTATAAAGAATAATTTTCAAAATGTTTTCTCCTCAATTGTAAAACTAATGAAAAAATTAGAGAAAAAGAGATTAAAATGTAAAATAATCACCTTAATAAGCTGATGTATCAGAGAAGATAACTGAACATTATAATTATCTCTAGTATCATGATAGCATAGATATAAATTTTACAGACTGTGTGAAGTGCAAGTTTTAGTGCCCTTCTAAAATGCTGACTCATACACTGATGATGTGTCTTTAAGGTGATACCCAAAAGGAATTGCTGAGGGTGGCTGTTTGTGCCCATGCTTCACACTCCACCTCCTCCCCATATTCATTTATCTCCTGGTGTAAGATTCTTCATGCTAAACCCTCAAAAGCTACAATATAATGGCTATTTATCCTTTCCCTAATCCCCAGCTATGGGCAATGCCACTTTACCTCCACCTGTTAAAGATATTATAGCCTTGGTGGGTGTGATGGCTCACACCTGTATCCCAGCTACTCAGGAGGCTGAGGCAAGAGGATCACTTGAGGCCAGGAGTTGGAGACCAGCCCAAGTAACAGAGGAAAAGCCCTTCTCTTAAAAAAAAAAAAAATTGCCAGGAGTGGTGGCACATGCCTATCATCCCAGCTACACAGGAGGCTGAGGTGGGAGCATCGCTTGAGCCCAGGAGTTTGAAGCTACAGTGAGCTATGATGCCACCACTGCACTCCAGCCTGGGTGAAAGAGTAAGATACCATCTCTTTTTAAAAAAAAGAAAAAAATAAGACATTAGAAGCCTTCACTGGTAACAAACAACCTTTTGACTCTCCAAAAAACAGGGTTGATCTCTGTCCTGTCAGAATATGGGCTACTTAAGGATCCAACTGCTACTCCAAATAATCATCATACCTGCACCAATAAAGGCTCCTGTGGTCCCTTTTCTCTCCCCCCCTCTTTTCTTTCTTATCACTTCTCCCTCACTTTTCACATAAAAAGAAGGGCTTATGAAACAAATTAGCAGCCAATCTGAGTACTCCTTTCCTTCAGTGGAGCAAAAAGTAAAGTACAGTGTGTCAGGATTAACCTTCAGATCTGTCTCTTTTGGCCATATCCTTTTTGTTGGATGCTTAGGAGCTATTTTTTCACTGTCAGGATGGCCAAGGTATCTTTTTCTGGTTCCTTCTCTAATGTAGACATTAGAGAAACCAAGGTATACCAGAATGTTAATTGCTGGAAAGTGAAAATATCACTGTAGTACCAAAGATTGCAGCAATGTTACATAAGATATTTTGAAATAAGTTACAAAAAAAAAAAAGCAGAGGATGCTAAAAGAACTAGTAAAAGAGAATAACAGAAAAGTATCAGAAAGTAGACAGAGGAGATTTAGGAGGTATTGGAAAGAATATGTGGGAATCTCACCACACAGAAAGTTTTAAAGAAGAGGGTAAATAATTTCAGTATTAATCAGGTTAAATCCTGCTTAAGTTAATGTATTTATTAAGAATACAGCTCTTAATCTTATATTTAGCTTTACTCACTGAAGTTACATAAAAGTAACGAGGAATATATCTGCTAGAAAACACTAGTAATCATCTTTTTGTTTTACTATGAAAGAGAGAGAAACAAATGATCAGTCCTAAATATACTGTAATATATTGTAAAAAGGTTACTTTTTCTTCTATTTTCCTGAACTTATATTTTCTGTTTTGGTTTTTTTTTTTTTTTTTGAGATGGATTCTAGCCGTGTCACCCAGGCTGGAGTGCAGTGGTATGATCTCGGCTCACTGCAACCTCCACCTCCTGGGTTCAAGCGATTCTCCTGCCTCAGCCTCCCAAGTAACTGGGAGTACAGGTGCACACCACCACGCCTGGCTAATTTTTTGTATTTTTAGTAGAGATGGGGTTTTTCATCATGTTGGCCAGGCTGGTCTTGAACTCCTGACCAAGTGATCCACCCACCTGGGCCTCCCAAAGTGCTGGATTACAGGCGTGAGCCATCGCGCCTGGCCCTGAATTTACTTTCTTAGAAATCAAATCACAAGCACCTTAATGAGCACCTCTGTTAAAAACAAATTTATTAATTATATAAATGACACTGCTAGCTAGGACAAAAGAGCATATATAATCAAAAACATATATTAAATTTTTTAGATATAGTCTTGTTAAATTTTCTATTTGAACAATTCTTTTTATTTTTATCATTGGAATAGACCCTGTACAACCTTTGGTTACCTGAAGAAATTCTGAAGCTCCATGTTGACTACAGACAGATTCTGCTGCTGCCTCTCCCCCTAAATTTCCTATCAACCAGCTGAAACCATTCTTTCTGACCTATGTTTGGTCAAAAGTAGGCCTCATTCTTCCAGCTACTGATCTAACAAGAACTACTAGGAGGCATAAAATCCTTGGCTAGGTTACCAAGTCACTGTGCAAAATGGAACACAGCAGAAGTTACTCATGAGCTTAAGAAAGTTAAATTTTGTTTATAAATTTCTTATCATCTACAAAGTTAAGTATAATTAACTCACTTAAAAGACTTTGATTGGCCGGGCACGGTAGCTCACGCCTGTAATCCCAGCACTTTGGGAGGCCGAGGCAGGCGGATCACAAGGTCAGGAGATCGAGACTATCCTGACTAACACGGTGAAACCCTGTCTCTACTAAAAATACAAAAAATTAGCCAGGCGTGGTGGCATGCACCTGTAGTCCCAGCTACTTGGGAGGCTGAGGCAGGAGGATGGCATGAACCCGAGAGGCGGAGCTTGCAGTGAGCCGAGATCACGCCACTGCACTCCAGCCTGGGCGACAGAGCTAGACAAAAAAAAAAAAGACTTTGAGGGGCTAGGTTAAAAAACCAATAATGAGGTCAACTTGAGGACAAAAATACCCTTCATATGAGGGACATGATTTTTACTTCCTCCCCAACATCCTGAACCCATTATAGCATGGGTACAAAAGGGTACTGAAAATGTAAACCCAGAAGGAGAAATAAACAAAGCTGGATAATCTATAAGTATTTGACAGATACATTAATTTCTCTAGATAATATTATGAAACAGTAAAATAATTTTCTCTGGTCTTAATATGGATATGTAGTTCAAAGTTAAGATATATTTGGTTTGTTACTAAACACACCCAAAGTATACGTACATTAACATTTACACATCCTGCTAGGGATAGTCTTTATAAACTACGGTGAATAGCAAACAATAAAAAGTTGTTTGAGCTGGCGCAGTGGGTCACACCTATAATCCCAGCATGCTGGGAGGCCATGGCAGGCGGATTGCTTGAGTCCAGGAATTTGAGACCAGCCTGGACAACATGGCGAAACCCCATGTCTACAAAATTAGCTGGGTGTGGTGGTGTGCATCTATAATCCTAGCTACTGGGGAGGCTGAGGCAGAAGGATTGCTTGAGCCCAGGAAGCAATGGTTGCAGTAAGTCAAGATCATGCTACTGCACTCCAGCCTGGGTGACAGAGTGATACCCTGTCTCAAAAAAAAAAAAAAAGTTGACTTTGTTCCTTTGTTCCAAGGCAATATGAAGTGTTTTCACTTCCTTTTCTTTATACTAACAATGACAGATTTAAATCTAAACAGTTAGTGTTAACAGCTGTGATAGAGTTTAGTAAAGCATTATAACAATTTTCCCGTGAATTGCAGCAGTAATTAATTTTATGAAAAAGTACTTTTAAATATTGTATTGTTTATCTTTCAACCAAATTATAGCTTAGAAATTGATAACTTAAAATTCAAATATTTGGCCAGGTGCGGTGGCTCATGCCTGTAATCCCAGCACTTTGGGAGGCCGAGGCGGGCGGATCACGAGGTCAGCAGATCGAGACCATTCTGGCTAACACAGTGAAACCCCGTCTCTACTAAAAAATACAAAAAAAATTAGCCGGGCGTGGTGGCAGGCACCTGTAGTCCCAGCTCCTCGCGAGGCTGAGGCAGAAGAATGGCATGAACCCAGGAGGCGGAGCTTGCAATGAGCTGAGATCGCACCACTGCACTCCAGCCTGGGCAACAGAGCGAGACTCTGTCTCAAAAAAAAAAAAAAAATTCAAATATTTAAAAAGTCACCTTATTTACGTATACAGCTTTCGCAATATCCAACTGCTAATCTGCCCCTCCCTCAAAACAGAATTTACTAATTTCTCTTTTAAAGTTATCTGATATAATCATTCACATGCACAACAGTATATTTACAAAGATAATTATTACATCTTTGTGTTGGAGTAGAAGACTGGAAACAACCCAAATGCCCATCAGTACAGACTGGTATATATGGTATCTATACATAATGGAATACCATGCAGCTTTTAAAAAGAATGAGATAGATTTCTATGTACTGACATAAAACCACCTCTAAGGTAAAATACTTGTGTTAAAAAAAAAAAAAGGAAAGTCAGGTACAGTGTACATCACACACAATGCCCAGCAATCTCTTGCACATAACATTTACTACTTGGACCACGTCAACCTTATCTTTCAAAGTAGCCATCCATTAATTCCTTCCCACACTCCCTTTTTTTCTTCCAGTTCTAACTTCTTATTGAAATAAGTATAATTTCACATGCCAAAAGTTCCAGGGTATTGTAAGTATAATCAACAAGGATGGGGGGAATCTCAAGTTAAATACAAACAGAAACCAAAAACGACTGTCTACAAAATTACACTTGGAGAAAAAGAGAACTCAAATATTCTAAAACACAGTATTTTACTGTATGCTGTAAAACTAAAACAAAGAGAACTACATACAAATACATACTTCAGTTAGTAGGCTTGTTTTTTTCTCAGGTAAATATTAGAAATTCTGAAACTACTCATTATCTATTCTAGGAATGAGCAAATAAGTAAACACCTTGAGCATAATGGGAGCTAGAATCCTCACCATTAGATAAGGGAACAAACATGGGTAAGGGGAAGTTTAGAATGAACACAGTGATGTTAGATCAAAATTGTGGTATCAATCAATGTAGAACTCTTTGTTATACCCACACACACAGAACTAGATTTAGATAGGTGTGTATGCATACACATGCATATATATTTCATAGCTCTGCTAAAAGGGTCTAAAGTAATGATACTCCAGTATCAATGTGTATACCAAATGCCTAGATTCTGGTTTCTAAATACCATTCTGGAAAAAAAAGGAATAAAGGATCCTTGAAGAAATGTATGATTTCAGGGTTGGGGTAGGGAAAGTACAAGAAAAGCCTGTAACATCTTGATATGCTAAAAAGAAACTGTTTAATCCCACTGTGCAAATCTGGGACATTTTGAGCATCAAAATAATGATAATAATGGATTCTAACCTGCACAATAAAATAATCCTTGAGTCCATGTTCATATAAATACAAAGAGGGAGAGAAAGGGGGGAAGAAGGGAAATTTCTAGAGTAGAATGCCAATAAATGTATAGGTAATGATGAAGTATTAGGAAGTTATCATTTGACAACAGTAGCAGACCACAAAACCAGTAGGTGAAAGAGTGATGAGAAAGAGAATATTTATCTAGTCTCAAAGTATCTCTCCAAAAGACACTTGTTAATAACAAAGAGGAAACTGGTAACTTTATGTGGAGAAACCTAGCAGGCATTACCTTAATCAAGAAACCAGGATTAGGCCAGGTGCAGTGGCTCGCACCTGTAATCTCAGCACTTTGGGAGGCCAAGCTGGGTGCATCGCCTGAGGTCAGGAGTTCGAGACCAGCCTAGCGAACATGGTGAAACCCCATCTCTACTAAAAATACAAAAATTAGCCAGGTGTGGTGGTGCATGCCTGTAATCCCAATCCTACTTGGGAGGCTGAGGCAGGAGAATTGCTTGAACCCAGGAGGTGGAGGTTGCCGTCAGCTGAGATCATGCCATTGCACTCCAGCCTGGGCGACAAGAGTGAAACTCCATCTCAAAAAAAAAAAAAAAAAAAAAAAAATCAAGGTAACTCACCAGTAATGGAACAAATAGATACCACGTACATCTTTATATATTGCACTAAAAGGGACGTATCATTTCTAATGATATCCCTGACCCAAAAAAAACCCTAAATTTAATCATAAAACTCAATAAACATAATTTGAGAGATATTCTACAAATTAAATGGCCTGTGTTAATATCAATGACATGAAAAAAAAAGATGGAGGAACTCTCTAGATTAAAGAAAACTAGAGACATGACAATTAAATGCAAACTTTAATCCTGTTCAGGACTGAAGTCCAAGAAAAATAATTATTTTGCTATAAAGGACATTGGTGGGGCAATTGGAAAAATTTATATAAGGTCCGTGAATTAGGTAGTAGTACTATGTCAGTACTGATGTCTCAATTTCGATAATTTTATTGATTATATATAAGAGAATGTCCTTGTTTTTAGGAAACATGCACTGAAGAATGTTAGGGACAAAGAAGCATCTCGTCTAAATCTTACTCTAAAACAAATCAGAAAAAAATTATATACATGTTCACACAAATAGGATAGAAGAATATCATAAAACAAAAATGTCTTATTGTATGTGTAATGTGCTATGGGCTGTGTTACCCCTTAAAATTCATATGTTGAAGCCCTAATCTCCAAATGTGATTAGTATTTGGAGAAGGGTCTTAGGTTTAGTGAGGTGATGAGGGTAGAGTCCTCATGATGGAATTAGTGCCTTATAAGAAGAGGAAAAGGCCAGAGCCATCTCTCTCTCCATCACGTGAAGATACAGCAAAAAGGCAGCGGTCGGCAAACTAGGAAGAGGGCCCTCACCAGACACCTAATCTGCCAGCATCTTGATCTTGGACTTTCCAGCCTCTAGAAATGTAAGAAATAAATGTTGCTTGAGCCAACTGGTCTATGGTATTTTATTAGAGCCACCTGAATGAAGAAGACACATGGCAAAGTGTTAACATTTGGAAATAAAAAGTTAAGAGAAAAAATTATTGTAAACTACTGAAATGTCTAACAACGCCACTGTGCTTATCTTTGTCTTAATCAAAAATACTTAATTACTTCATTTTTCTGAAAGACTCATAATTTGAAAATCAGAGTTCAAGAAACTTGTCTTCTAATCCTATAGTTGTCAATTACTTTCTAGGTTCCTTTGGCAAATTAAAATTTCCCTCAGCCTAAGATTTCTCATCAAAGAAGAGGAAATAATAGTTTCAGCCAAAATGAAGATAAAGGTTGAGTAGCCCAAATCTGAAAATTCAAAATCTGAAATGTTCCAAAACCTAAAACTTTTTGAATGCCAACATGACATTCAAAGGAAATGCTCATTAGAGCCCTTTGGATTTCAGGTTTTCAGATTTGGGATGCTCATATCAAATTAATATAATGCAAATGTTTCAGAATCCTAAAAATTCTGAAATCTGAAACACTTCTGGTCCCAAGCACTTTGGATAAGGGTTAGTCAACATGTACAAGAATGAAATGAAAATAAGCTGTATTTACCAGCTTGTTTCCCTCACCTGTTTCTAAGGCTGGACATCAAAGAGTGTTTCCTTAACACTTTCATTCTCTGGCAGCCTACCATTCTCAATAGCAACAATTCTGAATAACTGAAGGCAGCAAATATAATCTTAAAGGAGGATGTGTGGCATTTTACATAACACATTTTGACAATAATTACTAGTTGGTATTCTACAGAGTATAGCTACCTGCTCTCTAAAGAAGACATCTACTCATGAGGTTTTCAAAAATACTTTTCAAAGTCCCAAAAGGGGGCATTATTCTTTTCTTTGGCTTTTCTAGGGCATTTTAAATTTACAGCAATAATACACTTTCAGTGCTTTCCTCAAATTTTTTGCCTAGTTTTCTTGGAGACCACAGCAACATATGCACCTTTGCCTTCTGTTCTTTTACCCCAACGTGAAAGAAATATCTTTTTCCTTTTTTTCAAATAAAAATTACATTGGGAGGCCAAGGCAGGTGGATCATGACGTCAGGAGTTCAAGACCAGCCTGGCCAACATGGTGAAACCCCGTCTCTACAAAAAATACAAAAATTGGCTGGGCATGGTGGTGTGTACCTGTAGTCCCAGCTGCTTGGGAGGCTGAGACAGGAGAATCACTTGCACCCAGGAGACGGAGGTTGCAGTGAGCCTAAATCATGCCACTGCACACCAGCCTGGGCAACAGAGCAAAACTCCATCTCAAAAAAAAAAAAGTGATGACAATATATATCAGGCACCCTTCACTGAAGCAAGTCTGTATTTCTTCTAAGAAGTTAAATATCCTAAAATTTTCAAGTAAACTGCATTTATAATTTTTGAGACAGGATCTCACTTTATCCCCCAAGCTAGAGTACAGTGGTGCAATCTCAGCTCACTGCAGCCTCCACCTCCCAGGTTCAAGCGATCCTCCTGCCTCAGCCCCTGAAGTAGCTGGGACTAAAGGTGCACACCACCACACCCAGCTAATTTTTTTATTTTCTGTAGAGATGAGGTTTTGCCATGTTGCCCAGGCTGGTCTTGAACCCCTGGCCTCAAGCAATCCACCCGCCTCGGCCTCCCAAAGTGCTGTGGTTACAGGTGTGAGCCACTACACCCAGTGTGCATTTATAATGTTTAATACAGTTCTCTTTTAAATATTTTAAATACTGTCTTTGTCTGCTTTGTGTTGCTGTTGAAAGAATATCTGAGACTAGTATTTAAAAAAAAAAAAAAAAAAAAAAAAATTTGGCCGGGCGCGGTGGCTCGCCAGCACCTTGGGAAGCCGAGGCAGGCAGATCACAAGGTCAGGAGTTCAAGACCAGTCTGACCAATATGGTGAAACCCTGTCTCTACTAGAAATATAAAAATTAGCCAGGCGTGGTGGCACATGCCTGTAGTCCCAGCTACTCGGGAGACTAAGGCAGGAGAATCACTTGAACCTTGGAGGCAGAGGTTGCAGTAAGCCGAGATTGCGCCACTGCACTCCGGCCTGGATGACAGAGCAATACTCCATCTAAAAAAAAAAAAAAAAAAAAATTAGCTCACAGTTGAGCAGGCTGAGAAGTTCAAGGGCATGGCCCCGGCTTCTTCGAGGGCTTTCCTGCTGCATCATATGGCAGAGAAGGTCTAAGGGGAGGTGGACACGTGTGAAGAGAGCAAAACGTGAGGAGCATCCTGGCTTTATAACTCACTCTCGAGAAATAATCAATTCCTGCAAGAACTAATCCTGTCTCTTGAGAGCCACAGCTCACTACCAGGAAAACAGCACCAAACCATTCATGAGGCATTCGCCCCCACAACCTAAACACCTCCCACTAGACCCCGCCTCCCAACATCACCACACTGGGGATAGAATTTCATTATAAGTTTTGGTGGAGATAAATCACATCCAAACCACAGCATATAACCAGGACAAAGAAAATATTTGGAATTAGAACTAAGCTATTGTCTTCCAGTGTTTTAGCAAACCAGTTATACCCTTTAGCCTACAAAACTTTTACCATACTAATGTGAATGTTAGGATATCCATGCCTCATGGCATGCAGCCCATCTACAGCTACCCTAAGGAAGGCATTAAAGGCAAGAGAAAGAACCAAAGACAATGGGGTCTCAGCCATTTGACCTAGATTGCCATCATGGGTTCTGTCCAAAAAGGACTACCTGGTTACAGAACCTCTCTACCACCTCAAATTCTGAAAAAGAGACTGGCATTTCATTTAAAACATGGATCTGGAACCTTGCTGATCCATTTGGTCACACAAAATTTTTAGTCAGAGATTGTATGAATTAGTCCCTTTCCAGGCTCAAAGTTCTTACACATGAAATGAGTTTGACTAGACTTCAGATCTCCAAAACCTCACCAACAACAATCCATGGAGCTATAATTGCCTCTGCTTAAATTCTTGGGACCTGAAGATTCTAATTTGCACACTTGATTGAGTTATACTTACCCTAGCCTGCTTAATTTAACTCTTACAAAGTTCTAGGGCACTGCCTCAGTACCAGACTGTCTCCTTTGTTTTTTGAATGTGGAATGCTTTACAAATCTGCATGTCATCCTTGTACAGGGGTCACGCTATCTTCTCTGTACTGTCCAAATTTTTAGTATTATGTGCTGCCAAAGCAAGCACTCCTTTGTTGTTTCTTAAACAAGCTGCCTTCCACTTCTCTAAACAGCACACCTATCATGTGTTCCTCTTTATATTAGTCCTGGGGTTTCTGGTTATCCTGTCCAGAAAACAGCAATCTTTAAGGTACATGGAGTCAAATGACATTACAAATAAGATTGTTTTTACACGATCATTGTTTTTTAACAATGTCTTCCAGTTCCTTGAGATTAAATACTTCTATGTGATAAGAACTCCCAAATTTACATCTCTAGCCCAGACCTCTCTTCTGAGTTCCAGATCCATTTAATCCAACTGCCCATTCGGATGTCTCAAGACATTAAAAACTTTACATTATACCTACCCAAAATCAAACTGTTGATATCTTTTTCCCCCAAATCTGCTTTTCCTGTCTCAGAAAAAAAAAAAAAAAAAACTCTAACCCAATTGTTTATACTAGGAAACACAGATATGCTTCCTGATACCTCCCTTTCCTTCGCCTACTATAGTTGATTATTATTATTCATGGACTGTATGTGTGAATTCTCCACTCATTAAAATGTATCTGTAACCCCCAAATCAATGCTGGTAACACTTGCAGTCATTGGCAGACACATGCAGAGTGGCAAAAAATTTGATTCACCAAGTGTGCACATTCCTGGCTGACGCTCAACAAGTTAACATTCTGCCTTGTTTCCGCTTTCAGATCACAAACAAGTGCAATCTATTCAGTGCCACATTTTTTGCATTTTTGTGCTTCGTGTTGGTGATTTTGTTTAAATGGCTCCCAAGCATTGTAGGGCTGACGCACTGTCTGATGTTCCTAAGTATAAGAAGGATATGCTATATATTATGGAGAAAATACATGTGATAGAGAAGCTTTGTTCAGGCATGTTATAGTGCTGTTGGCCATGAGTTCAATGCTAATTAATCAATAATATACATTAAATAAAGTGTCTTTAGATTGAAGCACACATAAAACAAGGTTATTGTATTGATTAATTGACAAAAATGTGATCAGTTGCTCACAGGAACCTACCCTGTATATCCCCTATGAGCAGGGGTTTAGTATTCACTAGTTTAGTGTTGGTGGTGACTTTATAGAACATAACTACCGTGATTAACCAGAACTTACTATTTATCCAAACCCATCACCAAGTCCTACAGATTCTACTGCCAGAGCATAACTCAAATCCATTAACTTCTCTTCGTGACCTGTGCTGTCATCCTAGGTGATGATCTCTTGCCTCTATTAAGTTTCCCTACTTCCAATTCATTCTCAAAGAGGTCAAAGTGACTCTCAACATAGGTTCTATGTTAGTCCCTCACTTAAACCATTTAATGACTTTCTTTTCTTTTTCTTTTTTTTCTTTTGAGATGGAGTCTTGCTCTGTCACCCAGGCTGGAGTGCAGTGGTGCGATCTTAGCTCACTGCAACCTCTGCCTCCCAGGTTCAAGCAATTCTCCTGCCTCAGCCTCCCGAGTAGCTGGAATACAGGCATGTGCCACCACGCCCAGCTTATTTTTGTATTTTTAGTAGAGATGGGGTTTCACCATGTTGGCCAGGCTGGTCTTGAACTCCTGACCTCAAGTGATCCACCCGCCTCAGCCTCCCAAAGTGCTGAGATTATAGGTGTGAGCCACCACACCTGGCTCAACTCAATGATTTTTCGAATGCACTTCAGATTAAATCTAAAATCCTTAACAGGCCCATACTACTACTGTGATACCCTGATGACCTCTCCTGCTTCATCTCAGCACCAAAGTCAAGGACTTTTCTGCCTCAGGGATTTCAAACACGCAGTTCTCTGCCTCCTCTCTGCTCTTTTCTTGCCTAAAGTCTACTCAATTGACAGGTCTAGGCTTAAATGTAACTTCCTCAGAGAGGAAACCCTTTAATCCAAATGCAGGCCCTCTATCATGTGTGTTTGTAGCACCCTCTACTTTTCCCTCATAACGTCACCTATTTATTATTTATTATAATATTTGGTTCTCCAATAGACTATAAGTCCATGAGGGCAGAACTACACCTTTTTAATTTGCAGTGTTCTAGTGAAAACACTAGAATAGTGTTGAGTATATAATTGAGGTTTGATAGGTATTTTCTAACTAAATAAATGAATGCATGAACCTGACTGTCCCATTATATCTTATTAACAATACCTTGAAACAACTTAGAATGACTATTTGCTTCCAATGTTTGGAAGGAATGAAACACAGATTTGAATATGGCAGTGATATGTTATTATATAAGTGAACCTTAATTATAACCAAAACATGGTTTCAGGTGCTACTTCGATAAGTTTCTGCCCCCACCTCCCACTCCAGTATAATATATGTACTTACTGTAACAATTAGCCAAGACTATTCACGAAGCAAAGAACATTACTGAGCAAACAGCATCAGAGATCATACTAAATAAACAAACCACCAAATGGACTGCTCTATAATGAGGTTAAGCTTTGCACAGTTCCAAAAATATTGAAGTTCTAGTATAATACTTTGTATCAACCCTATAAAGTTATTGTACTTTATCACAGTGTAAAGAATGGGCAAAAAAGGAAGAAGCTTTTACTTCATTTAATCATAGTTTTAAATGAAGTTTAATTTTTTTTCCATTTAAATAGTAATTTCTTTTCCTTTCCCTGTATTCATTCTCCAGAAAACTCAAATCAGCATTGAGCAAATGTTACTAATTTTTACATTAACTCTGCAGGATTTTTCTGGAAATATGGGGGAAATACACTATTTTAATCATCAAGATCTAAGTTCTTCTAATTTTTTTTTTTTTTCTTTTTCTGAGACAGAGTTTTGCTCTATTGCCCAGGCTAGAGTACAGTGGTACAATCATGGCTCACTGCAGGTCCTTGCAGGCTCAAGCAATCCTCCCACCTCAGCCTCCCAGGTAGCTGTGAATACAGCCACACGCCACTACACCCAGCTATTTTTTTTATTTTTTGTAGAGATGGAGTCTCACCATGTTGACAGGTTGGTCTCCAACTCCTGGGCTCAAGAAATCCTCCCACCTTGGCCTCCAAACTGCTGGGATTACAGGTGTGAGCCACCACACCTGGCCAAGATCTAAGTTCTTCTTAATTTTTCTCCTCTGAAGAGAAAGTTCAAGTTCTAAACCTTTAGTTATTTCTAATATAATTCTTCCACAGCCTCCCATAATATCCTGAAATTGTCATCCTTTCTGTGAGACGATAAAGTCTTCTCTAATTTGAAAGCAAAGAAAAAAGTCTAATTTCATTTTTTTAGCTCTACACAATTATTTTAACATTACATGGGAAAGAATTTTCAAGCAAATATAAATTCAAACACGAATCAACTTTGGTTTCCTGTGCATATAACAAATCATCTCATAACATTTTTTGTAACAATTATTTTCTGATATTTAGAAGCCTCTCCATCACAGGAAATAAAACACTGACATCCAACCTGTGTTTTAACAGACTAGATAACATCTTGTTTGCCTTTTATCTACTTACTCTTTTTGAATTACCAATTTTAATACATGTACAAAGAATTGACAACACTCAGAGTACCTGGAAAATATTTTACTTTTTTGCAAACACTAAATCTAAAAGACCATTATAAAGCTCTAGGCCCTGTGATTTGCTGCTCCTCTTAACTGTTCATATCACTCTTAATGGCCCACAGTCTGGCCATGTATTTTATTCATCTGTTAGATACGAGTTCTAAATTTCTCTTCAAAGAATCACTATGTCAGTACGTTCAACTCTTTGCCTTCTACTTTTAAACTTAACTTCTTCGTAAAGCACCTTTTCCGATTACCCTCTCCACCCTGACTCATTCTGATTACCTACTCCACCCTGACTCATTCCGATTACCTGCTCCACCCTAATTCCAATTACTTGCTCCACCCTGATTCATTCAGATTACCTGCTCATTCTCCACCCTGACTCATTCTGATTTCCTGCTCTGCCATAACCATTTTTCCTGCCAAACCACTCACCCCGTTACTCTCTTTAAATTAGCCAATCGGAATTAGTTTAGCCTGTGCGGTCTAACCCTAGCCAATAGGGGAATGACACAGCAGCAGGGGCCATGTGCATCAGGAATAAGATCCCCTTTTCCTCCCTTGTCCAAGTGTGTGCTCAGCACTGCTCCGACTGTGAGGGTGTACCCTTCTATAGAAGGAAACTGCCTTGCTGGGAAGAAAAAAAGAAAATTTTATATTCGAGTGCTATTTCTTTTGCAGCACCAAAACTTTATAACAATTTGGGGGCTCGTCTGGGATTACATTCCCCTCCAGAGGCGGTCTCCGGTTCTCTCTTGTGAGGAGGTGCACCCGCCCCCTTGTGGCGGCCTCAGGGGTGAGAAATCAAGACCCATCCAGTGCAAGGAATAACCCGAGCTCTCAGCAACACGGCAAGAAGCCAAACCGGCCAGCAACCTGGGGTAAAGGATCCTCACATACCACAGCAATGACTGTGCACAGACCAATGAAGGAGAAACCACAGGAGCCAGTAAAGTACTTCCTTGGTGGTCAAAGTCTGGAGGGCTGAATGTGTGTGTGCATGAATGATCACAGACAACCCTGCTTGTGGTGTTGTGTGGATGGTGACAAGTCCTACTGCTGGACGGAGTGAGTGCGTCCTCTCTGCGGTTCCGTAGCTACCTCATATGGCTTAGGGCGGATCCTGCTGTGAGATTTATACCAGCACGCCAACACTAAGAAGGGCCTAATTCTCCCTTGGGGGAGCAGCCAGAGGACAACATGAGTGGGAAGTGTGCAAGGGACCTTCAGAGGGGCAAAGGAAGGAAACAGGTCAACCTCCCAGGGCAGACAAGGCAAGACACCCTGGTTTGAGGGGTTGAGACTTCCAGAGCAGGCAAGGCAAGACATCCCTGGTTTGAGGGGTTGAGCCTTCCACAGCAGGCAAGGCAAGACATCCCTGGTTTGGAGGGGTTGAGTCTTCCAGGACAGGCGAGGGAAGACACCCCTGGTTTGATGGGTTGAGCCTTCCACTAATTTCAGGGGCTGAACCTCAAAGAACTGAGAAATCCCCATTACGGGGGGTTGAACCTCAAAAAGAGGTGAAAAATAACCATGGGGGTGCATTGAACCTCAAAGAGGTGAAAAATCCCCATTGTGGGGGGCTGAACCTCACACAAACCTCCAGTAGTAAGAAAAAGATTCAGAACTCCCCTTTCCCTTCTTCTCAGGGGAAAATCTAAACTCCACTCCCACTGGTCGCTCCCCTAGGGGAAGGAGGAGAGGGAAGAACAGCAGCATAAGCGGCTGGCAGAGGCAGGGAAAGACCAGCAGAGAGGAAAGAGAAACTGAGAGAGGAAGTCAGAGAGAGAGAGAGAAAGAGAAAGAGACACAGTCAGAGAGCGAGAAAAAGAGAGAGAGAGACAGAGAGAAGTAATAAAAACAGTGTACCCTATTCCTTTAAAAGCTAGGGTAAATTTAAAACCTATAATTGATAATTGAAGGTCTTCTCCGTGACTCTATAACACTCCAATACCACCTTGTTGTCAGTGTAAACAAGGGCATAGCCTGAAAGCACTGAGATCACCCGTAGCCTTCCTATCAAAAATCCTTAACCCAGTAACCTGCGGATGACCCAAATGCATTCAGTCTGTACCGGCAACTGCTTTGCTAACAGAAAAAAGTAGAAAAATAACTTTTAGAGGAAACCTCATTGTGAGCACATCTCACCAGTTCAGAACTATCCTAAGGCAAAAAGGTAGCTTACTAACTCAAAAATACTAAAGTATGGGACTATTCTGTTAGAAAAAGATGATTTAACATTAACCACTGATAATTCCCTTAACCCAGCAGGTTTCCTAACAGGGGATCTAAATCTTAATTAATTACCATACAAAGGTCCGACCAGACCTAGAAGGAACTCCCTTCAGGACAGGACGATAGATGGTTTCTCCCGCGTGATTGAGGGAAAAAGCCACAATGGGTATTCAGTAAGTGATAGGGAAACTCTTATAGAAGTAGAGTTAGGAAAATTGCCTAATAGTTGGTAAGCTGTTTGCACTCAGCTAAGCCTTAAAGTACTTACAGAATCAGGAAGGAGTGGTCTATACCAATTCTAAGTTAATTTAAACTAAACAGTCTTATTAATAGCAAAGGATAATTGAAATCCCAAACTTACAAGGTTTTCAACAAAGGTAAAGTTTGCTAAAAGTTAGCAGTGTAATATGTATTATCCTAACTTCTAATCTTGTGGCCTTAGGCAGTCTAGTCCACAGACCTGAAGGAAGTTTGCTTTGGTAAAGAATGGTTATCATCTTGGGGGGAAAAAAAGGAGAGGGGGAGAATTTATATAAAAAGAATGTTATATGGTAAATTATTATCCCAAAATAAATTAACTGGTTGTTTAAAGAAAGTGATGTTTACAGGAAGTCAGAAAATTGAGGCCTGTCGAAGATTGTGAAAGTCGTGAAAAATGCTATAAAAGGGAATTTATGCAAGAAATGTATAATTTAAAAGTAATTAGGCCTCCTGAATGTAAAACTATTGAAGAAACAGTTTATGTGCAAGGTGTATAAGGAAAGTAAAATATACTTTTGGTAAAAGGATAATAAGGAGGCATAGAATGTGGATTTTTACCTACATTAAAAGGTAAAAAAAAATTTTGTTTTGAGGGTTTAAGCAAGTTTTAAAATGTTAATTGTAAAGGAAATTGTGTGTGTAACCATATTGGCTAAAGTTAAAGGGGTATCATCCAGTTTTTCTGTGAACTGGACATTAAAATAAAAGCACAATGGGTTATTCTTAAAACACTTACCTGGCTCTTTAACAAAATTTTATAAAAGGTTAAAAAGAGTCTATGGAAATCTTACCTTACGGTCAGACATGAAAATCGGATAAATATGTCTACAGGGTTTTATTAAAATTGAGTTTAATATTAATAATACACTAATATAAAGGTGAAATTTAGCTTATCTGGTATAATCATACAGGAAGCATTGTCAAATATAAAATGGTGTTTGGCTTTCTTTGGTCTAAAAACTAATAAAAATAGGTGCTAAAGGAAATTTCTCAGGAAGAAGGCACTAAGGACTATAAAGTCCACTGCTGGTGTCCCCCAGTTTTTGTTTTTTTTTTTTGAGTCAGAGTTTCACTCTTGTTGCCCAGCCTAGAGTGCAATGGTGTGATCTCGGCTCACCGCAACCTCCGCCTCCCAGGTTCAAGCGATTCTCCCGCCTAAGCCTCCCGAGTAGCTGGGATTACAGGCATGTGCCACCAAGCCTGGCTAATTTTGTATTTTTTAGTAGAGACAAGGTTTCTCCATGTTGGCCAGGCTGGTCTCAAAACTCCCGACCTCAAGTGATCCGCCCGCCTCGGCCTCCCAAACTGCTGGGATTACAGGCGTGAGCCACTGCGCCCAGCCTGGTGTCCCCAAATTTAAAACAAAAGATCAGTTTCTCATAAATTATATACTTGGTTTATCTTCCACTTTCCTTTCCCTCAAAACTAAAAGTCTTTTAGCACAGGTACCACCCCTAGAATTTCTGGTAAACGAGCACTAGCCTGGGGATCACACTCTCATCAAAGGGTGGAAAGAAGGAAAACTCAAGCCAGCCTGGGAAGGACCCTACCTTGTGCTGCTAACCACCAAGACTATGGTTCGTACCACAGAAGGGGGATGGACACATCACACCCGAGTCAAGCAAGCACCATTATCATCAGAATCATGGACTATTGTTCCTGGATCAAGCCCCACCAAATTAAAGCTAAGAAAAGCTTAGTCTATCTTTTCCTTTCCTTTCCTAACACAGTGCCTATATCCATTACTATTCCTACCACTAGCAACTCTAACCCCACTTTAGAGCGTTTCTATGGTTTAGGAGCAGAGGTCACTGGAAAGGATCCTATAGGCGTCTTTAAGATGCGCTTTGTTCTCCCTGCTCTACCTCCTACAACTGCCCATTTCACAAACCTACAAAATAAAACTATGCCTCGCCTCATGCCAAACGACAAAAGCAAGGTCTCAGTAGTAGAAATAGGAGACCTAAGGCAAATCACAGCCATTGAAACAGGGTATAAAGATGTAAATGCCTGGTTAAAATGGATTAAATATTCTATTCACACTTTAAACAAAAGTAACTGTTACGCTTGTGCGCACGATAGGCCAGAGGCCCAGGTTGTTCCCTTTCCACTGGGATGGTCCTCAAATCAAGTGGACATGGAGTGCATGGTAGCTTTTTCAAGATTCTACCGCCTGGAATAACAAATTGTGCTAAGCTCCTTCTCTGCTATTTCCTGAAGTCCAACACCCTGCAGGTCAGCCCCCAAGGGCCATCCAGCCTCCATCTTCCAAAACCAATTTTACCTCGTGTCTCCAACAACAAGGGGAAAAATTTGGCATTTCTTGGAGACTTAACAGGATGCAGTGAAGTTAGGCACTTCCAAGAGGTGACCCGTCAATCTGCCCTTATTCATCCCTGAGCGGATTGTATGGTGGTATTATGGAAGACCTTTACTGGACACTCTGCCAAATAATTAGAGCAGTACTTATGCTCTAGTTCAATTGGCTATCCCTTTCACTCTGGCATTTCATCAACCCAAGGAAGGAAAAATAAGACATCGTAAAGCAAGAGAAGCTCCTTATGGGTCTTTCAACTCTCATGTCTATTTAGATACAATTGGAATCCCACAGGGAATACCAGATCAATTTAAAGCCCGAAATCAAATAGCTGCAGGATTTGAGTCAATATTTTGGTGGGTGACAATTAACATAGATTGGATAAACTACACCTATTACAACCAACAGCAATTTATTAACTACACTAGAGATGCTGTTAAAGCAATAGCTGAGCAATTAGGGACTAACTGCCAGATGGCTTGGGAAGATAGGATAGCCTTAGATATGATATTAGCAGAAAGAGGAGGAGTTTGCATCATGATTAAAACTGAATGTTGTACCTTCATCCCAAACAACACTGCCCCTAATGGAAGTATAACAAAGGCATTGCAAGGTCTGACTGCTCTGTCCAATGAGTTAGCCAGCAACTCAGGGGTAAATGACCCCTTTACAGGATGGCTATAAAAGTGGTTCGGTAAATGTAAAGGAATAACAGCCTCAATTCTTATTTCCCTCACAGCTGTAATGGGTGTACTTATTCTTGTTGGGTGCTGTGTCATACCATGCATCTGTGGGTTGGTGCAGAGTAAGTGCTCATAGAAATGGCACTTACTAAAACCTCCCTTAACTATCCTCCACCTTATCCAGAGAAGCTTCTTCTTTTGGAAAATCGAGCAGAACCAAGCCAAGGCATGTTAAGGAAGTTTGAAGAGCAAGAGCTGTAAGGAAAATGCAAGAGGAGGGGACCGTTAGATACGAGTTCTGAATTTCTCTTCAAAGAATCAATATGTCAGTATGTTCAATTCTTTGCCTTCTACTTTTAAACTTAACTTCCTCGTAAAGCAACCTTTTCTGATTACCCTCTCCACCCTGACTCATTCTGACTACCTGCTCATTCTCCACCCTGACTCATCCTGACTACCCGCTCATTCTCCACCCTGACTCATTCCGATTTCCTGCTCTGCCACAACCATTTTTCCCGCCAAACCACTCATCCCATCACTCTCTTTAAATTAGCCAATTGGAATTAGTTTAGCCCGTGCAGTCTAACCCTAGCCAACAGGGGAACGACACAGCCGCAGAGGCCACATGCGTCAGGAATAAGTCCCCTTTTCCTCCCTTGTCCAGGTGTGCGCTCACCATTGCTCCATCTGTGAGGGCACACCCTTCTATAGAAGGAAAACTGCCTTGCTGAAAAGAAAAAAAGAAAATTTTGTATTCGAGTGCTGTTTTTTTTTTTTGTGGCACTGAAACTTTATTTATAACACATCTTTTTCATATTTGAACTACTTCAAGTGGATTAGTATAAGCCTCTTCAAGATCTAGAACCAATTTTCAACACTTTCACTGGGTATCTTTCCCAAAATGATAGCCATGCTTGCAGTTGCATTATCAACTGTCTCATCACACATTGCTGAAGCTGAAGCAATCACAATGTCTTGTAACATTTCAATATTTAAATGTAATGTCTGTTTCTACATAAAAGCCTACATACAACACTATTCCTCCCTGCTTCCCTTCACTCACCAACACACATCTTGAAACCTGTATGACTTCTTAACTGGCCCAATGACTCAAATAGGTTCCCATCTCATAAATCTTTCCCCTGGTAATTTACCTATTAGATTGTATTTAATTTTCAGCACCCCATATTATTTTCTCAAATTAAAAAAATGAACAAACTGAAGCTTAAAGAGGTTACAAGTGTGTATGCAGCCACAATCTCAGTCTAGGATTAAAATTAGGTCTATCTCCTCCAATGCCCCTAATTCTTAACCCTCTCTTATACCACATCCTTAGCTAAACAATTCTTGCATGATGTTTCTGATTCAAAGCCCGGTGCTGCCACATATTAACAGTGTAATCTTAAGGAACCTCAGATGCTGTGACAATAAAACAGGGGTAAAGTACTTACCTTGAAAATGTGGAAGGACTAAATGAGAAAACACAAAAAACACATAGCACAGTGCCTAGCACTTAACATAGGAAACACTCAAGAAATGTTATTATTATTATATTCATCCAAAACACAAGTCAATAATTGTTCTCTGTAAGGGCCAAACAGTAAATATTTTAGGCTTTGCAAACCAGTCAGTCTGCATTACACCAAAACCAGGGAGCAAGCTGGATTTGGCCCATGGGACATAGTTTGCCAACTCCTATTCTACAGCAGCGTTCTTCAACCTCAGCAGTACTGACATTTGGGGCTGGATAAATCTTTGTTGTGAGGCTGTCATGGGGATTGCAGGATGTTTAGCAGCATCCTTGGTCTCCACCCACTAGATGCGAGTAGCATCTCTCAAGTTGTGACAAGTAAAAAACCTTCTTGGGGGCAAAATCACCCCTAGTTGAGAAACACTGGCCCAGAGCAATTAAACATATAAAGATGTAGCTTGAATTTTCTAACAAATACCCTCACCAGGTAGAAAAATAATTTAACGCACTATATTTATACTCACTTAGCTAAAATTCCCACACTTAGCAATAACTTTATAACTTCTGTGATACACACGGCTGTGGTTGAAAAGTAGAGTTCTTTGTCTGATGTCCTTGTGTATCTTAAAGCTATGGTATAGGCTGCAGCCATCAGGGTCATCACTGCCAAGCAGTATAACTTGAATAATAAAGTGACATTGTCTGGAAAATACGTGCAACAAAGACATTACTTAGTAGACAATATATGTATATATAAGTTAATAAACTAGTTATAGCCCAAAAATACCTTCCAATTCCAAGCACAAAATATTTTCTAAAACTCATGTTTAAAAATTTTTTTCAAAACAATGTTTGCCAATTACATGAGCGTGTACACACCCACACACACACACACACAAACACAGCTGACTTTAAACATCAGCCAATTAGGCATAAGTTTTGTTCCTGGGGAGTGTCCCAATTGCAAGACTATGTAGCATACTGATTCTAGTTCAGGATGTTATAAATTACATTATATATATATTGTTGGTGGTGGTGGTGAGTTTTTTTGGAGACAGGGTCTCACTCTGTCCCCCAGGTTGGAGTACAGTGGCGTGATCTCAGCTCACTGCAACCTCCGCCTCCCAGGTTCAAGCGATTCTCGTGCCTCAGCCTCTCCGGACTATAGGCATGCACTACCATGGCCAGGCAATTTTTTGCATTTTTAGTAGAGATGGGGTTTCCCCATGTTGGCCAGGCTGGTCTCTAACTCCTGACCTCAAGTGATCCGCCCGCCTCCGCCTCCTGAAGTGCTGGAATTACAGGTGCGAGCCACCATGCCAGACATATATTTTAGGACAGGGTCTCACTCTGTCACCCAGGCTGGAGTGCAGTGGCATGATCTTGATGTGATCTCAGCTCACTGCAAACTCCACCTCCCGGGTTCAAGCAATTCTCCCGCCTTAGCCTCCTGAGCAGCTGGGATTACAGGCACCCACCACTACGCCCAGCTAATTTTTGTATTTTTAGTAGGGAAGAGGTTTCACCATGTTGGCCAGGCTGGTCTCGAACTCCTGACCTCGGGTGATCCACCCACCTCGGCCTCCCAAAGGGCTGGGATTACAGGCATTAGCCACCATGCCTGGCCCCAGCACATATTTTAAATATTTTTATGATTACAAACTTGTAGATGCAAAGCATGAAACCAACTGCAGCAATGTATATTCTAGATTTAAAGGCAGCAGAAAGAAAATAATAATTGAGAAATGAGTGGGGCTTAATATAAAACTTTTTCACAATAGGAACTTACATCTAGCCACTCATTTCATTGCATTATACAAAACAATAATTCATAACACAGGAAAAGAATATTAAGAACACAGCTCTATAAAACTAGAAACGCAGGAAACATATAAACACTCAATTCAAGAATTGCCTGCAAGTATATCTGAGCAGCAGCCATCTCTCAGGCACCAGAGCCTGTCCAAGACCTTTGGTAAAACCGTAAGCAGTGGGTACCAAGTCTCCCTCATACTTCCTTATTCCCAGACCTGCTCGGGTACTGCCATCACCCAAGGATCAAACTATTTCTACTTTCCTTACCCACCTCCCACCTATTGTCCCCCAGTTCCCCTTAATCTCCATTCAAATCTTTAGGCTCAAGGTTAAACAGGGATCAGCAAATTTTTCTGTAAAGGGCCAGAAACAAATATTTTAGGCTTTCCAGAGCCATACTTTGACAACTCCAGGTTAAGAACCAGAAGGACACCAGGTGACTCCAGCCTGCTACTTTAACTACATTATATGCTGAGTACGATTTTGTTCACTGCTTTGGGAGCCTAATCACAATTCAAAGACTGTTTTCATAGGGAAATAAAACAGGAGTTTCAAACAGATTATCTTTAGATACAGTATGGTTGGAACTTACAAGGAAACAGGTTCTTCAATATAAACATTTTCCCGAGTGAATTAAAGAATATTTTCTGAATTGTAGGCAAGTTTTTAAGATCATTTCAGGTTTTAAATAAAAAGTAAAACAGAAGAAATAGTTTTTAACTGCTTAAACTTTCTTTCCAAAAGATCTGAGGAGCCAAAAATCAGTATTTATATAAAAGGAAGTGAAGGAGACCACTATAATACTCCTTTTGTTCTAAAACTTTCCTACACAAGGGAAAAAATATGACTTCAAAAATAAACAGCAATAACCTTTAATCAGTAGAAGAGAAGGCACTTCCCATCTTCTAGATAAAGGGTGAACAAACTATATATGTCGCTAGTTTACATGAGGCCTGTGAACTCATGATGGTTTTACATTTTTAAATGGCTGATAAAAAATGTAATAACATCGTGTGATACGTGAAAATTGCATGAAATTCAAATTTTAGTGTCCATGAATAGTTTTATTAGAACATAGCCATGCTCATTTGTTTCTAAATTATCCAGGCTACTTTTTTTCCCTACAACAGCAGATCTGAGTAGTTATGACAAGAGACTATCCAGCCCTTCACAGGAAAAGTTTGCCATCTCATGTCCTAGATTATCAACACTTTCATAAATAAGAGAAGTTAGGGCTGGTAAACTAAAAAGTACTTTATTTTAGCTATTGTACAGGTTCCTGATTCCAAAAACAACATAGTGAATATTTAAACACTAAACCAAATATTGATAGCCTACAAACATATTCTGACTTGTAATAGTGTCATTAACTTGAAAAAATACCTTTTTGCATAGTGATTATATGGGAATATATATTATATTCTTGAAAATAACTACTGATCTAAGTGGAAGGGTAATCAAGTAAGTTTAGGTATGTGCAAAACAAATTGGGCTTTGACATGGAATACCAGTTTTAAACGTATTCCAACTTTTAAATACTAAATGTTTTTAAGTACGATTTTCTCTGGCAGTTTAACATCAGACCGAACTATTTCTTGTTCACTCCATTCACAAATTCTCCAGTATAAAACTTCAGTTATTAGCTATTTCAATTATTTCAGGGTAATATCAAAAGTCCATATGTAATCACTTCAAATTGGGCAAATAATTCAAATCACACCCAATGCCAGTAACTATAAACCTAGCCCACAACTCAACTGGCAGCCACATTTTAACCCTGCATTGTTCCCTGCTTTTCACGAAGTTCTGTTAGCTCCCACATAGCGTTTGTGTGGAAATGTCCCCCAAAAGAAACTTACAGTTTAAAATGTTTTTTTCAGTTATGTTTTACTATAGTTTATGGGGACATTATTTGTAATACCTAAGAACTTAGAAATTCAGGAAGTCCCAGATAAATCTTTCGTGGATATTCGGAAACTATGGAAACTGTAATTTTGTTAGGATTACAATCGAGGCTCAACAAGTATGTATTGGCAATAAGCCTAAACCTTTACATTGTTGCAGCTATTTCAAGTAATGATTTGACTTCTGTAATTTATAAGTTTTCGTTCGGATCAATTTTGCTATCCCCATTCCATTTTAGTTATCAAAACAATTCTATTTCTGTTTCCTTTATTTCCTGTGTTGCTACAAAAAAAGGTTTTTAAGATTGGACTTATTTGAAATGAAACAGAAAGAAGACATAAGAGAAGCATATGCAACTAAAGATAATGCCCCTGGGCAGGGCCTGATGATAAACATGGAACCCGCAACAGGGAAAATATCTTGACACCCACGCAAGAAGATATTCCTTAGGTATTCGTTCAATATTTATTCAAGGGTGAAGCCAAGTGCTCTGTGGAGGACGGGTGGAGCAAGAATCCGGGTGTTGCCCAACTTCTCCTAGTTAATGCACCACAGTCAAAGAATCCACCTCTGGTCCCAACTTACACACACTGCTCAGCAAAAAGTGGTGCGGAGTCAATTAGACTCGCTCTCCTTAAATGTCAATTAGTCAACAAATACGCCTTCACCCGAATGTGCCATCCCTTAGGAGGAGGGAGGTGGATCTCAGCTTCCACCCCAAATATCAGAGTGTTCCTTCTAACTGCATACAGTATTCTCTATAATTACACACAGCATACAGGTGGGAACTGTTAACGACTGTTATCTTCCTTTCGTTACGATTTCAGTGCTGTTTTGACGCCCTAGTGATGTCTTTAGTGGTTGTTGCACGGCCCAGCCGCCGCGTGGGATCTGCGCCCGGAGCCTGCCTTTAAGCCTCTGAGCATCCACAGGGCAGGAGGCGCAGAGGAGACCGGAGCCGCGGGGCCAGGGCCAAGAACTGTTCTGCCTTGCTGGGTAATGCGGTCCAGCCCCGGACCCACGCCCTGGCCCCTCTCCGGGTCCGCCGCAGCCCCGGCCTGTCAGAATTCGGTTCCCATTCACTCCCAGCTAGTGGAGGTCAGTGCGGTCTCTGACTGCCGACCTGCCCAGCGCGGAGTCAGCCGCGGAGACTGCAGCCGCAGCGGGAGGCCGGCTGCCCTGACTGCCGGGAGCGGCTCTACGCAAACTCCTGACGCCTCAGCCTGGCCCCAGAGGCAGTGGGCAACCAGGGTGCTTCGCTGCCCGACAGGGGCTGACCAGCGCAGATACTCGCCCGCCGCCGCCCCCAGCGGACTCCCCACTCCCAGCAGCCCCAGTTCTCACCTCTCGGGGCAGCCATGGTTCCCCGACAGCCCCGCGCGGAACTGACGCCCGCCCCCTCCGCGCCCCCGCGCAGGACACCAGGGACCGCCCCTTGTGGTCATAGAGACGAAGCCGCTCGGCCTAGAGCGCCTCGCCGGCCTCCCGATCGGCCACGCACTAAAACTGGGCTCAGGAATCCAAGCTACACCCCAAAATGGGGAGAACGCGGATCGAAGGGCGGCCTTCCCTGCTGCGTCCTAGGTGACAGGTGTGTGAAATTCGGTTGGGAAGGTGGTCCTGTAAACTGCGGCTCCCCGCCGGCTAAGGAAGTTGAGTGAAGGGAGCGTTGCCTTCTGGGAATCGTAGTCCTCACAAAGGTGTGAGTAGGCGGCAAATAAGGATTTGAGTTTAGCCTTGGGGATTCACTCCTGTCAAAGCTGTTAGAGAAGCTCCCAGAACTCGTAAAGTAACAGAAACTACTTGCGGCAACATTTGTAACTTCCACCTAGCTCATTATCTTCCACTGTTACCTTGCATTCTAGATAAGTTATAATTTATGCTACATATTGTTTTTTTTCTTTTTATTATTATTATTATTATTATTATACTTTAGGCTCTATGGTACATGTGCGCAACGTGCAGGTAAGTTACATATGTATACATGTGCCATGCTGGTGTGCTGCACCCACCAACTCGTCATCTAGCATTAGGTATATCTCCCAATGCCATCCCTCCCCCCTCCCCCCACCCCACAACAGTCCCAGAAGTGTGATGTTCCCCTTCCTGTGTCCGTGTGTTCTCATTGTTCAATTCCCACCTATGAGTGAGAATATGCAGTGTTTGGTTTTTTGTTCTTGCGATAGTTTACTGAGAATGATGATTTCCAATTTCATCCATGTCCCTACAAAGGACATGAACTCATCATTTTTTATGGCTGCATAGTATTCCATGGTGTATATGTGCCACATTTTCTTAATCCAGTCTATCATTGTTGGACATTTGGGTTGGTTCCAAGTCTTTGCTATTGTGAATAATGCCGCAATAAACATACGTGTGCATGTGTCTTTATAGCAGCATGATTTATAGTCCTTTGGGTATATACCCAGTAATGGGATGGCTGGGTCAAATGGAATTTCTAGTTCTAGATCCCTGAGGAATCGCCACACTGACTTCCACAAGGGTTGAACTAGTTTACAGTCCCACCAGCAGTGTAAAAGTGTTCCTATTTCTCCACATCCTCTCCAGCACCTGTTGTTTCCTGACTTTTTAATGATTGCCATTCTAACTGGTCTGAGATGGTATCTCATTGTGGTTTTGATTTCCATTTCTCTGATGGCCAGTGATGGTGAGCATTTTTTCATGTGTTTTTTGGCTGCATAAATGTCTTCTTTTGAGAAGTGTCTGTTCATGTCCTTTGCCCACTTTTTGATGGGGTTGTTTGTTTTTTTCTTGTAAATTTGTTGGAGTTCATTGTAGATTCTGGATATTAGCCCTTTGTCAGATGAGTAGGTTGCGAAAATTTTCTCCCATTTTGTAGGTTGCCTGTTCACTCTGATGGTAGTTTCCTTTGCTGTGCAGAAGCTCTTTAGTTTAATTAGATCCCATTTGTCAATTTTGGCTTTTGTTGCCATTGCTTTTGGTGTTTTAGACATGAAGTCCTTGCCCATGCCTATGTCCTGAATGGTATTGCCTAGGTTTTCTTCTAGGGTTTTTATGGTTTTAGGTCTAACATTTAAGTCTTTAATCCATCTTGAATTGATTTTTGTGTAAGGTGTAAGGAAGGGATCCAGTTTCAGCTTTCTACATATGGCTAGCCAGTTTTCCCAGCACCATTTATTAAATAGGGAATCCTTTCCCCATTTCTTGTTTTTGTCAGGTTTGTCAAAGATCAGATAGTTGTAGATATGTGGCATTATTTCTGACGGCGCTAGCAAGATTAATAAAGAAAAAAAGAGAGAAGAATCAAATAGATGCAATAAAAAATGATAAAGGGGATATCACCACCAATCCCACAGAAATACAAACTACCATCAGAGAATATTACAAACACCTCTACGCAAATAAACTAGAAAATCTAGAAGAAATGGATAAATTCCTCAACACATACACCCTCCCAAGACTAAACCAGGAAGAAGTTGAATCTCTGAATAGACCAATAACAGGCTCTAAAATTGTGGCAATAATCAATAGCTTACCAACCAAAAAAAGTCCAGGACCAGATGGGTTCACAGCCGAATTCTACCAGAGGTACAAGGAGGAGCTGGTACCATTCCTTCTGAAACTATTCCAATCAACAGAAAAAGAGGGAATCCTCCCTAACTCATTTTATGAGGCCAGCATCATCCTGATACCAAAGCCTGGCAGAGACACAACAAAAAAAGAGAATTTTAGACCAATATCCTTGATGAACATTGATGCAAAAATCCTCAATAAAATACTGGCAAACCAAATCCAGCAGCACATCAAAAAGCTTATCCACCATGATCAAGTGGGCTTCATCCCTGGGATGCAAGGCTGGTTCAATATACGCAAATCAATAAATGTAATCCAGCATATAAACAGAACCAAAGTCAAAAACCACATGAGTATCTCAATAGATGCAGAAAAGGCCTTTGACAAAATTCAACAACCCTTCATGCTAAAAACTCTCAATAAATTAGGTATTGATGGGTCGTATCTCAAAATAATAAGAGCTATTTATGACAAACCCACAGCCAATATCATACTGAATGGGCAAAAACTGGAAGCATTCCCTTTGAAAACTGGCACAAGACAGGGATGCCCTCTCTCACCACTTCTATTCAACATAGTGTTGGAAGTTCTGGCCAGGGCAATTAGGCAAGAGAAGGAAATCAAGGGTATTCAATTAGGAAAAGAGGAAGTCAAATTGTCCCTGTTTGCAGATGACATGATAGTATATCTAGAAAACCCCATTGTCTCAGCCCAAAATCTCCTTAAGCTGATAAGCAACTTCAGCAAAGTCTCAGGATACAAAATCAATGTACAAAAATCACAAGCATTCCTATACATCAATAACAGACAGAGAGCCAAATCATGAGTGAACTCCCATTCACAATTGCTTCAAAGAGAAAAAAATACCTAGGAATCCAACTTACAAGGGATGTGAAGGACCTCTTCAAGGAGAACTACAAACCACTGCTCAAGGAAATAAAAGAGGATACAAACAAATGGAAGAGCATTCCATGCTCATGGGTAGGAAGAATCAATATCATGAAAATGGCCATCCTTCCCAAGATAATTTACAGATTCAATGCCATCCCCATCAAGCTACCAATGACTTTCTTCACAGAATTGGAAAAAACTACTTTAAAGTTCATATGGAACCAAAAAAGAGCCCACATCGCCAAGTCAATTGTAAGCCAAAAGAACAAAGCTGGAGGCATCACGCTACCTGACTTCAAACTACACTACAAGGCTACAGTAACCAAAACAGCATGGTACTGGTACCAAAACAGAGATATAGATCAATGGAATTTATGCTACATATTGTTAAGAAGTCTTGCGCCTGTTCCATATCGTCAGCATTGTCATCGATTCTATTTACCCAGCCAGACATTCTAACTAATGATCTTCGCACAACAAAAGGGCCTTTAAAAAATCAGATGTATCAGCCGGGCATGGTGGCTCACGCCTGTAATCCCAGCACTTTGGGAAGTCGAGGCAGAGGGACCACCTAAGGTCAGGAGTTCGAGACCAGCCTGGCCAATATGGCAAAACCCCGTCTTCACTAAAAATACAAAAAATCAGCCGGGCGTGGTGGCACGCACCGGTAATCCCAGCTACTCAGGAGGCCAAAGTGGGAGAATCACTTGAACCCAGGAGATTGCAGTGAGCCGAGATCGCGCCCCTGTACTCCAGCCTGGGCGACACAGTGAGACTTCTTCTCAAAAAAAAAAAAAAAAAAAAGATGTATCAACAGGCATTTTAACCACTATAATCTCCACTTTCACTAGGGGATGTTAATTAGCTATCATAATTGATATTAGAAATAATTCATTGGTGAAATAAATGATGTTCAAGATATGTGGATTGGTTTAAAATAATATGAAAATACCTCAGCACTTACAGGAATAGGGATGCAAGATTCTGAGCTGCCCAGCAGCCCACACCTTCTGCAGCATGTTCTTTCTCCAAAATTGTCCTTTTAGAGGGTTGGTTATATACCATTGTCTTGTTAAATATACATATAGATATATCTGGTCTGTTAACATTATTGGAACATTTTGCATGCCTTATTAGCATCATATTAATATTGGAAGGGGCTCCCAGGAGACCAGAGTTGACTTTGTAGAGGCAGACATTTGATTAATCTCATTTTGTAATAGTGTTGGACTTTTCCTCTACCTGGTAGTTAGTGTGCTCACTGCTGCTAATCTTCCCTTACTGTAATTGATACAGTTTCCACTAGTAGAATTATTCAGTTCTCTACTGTGTATGTACTTATGCATACATTTAAACAGAATATTCATATCTGTACTTGAAATTAATTTTAAAAATTAAAAATAATCCTCTGCTTTGTATGGTTTATCTTTTCCCATTTTGGACTATCATTATAGTGTCAACTTACCTCAATTAAGTATAATTTCTAAATGCTCAATTTGTTCCAAAAGGCCCTTGTAAGCCTGCCTCTGTTTTTAAGTCTGCACCAGCTGTTTTTACTTTTTTTTTTTTTTTTTTGTCTTTTTTTCTTCTTGTAGAGATTGTGGGTGGGGGCGTCTCACTTTGTTGCCCAGGCTAGTTCTTGAACTCCCCACCTAAAACAATCCTCCCACCTCAGCCCCCCAAAGTTCTGGGATTATAGGTGTGAACCACCACACCTGGCCTGCACTAGCTTTTTGAAGCATGTTTTAATTTCTGGCAACAAGAGGTTTTGTTTTTTCCTGTCCTAGGTGGTAGAATCAACTAGGAATGATCATTCCTTCTGGTGAGGAAGAGCATTTTACACACACACACACACATACACACACACACACACACACACACACACAGAGATCCCAGTTAAAGTGGTGGGTCAAATGCTGCTGAGCCATTTTTGTGGCATTTCTGGTTCACATAACATCATGCTGTTGAATCCTACTTTTCTTATACATTTTTATTGCCTCAAAAGACTATTGTACTTCATTGGCATCAACCTTAACTAGATTTTGATGCCTCTTTGTCCTAACCCAGATAGCCCAAGACCAACAGGGACAAACCTGTCAAACTATAGTCTGACAAAGTTGAGCTTACTGATGCCTTCTGATATAAAGTGGATATTTGTCCCTGCCCAGATTGAATTGTAATCCTCAATGTTGGAGGTGGGGCCTGGTGGGAGTTCTGGATCATGAGGACAGAACCCTCATGAATGGCTTGGGGCATCCCCTTAGTGGTAAGTGAGCTCTTGCTCTGAGTTCACAGGTGATCTGGTGTTTTAAAAGTCTCTCTCTCTCTTTCTCTCTCTCTCTTCTGCTCTGGCCATGTGATGTGCCTGCTCCCACTTCGCCTTCCGCCATGAGTAAAAGCTACCTGAGGCCTACCCAGAAGCATATGCCAGCGCTGTGTTTCCTGTACAGCCTGCAGAATCATGAGCCAATTAAACCTATTTTCTTATACATTACTCAGGCTCAGGTATTTCTTTATAGCACTGCAAGAACCACCTAAAACACATTCCAATGAGGGAAACTGAACACCAGAGGTATCTCAGGAAACAAAGAAAAAGATAAATTTATAGAATTTTAGGGAAGGATGGGATTAGGTGAAATTTAAAGGAAGCAGTGTTTGATAAACTCAAAGCAGGACTATATGTATCCAATAGGGACTGTAGAACAGTCTCAGGATCCTGTTTCTTGAAAACTACAAGGTTACCATAGATGTGGAATGTTGTATTCAGGAGCCCCTTAATTGAGGCTGCTTCTTTGTATGAAAATGTTGTAGATCCCCCCAAGCAAAAGTAGGGTGTTTCATTCTTACTGATGTAATTTCAAGCAGCAAGTTTTCCCAGAGTATATGATTTTAGAGAACAAAGTTTTTCAGTGAATTAGAAAGCAAACACTCAAAAGAAGGGCCTTGCTATTATACTTTATAGTGTCAGCATATCCTTAGTTATTTCCCATTAACTTTGCAGCAGGCTTTACCTGGGTTTGTTATCCCGGCTCAATTAATGACCAAGCAGCTATTTACAGTCTTACTCTGAGCTAATTTTTACTCTCTCACTCTGAATTATCCTCAGTCTTGGAGGAAAAAAATATTGATTTAATGTCTTTCTTTCATGTGTGCCTAGTTTTCCTTACAACTCTGGTTAGAGAAAGAAGCAGCAATCCTTAACATGTGAGATACAAGGCCCGGTGCCTGATAAGCTAACCTTACAGTGCTTCAAGCAGCCATTGCTATTGCCACTTGAGTCCCTAATGATTTCTGATTGTCACTAGAAAACTACAGTATTTGCCTCAATCCCCTGCTCTCTTCCATTTCCCGCTCATGTATCAGAGCTACCCTAGTCTCAATGATGTGTATAAAAAGAAGCCCAGTACTGTATCCATTGGTAATAAAGTAAAAGTATGAACCTAATTAAATAAAAAGGCTGTGAGGAAGCAAATACCAAAAGGCTTAAGGAGGTTATAATTGAATTCAAATATGGTAGCTATATAATAGATTATTAAATGTGGTAATGTTTAAAGAATAGTAAACAGTTAACCATAAAGAACATATAGATAAGATATAGATACCAAAATAAAATTGTTTCCCTGACAGTTTAAGCATATTACTTTCATTGTGCTATTAAGCATCCAAAACCTGTTTGCTAAGTTATTGTTTTTATTTATTTATTTTTATTTTTTGAGACAGAGTCTTGCACTGTTGCCTGGGCTGGAGTCTAACGGCACAATCTTGGCTCACTGCAACCTCCGCCTCCAGGGTTCATGCAGTTCTCCTGCCTCAGCTTCCTGAGTAGCTGGGATTACAGGCATACACCACCACACCCAGCTAATTTTTTGTATTTTTATAGGGACGGGGTTTCACTATATTGGCCAAACTGGTCTTGAACTCCTGACTTCCTGATCCACCGCCTCAGCCTCCCAAGTTATTGTTATTTTAAAGCAATTATTTCCTACAGTAGAATATGACTAAAAAGCCAATAATTGTCACATTTTATAATTGATAAAAGGATACAGGGAGATAATGTAAAATTCAATGTCTGGACTAGGAATTAAACATGAGTAATAATCATCTGTATCCAGACATTTCATATTTGAGCTTAAGTATCCCTTGCCTCTCTTTTCTTTTTTCATTACCATAATCCCTCTTTCCTTTTCCTGCCAGTCACTGATGGTTTGTACCTGTTTCTACCATTTTATGCTTGCTTTGCGTCAATGGTATTTCCACTCAAGCCAACTCTATGAAAAGAAAGTTTGACAATTGCCTACTCCATTGATGACTAATCCATCATCCTCTTTTGTTACTCACCATTTTTTGAAAGTCATAATGTGCCAAGCATTATTCTAGGCATTAACTGAGGGCTAGAATACAAAAAGTGCAGAAAAATGGGCAAGGGGGTACAATAGACCTGAAACATTGGAGAATCTCTATTCTCTTAGCTAATATTGACAAGGCACTTACCAGGTAAATGCTTTTTATGTGTTAGCTTCTTTAATCCTTATGACAACCCAATCAATGAGTTTGGAACTATTATTATCTCATTTTTATGATACAGAAACTGCAGCAGAGAGGTGTTAAGTGGTACAGCTGGTAAGTAGAAGAGCTAGACTTTTCTTCCATGATCACAGAGCTTACTTTACATCTTTTTTCTACTCTTCTGACTGCTACTCTGTCTTATTTTGTCTTCTCTTCCTCCTCATGTAACCCCCATTCCCATGGGGATGACCTCCCAAATTATCTTTGTGCAGCCCAAATTCCTATCACCTCTGCTTTACTATCCTTGTCATCTCTTAAACTCAAATTTTTTAGTGCTGAACATGTTATCTTTTTTGACCAACCAGCTCCCCTTCTCAGTTATCCTTTATCTCCTAGGCTAGAAAGCCTGAGGTCATACTTTGAATTTTTCTTCCTTTTCCTGAGATATTGTATCTTGTCCGCTTAATTTAATCTAGCATTTGCCCCCCAACATCCCCCATCATGCATGCCCCGTTCTTGCAGGAGCTTCCTAGCCATCTCTCCAAAGCGAGTATCCCTCTCCCACAATCGATATTCTACTCAAGAAGCTGCCATGATTTTCTAATGTCCTACCACAGGAAGGCAAAATGTTTCTCTTCTTGGCTTTCAAAGTCCTCCAGAAAGTAAACCAACGAACTCTGTTTATTCAACTTTATTTGCTAGTACTTCCTCAAAAATAATCTCCTTTTCCCTCTTTACCATTTTTCTCCCTCTTCTTTTGCAATAACTACTTTATTGCTGAATTCTATTAGCTCCCGCCTTGACTATTCAAATAATCACTCAACCAATACCCTGCTTCCAGTTTGCCCTTTCATTCCTTCTTTTTTTAATTCATTCATTTATCCAACAAGATACAAATGCCAGGGGATATAAAGATGACTAATGCATAATTCAAATCTCAAGAAATTCAAATCTAACAGGAAGAATACAGATGCACTACTCTCTATACATCAATTTATTTTAAGTGCTATAATAAAAGTAATAATAAAATCCAATGAAAACTCAAAGAAGGAAGCAATCAACTTGCTCAAAAGAAATGGGGAAAACTTTCATGGAAAAGATAAAGTCTGATCACACTCTTTGAGGACTGTACCTGTGGACTACATTCCAGGGCAGAGTGTGAAAAGCACAAGTTAAGAGTAGGTGTATAAAAGACCATGACATATTTGGGCTGGGCGTGGTGGCTCACGCCTGTAATCCCAGCACTTTGGGAGGCCGAGGTGGGCAGATCGCTTGAGGTCAGGAGTTCGAGATCAGCCTGGCCGACATGGCAAAACCCCATCTGTACTAAAAATACAAAAATTAGACCGGCGTGGTGGCACATGCCTGTAGTCCCAGCTACTCAGGAGGCTGGGGCATGAGAATCATTTGAACCAGGGAGGCAGAGGTTACAGTGAACCAAGATCACGCCACTGCACTCCAGCCTGGGCAACAGAGCAAGACTCTATCTCAAAAAAATAAAAAAAAAAAATAAAGACCATGACCTATTTGACGAGTTTTGGTTCAATCTGGCTAATGTGTGTGGTGTGTGGAGAGAGTATGGGAAGGGTAGGGGAGGAAACTGGAGGATAAATGGAGAGCATATTTTAAAAAGTTTTACATAATACATGAAGGAGGTTTTAGTTCATTCCCTAGGAAGTGGACAAGAGTCTTGGTAACTTTTAAGCAACTGCGGCAAAGGCTGGGGGGAAGAGGAGGCCAGATGACAGGATCAGATTTATGCATGAGAAAACATCCTGATGAACCATATAAAAAAATGGAGACAGCAGTGACCCAGGCAGTAAGACAAAGTCCCGCAGGGGAGGTGAGAATAGGAAGACATGAATCTCAATGACAATTCAGGTCAAATGAACAGGGCTTGAAGGCTAGTAAAGTGTAGGGGGAGAAAGACAGGAAGTTTTTAACTTATGCTACTGAGTAAGGCAGTGATGCCTTTGAAAATAGAAGAATATAAAGAGAAAGAAACAAGTTTGGCAGAGAAAGTTATTTTTATCTGTGACCTGCTGAAAGGGGGGTGACCATCAGACATTAAATTCAGCTTATGGTTGGAAATCTTCAGAAGGACAGGGCTTGAATAGATGGTGGAGGTCCAGAGAGAGGATGAGTTTTCCATTGGATGTAGCTCCCTTTATTCTGTTGTACTTACCAGGTGACTATCTGATATTAGGATTGGCTTTTCAAATTGGATTTGGTATTTTTATTCACTTGGCCATTCTACTTCCAAGCCTTAACTTGATAAGCCCAAATTTCAGATTACAGCCATTCTTTTCTGTGTTTAGGAATCTTGCAGAATCAAATAAGGGTTAATTGAACAGATAAAATGACATTCCTGAATTTGTAAATTTTAGTATCACCCCACTCCTCCAGGCCCTGCCTTAACAGCCAGCCAGTCTATCTTAAACATCATTTGTAAACTACAGGTGTGAAAATCACAAAAACTTAGAAGTAGGTTTGTTTGAAGTTTACATGCAGAAAATGGATTTCAAAGCATATTCATAGTATAAATCACATTTAAGCAGCCAGGTGTGGTGGCTCACACCTGTAATCCCAGCACTTTGGGAGGCCAAGGTGGGCAGATCACTTGAGGTCAGGAGTTTGAGACAAGCCTGACCAACATGGCAAAACCCCATCTCTACTAAAAATACAAAAATTGGCCAGGCATGGTAGTGCACGCCTGTAATCCCAGCTACTTGGGAGGCTGAGGCAGGAGAATCGCTTGAACCCAGGAGGCAGAGATTGCAGTGAGCCGAGATCACACCACTGCACTCCAGCCTGGGCAACACAGCAAGACTCCATCTCAAAAACAAATAAACAAAAACATTTAAGCTACACAGAAAGCAAATTATACAAATGCCTTAGTAAAAAGTCACCTGAGCAGAAAAAATATGCCAAATACAAATGACCTCCTAGCTACTAAAGCAAGATAAACAGCCCTTCCTAGAAGCTTTATTATCCATGAATTGGTACTAGAAGTATGTAAGAGAGTAATAAAACCACAGTTATAAAATATAGCTATCAGTAATTCATGGGAGCTTTAAACACAACTGCATATGCAGTCAGGCAAATAAGGCAAAGCAGTGATGTGGGAGGCCCATAAGGCAGCAGGAACTAGATTAGACAATGGAGGATTGAAATTGCCTGCCCTATGAATGGGCAAAGCTACTACTTGCAGGAATGCTGGCCAAGTGTTAGCAGATATTCTGATTTCTTCTTTTTTTGAAGGGCCAGAAATACAAATTTTATGTCAAATTTCTACATTTTGAAAAACATCATGTGAGGTGGGCATGGTGGCTCATGCCTATAATCCCATCACTTTGGGAGGCCGAGGCAAAAGGATCGCTTGAGCCCAGGAGTTCAAGACCTGCCAGGGCAACATGGTGAAACTCTGTCTCTACAGAAAATTGTTTAAAAAATTAGCCAGGTGTGGTAACACACGCCTGTGGTCCCAGCTACTCAGGAGGCTGAGGTAGGATTGCTTTAGCCCAGGAGGTCGAGGCTGCGGTGAGCTGTGATTGTACCACTGCATTCCAGCCTAGGTGACAGAGCAAGACCCTGTCTCAAAAAAAAAAAAAAAGAAAGAAAAAAACATCATGTGGACCTTTGCTCCAATTGTTCCAAATTAGTAAGGTTTTGTTACATATCAATTTAATCCATGTTAACATTTAATAGCTAACAAAGCTGAAAATATTGATTAGGTTTTAAGTTTGTGATGTTTAACATTAAATATGGTTTAGAAATAGACTTCTATTCCAGTAATAATCTTATATTTATATCTAAATGTTATCATAATTTCAATCTTAATGCTGACAAATTTTTCTAACAAATAAAAGATAAATGGACAGTTTTATTTTTCAATTTCAACAGAATGAAAAATGTGTTACAGAAAACAGTTTGATAAAATATGGGAACCCAATAAACAGTCACACAACCAATGAATGTGCCACCCCTACAAAATTAATTTGTAGATTAGATGTTATATTTGTATATAGATGTTAATATACCTCTAAGTACTTGCTATTGTTCATAATTGAGTAGCATCTATTTTAAAATGTTGTCTGTAATTAGGTTTCATCCACATCTCTAGTTAAGTTCACCTTGACCTCATCGGTGATTCTGCTCTTTCCTCCACGAAGACCAGCCAAGTAAATCTGAGGCCTGGGCACCCCAGTGCTGTCTTCCCTCATGGACTGGGTGCTAGTGTCCTTTGGAGGGTACACTTGGGAACAATTTTCTCTTCTCAAGTGACTAAGATCAGTTTGTACTGAGTGAGTAACTTTCTGGCGCAAATTAGCCTAAAGAGAAAGAGAATACAGGAATTAACATTTCTCTAAAGAACGAATAACATAAAATATTATCAGATACCAGTTAATATCTGCCTATTTTTGTCTTCAATCCACAAGAAATTAATTCCATAACATAGCATGTTTTCTATAAAACACTGGAAAATCTAGAACATAATAGAAAATTAAATATCCCTTACCAAGACGTAGAAAAATATGTAAAATGTTGAAAATTGACCTCAAAAAACATACAGATTCAAAATTACAGTGAACTCAACCAGTTGTTTCTTAATATAATCTAATTCCTTCACTTTATACTTTGAGATTCATATAACTTGGATTTTTCCACTATACTTGTTTTTTTTTAACAAAAATTTAAGGTTTATACAGTATTATCTTTTAAAAATGGACTTCACCCTAGATTTTTAACATAAAAGAGTCTGATGCTTTCCATTTGTATTTTACAGTATTCTACATTTTGCTTACTCCCTTCATAGATTATTAGTAAACATGAGGTTAAACAGATTACTCAGGCCGGGAAGCAAGGAGGAGCTTATAAAAAGAAGAATAAGGTTGCTGCGGTTATAGTAAAGGCCAAGAAAAATCTCAAAAGGCATTATAGCATGTGAGTGAAGAAGGCGACACCTGGAATTAGAGGAAACATTTCAGAGTTTGAGATACTGCAGATGACTGAGAACCGAAACTACTCTCCAATACCCAGGTTATTGTCCACATTAATATGACTTTACTATTCCATTGTCTTCATTAGCATGATTTTACCATTCCAAGAGACTCTTGCCTAAGCAAATAACTTGATTGCTCATTTCAGTAGTACCTGAAAGATGTGTCAACTCTTCAGCAGTAAGCATCAAAACACAGTTTCAGTCCTAAGTCTGCATCCCTTGCCTCAAAAAAATCTTCTTGCTATTCCTACCAATGCTGGACTGCTTTTTCATGATCCTTACACAATCCGAGTCAAACCTCCATCCTACCCCCAGTCCACCTCAGTCATTGGAAGACCTGCCTTAGCACACTTCAAATTCTCAATCAATTCTGACTTTGCAGTTCCTCTTCTGAGACACTGCCAAAGCACTGTTGAGGTGGTGTTTTCCCTTATGGCTTTAAGCAATAAACTCAGCTTTGTCTTATCCACAGGTTGGGTAGGTGACACTTGGGGAGCTGGCATTCAATATAATACAGTTCTAGGGAATAATAAGGCCCAAGGTGAGAGTCAGAATTAAGTGGAGATTGAGGAATGGGAAGAGAGAGCTCAGTCAGTATGAAGTTCAGACCCCTGAATACCCCATTCTCTTAACACTTCCAGTCCATACCTATGCTGCCACCTCTATCTCTCCTATCCTATCCAGCCATCACTTCCCTCCTCCTCTTTGCCTATTTGTATCTCAAAAGCAACATAAAATATCACCTATGTTAATTTAGTAGAATTTTCATTTCACTTCTGTTACACCACTTACAAGGAGGTACCACTTACAAGGAGGTACTGAAATATTTTTAATGTAACAATATCACTTGCTAGAACAAAGTAGTGGGATATTTATGTTACCCAATAAATCTAATGAACTCAAGTGAGTTTAGTAGATAATAGAAAATAATATGGGGGTTGGGCATTTCATGAACTACAGGAGAGTAACTGATAGGAAGGAATACTAATGGAACAATGATCTGGAAGATATATGGGGAAACTTATCCTTCCTCATGCCAGGGAACTGAAAAGCTGCCACCAGAGTGAGTAGCAAAGGAAATAATGTCGTCGGTGGGACTGAATATACAAATGGACTGAATATACAAATGGACAAAGGCTAGACCATATATGACAATAGAACTCTCTGACTTGCAGCCTCTACATCAACCAGTCAGGGAAGCCAGTCTCAACCTCTGTAGCTGTAGCAATTGACCCAGAATGTTGAGGACTTAGCCAACTTCTCCATTTTTTGGCCCCTTCTCCCCCAACTCAGGACCAACCAGAGAAACCTAGATATGCTCACCAAACCAATCGCATAAAATGCCCTGCTTCTAGTTAGCCTGCTTCCAGCTTTCTCATGTTAACAAACTACAATCAGAGAACATCTGAAGCCTTCCCCCTTTTCTGACTATAAAGCTTTCCCACTCCCCTGCATGCTTTGAGTCTACTAAACACAAGTGACAGTGTCTGACTCCCTTACCATAGCAAGCTCTAAATAAATAGCCTCCCTTTGTTCTCATTTGGGTAGGCATTGTTTATTTCCACACCTGATTTCAGTTAAAGAGATGGATAAAATATTCTAAAAAGGGGCTACAGACATAAAAGATTTTATTTTTTCCATACTATAAATATTTGTTGTTTAAAATGACAAGATACCATAAAGAGGGGATGGTGGGAGGAATTTCACTGAGTTGGACAGGGATGAGAGTTTCAAAGACAGGCTTTAAGGGTAGGTATCTATATTGTAATTAAGGTGACTGAGAATCAGAAGGATGAGAGTGCCCAGGGTCTGAAGATAATATGTTGTTGAGGGGAAAATATCTATGCTTTAATAGAAAAGGTCCAAAAAACAAACAAAAAAAGAATGGTATACCTTAAGTGATTAAAGGAAGTTGGGAGTGCTTTAAATACTAAAACCAGGTTTTAAAACTGATGATAGACAAATAGATATATAGATATTATCATTGTTCTATATATGCTTAAAATTAGAAGACAATCTTACAACGTAAACCTAGCAAGTTATAAATTATGATATTTTTGTTAGCAAAGAACTCTGTATAAAACTCATTATTTTATATAAATAATTTAATTTACCAACTCTATGAGTAACAACAGATTAAAATTCCCCAACGTATAAATAATTTTAGAAAGTGTTGTTACAAACCAATTTTATAGCTTTTCTTCTTAATTCCCATTCATTCCACTCATATGATCTCACAATTGTTGGTGGCAGTATGTGTGTATCCGTCTGTGTGCTACTTTCACATTTTGTAATTGGTTTTATATAATGTTTGTCAGCATCTCTCATCTAAAGAAGTGGAGTTTTGTAGTTAGTGCTTGTAAAAAATAAACATTATTTACTGATAACTAAAATGTTTAGCTAAAACTGACAAAACACTTAAAAAACAATAATTTTTGGACATGGAATATACTTGTAAATACCAATAAAGAAAATAAACACATAATTAATGAGCTGAATATAACTGTTTTTCTGGGAATTATGGCTTCGTGATTTTGTTAATGTAGGGGGTGTTTTATTTTAACTTTTATTTTAGATTCAAGGGGGCACATGTGCAGGTTTGTTACAAGGGTATATTACACAATGCTGAGATTTGAGGTAGGATTGAACCCATCACCCAGGTAGTGACCACAGTACCCAATAGTTCATTTTTCAGCCTGTGCCCCCCTCCCACTCTTTCCACTGTTGCAGTCTCCAGTGTCTACTGGTCCCATCTTTATGTCCATGTGTACCCAATTTTTAGCTCCCACTTATAAATGATAACATGCAGTGTTTGGTTTTCTGTAGAACATGTATTTTGGAAGGAGAAAACATCCCTTATTCCCAAGTCAAATATCCCTCCCCACTTTGCACAACTGATAACATGAATACATACCTGTTGAAAATGGATAGAAATTGAAAATAGCTTTATTAGGTAAAAATCACATCTATTTGAACTATCAAAACCTCTTTAAGACATATGTTGACCTCAAGCTATGCATACATAGCAGGTTATTATCCAAGGTTTTTGCTTTGTTTTTAGTTGAATATACTGATTTTCTTTTGGGGAACCCAATATTAAGAATTCACTAATTCCAGGCTAAACAAGACATGATGGTGCTGGACATGACATTGTTGATGTTGTTGGAGGGAGTGGTAGAGGTTTAAGGAACTTAGGTCACAGTAAAAAGGAGGGAGAAGATATTCTTTCCAAACAACAGATAATCACTGAGTGTCTAACATTTGATATAATTTCTGACTATAAAATTATCTTATGATATAGTTAGGTAGATTTTAAAAATGCTAAAAAGATAGTTAACAATAGTGTACCATACAAGTAAATGTCAAGTAAATAATTAGACAGTAAGGACTACATGAAAAAGACAGGGATAAAACTCATTTCTGCAGATATTAAAGTCACTGAAGAACAGATGGGAATTAAATATCCAGAAAGACAGGAAAAAACAAGACCAGGTGTATAGGAAAAAATTATGCTTTAGTGGAAAACTAGGCATTATCCACATACAACATACCTTTCCAGTCGTCTGATTCTAGCCTTTCACTGTCCTTGGGGTATCTTACAACTCTGTAAGTTAAAATGAGTGATAGCAAGACCAAATAATTTCTGTCTGTAGACATGCACAGTCTATCCTGTCTGTAGAAGTTCAACTGACTTCCCTTTCCCCATGTGGAAAAATCAGTGTTGCCTCCATTTACACATGCATTTGAATATTCCTGATCTATAAATGTGTCTGTTCTTAGGGTTCTCTTTTGAACTGGTTATAACATCTACCTGGTCCCCTCATTGATTAATGAATAGATTACTCTTAACACATGTTCACTTTTACATCTGCATATCTGCATGACAATAATTTTACCCATTTTTGAAAACTATCTTTTAACAAATAGAAGACTAGAGGATATAGAACAAGTTTTTTAAGACCAGTATATAACTCACAGTTTTTCTGACAGAGAGGTCATGGAGGGAATTAGTAGAAATAGAAGGATAAAATGACATGTATGCCTCGAACACCAGTCCCCAAAATTTGGATTTCATCTTACAGACAAAAAACAGAAGAGTTTTGAATTCAGAGTAAAATGAATGGCACTTTCTAATATGCAGAAAAATTATTAAAATTTTCTATTGTAAATTTTCCCCTCATAATTTTTCAAAGTAGTTGGCTCCTGCAATCATTTGTTCTAAATTAGAATTTTGTATAACATCTAATTAAGCAAAAAATTACATGTATTAAACTTAAGATAGCAACATTTATAATACTCATCAAAATGAATTATCAGCTCCAGGAACTCTACAATTTGAACAAATTTGAGAACTACTGACTTGGTAAACTTAATTTGGTGGTATTTTTTAATTTTTATGGGTACATAGTAGGTGTACATAATTATCAGGTTACATGAGATATTCTGATACAGGCATACAATGTGTAATAATCACATCAGGTAAATGGGGTGTCCATCACCTCAAACAGTCATCATGTCTTCATGTTATGAATATTCCAATTGTACTCTTTCAGTTATTCTGAAATGTACATCAAATTACTGCTGACTGTACTCACCCTGTTGTGCTATCAAATACTAGATCTTACTCCTTTTATTTAACTATACTTTTGTACCGATTAACCATCCCCATTTCTCACAACTACCTTTCCCAGCCCTCTGGTAACCATCATTCTGCTATCTCCATTTCAATTAGTTTAGTTTTTAGTTCCCACAAAGGAGTGAGGACATACGAAGTTTGTCTTTCTGTGCCTGGCTTATTTCACTGAAAATAATATTCTCCAGTTCCATCCATGTTTTTGCAAATGACAGGATCTCCTTTTTTATAGCTGAATAGTACTCTATTATGTATATGTACCACATTTTCTTTATCCAGTTGTCTTTGATGGATACTTGGGTTGCTTCCAAATCTTGGCTACTGTGGATAGTGCTGTAATAAATATGGGAGTGCAGATATCCCTTTGATATACTGATTTCGTTTCTTTTGGGTATATACCTAGCAGTGGGATTGCAGGATCACATGGTATTTCTGTATAGTTTTTTTAGGAACTTCTATACTGTTCTCCATAGTGGCTTACTAATTTACATTCCCACCAACAGCGTACTAGGGTTCCCTTTCTCCATATCCTCACCAGCATTCGTTATTGCCTGCCTTTTTGATATAAGCCATTTTAACTGGGGTGGGATGATATCTCATTATAGTTTTGACTTGCATTTCCCTGATGATCAGTGATGTTGAGCACCTTTTCATGTATCTATTTGCCATTTGTATATCTTCTTTTGAGAAACGTCTATCCAGATCTTTTGCCCATTTTTCAGTTGGATTACTAGATTCTTTCCTAATTGAGTTGTTTGAGCTCCTTATATATTCTGGTTATTAGTCCCTTATCAGATGGATAGTTTGCAAATATTTTCTCCCATTCTGTGAGTTGTCTCTTCACTTTGTTGTTTCCTTTGCTGTGCAGAAGTTTTTTAACTTGATGTGATCACATTTGTCCATTTTTGCTTTGGTTGTCTGTGCTGGTGGGGAATGACCCAAGAAATCTTTGCCCAGTCCAATATCCTGGAGAGTTTCCCCAGTGTTTTCCTGTAGTATTAATAATTTCATAGTTTGAGGTCTCAGATTTAAGTCTTTAATCCACTTTGATTTGATTCTTGTATATGGCAAGAGATAGGGTCTAGTTTCATTCTTCTGCACATGGATATCCAGTTTTCCCAGCACCATTTATTGAAGAGACTGTCCTTTCCCCAGTGTATATTCTTGGCACCTTTGTTTAAAATGAGTTCACAGTAGATGTATGGATTTATTTCTGGGTTATCTATTCTGTTCCATTGGTCTATGTGTCTTGTTTTTATGCCAGTACCATGCTATTTTGCTTACTATAGCTCTGTAGTATAATTTGAAGTTAGGTAATGTGATTCCTCCAGTTTTGTTCTTTTTGCTTAGGATGGCTTTGGCTATTCAGGGCCTTTTGTGGTTCCATATAAGTTGTAAGGTTATTTTTTTTATTTCTTACAGAATGTCATTGGTATTTTGATAGGGATTGCATTGAATCTGTAGATGCTTGAGTAGTATGAACATTTTAACAATATTAATTTTTCCAATCCATTAATATGTTGCTTTGTGTCCTCTTCAATCTCTTTTTTTTTGAGAGTTATCTCACTCTGTCGCCCAGGCTGGAGTGCAGTGGTGTGAGCTCAGCTCACTGGAAGCTCCGCCTCCCAGGTTCATGCCATTCTCCTGCCTCAGCCTCCTGAATAGCTGGGACAACAGGCGCCTGCCACGGGCCTGGCTAATTTTTTTGTATTTTTAGTAGAGATGGGGTTTTGCTGTGTTAGCCAGGATGGTTTTGATCTCCTGACCTCGTCATCCGTCTGCCTCAGCCTCCCAAAGTTCTGGGATTACAGGTGTGAGCCACTGCGTTCGGCCAACTTCAATTTCTTTCATCAATGTTTTATAGTTATCTTCATAGAGATCTTTCACTTCTTTGGTTAAGTTTATTCCTAGGTATTTAATTTATTTGTAGCTATTGAAAATGGGATTACTTTCTTGATTTTTTTCAGATTCTTTGCTTTTGGCATACAGAAATGCTACTGATTTTTGTATGTTGATTTTGTATTCTGCAACTTTACTGTATTTGTTTATCAGTTCTATTAGTTTTTTGGTGGAGTCTTAAGGTTTTTCCAAATGTAAGATCATATGAGCTGCAAACAAGCATAATTTAACTTCTTCCTTTCCAAGGTGGATGCCTTCATTTCTATTGTCTGATTGCTCTAGCTAGGAATTCCAGTACTATGTTAAATAACAGTGTTAAAAGTGGGCATATTTGTCTTGTTCCAGATCTCAGAGGAAAGGCTTTCATTTTTCCTGTTCGGTATGATACTACCTCTGGGTCTGCTGTATATGGCTTTTATTGTGTTGAGGTATATTCCTTCTATACTCAGTTTTTTTGAGGTTTTTAAATCATAGAATGATGTTGAATTTTATCAAATGCTTTTCCTGCATCAATTAAAATGGTCATATGGTTTTTGTCCTTCGTTCTGCTGACATGATGTATCACATTGATTTGCACATGTTGAACTATCCTTGCATCTATGGGATGAATCCCACTTGGTCATAATGAAAGACCTTTTCAATGTGTTGTTGAATTCAGTTTGTTAGTATTTTGTTAAGGATTTCACATCAATGTTCATCAGCAATACTGACCTCTAGTTTTCTTTTTTTGATGTGTCTTTGTCTGGTTTTGGTATCAGCATAATACTTGCCTTGTAGAATGAGTTTGGAAGTATTCCCTCTTCCTTTACTTTTTGAAAGAGTTTGAGTAGGACTGATATTCATTCTTCTTTAAATGTTTGGTAGAATTCAGCAGTGAAGCCACTGGGTCCCCGGCTTTTCTTTGCTGGGAGACCTTTTATTAAGGGTTTCATCTCCTTACTTGTTATTGGTCTATTCAGGTTTTGTATTTCTTCATGGTTCAATCTTGGTAGTTTTGATGTGTCTATGAATTTATTTCTTCTGGGTTTTCCAATTTATTGGCATGTAGTTGCTAATAGTAGTCTCTAATGGTCCTTTGAATTTTTGTAATATCGGTTGTAATGTCTCCTTTTTTATCTTTGATTTTCTTTGGGTCTTCTCTCATGTTTTCCTAGCCTGGCTAAAGTGTAACTATTGACTAACAATTTGTCTATTTTGTTTATCTTTTCTTAAAAAAAGTACCTTTTCATTTTATTGATCTTTTATATTTTTTTCATTTCAATTTCATTTATTTCTGCTCTGATCTTTATTATTTCTTTTCATCTACTAATTTTGGGTGTGGTTTGCTCTTGCTTTTCTAGTTTTTTAAGATGCATGCTTGGGTTTTTTATTTGATGTCTTCCTACTGTTTTCATGTAGATGGTTATTGCTATAAGCTTCTCTCTTAGTACTGCTTTTGTGTTTCCACTTTTATTGTTTCAAGAAATTTTTTAATTTCCTTCTTAATTCCTCTGTTGACCCACTGGCCATTAAGGAGCATATTATTTAATTTCCATGTGTTTATATGGTTTCCAAAGTTCCAGTCTGGGTGTGGTGGCTCACACCTGTAATCCCAGCACTTTGGGAGGCCAAAGTGGGTGGATCACTTGAGGTCGGGAGTTCAAGTCCAGCCTGGCCAACATGGCAAAACCCAGTCTCTACAAAAATACAAAAATTAGCCGAGCATGGTGGTGCATGCCTGTAATCCCAGCTAGTCGGGAGGCTGAGGCAGGAGGATCACTTGAACCCGGGAGGCGGAGGTTACAGTGAGCAGAGATCATGCCACTAAAGTCCAGGCTGGGTGACAGAGGGAGACTCCATAAAAATATATATATATATATATATATATATATATATAAATAAAATTAAATTAAAAAGTTCCTCTTGTTATTGATTTTTAGGGTTTTTTTTTTTTTTTTTTTTGGTGGTGGTGTTGTTGTTTTGAGACGGAGTCTCACTCTGTCACCCAGGCTGGAGTGCAGTGGCGCAATCTCAGCTCACTGCAGCCTCCACCTCCCAGGTTCAAGCAATTCTGCCTCAGCCTCCTGAGTAGCTAGGATTACAGGCGTGCACCACCACACCTGACTAATTTTTACATTTTTTTTAGTAGAGACAGGGTTTCACCATGTTGGCCAGGCTGGTCTCAAACTCCTGACCTCATGATCTGCCCGCCTCGGCTTCCCAAAGTGCTGGGATGACAGCATGAGCCACCACACCCAGCCAATTTCTAGTTTTATTCCATTATGATTAGAGAAGCTACTGATATGATTTCAATTTTTTGATATTTTTAAGATTTCTTTTGTGGCCTAACATATGGTATTATCCTTGAGACTGATCCATGTGCTAAGGAGAAGAATATGTATTCTGTTGCCTTTGGACAAAATGTTCTGTAAGTATTTGGTCAATTTGGCCTACAGTACAGATTAAGTCTGATGTTTCTTTGCTGGTTTTCTGTCTGGAAGATATATCCAATGCTGAAAGTGGGATGTTGAAGTCTCCACCTATTATTGTATTGGGGTCTATTTCGCTCTTTAGCTCTAATATTTGTTTTATATGTCTGGATACTCCAGTGTTGGGTGCATATATATTAATAACTATTACATCCTCTTGCTGAATTGATACATTTATCATATAATGATCTTCTCTGTGTCTTTTTATAGTTTTTGTCTTAAAATCTATTTTATCTGATACAAGTATGGCCACTCCTGCTTTTTGGTTTTCATTTGCATGGAATAACTTTTTTCATCCCTTCATTTTCAGTCTATGTTTATTTTTATAGGTGAAGTGCATTTCTTGTAGGCAACAGATCATTGGGTCTTGTTTTTTAAAATCCATTCAGCTACTCTGTCTTTTGATTGGAGAATTGTTTAGTCCATTTAATTCAGTGTTATTATTGATAAGTAAGGGTTTATTATTGCCATTTTGTGATTTGCTTTCTGGTTGTTTTGTGGTCTTCTCTTCCTTCCTTCCTGTCTTCCTTTTTGTGAAAGTGATTTTCTTTGGTGGTATGTTTCAATTTCTTACTTTATATTTTTGTGTATCTATTGTAGGTTTTTAAATTCGAGGTTACCAAAAGGCTTGCAAGTAACATCTTATAACCCATTATTTTAAACTGATGACAACTTAACTCTGATTGCAAAAACAAGCAAAGAAAAAACTGATAAAAACTCTACACTTTTTCATCCCCCACCCGGCACTGCCGCTTCTTAACTTTTTGTTGTTTCTATTTAAATCTTATTATACTACGTCTTTAAAAGTTGTTATAGTTGCTATTTTTGATAGGTTATTCTTTTAGTCTTCCTACTCGAGATATGAATAGTTTACACACCACAATTACAGTGTTATAACATTTTGTATTTGTCTGTGTACTTACTATTAATGAGTTTTGTGCCTTCAGATGATTTGTTATTGCTTGTTAATATCCTTTTCTTTCAGATGGAAGAACTCCCTTCAACTTTTCTTGTAGAACAGGTCTGGTGATGAAATCCCTCAGCTTTTGTTTGTCTGGGAAAGTCTTTATTTCTCCTTCATGTTTGAAGGATATTTTCACCAGATATATACTATTCTAGGATAAAAGTTTTTTTTTTCCTTCAGCACATTAAGTATGTCATGCCATTCTCTCCTGGCCTGTAAAGCTTCCACAGAGAAATCTGCTGCCAGATGTATTGGAGCTCTTTTATATGTTATTTCTTTCTTTTGCTGCTTTTAGGATCCTTTCTTTATCCTTGACCTTTAGGAGTTTGATTATTAAATTTCTTGAGGTAGTATTTGGGTTAAATTTGCTTGGCATTTTATAACCTTCTTATACTTGAATTTTGATATTTTTCTCTGGGTTTGGGAAATTCTTTGTTAATATCTCTTTGAATAAACTTTCTACCCCTATCTCTTCTCTACCTTCTCAAGGTCAATAACTCTTAGATTTGTCCTTTTGAGGCTATTTTTTAGATCCTGTAAATGTGCCTCATTATTTTTTATTCTTTCTTCTTTTGACTCCTCTGACTATGTATTTTCAAATAGCCTGTCTTCAAGCTCACAAACTGTTTCTTCCGCTTGGTCAAGTATTTATTGAGAGACTTTGATACATCCTTTGATTTGTCAGATTTTTCAGATCCAGAATTTCTTGTTTTTAATTATTTCAATCTCTTTGTTAAATTTATCTGATGGGATTCTCAGTTCCTTCTCTGCATTATCTTGGATTTCATTGAGCTTCCTCAAAACAGCTATTTTGAATTTTCTGTCTGAAAGGCCAGGCCACATATCTCTGTCACTCCAGAATTGGTCCCTGATGCCTTATTTAGTTTGTTTGGTGAGGTCATGTTTTCCTGGATGGTCTTGATGCTTCTGGATGTTTGTCAATGTCTGGGCATTGACAAGTTAGGTATTTATTCTAATCTTAGCAATCTGGGTTTGTTGGTACCTGTCCTTCTTGAGAAGGCTTTCCAAGTATTCAAAGGGAATTGAGTGTTGTGATCTATGACTTTGGTCATTGCAGCCATATGTCTATTAGGGGGCACCCCAAGCCCAGTAACATTGTGACTGTTGCAGACTCATAGAGGTACTGCCTTGGTGGTCTTGGGTAAGATGTGGGGGAATTCCCTGGATTACTAGGCAGAGGCTCTTGTTCTCCTCCCTTACTTTCTCCCAAGCAAACAAAATCTCTGTCTCCATGTTGCACCAACTGGAGTGGGAGGAGAGGTGATGCAAGCACCCCCTTGGACACCACCACTGGGGCTGTGCGGGGTCACACCTGAAGCCAGCACAGTACTAGGTTTTGGTACTGTGGCAACTATTTTCTGGCTACCGCTGATGTTTATTCAAGGTTCAAGGGCTCTTTAGTCAGCAAGTGACAGATCCTGCCAGGACCGGGCCTCCCCTTTCAGGGAAGCGGATTTTTTTTTTTTTTCTTTTGAGATGGAGTCTCACTCTGTCGCCCAGGCTGGAGTGCAGTGGCACTATCTCAGCTCACTGCAAGCTCCACCAGGGAAGCGGATTTCTTACTGGCCCAGGACAGATCTGGAAATGCCCTTCAGGAGCTAAGGCCCAGAATCAGGAACTGTAGGAGTTTGCTTTGTACTTTATTATACTGTGACTGAGCTGGTACCCAAGTTGCAAGATAAAGCCATTTTTACTATCCTTCTCCTTTCCTCAAGCAGAAAGAGTCTCTCCTTGTGGCCACCACAGCTATGAATGTGCTGGATCACACCTGAAGCCAGCATGTACTGGGTCTTGCCCAAAGCCCACAGTGACTGCTGCCTGGCTACCATTGATAATTATTCAAAACCCAAGGGCTCTTTGGTCAGCAGGTGGTGAATTCTGCCAAAACTGGGTCCTTGCCTTCAGGGCAATGGGTTCCCTTCTGGCCCAGGGTGGGTCTAGAAATGTCATCCACAAACTATGGCCTGGAATTGGGGCTTCAGGACTCTGCTTGGAGTTGTATTTTACTGTGGCTGAGCTGGTATCCAAATTGCAAGACGAAGTCCTCTGTACTCTTCCCTTTCCTCCCAGAACTCCGAGCTGCACTGCCTGGAGTTGGGAAAGGGGTAATGCAAGCACTCCCTTGTCTACCGTAGCTGGTGTCTCACTGGGTCGCATGCACCCAAGTCCACTGGCTCTGAACACAGCATGGCACCAGGACTTGCCCAGGAACTGTAGTCTGTGTGGCCTAGACTGCCTTTCAAGTTTATCAGGACCCTAGTACACTACAGCCCATGACACTGGGGCTAGCCAGAACTCAGGTTCCAACTGCTGAGATGGACAATTCCCTTCTGGCTAGGGCTGGTCTAAATGCTCCCGCCATGGGCACTGGCCGAATTCTGCCCTGTACTGCTTTATGCTATGACAGGGCAGCACTGAATTCCAATGCAAAGTCCTAACAATCACTTTGCTCTCCCTCCATCAAGTACACAGATTCTCTATCTGTGTCATGTGGCCGCTACTGGGGCATGCAGGGAGGGGTAGTATAGGCAATTAAAGACTGTCTTTCCTACCCTCTTCAGTACCTTTTTCCTTGATATGATGTTTAAAAAAGGTACTGTGATTGCTCTCCTGATTTTTAGTTCTTTTATGAAGGTGCTTTCTTGTGTAGATACTTGTTCGATTTGATGTTCCTGTGGAGGGATGATCACTGGAGGGTTCTATTCTGCTATCTTGCTCTGCCTCTCAATCTGGTGGTAATTTGAAGGGTGAAACATACCTTTTCTTTTTTTTTTTTTTTGCCATAAGTAGCTTTGAGACTTTTTGTGGTAAGTGGCTATATCATAGCTCCAAAATTACACACACACACACACACACACACACATTTTCATTTATTCAAAGGAAATATATACACATATTTATAAAGAAATGGTACATTAAAGTCACATGATACTACCCAAAGTGATCCACAAATTCAACACAATCCCTATCATAATACCAATGACAGTCTTCAAGAAATAGAAAAACAATCCTAAAATTCATATGGAACCACAAAAGACCCAGACTAGCCAAGCAATCCTGAGCAAAGAGAACAAACCTGGAGGCATCACACTACCTGACTTCAAAATATGCTACAAAGCTATAGTAACCAAAAGAGCAGGGTATTGGCATAAAAACACAGAGACTAATAGAATAGAATACAGAACCCGGAAATAAATCCACATATTTACAGCCAACTGATTTTCAACAAAGATGCCAAAAGGACACACTGGAGAAAGGACAGTCTCCTCAATAAATGGTACTTGGAAAACTGGATATCCATATGCAGAAGAATGAAACTAGACCTCTATCTCTCACCATATGTAAAAACTGACTCAAAATGAAGACTTAAATATAAGAACCAAAATTATGAAACTACTGGAAGAAAACAGGAGAATGCTTCAGGGCATTGGTCTGGGCAAAGATCTTTTGGATAAGACCTCAAAAGCCGAGGCAACAAAAGCAAAAATAGACAAATGGGATTATATCAAACTAAAAAGCTTCTGCACAGCAAAAGAAACAATCAACAGAGAAAAGAGACAACCTACAGAATGGGAGAAAATATTTGCAAACTATCCATTAAAGGATGAATATCCAGAACTTACAAGGAACTCAGCTCAGCAAAAATAAAACAAAAACAACAAATAATCCAATTTTAAAATGGGCAAATAATCTGAAGAGACATTTCTTAGAATAAAACATACAAATGGCCAACAGGTATGTAAGAAAATGCCCAATGTCACTAATCATCAGGGAAATGCACAATCAGCTATCGTCTCATTCCAGTTAAAATGCCTATTATAAAAAAGACAGAAAACAACAACTGCTGGTGAGGACACAGAAAAAGGGAACTCTTTTTTTTTTTTTTTTGAGACGGAGTCGTACTCTGTCACCCAGGCTGGAGTGCAGTGGTGCGATCTCGGCTCACTGCAAGCTCCACCTCCTGGGTTCACGCCATTCTCCTGCCTCAGCCTCCCAAGTAGCTGGGACTACAGGCACCTGCCACCACACCTGACTAATTTTTTGTATTTTTTAGTAGAGACGGAGTATCACCATGTTAGCCAGGATGGTCTCAATCTCCTGACCTCATAATCTGCCCACCTCGGCCTCCCAAAGTGTTGGGATTACAGGCATGAGCCACTGCGCCCAGCCTGGGAAAGGGAACTCATACACTTTTTATGGAAATGCAAGTTTGATGGGAATGCAAGCCATTATGGAAAATAGTATGAAGGCTCCTCAAAAAAACTAAAAATAGAAATACCATATGATCTAGTAATCCCACTGCTGGGCATATATCCAAAGGAAAGGAAATTAGTATGTCAAAGAGATATCTGCACTCCTATGTTTATCACAGTACTACTCACAATAGTCAAGATATGGAAACAACCTAAGTGTCCACCAACAGGAGAATAAAGAAAATATGGTATATTTACACAATAGAATATCATTCAACCATAAAAAAGAATGAAATCCTCTCATTTACAGTAACATGGATTGAACTGGAGGACATTATGTTAAATGAAATAAGCAAGGCACAGAAAGACAAATACCACATTTCACTCATGTAGGAGCTAAAAAAGTTGATCCCATAGATCATGCCCATATAAGTAGGGAGTAGAATAGTGGTTACCAGAGGCTGGGAAGGGGAGTGGATGGGGAGAGGTTAGCTAATGGGGACAAAATTACAGTTAGATAGGACGAATAAGTTCTAGTGTTCTAGGGCACAGTAGGGCAACTATAGTTAACAAAAATTTATTTTATATTTCAAAATAGCCAGAGGAAAGGATTCTGAATGTTCCCAACACAAAAAAGTAGTAAATATTTGAGGTGACGGATATGCCAATTACCTTGATTTGATCATAATACATTGTATACATGTATCAAAATATTACATGTACCCCACAAATATATACATTTATTATGTATCAATAAAAATTTTTAAAAATTAAGGGCACATGAAAACCCAAGTTAAAAAGAGATTCTAAAGCCAGGTACAGTGGCATGTGGCTACAGTCCCAGCTAATTGGGAGGCCAAGGCAGGAGGATTGCTTGAAGCAGGAGTTTGAGGCTGCAGTGGGCTATGATCACACAAAATCAAACATCGCATGTTCTCACTCATAAGTGGGAGTTGAACAATGAAAACACATGGACACAGGGAGGGGAACATCCATGCTGGTGCCTGTCGGGGGTTGGGGGACTAGGGGAGGGATAGCATTAGGAGAAACACATAATGTAGATAACAGGTTGACAGGTGCAGCAAACCACCATGGCACATGTATTTCTATTTAACAGACCTGCATGTTCTGCACATGTATCCCAGAACTTAAAGTATAATAATAATAATAATAAAGAAAATCTAGAAGAAATGGATAAATTCCTGGACACATACCTCCCAAGACTGAATCAGGAAGAAGCTGGATCCTGAATAGACTAATAACGAGTTCTGAAATTGAGACAGTTATAAATAGCCTACCAACCAAAAAACGCCCAGGACCAGACAGATTTCCAGCTGAATTCTACCAGAGGTACAAGGAGAAACTGGTACCATTTCTTCTGATATTCTTCTGAACAATGGAAAAGGAAGGACTGCTCCCTAACTCATTTTTTGAGGCCAGTATCATACTGATACCAAAACCTGGCAGAGATACAACAACAACAAAAAACTACAGGCCAATATCCCTGATGAACATTGATGCAAAAATCCTCAATGCAGTCCTGATGCAAACTGAATCCAGCAGCTCATCAAAAAGCTTATCCACCATGATCAAGTCGGCTTCATCCCCAGGATTCAAGGCTGGTTCAGTATACGCAAATCGATAAACGTAATTCATCACATAAACATAACAAAAGACAAAAACCACATGATTATCTCAATATTGAATTCTGTAGAATTCAACATCTTTTCATGTTAAAAACTCTCAATAAACTAGGTATTGATGGAACATACCTCAAAATAATAAGAGCCATTTATGACAAACCCACAGCCAATATACGGAATGGGCAAAAGCTAGAAGCATTCCCCTTGAAAACCAGCACAAGACAAGGATGCCCTCTCTCACCACTCCTATTCAACACAGTACTGGAAGTTCTTGACAGGGCAGTCAGGCAAGAGAAAGAAATAAAGGATATTCAAATAGGAAGAGAGGAAGTAAAACTGTCTGTTTCCAGATGACATGATCCTCTATCTAGAAAACCCCACTGTCTTAGCCCAGAAGCTTCTTAAGGTAATAAGCAACTTCAGCAAAGTCTCAGGATACAAAATCAATGTGCAAAAATCACAAGCATTCCTATACACCGACAGGCAAGCAGAGAGCCAAATCATGATATGAACTTCCATTCACAATTACCACAAAGAGAATAAAATACCTAGAAATACAGCTAACAAGGGAAGTGAAGGACCTCTTCAAGAACTATAAACCACTGCTCAAGGAAATCAGAGAAGACACAAACGAATGGAAAAACATTCCATTCTCATGAATAGGAAGAATCAATATTGTGAAAATGGCCATACTGCCCATAGTAACTTATACCTTCAATGGTATTCCCATTAAACTACAATTGACATACTTCACAGATTAGAAAAACTACTTTAAAATTCATATGGAGCCAAAAAAGAGCCCATATAGTCAAGACAATCCTAAGCAAAGAGAACAGAGCTGGAGGCATCATGCTATCCAATTTCAAACTATACTGCAACCTACAGTAACCAAAACAGCACGGCACTGGTACAAAAACAGACACATAGACCGATGGAACAGAATAGAGAACTCAGAAATAAAACTGCACATCTACAACCATATGATCTTTGACAACCAATGAGGAAAGGATGCCCTATTTAATAAATGGTGCTGGAAGAACTGGCTAGCCATATGCAGAAAATTGAAACTGGAGCCCTTCCTTACACCTTATACAAAAATTAACTTAAGATGGATTAAAGACTTAAATGTAAAACCCAAAACTATAAAACTATAAAAACCCTAAAGGAAAATCTAGGCAATACCATTCAGGACACACACACATGGGCAAAGATTTCATGACAAAAATGTCAAAAGCAACAGCAACAAAAGCAAAAACTGATGAATGGGATCTAATTAAACTAAAGAGCTTCTGCACAGCAAAAGAAACTATCATCAGAGTGAACAGAGAGCCTACAGAATGGGAGAAAATTTTTACAATCTATCCATCTGATAAAGGTCTGATATCCAGAATCTATAAGGAACTTAAACAAATTTGCAAGAAAAAAACAAACAACCCCATTAAAAAGTGGGCAAAGGACGTGAACAGACACTTATCAAAAGAAGACATTCATGTAACCAACAAACATATGAAAAAAAGCTCAACATCATTGATTAGAGAAACGCAAATCAAAACCACAATGAGATATCATCTCATGCCTGTCAGAATGGCGATTATTAAAAAGTGAAGAAACAACAGATGCTGGTGAGGCTGTGAAGAAATAGCAATGCTTTTATACTGTTAGTGGGAGTGTAAATCAGTTCAACCATTGTGGAAGACAGTGTGGTGATTCCTCAAAGACTTAGAACCAGAAATACCATTTGACCCAGCAATCCTATTACTGGGTATATACCCAAAGGAATATAAATTATTCTGTTATAAAGATACATGCATGTATATGTTCACTGCAGCACTATTCACAATAGCAAAGACATGGAATCAACCTAAGTGCCCATCAGTGGTTAACTGGATAAAGAAAATGTGGTACATATACACCATGGAATAATATGCAGCTATAAAAAGGAATGAGATCATGTCCTTTGCGGGGACATGGATGGAACTGGAAGACATTATCCTCAACAAACTAACGCAGGAACAGAAAACCAAACACCACGTGTTCTCACTTATAAGTGGGAGCTGAACAATGAGAAAACATGGACACAGAGAGGGGAACAACACACAGTGGGGCTTGTTGGAGGGGCAGGGAGAAGGAGAGCATCAGGAAAAATAGCTAATGCATGCTGGGCTTAATACTTAGGTGATGGGTTGACAGGGGCAGCAAACCACCACAGCACATATTTACCTGTGTAATAAACCTGTATGTCCTGCACATGTATCCTGGAACTTAAAATTTAAAAAGTAATAATAAAATAAATTTTAAAAATAAAAAAGAAAGAGGAGATGAAAATGTAGATATAACAGATGATGGATCAGGCAAATGATAAGAAAGTGGCTGCCACTGAAGCCCTAAATGATGGTGAACCGTAGAAAGCCATTGACTTATTCACAGATGCCTTCAAGCTGAATCCTCTCTTGACCATTCTATATGCCAAAGAGAGCCAGTGTCTTCAACAAATTACAGAAGCCAAATGCTGCCATCTGATATTGTAACAGAGCCATTGAAATAAATCCTGATTCAGCCCAGCCTTACAAGTGGTGAGCCTTACAAGTGGTTTTCACACAGACTTCTGGGCCATTGGGAAGAAGCAGCCCATGATCTTGCCCCTTGTCTGTAAATTGGATTATGAAGATGCTAGCACAATGCTGAAAGAAGTTCAACCTAGGGCCTAGAAAATTGCAGAACATCAGAGAAAGTATGAGCAAAATCATGAAGAGTGAGCGATCAAAGAAAAAATAGTTTAAAAGGCTCAAAAAGAGCATGAGAGAGCCCAGAGGGATCAGGAACTCAGTAGGCTCTCTTTTCCAGCTGGCTTTCCTGTGGGAAGGCCTGTTAATGTTCACGGAAGAATGCCTGGAATGGCAGGAATGCCTGAACTCAATGACATTCTTAGTGATCCAGAGGTTCTTGCAGCCATACAGGGTCCAGAAGTTATGGTGCCTTCTAGGATGTGGCCTAGAACCCAGGAAGTATGTCAAAATACCAGTACAATGGAAAGTTTACGAATCTTATTAGTAAATTGTCAGCCAAATTTGGAGGTCAAGCGTAATGCCCTTCTGATAAATAAAGCCCTTGGTGAAGGAAACGCAACCTGGACCACCTAATGGATGTCAAAGCAATACAAACCAGTGTACCTCTGACCTTCTCATCAAAAGAACTGGGGTGCTTTAAGGATAATCCCCACCCCTCTACCCCAAATGCAGCTGAAGCATTTTACAGCGGTTTGCCATTAGGGTATCCATTCAGATAATTTTTCCTACTAGGAATTACAAACTTTAAATACTTTTTAAACCTTAAAAATATTTAAAACAAATTTTAAAAGTCTCTTGATTCTTTTTAAAAATTAGATATCAATAATAGCTTTGCATTGCAAAATGGAAACTCTTTGAGTAAACTAACAAACATAAATAACCTATAATCTAAAGAAGAAATGCTAAAGAGAATTAGAAAATATTCAGAACCGAACTATGATGAAAATAGCTATGTTTAAAAGTATGCTGCAGAAACATGGATGCAGCTGGAGGCCATTATCCTGAGCAAATTAATGCAGGAACAGAAAACCAAATACCATATGTTCTCACTCATAAGTAGGAGCTAAACACTGGGTACTCATGGACATCAAGATGGCAACAACAGATACTGGGGGCTACTAGAGTGGGGAGAGAGAGAGGAGGGCAAGGGCTGAAAAACTGGGTACTATGCTCACTACCTGGGTGACAAGATCAGTCATACCCCAAACCTTGGCTTCATGCAATATACCTATGTAATAACAAACCTGCACTTTTGCACCCTGAATCTAAAATAAAGGTTGTAATTATTTTTAAAAAACTTATGTGACATATAACTCTCATAGTATAGTAAAAAGGAAATTTATTGCATTAAGTTAAAAAGAAAGGCTAAAAACTAATGAGCTAAGCATCTATCTTTAAAAGTTAGAAAACAGAATAAAATGAAGGAACTAGATAAAGGAAAATAATAAAGATCAGAAAGAAAATATAAAATGAAAGCAGTCATGAAATAGGGTCAATAAAGTCAAATGCTGATTCTTTAAAAAGACTGAGAAACTAGTGCTCTGGCAAGATTAATCAAAATAAAAAGAGAGAAGACTCAAATAAACAATCTCTGGAGTTTAAAAGACAGCATAAGATAATGTAGAGATTAAACAAATAGTAAAAGGATATTGTGAAATCTTCATAAGTTTAAAAACTTAGATGATTTGAATAAATTCCTAGAAAAATGCAACTTACTGAATCTGATACAAAAGAAACAAACTACCTGGAAGAAATTCCTGTAATCACAAAAGTAGTTAAACTTATAGTTTAATTTAGCATAGTTATAATGTTTCCAACCAAAGAAACCCAGAGAGCTTTATCGGCATACATTACCAGATAATTCCAATTGTACATCAATTCTTTCAGAGAAAAGAAAATATAAAACATTCATACTCATTTATAAGACATGTATAACTTTCACATCAAAACAATGGACAGTAAAAGAAAGGAAATGCATAGGTTAATTGCACTGAGGAATATAAATGTAAAACTTCTAAAGAAAAATTAAAAAGCTGAATTCAAGAATGTATTTTTTAAATAAATAAAATAAACCATACCAAGTTGGATTGATCCCAGGAATGCAAAGTTGGCTTAATCTTAGAAATAATATAATTCACCACATTAGCAGATTAAAGGATAAAGGCCAAACGATCATCTCAAAAGACGCAGAAACAGTATTTGATACAATTCAATAACTATTCATATAAAAAACTCTCAGCAAATGAGATTAGAGAGGAAACCCTTAACCTAATAAAACAAAATCCACAAAAAGCTACAATGAACACTGCAATTATGAAATATCAGAAATATTATTTGGGGGGATAAGAAGACAAAGTTGCCCAATTTTGCTACCTCTATTTGATACTATACTAGAGTTGCTTGTCAATGTAGTAAGATAAGACAAAAGTAAAGAGTATAATGACATCTACAGTCCTCCACAGTACGTACTGCAACATTAGCTAGTGCTCACTCTACTCTCTAATGGTGAAACAACAGACTACAGGAGACTGAACTGTATCTGCCTCTATTTCCAGTCTCAAATTCAACTTTTACTTACCAAAAAAAGAAAGAAAGAAAAAGCCAGGAAGAGTTTTTAATCCTTAAAAAATATCAATATAAAATTAGAGCAAAAAAGGAACCAGAATGTAACACATCCTGAACAATTTGCAGCAGCAGCAGCAGAAGAAAAAGGTATTTCATTTAGTTGATTTACTGTGGTTGTTGATTGTTCTCCAGTCTCACAATGATGGAAGTTGCACAGTTTTTCAATGGGACCTAGAAGCTGCTGGAGGTCCTCCTGGCAGCAACCCGGTGCAAACCAAAAATCTGGAAATCTTTTCACCACTCCAAGATCTGAGGGTGACATATTTTGGAAGGATCTGCAATGTTCCATCGTAAGTGTGACAAAAACTGACAATCAGGAAGCTTATGTACTCAGTGACAGTAGCACGTTTATCTCCAAGAGACATTTTATTTGGAAGACATATGGGACCAACTTTTGCTGAAAGCACTGGTTCCCCTGTTGAAGCTTGCTAGGGATGACATCGGATTTGGCTCAATGAAAAGCTTCTCTTATTCGCCTGAAATTTTATGAAGCCTTCTCACCAAGTGTGCCCACACCAGAATTTCCAGGAAGAAACAGTTTCTTAATATAATTTTCCCAAGTGGAACAGCATATTGTATGGAATGTGTGAATTCTGACTGTTGGTACTTGTATATACTTTGGATTTCCCAGAGAATCTGGCAAGCAAACAGATTAAACCCTGGAAATTCTGATAGTTAGCTTGACCAAGCAGTTATGAATCAGTCCTACGTGAAAGATGGCATCACTACAAAGGATGTCACTCATGAGAGTGGAAATAGTGACCTAATACTAGGTTCTGCCACACTGTTAAATCCTTGTGGGTATTTAATCAATGGAATGAAATCAGTTGGAATTTACCAGACTATTCACATCACTCCAGAAACAGAATTTTTTATGTTAGCTTCAAAACCACCATAAGTCAGACCTTCTATGATGACCTCATTGGGAAAGTTGTGGAAGTCTTTCATGCAGGAAAAGTTTTTACCACTTTGCTTGTAAATCATAGTTTTAAATGTCACTCACTACTTTCTTTGCCCCTAGAATGTGGAAGGTTTTAAATGTCCTGATTGCCAGAGTACTATGTTCAATGATTACAATTTTGTTTTTACCAGTTTTGCTAAGAAGCAGCCAACAGCAGAGCTGATTAAGAAAAATGAAGAAAAATGAAAAATGAGAACACACATAGAAGGGTGGTGGTTGCTTTCTAGAGATTGATACCCCAGGGCCATGCTTTCTGTAACCACCACCTTGTCATTGTAAAAAGCCCCACATGTACTATAGTTTAATCATTTTGAATTTTATCCATTAGTATTTCAAAGAGCTACATACTATATCTTCCATGAATACTCTCTTCCTTGTTTAAGTATTCTGTACCACTCTTGCTGTGAAAATGGAGTGCTTGTAGAAAAAACAAACAAACCTTTTACTATATGAAACTTCGTAACACTTACGAAAGCAGTTCAGCTTGGTTTATGCATAGTGTAATACTTCTCCAAGTACCACCCAAAATTCCCTACAGAACTTTCATCCTCATTAGGTGCTGGCCTCAGCGTTACCACTGGAGACACTACATTGCTGCCAGAATTTTACAGCCAATTTACCTCCATTTTCTAGATATTCTCTACGTATGTTATCAAAACCAGTTTCTACTTCATACAGATGCTTTCTGCGATAGCAATTAAAATTTTCCATCTATGAGTTGAGTCTTAAGAAAATGATTGCAATTGTTCATTTTGCATATTACGATTTTAACATTATTGCTCCCTGCATTTGCAGTCGTCTGATTTATTTCTTCACCATGATGCCCCCGCTCCCTACAACAACACTCACCTCCTGTAATAAAGCAATATAGCGTTAAAAAAAATACAAAGTCTAGGGGAAGGAATTATTATTTGCATATATTGTGATGGCCCACATTAAGAAAAAAACTAACAGACTCTAAATATCAATAGACTCTCAAATATCAATTATTAGAATTAGTAAGGGAGTTTATTAAGGTTGCTGAATATAAAATCAATATGCAGAAATTAAACCGCATTTCCATAATATCAGCAATAATGAACTAAAATTCAATCCTAAGCATCAACAGCATTTAAAATAGCAATAAAAAATATAAAGCCCCTACAAATAAATCTAACCAAAAAAATGTGCAATTCTTTGATAGGAAATATTATAAAACTACATTGATGCTTTGGATAGGGAGACTCAATGTTGTAAAAATGTCCATTCTTCTCATACTAACCTACATATACAAGGCAATTTCAATCAGTATTCCTTCAAGGATTTTTAATGGAACTTCATTATGTACTTCTCAAATTTATAAAAGTAAAGAGTCTAGTACAGACAAAACTTTTCAGACAAGAAAGAATGTGAAAACTTACTCTACCAGATATCAAGACTTATAAAGCTATTGAAGATATCAGTACAGGAATTTTTTAAAAATTGAATAACTGAACATAATAGAAAGTACAAAAATAAGCCTGTGGTTATTGATAAGACGCTGTAGATCAGTGAGGAAAGGAGAGACTATTAAAGAAATGGTCTATGACAATTTCACTACAAATGGGAAAAAAATAAAATTGGATCTTTACCTCCCACCACAAACAAAAATAAAATCCAAATGGACTAAAGGCTCCACATGATAGACAAAACATATTTCTTTTAAAAAAAAGGTAAGAATATTTTTGTGATCTCAGAATACATAAGAACTTCTTAAACAAGACATGAAGAAAAAATAATGACAAATTACACATTAAAATGAAAGACTTGTTCATCAAGAGACACCACAAAAAGAATGAAAACATAAGCTACAAACTGAGAAAACATATCTTCAAAACATATATTTAACAAAGAATTCATATCCAAAATATAATTTTGAAAAAACACTTCCTGCAAATCACTAAGATAAAGAGAAATCAACTAACAGAAAATTGGGCAAAATGAGGTCATTTCACAGAAATATATTATTTAGGAATACATACATGAATGTCAAAAACTCAACTACTATTTTAGAAATAGGTAGAGAATAAAATATAACTAAATCCATCAAGTTTTATGAAGGCATAATTAATGAAACTACCATAAGAAAAAACACTATGCAAATGGTATTTTTATTGATGGGACAATCCAATATAATAAATATATAAATTCCCCCACAAATTATTTCATTAGTTTAATGCAATTCCAGTTAAAATTCCAGTAAGATTTTTTGGGGAAACTTAGCAAATTCATTAAGAAACTTACATGGAAAATTTTGAAAACTAAAAGGCAAAGAAGAGAGCTTCTTTATCAGATAATAAAATATATTACAAAGCAATAGTAATTAAAGCAGTGTGGTATTAGGATAGAGATGATAAACAGACCAATGCAACAGAATAGAAAGCCTAGAAACAAACCTATTTCATATGAAAGTTGTTAATACAATAGAGGTGCACTGTATTTTGTGGGAAATACATTTACATTATTTAGTAAATCGTGTTAGGAAAACTGGCTTACTACATGAAGAAAAATAAAATTAGAATCCTTTATTATCTCCAAATAGACTAAAGATCTCAATGTAAAAAATAAATTGGGTGAGAGTTGTCAGAATCAAAATGGTGTCACTTGTGTTAAAAACTCTGACAAATAGAGCCAGGGACGGCCATTAAGGAAGGGCTCTTGTGGCAAATCAGCCATGAAGGAAGGGCTCTCATGGCAAATCCCGGATAAAAATTATCACAAAAGACTCTCCAAAAAACACAATCCTGCACAAAGGCCACCACAACCTTACACAGAAAAAATATTTCTGTGATGACATCTGCCCAGCAACTGCCTGTCCAACCAAGCCAAGGATAATGATCTTTTTTTTTTTTTTTTTTTTGAGACAGAGTCTTGCTCTGTTGCCAGGCTGGAGTGGAGTGGTGCGATCTCGGCTCACTGCAACCTCTGACTCCCTGGTTCAAGCGATTCTCCTGCCTCAGCCTCCCGAGTAGCTGGGAATACAGGCACGTGCCACGACACCCAGCTAATTTTTGTATTTTTAGTAGAGACAGGTTTTCACCATGTTGGCCAGGACGGTCTTGAACTCCTGATCTTGTGATCCACTCGCCTCAGCCTCCCAAAGTGCTGGGATTACAGGCGTGAGCCACCACGCCGGGCCAGGATAATTACCTTAAACAATTATCTAATCCTCCTAATTTTTCCCTTAACTGACTTTGTCTTTCTTTACCTCTCTTAATACACACATGGTTTACTATGGCAAGTGTATTCCCATTGCAGTACCTGGTCCTGAACAAATATCATTTCCTTTTAGAGAGTATCTGTTATTTAGATTGACAATTTAAAAAGAAGAAAATGGGCTGGATGTGGTGGCTCACACGTTTAATCCCAGAACTTTGGGAGGTTAAGGCAAGAGGATTGCTTGAGCCTAGGAGTTCAAGACCAGCCTGAGCAACAAAGTGAGGCACCGTCTCTAGAAAAACTAAAACTAAAAAAAAAAAAAAAAAAAAAAAAAATTAGCCAGGCATGGTTGGTGCATGCCTGTGGTCTCAGCTACACAAAAGCCCAAGGCAAGAGGATTGCTTGAACCCAGGAGGTCAACACTGTAGTGAGCCATGTTCATGTCATTGCACTCCAGCCTGGGCTACAGAGTGAGCCTCTGTCTCAAAAAAATAAAAATAAAATAAAAATAAAATGTAAAAGAATAATCTTAGGACAGAGGAGAATTTCTAAAACAAGATTTTAAAAAAGCACAATCTATAAAGAAAAAATTAATAGATATGACTACATTAAAATTAAAGATGTGTCTTCAATGAAGGATTCGACTTACAACATTAACAGAGGTGTCAGGCTGGGAAAAGACATTTGCAACTTTTATAACTTATAAAGGATTAATATTTAGAATAGACAAGGAACTGCCAATCAACAACTTAAAAACAGAAACGGCAAATGGAAAAAAAAAACGGCAAAAGTTATAAATACGCAATGTACAGAAGGGGAAACCTGAACAGATAAATAAGAAGAAATGCTAAACTTCACTATCAGAAAAATGCACAATAAAGCAGTAATAAGGGCCCGGTGCGGTGGCTCACACCTGTAATCCCAGCACTTTGGGAGGCTGAGGCAGGTGGATCACACGGTCAGGAGTTCAAGACCAGCTGGACCAAGATGGTGAAACCCCGTCTCTACTAAAAATACAAAAATTAGCCAGGTGTGTTGGCGGACGCCTGTAATCCCAGCTACTCAGGAGGCTGAGGCAGAGAATTGCTTGAACCCGGGAGGTGGAGGTTGCAGTGAGCTGATATCGTGCCACTGCACTCCAGCCTGGGCAACAGAGCAAGACTCCGTCTCAGAAAAAAAAAACAAACAATAATAAGTACCATTTTAAATTCATCAAATTGGCAAATATTACAAACTGAGGTATTAACAAGTCCTCGCAGGATTATGGGTAACTGACAAACCTTATAATGAAGTTAAATTGATACATTTTCAGAGTAACTTTTTAGTGGAAACAAAAATTGTAGGCCTACCTACTATTTGGCTCACATACAGAAAGGCACTGTAGACGAGACCAATCTCTCATCACAACAGTAGGAACCTAGGACTCTACAGAATAGCTTCATTGGAAAGGGGAGCTGGAGTGCCACATCAACGATGTCATCACGATGTCAGAATAACACAATGTCAGAACACAGCACATCACGATGTCAGAATAACAGCACCAACTGAACTGTCCATGGTCCTGACTGCCATACTTCCCCCACTCTCCTCAGATGACTTAGTCCTTAGCTTGTTTCTGGTCTTCCTGTCCGTGTGTTCAGACCATCCTCTGTGCTCCACTGTCACCAGCCCAACAGTCCTCTCACTAATTACTGCTTGGATCTCTGCTGGCCAGGTCAGTGGCACAAAGCCGACCTGCTTTATAGTTAAAATGTTGATAAAAATAGCAAACAAGTCCAGGTGTGGTGGCTCACACCTGTAATCCCAGCACTTTGGGAGGCCAAGGTGGGTGGATCACCTGAGGTCAGGAGTTTGAGACCAGCCTTGCCAACATGGTGAAACCGTATCTCTACTAAAAATACAAAAATTAGCCAGGCGTGGTGGTGTCCGCCTGTAGTTCCAGCTACTCAGAAAGTTGAGACAGGAGAATTGCTTGAACCTGGGAGGTGGAAGTTGCAGTGAGCTGAGATCACACCACTGCATTCCAGCCTGGGCAACAGAGCAAGACTTGGTTAAAAAAAAAAAAAAAAGGAAACCATAGACATTTTAAACCATGTATTTCAAAATGTTTTCATTTTAGTGAGTTTAGAAGAGAGGAATTCAACAAGAGAGAGGAGAGACAGAAAGACCACTTAAGAGATGAGCAACAGGCTGGGCATGGTGGCTCATGCCTATAATCCCAACACTTTGGGATGCCAAGGTGGGAGGATAACTTGAAGCCACAAGTTTGATACCAGCCCGGGCAACATGGCGAGACCCCATCTCTACAAAAAATAAGTTTTTTAAAAAAATTAGCCAGGCATGGTGGCACCTGCCTGTAGTCCCAGCTACTTGGGAGACTGAGGCAAGACGATTCCTTGAACCCAGGAGTTGGAAGGTACAGTGAGCTATGATTGCGCCACTGCTCTCCATCCTGGGTGACAGAGTGAGACCTTGCCTCTAAAAAGAACAAAAAAAGAGATGAACAACGAAAATGAGAGACAAAGAGGAAGAACATGAGAATATACAGCATTCAAATGTGAGTTCCAAACCGGTAGAGATTTTTATCTGTTTTGTTTCATGAAATCCCTTATGCCAAGAATAATTACTGATACACAATAAGTGGCTTACTAAATAAGATGAATGAATTAATCAATAGGCACAGACATACAAGAAACCCACCTTGAGATCCATTCTGTGGCCTTTCAGACTACTACAATTTAAACCTGTTAAATTGTTTTGCAGCTCTGAGTATAAGTTACTGTCTGTGTTATCTGTGTTGAGCTCCTCCAATTTCAGATACAGAAATATACTGCAGCTTCGATTATTTATAAGTCAATGAAGTCATTCTGATTCAGATTTTCCCCATTTCCTAATTCATCAATTTGACTCCATATCCTGTTTTCATTATTCTTTATTGATTCATCTTCAGATGTGAATCCCTTTCAGACAACCTGTAAAGACCCTCGTCTTTACAGACCAAGACCTGCCTGGACTTGGGAAGCATTCTACAATAAAATATAACTTTTAAATTAACTATATTTTTAAATGTCATAAATTCATAAAATATTGACCCTGCTTACCTGAGAATATGGAATAAGTGTTTCAAACTGTTGATGAAGTTCCAATAGCTGAATTAACTCTGCATTTTTTTTGGCCTTTTCTCTAACTATATCAATATAATGTTCAGGATTTTCTGCAAATGAATATGCAGCATCTTTACTATTGAATGTGTAATATTTTTCTTTATATTTTAAAATTCCAATTGCTGGATTTCCTGAAAATAAAAAAAGAATTAGATATGAAATGTCTTGATCACTTATGAAATATTTTTATTCTGGCTGGGCACGGTGGCTCACGCCTCTAATTCCAGCACTTTGGGAGGCCAAAGCAGGCAGACCACCTGAGGTCAGGAGTTCAAGACCAGCCTGACCAACAAGGTGAAACCCCGTCTCTACTAAAAATACTAAAATTAGATGGGCGTGGTGGTGTGCACCTGTAATCCCAGCTACTCAGGGGGCTGAGGTAGGAGAACAGCTTGAACCTGGGAGGCGGAGGTTGCAGTGAGCTGAGATCATGCCATTGTACTCTAGCCTGAGTGACAGAGCAAGACTGTCTCAAAAAAAAAAGAAAAAGAAATATGGTTACTCTGTGTTTGTAACATACTATAGAGCCATTCCTCATCCACTCCATTTTTTTTTTTTTGAGACTGTGTCCCACTCTTATCAACCTGGCTGGAGTGCAGTGGCGCAGTCTCAGCTCACTGCAGCATCAACATCCCGGGCTCAAGGGATCCTCCTGCCTCACCCTCCCAGGTAGCTGGGACTACAGGCATGTATCTCCCAACCTAGCTAACCTTTTTTGTAGAGATGGGGTTTCACCACGTCACCCAGGCTGGTCTCGAACTCATGGACTCAAGCGATCTGCTCACCTTGGCCTCCCAAAGTGCTGGGAGTACAGGCATGAGCCACTGTTCCTGGCCCTTTCACTCCTTTTTTTTTGAGACAAAGTCTTGCTCTGTCACCCAGGCTGGAGTCCAGTGGCTTGATCTCAGCTCACTACAACCTCTGCCTCCCGGGTTCAAGCAATTCTCCTGTCTCAGCCTCCTGAGTAGCTGGGATTACAGGTGTGCACCACCACACCTGGCTAATTTTTGTATTTTTAATAGAGACGGGGTTTCACCAAATTGGTCAGGCTGGTCTTGAACTCCTGACCTCAGGTGATCCACCCACCTTGGCCTCCCAAAGTGCTGGGATTACAGGCATGAACCACCATGCCCAGCCCCTTCCACTCCATTTTTAACATATCACTTATGCTTTTACTTTGCTAAAATGTTATAATTAGCATTTTAATTTATACATTTTTTAAATGATATGTGAAGTCCATACTAATTATATTTTTATGTTAAAGTATGATTTTAAATTGTATTTTATGTAAAAATACTTTCCACTATTCAGATATAATAATTTAAAAAATCTTTTATGAAAAGCCACTTACTCATCTGGCAGATTTTTCAAAGCTACTTCAACTAACTACTGCAAGGACTACGTTTAAAATAACCCAGTAAGAACTACAAAAATGGGACATCTTTTCCAAAATGCAAATTTGCATATTACCAAATATTTTTCACTGTAAAAATATACTACATAGACTATAGATAATTAAATATCCACATAGTTTGTGGAAGTTGTATTAGAAAGAGTAACACTGTCTTATTCATTTATTCTTTCATTTATCCAACAAATAGTTATTCACCATGTTCTTGGTGCTAAGGCTATAGAAGATAACAAATTCCCTGCTCTCAAAAAATCACAAATATATCATAGGCCACAGAGTGACAAGTGCTACATGAAAAAAACAATAAAGCAGGTTAAATACATAGTAAAAGGAAGAAGTGTGCAATTGATATTTTAAATTGAGTGATTAGGGAAGGCTGAATAAAATGAGGCAGCAAGGCGATTAGCAACCTGGGAGGCAGAGTTTTTCCAAGAGTGCAAAGGCTCTGAGGTGAAAGTGGGCTTCAACTGTTCAACAACAGCAAGAAAGCCAGTGCCACCGGAGTGGAGCAAACAAGGGAAAGCGTGGTAGGCAATGAAGTCAATGAAGTCATCGGAAAAGGATCCTGACTGGTAAGCGCCAGTGTTACCCTGGGATTTAAGACATGTGGTCTCCACTCCTGAATGGAAGAAGGGAAGTTCTACAGAATTCATCTGAGGTAATGCAGGTTGTTGCTGCCCAGAAAATAATGAAGTAGAAATAATGTAGTAAGCAGAAATCGTCAGAATTCACTTATTCAGAGAGGAATATGAAACTCATGGCCCCACAAGCTCTTCTACTTTTCTACTTCACCCTCTTTCTTCTTAGACCTAGAGTTGGGAGACCCTGGAAGGGACCATACAGACCTCCTGGTTGATCCTTTTCATTTTCTTGAGAGAAACTGAGGTCCACAGAAGGTGTTAGATTTCATAAAGGTTACCTAGTTCACTAAGGACACAGACCAGGCTCTTCTGAACCCTAACCCATAGCTTTTCCAACCACATCATGCTTCCTCTGCCATCACCCCATATCCGTGTGTCTCCTTTCCCTTCTCATTTGTGTGAAACAGGGAAGGAAGGAAGGAATGGAGAGGGGGAGGCAGGAGGGGAGGGAGAGAGGGAGGGAGGAGAAAGAAAAGGAAACTATCTACATTCCACTGCATTTTACTTCTGCATGGCTCTTGATTGTTTTCTCCCCAGTATCAGTGACCCTCACTGGGCCTCAGAATATTACTCTCAATTTCCCACAGTAAATATTTTGTTATTCCCATTATCAAAAATGTAATAACATTTTTTAAATGAGCCAATTGAGTGTTCTCTCTAGCCTGTATACACACAATCCCAATAGTTATTTTTAATGAAAAAATAACCAATTGTGAAACATAACAAAAGAAATAAAGAAAAAAATAATGAAGAAAGAAGAAACATAAGGTTAACGGTATAAAGTAAATTAAGACACAATCTTGTCACACTGTTTTCATTCTAGCCCTGGCAGGCTTTTTCTTATTCACAATTCACACAGCACTTTTTGGATGATAATTTCTTTCATCTCTATCTCTGATTTATTCTTTATTTTGGAGAAGCTCTAATAATATATACATCATAGAGAAATTTTACTTGATATTAGCCATTTCCTTATAGGCGTCTAACAGAGAAATCCTATCTATGCCAGTGAAATATAACTGCAAAGTAACAAAGAATATTTTTTAACAAACATGTCAGTCAAATAAGTGTTGCTCTTTCAGTAATTACTTTGGAAGATGATATATTTTTAGTAATGTTGTGTAACATTTGTTTTATTTTTGAGACAAAGTCTCACTTTGTTGCCCAGCTGAAGTGCAGTGGAGTGATCTCAGCTCACTGCAATCTCTGCCTCCTGGGTTCAAGTGATTCTCCTGCCTCAGCCTCCCAAGTAGGTGGGACTACAGGCATGTGCCACCATGCCTGGCTAATTTTTGTATTTTTAGTAAAGACAGGGTTTCGCCATGTTGGCCAGACTGATCTCCAACTCCTGACCTCAACTGATCCACCCGCCCTGGCCTCCCAAAGTGCTGGGATTATAGGCGTGAGCCACTGCATACAGCCAATGTCATGTAACATTTCTAGAATTCCTCATTGGCCATATGAGTCATCCTCTTTCAATGGTACTGCAGCATCCATATTTCATAACACATATACACTTTCCATTACTAATCACTTATAATTTCTTGCTTATGTCAGTCTACCAGAGCACCTCAAAAATGAAGACTGTCTGGATCATCTTTGTAGATTCTTTGTTAGTTCACCATTAGATTCCATAAAGTTTTTAAAGTGAATATTCAAGTGACAATGACAGAACTCCATATAAAGAAAAAATTGGGGAAAGGAGAGCAGTCTCATTTCCAATGATATACCTGGAAGGAGAAGACCATCTGTTGCAGCAAATGTGTAAGCACAAAATCCCCGATATTGAATTAACAGTTTATCAAAATTTGCTGTTGTTTCTGGGAAAAGCCATTCTAGTTTTCTGAAATCTGCCACATTTACTCTATCTTCTAAAATGAAGGAGAAGAAGAAAAGCTTTAATTCAGTGAGAAGGTTAAATTTCCAAAATAAATCAGCACTGGCTCATTCTAAACATTACCTTTTTATTGCTTTGTACTTTTCCCGATGGGCAAAAACTTGATATTCACAAAACCAGATTTATGAGGAAGTCTATTCAAGCAAAGAAGTACAAACGACCTCAGTGACATATAATGTCACGTAAGTTTCTGGGGCAAACTTGGAGGTAGGATTTTGCTCCAGAATGAAGAACAGAAAGGAGAGGCCATTTCTGACAAGCATGCTCTGCTGCTGAGAAAAAAGCTGACTGGGGCACTTCCGAAAGTGTGTGGTGCTTCCTGCTGCTGCAGAGTAAATAACCCAAGGAGCTGAGCAGAATAGACTGGCTGCTATGTGACCCAGAAAGAGACAGATTGACCTCATTCAATATAGTGTTGTTCTTAATAATATGCTAGGTGGCAAAATATGTTTAATATGATGCTTATAAACTAGGACTATTGCTTCTTGAAACAACAGAGAAGGTTCTGAGCAGAAAGTCAAGAAAATGTTACCTGATTTTGATAACAAGGTGTGTAATTTTTGTTCTTTATATTTTTAAAAATTCTTCCTACTGTTGGTTAGCTTACCTATTTACATTTGATAAGCAAACTGAATAAATTTTTACACAAATAATAACACGTATTTATAAAACATTGTTCCCAAAGTTTCTTAGCTTTCACAATCCCACGTACACTTCTGTGCCTGGTTCTAAACCCAAAAAGCAGGCATCACAAATGATCTTGTGGCTACCACTAAAAGTAAATGCATAATTTAGAGAAAATAAATCCTCTCTCTTTTTTCCTGGTATGCCTGAAAGCCTCTAACAATGACAATATGTGGCAGGTGTAAATGAAATTCTTTTAGAAAAACACTGGCTTGACCAATTCACTGGAGCAGTAATTTAATAGTGTTCTAGTGAATAAAAAGTTCTGACATATGGTAGAAAATGACACATCTAAATCTAAGAAGTTGCAGGTAAACAGTCTTGCCAATATGGTTAGCTTAATATACACTGTTGGAGATACTTTAACTTTTCAATTTCATTTAATATTTGCTTATATATGTTGCTTTAATGAAATGAAATAAGTAATAAAAAACTTGAACTGAAAGGATATTTTTTAGTTTCTGATTAGTTTTCAGTTTTTATGTATTCTAATAGTTTAGGAAATGACTGCTATATTTTTATTTTTCATCTTTAAAAAATAGAATTTGAAAAGAAAATTCATAGAGTAAATTATTAATTTCATTTTCTGAAAAAACTCTCTTTTTATGCAACATCAACATCTCAAGTCCCAGGTTCTTTTTTGGCATTCCTCATAAATGTTAGTGTCTTTAGCTAAGAAAGAAGGGTCTAAAATGGTTAAAAGTTTATTGATAAAGATTGTTTTTCTATAAGAATCAATGCATCTTCTAAAGGACCTAAATAAGCTCAATTAATTTTACAGGGATAACATTTATTGGTTTGTAAATTCCCAACTTGAATCTGAGGTAGATATATAACAAATAACATTCTAAAGAAATGGAGCTTTATTTGCAACAAAATAGCAACGATTAATATTCTTTTCTCCAACAAATCAATAATAAAATTACTAGGACTGCAATAGAAACACATCTGCACAAAAAATGATTGTTAACCAAAACATGAACGATAACACTAGGAATGGTTATTACTGGATAGTAAGTTATTCAGTTTACATTTTTTCTGTTTTCCACATCTCCTCTCACGAACATTAGTGCTTTTTTTTTTTTTTTTGAGATGGAGTCTCACTCTGTCACCCAGGCTAGAGTGCAATGGCACAATCTTGGCTCACTGCAACCTCTGCCCTGCTGGGTTCAAGTGATTCTCCTGCCTTAGCCTCCCCAGTAGCTGGGATTACAGGCACCCGCCACCATGCCTGGCTAATTTTTGTATTTTTAGTAGAGATGGAGTTTTGCCATGTTGGCCAGGTTGGTTTCGAACTCCTGGCCTCAGGTGATCCACCCGCCTCAGCCCCCCAAAGTGCTGGGATTACAGGCGTGAGCCACCACACCCGGCCCTCATTAGTACTTTATAATCAAGAAAAATGTTTAATGCTTTATCAGAAAGATATGAAATTTTTAGAACAAAAGAGTGACTTTATTCTAGAGGTAATTTTAAAAAGAAGAGGAAATAATGGATGATTTTCATTACCCATGTGTTCTTTCATTCTACACACATCAGTTTTCACAGTCGCTCCATTAAGATGACATTGCATCACTCTCTCAGGAAAGTATAGTTCGTGAGCACCCAAGAATGGCTGAATGTGAGTGAATAAATTACTGAGGACACCAACCACAATAGTTTCGTCTTGCAAGCTGGTCCACAGAGTAGAAAGTGCAATGAAGATAGGCTGAGGAAGAGAAAAAAAATATTCAAAATGCAACTGTGTAATAAAATTATAAATCACTATACTCTTTAAGATAAATACAATTGTCATTTGTAAAGAAGTTAATTCTCCCTAAGCAAAAGTCTTACGGACTTAGACAGTAGACTTTAGATAAAAATTTAACTCATAAATTATGAGAAAAGAAACTTGCATTTTATTTCAAAGCATTTTATTTTAGTATGATTATTATAAAGTTAGTTTACTTTAAAAAGCCAAACACATGTGATCACCTAAGAAAGATTTATGGACTCTTCATCTCAAAAAACCAAGGGAAAAATGTCTTAAGAAAAAAAAAAAAAATAGGGCCAGGCACAGTAGCTCACACCTGTAATCCCAGCATTTTGGGAGGCCAAGGTGGGCGGATCACCTGAGGTCAGGAGTTCAAGACCAGCCTGGCCAACATGGTGAAACCCCATCTCTACTAAAAATACAAAAATTAGCTGGGCGTGGTGGTGGGCACCTATAATCCCAGCTACTCGGGAGGCTGAGGCAGGAGAATCACTTGAACCCGGGAGGTGGAGGTTGCAGTGAGTTGAGATCAGGCCATTGCACTCCAGCCTGGGCAACAAGAGCAAAACTACTCCTCAAAAAAAAAAAAAAAATAGGAGGGTGGAGCAAGATGGCAAAATAGAAAGTTCCCCCCACGCACCCTGCAAGGACACCAAGTTAACACCTATTTATACAGAAAAAGACACCTTCATAAGTACCAAAAATCAGATGCTGAAGATGTGTTTAGAGGAGAATGAACACAAAAGTGTCACTGAAGACCATTTTTTTGTTTGTTTTCCTGACTGATCATCTAATAAAATATAACAATATTAAGAAAGTAAAAAATAAATTAAAAAGCTAAATATGACTCATTATAATTAGATTTTTTCTGGCCCAATCATTGCTCAAAAGAACCTGGAAAGTATAGAGATATATCTTGGGCCATGTTTTGTGAGCTGCAAGTTAAAAGATTTTAGGCCCGTGAGATATGTTTCTTATTCATATTAAAGGTCACTGACTTATAGAACAAATGAAAAAATCAATAAGGCCCCACATCTAAGTTAAACAATTTAGCCTTTTGTTTCTTGGTTTTTAAACCAAATACTGGGGATGACTGCAGAAAGTTATTACAGCCTCATATCCTCTATAATAATACTTCATATAGGCTGGGTGCGGTGGCTCATGCCTGTAATCCCAGCACTTTGGGAGGCCGAGGAGGGCAGATCATGAGGTCAGGAGATAGAGATCATCCTGGCTAACACAGTGAAATCCTGTCCCTACTAAAAATACAAAAAAAAAAATTAGCTGGGCATGGTGGGGGGCACCTGTAGTCCCAGCTACTCAGGAGGCTGAGCTAGGAGAATGGCGTGAACTCAGGAGGCGGAGCTTGCAGTGAGCCGAGATCGCTCCACTGCACTCCAGCCTGGGCGACAAAGTGAGACTCCATCTCAAAAATAAAATAAAATAAATAAATAAAAATAATACTGCATATACATTTTATACCTCCTTATCCAGATAAGGTTTGCCAGGTTTGTCCATAAAATGGTGCAGATAATCAGAAAATCAATATAAGTGCAGGCCTGGTAAACAAAGTGATTATTATGTGTCTTTTCAGAAAGGTCACAAGTTACATCATCTCTGTGCTGGAGGCAATTTCTGACCAGCTACTATGAATACATTTTCAACCATAGTACAATGATTATTTCTGTTTTCACAGCCAATACTGATATGGTTATCATACTATACAGTTGCAGTTCCTTTAGTAGCAGTTGCTTCTGTAGGGGAATTCTCTCATCCAATTTATAGCATACTATTATGGCAAAGTAACTATAAAGAACAGGATCAACTTATACAAAACATTATATTTTTAGAAATTAAATATAATTATAATGACTTGTAATCCAATATTATAGGGCTCAAAAGGAAATTCACCTTAAGGTCAAAGTTTATGACAAATACTTACAAAGACTTGTGATGTTGGGACCGCTGTCTTTGATTTTATGGTCATTTTTAGTTGTTCCAGATGGGCTGCTAACTGCTTTGTCATCATTTCCACTTCTTGAGCACCAGTAATTATATCTGACTGTGAAAACAACATAATTTGCATTAATATTTTTATAATTCTACTATAAAAATCATATGTGTTTCAGACCATACCTGCTCCCCACATCCTCTGAAAGTAGGCTCAATGACAGCAGGAAGTCTGTTCTCCGCAAGATCCTCAACACCTAGAACAGTACCAGCATATGTATGGGGCTCCCAAGATATTTGTGAGATGGATGAATCTTTTGAAATACAATAGATATAATTTTTCTTAAATGTATACAGGTATTCTTAGATTTAAATATAATTGCATTCTTGAGAAATGGATCCTCAAGAATCCGTTTTTGTATAGCTGTTATTTTCCTGTTCCTCAATTATAAAATTAATTAGGGGTTCCTCTGAAAATTATGGTGATAACAAGATTTAATAAAATCACATTGAGAAAAACCTGTTAGGAGTGAGTCAGCAGGGCACTGCAGGTTGGCAAGCTAGTGAGATCTCACCTCTGATGTATGCCATATGGTTTAGGGGATGCCAGAATCCTTGTACTGAGTCAGGGGATATTCTAGAAGACCCTGTCATAGAGTTCATCATTGAAATGACTCACAAGGCAATGTGAATTGGAAGACAAGGTTGAGTACAAGTTTACAATATTGTTTTCTTGATTTGAAGGGACCCAGGGAAGTTTGCTAGGGTTAAAGACTTGATTACTATGAATGCAGAACTGAAATGAACTGGAAAACCATTTGACGAAGTAAACTATGGATCTTGACACCTTTTGTACTTTCTGAAACTTCATTATCGTCTGGGGGAAGTACATATATTAACTGTATATTTTCTATAGTAAGGTCCTGATAGATATCAAGCCATGTAAATGAAAGATGGAGAAACACAAAGTTTTCAGCTGTTATTTTCATGCCTTCAATTTTACGGTAATCTTTGAGCCTTTAATCACCTGTCTTTATATAATAAGCATACTTGAAATACTTGTTGGGTTTCAATGATCACACATAATAAGTTAAAGTACCTTGTAAACCATTTATTTCTTTCTGACTTTCGACTATCTAAAGGATGAAGTAGTATTTATATGTTAGCTATATTTGTGCCATTGTAAGCTATACTGTAGCTATCTATTATGTAAGATCTAAAAGATATCTTTGACTTTATGATAACTAAGACATGCTTCATGTATCCTAAAGTTTTTAGACAACAGTAAACTGAGAGGTTATTAAAGGTAGTGAACTGGTTTGTGATCCTTCTAAGGAGATGATATAGAAAAATACGGTTCTTCGTAAGAATTTTTATCTGTCTTAAAAGAAAATTTGTCTTAATATTCTTTTCTTCATATAACAAGAGTGATTATTTTTCAAGAAACTAAAAGTTTCATATGAATGCTTGTTGGAAGGCATTTTTGATTTAAAACCTTCTGAGGCTTATAAAATACTATCTGTTAAGTTTTAGGAGAATTCATTTTCCCATATCAGATTAAATCTTCTCAGAATAAATGCTTTCAGTAGCAAGAATAGTTTTAAAAGTTGATGACAGGATAAACATTTGGGATAGTATTCTATTAACATATTTGTAAGTACTTGTTCATTGTGGAAATGTGTACTTGATTAAAGCATATATGGCTATGGAAGCTGCTTTTGCAGTTCAGGATATACAGGTTTGTGTGTATTTAGCTTATTGTAAAGCCCTTAGCTTAAAATAACGATTAAAATGACATTTAAATAGATCACTGAATGTTACTCTTTGTGAAACTGAACTTTTTGTGTGACACAAACATTATAAACCAATACTTGGGAAACTTTTACTTTCTTAATCTATTGATACAAGGAATAAAGTATGAAAAATTAAACAGAAAAAAATCACATTGAAGTATGCAGAAAATCTTAAAAGTTGCAGCACTGAAAGAAAAACAATATATTTGATACAACAATCATGGTCTGAAAATAAGTTGCTAAACACTGAATTTGAAATAATTATATTTCGCTGGGCACGGTGGCTCACGCCTGTAATCCCAGCACTTTGGGAGGCTGAGGCAGGTGGATTATGAGGTCAGGAGATCAAGATCATCCTGGCTAACACAGTGAAACCCCATCTCCACTAAAAATACAAAAAAATTAGCTGGGCATGGTGGCACGTGCCTGTAGTCCCAGCTACTCAGGAGGCTGAGGCAGGAGAATCACTTGAACTCGGGAGGCGGAGGTTGCAGTGAGCCAAGATCGAGCCACTGCACTCCAGCTTGGGCAACAGAGTGAGACTCCATCTCAAAAAAAAAAAAGAAATAATTATATTTATTCTTACTATGTGCTAAGCACCACATTAAATACTTACAAATACAAAAAGGGATAAGTACAAATGAGAAAATCAAAGAATAGTAAGGTAAGTAAATTGTCTAACTATATGCAGCTAATAAGGGGTAGCAATCATGGTGGATCCCAAACCATCTGAGCCCACAGCCCAGCTCTTAACCATTATACTGTGTTGCGCAAGATGTCACCAGAAATGGCTGTGGTGTGGGTTTATCAGTATAGCATAAAAGAATGACATCTATTTGAAGAGAAAAAGGTGCATCTGAATTCTCAGACATCTGTATGTAGCCTAATTACATGCTTTCTAAACTCTTAAATGACAAAAATAATTACTTCGTGAGTACTATCAACTATTAGCATTGTATTACAACTAACAAATTTTTATTCATAAATGTAAGATGTATTCTGTTTTAATTTTACCCATACTGCTGTTTAAGCTTTACTCCTCCTCCTGCTTTATTCTTCCGTACACTATTATCTATTATATAAAATAGGTCTCTTGTCTACCCTCATAGAGTTTTTTCCCCCTTGCTTGTTAAGTTTTGTTTTAGGAATCAATACGAAAACGCAGTCTTTAAAGTCTTTTAAGATTTGTGCAACAGCAACAAGAAACAGGAATACATTTGCATACATTCTCCAAAATAAAAGTTGCATTTGACATGCAATACTTATTAAAACCTACAATTAAAAATATCCTAAGGCTGGGCCGGGCGCGGTGGCTCACGCCTGTAATCCCAGCACTTTGGGAGGCCAAGGTGGGTGGACCACGAGGTCAAGAGATAAGAGACCTTCCTGGCTAACACAGTGAAACCCCGTCTCTACTGAAAATACAAAAAATTAGCCAGGCGTGGTGGCGGGCACCTGTAGTCCCAGCTACTCAGGAGGCTGAGGCAGGAAAATGGCGTGAACCTGGGAGGAGGAGTTTGCAGTGAGCGGAGATCACGCCACTGCACTCCAGCCTAGGTGACAGAGCGAGACTCCGTCTCAAAAAAAAAAAGAAAAAATAAATAATTAAAAAAAAATTCTAAGGCTGGGCGCAGTGGCTCACGCCTATAATCCCAGCACTTTGGGAGGCCGAGGCAGGTGGATCACTTGAGGCCAGGAGTTCAAGACCAGCCTGACCAAGATGGTGAAACCCCGTCTCTACTAAAAATACAAAAAAATTAGCCAGGCCTGGTGGCGCATGTCTGTAGTCCCAGCTACTAAGAAGTCTGAGGTAGAAGAATCGCTTGAACCCCAGAGACAGAGGTAAACCGAGATTGCACCACCACACTCCAGCCTGGGATACAGAGCAAGACCCTGTCTGAAAAGGAAAAAAAAAAAAATACTCTAGACCCCTCCCCCAAGCTGTATTTGCAGGATCCATTCAGAGTAGGCACACAGAGCTTCTTGCTTTTTTTCTAATAATGTCCTAGAAATTACTCTATTTACATTTTACTAAAAAAGAATTTATTCACAATCATCTAGAGTTGTTTTTTTTTTTTTTTTTTGAGACAGAGTCTCACTCTGTGGCCCAGGCTAGAGTGCAGTGGCGCAATCTTGGCTCACTGCAGCCTCCACCCTCCGAGTTCAAGCGATTCTCCTGCCTCAGTCTCCCGAGTAGCTGGGATTACAGGCGCCTGCCACTGCACCCGGCTAATTTTTTGTATTTTTAGTAGAGACGGGGTTTCACCATCTTGGTCAGGCTGGTCTTGAACTCCTGACCTCGTGATCAACCCGCCTTGGCCTCCCAAAGTGCTAGGATTACAGGCGTGAGCCACTGCACCCGGCCCTTTTTTTTTTTTTTTTTTTTGAGATGGAGTTTCGCTCTTGTTGTCCAAGCTGGAATGCAATGGTGTGACCTTGGCTCACTGCAACCTCTGCCTCCCGGGTTCAAGCGATTCTCCTGCCTCAGCCTCCCAAGTAGCTAGGATTATAGGCTCGCACCACCATGCCTGGCTAATTTTTTGTATTTTTAGTAGAAATGGGGTTTCACCATGTTAGCCAGGCTGGTCTCAAACTCCTGACCTCAGGTGATCCGCCCGCCTTGGCCTCCCAAAGTGCTGAGATTACAGGCTCAAGCCACCATGCCCGGCCCATCTAGAGTTTTTAATTATAATATTAGTCCTCTAAAAATGCTATCACTTAAAAAAAATTTATCATAACATTCAAATGTTTGGCAAAAGCATGTGATCCCAGCATGTTTCTTTCTTCTTCCCCTTCCCCCTACCTTTTAAACACTTTTTATTAGTTCCTCATACTTTCTTCCACTGACAATTTTCAACAAGTCTAGTCAAACTTATAGAAGCAGAAATTAGAATGGAATATCTGATGTTTAATGTTCTTATTACAACAGAAATAAAATATAATAAAACAAGCACAAATTCCACCTAACTGATTTTTTTACTTGCCTTATCAAGAAAAATCAAGAAGCCCTGTGTTGTGTGTCTGTGAATGGGCCCTGCAAAAATAGCTTGGGGGGAAATAACTCTACAAAAATCTTGACTTACAGGTTTTAACAAATGTGCTGTCAAACACAACTCTTACTTGCACAATAACATGCAGCTTTCTCTCTTTGGTGTCTTGCCTTGCACTTTAAAAGCCCATGGACGATGGAATTTTATTCTCTCAGTTAAGAGTCAACAAAACTATGATCATCACTCCCTTTTCTTTTCTAGAACATTTCAATGTGTTCACTGCAGAAGATAAAGTCCTGATTAAAACAAAATAATTCTCTATCTTACCCAGGCTATATATTGGAATTTTTTTTTCTTTTTTTTTTTTTGAGACAGTGTCTCACTCTGTCGCCCAGGCTGGAATGCAGTGGCACAATCTCGGCTCACTGCAACCTCTGTCTCCTGGGTTCAAGCGATTCTCCTGCCTCAGTCTCCTGAATAGCTGGGATTACAGGCAACCACCACTATGCCCGGCTAATTTTTGTATTTTTAGTAGAGACAGGGTTTCACCATGTTGGCCAGGCTGGTCTCGAACTTCTGACCTCAGGTGATCTGCCTGCCTCAGCCTCCCAAAGTGCTGGGATTACAGGCGTGAGCCAATATACGCACTTGGCCTATACTGGATTTTTTAAATGTTCACATAAACTGAAACTTTGAGAGAATTTTTAAAAATCAAAATTGCTACTTTAAAATTTTTAAGTAGTATCTGTTCAAATAATGTGACTTTAAAAAGAATATTCATAGATTTTAATATAGGAAAAATCTTGGCTAATTTTAAATTGATACAGTTTATAATCTAGAGATAATACTGATTAAGCCAATATCCATTTCATAATAATCAACCTTAATTGTCACTAAGACTGATGGGGAAGGATTGAATAGTTTAAAAACAAAACAAAAAAAGACTCTTTGAGCAGAGAATCAGAAACTTAAGAAAACTCATCCTGATCCTGACTAAAGTCAGTACAAAATGGCCATAAAGAGTGCTTGGATAAGAAAATTAACTTTCTCAACAACATGAGCAGCAAGGAGCTTGGAAATGAGATACTGTATGGAAAAATAAAAGCTCTTCAGCTTGTTCCACTAGACAAATGAAATCACAGCTGTTCAGGTAAGGCCCTAACAATGATGATGATGATAATCATAAACAACATCATCATCACTTTATTGAGCCGTTGCACCAGGCACTATGCTGCCTTATTTACATGGTGAAGACTATGAATAACCCCATTTTACAGATACGGAAACCAAGGCACAGGGAAGTTAAGCAGCTTCCTTAGGGACACAGATTTAGTAAGTGGCAAAGTCATGATTAGAATTCATGTAATCTGGTTGCAAAGCCCACACTCATCATTTCTACACTTTACTCACCGTCCTCTCCAGCTGTGAGAAGTAGAACGCCAATGAGAATTTAAGACTTAGTTGGTGGATTCATGATTGAAAACTATGAGAAGATTCTATATAATGAATGACATCTGCAACATCCTTACAGTTGTGTGACAGTTTCTCAAGGTTCTTTCTTATAACATCACCTCTGAATGCAGGTGACAAATGTGAATGTGAAGTTCTACTCCTGTGGACTCACATGCACTTCAAAATAAATTGATTACAAAATCCCCTTAGTAGCTGACTAGTTAACATAAGGCTGATAGCCACAAGGTAATGTAAAGGGAAATATCTACCCTAAGAGAGTGACTTGGTTTTTATTATTATTTATTTATTTATTCTTTTAGAGATGGGGTCTTCCTTGGCTACCCAAGCTGGAGTGCAGTGGCATAGCCAAAGCTTACTGTATCCTCAAGCTCCTGGGCTCAAGCAATTCTCCTACCTTAGCCTCCCAAGTAGCTGGGATTACAGGTTAGTACCACCATGCTTGGCTAATTTTATTTTTTGTAGAGACAGGGTCTCGTAATGTTGCCCAGGCTGGTCTTGAATTCCTGGCCTCAAGCAGTTCTCTAACCTCAGCCTCCCAGCTAGGATCCTTCCTTCTGAAGACAATTAGATAGGCTAGTTGTGAGGACAATCCCTAGTTTGAATGAAGTCATGTCATCAGGACAGCTAGGTAAGGAGAGAGGACAGACCAAGTGCATCCAATAGTAGTACCAAGTCATTAAAATACAAGTTAAAAAGAAGAGGTGGTCAGAATACATCCTATTCTATCCCTCAAGAAATTAGCATTCACTCATACAAAAGACAGTTCCACTAACCGAGAGTCTCATAGTTACTGGAAAACAGAGGTTGTGTAAAAGTAAACGGTGATGAGTGGGAACATAACCTGCCATCATGCAGTAATTAACAGACTGTGTTCCTTAAAACCCTAGAGTGTCATGGGGATATCCCTTAGTGAAAAGGTCCTCCAGTCCCTTTATGTAGATACCTGTTTTATATTTGTAAGATTCTGAGTAAGTTTCTATCTGACAGAAAGGGCACTGCTACTTTTTAAAAAGGTTATAACCACCACTTTACCATATTTTCCAACTCTCTAGGGATACTGTTTGGCTTGTTCATTAGATCTAAAAACACCAGATATAAAATCTTATCTGGCTAGGTGTGGTGGCTTACACCTGTTACCCCAGCACTTTGGGAAGCTGAGGCAGGAGGATTGCTTGAGGCCAGATGTTCAAGACCAGCCTGGACAACACAGCAAGACCCTAATCTATATTAAAAAAAAAAAAAACACGATTTTTTTGAGTCAGGGTCAGGGTCTCACTCTGTCACCCATGCCAGAGTGCAGTGGTATGATCTTGGCTCACTGCAACCTCTGCCTCCCGGGCTCAAGTGATCCTCCCACCTCAGCCTCTTGAGTAGCTGGGAATACAGGCACATGTCACTGTGCCCGGCTAAGTTTTTTACTTTTTGTAGAGACGGGGTTTCACTATGTTGGCGAGGCTGGTTTTGAACTCTTGGGCTCAAGCGATCTGCCCACCTTTGCCTCCCAAAGTGCTAGGATTACAGACGTGAGCCACTCTGCCTGGCCTACAAAAAACCTTTAAAAAAATCTTTTCTACCAGTTGTTACAGTGAGAACAAATAATTACACAAAAATTATTTGAAAGGCAACTACCTGCCAAACAATGTTACATACTTGCTCTGAACTAAAATAAACATAGTATTACTTACACATACACCACTGTTTAACTACAGCATGCTAACAATCATATTATCAAGTACCAATGAAAAAATACAAATTCAATTTCTACCAAAATATTTTCATTAAAATCAAAACCCAGCTTTTCTGTTTCTATTTTGATTCCTAACCCTACCAAAGCAATATAAACCGAGCAGTCACTGAGGTTGTCTCCTTAATTAGTGTCCTGGTTCTACCTGATGTGGCCTTATATAAAGAGATTGCGTTATATGGAAAAGGTCAGATCTTATGAACTTAACTCACCAAAATGATCTGAAGGAAGACCTCATATTGTCGTATATTATATAGCGCTTCTTTTAACATATATGGCTGAAGTTCAGCCCTCATGAGTGGGTCGTTGGCTGCCTTCTCAAGGATGGCTGTGTAGCGGTATACCTGGCTCCGGGCAGTCTCAAGCTGGTAATCAATATGCTGCATGGTGGCTGGGATTGCTACATGGAGAACAGCTGGCACTGTTTGTAAGCGTATAAAAAGGCAGCCATAAAGGAGACGAAAAACAATTAAGGAGAAGAAGCCTAGAAAGTAGTTACATTTTAAACATTAAGTTAAGGTTTTTTTCCCCAATCAAATTAGTAATAATGAGACATGTGTTTCATGGGTCCCACAACACAAAGAAAACAATCTAGGCCGGGGGCAGCGGCTCACGCCTGTAATCCTAGCACTTTGGGAGGCCGAGGCGGGCGGATCACGAGGTCAAGAGATTGAGACCATCCTGGCCAACATGGTGAAACCCCGTCTCTACTAAAAACACAAAAATTAGCTGAGCGTGGTGGCGCGTGCCTGTAATCCCAGCACAGGAGAATCACTTGAACCCGGGAGGTGGAGGTTGCAGTGAGCCGAGATGGCGCCACTGCACTCCCATCTGGGCGACAAGAGCGAAACTCCATCTCAAAAAAAAAAAAAAAAAAAAAGAATCTAAAATAAGTTCAAACAAAAGATATTATCAGAATGATAACCCAGTTATAGTAGGTCAGCTTTTGCCACTAAATATAGAAGAGTTTAGAGAATAGGCAGAGTTTGGTATTATGTGTTGTTAACCATGTGCTTCCAGAAAACCCACTGACCCTTCCTTTTGCGTATCTTCTTTTCTAGTTATCAAAAAAAAAAAAAAAAGAACATTTGTTAAGAAACTCATCTGGATGGTGAAAAATGACAGAATAGTCTAGCAAGGGAGGGTCATTTATGAAAATGGAAATTTGACTTTTTAGAACAGTTTTTAAAATAGAAAAAATTACCCTTTTATACTAGATTAGTGATTCAGTGAAAGACACTAACACCTTATCAGTGGGCCTACAGGAGTACCAAATTTCATAAGGAAGTTACTTCTACTGGTAAGTACTTCATTAAATATTTCATAAGTACTTTCAAACTTATAAAGAATGCATTAAGTATATAACCACAAAGTAGATGCCCCCGAATTTAGAGATTTGAAATATCTCCTCGTGGATCTTTTCATTCCATTAACTGCACCAGGAACTGTTTTCAGGAAGATTTTTATTTTTTAAATAACTAAATCGTACTCCCTTTTGGTTACGGACTTGCAGTAATGAACACAAAGCCCCGCTGAACTGGGAGGTTAGCTTTGAGCAGGACCCTTCATTGCTTTCACTGATTCACTTTCTCCTACTAGCTTCATGGTACATAAAATGTAAAGTCTTGCCCCAGCAAAAGTAAAAATCACTACACATTATAAACAGTAGTTATTCTTAAGGAAACAGTAAAAAATGCAAATCTTAAATTTAAGAATGCCAGTGGTGTGTTGTTTATTATTTTCCTCACTGTGCAAGTTAAATTTTAAACATACATAACCTTTAGAATTAACCTAATGATATACCTACAATCATCAACGCCTTCTCCTCCTTTTCCACAATCTCTGTTAAATAAACGAATTCCAGTAACAATCATGGTGAGTTCTTTCAGCTGGCGTTCTTTGTCCTTCTTAGAAAGAGTTAGAAACGTCCCAAGCTCAGCCTGAGGAAAAACACTCTGTAGAGCAGCTAAAATAAACCAGAAAAAAAAAAAAGGAAAACAAAATGATAGAATAAAGATACCAGAAGTTAAATGAGGTTTTTTCTTCAGCAGCAAGTTAAGGGTCTGAGTTACTTACATGATTCTTTAAATTACTGATACCTGATTATAGAATACATAATAAAATGTATCACACATCAAAGCTGGATTACTGAGAGTTATGCAATTGCCTCATGTCCATTTTTAATAATTAAGCATCCAGCAGTAACTTTTTGGCAATGGGCATGAAAACAAGCTTTCTAATTTGGGATCTGAGCCGAAAAATGGATGCTTTAAAATAATTATGGAAGAAAGCCATAGGAGAGCTAGACATTTTTCCTATTCCTCATTTTCAAGGATGAAAGAGGGCAAAGATTTCCTAAGGATAAAACGGTGCCCCTTTCCATCATCCATTTTAAATGACAGACTCAATTTCTTTCATCAATATGAAATATCCCTTTCCAGCTTTTCCATTTACTCAATCAGCCTGGTACCCTCAATCCTACTATGAATGTTTCTCTAATGCAGTGTAATAGGTGCCTAGATATGTGCAGCTCTAGGAAAATTAGCAATATTTTACTTTCTAGAGGTGCTACTTGAGTTTTAGAATGGATATACAGTGTAAAAGGAGACTGGGTACATTTTAACTCATTTGTACTGATTTTTTTTTTCAGATAAAAAGGGAACTTCAATCTTTAACACTTCTAATTTAACATATTTTATAAAATACAATGATCATATATTTTCACTTGTGAAATGGAAATTGGTTATACTTTTTACCTGTTACCTCTCTGACAGTCTTGATGTCTGTAGGGGATCCAAGGCCAGAGCGGAGTAACACATAGCTGATAATCTTCCGGTAGAGGCTTTCCAATTCTTCTTTAGCACATGCTCTGTTATCTGTAATTTCTCTGGTAACAGAGCCTAATCTAGACTCTAGGACCCGGTGATGTTCTTCGAGAAATTCCACTAAAATTGCCAAATAACAATGTTCTATATATTTAATTTTTAGAATTCTTCTTACATAAGAACTAGAGAAAAACTGGATTGCATATGGCAATTCTACTTCAGGAAAACAAGTAATTTCTTAAGCTGTAATAATGAAATAAAAAACAGTGGCCAGCATGTAGCCTCAAGACAAAAATCCAGTAGGGAAGATTTATTACAGTGACTTAAATGGAATACTTTGTCAAAACACCTAAGACTTTAAACAGCCAAACTAAACAGTAGATATCAGAAAAGGCTAAATCTTCCCAATTAAGCAGAAAATAAAGAAGACCATTTCTACAACATATATATTACATATTTTAATACTATATGAAAAATAAATATATACATATTATATATTTATGCTATATGTAAGCACATGTAGTATACTATACATAAGCATATATGGTAGCAGAAATATATATGTAGTATATATGTTCCTTTCAGTTATGTGTATTTTTATTTCAGTTCTAGATAAATAGCCTCTGAAAAGCATTATTGATAATATGATGTTGCATCGAGAACTATATCCCTCCTCGTTCTTCCTGTGATATGCTGAGGGATAGGCTTCACTTTGGCAGGACACTATGTTCACTGAGTTGTTGCAAGTACAATTCTGCAATGACTCTACGAGACAACGCATATTACTATTACAAAGGCAATAATTAACATATCCACCATGCACAGTTTATACCTATACTCTTGCCACAAAACCAACTGAGAACTTTTTGCAAATTAAAAATATATTTAAATAACAAATTTAAAAATATATAGGTTAAATTTTGTCAATTATATGACTATTTTTTGCTTTAAAATTTCACTATTAAGCAAAAACACAAGATACATACTTTTACATAAGTAGCATAACTGAAACTAATAAAGAGAAGAATCACCAAATTGTTAATAATGATTGTGTACTATATAGTAGAGGTAGAGGTAGTCCATAGAGAAACAGACTTGTTTTATATAGCAGGGCCAGAGGCAGTCCATAGAGAATTACATTTTCCTTTTTCTTTTGTTTCCAACTTGTCTTTGATGTATGCATTAAACTATTTACATAATGAGCCAGGCATGGTGGCTAACACTGATAATCCCAGCACTTTGGAAGTCCAAGGCGCAGACAGATCGCTTGAGGCCTGGATTTCGACACCAGCCTGGGCAACATGGCGAAATCCTGTCTCTACTAAGAATATAAAAATTAGCTGGGCATGGTGGTACACACCTATAGTCCCAGCTACTTGGGAGGCTGAGGTGGGAGAATTGCTTCAACCCGGGAGTCAGAGGTTGCAGTGATCTGTGGATCGTGCCACTGCACTCCCGCCTGGGTGATGGAGCAAGACTCTGTCTCAAAAGAAAAAAAAATTTACATATTGAAAAGCTTTCTAAACTTAAACTCCCCATCGTTCATTTTTGAATAGTTACATAATTTAGGTAATTATAATGAGATAATAACATAAACCAGGAACAAGAAAATCTACAAATTAAAAACTTTTAACTTCAATGGGCTGGTTGTTTGAACTCCTAATTATTATGTATTAGTGCCATAAAGGTTAAAAGACAATAGACTTGGAAACAATAATTATGAGCATAATAATTGGAATTCACTTTTAACACTCACAAAGGCCAATGTTTTTTTTATTTAGCATTTCTAACATTGTTATATTCCTCAAAGTTGAAAAACATTTCAAAAGATTGCCAAAAATTAAATTGTTAAATTGATTAAACAATTAAATTCATTGTCAACCAAATGAAGCCCTTCTTAGCAGAAATACAATATGAAATTTTTTAAAATATAAAAATAGGTAGTATACATTACCTCGATTTGTATAATTCATATCAAAGTAGACTTGCATCTTAATAGTGTCCAGGGATGGATTTTTAGTATCCAATAGCCGAGTCATACAAAGCTAGAAAAGAATGTCCCATGAATACTTCTAGTTATAGTTTTTGAGACAGTCAAGTATTTCCTAAAGTTATTTTCAAAAATAAAGGGAAAAGCAGTGGTTCCTGATATTGATTCACCAATAACCCCTTTTATTATTTTTTTTCTCCTTGGGGACTTCAGACTTTATAGTTTATTTAACCAATAACTTTTTTTTTATTTTTATAGATTTAGGGGGTACAGGTGTCATTTTGTTACATGGATATATTGCGTGTAGTGGTGAAGCCTGGGCTTTTAGGGTAGCTAACAACTGAATAGGGGACATTGTACCCATTAAGTGATTTCTCATCCCTCGCTCCCCTCTCACCCTCCCAAGTCTCCAATGTCTACTGTTCCACTCTCTATGTCCCTGTGTACATATTATTGAGCTCCCACTTATAAGTGAGAACATGTGGTATTTTACTTTCTGAGTTATTTCACTTAAGATAGTAGCCTCCAGTTCCATCCATGTTGCCACAAGACATGATTTCATTATTTTTTATGGCTCAATAGAACTCCATTGTGTGTATGTGTGTATACATTTTCTTTATCCAATCATCTGTTGCTGGACACTTAGGTTGATTCCATATCTTTACTACCAATAACATTTATTAAGTAATAAGTTATTTCCCTTCAGTTAACCAAGAATCATCATGCCCAGGTGGCTAGTAGTCTAGTTGAAGGCAAGAAACCTGATATTTTGGTTAGTTTGAGCAGTCTAAATGTGGGTAAATGTTCCATAAAGCTTATATTCCAGTCTAAAACTCTTCTAGAGTTCCTCATTACTATTTATTTGTGCCTTGAACAACACTCCTAATTTTATTTTATAAAAAGCTGCTGCAGCCGGTGCGGTGGCTCACACCCGTAATCCCAGCACTTTGGGAAGCGGAGGTGGGCAGATTACCCAAAGTCAGGAGTTCGAGACCAGCCTGGTCAACACAGTGAAACCCCGTCTCTACTAAAAATACAACAATTAGCCAGACATGGTGGCGCACACCTGTAGTCCCAGCTACTCGGGAGGCTGAGACAGGAGAATCGCTTGAGAACCCGGGAGGTGGACATGGCAATGAGCCAAGATTGTGCCACTGCACTCCAGCTTGGGGGGCAGAGTGAGACTCTGTCTCAAAAAATTAAATTAAATTAAATTAAATTAAATTAAATTAAATTAAAATTAAAAAGCTGATGCAACTACCCCCTCTCTTCACAAAATTTCTCTGGTTCTACCCTTGATATTTCTTCTCCTGGTCTGTTTCTCCTATGAGCCCCCACATAGATGGTTCATTCCCCTTTTCTGTCTTGCCTCTTTAGATTGAATATCAACCTCAGTTTTTCTTTCCCTCTCTCATCTCTACTAGTCACCTCCCTCCCCCACTTCCTTCACTGGATCCCTCCACATAGAGAAGTACTGTTCTAAAATGCACACTTAAAAAAAATAGCTCATCCACATCATTTTTAGTTAAGAAAAAAATTGTCACTTGAATTATACATTGTTAGTTTATGTAACCTGTCATATTAAAAGTATATTGGCTTGATTCTTTCCAACTTAGTTGAGTTGGGGGTTTGGGGGGAATAGAAAACTCTTCTTGGGTCATGGCAAGGGGAACAACTTATTTTCTGCCCCTCCTTGATTCTCTTCCACGGCTTTCCAATAAAATTTCTGACTGTCACAATCACTTCCCCTATTGCTAAGAACAAGCATTATACCATCTTTTCTCTGCATCCTCACCAATATCTGTTACGTTTTGACTTTTTAAAGACATTCTAACTGGTCTAAGATTGTATCTCATTGTCAGAATAGAAAATCCAGACATAAAGCCACATACCTGCAGTCAGGTGATCTTTGACAAAGTCAACAGAAACATACACTGGAGAAATGACATCCTATTCAATAAATGGTGCTGGGGAAACTGGATTACCATATGCACAGGAATGAAACCAGATCCCAATGTCTCACCATATACAAAAATTAACAACTCAAGATTGATTAAAGACTTAAATGTAATACCTGAAACTATAATAATAACAGAAAAAACCTAGGGCTGGACATTGGCCTACGCAAAGAATTCATGACTTAAAAGTAAATGCAACAGATATAGACAAATTGGATTTAAATAAACTAAAAAGCTTCTACACATCAAAATGAATAATCAACAGAGTGAAAAGACAACCTGCAGAATGGGAGAAAATATGTACAAACTATGCATCTGACAAAGGACTAATATTCAGGATCTATGAGGAACTCAAACAACTCGACAACAAGTAACCCCATTATAAAGTGGGCAAAGGCCATGAATAGACATTTTTCAAAAGAAGACATACAAATGACCAACAAGCATGAAAAAAATGGTCAACATCACTCAGCATTAGAGAAATGCAAATTAATTTAGTTCTATTTAACTTCACAGTATATGATAAACCAGTTAATGTTTGCAATGTAAGATTAATATCAAGGTTTCACTAAAATACTATAGCAGATGCTGCTACCTGCCCAATTTCCCTGCCCTTCCTTCCTTACTAACAGAGCCTCAATTTGGATTGGGGCAAGGATTTATTCATCTAAGAAGGAAAAAAGAAGTGAATATCCCTGGGTCACTTACAATATCATTCTGGTCAATAAATGTAAGTAGATGGGAGGGATTCTGGGAAAATTATTATTTTCTGGATAGAAGGTGATAGACCCAATTGGCACACATATTTTGCCCTTTGCCTTTCCCCCTTCTTTCTGCCTAGAGGTAGAGTAGCTATCTTTTGACCACCAGATGACCATATTGCAAGGATGATGTGCCCCAGGAAGCCAGGAAGAACGGTCTATGTCTCTCCAGACATTGTGTTATAAGAAAAATACCTCATGTGTACTACTATTCGTGGGCCTTTGTTTCATGCAGCTGAAGGCAATAATGACTAATACAAATACTGTATTTACAACTGAGAATAAGTAATTGCAAATTTGAGAACTGTTCGGTAATCACCTGAACAAGATTCTGCACATCACTTTTCATGAGGGTTCTATCCATGTTAAAGCCATTACTTGGGTCCAAGACAACAGCTTTCACCTGGAAAAGAGTAGGAACGAGTCCATTAAGTAGGAAAGAATCCATTAAGCAGGAAAGAATCCATTAAGCAATTTTATTTCATATTATTAGTTTAATATGTTTCCATTTTTTAAACAACTACCTCTTGATTACGTTGGGGTTGGTTTTTCAACTATTTTTCTTATTACTGAACTCATCACCACCCTTGTTCAGGTTGAAGAAAGGAAGCGACAAACTATCAAACTTGAATATGGTGCTAGAAAAGTTATATGGGGAAATAAGTTGAAAGCAATGGCTAGGTTTTCAATTGGGAAACTATGGTATATTTTATTGTATTTTTATTGTGTATTGTTAACCAAAAGCAGAACAGAGAAACCACAGCAATGAGTAATTTTTAACAATGGCAAACAAAAATACACGTCAAAAAATTCCCACACAGGAGAACATTATTGATGTTTCCAAAACTCATCAAGGTCTTCTAAATGTCTCTATAAATCTAGAACTCACATGCTCTATAAACTTTTTAAAAATGTTTTCACTAACTTGTCCAATTATCTCGTTATGTTTCAACTGAAAAACATCTATGAAAGCCTCACAGAATTTAAAGGGGAAAATGGACACCACATCTTAAAAAACCTCTTAATAAAGTAGTAATCACAAAAATATTTCTTCTTACCATAAAAGCAATCAGAGTTTCAGAAACAATCTCTCCATGGGCTGCACATTCTTGTCCTATTTCTCGTATAATACTCCTTATAACACTTTCGGCCTGAGTTGGAGGCATTCTGGCTAAATAAAACAACATTTTTTTTTTTTTAAAACGTGGTTTTATGCAAATTTATTTTTTTCCTCTTTTGATTTCTGCAATATTGTATTTGTAAAGAGTCATAATATCATCTATTAGCTTATTAGCATTTTTATTAGTATCTAGGCCTCTCCTGTTTTTCATTATTTTTAAAAATGAAGGACTTTATTGAAGACAGACAACGACTGGGATTTCAAATAATTGAAACATTTGATGAATAACATTTTCAGTTATTTAAATTATGGTCACTAAACATATATTCCTATCACGATATTCTTAATTAAAAAAAAAAAAAAAGGCTAAGCAGGCTGGGCACGATGGCTCACGCCTGTAATCCCAGCACTTCGGGAGGCCAAGGCAGGTGGATCACCTGAGGTCGGGAGTTCAAGACCAGCCTGACCAACTCGGAGAAACCCCGTCTCTACTAAAAATACAAAATTAGCTGGGAGTGGTGGCACACGCCTGTAACCCCAGCTACTTGGGAGGCTGAGGGAGGAGAATCGTTTGAACCCAGGAGGAGGAGGTTGCGGTGCCATTGCACTCCAGCCTGGGCAACAAGAGCGAAACTGCGTCTGAAAAAAAAATAAAAGGGTAAGCAGTATTTGTAGGGGAGGGAGGTAAAATTAATGAGAAACCCAAGAGTACAGCTTGAAAGAGGAAATGCTTATTCCACCACATTCATTAAATGACCCTTCGTAACTGTACTAGAATCTTGGAAAACAATTCTTGCTCAGATCATTAAAATGATCTTTTCCGCACATCTAAAATAGAGTTCAGACTCTCGATAAAAAAACATAAAAGCAAAAACCAAAACATAAGAGTTATGCATCATGGAAAAAAATGAACTTCTGGTTATTAATTCCATTTACTAAAAGGAAAAAGTGGTGGGTTTTGATCGAGTTTTCTGATTTTCCTTAATATTAGTAACTAAGCACAATGGAAGCTGGCATGTAGAGTATAACAAAGGCAATATCAAGTAGATAAAGCCAACTCCTCAGCATTATTAGCTTTCCGATGGATGGGTACGAAGCACTAGGCATTTTGTCCAGTGAAACCAGATTGCCTGGATTCCATCGTGACCCGACCACTGTCTAGCCGTGAGACCTTGGGTACTTGCTTCACTTCTTTCCAGAGGTGTGAGGACTAAATTAGTCCTATGTATTTAGTGGTTACAACAGTGCGCGGCTTAAGGGAATCGCTTAAAACAGCTTAGAATCAGTACGCCAAGATCAAGGCAGCGCATGCGCAAGTGCCAGTCAGTGGGCGAGTCCGTCCCGCTCCGGATCTGTGTGCGCATGCGCGCCGCTGCCGGGTCGCTAGGGAAGCGGCTCAGCACCTTCCCCACACCCACCCTCCAATAACTAAGTCTCCCGAGGTCCGGCTTCTGGGGTAGCCAGTGGAGCGAAACAGAAGCGGGAAGCCTCAGGCACCCGCGCAATGGCTAGAGGGCAGCCCTGCAGCCCTGGGGTCCGCCTCCGGCAGGAATGGACCGCTGTTCCAGCTCTGCGGCGGCGCAGCCTAAAGGATCGAGACTGAGAGCTGAGTCTCGACGAGGCAGGACGCGGTCCTCCAGCCGCCCGGGCTCCGCTAGCCGCCCGGGCTCGGCCAGCCGCCCCACGCTCGCCGCCTGGCGGGGTACGCCTCCGGGTCAAGGGCGCGGAGCCGCGAGTAGGCTGACCTGGATCGGAATCGACAGCAGGAGCCCTGTCTGTCTGCTTCTGTCCTGGGGCCCTCACCGCGACAGTCGGGGCAGTTGGGCGCTCGCAGCAACCGCCGCGTAACCATGGAGATGGATGGCTCCGGACCTGAGGGGGCGGGGCCAGGTGGGGGTGGGGCGGGGTCCCACTTTGAGGGTCTTTCCCCGAAAAGAAGGGCTGGAAAAACTTTAAAAACAAAGGAATTTCAGGCAGAGACATCTTAACCTCCGTGGTTAAGACTGTGAAACACAAGTTCTCGTAAATAAGGATATTAACTTGCTAGCGTGGGAATGATGAGGCGTCTTTGAAAACGAGGTGGGGGAGAGGGAGGAGCCAGTTGGAGAGGCTGGGAAAACGGAAGGGCTGTATCCTGGGCAAATAGAGTTCTTGTAAAAGTATCTAGTTTTAAAAAACAAAAGTAAAAAGTATCGAGGTTTTATTTCATGTCCCGTTGTTCAAAGGAAGTCTGTAACAGAACGCTCCAAGATGCCCGAAGAGAAAACTGCTCATTCAAGAAGCACATGATAAGAACACATTAGTGTCCGAGTCAAAATAATGAGGTTTTATCCCTTAATGATAATATCGTTAGGCCCACCTTCAGACGTGAAAGTGTGAAAAAGGATTAAATAGTCATTAGAAGGAGAGCATCAAACAACAAGGTTTTATTTTTAAACAGTAATTTTTCTCAAACTGCAAACAAATATGCAGAATATGCTTTGCTTAAGGACATTCCTTGGTTACTAGGAAATGAATCAACACAAAAACTCAAGAATACACATCATAATATAACACAATTTTATTTCCGCCTTCTAGAAAATGTTCCCGAAATGTGGAAGAAGCTTATGTAAAAATAGATGTTCAGAGTAACAAGATTTATAATAGCACAGCCTTAGAAATCTAAACACGATATTTAAGTAAAATATCAGGCAGGTATTTAAAATTATGTTAACAAAAACCTTGTGTTTGTCTTATATTTTTTAAAAGCCAAATGCAAAATTTTTATGTAATATGACAAACTATATTGACATACATAAAATGCACAAAAAGTGTATGTCAGTTTTTCAAAATCACAGCAAGCAATTAGATCTAAGGATGGAATTATAGGTAAATTACTTTTATTTCTTTATACTTTTCTGTTTTTTCTAGATTTTTCCATAATGAGTATATATTGTCTTATGATCTATAAAACAAAAAAATACAAGGGAGATGAGACTGGCTATTTGTAGAGAATGAGCCCAATTTAGATATACAAATATACTGTAAGTATACAAGGTAAAGCAACCAAAGGAAGGTGAGATAGCAAAATTTTAGCAGTGGTTGTAACTTTGTAATGGCTTATGGCTGATTTGTCTTCTTTATACTTTAAGATAGCTACCAAAATGTCTTCCATGAGCATATATTATATATTAGAATATTAAATATCTTTTAAGATGGTAAGAATAATACCATCATATTAAGTATAGTTTTAAACTAATGGGCAAATCCTGGCACAAATACTCCCTGAGTATGTTTGATACTGTTAATTCCTACTTAATGTCAATATTTTCTTCTCTTTCTGTTACTAATTTAACCCTGTGTTGGGAATGACAGTGTTCTCTTTAAAAAAAAAAATCTCTCAACCTCTTTCTCAGTGAGAGTGGCCTGTGACATGGTCTGGCCAATGAGATGTAAGTATAATCACTGGATGAGGTGTCAGGGAAAGCACTTCCATTTTATGTCTATTGCCTTTCCTTTTCTTTCTACTTGAAATGAGAATATGCTGGCTGAAGCTCCAGCAGCCTTGTTGTGAATATAAACATGAGGGTCACATCTTAAGGACGGTGGAACAAAAATGAAAAAGGAACCTGAGTTCCTGGTAATGTCATGGAACAGCCCTATCAGCTTCTTGACTGGCTATCTCCAGACTTTGCATGAGAGAAGATAAACCCCTATTTTATTAAGCTACTGTTATTTGGGTTTTCTGCTGCATTGAGCCAAACTGAATCCCTGACTGCTACAATGGGTATGACTTTGGAAGTATTATTTAGCGTTTTGTGCTACATTGAATTATTCTCCCTAATCCTTCATGCCTCTTAGCATCCACACGTTTGCCATGGACTTTGGTGGAGTATACTTCCCCAATCCTTGATTTTGAATTTAGCTATGTGACTTGCTTTGGCCAATGGGTTGTGGTGAAGCGACGGTGTGCCAAATCAGATCCAAGATCTTAAAGAGACCCCATATTTCTGCTTTCTCTCTTGTGCCTGTATCATTGCCATGAGAAGTACATACAAAGCAAGCTCTTTGGTCCCAGAATGACATGCATATGGCACAGAATTGCCTGAACCGATCTTTTAGTAAGATGCAGAGATGCCCAACTGGGGCCCAGCCTAGATCAGCCAAACTCCAGTGAACCTGTAGATGTGTGATAATGAATGAGTATTGTTTTAAACCACTGATTTTTGGAGTGGCTTATTATACAGTATAAGTGTGGAAAGAGTTCATTTATAAACCTTTCAGTGATCTAAATTTCTCATTTATAAAACAGAGAAAACAATGGTATCTATCTGGTGGAGTTGTGAGAGTAAAATGAGATAGCCATCATGAAGCACTTAGCACAGCATCTGACATAGATAAAAGGATTCATAAATTTTAGATACTAGTATTTTATGACCTTTATCATGGTTATTATTGACAACATCAACTATGACAATATATTTTATACTCCCATAGTTTATTGGACTTCTAGTCTTTGTAGAACTATTTGTTCCTAGTTTTAACATGGCAGCAATGGCATTTAATTTAAAAACACGGAGGAACCAGAGTGCATCCAGAGAATTATAAGAAAAATTTTGTCAGAATAAGATAGAAAGAATTGGATATATTTACCTTGAGAAAAAGAAGGCATGAGAACTCTTCTCAGTTTTGTTAAAAGAGAAACCAAGCTTTATGTTGTTTCAAAACACCAGATTACAAATCTGCATAAAACAGTCTTAAAATAGAATTGTGATGGAAGTCATCCTAGAAGAAGTGAACCCATTTTATCAAATGTTTTTTATCTAAAGGCTAAAAGATTGCCTTTAAGAATATTGTAGAATTAATTTCTTCTGATTAAGTGGCTTTAATATGTCACAAACTGTTCAGCTTTTAAAGAGAGAGTTATATATTTTTCCTTTTCCTCAGGCTTTAAGAAGTTTTAAGCTCAAATGAGTTGAGCTTCTTAGCATGTTTAATAATTTTTTATTGAGCCGGGCACGGTGGCTCATGCCTGTAATCCCAGCACTTTGGGAGGCCGAGGTGGGTGGATAGCCTGAGGTCAGGAGTTTGATACCAGCCTGGCCAACATAGTGAAACGCCGTCTCCACTAAAAATACAAAAAATTAGCTGGGCATGGTGGCGGGCGCCTGTAATCCCAGCTGCTCGGGAGGCTGAGACAGGAGAATTGCTTGAACCCGGGAGGCAGAGGTTACAATGAGCCGAGAGATCGCGCCATTATACTCCAGCTTGGGCAACAAGAGTGAAACTCCGTCTCAAAAACAAACAACAGCAACAAAAAATAATAATAATTTTTTATTGAATACTGGACGTTGTGAATTGCATCCTTGTTGAGTGTCTGAATTGTCTCCCTTTAGGAAGGGTTGTGCTTTTTTTTTCAGCCAGTTATTTGTGGATAAGTTTGATTCATTTGCGGACTGTTTTTAAGCTTTATTAGGGTAGGCCTAGAGTAGTCTTCATTCCAGAAATAATTTGGCCCTACTACTAATTAATAACTGCTCAGAGGTCTTCAATGAATTCCTTGGTTTTCACTGAGGACTCTTCACTCTGGCTGGTCAGAGCTCAAATGTCTTCTCATCCTCTGTGAGCTCTAAGAATTATTTAGCTTATACTCCCTGGTCATTCTGTGCTTGACTGCATGGATTGTCAATCCATACATGAACAGCCAAGTACTCAGCAAAGTCTCAGATTTATGAGTTTTTAAATTCTATTTATTTATTTGTGTAGCTTCATCCTTTCCAAAACTCTGCCCTTGAATTTCCACATCTGTGAACTCTGATCTCTGTCTCCTCAACTCAATAAAGTCCCTAGACAGTGGGTTTACCTTTCTATGCCCAGGATCTGGAAACTGCCTCCAGGCAGAAATTTGGCAGCAATAATAGCAAACAGTTGCTTTATATATTTTGCCCAGTTTTCTAGTTGTTTGTGGCAGGAAGTTAAGTCCAGTCCTTGTTATTCCATCATGGTCAGAAGTGGAACCTTGGGTAACTTTGGAGAGAGGCTAATAGAAAATAATTATCTGGGAGGGTAGAAGAGTGGGCTTACTAGAAACTTTCAGTAACTTTCAGTAATTACTGCGAAGTAATGAATGTGCATCTGAGTGTCAGGATCATGAATTTAAAGTGAAAGCATTTTGCCATGTTAAGTGATTTTCTTTGGAAATTATTCAGCAGCTCAGGAGCAAACATGATCTTGAAGAATAAATGGTTGGCTTGACCAGGAACTAGCATATTGCCAGACTAGCATTATCATGCTAGACCATGCATTTAAACCAATGTAGAGCAACAAAAGCAATTTACTAGGTTTTTTTATTGTTGTTTGTTTGTTTGTTGTGAGACGGAGTCTCACTCTGTCACCCAGGCTAGCGTGCAGTGGCACAATCTCAGCTCACTGCAACCTCCGCCTCCTAGGTTCAAGTGATTCTCTTGCCTCAGCCTCCCGAGTAGCTGGGACTACAGGCATGTGCCACCACGCCCAGCTAATTTTTGTATTTTTTGTAGAGACAGGGTTTCACCATGTTGGCCAGGCTGGTCTTGAACCCCTAACCTCAAGTGATGCGCCCGCCTTGGCCTCCCAAAGTGCTGGGATTACAGGCATGAGCCACCGGCCCAGCCAGCAGTTCTTTAGATATTGTGAAGATCTAAGCTAAATTTTTCAATTGCTAACAAAGATAGATAATTAACATTTGAAAGAGTACTTTGGAGCTTACAAAGCTATTTCACAGATAACTCATCTGTCCCTTAAAACAGCCTCATGAGAGTGAACATTATTATTTCATTTTACAGATACAGAAATCAATATTCAGAGAGCAAGAGACTAGTCTAAGACTGCAAAGCTACTAAGTTACGGAGCCATCTTAAGTCTTATTGCTCTTATAAGTACTTAAAATGAGGAGAACTCTTTGAAGCTTCTGAAAAGTTCTAGACTCTTTTTCCCAAAAAATTCAGAGCCCCTAATTTTATGTGTAATTTCAGATAATTCACAGATTCCCTGAAGTTCATGCAAGTGGCAGTGTACGCTTGGTTTAAAATTTCTAATTTTTTCAGCGCTGTAAGACAGGGTGGGAAAAAAAAGAAAAAATTTCTAGTTTTTAACTTGCATCTAGATGGTAGTTATATGGGTATTCACTTTATAATTTTTTAACTGTATAGATATATACATATATACACATATACACGTACATATATGTACATATATACACATACACATATGTATATGTACATATATACATATGTACATATATACACATACGTATGTGTGTATATGTACATATACACACATATGTATATATACATGTATTTATACACATATGTATATGTATTGATACACATATGTATATATGTATATATAAATATATATGTTACATTGACTTTTCTGTATATGTTTTATAATAAAAAATAAAGCCTCAATAATATAGAACTTCTCTACTTTTAGTTGTGCTTTGTGGATGTTAAGCATTAAAACAGAGCTGTATTTCTAAAAAATCCTCAAAAGTTAAAAAAAATACATTGTGTTATTCACTTTGTTTTCATTGTCTTTCTCCATTATTATCCATATGCTTCACAACAGCTCTCCTTTTTTAAAAAAACACAACCTGTATATTACATGTAGTGCATCGATTTTGAAACTGTGAAAGTCAGAGTCCTGGAATTAGCTGACAATCTCCTTTTCCAGTTTATCTTTCCTTCTCCACAAAAAGGCTTGATAATGGAGAGGGAAGCTGAGATTTCAGGTCAATAATGAGAAAGAAATTATGGAACAAGCAAGACAATGCAAGTCACCCTTATTTCTGTTTCTCTTAGGATAAGCATGAGCTATTTTCGTGTACTTTCCCATATCCTTTTAGTCAGGAGGATCACAAGATTATTCCTTAACCATCTTCTTCATGGAGATTCTTTTTCAAATGTTACTTACATGGGCACAGATATAAAAAGGCAGGAAAAAAAAGCAGATAGTTTCGTTTCCTGATACAAACATAGCATAGCTTCCTGAGTTCAAGGGTCCTGTTTAACCTTTAAAAATCTACTTTTCTTTGTAATTATCAAGAATCTTTTGGCCGGGTGCTGTGGCTCACGCCTGTAATCCCAACACTTTGGGAGGCCAAGGTGGGCGGATCACGAGGTCAGGAGATCGAGACCATCCTGGCTAACACGGTGAAACCCCATCTCTACTAAAAATAGAAAAAATTAGCCGGGTGTGGTGGCGGGCACCTGTTGTCCCAGCTACTCGGGAGGCTGAGGGAGGAGAATGGCGTGAACCCGGGAGGCAGAGCTTGCAGTGAGCCGAGATTGTGCCACTGCAGTCCAGCCTGGGCGAAAGAGCTAGACTCTGTCTCAAAAAAAAAAAAAGAATCTTTTTCTTTTTTTCTTCTCTTTTTTAAGAGACAGATTCTTTCCCTGTTGCCCAGGCTGGAGTGCAGTGGTGTGATTATAGCTCACTGCAGCCTTGAACTCCTGGGCTCAAGGGATCCCCCTGCCTCAGCCTCCTGAGTAGCTGGGACTACATGTATGCACCACCACACCTGGTGAATTTTTAAATTTTTTGTAGAGACAAAGTCTTGCTACATTGCTCAGGCTGATCTCCAACTCCTCGGCTCAAATGATCCTCCCACCTTGACCTCCCAAAGTGCTGGGGATTATAGGCATGAGCCACTGCACCTGGCCAAGAATCTTTAAAGGTAAGATGAATGATGAAAGAAAGCCTTAATTCTTCATTTTCCATCTCTTTCTCCATTGCATGAATCAGTCAGTGGAGAAATAAGGGACCTTAGCATCAGATTTTCACAACCTAAATCAGGGAGGGTAATTGAGGCATTTAAGGAAGATAAACAAGCATAGGGCTTTTTTATATATTACAAAAGAAATCAAAATTATAAAAGCACAAAAATGAAAAAAAGAATCAGTGAATTCTATTATAATCATCAAGCTTCTATAAAAAGTGGGGGCAATAGTGGTTCTTCTTTCTTAGAATTATAAACCAGGTGCAACTTCATACGCATACCACATGGTCCTAATTAGGAAAACAGGATTGAAAGCATCAAAATCTTTGCTACTGTAGCATGTGTGGCAATGATTCTCAACTCTAGAGAGTGAAGGACAGCATATCAGCAATGCATTGGCAGCCCACCATGAGCAACTCTGATATGTGCTACTGATCTATTTTGTGTATGTGGAAAATGTCACTGTGTAGCTTTTCTTAAAGGTGAATATCTCCCTGTCTTTTGCTCACCCACCCTCGCACCCATCTACCCAATCCTTAACTAATGACCAAGTCTTTATTAACTTCTCCTGAACCAACTTGCTTTCTCCATTCCCACTTCTCCCACATTCATTAAAGCAACTGTCTTTTCTTGCTTAGACGACTGCAATGAACAACTAATTGAGCTCCCTGCCTCTCCAGTGTTGTACTCCCCCAATTATTTGCCTATACTCATCTTTCAAAAATAGAAATCTGATCGTGTCATTCCCTGCTGGACACCTTGTAAAGGTTTCTCAATGGTCTTTGGGTAACTCCAGACTCCTTGGCATGGTATACGAAGCCGTTAATATCAACCTCAGCTTTCACAACTGCCTCTCCTCTCCCGACAGACTGCACTGTTGCCATTCTCTGGCCATGTTGCATTAACTTCCAGTTTTTTCTGGCCTCCAGACCTTTGCCTAGAGGTTACTCCCTCTATCTCTGAATGTCCCCTTTCCTCTTCGTCTGATTAATTCCTCCATGTCTTCAGAAGCCATCTCTCCTGTGAAGCTTTCTCTGACCTGCGATACTGGGTTTAGGGTCCTAAACTTTCACCTCTAACTAGTTCCAAAACATTTTCACCACTGCAAAAAGAAACTTCATACTTATTAAGCAGTAACTCCCCATTTCTCCATTCCCCCACTGCTTACACCTGACAAAGCTCTCAATACTCTATGGAAGTCTATTTTCCTGTCTGTCTCTCCCACTAGACCATAGCTCTTTGAAGACAGGGAGCATACCTTGTTGAGTTCCCCACATCTAAGAAGAGAGCCTGGGATGTAATAGTCACAGTTGACCATTTGGGTTAAAGAGGTGAGTATAGACGTTGAGTAGGTTAAAAAAGGGGGTGGGGGGAAATTTTTAAACATCTTTAAATTAATGTCTTTACTAAAGGGTTAGAATGATTTCACAAGGAAATTACCATTTTGAAGGGAAAGGAAAAGACATTGAAATTACAGGTTTCCGAAGAAGAGCTTTCTCTGACTCCAGCTTTGGCTCTCTTGCCTTGGGATCCCCAACCTACCCCCAAGCACCCTTGTATACATTCCTCAGGAAGAGGGATGTTGTTCTCAGTGTTTTCCTCTTCCCTCTGTGCCTCAAACTAGGCAGCTTCCAATGGTGCCCTGGGCTTCAGAAGGTGGCCACTGAGCTGACCTTTAGGCTTGCAGGCTTCCTGGGAGAGCAGGTAGTGGAGGTCGGTATGGGGGGTGGTGACTGGGCTCCAGTTTGAATTTCATCTTTATGATTCCCTCCCACTATGGGGAGCATTATGGCATGAATCCCAAGGACAAAGTTTAATTTGGGACAGTCTAAACCATTATTAAAGTCATACTATTTTCTCAATCATCAAGAAAAGTGCCTTTCTCTATAGTCCATAAGTCCTCAATTTTGTGAGGAGGAAATTTTTTTTTTTTTTTTTTTTTTTAAACAGAGTCTCACTCTGTTGCTCAGGCTGGAGTGGAGTGGTACAATCTCACTGCAACCTCCACCTCCCAGGTTACAGTGATTCTTGTGTCTCAGCCTCCCAGGTAGCTGGGATTACAGGCACATGCCACCATGCCCGGCTAATTTTTGTATTTTCAGTAGAGACAGGGTTTCACCATATTGCCCAGGCTGGTCTCAACTCCTGGTCTCAAGTGATCCCCCGCCTCGCCCTTCCAAAGTGCTGAGATTACAGGCATGAGCCACCGTGCACAGCTAAGAAGGAATTTTTTGGATCTCCTTCCACCTTTGCTGAAATTCTAAAAAAGCTGCATTCCACTTTTAGCAGCTGTTTTCTTATGGCTGAATAAATGCCAGAGACGCCATCAGATTATTTTAATTCAGTTGTCTTTCAGTTGGGGAGGGCTGAACTCTCAGTTTCCTCTTGGCACAATGTAAGTAGAAAGATAGTAATAAGCAGCTGGGCGCAGTGGCTCATGCCTGTAATCCCAGCACTTTGGGAGGCCTAGGTGGGTGGATCACCTGAGGTCAGGAGTTCGAGACCAACCCAGCCAACATACAGAAACCCCATCTCTACTAAAAATACAAAAATTAGCCAGGCGTGGTGGCATGTGCCTGTAATCCCAGCTACTCAGGAGGCTGAGGCAGAAGAATCACTTGAACCTGGGAGGCGGAGGTTGGGATGAGCCGAGATCACACCATTGCACTCCAGCCTGGGAGACAGAGCGCGAGACTCCATCTCAAAAAAAAGAGAAAAGAAAAAGAAAGAAAGATAGTAATAACTCACCTGAATTTCTCGTCAGCACTTCAGGATCATGATCTCTAACACTCATCTTCTCTCTGTCACACTCAGGGTTGGGGTGCAGCCCCAGCTGAGGTCTGAGGACAGTAGGTGGATGTGGGGCAGGGAGCTGGAAGAACACTGGAGAGACAGCAGGTAAATGAGACATGGCTTTATTCAGCAGCCCCTTCACAGGGTCAGTGTTACATTTATACACTACACAAACACTAGTGGCTGAGAGCCAGGTGGGGAGTTTCTCTATGTTGTGTCTACATGGCTGGGATTATATAAGACACGGGACTGTGCACTTGCACCCCAATCCTGCTGAGTCATCCAGGCTGTTTATCTCGGCCTATTCCTGCTGCCCTATGCCTACTTGGCTACAGCACAGCCATGTTCCTTACACTCTCCAAACCTGTCCCACTCTCTACATTCTTTATGGGATGAATTGGCATTGATTTAATAGCTGGCTCAAACCTGATCCCAATTCCCCCACTCCCTCTCCCCTCACACTCAGACCTGTCACTAAGCCTGTCCAGCCCTTCTCAGCAAGTCTCATATCCATTTCCTTCCCTAATTACTAATGCTCTCACTCAGGCAGTTTATGGGAATCTCCTAACTGTATTATCTGCTTCCAGGCTGGGGCACTCCCACAGGCAAAGCTGATAATATTACTGCCTGTGTACAGCCCTTTCTGCAGACCACAGAAGGTCCTGCAGAAGAAAATTCAGTCCTCCTCAATGGGATGCAAGACCCTCCTGCAACTGGCCTCTATTTATCTCTAAACCTGCACTGTTCAATATGGTAGCCACTAACTGATGAAGCTATTTAAATTTAAATTAGCTAGAATTAAATGACAGTTAATATTCAATTCTTCAGTTATACCGGCCAAATGTGGCTAGAGGCTACCGTATTGGACAGTGACAATATAGAACATTTCCATCATTGTAGAAAATTCTGTTGGATATTTACCTTACCCCTACTGCACCTGAACTCAAATTTTCAAATGATCCGCACCTTTGAGCATACTGTACTTTAGCTGAGGCAGCCTCCTTTAATTGGATTACTTATCTTGCCAACTATGCCCTTCAAAACACAGATCAAATGTCATCCTATTCAGAGAAGCCTTTCCAACCAAGCCTCCCACTCTTGTGCAAGTGATCACTTCCTCATTTGGACGCCCATTGCACTCTGCAGACTTCTACCATAGCGCCCCTAACAAACACTCCATGGCACCTAGTGTTCATGTCTGTTTCCCTTTACTACAGTGTGAGCCTAGGCTGGGGGCAGGAACCCAATCTTATTCATTTTTCTAGCCCCAGCTCTAGACTAATGCCTGACATAATAGGATATGCTAAGAACTAATTTTGTGAATGAATAAATATTACCAATAAATATTCTAAGGTCAAGATTTTACCAGACTTCAGAAACAAGAGAATGCCCCAATTTAAATGCCTCACTGACAGGTAAAAACTTTGAAGAGGAAATATATTTTCAGAATGATCATCGAAATACTGGATATGCTCTGTTAAATCGCAATCTCATGTTAGAGTTGTGTTCCATTTACAACTAACCCACGAGAGGCATGACAATTGGAGTGGATAATTGAGGTGGTTTGACAGGTATAGCAAGGTGTGGCTGACTGCACACGAAGGAAATTCTGGCTTCAGCAATTATTAGATACACACTTACAACATTAAAAGCATGAAGATTTGGCTAGTCAATTCAAATATTAAGTGTCTAGGCTTAAAAATAGTTTATTGGGACATTTTCCATTATAAAAATAACACATGCTCTTTATGAAAATTTGGGAGTACAAATCTGCCACCCATAGATTCATTAACAAAGGATTAATATTGTTAACATGTTCATGTAATGACTCACCTTATCTACATTCTTACTATATCTTATGCTACTCCTTTACACTCAACATTACAACACAGACATTTTTCTATCTTATTATGGGCTGTATTTTTAATAGCTGTATAATATGCAATTGAGTGGATGTGTCATAATTTACTGAAGTATTCCCACTATTATGTAGTATATTTTCGAGTTTTCACCATTATAAATAACACTGGAGTTATTTGAGTATAAGAATTTTTTGTATTGCATGTAATTTATTCAGAGATTCTCAGATGTGAAATACCTGAGTTTTTAAATATCTGCTTCATTTGCTACTTTATTCCTAGTACCTAGAACAATGCCTATCCCATGGTAGGTATTTTATTAATAATTGTTGAATGAATATGAGATGTTAATTAAGTAGAAAAAAGCTGGCTTGATCTGTAGACACCAAAAGCATGTCATAGGCATGTCTTGTGACAGGTTCCAGGGAAGACTTTGTCCCCACTTTTAAAAAAAAAAATTTTATTTTTTAGAGCAATTTTAGGTTCACAGCAGTATTGAGTAGAAAGTACAAAGTCCCGTCTATCCCTATCCCCACACACCTAACCTCCCTGGCTATTGACATCCTGCACCACGTTGGCACATATGTTATAATTGATGAACCCATCATTATCACCTAAAGTCCATAGTTTAGGATTCACTCTTGGTGCTGTGGAATCTATGGGTTGGGACAAATGTATAATGACAGGTGTCCACCATTACAGTATCATACAGAATAGTTTTACTATTATAAAAATCCTCTGTGCTCTATCATCCCTCCCTTCCCCCTAACCCCTGGCAATCACTGATCTTTTTACTGGAGTACAATTGTTGAACCACATGGTAAGACTATGTTTAGTTTTGTAAGAAACTGCCAAACTGCTTTCCAAAGTGCCTATACCATTCTGCATTCCCACATGTCAGCAAAGAAAAAGAATTCCAGTTTCTTCACATCCTTGGCAGCATTTGTTGTTGTAAATGTATTGTTTTGGCCATCCTAATAGGTGTGTAGTAGTATGTTATTGTTATTTTAATTTGCAATTCCCTAATGACATATGATGTTGAACGCCTTTTCATATGTTTAATTGCCATCTATATATCTCCTTTAGTGAGATATCTGTTGAAATTTTTTGCTCATTTTAAAAGTTGGGTTGTTTGTTTCATATTGTTCAGTTTTAAGGGTTCTTTGTATGATTTGGTTAACAGTCCTTTATCACATATGTGTTTTGCAAAAATGTTATCCAAGTCTGTGGCTTGTGTTTTCATTCTCTTAACAAGGTATTTTGCAGTGCAGAAGTTTTCAATTTTCATGAATCCCAGCCTATCCATTTTTTCTTTTATGGATGATGCTTTTTTTATTCTATTAAAAAGTCATCATCAAATTCAAGGTCATCTAGTTTTTTTCTATTATATCCTGTAGGTTTTATAATTTTTTGTTTTACATTTAGGTCTGTTATCATTTTGAGTTAATTTTTGTGAAGGGTATGGTGTTTGTTTCTACATTTTTTTCCTTTTTTCTTTTCTTTTTTTTTGCTTCTGGATGTCCTGTTGTGCCAGCCCCTTTTGTTGAAAATATTATCGTTTCTCCTTTGGATTGCCTTTGCACCTTTTTCAAAAGAATTGACTATGTCTGTGTGGGTCTATTTCTGGACTCCTTATTCTGTTCCACTGATCTATTTATTTATTCTTTGGCTTATACCATACCGTCTGGTAGCTTTTTAGTAAGCCTTGAAGTCAGGTAGTATCAGTCAGCGCATTTACTTTTCATGTCTTTTCCCTGTCTTACTGTTCTAATTAAAACTGCCAGTTCAATTTTGAATAATAACAGTAGTAATACTGAGTAGTAATACTGAGCTTAGAATAAATGCTTGCATTACCCCTTCAAGTATGATGTTTGCTGAAAATGAAAAAATAAATATCATTTTTCTGGTTAAGGACATCTCTTGCTCTTTCTTTCTTTTTCTTTTTTTTTTTTTTTTTGAGACAGAATCTCGCTTTGTCACCAGGCTAGAGTGCAGTGGCACGATCTCGGCTCACTGCAACCTCTGCCTCCTGGGTTCAAGCGATTCTCCTGCTTCAGCCTCCCAAGTAGCTGGGACTAAAGGTGTGTGCCACCACACCTGGCTAATTTTTTGTATTTTATTAGAGATGGGGTTTCATCGTGTTAGCCAGGATGGTGTCATCTCCTGATCTCGTGATCCACCCATGTCAGCCTCCCAAAGTGCTGGGATTACAGGCATGAGGTTCCATGCTCAGCCGAAAATTTTCATTTTGACAAGCATTCCAGGTTATTCTAGTTTAGGTGGTCCAGGGGTACACACTTTGCAAAAGTAGCTAATCTAAAATACCATGTGCAGCAAGCACTTTTCCATTTTTCAATATTATATACAAATTCTGTCTTTGATTCTGATGGACAATGATACATGTGTGCATTAGGCAATTAAAAAAATAGGTTATTCCTGTCAGCAACTTAGTAATAAAAATGACTTGAAGTACCAAAAATGACAGCATAGCTTATTGATACTTATAGAATTTGTAATCAAAAAAAAATTTGTAATCAATATCAGTGTTGCAGACTAATTTTTATGATCTAATTGTAATTTAGCCACATGTGATTGAAATCTGCAGTGGCTCAGATTTGCTCCATTTGTAGACTGTCTCCAGCTGTACCCCAGAACGAAGGATTCTAGCAAACCTCAGATCGATAAGGAGTAACAGGATGGGACAATGGGTTGAACTGGCCAGAATGGAGCTGAGATTACCAGCTGTAGAATTTCAGCAGGTCCACTTGACGGAAAGAGAGAGACTAACTGGCGCTACTACTTATTTCTGATATTGAGTGAAATGAAGCTGACGTCTGTGGAGTCTAAATATCAAGGAATGGTAAAATGAAAAGGTTCCTGGTGGGTTATCCATGCCATTACTAAAGTTGTAGCATAATTTTGTAGTAGTTAGAAGTCCAGATTGTGATGTCTACAGCATGTATGAACGAGGTACTGTTAAAGCTGAATGCCAATCTTTATGAGAGAAGTTGAGGGAACATGTACTGCCAAGGATCTGACCTTCACTCCCAGAATAATAATCAGATTGTCATCCTCAAGAGGTAAGCGTAGCTCCTAAGAAGGAAGAAAGTTCCTTCTGCTGCATTAATGTCATCTTTCATACAAAAATCAATGTGAAGAATTGTCTCCATGTTCAGCCTCAATGACATACAGTATGTGACAATTACTCAAGTGACTTAAATGATTTCCTATACAGACCACAGTGCCACTTTTCTTACATATATGTAAGGGAGCCACCTACTGTCAAAATAGGATCTTACAGCTACAAATTTTCCCATTGCCCCACCCCCCAACTGTACAACTGCATAAACTTAGCTGCAATAATTTAGATGAGAATTTTGCAGAATTCGAGAAACTGACATAAAATAATTTTGGGGGTGAGAAGGAATAATCCACACTGCCCTGTGTCCTTTACAAGTTGGAAAATATTCATTAAGCACTTACCTGTTAGCATTGCAAGTCTCAAAGAGAATCCTGGTATGCTGGAATTAGTAAGGCAGTTTGTAGTAACAAATGCCCCTGCCAATTTCCTTCTTAGTATTTTTGGTAATGCTATTTCTTCCTGAACATGTCTTTGCCTGTCTCAAGCTTACTTAGCCTGCAAACTCAGCTAACTCTTACTTCCCCCATGAAGACTCTGCATATCTCCAGCCTGTTGCAGCCTCTCCTGCTTGGATCTCTGTTGCTCTGCTTCATCCCGGAGGCACATTCCTGTCGGCACTTCCTCATACATACACTGCTTCGTGGTGATAGATAGCAATAGCTAGAGTTTACCATATGTCAGCACTGTTAGACCACTTTCCTTCTATTAACTCATTTAATTCCCATATTAACTCGATGAGATGATTACTGTTATAATCCCCATTTTTTAAAAGAAGGAACTGAGGCCTAGAGAGGTTTAAAAAAACTTGCCCAAGGTCCTTAAGGTTATTAAGCAGTAGTGTCAAGATTTAAACCCACATATCTGCATTTCCAGCCTATTTGCAAGCACTTGGTGGACAAGAACTATGTTCTAAAATTCTTTTGAAGTTCCCACATTGCCTAGCCTAGTGTTATGATCTTAGGGACTGATGTTCATAGTTTTACTACAGTTTAGTAATTTTCCAGGAAATCAGAAGACCCAAGGAAGAAGGCAGTTTTCCTCCCATTAATCAGGCTGATAAAAAACAAGTTTGGCAAGATACTACAGCAATAATAGGGAACTTGTGTTAACCATGTACTATAAGCCTGGCACTGTGCTAAGCATTTTTATATATTATTTAATTCTTACAATAAGCCTTTTCAGAGAAGTACTATTATATATATTTTATAGATGAGAATGTTAAACACAGAGAGGTGAAGTAACTTGCCTAAGGTCCCACAGATTCTAGCCTATGTCTAACCTATATGCTATCATCTTGCACCTACTGTGTAAGAATGCTTATTTACGGCCGGGCACGGTGGCTTACGCCTGTAATCCCAGCATTTTGGGAGGCCAAGGTGGGCAGATCACCTGAGGTCAGGAGTTCGAGACCAGCCTGACCAACATGGAGAAACCCAGTCTTTACTAAAAATACAAAATTAGCCAGGCGTGGTGGCACATGCCTCTAATACCAGGTACTCAGGAGGCTGAGGCAGGAGAATCGCCTGAACCCAGGAGGTGGAGGTTGCGGTGAGCTGAGATCGTGCCATTGCACTCCAGCCTGGGCAACAAGAACGAAACCCCGTCACAAACAAACAAACAAACAAAAAGTTTATTTACAAGGGGATTTAGAAATTGCAGTGCATACACCATGAGGAAGATGGCCTTCTCTCATAGAACAATGACTCCTAATTTTGTAGGATTGTTACAGGAGGGCAAATGTCCACAAAAGGATTGCATATTCCCAACTATTGATGTCTCTTTCCCTTGGGGATCTCATGAGTTACTGCTGCCATCACAGAACTGACCTCATGGGGGCAATGCTCCCAAACCCACAGCAACCCTGAGGCAAGGCTGGAACATTTAAAACAGGATTTACTAAAGTCCAGGGTAATAGGACAAGTACATCACATAGAGCACCACAATCTGGTTACAAGATGTGGCTCGCTCTCCAAGGCTTGAACAAAATAAATATTTTTGACCCTCCTTCCTGCAGTGGCTCCATTCTTATGTTTATGACAGAAGAGCAATCACCTGGCAACTTTCTCTTCAAAGTCAAGCCCCTAGAGAGCTGGGTGCAGGAGGAGGTGGAAGTTTCCAGTGGTGTGAGAATTTCTATTTCCTTTATCAAGGCCTGGAACTTGTATATATGATGGACATTGTAGATGACCACTCTCTTGGGGAGATGCCTCCCCCTTCAGCTACTAGCTCCAGGAATGAGACCTGCTCTTAAGCCTTGCTCCTTGCTATGGTCTGAATATTTGCGTCTTCCCAAAATGCACATGTTGAAACCTAATCCCCAAGGTGATGGTTTTAGGAAGTAGGGTCTTTGGGAGATGATTAGGTCAGGACGGCTGAGCCTTCATGAATGGGATTGGTACCCTTATTAAAGACACCCCAGGCTGGGCACGGTGGCTCACAATTGTAATCCCAGCACTTTGGGAGGCTGAGGTGGGATGATCACTTGAGGTCAGGAGTTCAAGACCAGCTTGGCCAATATGGTGAAACCCTGTCTCTACTAAAAAATATAAAAATTAGCTGGACGTGGTGGTGGGTGCCTGTAGTCCCAGCTACTCGGGAGGGTGAGGCAGGAGAATCCCTTGAACCCGGGGGGTAGAGGTTGCAGTGAGCCAAGATCATGCCACTGCACTCCAGCCTGGGTAACAGAGCGAGACTCCGTCTCCAAATAAATAAATGAGATCCCAGAGAGCTGCCTTGCCCCTTCTACCATGTGAAGACACAGCAAGAAGAAGCATCTATGAATCAGAAAGTCGGCCCTCATCAGACACCAAATCGGTGCCTCAATCTTAAACTTCTCCAGAACTGTAAGAAATACATTTCTGTTCTTTATAAGCTACTCAGTTTATGTTATTTTGTTATAGCAGCTGAAACAGATTAAGACATACCTCAAACGGACACCATAATGTCTAACTAGTCTATATAACATATTTACATGTACAATAATAGGTACAAGTAACAGCTATCCACAAACCAACTCTTTTGGTCAGGGTATCAAGAGATGAAAGGAATCCTTGCACCCAGATGTCTAAGAGTTCAAGAGAAGCCAATAAGGTGAAGGGGCTCTCACTAGGAGCTCATCCTGAGAATGCCGTATGCACGTACACATGGGCCTGTGAGTGTGGACGAGAAAGGTGGTACCTGCATTTTTGTTTCAAGATACTGCCTTTTGGGGGTGCTAGTAACTGGGAGATCACTGGGAAGACTGCATGTGGAGACAAAGTGGAGGACAGTGCCTTCGGGATCACCTCCGCTGGTGCTGCCTCCAAACCTGTCTGCCTACTGGTGCCAAGAGCCTGACTACCTTGCAGAGACCCAGACCCATGCTTGTAGGAGCTCAAAGGCTATTCACTGATTTACATTAAGTGCTTGATTGATGTTTTTATTTTTATTTAAAAAAATAAACTATTTCTTTATCAGGCAACAATGCTTTACCTAGAAATTTCTTTTCTGGAGCTTGCCTTAGGTATCAGTTTGGTCTTTGCCCTCTACTGAATCCTCAGCTTGGCTAGCCTTAAAATATAAAGATTCTTAGATGCTCCAGCAATTTCTTCTGATATGGCGCACACCAAAAGTGTAAGGCATTGTAGGGTCAGTGGTCGTTGGTGAGAAGAGATGAAACAGTTTGTTCCACTTGAAAAATATTTCCTTCCTGATCACTTAAATGTGCCTATCATAAACATGGATATCAGTGATATCTCCAAATAGAGTAACATTCCATAAACCAGCCCCTGCCTGTTTCCGTATGGCTTGCAGGCTAAGGATGATTTTTTAAAATTATTAAATAGTTAAACAAAATTGAAAGAACAATAATATTTTATGAAATGTGAAAGTTATATGATATCCGAATTTCAAAGTCTATAATAAAGTTTTATTGGAACACAGTCATGCTCATTCATGTATGTATCATCTCAGGCTGCCTTTGCTCTATGATGGCAGAATTGAGTAGTTTTGACAAAGACTGTGTGGCCCACAAACCCTAAAATACTTCCTATCTGGTCCTTTACAGAAAAAGTTTGCCGACCCCTGACATAGTGTAACAGACTCTCTTACATTGATGCATATTCCATGTGTTTATCCTTTTCTCAAATGATCTCAGTGGTCTTATTTTACAGATGTAGAAATGAAAAGCTCAAAAAGGGTATAAATAGTCTGAATGATACAGAGCCTGAACTGAAGCCCTTGGCCAGATTACTTCAGCTCACTAAGCTTTAGCTGCATCACTTATCAAAAAAAAAAAAAAAAAAAAATAGCGTTGACCTCATACAGTTGTGGTAGAGATGAAAAGAAATAAGACTAAGGGGCTTAGTGTTGTGTATGGCATGCCATAAGTGCTTACTAAACATAGCTATTTTTATTAACTAATAGTATTATTAATATTAAAACTCAGATCTTCTGTTTCAGCCCAGTACCCATTTCACTACACTAAATAGCACACCTCTTTCCCACACTGAAGAAAAAAAACAGGAACAGGTTATATAATCATTGATTTTAAAATATTACTGGTGTTTTATCAAGACTAAAGGTGGTTTTCACTCACTCCCCCAACACCTGATCCACTCAGATCCTCAAGTTTCTACCAAGATGACATCAAAATGGCCACAGATGTTCCTTTGGGAGATGGATATCCCTTACTTAGGAAGGCCTTATAGCCATTTTATCTCTTCTGCTCTGTAAAACGAAGATAAGAATGTTCATCCTGTGTAACTGGAAGCTCAAATAAGATGACAGATATGAAGGCACTTTAAAAGTGAAGTGACACCAGGCGTGGTGGCTCACGCCTGTAATCCCAGCACTTCGGGAGGCTGAGATGGGTGGATCATGAGGTCAGGAGGTGGAGACCATCCTGGCTAACACAGTAAAACCCCGTCTCTACTGAAAATACAAAAAATTTGCTGGGCGTGGTGGCAGGCACCTGTAGTCCCAGCTACTCAGGAGGCTGAGGTAGGAGAATGGTGTGAACCTGGGAGGCAGAGCTTGCAGTGAGCTGAGATTGCACCACTGCTCTCCAGCCTGGGCGACAGAGCGAGACTCTGTCTCAAAAAAATAAATAAATAAAATAAAAATATAAAAAATAAAAGTGAAGTGTCCTTGCAGTAAAATTATATATGTAGAAAGACTTTTGCAAAAGTAGATAATTCCTAAGATCATTATTCGTTCATAGGCTGTCGAGAGTCTTATCACCATGTGAATCATGGCCTAAATAACACCTTTAGGTTCTCTTTATTCTACAAATCCTTGCTTTGTAGAGGAGCAAGCAGTATTCAGCTCAAAACGGTAGAGAATGTGCCAGTGATGGAATATGGGAGAAAGCGGTCAGAGAGGGAAGTGAACAAATGAGAAACCTTGGGAAGCTTCCTGCTAGCTGTATGCCTGAGCATTGCCACCCCCGTGTCTCTCTCCTATGGGCTCTCTCTGCGGCCCTCCAGCTGCCTTCCTTTCTTGCCCATTTCCCTTTTTCCTCTTGTCTTTCCTATTTCCTTCTTCCATCTTCCTGCCCCCACTACACCTTTCTTTTCCTCCCTCACTTTGACCTGAAGGATATTACAGGTTGAGCATCCTTACGCTGAAAGTCAAAGCAAAGGCCCACAACATAGTTTATTCAGCATCCCCAAAGGAAAAAAGACCTTCCCAGCCCCCTTCAGCTACAATATATCTTTTCTGTGCATACCAGATATGTATGTCATATTTTTACTAAGTAGTTATATATAAATAAGTATATGAAAATGACTATCAGCAGTGTATAATTTTTTTTTTTTTTTTTGAGACAGAATCTCACTCTGTCGCCCAGGCTGGAGTGCACTGGTGCGATCTCCACTCACTGCCACCTCTGCCTCCTGTGTTCAAGCAATTCCCCTGCCTCAGCCTCTCATCGTAGCTGGGATTACAGGTGTGCACCACCTGACCCGGCTAATTTTTATAATTTTAGTAGAGATGGGGTTTCACTATGTTGGCCTCAAACTCCTGGTCTCAAGCAATCCACCTGCCTTGGCCTCCCAAAGTGCTGGATTATAGGCATGAGCCACCGTGCCTGGCCTGAGCATATAATTTCAGAGTCAGAAATGATGGTGATGCCAAACAACCACAGGTTGTCCAATGGTTGGCTGAGATAGTGACGCTTTTCCTTTCTGATGGCTCAATGTATACAAACTTTGTTTCATGCACAAAATTATTTAAAATATTGACAAAATTACCTTCAGCCTATGTGTATAAGGTATATATGAAACATAAATAAATTTTATGTTTAGACTTGGGTCCCATCCCCAAGATATCTCATTATTATATGCAAATATTCCAAAAGCCAAAAAAATCTGAAATCTGAAACACTTCTGGTCCCAAGGATTTTGGATAAGGTATATTCAACCTGAATTTATTATAGTTTCCATATGGATAAAACATTCCTGTTCCATGTCCTTAATGTCGTATTATTCTTCTACTCATGTAAATTGTTTCATAAGTAAATTAATTCTTCTTGAGAAGAAATAATTACATAAAAAGGACTATTATTTGCAAAGCTTTTTATATATTATTTCATTAATCTTTCAGTTCTCTCAAACATTTGAAAACAGTTCCAAATTACAACAATGGACAAAATAACAAAAAGCTTTCATTCCCCCCGCCCCCTGCTTTTTTTTCTTAATAGGCAAGTATCTGTTGACTGAACAAAGAGCTTCCTGCATTGTGGATTTGCAGCATCACTTGGTTGATTTAGTTTTCTATTTCTGATTTTACTGTGGACATCTCTCTGGTCCATTTTGAAGGTGTTTGTGATCATGTTGCCTGGCAAATAAATTCCTAATTCTTTTTTTGTTTGTTTGTTTGTTTTTAAGAGACAGGGTCTGGCTCTGTCCTCCAGGCTGGAGTGTAGTGGCTAGATCATGGCTCACTGCAGGCTTGAGCTCCTGGGCTCAAGCGATCTTTCCACTTTGGCTTCCCAAGTTGCTGGGATTACAGGCATGAACCACTGTGCTAGGCCTATTTCCTAATTCTCTAGCATGGTATTGGAGAACCTCCATGATTAACCCCTGACCTCTCTTTCCAGTTTTATTTCTCATGGCCCCCTTTTATGTATCACTCTAAATTACATTTTCCTAACTGTACACTTCCTCATACATTTCTTTCTGCTTAGATTACCCCCATCTTCTCACCAAATCTGTCCGTTGAAACTGGACTGGTCCTTCAAGTCCCAGGTCAAAACTAGCCATTATGTTTCTCTGAACTCACACAGTCCTTTGTTAATACCTCTATTGGGGCATTCCCCAATTTGGCATTGTGCTGTTATTATTATTATTTTTTTAATTTTCTAGTAAGTGCATTTATTTTCCACCACACATAATGCTACGATGAGCATCCTGTATGCATATTTTTATGTATCCTTGCTAGTATTGTACAAAACAGATTCCTAGATGTGGAATTGTTAAGTCAAGGGATATGTTAAGATTTTTTTTTCTCTGTTCTTTTTTTTTTTTACTTTTGCTTTAAGTTCTGGGATACATGTGCAGAACATTCAGGTTTGTTACATAGGTATACATGTGCCATGATGCTGTTATTGTTATTGTTATTGTTTATGAACCTATCATCTCCTACTACTGTCTGATATGTCTCTGTAGGCCCCATGACCCTAGCAAAATGACTGCACATAGTAGGTTTTTCCATGAATGCTTAAGGGATAACTGAGCCTACTGTCTCCAGCCTAACTTCCCTATTTAAGAGCTGAAAAAATCAGATTTTTTAAAAGTTTCATTCCATTTAAGAGTTAAACCATTTTTCTTATTTAGTGCCAGATTTTACCTTAGCATATATGACATGATGTTGGATACACCACAGTTCCATTTCTTTACCTACAAATCATAGTTCTGGGAAAATGAAAAATGTCTGCTGTGGGCACTTATTCAAGTACTGCAGTCATGTGCGGACTAGGCAAACATGACTCGGAATCTGATGCTGACCTAGGACAGCTTCAGGCTTTACATAACCTAACACACGACCTCAAGGCTGGCTTTCCATTTAAATGCCAGTAGTACAGAAACACTTTAAATTATTTATTTCTCTGCAGTGGGTCATAAAACATGACATTAATATTATAGAAAAAAATTACATTTGAATCCATTTGTAGCTGAAAGAGAATATGGTTGGTGGCATTTTTAGGAAGAGCTCTTCTCTCAAAGAAAATAGGAATAGGTTATACAATCATTGATTTTAAAATGTTTTTGTTATTGGTGCTAAGATGTCTTAGATTGAGACATCTCATCGATTAGTGTTGCCAAGTGACATCATACGGGCCACTTATGGTCCTTCAGGAGATAGGTATCACTCAGAGAAAAAAAGCAGTATATTTTCAGCTCATATTTTTTAGCAACATATTAAGTTAATTTTGTTAAAATTCAAAAGCCGTTTCCCCTTATGGCTACTGTTTCTTCCTTTTTCAGGTTCAGAAAATTTCCCCCAAACTCAGACTTTTTCATATTCCTGTTAAAGATTGTTATAACCTCTCCTTATGACGTTTTATAAAATGGCAATCCTTCATTCCTCTGATAGGACTTTTTATATTTAAATGGAAAGAAATGTATATGGTAGCCAAAATGCTAAATGGAATTTATGTAAAAGAGAGATCTGCGAAGCAAGCGAAGTGTGGCCTTGGCCCTGGAATTACATGTGCAGATGTGTCCATGGTTGAGGAGAATAGCATTGTCATCTTTCCTATCTACTCAATCACCTTTCCCTCTGCAGGGAACCTCAAAGTGTCCTGATAGTACTCCTGGTGCCATCTAAGCACAAATGCAAGTGTGATAGTTGTTAGAATCAAAATAGAATTGCTAAAGTTAAGAAAACCCTGGCAAATAGAGCCGGGAAGGCCACAAAGAGAGGGTTCTCATCTGTGTACGTCTGGTACAAAAACTGTCACAAAAAACTGCAAAACCCACAACCTTGCACAAAGGCCATTGCCACCTTATACAAAAAGTACCTCTGCAAGGACACCTGTCCCACTACTGCCTGTCCAACCTCAGGCTGGCATCACCCCTGTTGTTGATCTTTGTAGCCATGGATAATTAGTTCAAAACAATGATGTAATCCTCATTTTTTTCCTTTAAAAACCTTTGTCTTTCTTTACCTCCCTGAACACACTCATAGTTTACTATGGCATGCATACTGACATTGCAATGCTCTATCTTTAAATAAATAGCCTTTCTTTTAGAGAGTCTGTCTCTGGTTGTTACTTAGGCTGACACAGTATTCCTAAAACAGGGTCCCTGATGCTATCCTTTTAAGTAAAAATGAGGGTAAGTATTCAATAAATATTCCTCAAGCTGAGTTCCTGGTTTTTCAGGAGGGATGAAGCATAGGTTAAATCTCAGAAGTGCCACCTGTGAGTAAAATAGGTTGATTGATTATTCTTAAAAACCATGCCTGAGGTCTTCCTTTTCTTCAGTTGCAGCCTTTCAACACCCATCGCTCTGCCTGATCCCTCTCAACTCTTGCCCTCCCTTTGCATAGGTAAATAGGCAGATGCACATTTAAGTTTTATCACAGCATGAGGGGCATTTTTGATGAAAATCATATGTTTGAAATAATTTAGAAACTCACCTAATAGAGTTTGCTGGAGATTTTTAGAGCTGTAACACCAAACTATTCCTTCCAGGTGCTCCATATCATCACTCACTGCTTTTATCAATGAATAGTTTTAGGTTTTCAAGGCCAGTCAGTTTCTCTGAGGCACTCTGTCTGTAATTCTTGCAGTTGCACACCAGAGTAGTGGAGCCTGACAGAGAACACAGGTTTGTATAGTTTTTTTCTTTTTTTTCTTGAGATAGAGTCTCACTCTTGTTGCCCAGGCTGGAGTGCAGTGGCGCAATCTTGGCTCACTGCAACCTCCGCCTCCCAGGTTCAAGCCATTCTCCTGCCTCAACCTCCTGAGGAGCTGGGACTATAGGCGCCCGCCACCACGCCTGGCTAATTTTTGTATTTTTAGTAGAGATGGGGTTTTGCCATGTTGGCCAGGCTGGTCTCAAACTCCTGACCTCCAGTGATCCACCCTTGTTGGCCTCCCAAAGTGCTGGGATTACCACGGTGAGCCACCGTGCCCAGCCTCATATAGATTTCTTATTCCTATTACAGAGATTCTTAAACTTTCTTGGTTCCCAGCATCTTTAGTGTTTCAGTAGTTTTTTTCATGGAAACTCTAGGCCAAAAGAAGTACCTAATTGTTCTGGACCTAGGCCAAAGCAAGTGCCTAATAGGTCTAAACAACTTAGTAACGGCAGTTTGCATGGTAGCTGGCAAATGTCAGTGTGTTTCCCTTGAAATTTAAAAATGTCTGGCTGCCTCCCTGTGAGTTCACTACAGTGCCCTGGGGCAACTGGTGTAGAGTTCAGGAGCACCATCTTTATGTTTTAGGGCAGTTAGCAAACATTCCTATTCTAATTCATATATGATGTCCTTATGAAAAATAAAAATTGCTATGATTTCATGTCTCTCTAGAAAATAAAACGGTGACATATGTCAACATGGATAGATCAAAATGTAATGTTAGGTAAAAAAAGGCAAGTTGCAGAATAACGTGTAGAAAAGAATAGCTTTTATTTAAAATTTATATCTTATTTATGCTGGAAGTTTGCACACTCTCTCTAGGAGAGTGGTTATCTCTATGGAGGAGAAAGAATGGGACTGGAAGGCGAATAAAGAAGACCTACATTTATCTGCACCATTTTAGATGTGTTATTAAAATATGCAAGGCAAACATAAACAAATGTTGATATTTGTTAATTCTGGGTGGTGAGCCATAGGTGTTTCTCATACTAGTCTTTGGACTTTCCTATATTAAAAAATTTTTTTAACCCAGAAAGTATTGAGCAAGAACTAAAATGGTGTATCAAGTATTAGTTTTCTTTTCTACATATGATCAACCCTTATAGATATTTAATTTAGTCTGGGGTCATAAAATAATTCTGAATTTTTTTCTGGGGTCAGAAATAGCCAGATGATGAACTACATTCTATGTGTTCAAAAACCTCAGCTGCTGTGTTTTACAAAACCAGCTGCTTGCTAATCCTAATAAGGTGTAACTTTTGCAACTAATTAGTTCCAAAAGGCCGATTTAGATTTACATTCAGATTCATCACATTATCATGTTGAAGAAGAGACCACATAGTGTAGGTTTTTTAAAAATTTCAATACAGGTGGGCACAGTGGCTCACGCCTGTAATCCCAGCACATTGGGAGGCTGAGGTGGGCAGATCACCTGAGGTCAGGAGTTTGAGACCACCCTGGCCAACATGGTGAAACCCTGTCTCTACTAAAAATACAAAAATTAGCCGGGTGTGGTGGCACGCGCCTGTAATCCCAGCTACCTGAGAGTCTGAGGCAGAAGAATCGTTTGAACCCAGGGGGTTGAGGTTGTAGTGAGCCGAGATCGTCCACTGTACTCCAGCCTGGGTGATAGAGCGAGACTCCGTTTAAAAAAAAAAAAAATTCTGTATCTTATATATGGTAGGTATTCAATGAATGCCTTTGGAATTAGTAAAATTAATTTATCCTTACTTAGTATTTTTTTAAAAATTAACAATAAAAAACCATTAAGCCACAGCTTTGTGGCAGCTTTATAATGTGGCTTGTAATTTTTATTATTTTTTAAATGTTATTTTAATTTTAAACTATAATATGTTCATATGGTTCAAAATTAAAAGGTTTAAATTGATATGCCATGAAAAATAAGACTCCATTTAAACCTCAATCTCCAGCCACTCGGTTCTCTGAGAGGCGACCAAAGTGACCAGTTTTTGTCCCTATGTTTAGAAAAGAGGTATTTTATATATATATATACCTATATATGTATTTTTTACATATTATATATATGCACATTAATATATATACATAAACAAATATACAAATTTGTTTTTAAAATAGTAAATACACATCATATTCATGGCTCTAAATACCATCTATGGATGATGTTGATTAGACAATCATTTGGATGTCTAATAAATATTTCAAATTTTATTTGAAAAAAACATATTTCAAATAAGCTCCACCTGTAGCTTGCGCATTCAGTTGACAGCAACCCCGGCCTTCGGGTTGTTCAGGCGCCCTTGACTCCTGTCTTTCTTTCATGCTAACATCTAGTCTGTCAGGAAAGTCTGTTGATGACTTTGAAACATTTCCAGAATCTGACCACTGCTCACCACCTCCTCTCCTGTCACCTAGTCCTGGCCACCAGCATCTCTCACAGGGACCACTGCCTCACCACACTCTCTACTTCCACCTTGTCTCTCACAGTCTGTTCTCCACCAAGCAGAGAGAGATCCTTTTAAATTGTAAGTCATAAATGCCACTCCTCTCAAAACCCTATGATAGGCCCAGTGCAGTGGCTCACACCTGTAATCCTAGCACTTTGGGAGGCCGAGGCAGGTGGAATGCTTGAGCCCAGGAGTTAGAGACCAGCCTGGGCAACATGGCGAAACCGTCTCTACAAAATATACAAAAATTAGCTGGGCATGATGGTACCTGCCTATAGTCCCTGCTGAGGTGGGAGGATGCCTTGAGCCTGGGAGGTGGAAGTTGCAGTGAGCCGAGATCGTACCACTGCACACCAGCCTAGGTGACAGGGCAAGACCCTGTTTCAAAAACAAAAAGTAGGCTGGGCACAGTGGCTCACGCCTGTAATCCCAGCGCTTTGGGAGGCCGAGGTTGGTGGATTGCTTGAGCCTGGGAGTTTAAGACCAGCCCAGCCAACATGGCAAAACCCTGTCTCTACTAAAAATACAAAAAATTAGCCGGGTGTGGTGGTGTGCGCCTGTAGTCCCAGCTACTTGGGAGGCTCAGGCACGAGAATCGCTTGAGCCGGAGAGGCGGAGGTTGCAGTAAGCCAAGACGGCACCACTGCACTCGAGCCTGGTGAGGTGACAGAGTGAAACTCTGTCTCAAAAACAAACAAACACAAAAACAAAAAAAAAAAAAACAAGCAAAACCCTATAATTGTTTGCTTTTACTCAGAATACACTTCAAAGTCCTGCACTGATGAAGTCCTGCATGTAGGCCCTGCATTGATCTGCCTGCTTTATCTTCCTTACCTTCATGCTCTCTTTCTGGCTCACTCTACTCAGCTTTGCTGGCCTCTTCTGTTGCCTGCATTCACCAGACACACTCTTGCCTTAGGACCTTTTCTAGCTCTCTCTGCCTGCAACTGTCTTCTCCCAGATCCTCTTTTGGCTAACTCTCTCATCTCCTTCAAGTCTTTGTTCAAATCTTGCCTTCTGAGGCCCAACCTGACCACAATTTTTTTCTTTTTTTTTTTGAAACGGAGTCTTGCCCTGTCACCAGACTGGAGTGCAGTGGGGCAATCTCAGCTCACTGCAACATCCGCCTCTTGGGTTCAAGTGATTCACCTGCCTCAGCCTCCTGAGTAGCTGGGACTACAGGCACATGCCACCATGCCCAGCTAATTTTTGTATTTTTAGTAGAGACAGGGTTTCACCATGTTGGCCAGGATGGTCTCGATCTCTTGACCTCATGATCTGCCTGCCTTGGCCTCCCAAAGTGCTGGGATTACAGGCGTGAGCCACCACACCCGGCTGACCACAATATTTAAAAGTGTCTCTTCCCCACAGGCAGCCCCTGGATCTCCCATGGCCTGCTCTACTTTTTCTTTTAATCATAGAACTTACCAGTTTCCAATATACTATATATTGTTCATGTTTGTTGTTTATTGACCGTCTCCCTTAACAAAGTGTAAGGTCCACTATGGTTCAGACCTTTGACTACTTTACTTATAGATTTATGCCAAGTGTCTAGTGTGATGCTTGACACATAGCAGATGCTCAAAGGTATTTGTTGGATATGTGAATGAATAAATAAATTATACTCTGCATATTGTTTTGTGTCTTATTTTCACTTAATGATATATTTATTCACACGAGGTATCTTGAAAATCTTGGAAATTTCTTATTAGCACATTGTCTTTGTCTATTTAGTGCTGCTATAACAGAATACCTGAGGCTGGGTAATTTATTTTAAAAAAGAGGTTCCTTTGGCTTACAAATGTGGTAGCTGGAAAGTTCAAGATTGGGCAGCTGCATCTGGTGAGGGCCTCGTGCTGCTTCAACTTGTGGCAGAAAGTGGAATAAGAGTGGGCATGGGCAAAGAGATCGCATGGTGAGAGAGGAAGCAGAAGACAGAAACCAAACTGAGGAAGCCAAACTTTTAACAACCTGCTCTCTCTGGTAC